>NC_139395.1:98712500-100183750 GCF_054392235.1 Sus scrofa | reverse complement strand
CAGTGCTAAGCTTAATGTTCACTTACTTTATTTCTCCTTGCTTAGGATGTTTTTAATTGCTTTAAAAAAATCCAACAAGATTTAAATTATTCTCAAAATAAGCAGCCTCAATTTAATCTAGTTTACTCAGATTTTGAAGTTTATGTTTTAGTATTGTATACAACCAATATAAATCAATATTTTACTTTGCTAAAATTTACTTGGAATAAATAACCACCTTTGTAACACAAATGCATCAGAACAAAAACCATACTTTATCAATAACAAGACAATCACCATGAATATATAGTTTGATTTTATGAATTAAGCAAGGTTTTAGATTCTTTAGATAAGATTTTTTTATATCCTGGATCTTCCACCTATTAACTTTCTCATTTTGAACAATTGGCAGAACTGTCTAATCTTTGGGTTTTAATTTATAAAACACAAATCAATAATAGCACCTAACAAAAATTGATTCAGATATTTTAAACAAAATATGGAGGATAAACTGACTGAAATTTTAGTTTGTCTAATTTTCCTTTCAATATTACCTACTGTGAACAATCACGGCAATCACTTTTTTTGTTAAAAGTATGTTTTAATTTAAGCATTTAAATCAAAACTTGAGAATTAAACAAGTGACTTTCTTCTTAGAATCATGCAAATTTCTTAAAAACCATTTTATTATTTAAAAAGCAAAAGAATTTCATTTTTATTATAGAGTTCTGATCATTGTAGATATTCATATTCTTGGATCTATGATAAAGTAATCAATCATTTCATTGCTTTATCAATCCATATTTTTAGCTACCTGGCTCTCTAATGTAGCCATCAGCTCATTATTACATGCAAAATTAGAATAACTGGGTGCTATTATAAAGACTGAATCTTTGTGAATATTTTTTGAAATGGTAGCTTCATGCAAATGACTTGTACATAAGTACTGTATTCACAGAACTTTTTTAACACAGAAAATGATTATTCCTCTTATTTCTAAAATTTATTTATAAACTACATGAAAATATGTTGACATCTGGAGAAAAATACTTTGGTACAAATGAATAAAATAACTACTCTTGGTTGAGTACTTATAAAGTGAGATCCATTCTTTGATCATTAATTAATGCTTAAAACAAGCATTTGAGGCTGATACTATCATTATTTGGATATTTTCAATGAGGAAACTGAAGCATAGAATGATCTATAATTTGCCCAGAGTCTTACACCTTGTAAGAAAAAGAGTTGAATGGAATCCATATCTAACTGACCCAGAACTCTCTGCTCTGAGACACTAAACTAATAGTATCTCCACAACACACAGTTGTGCTCTAAAATTAAGACATAGCTTAGTGTAAAGGAACTTAGGTGGGATTGAAGGTCTTGCTTCTTTCTTTATTCTCTGCTAATAGCTATCTAGGGGACTTTATGTAGGTAACCTCTCCTCAGAAACTCGTTTTTTTTTTCTTCTGTATATAATTATTAAGAAGAAACACAGTCTCTCTAAATTCCTATCTAATTATCAAGCTCTATAAATTTATATATCTTTGCTTCCTAGATCATTACGCTTGGGGTTAAAATGTGGGTACTAATAATATTCACCACAGGTTTTTTCTGGTTCTACACCTGATGTTAGGAATACTGTCTTGCAAATCTCTTTTAGAACTTAAAGAGTTGTTTCAGCTGTGTTCAGAATCACAAGTGAGAGTTAGTATTTCCTTTCTTCCTTACCCTGACTTTGTGTGTGTGTGTGTGTGTGTGTGTGTGTGTGTTTGCCATTTCTTGGGCCGCTCTCACGGCATATGGAGGTTCCCAGGCTAGAGGTCCAGTCGGAGCTGTAGCCACCAGCCCACGCCAGAGCCACAGCAACGCAGGATCCAAGCCATGTCTGCGACCTACACCACAGGTCACGGCAATGCTAGATCCTTAACCCACTGAGCAAGGCCAGGGATCGAACCTGTAATCTCATGGTTCCTAGTAGGATTCATTAACCACTGCGCCACAACAGGAACTCCCTTCCTTACCCTGACTTTTGGTGATGATTTCCACTGTCCAGAGCACTGTTCAAGGCCTTTCCTCAATCTCTAACCTCCATAACTGATGATTAAAAAATGTCTGTCAAAACTGCTACATTTGCCAACACCAGCACCTATATTATTGCCCTAAAGGAAGTGTAATAAAACAAGGATTTTGGCTTGTTAGTTTCTGTTTCTGCTTTATATTCATAGCCCTTTCTTTCGAGGGTTTAGTCAAATGTGCATCAGGAAAATAGAAGATAATCTGAATGATACAACTGTCTTATTCTCTAACCCAAGCCAGTTGTCCATGATCTTGTGTATTATACACATTATATTCCATTAATGCGAATTTTTATCACAAATATCCCAATCATTACTACGAATAAATCATAAACAAGCTTGTGTTACAAACCCTCAAAATATGCTTGTACATACAAGAAACAAAATTCTAAAGTGATCTCAGTCTGAGTATCAAATTTAGGAAACCATCTCTGTTGTTTAAACAGGAGCCTGCCATGAACCTTCTTTGCCTATTATTTTATATGGTTTAGTGGTTCAGAATTTGGGCTGAAATTCACCTACCTGAAATCACCCAATACACCTATCTGTATTGGGCCCATACATACCAGTAAAGAAATAAATAATACAGCATATAGTCAGTTCACTACAATAAAAAGTGTATATAATTTGAAGTTAAATTCCATTACAATATGAATTCTATACTTGCTAACTCAGTGGCCTTAACTCACTTGAGCCTTGGAATCCTCATCTATAAAATGGGGATAATTTTACATGAAGGGAGTTGTTGTGGGTTTCAAGATGTATAAAATATGTGCGGTGTAGAAATTCAATAAGTTCTGGGTGTTATTACTGTAAGTGATTTTACAGTGTACATATTTGAGTGGACATAAGGAAAAATAGGGAGAATTATATGACTGAGCAAGTATAGTACATGACCCTTTCTAACACTGCTGTGAGAAATAGCTTCTCTCTTAAGAAGCTAAAATAACTGATGATCATGTGACTATTATATGGGGATTTTAAAAGTTTTAATTGTATAAAAATTAACAATAAGCCAAATATGCATATATAATGCATATCAAGTCATCAATACTTCCTTTAAAGGTCCTACTAAAACTGAAACATACAAACAGCAAAATAACTTGCCAGTACTAATTCCACAGGAAAAAACACAACATTGGAATGTTTATTCATACAATGACAGTGATCCTATATCTCTAGAGACTGTACCACCTATTCCCCAAGCTGTCAGGTAGATAAGAAATCCAGTGGTACAATTTAGCACAGAATTCTTAAATCTTCATGTGCCACTCAGGCCAGGATTTTTTTTGGAAGCTTTTGCCCAAAGGGAGTAGAAATTTGATTAACAGGGAATTTTTTTTTTTTTTAGTCTTAAGAAACAACAAAAAAACAAACAAACAAACAAACAAACAACTAAATGCTTTGGAAGACTATCCTGGAAGCTCCTTCTTAAAATATTACTATACTATACCTGAAAGGACCTCTGTTATGAGGAGAAAGGATCAAATTTGTCAACTGTCTGAAGTTCAATTTTTCATAAACAAATGCATTAGTGTGTGCAGGCTTTTGTAATTGTTACCCTATTGCTCTATGATTGAAAGAATAAAGTCTACACTTCAGGGAGCTGTTGGATATAACTTTTTACAAAAGAGAAAGTCCCATTAAGTTAACTTCAATCATCTTTTATGATTTATTAAATGTGTTTGCAAGAATGATTTCCCAAACGTATGGAAATAGAGAGTATATGCAATTAACCCTTAGGAGGTGATGTTTTGTAGAATCCTGTGAATGTTCTGAAGCCAAATTGCTTTTTTAACTAAATATTTGTATGAAGATTCATTTGGGAAAATAGCTTTATCAGCAACATCAGCAGAGCATAAATAAACCATTGTTTCTGCTTTTGTGTATATGTGAGCCTTGCTATCTTAAATTCTATGTCTGTACATTTAATATATAGTTAAATACTCTTCTTGGGAAATTTTGTATGAATTGCAGGCAAATACAGATAGTAAGTTTGAAAAATTATATGAAAAATAGGAAAAATAAAAAGAAAATCCCTGTCATGTAAATTCACTCAAAATGTTATTAACAATGACTGAAGAATATATTCGCCTATGTCTCATTTATTAAAATAGATTTATTTACTTATGAAAGATCATTGGACACTGATAAGATATATATTCAGATTTTCTATGACAATTTAAATTGCAAGTCTTCTATAGTTTTGTTTCTATACCCTAAATTTGCTGTCAGGTTAATAAAAAATTAACATAAGGCAAAAATGTCATTCATCAAACTGTGAGTGTTATTAATTAGAAAATTCGAAAAACAAAGTACAAGACAATTGAGTTTTTCCCCTAAAAAATCCGATAAAATTAATCCATAGACATTGAGAATAGTCACACAACATTTATGAACCTAAGGTTTCCATAGGTATTAAAACATATTCTGTAAATTTCAATTCACATATTCTAGGGATTTAAGTTCTTGATCTAGCTACTCAATCAACTTAAAATTTAAAGTACAAATTTCAATTAAAAATAATTTGAAAGAAACTTAGCTTAAAAAGGCAAAAATACCGAAACACCAAATTCTAATTCTCCCCTAAATATCTCACCAACCATTTCCTTACAGTATGATGAGTAAGAATTACATAGAAATTTCATTTTAAATTAATTAAAATCCTGTGGCGATATAATGTTATTGAGTTGTAAGGTAAAATTCTGTTCTAAACTATACCCCCAACACTTCACCCTTAAATAAGCCAGAGAACTCCCAAGATCTGGCCTCGTACAGATTCCTTCTACAAGCTTTAAAACATTTTTCTAAATTCCATATTATTCTTCACTCTAACTGGTCTATTCTAAGATGACCCATTATTACTTTAAATAATTTTTATATTATTTTCTATCTCCAAGTTTAGAGTTATTTAAACTTTTATATCCAAGCATGGAGTTATTTAAACTTTTAGTTGATTTGTTTTAACAAGTCATTTATCCATGTCTTGTGGCAAAAATCTACTTCCAGTAGACCCTATAGTGTTGCTACTGCTTCCTCTTTCTCTTTAACCTAAAAATAGGACTTTGTGCTTACAAGGTAGAGACAAGATCCCTGTATCTTTCTAAACCTAGTGTGTTAGGTGTGGTTTGGGCCCTCTGTGTTAGGTGTGGTTTGGGCCCTGTGAGTTGTGAGTTAACATGGGGTGGGGTCTGGTCTTGGGCACTGGAAAACAAAAGCACTACACAAATGTACATCACTTTCTGTAACACTAGATAAATAACTTTGACCATAGCATAAAATAAGGATGGAGAGAAAAGATTCTGAGTGATAAAGCACAGTGAAAGATAAAGCATAAATAATAATTACTGTGTATATACTTAGGTGCTAGGCATTTTTTACATCTTTTCTCACTGAATTTTCAGGACAAACTTATGAAGATGGAGGAGAAGTTAAGCTACATATCAAATGTCACATTTGTGAAAAGCCAGTATTAAATCCCTACAAGTGACTCTTATCCAACTCTGTGGAATTTCCTTTAGTTTCTGTGTAGTTTGTACGTTATACATTTATTCAGCTGTTTTATATTGAACTTTGTAAAGGACAGGTTAAAATAATAATGCAATTTTTTTTTTTTTTTAGTCTTTTTTGCCATTTCTTGGACCGCTTCCGCGGCATATGGAGGTTCCCAGGCTAGGGGTCCAATCGGAGCTGTAGCCACTGGCCTACGCCAGAGCCACAGCAACGCGGGATCCGAGCCGCGTCCGCAACCTACACCACAGCTCAAGGCAACGCTGGATCATTAACCCACTGAGCAAGGGTGGGGATCAAACCTGCAACCTCATGGTTCCTAGTCGGATTCGTTAACCAGTGTGCCACGACGGGAACTCCGAATAATGCAATATTAAACAACATTCACACTGGAAAGAAATAGTGTTACATTGAATTGAATTTGAATTGAATTGAATTTATTTTCCTTTCTCTTCTTCCTCCTCTTCCTCTACCTCCTTTTTTTTTTTTTCAATAAATAGTTTTTATCTGCTTTTCTCACTGGAATGTGAACTCTTTAGAGAATGGAATTCTTCCTATTATCTTTTCATTTAGCACAATGCATAGAGAAATCATTCAATAAATTAATGCTAAATGAGCAAATGGATAACTGAACAAATTAATTTTGTGGGTGGTTGGCATGCCTATTATTATTATATGCCAAGTACATGCCAGATATTCTGCTGGGCATTACATACTTATGTCCCTTCACAAAAGTAGTGTAATTCATGTATTGCCCCCATTTTACAAATGGGAAAACTAAAACAGTAAAAGTATAATTAACTTTCCCATGATCATGCACTGCCAGAAAGGGAGTTCCCACTGTGGCTCAGAAGTAATGAACTCAACTAATATCCATGAGGATGTGGGTTCAATCCCTGGCCTTGCTCAATAGGTTAAGTATCTGGTGTTGCCATGAGCTGCAGTGTAGGTTGCAGACACGGCTTGGATCTGGCGTTGCTGTGGCTGTGGTGTAAGCCTGCAAATACAGCTCCAACTCGATCCCTAACCTGGGAACTTTCATATGCCAAGGGTGCAGCCCTAAAAAGACAAAAAAAAAAGTGGCATAAGAAAAGTTTGAACACAGCTCTTTCTACCTCAAAAGGATTCTCACATACTAGTGTGCCATGACACCCTATAAATGATCTCTTTTGAACTCCCATTATGGAAATATCATGAAGTCAGTGGTCTCTATCACCACACATTAAATTTGGCCTGCCAATTGTATCAGAACAGAGATATAAATCAGAATAAAGTAAATCATATGAGTGACTGATATGACTACATATTTATAAAATATCTTAAGAATTAGAAATATGCTTGTGTCAATTCAAAAGTCTTCCATATGGTGGATAAAAAGATTTTGTTTATTTAAAACATACCTTATCCCCATTGGCATTTGCACACTGAGGTATATGGAATGATTGGCCAATGATGACCTTCTGTATAGCACAGGGAACTCTACCCAATATTCTGTGATAATCTGTGGGAAAAGAGTCTGAAAGAGAATGGATGTGTGTACATGCATAACTGAATCACTCTGTTGTACAGCAGAAATGATCACAACCTTATAAATCAATTATACTTCAAGCAAACTTTAAAAAATGAAAAAAAAAATACCTTACTCCAAATAAAATTTCAGAATGACTTCAGGCAAATATATTATTACTGAAAGTATTATTAAGACAGTAGGAAAGCATGAATAGAACATTTGATAAAATTGGGGAAAATATTAGTATGCAAAATATATACTATTTAGAGTGCATTGGTGTTTGGTCAGCAGAGTAGAGAAAGTCATAAGGATTAAATGTTACACAAAAGTGGGAAGAGCTGGGAAAATAAAGTGAAAGTAAAGAGAGATTCTGAGAATCAAACATGTTGCTAACTTGTTTCTTAGTTCATCTGAAGCATTGGTGTGAGTTATCGGTTTGCAGTGTTGATCCCTTCAAGCTACCGGGAACATATCTGAACAAGTTGAGTAAGTAAGTTTATTATTCATTATAGCAAAGGAGGTGCACACCAAGTAAGAGTATATTAGAAAGGAATTACTATAAGATTTGGGTTTGTATTAGGTGATTTGGGGACAGGTTTATTCAAGCAGGTCTTTAGTCTGGAAACAAGGATAATTCAGTGAATTGGAATCTTAATAAATCTTATCTAGAAGGAGGGAAGACTAGCCCAATGCTGTAACTATAGTTGGCATAGAAGTAGAAATTACACATACAAGCTAAGATTAGAGGATGTGTGGTCATTTTTATGGTTTGGATAATGTTCTATGTTTTCCCCGTACTAGGCATGAGTATGGGGTGGTCTTGTTTTTATTCTGATCCATCGAGGTCAGAGAGGGATCTTGCCTGTTGTTGATGTTTATGAAATTATTTATTTTGAACAAGAGAATACCAAGACCTCAATATGTAAGACTGACTTCTGGATGTGAAGAGCTCTTTTCTTTTTCTCCATAGCTTGAAATCCAAAGTGTTATCATTAAGGGGAAATTTATGAAAAAGTTTAAGGGAAACTGTTCCTATAGAACTAGTACCTCTGTGGTTCTGGGGACAAACAGCTGGTGGTGGATGTAGTGCTAGCAGTCATCAGATATGAATTGGAAGAAAACAAAGGTAAGCTTTATCTAGCCAGGCATGTCTGTTCTGAATTGGAAACTTACTATCTCATTTTGTAGATCAAAAAAACTGAGTTACAGAGACCTTGTCAGTTGCCCATGGTTACAAAAGTACTAGCTAGGGAGTTCCCATCATGGCGCAGTGGTTAGCGAATCCGACTAGAAACCATGAGGTTGAGGGTTTGCTCCCTGGCCTCGCTCAGTGGGTTAAGTACCCGGCGTTGCCGTGAGCTGTGGTGTAGGTCGCAGACACGGCTCAGATCCTGCGCTGCTATTGCTCTGGCAAAGACTGGCAGCTATAACTGGGATTAGACCCCTAGCCTGGGGGTCTGTCTTTAAAATCCATAATCTTAACTATTTGTTTCTGTTGGGTCTCAAAAAGGCCAATAAACACATAAAAAGATCATCAAAATAGATGACATTTAGGAAAATTCCAATTAGTGCAAAATCTAAAAAAATAATAATTCAATACTAATCTATTAAAAGTTGGAAAAGACCAACTGTTACACTCAAGGCATAAAGTTCAGGTACTTGCTGCTTTGACAGTGAATTATAATAACCTTAGGAAGGCCCCTGTGAGTCTCTATCAGTACAGTTTACATGATATAGCCACTCTGTCTCTAGAAATCAATTCTGTAGAAATAAAAGCATCAGTGTTTAAAGAAAGAAACAAATACTTATATGAATACCTATAATGGAATTATTTATACTGACATAAAATGAAAAACAGCCTGTATGTCCCTTAATAGGGAGAAATAAATGAACAAATCACAGTATACATACTCTATGAATTTTCCAAACTGTGCAAATAATTAGATCTTCTTCTATGTATCTGGAAAGATATTCATGATGAACTCATAATTTAAAAGTTATTCATGTTCATATTAAAATTCCATATTTAAAACAAAAAAAAAGAAATAAAAAGCAACATGTTGCATGTATACTTCTGTCCAATTAATTTATGGTCACTTTTCTTTACATTTTTGCATTTTTTTAACATTATTTGAGCAACTATAACTTTGTAACTAAAATAATAGTAAGTATAGAATGCTCTTAAGAGGCTAAAGGAATTTGGTATTTCTATAGAGGATTTAAAATAATTTTATTGAAGTTGGAATGTAATAAAGAAAAATAGTCTGGATTAAAAAATTCTGAAGATTAATACAAAAATTATGTGAGGGAATTAGAATCTTATAAAATAAGCAACATTGTGAAATTTCTAAATAAATAAATAAAATCATCTTTATAAAAATACAGCAGTACCAGAGAAACCTCAGTGCTCATTTGCACAGTGTATATACATATATACATATATATATATATATATATAGAGAGAGAGAGAGAGAGAGAGAGATTTTCACATTCTTGTTTCATTTTTACTTCAGAAACTACAAATTCTACATTGACTCATCATATTCTAGTACAGAAGAGACATTTTTTAAGTAGCTGTTGTAACCACATGGTCATCTCAATAGATGCAGAAAAATCATTTGATAAAATTCAACATACATTCATAATAAAAAATTCTTACTAAAATAGGTATAGAGGGAACATATCTCAAAATAATAAAAGCCACTAATGACAAACCTACAGCCACCATAATACTTAACAGTGAAATGCTGAAAGCCTTCCTGCTAAAATCTGACATGAGACAAGGATGCCCACTCTCACCTCTTCTATTCAACATAGGCTTGGACATCTAAGCCACAGCATTTAGACAAGAAAAAGAAATAGAAGGTATCCATATTGGAAGAGAAGAGGTGAAACTGTCATTATATGAAGATGACATGATATTATATAGAAAACCTCAAAGACTCCCCACACAAAAACTAGGAGAACCAATGAATGAATTCAGCAAAGTAGCAGGATACCAGATTAAAAGACAGAAATTTGTTGCATTTCTGTGCACTAACAATGAAATATCAAAAAGAGAAAGAAAATAAGTCCCTTTTAAAATAACATCCCCAAAAAAGTTTTTAGAAACAAACCTGACCAAGAAGGTGAAATATTTATATGCTAAGAACTATAAAACATTAATAAAGGAAACTAAACATGATTCAAAGAATCAAAAAGAGAATGGATGTATGTGCATGTATAATTGAATTACTTTGTTGTACAACAGAAATTATCACAACATTGTAAATCAACTGTATTTTAGTAAAAACTTAAAAATGAAAAAATAATTCAGAGAAATGGAAAGATACCCCATGCTCTTGAATTGGAAGATTTAATGTTGTTGAAATGGCTGCACTACCCAAAGAAGCTACAGATTTAATGTGATCTATCAAATTACACATGACTTTCTTTTCATATAACTAAAAAAATAATTTCAAATTTATATAGAATCATAAAAAACCCAGAATGTTCAAAGCAATCCTGAGGAAAAAGAACAAAACAGGAGGAATAACCCCCTCAGACAGTACTGCGAAGCTACAGTATTCAAAACAGTGTGGTATTGGCACAGAGACAGACGTATGGAACATTGGAACAGAACAGACAGCCCAGAAATAAACCCACACACCTAGGGTCAATTAATCTTTGACAAAAGAGGCACAAATATACAATGGAGAAAAGGCAGTCTCCTCACTAAGTAGTGTTGGGAAAGCTGGAGAGCTACATGTAAATCAAAGAAGTCTATGTTTCCTCCAGTGTATGTTCTTGCCCCTTTTGTCAAGATTAGTTGACCATAGCTGCATGAGTTTATTTCTGGGCTTTCTATCCTGTTCCAGCAGTCTGTATCTCTGTTTTTGTGCCAGTAGCATACTGTTTTGATGACTATAGCTTTGTAGTATAGTCTTAAGTCAGGGAGCCTGATTCCTCTAGTCCATTTTTTCTTTTCAATATTGATTTGGCTATTCGAGGTCTTTTGTGTTTCCAGGGCAGTTGTGCTGGGAAAACTGGACAGCTGCAGGTAAAAGAATGAAATTAGAACATTCTCTAGCACCATACACAAAAATAACTCAAAATGGATTAAAGACCTACATGTAAGGCCAGACATTATAAAACTCCTAGAGGAAAGCATAAGTGCAACACTCTTTGACATAAATCACAGAAACATTTTATTTGAACCATCTCCTAGAACAATGAAAACAAAGACAAAAATAAACCAACGGGACCTAACTAAACTCAAAACTTCTGCACAGTAAAGGAAACCATTCAAAAAAAAAAAAAAGACAACGCACAGAATGAGAGAAAATCTTTGCAAATGATTCAACAAACAAGGGTTTGACCTCCAAACTATACAGACAACTCAACAACAAAAAAACAAACAACCCAAGTGAAAAATGGGCATAAGATCTGAATAGACATTTCTCCAAAAAAGACATACAGATGGCCAGCAGGCACATGAAAAAATGCTCAACATCACTAATTACTACAGAAATGCAAAAAACTACTGTGAGGTTCCACTGTACACCAGTTAGAGTGGCCATCATTAACAAGTCAACAAACAACAAATGCTGTAGAGGATGTGGAGAAAAGAGAACAATCCTTCACTCTTGATGAGAATGTAAATTGGTACAACCACTATGGAAAACAGTATGGAGGTATCTCAGAAAAGTAAATATCGAACTACCATATGATCCAGCAATCCCACTCCTGAGCATCTACCTGAACAAAACTTTCATTGAAAAAGATACATGCACCCTGACGTTCACTGCAGCACTATTCACAATAGCTAAGACATGGAAACAACTTAAATGTCCATCAACAGATGAATGGATTAAGAAGTTGTGATACATATACACAATGGAGTACTATTCAGCCGTAAAAAGGGACAAAATAAAGTCATTTGCAGCAACATGGTTGGAGCTAGAGACTCTCATACTAAGTGAAGTAAGTCAGAAAGATAAAGACAAATACCATGTGATACTACTTATATGTGGAGTCTAAAATATGGCACAAATGATCTATCTAAAAAACAGAAAAAGACCATGGACATAGAGGGCAGACTTGTATTTGCCAGTGGGAAGGGGGAAGAAAGGGGGACAGACAAGGAATTTGGGGTTAGTAGCTGCAGACTGTTACATTTAGAACGGATGGGTGATGGAGTCTTGCTCTACTGCATAGGGAACTATGTCTGGTCTCTTGGGTTAAAGAAAAAAAAAAAGAATGGGTATATATGGATGGCTGGGTCACTTTGCTGTACAGCAGACACTGAAGGTACATTGTAAATCAACTATATTTTAAAAAAGAAAAAAGAAAAAAATTAAAAGTAGTTGCAGTCTAAATATGTTAAAGGAATCAGAAATTTCTTAACTATAACTATTATTGAAGCCTAGGAAGGTCTTTGTATTTAAGCAATATTCATTTATATTTTTTGACATAGTTCTATTATAAAGACTAGCACATTAGAAGTTCAGTTGGCTGATGATGTTTTCTTTAGGTCATTGATTCTATTTTCAAAAATAATGCTCAATCATACATACACAGTATGTAGATATATCTATACCATACATCCGCTTGCACAGACACATTGAAAAATATTTATTAAAGCATAGTATTCAGATCACTACCCACCAAAAAGGAGAAAACTCGAAAGAAGGACTTCATAAAAATCAATTTTCCAAGCATTTTAAATTCCAACATCTGAATTTGTGTTTGAGGCACAAATAGTAACTCAATGTAAAGTCACTTTATATATGCATCTGTGTATGTTACTCAAATATAGCCTCCATTTTACTTAAATAAAATTCATCTGATTGATCAACATATCTGGTTAAAGTGATAATGGATTTAGGTAAATTGAATTGAATAAGTGTTAATGATCCATGGTGAAAGTTCTTCATGATGATCTAATTGTTATTTTCACACTAATATTAAGCCACACAGAAAGTTTTAAACTTTAACTTCCATTATTTAAAAATTAATTTTTTTTATTAAAATGTAGTTGATTTATAATGTGCCAATTTCTGTAGTACAGCAAAGGGACCCAGTCATATATAATATATACACACATGCATTCCCTTTCTTATATTGTCTACACAGACAGTTTTGAAAGGATCCACCTTTAAGTCAAACAGACTGGCCATTATAAATTGCCATATCATTTATCTATATCTCACCCTCTCTTACTCTCTGCAATTCACCTCTAAAAAAAGTTATTAATTTCTGAAGTTAAAATACCTTACAAATGTATTTTCTTAAAAACTATAAAATCAGGAGTTCCCGTCGTGGTGCAGTGGTTAACGAATCCAACGAGGAACCATGAGGTTGCGGGTTCGGTCCCTGCCCTTGCTCAGTGAGTTGATGATCTGGCGTTGCCGTGAGCTGTGGTGTAGGTTGCAGACGCGGCTCGGGTCCTGCGTTGCTGTGGCTCTGGCATAGGCCAGGGGCTACAGCTCCGATTCAACCCCTGGCCTGGGAACCTCCATGTGCCGCGGGAGCGGCCCAAAGAAATGGCAAAAAGACAAAAAAAAAAAAAAAAAAAAAAAAACTATAAAATCACTTGTCAAAATAGAATTGTTACAATTTGACTATGATCAATTCAACAAATAGTGTGTTAAGTCTTATTTTGTCTTTTAAAGTTTTCCATATGTCCAAAATATGATAATTAAAATAACAAAAACAAAATGGTCTACCAAGCTTGAAATATTGTGCTGGTAGAACTAGAAGACATTTGCAAAGTATATCCATTGAGAGTAATTTCATCTTAAGTGTCAAATTTGCCATACTGTTAAGAGCTTGAGGTAACCTTGTCCCACCTGAAATGCAAATACTCTCAGACCTGGTGGCCCATTCATTACAACGACTCTTGAGCTATGTTACAAGAGACAGCCAATGAAAATTATCCGTTAACCTACTTGAGAAAAGCCATCTATAATTAATGTCTGAAGATAAATAGCATTCACATTTTGACAAGGAGCATCAGTATCAATAACTCTTCCATCTGGACAGTTTTATGTGTCTTCTCTTCACTAATTATCATTTTGGAAAGCTTTCAAGTGATATCTCTTATTATGGTAGAATAATTTTCTGATAAAGTTCTGATATATGTGCCCTTATTTAAGATGAGTTCTAAGACAGTTAGGTCAAAGTTAACAAAGTCAAATGTATAAATTTATAGAAGAACCCAGTAGAAGAACTCCACTTTGTTAAAATACACCTAGTAGCAAGAAACTCACTACTTATGGAAATTATTTGTTTCTATAAAATACGCTATCAAAAGTCAAATTATATAGGCATGAACACATTTTTTGTGAGGATATTCTACTTTTTTTGTTGTTTAGATCTAGTATTCTCTTTTCATGCAACTGACTTTTATAATCACACAAGAGATAGCTATTTGTGTGAAAATAGATTCTAACATAAGATTCCAAAATTAAACAGAGATTGAAGGGAAAATTTTACTTAGTCATCTTTTTTTTTAACCTTTGGGAAATAAACTAGAACCATGAATAACAATTTTGTTCAAAATTCACCATGGTTTCTTTGCTATCTATACCATTTACTTCTCCTTATCTTCTTCAAAATTTATGTCTATCTTATTTTTAATTTTTGTGAACCATGAATATATCAAATAAATCTGATATAAATAAATTGATTATAATATATATCATTCAGTTAGTGGTTACATCACTCTGCATCAAGAAATTCCTAGATATATCTTATTTGTAACCATCTATTTCAATTTATCAGATGCCCAAAGACAACCCCTATTAAATCATATTATACACTTTATCCATTTATAATCTATTATTATAATCTACTATTAATAGGATATACACATATTTGACAACTATATTGAATTCAGCCACCTGAGTACCACTTAATGATATGTCATAAAATGTTCCATGATTTAATGAGGTAATTTCTTGTTTTTATTTCATCATAATGACATATCATAACAATTTATATTAGATTATTTAAAATGTTGTAACACACTCAACTTCAAATTCCAAATTTGTCAAATTATCCATTAATAAAAGGACTAATCTGGCAGAACTTCATATCTTGAAAAATACAACCAGAAATATAAATTATATCAAGAGTCAATGACAGTTTGATTCTTATGAAGGCCAACTGGATCCTAAGAAGTAGACAAGCACATTTAGAAAGAAAGAAGTTTTAATAAGCCCTTTTAAAAATCTGATATAATTTCTGATTGATGTCATTGAGGGATACGTTTATAAGTTGATAAAGTCTTTATAAATTCCTATGGTAATATTTTATTTATTTATTTTTTGTCTGGGGCCATACCCATGACATATGGAGATTCCCAGGCTAGGGGTCTAATTGGAGCTGTAGCCGCTGGCCTACACCACAGCCACAGCAGCACGGGATCTGAGCAGCGTTTGCGACCTACACCAGAGCTCGTGGCAATGCCAGATCCTTCACCCACTGAGTGAGGCCAGGGATCGAACCCACAACCTCACGGTTCCTAGTCGGATTCGTTAACCACTGCACCACGACGGTAACTCCCTATGGTGATATTTTAAATAAATGTAAGGAAAATTATTTCCCTTAGCAAAACACAGATTTTCCTATTTTTCTTAAACATTATTAAATAGAGAGTTCCCATAATGGATCAGCAGAAATGAATCTGACCAGCATCTGTGAGGACTCAGGTTCGATCCCTGGCCTCCTTCAGTGGTTAAGGAATCAGCATTGCCATGAGCCATGGTGTAGGTTGCAGACATGGCTAGGATCCCGTGTTGTTGTGGCTGTGGCATAGCCCAGTGGCTACAGCTCTGATTTGACCCTTAGCCTAGGAACCTTCATATGCTGCGGTGGGACCCTCAAAAGACACACACACGCAAAAAAAAAAAAAAGCAAAAAAAAAAAACTAACTAAATAAATCTGTACTAAAAGCAATCTAAAAAGAAGTCACTCATTTTATTGTCACTTTTTTGACTTCTATATTCATTTTATTGTCACTTTTTTGACTTCTATATTCCATCAATGATATTTTGAAGAGGAAGACACCTTCTCCGCACACAAAATCTGGCAAGACTTACAGAGACATAGTCAATATGGACTGTCAAACAAAACAAGCACATTACAAAAGTCAAAAATCAGCATAATCCTATCTACTTAAATTTTAAAAAACTGAAATTCTAAACTATATGTTGGCTCTTTATATTAATGTAAACTATAAAATGATACCCCAGAAAAGCAAGATAGTGATTATATATAGTGAAGAAAAACGGAAGCGTAAGGGGGAGAAATGCGTACATGTGTAACTACATGTTATCTATACACTTAAAAGTAGCTTTATACATGTATATGTGTGTGCAGGTACCATATGTGTGTGTTTTAGTCATTCTTCGGTGTGACTACTACCATAACTTCTAAATGGAACATTAAATTTTAAATGGAAATTGAAATTAAAAACTTGTATTAAATGAATATAACATCTGTGATTGATGGTGGTACCTTCACTTGGTCACATATGGTCTCAAGGTGGCCTCAGGATAGAACAGCAAGTGTTTCAATCAGAGGGGTGCGTTGGTCTACTGTAACACATTAATACGTTCCTCGTGTCCTTTTGAGCCCTAATGAGCATGGTCCTTAAAGTCCAGGGAGCCCTAATCAGACTGCTCAAGACTTCTCTTTCAGCATTTCCACAACTGTCTGAGCCATCATAATCTTTCACCTGGATTTTGGCACTTAGCTCCTCAAGTGTCTCCTTTTACTCATTCCCCTCCTCATTTGTTCACAAAATAGAAATCAAAATAATTCTTTTTTTTTTTTTTGGTCTTTTTAGGGCTGCACCCATGGCATATGAAAGTTCCCAAGCTAGAGGTTGAATCAGAGCTGTAGCTGCCAGCCTCTGCCACAGCCGCAGCAAGACCAGTTACAAGCCGCATCTGTGACCTACATCACAGCTTATGGCAATACCAGATCCTTAACCCATTGAGTGAGGCCAGTGATTGAACTCAGGTCCTCATGGATATTACTCAGGTTCATTACCACTGAGCCACAATGGGAACTCCCAAAATAATTATTTTAAACATTATCAGGTTATATTACCACTCTGTTCAAAACCCCCCAATGACTCCCTGTCTTCCTCAAAAAATATATGAAAATCTCTACAATGGCCATAGATCAGGGAGTGGCAATATTTTTTCCACATAAGGCCAGATAGTAAATATTTTTGGCTCTGTAAGTCTTTATCCTAACCATTCAAGTTATACCATGAAAACAGCTGTAGACAGTATGTAATCAAATGATGTGTCCTGTGTCTCAATAAATTTTATTCACAAAATAGGCTACAGGCCACATTTGCTCATGGATCCTCATAGTTTACTGGCTCCTGTCATAGATCATCTGAACCCTGCTTGTCTCTGTGATGTTGTTCCCCACCAGTCGTCCCCTCACTGACTCTACACAAACTACAGACGCCTCCTGATATTTCCAGATTATGACAGGTTTAAATCTGCTTTAGGATCTTTGGGCTGTTTTCTCTGCCTGGAATGTCCTTCTATACACCCAGCTGGTTAAATTTTTCATCTTTTCAATTCTGTGCTCACATTTCACCTATGCATTGAGACATAGCCTAACTCATTGTTAAAAATTTTAACCCCACCCTCATCCCCAGAACTCAATTTCCTGTATCCTGACCACCATTTTTTCTTAGAGCATGCATTACCTTCTAATTTACTACATAATTTTCTTAATGTGTATTCTCCACCAAAGGGGAGTTTTTAGTCTCAGTGGATACGTTTTCGGAAAGGAAAGAAGAAACAGAAGGAGGGAAGAGGAAAGAAAATAAACATTTCTTACCATAGTTCAGGAACCAGAATATTCGTATGTGTAAGTACTCCCCATACCCACCTAAACAGACTGATAAGAACACTCTGATGCTTTAACAAAATGTAACGACAAACACAGCTGCATGCATGCTCCAAAGATACTGAACAATATGATGGAGTGTTTGAAAGTATATTAAAATTTTCATAAGCAGACTGTCTCATTTTAAACATGTTACTATCTTCATTTTGACTCTGACCAGAAAATTCAAATAGATGACTCAGGGTAGATTTCCAAATTAATATGGTGGTGATAATGATTTGTGACATTAAAAAGAGCCTATAACCTATTTAGGATAAAAATACAGCTTGATTAAATATTCCTCTGCCGTTTAAATTGGCACTTTGATCTCATGAATATTCTTTCATGAATGTTATTTACTAACAAATTATTTGACTACCAAAGAGACTTAATCAGCAATCCTAAGCTTGATTTGCAAAATCATAGACCTTTTCAGAGTAGCGAATATTTCATGACTTTATCTTGAGTAGATGTGTAGCATTTTTCCAATTTTAAAAAGGTTTGTAAAAATGAAACATTCAGTTCCCATGCTGTATCCATCAGCAGAAGAAACATGAGTATCAGGCTAATGAAATTCACCTTCATATATGAAAAAAATTTAGTAAGAAGTATGTACAGCTACCAAATGTGTGGCTATTTACTATTTTTATTTCTAACGCATCCTAATATTATCTAATTTCAATGAAAAACAAAATTGTACATTTATTTTGTGTGTAGGTGTGTTGGAGACCATTGAAACTGCTGAACAATGAAGTAAACAAATTTGGCACACGTGCATAAGCACAACCACTAAGAGAAAGCTTTATCATTACTTGCACCTGATTTTGTGCATTAACCTACATCACCTTCCCTAATAAAAGTCATGTGGGCTAAAGCCCAGGGCCTTTGTTCTGCGGAACAGAGTGCCTCCTGGTCTCCCACTTTCTAGATGTAAAAGAGTCTTGTGTGTTTTTTTATGCTGCGCCATCCCTCTTCCAGGATCTCCTATTGCCCTGCAGCGCTGGATGTGGCATAAGTGTGTGTCTGTTAATTCATATATATAAACTGCAGATATATAAACTGTTAATAAATAGTGAGTTTCTTCTATTCATCACTCCAATTTTTAAAGAGTATGAATATAGGATTTTTATCTAGAGTTTAAAAGTTTGATTTAAAAATATTCTAAGATTAATACGATATAATTTTAAAATAACCGTAAAATGAAAACATTTCTATATCCCCATGTTCTTGTATCGATTCTTCTCCTGACCAAATGGATTAATATGAAATTGTTATAGATGGCCTATTAAATATACAGAGAGCATGCACTTGCTTAGCAAGCATTTGGGGATTTTCAAATTAAAGATGGTTGTAAAATTAAATCATACATATTAACTTCATTTGGATGAGTTTTCCTTCCTTCCATTAGACTTCTAGCAAAGGTCTTTACTCATTAAGTGAGGATTCTACCTCAGGTCCATGATTACACCTCCAGCCAAGTCAATTTTTCAAATCATATTTATAAAAGTAGGCTTCTTCACAGCATAACTACTTAATTAAGGAGAGAATTAGGAAAAAATATAACAAATAGTCACAAATAGCTTATATATTTGTCATATACATATATATATATATATATATATATTTGTCTTTTTGCCTTAATAGGGCCGCACCTGCGGCATATGGAGGTTCCCAGGTGAGGGGTCTAATCAAAGCTGTTGCTGCCAGCCTACGCCAGAGCCACAGTAATGCCAGATCTGAGCCGCATCTGCAACCTACACCACAGCTCACAGCAACACCAGATCATCAACCTGCAGAGCAAGGCCAGGGATCGAACCTGAAACCTCATGGTTCCTAGTCGGATTCGTTAACCACTGAGCCAAAATGGGAACTCCTGAATATATATTTAAGATGACTTTCTTAGCTAAAGTTTTATACCAGAGAGAATAGCTTTTCTTTTCTTGACTGTCAGATGTATGACAGTCACTGATATAAATAATCTTAGTGGCCCTTGGGAATATCTAATTTAATCAGAGAAAAGGAGAAATTACCCATCTGTATCTTTGTATAACCTGTTAATATAATTCCATTGCAAGACTTTTTTTGTTTTTCATTCTTTTTTTTTTTTTTTTCCTTTTTTTGGCCATACCTGTGACATACGTAAGTTCCTAGGCTAAGGGTCGAATTGGAGCTGCCACTGCAGGCTTATGCCACAGCCACAGCAACACAGGATCTGAGCCTCAACTGTGACCTCTGCCGCAGTTTGCAGCAACCCAGGATCCTTAACCTAGTGAGAGAGGCCAAGGATCAAACTCGCATCCTCATGGAGACAACATCAGGTTCTTAACTTGTTGAACCACAATGGGAACTCCATTTTTTTTCTGTTTTAATTCTTAAAAATAGGTTTTGTAAATCATTAATTTTTCCATGCATGATCTCATTTGTGCTCAACTTCATGCTCACACACCCAATATATCATACCTTCTTTATTGTAGAGCATATCTGGTGGCATAAGAGAAGAGCAGAAGAGAAATATCTTCTAACTCAGTCTTGCTTATATACCATCCAGTGCACAAAACAATATTGATTACAATTGTAGATGTGAAATGATTAGGAGTATAGGTGACATTTATTTTCTTTCACAACCAGTCTGGTGAGAATAAGGCAGAACACTGACCAGTACCTGCTGAACATTACCTAGATATGGCAGATTCTCTTTGATCACCAAATAGCATTGACATAGGCTGCTACTTGAATGGCGCTTCAGGAGAAAGCTGAGAATCTGACTCTTTTTCCAAGAATAACATTTATAATAGTATTGTACAGTGATAATAATAGCTATTGTTCATTGAGTGTTTACGATGACACAGGCACTCTAAATATATCATTATGTTTAATGATTTTGTACCTGATTTGAGCCTCAGTGATATGACTCTAGAATTCATCTTCTTTTTTTTTTTTTTTTTTTTCTATTTCTTTGGGCCGCTCCCGCGGCATATGGAGGTTCCCAGGCTAGGGGTCGAATAGGAGCTGTAGCCACCGGCCTACACCAGAGCCACAGCAACGCGGGATCCGAGCCGCGTCTGCAACCTACACCACAGCTCACGGCAACGCCGGATCGTCAACCCACTGAGCAAGGGCAGGGACCGAACCCGCAACCTCATGGTTCCTAGTCGGATTCGTTAACCACTGCGCCACGACGGGAACTCCTAGAATTCATCTTCTTAACCACCACCAGTCACCTCGCCTCTACATAGTTTAAGAGGCCAACTTCCTAAGACACCTTGTCCATGATCTCTGTCTATAAAATATGGATAATAATATCAATCTCATACTATTGTTGGATATAAAGATCCAAATAGGATTCCTCCTATATAGTAGATGCTAAAAAATTGCCAGTTTCCTTCCATTCTCATAAAATAAATATATCTCATGAAAACATGCATGAATCATCTTCCTTGCATAGTAAATAAGCGAGCTCATTAAGACTGTGTAGCTTTAACAAATTTATTACCATCTGGCTTTTATTTTGCTTTCTCTTTATAAAGATGTGCCAGGTCTTCACTGTGACAGAATAATACCCATAAAGAGAAATATCAGATTTATACCAATAACATTAAAAATAACTAGAAGAAGCTTATTTGGCTCAGCAGTAACAAACCTGACTAGTAACCATGAGGATGTTCCTTGGCCTTGCTCAGTGGGTTAATGATTTGGTGTTGCTGTGAGCTGTAGTATAGGTCACAGACATGGCTCGGATCCTGCACTGTTGTGTCTGTGGCATAGGCTGGCAGGTGAAGTTTCAATTTCAGCCTGTGAACTTCCATATGCCACAGGTGTGGCCCTAAAAAGCAAAAAAAAAAAAAAAAAAACTAGAAGAATACATACCATCTATTGAGTTTTATAAGCCAACACCATGTAATCTGTCCCTTATACACTGTCATTTAGTCTTATGGATCTATTATTCTTATTAATTGATATTAATATTACAGATAGGAAAACTGAGGTATCGGTTATTTCAAAAATCTACACAAGGGCCCATTGCTAGGAAGTAGTGGCAAATTAAGGATTTAAATCCAAGTATGATGACTCAGAAGCCCATAATTTTAACAGCCAGTTTTCTTATTCTCTAGTAGCAAAATGTAAAATCTTCATTTTATCACCCTTATGTTTTTGTTCTCCTTTTTGCAGCATACAAGCAACATATGGAAGTTCCCGGGCTAGGAGTCAAACCAGAGCTGCAGATGAGGGCTATGTCACTACCACAGCAACACTGGATCCAAGTCACATCTGCAACCTACACCACAGTTTGCAGCAACACCATATCCTTAACCCACTGAGCGAGGCCAGGGATTGAACCCACATCCTCACAATGTCAGATCCTTAACCCGCTGAGCCACAATGGGAACGCCTATCACCCTTATATTTTTCATTTCTCTATTTTAATGTTATCTCAATATAGAAATTTGAAATTAGTTTGAAATGCAATTCATCTAAAATATGCAATCATATATAACTGCATTTTGACATACATTCTAAAAATATAGGGGAATGTCTACTGATTTCATTCTATTTTTTCTTCTGATAAAGTATTATGGTATTAAACAATGGAATATTAATTGCCAGCATCATTCCATTTCCTGTGCTTTTAAAACTAGCATCTATTCCCTATATTGTAATACTTGTGGCTAACGTGGTTTCAAAGTGCTCACTAGCTAGTATGATTCACTTACTTTGCACATTACTAACATCAGTGGTTTGAATACAAATGGGTCATTTATTCTCTGAGAATAATTTTTATACATGTTGTTGAACCCCAAGTATTTCTGCAAATTAACTGCAGAAGAAAACAGAGCGGTTTTGGAGAAATGTTCATAAAGCTATATACACAGCTTTTAAACACAGCAATTTTAAATTATTTTTTTTTTACCTAGATTCTTTCAGCACTTTCTATTTCATATCTGCTATGCAAATTCTGTTTAAAATGAGGTTCTTCCATATTCCTCCATGAATCATATGGTTGTTGCTACCCTTTTTCATCTTCTATGACGCAGTTTTCAGATTCTATTTTTCAAAGGTCTGAAATCATAATATTTCATTCAATCATATCTTTTATTTATTTAACTGAACTTTTATTCAGTCATATCTTCTGGATCATGATGACCATAAGCGGCATTGTGACAATCAATGCCTTAGAAATCCCTACTTCCCCTCACGATCATGATGGGTGTTTCTATAAAATTCCTCATCCAGCAGTGGAAAGACTTGCCATGACAGAGCATGGTTTCTCTCCTGGGAGCAGGTATACACTCGCCTCTGCAAAGGTTTACATTTATAAACAATGATATATAGGTGTTTAACATTTAACAGTTGGAAAGAGCTTCCACATGCATGTTCACACTGCCTTAAATCCATTTTGGAACAAGGCATGGTATGACATATGAAATAAAGTTTTTTAAAATTTATCTTCCCAGTAAGTCTGGCAAGAATGCAGGGCAGGTATTAATATTTCCCCTGAATACATGAGAAACTTGAGGCTCCAAGATGTTACAAAAATTTTCTCAAGGTTATAGAGTTAGTAAACACTGGAGCTCAGATAAGCAAATCTTCTCAACTGCAGGCAAGTCCCTAGCCTATCTTTGTTTCTGCTTTCTCATACACAGAGACTGCAGTGAAGAATTTAAAAGTTCCTGAAATCAAACTGTTTGGATTCCTGCTCTGAGCTTGTTGGACTTCTCTGGTTGTTAACATACTACTCTCTGACTCAAATTCTTTCTCTTTTCTAAAATGGAAATAATTTTATTGTAAATTTTATGTGACAATGCTTGGACATTATCAAGAATACATATAAATTTACAATAATAAGGAGTTCCTGTTGTGGCTCAGTAGGTTAAGAACCCAGCTAGTATCCATAAGGGTGTGGGTTCAATCCCTGTCCTTGCTCAGTGGGTTAAGGATCCGGCATTCCCATAAGCTGTGGCACAGGTCGCAGATGCAGCTCGGATCCCATGTTGCTATGGCTGTGGCATAGGCCAGTAGCTGCAGTTCTAATTTGACCCCATATGCTGTAAGAACAGCCTTAAAAAAAAAACACAAGCAATAAAGAAAACCAAATAAATAAATTTTCAATATTAACTATTACCTACTTGTTTTAGAGTGTTCATTTTCTAGATAAAGTTATGTAACATCAACAGTAAAGGAATACCTAATTACGGCGTTCTCATCGTGGCACAGTGGGTTAAGGATCTGACTGCTGTGGCTTGGGTCACTGCAGAGGTGTGGGTTTGATCCTTGGCCCAGTACAGTAGGTTAAAGGATGGGGCGTTGCCACATCGGTGGTGAAGGTCGTAGCTGTGGTTCAGATTCAATCCCTGGCCCAGGAACTTCCATATGCTGTGGATGCAGTCATAAAATAATATTTAAAAATAAAAAAGGAATACTTAAGTTAATTTAGAGTTGGTGATGACAAAGAAAAGATGAATGCCATCGATAGGCATGGATTACCTGTGGTCTAACACAGGAAAGAAAATGTCAGGAGACTGGAGAAAATCAAATAAAATGTCTTAAAGGAAAAGGAAGAAATTGATATGGTATTGGGTATCTTACGTACTCCCACAAAAGTACCCTACTTCCCAACACATTAAGAAATGAGACAAGGGAGTGGCAGGGTAAACCAAAAGATTACTTTTACAAGTGATGAACCAATGAGCTAACAAACATGGAGTCATAACTGAGTGTGAAGCAAAATAAATTTTGTTAATTAAATCCAGAATTAAGCTGATTTACAAATACAGATACAGATATGGACCCCCATTCCCACCTCCTATCATTAGGAGAGGGTACTCAGTATATTCCTTTAAAGAAGCATTAAGAAAAGGCTTGCTTCCTGCCCTCTGTCAGCTCTTGGGAGGGAGAAAGGTTAGGGGCTGAGCCAGGCATGAAGGTTTACTCCTCCCAAACACACTGCTAAGGGGAAAAAAAAAATCATTCTATAAACCCTGGAGTGGAGAAGCAGAAAATAAGTTATAGAAATACCTGGGGTGAGGAAAGAAGGAATTACCAATTAAAAAAAAATGCAAATGTTACAATAATAAAAAGACAATATTTGAGGTATAGATGTGTTAAGTAAATGTGACAGAGAAAACTAGTCATGAATTCTTACATGAAAAAGCCAAAGACAGGCATTAACTTCAATACAAATAGAATTATTAGAATGTGTAAGTTCCTCCTATGTTTTACACATGCTAGGCACTCAAAATGAAATATTCTTTTTAAATTCTAATGTGAACCGTTGCCTTTGGAATGGATAAGCAATGAGATTCTACTGTATAGTACTGGGAACTATATGTAGTCACTTGTGATGGAACATGAGGGAGGATGTGAGAAAAAGAAAGTATAGATGTATTGTAACTGTGTCACCTTACTGTACAGTAGAAAATTGACGGAACACTCTAAACCATTTATAAGGAAAAAACACATTTAAAATTAAAAAATTCTCAATACAGCACTATGCAATAGGTTTTTCATTTTACCAATGAGTTGAGAAAATCAGAGAATATTAATTGTTGCCTAGGTCATGAAATTAATACATGGAAAAACTGGGAATGAGATCCCTATCAGTGTGACTCCAATTTCCCAGGAGAATGTGACATACATGACAGCAGGACACAATTCTCACATTAATGTGGGTATCAAACTATTATTCAAAATGTGCTTATAAAACTAAAGAACAACTGAAAACCCTAATGGGAAATAATGATTGCCTAACGCCCTCTCTGTTATGAGAATATATTCAAGTATAATTTTTAAGAAAATCATCACTCTTACACAAATGTAAAATGCAACCATGCCAAAGTTTTTTTTTTTTTTTTGCTTTATTAGGGCCAACCTGTGGTATATGGAAGTTCCCAGGCAAGGAGTCAAATCACAGCTGCAGCTCCCAGTCCATGTCACAACCACAGCAATGACAGAGAGATCCAAGCTGAGTCTGTGACCTACAACACAGCTCACAGCAATGCCAGATCCTTAACCAGAGCAAGGTCCTTAATGCCAGAGCAAGGTCAGGGATCGAACCCTCATCCTCATGGATACTAGTCAGGTTTACTACCACTGAGTCACAATGGGAACGCCCCATGTCAAATATTTTCTTTTACTTATTAATTAAACTACCAGTAAGACATTTAAAATGGTTCAAAGATCATTTAAGAAACTAGATGTATAAGGGCAATTTATCAAAATGACAATAAAATAAAATTGATAAATTAGATTATGTTTAAAGTGGTAAATATCTAATGGAGGCATAAATCACAAACTTTGGTGTTTAATCTGCTGCACTGCAAAGAATTATCTGCATCTTTATTTAACAAAAATTTACAATTTGTCTTCTACTTTGCCCTTACGATATGAAAATTGTCTCGTCAATGCAAAGTCAAGCTTTAGGAAATGAGGAGCCAGTAATCTCTTTTGCCTGTTTCTAAATTTCAAATAAATATTCTGACAGGTATATGTAAACACTTGCTACTTGCTAATTAAGACCAAATTTTTTTCCTGGACACTCAAAGCTGTCTCTGCCACCTGTTCAGTACTGGGATATGCAGAAAATTAGTCATCTTTGGCAACTCACTTTAATCATGCCATTGTTTCAGTCATATTGTATGATGTCACTTATTAGATTGTGACTTTGTTTTACATCTTCCTGCAGATTACATGACTTGGTCACTTTGATTAGGTTACAAATTATTCTAGTCTATTAACTACATAAAAAGAGATACCTAATTCAAAATAAAAACTGAGAAAATAAAACCAAACAAAACACACACAAATTCTTTCCTAGGACTCTTGTGTCTCAACCCATGGATCTACCATGGGCCACAGTCAATAGCAATGTCATTGATAGTAACTATAATAATTTCTTGGAGCCAGTACCATACAGTTTTGATGATTGTTGCTTTGTAGTTTAGTCTGAAGTCAGGGAGCCTAATGCCTCCAGCTCCATTTTTCCTTTTCAGGATATCTTTGGCTATTCTGGGTCTTTTCTGCTTCCAAACACACTTTAAAATATTTTGTTCAAGTTCTGTGAAAAAGGTCCTTGGTAATTTGATCCAGTAATCCTACTCTTGGGCATCTATCCAGAGAAAACATGACTCACAAAGACACATGTACTCTGGTGTTCATTTCAGCAATATTTGCAATAGCCAAGACATGGAAACAACCTAAATGTCCATCGACAGAGGAGTGGATCAAGAAGATGTGGTACATATACATAATGGAATATTACTCAGCCATTAAAAGGAATGAAATACTGGCATTTTTAGCAACATGGATGGATCTAGAAATGATCATGCTAAGTGAAGTCAGCCAGACAATGAGACACCAACATCAAATGCTTTCACTGACATGTGGAATCTGAACAAAGGACAGACTGAACTTCTTTGCAGAACAGATACTGACTCAGACTTTGAAAAACTTATGGTTTCCAAAGGAGACAGTTTGGGGGGTGTGGGGATGTCCTGGGGTTGTGGGATGGAAATCATATAAAATTGCATTGTGATGATCATCGTACAACTATAAATGTAATAAATTCATTGAGTAATAAAATAAATAAATAAATAAATTTGGTTCCTATTTCAACTGGAAAAAAGAAAAAGAGAATTCCTTGGAGTTCCTTTAGTGGAACAGTGCAAATGAATCTAATTAGCATCCATGAGGACACAGGTTAGATCCCTGCCCCCACTCAGTGGGTTAATGATTCAGCATTGCCATGAGCTGTGGTATAGGTCACAGATGTAGCTCTGATCTGGCATTGCTATGGCCGTGGCATAGGCCAGTGGCTACAGCTCCAATTCAGCCCCTAGCCTGGGAACCTCTGCATGCTGTGGGTGCAGTCCTACAAAGAAAAAAAAAAAAAAAAAAAAGGGAGAGACAGAGAATTTCTAGAGGAACTTCTTCAATGAATTAGGGACCAGGAAGGGAGGGCCACAGGCTCGCTCTTTGGAACCTCTACCTTAGGGTGACATCCAAGGTCAGCCACAGTCTGCATTCATCTTCTCTTCTCAAAAGCTTTATCTCTTTACTCTTCTTATATTTTCCCAAACATAACATTTTTTTACCTGTGCTTATGCAGTTTCCTATCTCTTTTTTCCCTCATCTACTATTCAATCATAACTGTTCAAGTGTCATGTCCACTGTAAAGATAAGTTCAGTTCTTCCTTTCTACTTTCATAGCTTCTAATGCACCTCTGATTTTATAAATGCATTATTTTATTTTTTAATATAATTAGTTCCCCATATAACTATCTTTCCTTTTGTGCAAAACATATAGTTAATGAGAAATGAATGAAGAAATGAGACAAAGAATGAATGCAGAGGGAATATTTAGTAGAAAAATTTTCAAAGTGTTATAATTGTACTAGTAATTTATGATGTGGAGAGGTATCAATAAGTGTGTGTATATAAGATTTTTATGTTATGAAGTCCAATCCCTTATGTTGTTCAAGATTCTATTCATAGGTTGACCTTCTTCATGAAGTCCTCCAGCCTCTGCCAAGGGAAAATATTTTGTCCTTGTAGGGATGATAGGGTTGGTAGATGAGGGTGAGATGTGAGAGGAGTGTTGAGAAAACAAAAACTGAAATGGCAAATACAGTGGGGTTGAGTGGAAACACTAACAGAAATTAGTACTTCAGTCAGAATTTCCAGGCATCAACCAGGTACATCGCTCATATTCAGAATAACTTCAAGCAATTTCAGAATGAAAAGTTTTCTCAAAATCTCATAGTTCCTAAGATAAATTCCCTGTACTGGAGGTGATATTCCATACAGAAGACATCTTTTTGAATGAATGAGTCACCAGGTAAAAGAAGCAATGTCTATGCATAATCTTCCTTTCCCCTGCAAAGAAAATAAAATTCTGCATGTCCAATGGCAAAACTGATGAATGTTTACATGGTTGTTGGATAGCTTTCTGCAGATCTGCAGATTATATTCCTAAGAATTTCCGAGACAATGTTTTCCCATCAAATGTAATGAAAATTATAATGAATTATAATTAATTTCAAATGCATATTCTTTTGCTGAGAAGAAACTTTCATTTGAACAAATGCACTTTCTATACCATTGGAATTATAAGTTACAAACATGTTTAGTCATTTATTAAGAGCATTTTACCAAGGTTCAAGTGTTTGAACACCACCAGTTCATTGTCAGAAAGACTTATCAAATTCTCTCTATAAAAAAATCATAAAGTTTTAGGACCACTATTAATATATCAGTAAGTATTCATTATTATCTGCATATGCAAACCTATTTCACTGAGAAATTGAAACACCGTGTTATCTAAAGCCTGTATGTAAAACACTGTATCCTTAATAGAATCATAACAACCACAATTCTCCATGCCGCTACTCTTCTACTAACATCTGCAGCTACAACTTCAGGTGAGGGGATTTCTTTGTTTTATGTTTTCATCCAGAAAAATACCAGGCTCTTTTCACACCCAGACAGCCTTTTTTATATTTGCCTAGGATGACATTTTGGTTAGTTTTTGCAGTTCTTACTTCATCTTATTCAGGCTGCAGTCATGTACTCTTTAATTAAATATACACTCTCAAAAGTCATACTCAGAAGAAAGCAGCAAAAATATATGTTGAAAGCAGAAGACAGAGACTCAGGTAAAGGCCTCAAACCCTGATGAGTCTAATTAATGAAAATGTTGGAGACCACTGACTGAAACTGCCTATCTTGGCCAGACTGGATGAAAACCACTTGCATGAGTAGTCTCACAGAAGGAGGCCTTGATAAGGTCTCTTCATGGTGCTGCCCTGAAGAATAAATGGGAGGATTTGGGAGGGGCCAATAGGAGGGAGGAGACAACCAACCTCCCAGGATCCTTGGCACTGAAATCCATCTTGGCCAAGAAGTACATGTGCCACCAAGAAGGACCCTGGGTCGGACCAAGTAAGGGCTGAGCAAGACGACTGCCCAGAGACAACCCAGAAACTAACCCCATTCCCATAAAACCAGAGACTGTGAGCCACATGGCAGAGCATTTCTCCTGGGTTTCCTTACCCTGCTGCTCTCCACCCAGGTACCCCTTGCCCCTTCAAAGTCTTTTACTTTGTCAGCACATCTGTCTGCTTGGACAATTCATTTCTGAGTGTTAGACACGAGCCTATTCTTGGGCCCTGGAAGGGGTCTGAATTGCTACAACAAAAATGAATTTTATCATTTCTGTCTTAGGCTGTGTAGTTCAATAAACTCCAGTTTTCTAGAAGAAAATGTTCTTAATGTAGTCCTCACACACATACAAAAAAATGTTTTGTGCATATCTTCTAAATTCTCCTAATCTTATTAAAGTGTAACACTGAGGCATATTTGTTTGAAATAGAGAAATAGAAAAATCCTTATGGCAACTACTTTGAAACCGGTTAACACTAATTCACTCTAGCTTTAGCTTTTCTTTCTTTCTTTTTTTTTTTTTTTTTTTTGTCTTTTTAGGGCCGCACCCATAGCATAAGGAATTTCCCAGGCTAGGACTTGAATTGGAGCTGCAGCTGCTGGCCTACGCCACAACCATGGCAACATGGGATCCGAGCTGCATCTGCAACTTACACTAGAGCTCATGGCAATGCCAGATGGTTAACCCACTGAGCAAGGTCAGGAATTGAACCTGCATCTTCATGGATACTAGTCAGGTTCACTCCCACTGTGCCACAAGAGGAACTCCCTAGTTATTCTTTATATTTAAAAAACCCACAAAATTATAAAAATTATAAAATTATTTCACATCTGCTTAGAACTATAGTCTTAGAATTTAAACTATCATCTTCTTAACTTACTAAATAACTATTCAGTCACACCAAAGATTTTCTAAACAAAGGTTAAAAAACCTGTTTCATTGGAGGAGAAAATTATTACGAATAATATAGACAGAACTATACCTTCACAAAACATTTTGGCTTTGTAAATTTGTCTCAAGCAAAGCAATAACAATACAGCACAAAAGCAAAAATTTGCTGACTTTTGGGCAAAAGTTAAGAATATGAAATTTCAAAATAATTGTCTAAAATCTGAATCATTCCTTTAGGCATAAGTATGAGTTTAAATAGTCCATGAGAAAATGGTGCTTTAAATACATTTTAAAGCTTACAAATTGAAGCATAAATCATGATGCCTTCCAGAGCTGCTATTGAAGAAAGATTTTCAGAGAATATTCATTAAGTATCTTTACATCACAAATATGCAATGAACGTAAACTTATAGTGTAGTAGCGAAGGTATGCTAAATACACAAAATAAATAACACAAGCCAGAGAATGACAGTTACCATAGCAGAGTCCAGAAAAGATTTCTACGTAATGTAAAGGAGGAAAAGATTTTATCCTTTCCAAGTAATCTAGGGTCTTCCCAGAAATGACAGTACTTGTGCTGGACTTTGAAGAGTGGGTTAAATTAAAACATTTAGAAAGGTAGGAAATTTCATGAGCAAAGGAATATTAAGAACAGTCACAGACACCAGAACTGAGGCACCTTACTCGAAAAAAGAGCAAGATTTTCTATTTAGATAAAATATAGGCTCTGTGCAGGGAGTGGTTGGCAAGTAGGATGAAATAGGAATGTAGAGTATATTCTGACGATCCTTGGACCCCATGCTGAGTTGTTTGCATTCAGGGTCTTTAGGAGTTCCCATTGTGGCTCAGTGGTAAAGAACCAGACTAGTTTTCATAAGGACCTGGGTTGGATCCCTGTCCTTGCTCAGTGGGATAAGGATCTGGCATTTCCTGAGCTGTGGTATAGGTCGCAGATGTGGCTGGGATCTGGTGTTGCTGTGGCTGTGCCATAGGTGGGCAGCTACAGCTCTGATTAGAATCCTAGCCTGGGAACTTCCATATGTCATGGGCGCAGCCCTGAAAATTAAAAAAAAAATAGACAAAAGAAGAGTCTTTAAATACAGAACTAGCATGCTCCAAACTCTAAGACAGTGGAAACCAAAAACTTACTATCTTGCCACATCAATGCTCCTTCCAATCCTACTGTGAAAATCAGGACAGAACTAAGAAGTATAAAAGTAAGTAGACTGTGCCACAAATGTATTGCTTAAAATTATTTTCATTGAAAACATATTTTAATGAATTTATTTGGACATTCTAGCCAAGGGGAGGACAGATATGTTTTTGAAGTACATGACAGTACTTGCTTAGGTTTCTGAATATTTGCAGTTTCTGAATTTGAGTTATACCTTCAGGGAGAACAACTTTTTCACTTCAGAAAAAAAATATGAGGGAAGTAACTGGAAATGCAATATTTAAATTACTAAATATTCTATGGTAAAAGATTTGACTGGCAAAGCTTATATCCCCCAGTATCAAAGTGTCCATTTTTGAAAACCCAGGTTTTAAAGAATAATTTCATTAATTCTGCTTCCCCAAAGTGTTAAAACTAAATACAAACTAATGACTTGAGAATGGACTTGAGAATTCTCCAAGCAGACAAAATCATTTAGGCCACATAAGCAAAACTAAATATTTTGCTTGCTTCATGAACATAAGCAAAACTTAATTTCCTATAAACAAATCTGACAATCCTGAAAGAAACTTCAAGTCATCTTCCTAAAAATGGTATGAGATAATCACTTTTAACTAACCCCCTGCTGTCCCTTCACACATTGTAATAATAAACAGTCCTTGTAAGGGGTAAATAAATTCCCTATTTTCACATTATGAGCAATCCTGTAACTTCAAGCCCCCTGAGTTTCATATCCATCTTTGAATTTGAAAATTCCTTGGAGTTCCTGTCATGACCCAGCAGAAATAAGTCTGCCTAGCATCCATGAAAGGTTCCATCACTGGCCTTGCTCAGTGGGTTAAGGATCTGATGTTGCCATGAGCTGTGGTGTAGGTTGAAGACGTGACTTGGATCCCGCATTGCTGTGGCTGTGATGTAGGCTAGCAGCTGTAGCTCTGATTCAACCCCTAGCCTGGGAACTTCCATATGCCTCGGGTGTGGCCCTAACAGATTAAAAAAAAGCAAAGAAAATTCCCATTTAGCAAATTGTTCTTATATGCATAATAAACTCTTACTAAATAAGAGTATGTATTGATTTGGTGATTTTAATTTGGCTATTTCAGGAATTTTGACAATAGCATACTTTCAGTTAGAACACAAAGAACTGAGGAAGGTATACAAGCAGAATATTGGCATAGAGCTATGTCCTCCAAATTAAAATTATTAGGTCAAGTAGACGATGTCAGTTAAGTAAAAAGCTTCTATTGTCAAATACACAAGAGAAAAATCAAGTAGTCTTTTGATTAATGTTTTTAAATATGAGCAAGAGATTGAAACATAAACATGTAGAGTTTAAATTGTATATATATACCTGCATAAATATGGAGAAAAATTTATTTATAAAGAGAGAGGAGGAGAATTTTGAATTTTTGTATAAGGGCTAAATACATTTTTGGTTTTGTTAAAAGCTAAAGGCAAAAATATACAAATTTGCATATAATAGTATAATATTCATTGAATGATTATGTACCATTGAATAATATAAGAATTGCTAGTGAATAATTAATATTTTCTATCAAGACATAATCACATTACTCCACAGTTAATTATTGGTGAATGCTGCATATTTCTAGTCCTGATTTAAAACATCTCCATTTTCAAGTTCTTGACCTTCTCCTCAGAGAAGACTTCGCTGACTGCCTCTCAGCAATGTTCTATTGCAAAACTCAGCTTTTGATGATAGTAGTCTCAGTATAATCCTTCCATTTATGTGTTGACCACTTCTCCCGGTAGACTGCAGGGTCACCAAGGTCAAAGGCCTTACCATGCTATCCTCTATTACATCTCTGGTGCCCAGAACTCATTAACATTTAGTAAATATTTGTTGAAGTAAAACATACTTTTTCCCAGAAATCCAATTATTTAATAGAGGAAACATTTTAATGAATCACTTGCATGTCTATATAAGGCCAACACCTGAAATTTACAATGACTTCTTACTGATAAAAGTACTCCTTCAATTTAAATAATAAAGAATTTTTAGATGAAATCAAGAAAACTCAAAAAAAAAAAAAAGATTTACATTTAACTTGATCATTTGTTGGAGGACAAAACTGAAAATATAAAACAAATTTTACTTTTGTTCATTCCACACATTTTTATTGGATTCATAACTATGAATAAGGCACTGCATTTGCTCTTTTGGGAGATGCAAAGATAAAGGAGACATAGTTCCTCCCGGAAGAAATGAATAATACAGAACATATATGACAGAGATAGAGATACTGTAATTCAAGGCAGAAAATGACAATTGGCTTTAAAGATCTGCTGCAACAGTGCTTCTCAAAAACTTCTTTTTACTTCGACCCACAGTAATAAATTTATTTTACATTGTGTAGTATACACAAAGCTGAAACAAATGTGTTACAAACAATATTTTATCTTCATCCTAGGTAATACCCTCTAATATTTTCTATTCTGTTGTTAATATATTGCTAATATATTCTATTCTATTATTTTTGTTTAACGATGAGTGTTCACTCATTATGCTACTTTCACGATATACTAACCATCAATATACAATATGAAAACACTGAGCCACTTGGAGAATCTACTTCTTCAATGAGATAGTATTATGCTAAATGTTGAATAAAAAACTATATTTTATTCATCTACATTAATTTGAGGAAAATGAATCATTCTAGACAGAAAGAAGTACACAAATAAAAGTATTGGTAAAAATGTGTGAGGCATGAATAAATAAGAGCAAGTAATTCAGTTTGGCTGGTGTGGTAGGCAGAATTCTAAGATGGCCCCTAAGATTCCTACATGCTGATATACATAGTTTTTTCTTTTTTCTTTTTTTTTTTTTTTTTTTTTGGCCATGCCCATGGCATACTGAGGTTCCTGGACCAGGGATCGAACACATGCCACAAGAGTAGCCAAAGCCACAGCAGTGGCAATGCTGGATCCTTAACCCACTGAACCACATGGGAACTCCCTGATATGCATTCCTTGTGAAATATGTTCCTCTTGACTGTGGCAGAACCTGCGAACATGAGAGCATATCATTCCCATGATTATATTACTTTCTCTGGCAATAGGATTTTTGTAGCTGTAACTATAGTCTCTAACCAAAAAGAGATTGTCCCAGTGGGTCTGATCTAATCAGATGATGTCTTCAAAGGGAGATTCAAACGCAGAGATGCACTTTCTGACAACTGTGAAGATTCAGGTTTCCTAGCCTACAGCTCAAGGGAATAAATTCTACAAATACCACATGAGCTTGGAAGAGGACACTGAGCCAGCTCAGCCAACATCTCAGGATTGTGAGACCCTGAGCAGAGAACTCAGAAGAGCCTATCAGGCTTCTGCCCTCCTCAAGGGTAGGAATAAAGGGGAATTGTTTTAAACCACTAATCTGTGATGATTTCTAACCCAGCCATAGAAAACAGCTGGAGTGTGGGTGCACAAAGAAAAATAGTGAAAGAAATTCTTGGAAAGATAATGGAAATTCAGATCATAAGTTACTATATGAGCTGGTTAAAATGCTTCTTCTTTAGGAAATGTGAAGCTATAGAAGATTTTAGAAGAAGAAATTGCTTGGAAAGAAAAGTAAACACTGGAAGAGATCCCCCACATAATCATTCTCTAAGTTACTAATGGATTTTGGTTTATAGTCCAGTGGTTTATTTGTGAGGTAGAGAGAAATATAAATATGAGTATTGGTTATAGGAATAAAAATAGGTAATGGTGTAGGTACAGGTGTTGCTGGTATACTACTATGTGGACTAATATGTTAATGTCACAATTTCTAATTGTTTCTGATTTCTAGATTATTACTAATCTTTTAGATATTGTCTTTTTTTCAAAAAATAGAATATCAATCAGATACATCAAATTTATACCATTTTGAAAAAAGGAAAAAAAAGGATTACATAAAATTTTTCCATGTATATTTCTTCTTTCCTTGACACAAGAGCATGGCATTGATGATTCATCTTTTTAACTTAATATTCACCTTCACATCATAAGAATTCTATTTTACTCATTATTAACTGATTGAATTAGACAACCTGTAGAAGCCCTCAGATTTTAAGAAAGCTGGATGAGAACTGGAATTGCCAGAACAGTAACTCCTATCCATGAACAGTCTGGTCCATTTACACCCAAGAATTGCATATACTTTATCATTTTCTTTGTGTCCTGTGATATGAAATGCTTGGGATCCCTGCCTTAGGGGCTGTTTTGCCTTTAGAAATACAATTATGGTTTCCCCATCCTTCAATGAGCAGCTTAGAGAAGGTGACATTTTCAGAGCTCTGTCAATCAGGAAACTAGTACACCAACTATATATGATTCATACTTTTGACTGTAAGTACTGAGTCAAATATTCCTTAAAATGCACAGTGAGGGTGACTTTAAAAACAAGTGCATCTCAGGGAATACTAGCATCTTGCATTTGTATTCTTTTAAGATTTGCAGACTTCTTGGTAACACTGTCAAGTATTAAAATTTTTTATTAATCTGAAATAGATAACTTAACTCTGAACTAGGTAAAACATTTCATGACATTATTCCACAAGACAAAATGGTATAAAGCCAATATTAAATGCATATACTTGGCTAGAATTAGCAATCAAATTATGTCCTTCACAAGCTTAGTGAACTACAGGGTAACATTAAATAGTTGAAATGCAAATACATACACTCTCCTTCTCACACACATTTGTCTAGATTTTCTTACAATTAGGAATATCATCATATAATAAAAAGAAAACATATCTTAGATTTTTTGAAAGCTTCTCTAAGATCTGAAAGAGACCCTATAATTTTCTATCAGCCTCTCTTCAATAAAACAGTACCATCTTATATAGCCAAAGAAAGAAAGCAAAAAAAATCAACCAAATGATCATTCCCAACTATCTTATGCAGTATACACTTTGATGTCTTTGAAAAAGATTTTTATTAGTGATTTTAGTACCACTTTCAAATAAACTTGTAAACTTGCTAATTTACAACTGCTAAACCAAATCTCCCTTCTCCCTGTAAGTGTCATGGGGGTACTTTCTTTTTGCTAACCACAAGGCAATTTTTGCAATGGGCCTAGAACTATATCACTCTGTAAAAGAAATCACGTAATTTTTATTTGTTAAGAAATTGGGTTTGGCAGTTGTAAAGCACCCTGGATGGTAAGCATGAGCCGTCTACCTTTTTTGCAATACTTGGGAAAATTACTTAATATATTTGAATCTAACGTATTTGATGTGTGGTCTTAATAGCCAGGCAAATTCCTAGTGCCTATCATCATGCTTACAGTATGATTTTTTAAATGAATGCATTAATTAATCTTCTATGAGATTAAAATTGTAGGAGGCATCGATAAAATCTTAAGGGAGCGGAGCAAGATGGTGGAGGAGTAAGAGGTCACGCTCCCCTTCTCCCACAAACGCATCAAAAAAAACACATCTACATGTAAAACAACTTGCACAGAATATCAACTGAATGCTGGCAGAAGAACTTAAACCTCCAAAAAGAGCAAGAAACTCTTGACAGAACTGGGTAGAACAAAAGAAGAAAAAAAAAAGAGAGAGAGAAAAGGAATCAGGACAGGACTAGCATTTCCAAGAGGGAGCTGTGAAGGAGAAAAGGAACCTACACCCTGGGAAGCCACCTAACCAACGGAAAGATCAGCCAAGCTGGAGGGACCTCAAAGTCACTGAAAAAAGTGCATCAGCTGGACTGAGAATGGAAAAGCAGAGTGAGAGCCACACAGATCATCTGAACCACCAGCACAGAGATGCTCAGGTTGGGGCTGGGCCCTGAGACTTAGGCTCCAGAGGTCTGCCCCTGGGAGAGGGCTGGGGTTGGCAGTGTGGAGACAGCCTAAGGGCTGAGGAGCAGTGTGCCACAGGTGGGGGAGCAGCACGCTATGGGCTGGGTCATGGAAAGCCATGGCAGGAGGAACCCGGGAGAAGGTCCGGACCCACAGGAGAGGCAAGGCACCATTGTTGGGGAGGATGAGAGGAGGCGGGGTGGACCGCCATAGGAAATTCCTTGCAGGGAGCATGCGCGTGTGCCTGGAAGCCACCTGCTAGCCCAAAACGGACCAGGCATTTTCTGCATGGCCTGCCCACAACTAGAAGCCACTTGCTAGCCCTCGGAGGACTGGGCGTCTCCTGGCATGGGCTGCCTGTGGTCAGAAGCCACCTGCTAGCCCATGGCAGACCAGGTGTCTCCAGCACAAGCCACCTGAAGCCAGAAGCCGCTTGCTAGCCTGCAATGGACAGGGTGGCTCCAGCGCAGGGCTCCCAAGAGAGAAGCCTCTTTCTCGTATATGGGAGATTGGGCGCTTCTTGTTCAGGCTACCAGTGGCCAGATACCTCTAGTGTGGGCTAAGGGGATCAGAGAACTAAGTGTAACATGGTACCTGCCAAGCACCATATGCTATTGTTCTCAGTCCCCTGGGAACATACCCGTCCTGCAGCTGCCACTGCCAAACACTATGGGCAGTGCCCAGACACTGGGTCACTGTCCCTTTCCAAGACCATACAACTAGGAGCAGCTGGTGCAGCACACCATAGCATGGTCTAAGGGGGACAGGGTACTTCCTGAGTGGCCTGCAGGTGGTGGGAGCAAACCACCACAGTTACCCCTAACTCCAGAGGAGGGCGTGGCCCACTGCCACTGGGGACATCTGAACAAAAATCACTTGCAGCCCTAACCACCTCAGAGGGCACCATAGAAAAGGACAATAAGATGGAACACCACCTGATGCTGCTCTCGCTCCCCTGGGAGCACACCTGCCCTGCAGCTGCCACTGCCAAACACTCTGGGCAGTGCTCAGATGCTTGATCACAGTCCCTTCCCAGGAACCTGCAACTAAGAGCACCTCGTGCAGCACATCCTGTGGGGGCTAAGCAGGATGAGGTGCTTCTTATATGGTCTAAGGTGGCGGGGGCAAACCACTGCAGTTATCTCTGGTTCCAGAGGTCGGAGTGGCTCACCACCACTAGAGGTCATGAACTGGCACAACTTGAAGCCCCAATCACTCAAGGGCACCACAGAGGAGGACATTGTGACTGAACACCAACTGTTGGTGCTCTCGCACCCCTGGGAACACCCCACCCTGCTACTGCCACTGCTGAATGCTCCAAGCAGTACCCATATGCCTGATCTCTGTCACTTCCCAAGATCCTGCAACTAAGAACAGCCTGTGCAGCACCTTCTATGTGAACTATGTGAGATGGATCATGTCATCATGCATGGTCTACAGTAGTGGAGGCAAACCACCTCAGTGGTCATGACTCTAGAGATGGTAATGGACTGCTACTACGAGGGGTCCCTGAACAGGCACCACCTACGGTTCCAATCACCTCAGAGGAGGGCACTGCAATCAAACACTAACTGTTGTTGCTCTCACTCCCCTGGAAACACATGCACTCTGCTGCTGCTACTGCCAAATATTCTAGACACCTTGTAGATCTGCCTAGAGCTCATTACTACTCCCCAGGGCCCTGCAACTAGCAGTAGCCTGTGCCACCTTCCTGCAGGTCCTTGATGCTGTTGAGAACCCAGTGACCAGGCACTGACCGCTGGCCCTACCCTTTGCCTCTTCTCCCTGAAAACACACTGAACACCCAGGAGATAATAGCCTGCTCACAACGAAAAAAGACAGCAAATATTTAAACTCCCACACTAAAAACAAATAGTAACCCCACTAAAAAAATACAAAAGGGTGCTCTTGCCTAGAAGTAGCCTTATAGAACTACAGTTTGGCTTCCCCAAACTCACAGAAAAAGGAAAACATAAGCAAGATGAAGCTCAGAAAGCATTCACAGTTAAAGCAATAGGAGAATTCACCTAAAGCAGTCAACAATGAAACAGACCTCTGCAGTCTGACAGATACTGAGTTCAAAAGAGAGATAGTGAAAATACTGAAAAAATTAAGGCTGAATATCAAAGAATTATGAGAAGACACAAACAGTAACGAAGATTCACTTAGAAAGGAACTAGAAAATATAAGGAGGAGCCAAGAAAAGCTTGAGAGCTTATTTCCAGAGATGCAAATGGAGCTATAGGCAATTAAGAGCAGACTGAATAATGCAGAGGAACAAATTAGCAATGTGGAAGCTAGAATACTGGAAATCACCCAATCAGGACAGCAGACAGAAAACCAAATAAACAAAAAAAAAATGAAAGCAATATAAGAGACCTATGGGATAATATAAAGCGGGCCAATCTACACATACTAGGAATTCCAGAAGGAAAAGAAAAAGAAAAGGGAATTGAAAATATATTTGAAGAAATTATGGCTGAAAACCTTCCAAATCCAAAGGAATCTGATATCAAGATACAGAAGCACAGAGGGCCCTAAACTATTTGAACTCAAACAGGCCCACACAAAGACATATTATAATAAAAATGCCAAAAGTTAAAGAGAGGATTCTAAAGGCAGCAAGAGAAAAGCAAAGTGTTAATTATAAGGGAACCCCCATAAGACTACAAGCTGATTTCTCTACAGAAACACTATAGGCCAGAAGGGAGTGGCAATATATATATTTAAAATGCTGAAAGGAAAAAATTTGCAACCTAGAATACTCTATCCAGCAAGAATATCATTTAAAATAGAAAGGGATATAAAGAATTTCTTCAAAAAAAAAAAAAAAAAAAAAGCTAAAAGAGTACAGCAATACTAACCCATTCTAAAAGAAATATGGCAAGGGCTTCTATAAATTAAAAAAAAAAAAAAGTAAGAAGAAACAGAATGGAGGAAACCACACCTGGAAAACAACCACTTAAATAAGCCAGCATACAGATCTAAACATGAAGATGTTAAAAAAAAAAAAATTGGAAAAAAACAAAAATATCATACAATAAGGGAAGGGAAAATAAGAAAATACAGAATCTTTTTTTTAATTTAAAAAAAATTTAATGATGTATTTGAGCCTATATGACTATCAAGCTAAAGTAAGCAGATATAAGAAGGTGTTAACATACTTAAAAAACAGGGTAATTAATCACAAATCGTAATGGAACATCATGTTCACAAAAACTGAAAAGAAAAGCACTCAAGCATAAAAAAATGGAAACCATCCAACCAAAAAAAGAAAAGAAGGAAAGAGAAACATAGAATCAACTGGAAAACAAGGTCTAAAATGGCGATAAATACATATCTATCAATAATCACCTTAAATGTCAATGGACTGAATGCTCCAATCAAAAGACACAGAGTGGCAGATTTGATGAAAAAGCAAGAACCTATAATCTGCTATCTACAAGAGACTCACCTTAGGGCAAAGAACACAGATAGATTGAAAGTGAGGGGATGGGAAAAGATATTTCATGCCAATGGACAAGATAGGAAAGCAGGGGTTGCAATACTAATATCAGACAAAATAGACTTTAAAATGAAGGCCATAAAGAAAGAAAAAGAAGGACACTATTTAATGGTTAATAGATCCATTCAAGAAGAAGATATTACATTCATCAGTATATATTCCCCTAATACAGGAGCACTCAGATACCTACAACAAATACTAGAAGACACAAAAGGAGAGATAGGTGGGAATACAGTAATAGTAGGAGACTTTAACACCCCACTCACATCAATGGACAGATCCTGCAGACAGAAAATCAATAAGGCAACAGAGACCCTAAATGATACAATAGAAAAGTTAGACCTAATTGATATTTGGGGGCATTACATCCAAAAAAATCAGCATATACATTCTTCTCAAGTGCACATGGAACATTCTGAAGAATTGATCACATACTGGAGCGCAAAGCTAACCTCAACAAATTTAAGAGTATAGAAATTATTTCAGGTATCTTCTCTGACCACAATGGAATGAAACTAGAAATCAACCACAAGAAAAGAAATGAGAAAAAACACACTACATGGAGACTAAACAACATGCTACTAAAAAAACAATAGGTCAATGAGGAAATCAAGAAGGAAATTAAAAAATACCTCGAGAAAAATGATAATGAAGGCACAACCACTCCAAATCTATGGGATGCCACAAAAAGCAGTGCTCAGAGAGAAATTCTCAGCAATACAGGCCTTCCTCAAAAAAGAAGAAAAATCTCAAATCAACAACTTAACTCACCACCTAAATGAATTAGAAAAAGAACAAACAAAACCTAAAGTCAGCAGAAGGAAGAAAATCATAAAGAACAAAGAGGAAATCAATAAAATAGAGATTCAAAGAAAATGACAGAAAAAAATCAATCAAACTAAGAGCTGGCTCTTTGAAAAGGCAAACAAAATTGAGAAACCTCTGGTTAGACTCACCAAGGAGGAGAGAAAAAACTCAAATAAACAAAATCAGAAATGAAAAAGGAGAAGTCACAACACATATTACAGAAATACAAAAAAAAAAAAATCCATGAGAGAATACTATAAACAATTTTATGCCAACAAATTTGACAATCTAGAAGAAACGGACAACTTTCTAGAGACTTACACCCTGCCAATACTGAATCAAGAAGAAATAGATCAACTGAACAGACCAATCACTAGAAATGAAATTGAATGTCATAAAAACACTCCATACAAATAAAAGTCCAGGACCAGATGGCTTCACAAGCAAATTCTACCAAACATACAAGGAGAAAGTCTTACCCATCCTCCTTAAATTTTTTCAAAAGGCCGAAGAAGAAGGAACACTCCCAAAGACATTCTATGATGCCACCATCACCCTAATTCCAAAACCAGACAAGATACCACCAAAAAGAAAACTATAGGCCAATATCTTTGATAAATATAGATGCAAAAATTCTCAACAAAATTTTAGCCAACCAAATCCAACAACGTATAAAAAAGATCATACAACACGACCAGTTGGGATTCATCCCAGGTGCACAAGGATGGTTCAACATACGCAAATCAGTCAACATCATGCACCACATTAACAAAAGAAAAGTCAAAAACCACATGATCATTGCAATACATGCAGAAAAAGCATTTGACAAGGTCCAACACCCATTCATGATACAAACTCAAACCAAAGTAGGAATAGAGGGAACATATCTTAACATAATAAAATCCATTTATGACAAACCCACAGCAAATATAATACTCAATGGAGAAAAGCTGAAAGCCTTCCCACTAAAATCTGGAACAAGACAAGGATGCCCACTCTCACCACTGTTATTCAACATAGTATTTGAAGTCCTACCTACAGCAATCAGTCAAACAAAAGAAATAAAAAGCATTCAAATAGAAGAGAAGAGGTAAAAACTGTCACTGTGTGCAGATGATATGATACTATATATAGAAAACCCGAAGCAGTCAACCCCAAAATTACTTCAACTGATCAACAAATTCAGCAAAGTAGCAGGATATAAGATTAACTTTCAGAAATCCATCACATTCCCTTATACTAACAATGAAATATTAGAAAAGGAATACAAAAAAACACCTTTCAAAATGGCACCCCCAAAAATCAAATACCTGGGAATAAACCTAACCACAGAGGTGAAAGATATATGCTGAGAACTCTAAAACATTAATCAGGAAAATTAAAGATGATGTAAAGAAATGGAAAGATATCCAGTTCTCCTGGGCTAGAAACATTAATATTGTAAAAATGACCATACTACTCAAAGCAATCTACAGATTCAATGCAAGCCATATCAAATTACCAATGACATTTTTCACAGAATTAGAACAAACAATCCAAAAATTTGTATGGAACCACAAAATAGCCAGAATTGCCAAAGCAATTCTGAGGAACAAAAACCCAGCAGGAAGCATAACTCTCCCAGACTTCAGGCAATATTATAAAGCCACAGTCATCAAGACAGTGTTTGGTAGCAAAACAGACAGACAGACCAATGCAACATAATAGAGAACCAGAAATAAACCCTGACACCTATGGTCAATTAATCTTTGACAAGGGAGGCAAGAATATAAAATGGGAAAACGACAATCTTTTCAGCAAGTATTTCTAGGAAACCTGGACAGCTGCATGCAAATCAATGAAACTAGAACAAACCCTCACATCATGCACAAAAATAAACTCAAAATGGCTGAAAGACTTAAATATAAGACAAAATACCACCAAACTCCTAGAAGAGAACATAAGCAAAACATTCTCTGACATCAACCTTACAAATATTTTCTCAGAGCAGTCTCCCAAAGCAACAGAAATAAAAGCAAAAATAAACCAATGGGACCTAATCAAACTGACAAGCTTTTGCACAGCAAAAGAAGCCAAAAAGAAAACAAAAAGACAACTTACAGAATGGGAGAAAATAGTAGCAAACGATGCAATGGACATGGGCTTAATCTCTAAAATATATAAAAAACTTATACAACTCAACAGGAAAAAAGCCAACCACCCAATGGAAAAATAGGCAAAAAGACCTGAATAGACATTTCTCCAAGGAAGATGTACAGGTGGCCAACAAACACATGAAAAAATGCTCAAGATCCCTGGTTATTAGAGAAATGCAGATCAAAACTACCATGAGATACCACCTCACACCAGTCAGAATGGCCATCATTAATAAGTCCACAAATAACAGATACTGGAGGGGGTGTGGAGAAAAGGGAACCCTCCTGCACTGTTGGTGGGAATGGAAGCTGGTACAACCACTATGGAGAACAGTATGGAGGTACCTTAGGAAACTGTACATAGAGCTACCACATGACCCAGCAATCCCACTCTTGGGCATATATCCAGACAAAACTTTCCTTGAAAAAGACACATCCACCCACATGTTCATTTCAGCACTATTCACAATAGCCAAGACATGGAAACAACCCAAACGTCCATCGACAAACGATTGGATTAGGAAGATATGGTATTATACACAACAGAATACTACTCAGCCATAAAAAAGGACAAAATAATGCCATTTACAGAAACATGGGTGGAACTACAGACTCTCATCCTGAGTGAAGTCAGTCAAAAAGAGAAAGACAAATACCATATGATATCACTTATATCTGGAATCTAATATACGGCTGGCACAAAGGAACCTTTCTATAGAAAAGAAAATCATGGACTTGGAGAATAGACTTGTGGTTGCCGGGGGGTCGGGGGGAGGGTGTGTGGGAGTGGGATGGATTGGGAGCTTGGGGTTAATTGATGCAGATTGTTGCCCTTAGAATGGATTAGCAATGAGATGCTGCTGTGTAGCACTGGGAACTATGTCTAGTCACTTGTGATGCATCTATACATGTATGTGTAACTGGGTCACCACACTGTACAGTAGAAAATTCACTGTAAGCCAGCCATAATGGAAAGAGTAAGAATCATTATGAAAAAAAAACCTTAAGGGAATAAAGCTGGAAGTAATTAACATAATTTTACAAATTCAATATAATTATAAAGGTGGTGGTGCTGTCCTTTTATATTTTGAAAATATCACCTACACAATATATCTAATGTTGCAATTCACATTATATTTACACTCTTTATTAAAAACAAACTCCACCATTCTAGAAAATATCTGATTTAAATTTTATCTTTGGGATCAAAAACATACTTAAGCCCCCCTAATTTATGCTAGAGCAATGATAGGGAATTGTACAGCATCCTTTCCAGCTACTAGGCAGACATTTTGTAGCCATCTTTGATCGTTCCTGACCACATTTTATATATTCGATCTGTGCTATCTTGTTGATTTTTCTTTAATGTTTTTAATTCTATATTTTCAAGTTATTTCAATTGTTACTCTAAGTCAAACTGTTGTCTCCCAAATATCTGGATGATTATAATAGTCCCCTACTAAATGGACTAACAGGTCTCATTTCTCAGAGTCACAAGACAAATCCCCTAAAATAGTGTTTAGAACATTGATAAGGACCAATATACCAAAAGCACTGCCATGATGTCAAATCTCAAAACCACATTCTAGCTTTTCAGAATCTTTATGCTATGCATAGCTTACTTAAGTTCTTTAGACCAGGAGTCCTCCAAATGAACTCCTTTAACATCAGACCAAATTCTTTACAGCTATGATTACCAACCACGATGCAAATAAGCATAGGATGTATTGAATAATTAGTAACAAATTGTTACTAATAAAATTAAACCATGAAGTTCTGATTGATAACATACTCATATTATCAAATCAAACTCAAATGGACAGAGATATTTCTCAGTATTAAACTTTACTAAATATTCAAATAACACTGCTAGTAAGATACAGCCAAGGCATAGAGAAGTTTGAAAGTATATGCTGACTCCCTAATTACTTTCTCAGCACATTAGGACTGACTTAGGTCTATATTTAACATATAAATTGCAAAATGATGCATTCGGGACATGGCTTGCAGAAAAGGAGATACTTCAGTCATGAAACAACTCCATCTTAGACTGTAATAATTATTGCGAATATATGACATTCCTAGCAGGTCATAACTCATAAATCTATAAATTCTATATTTATTTACCATAAGCAATTTTCAGAGCCCTGGAATTTCTGTTAAATGGATTTCATAGAAAATTACTCTGCATTCTCTTTATGGTATCAAATATTTTCATAGAATTTGCATGGCTATTTCCTTTCTTTACTTCTAGAGACATTAATCCTCCAGAAATCAGAGTATGTTGGAGATAGTCATTAACCTTTTGGTTTCAGTTTGCAAATAGCTCATATTCCAATTTCATATATATTGTCTCTTGGGTGGAAGAGAAAGAGGCAAGGTTAAAAGAAGACTACCTAGGAATAGTGAATAATCCTGGATTCAACCGTTATACTTATATGCATATCTATTCACATAATCTATGAGATGTTAGCCAACTAGATTACTTAAAAGCCTTTCATGACAGAGAGAGACAGAAACAGAGTCAGAGAGGAAGACAGAGAGAGAGAGAAAGACAGGGAGAGAAATAAACAGAAATGCTTAAAATAATCAAGGTACAAAAATTATAAATATCCCATCTAGTAATATTTTTAATGCATTGAGAAGAAAACAAAAGGGAATAAACTATTTAATTCAAAATTTTTAAAGTTTTTTTGGCATTCTGGTTGTGGCGCAGAGGGTTAAGAACCTGACTAGGATCCATGAGGATGCAGGTTGCATCCCTGGCCTCACTCAAAGGGTTAAGGACCTGGTGTTGCCACCAGATGCAGTGTAGGTCACAGATGCAGCTCAGATCTGGCAGTTCTGTGGCTGTGGCATAGGCCAGCAGCTGCATGCAGCTCCAATTTGACCCCTAAACTGGGAAATTCTACATGTTGCAGGTGTGTCCCTAAAAATAAAAATAAATAAATAAAAAATTTTAAAAAGAGAAAGAAAAAACAAACTTTTCATTTATGGGCGTATTCCACAAAGACTAAAAATTGTAAAGAATATTAAGATGAGAAACTGAGGACAGGAAACTTTTCCAGATAACATTCTGGTATATTCTGGTGTGGATTTAATAGCTGAAGTAAAGGGAGTTTTGGACTCTTTTCGAGAAACAGGGAACAAAAAAGTGGAATCAAAATACAAAATTTCCATTAAGAAAAAAAACCCAACATGTATCTGAATAGTTTTAAAGAAGTCATAGAATGTAAACAAGCTAGAAATCAAAACAAACTTATGGTGCACTAGATAAAACAACTGGTTTTGAAAATAAAACCGAAAACAAAAAGTCTTCTGTTCTTTCAGCATTGAGAGTCTGTGGGTTAAGAACCTCAGTAGATACTGCAAACAAAGGCCCATTGGAAAAAGCAGTGTCCCATGTTGCATAAGAAACAAAAAGGCAACTGTACAGAATTCCCCCAATTAGGCTCTGAGAGTTATGTTAGCACTGAAAATTTCCCTATTTTCTCTAAACTTCCAAGAGAAGTTCATATTTATAAATATAGGTAGACAAAAATTAAGCTTTCTTATTGACAGAGTGTTACTTCCATAGAACATCAGATCTTCAGAGTCATTTTTAAAGTGATTTTCACAGAAAAACATAGGCAAACTAACCAGTTTTAAGAACAAAAGAGGAAAATAAAAATGTCTGATTGTGCCAAAATATGAAAGAATACAGTAAAAGTAATCTTGTGTTGGATAGTAAGTTATGGAAAGCTTGACAGGGAAATGAACTGTCTGCCTTGTTTTTCTAGAACCACTCAAGTAGATGGAATTGCCAACATTTCTAAATCCTTTCCCAAGTCCAAACTATAACTCATCTGGTGACTGTTACCAAAAAGATACTTCTCCCATTTTGTGTTACAACCCCTAAAACACAATAGGTATAATCTACTTTGAAATCAATCTTTCCAATAATGTACTACAGAAAGATTTTTTAATTTTATTTTTAAGGTTTCCCAAACATGATTAAATTACTGGTGATCCTGACACGTACTAGGTATGACTCAAAAAAATAAACAAATAAATCAGAAAAAAATAAAAGAGACTTCATGGATTAAAACATAATATATGTAACAATACACAAAGGAGTACAGATTAATACTTCCAAAGTGATCATAATCTTTTAACATGTGCACGAGGAAGCTTTGTTTTTTTTGGACCAAAAACTACAGCAGCTTGATGTGGGTCCTTAGTTCCTAGAACACGGATTGAATCTGGGCTGTAGTGGTGAAAGCACTGTATCCTAATCACTAGACCACCAGAGAACTCCCTCATATGTGCATGAAATGTTAAACTATGCTCTGGGATTATTAATAGCATGACATACATTAATGACTTACTGACTACCATCGCCTAGATCTTGATATGATAGCCAATACTTACTATTCTGGCCTCAAAGCAATTTCAGCCTTAGGAAAATTAACCACAGAATCTTCAACACATACTATAGAACCATTAAATGTGGTGGTACCTTATGCAATATAATACCTATTGCTAACTGAAAACATTTAATATGTTTTAGATAATTTGCTGATTATGAAAAAGCATCGCTTTCTTTTCCTTCTATTATCATCCGTAATAAAACATTCTCAATTTGTCACATTTATCAACCTCAACCAAAGAAGGAATAATTCATAATTATCTTCTTAGGCTTAAGAAGTATCCATGCACGGATTCTGCTATTTTGGATACTTTATTAACAAATTCTAAGCAGTGTTTTTGTTTTAATGTCTTGTTTTCGAAATTAAAAATGACAGTGCTAGTCTTGTGATGCAAAAACTAATCTATAATATCCAATCTTCACCAGAAGTCAGTCAACTCCAATAGCCATAATTACGGTTTTTTAAAGAGCACATCAAGTTACTAAAAATAAAAGTGTAAATATGTCTACAATGTACTATAGAACAATTATTGCTTGATGCCTTCATGTTACCAAAGAAATTGTTACAATGAAGTTAGGATCACAGTAAAAAAGATACCATGGTATACAGAAAAAATGCTTTAATAGGTAATCATGCTAAACTGGTTATATGACTGGTTATATTAATGTAAAAGAAAGACAAATCCATTCAGAAATTTATTTCTAAGAGTATAATTTCTCCTTTATTTACTAACCTATCAGAAAAGGGAAGACATTTTGGAATTTTTTGTTTTGTTTTGTTTTTATTTCCCCAATAAATTATTTTTTTTCTACTGTACAGTATGGTGACCCAGTTACACATACATGTATGTATACATTATTTTTTCTCACATTATCATGCTCCATCATAACTGACTAGACATAGTTCCCAGTGCTACACAGCAGCATCTCATTGCTAATCCATTCTAAGGGCAACAATCTGCATCAATTAACCCCAAGCTCCCAATCCATCCCACTCCCTCACCCCCGCCCCCGGCAACCACAAGTCTATTCTCCAAGTCCATGATTTTCTTTTCTATAGAAAGGTTCCTTTGTGCCAGCCGTATATTAGATTCCAGATATAAGTGATATCATATGGTATTTGTCTTTCTCTTTTTGACTGACTTCACTCAGGATGAGAGTCTGTAGTTCCACCCATGTTTCTGTAAATGGCATTATTTTGTCCTTTTTTATGGCTGAGTAGTATTCTGTTGTGTATAATACCATATCTTCCTAATCCAATCGTTTGTCGATGGACGTTTGGGTTGTTTCCATGTCTTGGCTATTGTGAATAGTGCTGAAATGAACATGTGGGTGGATGTGTCTTTTTCAAGGAAAGTTTTGTCTGGATATATGCCCAAGAGTGGGATTGCTGGGTCATGTGGTAGCTCTATGTACAGTTTCCTAAGGTACCTCCATACTGTTCTCCATAGTGGTTGTACCAGCTTCCATTCCCACCAACAGTGCAGGAGGGTTCCCTTTTCTCCACACCCCCTCCAGTATCTGTTATTTGTGGACTTATTAATGATGGCCATTCTGACTGGTGTGAGGTGGTATCTCATGGTAGTTTTGATCTGCATTTCTCTAATAACCAGGGATCTTGAGCATTTTTTCATGTGTTTGTTGGCCACCTGTACATCTTCCTTGGAGAAATGTCTATTCAGGTCTTTTTGCCTATTTTTCCATTGGGTGGTTGGCTTTTTTCCTGTTGAGTTGTATAAGTTGCTTCAGAAATGTAGGTATCTTGGGAGTCCCATTGTGTCTCAGTGGTTAACAAATCCAAACTAGAAACCATGAGGTTGCAGGTTCAATCCCTGGCCTCAGTGGGCTAAGGATTTGGCATGGAGGTAGGTCACAGATGCTGTGCAGTAGGTCACAGATGCAGCTTGGATCTGGCGTTGCTGTGGCTCTGGGTTAGGCCGGTGGCTACAGCTTTGATTAGACCGCTAGCCTGGGAACCTCCATATGCTGCAGGTGCAGCCCTAGAAAAGACAAAAAATAAATAAAAAAAGAAATTTAGATATCTCATATACACACAATATATGGCCTCAATAATTAATGACTGAATTGTTAGGTGTCAGCAGACATGTTTCTACAATCTTTTCTTAGCCTGTTTCTATTTTCTATGCTAAAAACTCCATCTTCTCCTGCTTTACCTTACCCCATATTCCTGCTTGAGAAACAGTCGCAGTGCTGGTAAATGACTTAAGCTTAAGAACAAAGACCTAAAGGCATAAGTTATTCATGTGGTCAGCTGAATGAGGACATATGCATTGGTCTAGGCATACCAGACATGTGCAGAATGGCAGGCAGTTTGCACAGCATGATATTTCCTGTTAGAATAAGACAAAGAGGAGCCTCATGGCCCCAGGGGGTTTATGAGGGGCTGTTAGCAGAATATGCATCAGAAAGGAGGAAGAGGTACAAACCTAGGCACGCTGGGTTGCAGCAGATAGGCATGAGGTCTGGGGAAGCACAATGATGATTCTCTAGATGCTTTGCATAGACAGCTATTTCCAGGCTTCCTCAATGCTAATGATTGTTAAATGCCTAAAAGTCAGAATAAAAGCTTAACCAGCTACCAGCTATGTGACTTTTAAAGTAATAAAAGAGCTATATCCTGCACCTACAACCCTCTCCTCACTTGATGTAATCCTAAAGAGCACAATAAAAGCAGTGTGGTTTCTTGAGGCAGGGCTCTTGGTCCCTGAGACCTTGAGACCCCCAGCTCCCACCTTTAATTAAGATAAATATTTTTGTGTCATGTTTTATGTTAACTTTTCTTAAGTTACACAGCACCATTCTTCAACCCTCACCTGCTGAGCTGGTCTTGGCAGTTAGGTTCATGAGAACAAGATCAGGCAAAAGCAGAATGGTTGCCTAGGTAGTATCGGATATAACCTCAAGTCAGCATTTGCTAAAAATTCTCCATGAGATAATCTGTCACAATTGGTTCAAATTGATCATAATATGAAATAGTAATAAGGAAAATTTTTTAGAATAGTAAAGGATGCAGTCATCATATCCTACAAATTTAATTATGTAAAAAACTGTAATAATGGTGCATACAATAGAACCATATCTTAAAGAATACATTGAACATCTGTGAATAGTTTAGGTAACTTCCTCTCTCTACTAGTTATAAAAATATTCTATTATCCTCTTTTTTTGAATGGACTTAAAACTTTATGTTGTCAAAACCAGATCTTATAATGGAAAACAACAAAACAACAGATATCATATTTCTTATCTAAGATATTCCTCATTATCTATCCAGTAGTAGAAGAACACTTATTATTGGCATAACTATTATGAATTATACAAGGTTGGTCACTTGCTCAAGAACTTGATTTTTGTAATAATATCATTTTAAAAATAATATTATTTTTTAATACTCTGGAAAAGTGGAAAAGACCTTATAAGAAATGGACATTTATAATATTTGATACCTTTAACAGTGATTCTAGAAAAGATCTCCAGAAAATGAAGATCAGCTGAGGCTGACTAATGACTCTAGATCCTCAAAACAAATCGATGCCTTCCCTAAGTAAAAAGTTCACACTTAAGACCAAAGGGACACATGAAATTATTGATTTTTACACTTTCTTACTTTAATCATATATTTCTACTTTACTGTGTGTTTGTGTGTGTGGGTAAGTCTGTGATTTCCCCCTAAGATATACTAAGGACAATTACCACTCTAAATTTATAATTCAACTCTCCCAAGTCATTGCTAAGACAATCACTTTAAATAATAATTGAATATGTTCTATAAGATGAACCGTCTATTCCAAGCAGATGACTTCTCATCATCTTCTATTTACTAAGTCTTCTTCAAAATAGTCCAAAGAGATAAAAATCCTTCTTGGAAAAATAAATAATAATCTCTGGCAAGACTCTTGAGATTGTCCTTTATCCTTAGCAGTTGAAAAATATAAGATGGCCATAAAAAAATGTGTGTCTTATTTTATCTAACACAGTTAACAATTCAATTCATGCCTTCGGGTCCCCAAATCACGTTCAATTTCTTAGATGAACAACAAAATAGCCTTGGATTTTTCTTTTGGTCAAAAATGGGAAATCTACAAATTGGTAATACTTCATGTGTTGCCTGGCCTAACACTAAAATTGAACAAGCCATATCTAAGTTAAAAGAAAAGCCCACCTAGTTATTTAAGATAGAGTTAAAAAGTTATTAGGATTTATTTTCTTGGACATCTGTTGGTTATCTTAGGTCATGTTTAAAATGAGACATCTTGCGCTGCCTTTCATGAATTTTAGTTTTCTTGTTTATCTCACAGTTGTTCAACGTGTATACATGGAATCTTAAATATATTTATTATTCACTTTTCAAGCAAATGGTTCAAAAAACAATTAACGGTCAAAAACAGAATGAAATTAAGCTAAGTGATACTAGAGCACAAAATCAGTCCTTTACTAAGAAACAAAACCAAAAGTCCTCGTGTTCAAAGAGAATTAATAACAGTGACTAAAGTCTAGTTAATCCTTGATAGTCACTCTTATAGCCTTGGCTGAAGATACATGAAAAAGGAAGAAAGGAAAGGGTGAGAATAAAAAGAAGTCTCCACATCCTTTCCATATAAGGAACAGGCAAACCAACTGTTCCTTAGCCATGATAATATGTAGCCACTAGAACAGATTAGACATGTGTTTAATCAACAAATCATAGTTCTATAGTTTTAGAACTACCAATATCCAGTGTGTATCTCTATTTAACCAAGGACAATTTTTTTTCTCAGTGAATAGACCTCTAGACCAACCAACCACTAACTTCATTTTATTTTAGTTATTTAATCAGACAATCAGAAATGGATTCATTCTCATGAATAGGCTCCTCAGACCAAAGTATCACTAACAGTCTCATCTGCGTAACTGAACTTCCATAGCAGACATTAACTCCTTCATACCTCTGAAAACCTGCACATACCTATCTGAAGGTAAAAGGCCTCAAAAGCCATTTGGGTTTCTTTATTAAGCATTTTGGAGTTAATTTATTTTCTTTTTTTCCTTTTTAAGCAGAAGTATGATAAACATATTTACTATCAAAATCACTTCTGAATTTAAGTGGTAACTATAAACGAGAAATTAGAGTTGGGAAAGATAAGAGAGAAGGAGTTAAGAGATTATGTGAAAGTTATTGGAATTGGAAGTAGTAGGAATGTAGATAGAGAGGATGAGGTGTATTTTAGAAGATAATAAATTGAACTTACAGATAACATGAAGTTTCTTTTATTCAGATTTCATCAGCACAGTAACAGGTGAATAAAAAACACATAACTAATACCATTTTATATCCTCTGTCAAGATTAATTGCTGAGCCCAAGCCAATTTAGAGGTAGTAATGATCTACTATTCTATAAAAATATTCATTAGTCATTAATTTTAACTGACACCACAGGGAATTTTACCCAATATTCTGTGATAACCTATATAGGAAAAGAATCTGAAAAAGAATGGATGTGTATACATGTATAACTGAATCACTTTGTTGTATAGCAGAAATTATCACAACATTGTAAATCAACTATACTTAAATAAAACTTGAAAAAAATGAAAAAAATTCCAGATAGACCATTACATTTTTATAACATGTCAAGTTATTTTATCTGTAATTCAAATGGCCAGAAGATAAAGAAAAAAAATGACATTTTACTCAAAACAACAACAAAAAACAAACAAAAAAAGTAAAATATTTTTCCGGGAATGGTACTTAGACCAAATTGTAGACTTAGCTTAAAATAGGTGTCAAACCTTTCTATCAAATGAGAATGTGTAAGGATGAAGAAAATAAAATATTTTAAAAAGAATCACTCTATCAGTTCTATATTCTTAGAATAAAACTAATAAAATAATTCCTCTTTAGTGGTGGGCTTCATGTACCATTTTCATTTACTTAAGGTCAAATTGTAGACTCTAAGATGGTCTGAACAATAATTTCTGAAGGCCGTGGAATTTGTATTCCTTTTTCTGTGGTTGCTTTCACCTATTTTTGCTATGTTGTAAGATTACTGTCTGATTAATTGGATACATTAGCACCAACACGGCATCTGGTTATCAGTGAAAAGTTGCATTCCCAGTTTCCTTGATGAAGGTACAAGTGGATGAAATAATTCACTCTAAGAGCTAAGATGCCGTCAGCCTTGTCAAGTTTAGGATTAAATATATCTTTTAAAAAATCCAATCCCTATCTGGATGACAAAATTTGAGCTTCTACTGAGTAGCCCAAAATAATTTAAATGCTTGATGTTCCGCACAAGAAACAGAAATATCATGTAACAATATTTAATTATTATAATTATGATAGACTGCTTATAGAAAATAGTGGCATTAAATAATTTAGAAGACAATACCATCTGGAAAGAGCTGATAAAAAAGAAGGATAAGAAGTACAATACCTATTTGGAGGTTTTATTCATTAAATAAAAACAGTTCCCAATGATGCCATAGCTGTCGGGTGAAAATAAAGCAAACCTATCTGGGAAAGTCATTGTGTTAAGCTCAACATGATACAAACATGAATCAGAGCTGAGCCTCAGTTTAAGGAACTCAAAGTCTCATCAGAGACACAGTGACATGAAAAATTTACCAGAGTCTAAAAGGATAAGTGCTATAATAAAACTATAAAACATTACGTCAGAAAAGGGAGTTATTTATTCTTTCTGGTTTATGCATTCTTACTTTAGCTTGGTTTGTTACTACAGTGTCTGAATCAATATTTCTCAATGCTGACTGCATGGTATATAATCACTTGGGATAATTTTCTTAAAAAGTCGTTGTTCCACAAAAGTATATGTCCCACAACTAGAATTATGAAGACTGCCTCTTCAATAAACAGTGTTGGAAAACTGGACAGCCACATAGAAAAGAATGAAACTTGACCACTGTCTTACACCAAATACAAAAATTAACTCAAAATAGATAAAAGACTTGAACATAAGACCTAAAACCATAAAACTCCTAGAAGAAAATGCAGTCTGCAACCTCCTTGACATCAGTCTTGGCAATGTTTTTTTTTTTCGTGGGGGGGATTTGACATCAAAAGCAAAAGCAACTAAAGGAAAAACAAAGTGTGATTACATCAAACTAAAAGTTTCTTAAGAGCAAAGGCAATCATCAACAACATGAAAAGGCAACTACAGATTGACAGAAAATATTTTCAAATCATATACCTAATAAGGAATCGATATCCAAAATATATAAAGAATTCAAACAACTCAACAGCTAAAAAAGCAAAATTCAATTTAAAAAAAATGGGCAGAGTATCCTAAGTAACATTCTTCCAAAGACATATAGATGGCGAAGAGGTACATGAAAAAGTGTTTGAGAAGGATAATCATGAGGAAAATGCAAATCAAAACCACAAGGTGATATGACCTCACACCTACTGGAATGACTATTATCAAAAAGACAAGAGATAATGAATGTTGGTGAGGATGTGGAGAAAAGGGAAACCTTGTGAACTGTTGGTAAGAATGTAAATTGCTGCAGCCACTCTGGAAACAATATGGAGGGTCTTCAAAAAATCAAAAATAGAACTACTGTATGACCTAGCAATTCCATTTCTGGATATTTATCCAAAGTGGGGGCGGGGGGCGTTAACTGGAAAAGATACATGCAACCACATGTTCATTGCAACATTAATCATAATAGCCAAAATATAGAAGCAATGAATCAAAAAATAAATGGAGAAAGAAAACGTGATGTGTAGATAGGTAGACAGATTAGATAGCTAGATAGATAACAGATAGATAGATAGATAGATAGATACATAGATACATAGATAGATACATAGATAGATTATTATTCATCCAGAAAAAGGGGGAAATCTTGCCACTGTGACATCAATGGGCCTAGAAGGCATTATGCTAAGTGAAGTAAGTCAGAGAAGGACAAATAGCATATATCTCGCTTATATGTAAAATCTAAAACCAAAAACAAACTCATAGATACAGAGAACATATTTGTGGTTACCAGAGGCAGGAGATATGTGTGTATAATATGGGTGAATGAGGTCAAAAAGTACAAACTTCCAGTTAAAAAATGAGTAAGTTCCAAGCATGGTGACTATAACTAATAATACATTGATGCTAAGATACCAGATTTTAAAGCTCTCATCCCAAGGAAAAAGTTTTAATAAGCATTAAAAACTGTTAAAAATTGTGTTAATGATGGATATTAACTAATTTTATTATAGTTATCATTTCACAATACATAAAAGTATCAAATCATTATGTCATACACTTTGATGAAAGAAATTTTCACATGTTGAGGTATGGAGAAGTCTGTCCTATGTATAATTTAACTTGGACTTTATGCTAACTAGAACAGTTTATTGTGTTCTGTTAAACATACACTGTACATCTGCTTTAACCATTAAAGAGAACAATGCATTGGAGTTCCTATTGTGATGCAGCACAAACGAATAGGACTAGTATCCATGAGAATGTGGGTTTGATCCCTGGCCTTGCCTGGTGGGTTAAGGATCCATCATTGCCATGAGCTGTGGTATGGGTCACAGATGCAGCTGGGAGCCCGCCTTGCTGTGGCTGTGGTGTAGTCTGGCAGCTACAGCTCCACTTTGACTCCTAGACTGGAAACTTCCATGTGCCGTGGATGTGGCCCTAAAAAGAAAAAAGAATAAAAAAGAAAACGCTGCATTTAAAAAGTCAAAATGGAGCAACTGGTTCAAGTATCAGGATGGAGCTGAGTGGCCATTTTGGATGTGGTTTCATACATGTTTCTGCATTACTAAGACCTGAATTTTCTGAACTATATCAGACTCAAGGATACCACCAGCCATTCTCAAAACAGTATCTGCTAGCAGTTGCCAGTTACAACCTTATGGTCTCAAGGTCGCCCGTTGTAATTATGTAATCGTTTTGAACCCCAAAATATCCTTAATTCTTGCTAGCACTGATCCTAGTTCTTGACAGCACTTTATGTAACTTTGGGGTTTTTTTTTTTGCCTTTATAAGCTCATTTGGTAGTGCAGTAGAACACAATTCAAAAACTTCTTGAATCTGTGTCTCCTGGGCTATAGTTCTCAGTGTGGCTCAAACAAAACCCCTTACTATTTCTCTTAGAGATTAGTTATTATTTTTAACAATGACTGAATCTAGTACAATGTTAGATGTCAAGGAATGTGTAATACCTCAGTTTTTTTCAAAAAAAGTGCACACACACACACAAAACTTAACCACTATTAGAATGACCACAAATTTAAAGTTAAGGTACCAATTAATGATTGTATAACAACCAAACTGTCAGGCCAGAAGTTCTCAGGTCCCCCTAATGCCTTGTACTGACTGAGTTGAGGGCTAAGCCTCAACAGACAGGCATAGAAGTGCAATTGCAGGAGACTCACCAGGCTGTCCAATATCTTCCTGAGCCACTCCACCTCATGTTCCCTCAGCCGGCTCTTCTTCAGGGGCCCAAAGATGCTCCCTACCTGCTACACGGAGCCTATCTCATGGAGTTGGTACTTTGGCTCCAAGAAGATGAGATTTTCCATTTCTCTGGGACTGGAGAGAGCAGACACCTGGGACAAGGAGCAGAAAACTGTCAGCTCACATATATGCACACTACACATATACCCAGGCATTTACTCATCTATGCTTACATGTGATGAGGAAGGATTATAAACAGAAATGTCTGGAAAACTAGCTGTATATGGCTATGTTACAGCAGAGCAAAAGCCACCTCAAACTTATTGGGCATGCGACCATTTCCAGGGAAAAAGATATCAGTAGCTTTTTCGGTTTGTTTGTTTTTTCCCTAATGTCAGTTCTTATAGGAGTAAATAGCAAGTATTAAACCTTAAGAATAAAATAATATAGAGGACTGAAAATGTATACATGAAAAAGAGAAATGATGAATGTGCCATAAGCAGAATAATTAGTGGTAGGGAATGAACAGAGAAACTGAAAAAATTTCAAGTGATTTTACTACGCAGCAAAGATGAAAACATTCCTGTCACCAATTTCCTGTCTAACTTAAACATGGTTCTCATCTGATGACAATGTTTCCTCTGGAATCACCCACAAGGGGTGACCATTCATCTCTAACAAACCATTTCCACTAAGTCTGTAGTTGAACAGGGGTCCTTCTTGCGGTCGCCTCTGCCTCCCTAGACTGGCAGCTTCTTGCAGTTGCCTCTGCCTCCCAAACTGGCAGCTCCTCCTTCATTGTTCCCACCCCAGTTAGCAAGGTGGAAGAGTAGCTGGAGTGTTCATTTAGCTGAAATGGTCTAGGGTTAAGAGTGGATCAATGGAGGTTAAGTAGATTACATGCATAACTGTGAAATCAGTTTTTTATTTTATTTTATTTTATTTTATTTTATTTTACCTTTTTCAGGGCTGCATCTGTGGCATATGAAAGTGCTCAGGCTAGGGGCCTATGCCACAGCCACAGCAACATGGGATCTGAGCCACATCTGCAACCTACACCACAGCTCTCGGCAATGTCAGATCCTTAACCCACTGAGAGAGGTCAGGGGTCAAACCTGCATCCTCATGGATCCTAGTCAGGTTCGTTTCCCCTGAGCCACAATGGGAACTCCCAGTTCTTCATTTTGAATTAACACTTGCCCCAAATTCCTTTGTAAACCATTTTGGTTGGTTCTAAAAGTCTATTTACTGGGAGTTCCCTCTGTGGCTCAGTGGGTTATAGTATCCACGAGGATGCATGTTCAATTCCTGGTACCACTCAGTGGCTTAAGGATCTGGTGGGGCCACAAACTGCAGCACAAGCCACAGGTGTGGCTCAGATCCCATGTTGCTGTGGCTGTGGCATAGGCCTGCAGCTGCAGCTCCAACTTGACCCCTAGTCTGGGAACTTCCATATGCCACAGGTATAGCTACTTAAAAAAAAAAAAAAAAAAAAAAAAAAAAAGTCTATGTACTAAAGCAAAGGATCCTAGGTAACCAAAGTAACACACATGGAGTCCCTAAAGAGTAGGATATGGGTCTGAGTGTGAAAAAGTACGTGCTTTATGGTAGGGAGGTGGATTTGTATCTTCTGATGGGTTGTCATAATTAGACTGAAATACAGGATTTCTCAAATGACAAAAATTTACTAGGAGACAAATCCACACCTTTGATATTACATGGTAAAATAATTAGATCATAATATATTTAACATGTTTTTCAGCTTTGATTTACTATTAACATGAGAAATTAGAGATTAGTGAATAATATCAGAATACCAGCAAATCATGGTCTCTAATGTTTAATATAATTCCTGGAAGAATTAGCCTCTAAAGCATTATTTCTAAGAGCCACCATACACTGCACTTTTATATTACCTTTCAAATGGATATGTTCATCTTATTACAGCTTTTCTGAAACTCAACTTTTTAGGTTGTCTGTTGTTATAGTAATAACTAGATAATCTTGCCTCATTTTTTGCACTGACAGAATCCACGAGAAAAATACACAAGTTCAAAACTTCATAAACCTGACTCAAAAATTATCTGCCTATACCAAATATTATTCTTTGCAATATAAGACTTTAATATAGTTTTCCTTAATTACTTCTCTGTTATCTTTTCATTCTTCATGAAAAATGCTTCTTAAGCTGTTCAAATGAATCTGGTTTGCTTGGAAAGCTTACCTATAAACTGTTGGAGGCAGGGTCTTCGTCAAGGCTACTTTTTATTCTACATCAAATTTTTTGAAGACCACTCTCTGACAGAGTAATGGGGAGTCACTGGAATAGTTTAGGAAGAAGGGTGACACAAATAGCCTAGTGCTTTAGAAAGTTTCTTCTTTCTAAATAAAGGTAACTACAAGGAAGGAAGCTCAGAGGCATTAAGATCAGTGTGGATGGAAGGATTGAAATAACACACATTTTAAAATGATAATTTCCCATATGAGTTTCACTGCAATGGGAATTGAGAAGTAGATGGAATCACAAACCCTATGTTGGGAGAAGAGAAATACTGGGATATTAACTGGATAAGACTTGCCATGATACCTGTCTAGCTCCTGGTCAGCTTTCAAGCAGCAGACTCAACTTTCTCCCACTCTCAGAATTTTCAAAACATTTTTGCATTTTTTATCTCAGGCACATGATGCCAAAGGGCGCAGAAAGAGAAGTATTTTCCTTACTTGTTTTAAGAGTTACTTCATTTCCTTCTACAATTGATCTTCTTCCAGGATTTGACAATGGGAACTTTCGCTATCTTCAAGGGAAATGCTACCCACTCACATAAAGAGCTATCAAGTCCATGGCCCTTGGGATAAATATAATCAGATCGGTTGACCATATGCTTCCAAGATTCTGGATTATTTAGTCTGAAATGAGTTGCTGAAATGGCACAGCAACAAAGGACTCCAGGTAGCACTGTGCCAAGTTCAGGGCAGTTGTTTTCCATTCTTTACATTGGCAAGAGATGAAGATACTCTAGCCTGGATGTAATATGTGCTGCCACATGGTCTTCATTCTTAACCTTAAGCTCTGACCAAGATCTTACACAAGCATTCACATATCTAAAGAGGAAAAATATATTTTTTTAAATCAAAGGCAGTCTAAATCTAGATGTGGGAGAGGGGGAGAAATTTTCTATATTTATGGTGCATAATTGTGTAAAGACATACAAAATTCATATGCCCACACAAAATATTCCATGTGTACCACATCTCAATCTGAAGTCACATTTGAGTTATAGCAGAATCAGGTCTTAAATGAAAATGTCCACCAAATAACTATATTTTGCCTTATACATATAAAAATAAAAGACACATTAAATAACATAGCATACTAAGACCAATTTTTCCCAAATGTGAAAATTTCAAGACCAAGGAATGGAAACTTCTTATTTCTTTCAAAATGGCTATGTTAAGTCCTAAACTACAGCAAGCAAGTTATTATGTGTAATAATTACCACATTCAATTTAATTTCCAAAATTAAGAAGCATTGATAGAATCTATGCTATCCACCAGCAATCTCATCACTTTTAAATCAAAATCATTTGTTTTGTTTGTATGCATATATTTTTTTCTCTTTGAGAAGTCCTCTCTATGGTTGCCATTTATTTTTTTAATTATCTTAATATTATAACAGAACATCCTGTTCAGTCTACCCTGCAGAGTTCTGCAATCAGTCTTACATTTTTCCACTCCCCATGCCACTACTTTAGATGGTGGCTTTTTTTTTTTTTTAATGGAACCCATGTTATTGTACTAGCCTCTTAACTAGCCTCCTAAATGTCAGTTTATTCAATAGATCTACTTATCTCCTATTTGCTACTTGAGTTATTTATGTAAAAGCAGTTGAGATCATGTCACTTCTAAGTCCCCCTATACCTATTTCACTGAATAATATTCAAAATCTTCAACATACTTTTCAGGTCCAGTAAAGGTACACTAAGGGTGAGTGAAGTTGCTTGATGGAATCTGTGGGAGCTAAAGATCACAGATCAAGGTTGTAATCATTCAGGGAGTTCCTCCCTACAGCACAGTGGGTTAGGATCCTGCATTGTCTCTACCATGGCTCAGATCACTGCTGTGGCATGGGTTTAATCCCCAGCCTGGCACTATGGGTTAAGGATCCAGCATTGCCACAACCACGCTATAGGTTGCTGTGGCTCAGATTCAATCCCAGGTCCCAGAACTTCCATGTGCTGTGGGTGTGGCCAAAAAAATGTCATTATTCAAATATTTCCAAACATTTTCAGGTCACATTAAGCAGCCATACAGACTTAGTCCACAGATCTTTAATTTGCATTCTCTAAATCTAGAAAAATCTGGTTATATTTTTTTTTCCTAGACCCTATTCTTCATCAACAGTCTATATCATATGAGTCTGTCCTCTACATGCTTTGAATTTTACTGCCTTTCATACATTAATTCACAAATAATCTGCAGCCAGGAATGTCCTCTCCACTCTGTACCTACAAGAATATCCATCTCCTTCCGGATTGAGCTGTAATGAAATTCTATCACTGAAATTGTCCATGATTTTGGAATTAGAATTCATAATGCCTGATCAGAAGCTTTTTGCAACTCATTATTTTTTGCCCTCAAGTCAATTATTAGTGTATGCATGTATAAGTACACACACACGCACACACACACACTTTAAAACCTCACAGAGTTCTTTTTCTTTTTCTCTATATAGATGGAATTCTCAGGCTCTCAGGAAATATATATTTGATGCTTTAATGTAACTCTCACTCTCTGATATAGTGTCCTGAGTAGACCAGGTTCTCAGTAAATTCTGAAAATAAATTTGGGAAAGGAAAACATTTGAGTGAATAAAATTCACGACTTTTGGATCTAAAAGAATCTGAGCTTTATTTATAAGATTCCACTTATTCTGAATAAATCTTACCCATTATCAAAATTCCCTGAGTTTCAATTGTTCAGCTCCAAAATTATGATAATAAAGCAGACCTCACAGAGTTGTTATAAGGATTAATCATAATCTAGTACATATAAAGTCCATGGGATGCAGTATGCACCTAGTAAATAGTGGCTTTTGTCACTAATATTAACCTTTGCCCGTGTAAAATGACTTTTTGTTTGGAGTTTTCAGATTTGTCCCTTTAAAATTCCTCTTGATGAGATGGTTTTATTTCAAGCCCTAATTCATCTGACATAAATTACTGTTGTATCCATAATAACTTAAAAAATAAAGCACTGTTGGACTGAAGCACTGTATAAGACTGAAGATTGTTTAATATTGCCAAACTGAATGGATAAAATCAGTGGAAAGCCAAGAATAAAATGCAAATAGTTCCCAGTTGTTTGATAGCTACATATCTGTATGATAAACCAGGGACAATGTCATGAATTTTCACTCATATTATAATTTAAGATGCTTTCAACTATTAGACAGAAAATCCAACCCTTATTCTAGTGGTTAGGTAACCCCTAAGCATGCTGTGATCAGACATCAGATCCATTTGGGGGATGTTTTATTTGATCAGATCTTTCCTGTTGCTTCTTCTCAAGTTGTCTTTCATCAAAGCAAAGTGCTTGAGGGAGCTTTCATTCTACATCTAGAGAAAATGCATTTTAAGAGAAGGTAGAGGCACCACTCACTACTACCACCATGATTTAATGACATTTCTGAGCTTTATTCTGATTGGGAAGACAGAGGTGATGACTCCTTACCTGAACCAATCAGCAACGTCACCTTACCTGATAGTGGATAAGCTTAGATAAATCAATGCCAGTCCAGCAACTGGTTAATATAATCAAAATAAATAGTTACTGCACAATTCTAAGAGTTAAATAAGGAATTCTGGAGAGAAAACTACCATGCCGTGTGTGTGTGTGTGTGTGTGTGTGAAGACTGCTACTTTAATTTTCAAAAATCATCCAAGTCTGGAGTTCCCATCATGGCTCAGTGGTTAATGAATCTGACTAGGAACCATGAGGCTACAGATTCGATCCTGGCCTTGCTCAGTGGGTTAAGGATCTGGCATTGCTGTGGTTCTGGAGTAGGCCAGCGCCTACAGCTCCGATTAGACCCCTAGCCTGGGAACCTCCATATGTGCAGGTGCAGCCCTGGAAAAAGACAAAAAGACGAAAAACAAAAAAACAAAAACAAAACTAGCTTTCTTGTTGAACATTTGTGTGCTTGTTGGGGGATTTCCATAATTCAAACCTATACCAGAATGTGCTTTCAACTTTCCATTCAAAAGACTTAATCAGGAGCAAACAAAATGTCCTGCTTAAGGTTTAAAAAATAAAAATAAAAAAATCATCTAAGTCTGGTTTAGTTGTGACCAGTATAAATATGAAATCAATATATCATTTCAGGAGTTCCCCATTGTGGCTCAGCAGAAAGGAATCTGACTAGCAACCATGAGGACACAGGTTCGATCCCTGGCCTCACTCAGTGGGTTAAGGGTCTCGCTTTGTCTGTTAGCTGTGGTGTAGGCTGCAGATGCGGCTAGGATCCCACATTGCTGTGGCTATGGTATACAAGCAGTTACAGCTTCGATTCAGCTCCTAGCCTGGGAACCTCCATATGCCACAGGTGTGGCCCTAAAATAGAAAAGACACACACAAAAAAATACATTATTTCAACTCTCCATCTTAAATTTTGTGAAAATTTCATTTTACATAACACAGATGCAAAAACCAGTTCTCAGGATCATTTCTGAGTATAACATTCTCCCTTTAAATGAATTACTCTAAGACTTTGTTTTTTTACTTTTTTTATTCTTTCATTCATTTGAATTTCCTTAATAAAGGATCTGAATGCTTTTTAGCTAGTAGATATCATGTACTTTACAAATAATACTTCTTTGGAAAAACATGTAACTACCAGTTACAAAACAAGAAGGTGTAGAAATTTCTTAATTTTAATATCCAAAGAAAACAGACCTAAGTAAATGTTTCCTAAAGTCTTTTATTATAACTTGCTGATGCCATTAAAGCCAATGTCTTAAATTGACTTAAATGCCTTAAAGTAAATACCATTAAGTTAAAGTTAGGGAGTTCCCGTCGTGGCGCAGTGGTTAACAAATCCGACTAGGAACCATGAGGTTGCGGGTTCGGTCCCTGACCTTGCTCAGTGGGTTAATGATCCGGCGTTGCCAAGAGCTGTGGTGTAGGTTGCAGACGCGGCTCAGATCCCGCGTTGCTGTGGCTCTGGCTTAGGCTCCGATTCGACCCCTAGCCTGGGAACCTCCATGTGCCGTGGGAGCGGCCCAAAGAAATAGCAAAAAGACAAATTAAATAAAATAAAATAAAGTTAGAACGCCTGAAAAAAAAAGTGGTATTTTTTCATTATATGAATAGATTCAAAAAGTGAAAAATCTAAGACTCAGTGACTTAATAACTTAGTTAACCAGAATCTTTGGAACCAGAAGTTTTTTTTCCTCTCAGTTTTGAGAAGTTGTGCCCTCTAAGTAAATATGTAGTTGATCTCAACTATTTTTTTTTACACATGCTTTGATCTTTTTTAATAGGGCATGGTGGATCAATGCTAAGTTTTAAAACTAACATTGCTGACTCTACCACAGCACATGTTTCCACATTCACACCATAACGATAGAGAAAAAAGAGGTAAGCAACTTGCTACCTCTGCTTGTCTATAATGTTAGACCATGACTATGAGTGTTTTGACACGATGACGTAAATGTTAATTACTGTCATTTGTGAAGGATGTGCTGGTTCTGTTCATTGATTTTCTACAAAGTATAAATCCTCCTGATCTCGAATACATGGATTTCAGAAGTCTGTATCTACTACTATGTTTTCCAAAAAAGATTACCATCATCAATTCCAAAATAATTGTACTCTTGTATAAAGAAGATGGTTCTAACTGCAAGGAAGAGTGCCAAAACATGGGATACAGAGAAGGCTGGAGATGTCACTGCACCCTGATCAGATCATGAAAGATGCCCACAATCCAACAAAGGACCATGGTGTTCTTCAAAGGTAAGTAAAATGTTGTTATTCAAACAACAACTTAGGTTTTCCATGCTGATGGCATAAGAAACTGTATAGTTTCCATGTTTTTCTAAGTTTTTAAGTGTCATTTAAGTCAACTAAGGCCATTGTACATCAAGGCTCTCCTAGGATAAGATTAAAGTCTTGAATATTTCAGTAGTTAATTAGAATGTATTTAAAATTTTATTTGAATATCTGAAATTTAAAGAAAAATTAACATTCTTTGAGCTAATGAATGAATAGGGAAAAATCTTATCTTTCAAGTCAGCTCTGAAAGACCTTCATAGTCTGTTGATGACAGAACGAAATCCCAATAATTACTGACACCATATCAATTCATTCAGGTTTGTATTGGCAGCTCTTCTCAAGAGGAAAAGTTACAGTGTTAACTAAGCATATTGAAATGGAAGAGATTTTAAGTCCACAGTGCTTTACGCAAAAAGCGCTTTGCCTATTCATTTTTGGCACAAGTCCCGGGAAGATGTATGTATGTATGTATGCATTTGTGTATGTTTGTGTGCCTGTGTGTGCATGCACACAAATTCCAAAAGATTATTCTGGAATCTTTTGTTTAAGATGGATCTTCAAAATAATCACAGAGTATATAATTTTGAACAATTTATATGCAATTTATTTAGTAAATGAAAAGTAAAATAGTATGATGGTATTACACTCCATGGGAGGCAAAGTAGGTCATTAACTGTTGCTCTAGCAATTTCTATTTAACAAGCTCCATTAGCACAAAGTCTCTGATTTCTCTCCAATGAGTAGAACAAACCACAGCATTTCTTTCTGCTTTTGCTCATTTTAATGGAGTGGAATCAGGGACTGTAGTAAATTTTGTTGCTTCTGTAGCATTAGTCAGATAGGACAATAATTTTTTATTAACGTATTGTCAGTCATTCATTCTGCAAAAACATATTGTTACTGTATCTTGTGTCAGTGTGGCCTAAATATGAAGGTAATCAACTGGCTTACAATAAAATCCTTGGCTGCAAGGTGGGGATGAAGAGGATGTGCTTAAAATTACTGCTTAGGAAGTATCAGAGGCTCAGAAATTTATGCACAGTGAAAAAAAACAAAACAAAACAGTTTTCCAGCAGTGTTCAAACTGGACAGACTCTCCTTATGAAAGCCAGAATTACGTACAGTGAAAAAATGTTTTTATTCAGTGTACAAACTGGAAATAGTTTTGCTATCACAGTTGCAGATGTGTACAATCTCGCTTTATACCAGCACCTTCACTCCACCACAGCAGCCTTTTTCTCTTCCTCTTCTCTCTCCCTCTTCTCCGCTATCACCACCACTACAAGAATACAGCTAGTGACATACACACAGGAATCAGAGCCAAAGAGAACAGCCAGCGCTGAGCACAGGACACTGAGAGAAAGCCTTCCCCAAGTCTCAGGAAGCAGACATTTATTTTGGAAAATGTATCATAGGAAAATTAAGCTTTTTAAATCCCAGCATCTCATGGATTGGAGTCATCAGGGATGAGGAAAGCCAGAAACAAACAATGACAAAAAATGCTGAAGAATCTGCTCTTAATTCAATTCAGATGTTTGAGTAATTACATGTCAAAGAAATATTTTCTGCAGTTTCTGGAAAAAAAATAATACAAGGAACTATCACTTGACACAAATGGACATGGGGGATGGAAGAGTTTGAGCTCCTTTAAGTAGTTTTATTAACTGGTATCATCAGGAAGGAATTCCTAATGAAGGTGAAAAGACACCACAGAACCCTTGAAGGATGGCTCCATTTCTTGGAGAAAGAAAAATTAATGAATAAGAGAGAGCACCAAGTAATTAATAAAGTAAGAAATGAACAGGATGATATGCCTCAGAGACAAGAAAGGGCAGGATCAGAAGAGCATGTACTTTTTAGGATGGCAGGGGTCAGAGCTGGTCATCCACCCCTGAGAAGTAAATCTTGTGAATATTCACAATGCGGACACATTCAGATACTGCTAGCGCTCTAGTATTTCTATCAGTCTTTGATGGTAATCTGAGTAATAAAACATCATACTTCATTTTCACAAGATGAATGATCTAGTTGCTCAGTGCATCCTAAATTCATTTCTGAGAATTCACAAAAAATCAATTATCAAAGATATAATATGCCTTCCTGAAGAACTCCGTAGTGCTGCTAAATGTGGAGGGCATTACAAAGCCATGTCATCGCTAGTTATCTTCTTGTGCTTTATTCGCTCTAGAACCATCTTTTTACATACTATAACTCTCTAAATATAATGCATTGCATTGCTGGGCAAACAGTGATTTGAACAAAGATCAAAATGGAATGTGTTCCCTTCATTGTCTTGGACTACGTTTTAGCTGTGTTGTGGTAACAAGCTGAGTTTAGGCATCTGACAGACAGGACAGCTGGGCAGTTGAGTCAGCAATTCTGGCACTATCAAATTGCAGGTGCAGAAATGAAACTCTCAAATACTTGAGAACAGTTGCCTTTGGACCAGCTATGAACTTGACCTCATTTCAGATAGCAGCTTTTCTTTTTCACCCACAGCACAGCTGAAGTTTAGAATAGAATTCATTTAGCTCAACTTTCAAAAACAAATTGGTTTAAAACCTATTTTCCCAAATTTCCTTTGAAGACAAAATGCCATGCATTTTTTCTTTGTTATTTAAAAGGTTTATGAAGAATTAACAAGTGAGAATATATTCCATACATCTGTTTCTAACATAGACTTTAGTTATGGTACCTTAAGTCCTTTGTGAAATTTTGAAAGTATTTTCTTGGGGATTATTTTTTTATCCTGATAGGATGTATTCCTTGAATTGATATCTTTTATTGCACTACACAAATTTTAATAGAAGTACATAATATCCTACTCGTTTTTTTTTTCTATTCAGGATATTGTTCTACTGAATTGCTTTGTCCAAAAAAGTGATCCCAGCAATTGCAAATTTTTATTCAGAGGTATCTGGACCCCTTTCTAAAAATAGAAATAGGAGTTTGCACTATGGCAGAGGGGGTTGAGGATCTCATGTGTCTCCATGGCAGAGAGGGTTCCATTCCTGGCCTGGCACAGTGGGTTAAGGATCCAGCATTGCTGCAGCTGTGGTAGAGGTCACATCTGTGGCTGGGACCTGATCACTGGCCTGGGAACTTCCATACTCTGTAGGTACAGATAAAAAAAAAAAGAAAGAAAGTGTATAAACTTTAGCTATTCGATATATCTAAGAAATAGAGTGTCTCAACTCTATAAAGAATAACAATTTGCTAAAAATGTTTTACCCCATACTAAGGCAAAAAAGTACTCAGTGATTATTAAACCAGAGTTCAGATAAATTGCATATAAAAATAATCCTGCTAGTAGAAGCTATTCAGTATAGAACGTGAAGTGATTAAATGGGAACGACAATGGAAAACCTCTGAAACACTACTCGAAGGGATGGTTAATGGTCTTGAATAAGACATGACATTGTCTGCATAACTCTACAGAGTGAAGAAGCAACTTTCCATTAAAAGCATTTAGACTATCCTGTATCTTGTCCTTCCTGACACTCAGTATACAAAGAAAACTGGATATTCCAGAGAAAAGAGAACCAACATCTTGCTTTTTTATTTTAATTGATGTGGCATTGCTTCTTTATATGATTGCTAAAATTTGTGTCTCTATACATGCACAGTAACTCCTTCCCCATTGGCAGCCTCCTCTCAACTTATACTTTTTACCACCACACATGTCTATCATATACTGGATCTGATAATGTTCTAAGTCTAGGTCATTAAATGAGGAAAAGTTAACCCAGTAAAAATTTTTTTTTAGTGCAAAGAACTGGGAAAGGATTTGTTTGTGATATGACGATAACTAAACATCATCCCTGCTTTCAAAGAGGTGGTCGACCAAAGAGAATTTGGCATGTGCACAGATAACACATTCAGGAGACACTGTTTAAAGGGGTAATAAGATAAGACAGGGAGAATAATGATTCTGGGGTGTCATATGAAGACCTCCCAAGTGGATTGGTTCTGAATGACTGCATGGGATTGTCAAGCAGGGAAGAGAAGTCTTTCCCCAAGAGAGAAAACAGTATGATCAAAGGCTCAAAAGTAGAAAAAAGTAGGGAATTCTGACTGTGCATAAGAAAGGAGACTCTGTACCTGTTAATCTTTGCTGATGGTATCTTTTTCCTCACCATACTCATTCTCTAAGATTTAGCTAATGAAACATCCTTAAAGAAGTCTCAGAACACAGACATTACCAGGCCAACTACATATTTCTATCATAACATATTTTCAGTATATACTGTGTTGTATGATAACCCATCTGCATACATCATTTACCTAGTAATTAAATTGTAAATCCTGAAAGGATAGGCTTTGTGATTCAATCATCTCTATATCTTGAAATCATAGTCCAATGCCTGTTACTTTGTAAATATTTATTGAACTGATGAATAATTAAATGCTCACTTTATATTAAGATACATATTCACAACTATTATTTAATACTTACAGCATATACCAGCGATATACCTACATATGTATCTATAGTACATACTATAGATAATGCTTACAAATTGTAAGATTTTATTTGTCATATTTAAGCTTTTGGAAAATAATTCTGTTCAAAATGAAAGCCTCTACTCTCAAGAACAGAGAAGTTTCTCTATGTCCACAAGTATTTTATAAGCATGATTCTAGACTATAAATGCAATAGTAGGTCAATGTTAAAATGTTTAAATTTATATTGAAAAAATTTATCCCTATGACATAATGCTCTGTGCTGAAACTGCATTGTTTCCCTATGCATCTATTTCTAACCTGAGATTCTGAATGTTCCAGCCTCTCTTTTACCAAATACCATCTGTAAGACTATAATAACAGTAATTAATGTCAGGAAGAATGTAACAAAACTGATTGGGAATTATATATGAGTGTGTTGACAGTTTATTTTTTAAATAGATGTACACAAATTCTTCTTTTTCAAGACTAAACAGAACATTAAATATTTTTATAATGTCAATGACTTCTTTATATTCCTAGTTGCCAGGATTAGGGACTTTTTTTCTCTCCAAAGTTAAAGCAACCAGAAACTCACTGATGGCTCATCCCCTAAATTTAGCTCAGTTTTTGGCTTTCTATTTTTAATCTAATCCATTTTGCTTTAATTTTAGTTATAAAATATAAATATTTGTTAATATACTTTAATATTATTTAGACAATACACACTGAAAATTCTCTTTGATTCTCATTCCACTTCGGTCCCTTCCCCAGATATAACTATTAATATCATTTTTCTGTGTATCCTTCCAGAATTTCTTAAATGTTACATGCTTACATTGTACCCTTAGAAAATACAGCTTGTCTGTGTTAATGCAGTTTACATTAGTGGTATCATACTTTAGATATTGTTCTAATTGCTTCTCGGCCTTTTGGCTAAGATCAAGTGTAGGTATTGTTCTACCCTTGGTTATGTTTTCTTTCATACTTATATTTCTTCATAATGGTACATATAAATCTATCTTTTGCTCCTTATCTTCTTAATATTCCTTGATGGGGCTCTTTTCTACTTCACATAGTCATTTCCCTGTGATGGAGAGCCTCATCATTTCAGTGAATGATGACCTAAATGATACATTTATTTATGCCAAATCATCCTCAAAATCCTTAGCAATTTTTAATTCCACTTGACAGTCAACAAAAAATTACATCCAAATATTTTTTAGCCAATTTTTTATTGCATTACAGCCATCTTTCTAGCATAATTTTATTTGTTCTTTAATTGTATTTATGGAGCATTTTATTTCACCAATTTTAGAAAAGTAATTTTCAAAATAATAATTTTGTTTTGGTATTTTATATCTTATTTAAGAAGGCCTTACTCCCAGATTCTATACTCTCTGTGATTTGATTCTTTTTTTTTTTTTTTTTTTTTTTTGTCTTTTTGCTATTTCTTGTGCCGCTCCCGCGGCATATGGAGGGTCCCAGGCTAGGGGTCGAATTGGAACTGTAGCTGCCAGCCTACGCCAGAGCCACAGCAACGCAGGATCCGAGCCACGTCTGCGACCTACACCACCACAGTTCACGGCAACGCTCGATCGTTAACGCACTGAGCAAGGGCAGGGACCAAACCCGCAACCTCATGGTTCCCAGTCTGATTCGTTAACCACTGTGCCATGATGGGAACTCCCGATTTGAGACTTTTAACAATTTTATAATTTCCATTTGAATATTATCTTTAAAACATATTCAATTAGTGATCTAATCTTTTTTTTTTCTCAAAGAACTGATACAAAACAAACTTGCTGCAGTCTATTCTTTCCATTATAGACTAAAATCATTGTCATCACAATTTAAACTGAAGAAAGGAGTGCAGACAAAATTTCATCTTAAATGGGGGAAATGATATGAAATATCCCTCATCATGACAATTTGTGTGTTTTGCTTTGAGTCCTGTTTTGGATACAATTTCCTATTTCTTTTTTAAACATCACACACACACACACACACACACACACACACACGCACATTTCCTTTTCCAAACTTCCCATATAAAATGATTTAGTTTTGTTTGCTTTTAACACCTTTCTTTGGAAACAACATCTAGCTAAACATTTTAAACCTGCTCTCAGAAGCCATTAATAGGTTAAGTTGCTCTGACACATTATGAATATTCTTCTGCTTAGACTTACCCTTTGAATTTTTTTGTATGGGTTATAAGTATATTAAGCTTTAAAAAAATTTAACACAGATTTCATAGCCACATTTTCTCTCCATCCTAGAGATCCCCCACGCAAATAAGACAAGAAATGTCTTCTTTTACCAGCCTTTGCCAACTTCCCAAATGTTATAGACCCTTCAGAGCTCTAGCAAACTCCCTGTCATTGAGATCTTCTGATGTTTTATTTCCAAGTTGGCATTAAGTTTAAATTTGTTAAAATATGTTTTAGATTACTTTCTATACCACATTACTGAGGTTTTATTTTTATTTATTTACCTAATTTCAGTATGTACTCTAGAAACTGGGCAATATGATTTTCCCTCAGAATTTCATCATGTTTCTCTACTTTCCTCATCTATCTGATATACCAGTAAGATGTCTGATGATAATCTGGTTTTCCTTATTTAAAGTAAATCTATCCATTCCCACTGGAAGGTGTTTAGGAGTCCACCTTCAATATTCAATACTTTTTACATTTGCTCCAACATATGTCTAGACATGAATCTTTTAAATTCATCCTATTCAGTCCTTGGTTGAGCCTGTCAGTCTAAGGACATTGTCTTTATCTCAGGCTGTGAAAGCCTTTATGTTTTAAAGTTTCCTCCCCTCCATTCTTGTAATAATTAAAAAAAAAATAATCTTCTCTTTGATGAGTATTCATTCATCTGAATTATTGTGAGTCTCTAAATTTCCTTTCATTTTTCTCATACGAGCTCACTATTTCAGTTCACTGATTTGTTCCTCAGCTCTTTCTCTTCTCCTTCCCTAGGGCCTTTCCCATACCGCTCAGTGTACCTTCACTCTTTATGTCTCACCTCATTCCATTAGGTCAGTATATCTCAGTGACCAGCTTTCCCAAGTCTCCTCAGCCTCTCTGTCAGTAACTAATCATTGTTCACAACACTCAGTCCTGAGGCACATACTGGAATCTTTACAATTCCATTACCCTGCTTTCCTGTGAGAAAAGAATGTAGAGGCAGACTCAACAAGGAAAGCGAAATAATCATGCTCCCATTACTTTAGTCATATCTTTTATTCTAAGCTTAATCCTACTCAGCTTGACAGTGACCCTTTGATAATTCTAGATGATTATGTGAATTTTGCAGAAATGTGCAGAAAGAAAGTGTGTGAAAGAAAAGTGTCATGAAATTGCAAATGCAGGTGACAGCAAGTGACAGAAATTGGAAAGAGTGTTTGATTGTACTCGAGCTAATGGTGATATTGATTTCATGCTCCGATAGACCCTAAAGGACAAGGCAGCATAATAGTATTTCATTTCCATTTAACATTATGGGTGTAATACAAGTCAAGGTATTTTTGCTTTTAAATATCTTCTTTTAAAGTAAGGTGAATTGAGGGTATAGAAAAGAATTACATATAAATCATATTTATTTGAGGTGCATAAGTGCTTCTCCAAAGAAGTGCCATATAAACTGACAACCGTTATTATTAAAACATACTTCACAAAATAACTTCTCAATCAACTTGATGTAAATTAATAGAGTAAATATGGACAAAAATAAATAAAGCCCAGGCCTAAAATAACAATATTACAATAAACCTAGGCACTGTAGAGCTCTTTAGCTTTAACAACAAAGTGACTAAAATATACATTAAGACTCATGTCCAGGGTACTGCAGAGGGAGAACAGAAACGGTTACTCCTGTCATGGAGCTTAGCTTCTACATACAGAGACAAACATTATTCAAATAATCACATCAACAACGGGTGCAATTACAAACTGAGACTGAGTAGAGTGTTAAGAGGGAAGGGAGTATAGTACATGATAGTTTTTAACTAAAGAACCAGAACAAACAGGAATGTCAGGGCAAGTTTTCTTGGGAAAAAAAGGTACTTGTTCCAGTTCTGGAGGACAAATAAGATATAAGCAGGAGCGGGGGAGGTTTGGGAGAATTCTGAAGGCTAAATATAATATGTGTAAAAGCACTGTGACAGGAGAAAATGAAAGAAAACCTTTAAGACCGGAGAGCAATGAGAGTGACAAAAAGAACCTTTGCAGGGCAACCTCTGCAATACTAAGTACTTTAGACTTCTTTCAAAGAACAATGGGGAAGCAATAAAGTGACTTCAGTCAACTTTTTAAGAGTGTGGCAGTATCAGATCTGTGTTTTCAGAAGAGAACTGCCGTTATAGTCTGAAGAACAGATTGGACACTAGGAGACCTGGCAAGGGGATATTGCAGTAGTGTGGATGGGTTAAAATAGTAACTTGAATAGGGGAATGGTGATGGAGAAATAGATAGATAGAAAATGTGTTGAAGATGTAAAATTGTTAGAACTTGATGACAGAATAACTATGTGAGGAGAGATAAGCCATTGCTGATGATACTTTTTAGGCTTTGGACTTGTGTGCCTATATGGAAGATGGTGAAACTTGCCAAGACAGCAAAGTTAGATTAGAAACAAGAAATAATGCTTGATTATTGTTCCTTATTTTGGGAGAGAACACTTATAATATCAGGTGTTTAGTCTTGGGACATACTGAACTTGAGATGAGACTGAAACATCCTAGAGGTGTGAGAATTTTGAGTAGGTTTTGGATACACAAGGTCTGATGCTCAAAGAAGAGATCTGGTCTGTTGATATACATCCCTGAGTCATTATTACATGGATGATAAATAATAATAAGGGAAGGGGTGAACCTGCCTCAGGAAAGTCAACAGAGTAAGAAGAAAGAGAGCCTCTGGAAGCTCACTGTATTCTCTGGGTTAATTACAATGACACTTGAGAATGAGACAGGATCACTTAGGCAGTAGAAGAAAAACAGGAAAAGCATTGTGCCATAAATATTAATGGAAGAGAGTGTTTGTTAAGAAAGGAATAATAAGTTCAATCAAATGCTGATGAGAAGTCAAATTTCAGAAGACCAGAAAAACAACCTTTAGATGTAGAGACATAGAGATTATTAGTGTCCTTGGCAGGACATTTTTGGTAGAATAGTGGCATGTGTTTTATTAAAAATGGCTAGAGTATCTCAATGAATATTCAAAACAAACTTTACAGTAAAATCATTTCCTCCCAATTAATTATTGTAGAACAAAGATTCAAAGTAGTTATCCCTTGCTCATGTTTCCAGTGTCTGAATCCGAAGTCTTTCACTCAATGTACTCCACATACAAAGTAACAAAGTTTCTTTTTTTAATTAGGAGGAAAAAAAGACAAAATGGGGAAGATTATGCATACTCCTATGTTAACCATGGATAATTCAGAGAAGAATGAAAAACATTCATTAATATTTCTCTTGTCATTTTCCCCATGCATATCTTACATACTCTCTGTCTCTCCATCTGGTTAGTTCCAGCTAAGTTCTACCATTTCTCTACTGAAAGACCAAGGGAAATAAAATTTTCCAACCTGGAACCAATTGAAACTTGAAGAGAGCAACTGAGAAACTTGTTTACTAGAAGAAGTAGTAGTAATAACAAAACAGAAGGAAACAAGCTAATAATTCTTTAGGATTATTATTATTTAGAAAATAATCATCTAAAAAACCAATAAACTTAAAAAGTATCTAACACCTATTTAGAAGACCTCAGTTTACTCATCATTTTTTAATGTTTTGGCCAAATTCCAGTCAGTGTCCCTACTGTAACAGCATCTATACAAACCTCGCCTATGTCAATTACATTCTTTGTATCATAATTATTAAGAAGAATCAATAATAGGTGGAAACATAAGAATTGCTAGCGCCTTTTTACAACTCCACAGCAAATATGTCTTATGAAGACTATTTCATGAATAAGTAAACTTCAAATATATATTCCAATAATACTATTATAAAAAAATTGGTATACTGTATCTCAATAACAATGTGGTGCTTCATATTTAATAGTGTCTTTGTACACATTTTACTAATGAGTAACATTTGTGCAGCAATGTTCAACAGGCTTTCATGTCTAATAAGCCTTATGACAACTATGTGAAGTAGGTATTAATATCTCTATTTCACTGATAAAGAAATTATGACTTGGAGATGCCTTCCTATGTTAACTCAGCTAGCAAGCAGAAAATCAAGGATGCAGCTCATGACTCCTGACTACAAATTTAGAACAATTTCCATATGCAATAGTTGCCTAAGAGAATTCTTGCTTATCTTAATTATTTCTTCAGGTAGGCTTTATTTTTTTTCCAATATTTTTTGACACAGTTAAATGAGAGTAGATTTCTCATATTTCTTATGTTGACCTTCAAATACCCTGGGCAATTCACATATCTATTATCATATGCTACCACATTCACTCTATGCAACATACATTGCCAATTTTACAAGCACCATATACTTAGCATAACTCTTTCATAGCTCAGCATCCAGGTTGAAAATTTGTTCTCATCTTTCTTCTCTATACATATTGATAGAAAATGAACATACTAGAAAGTATCTCCAATTATATTTTTAATCCCAAATAGATATTCTTCGTAATTACTGATATTTGTACTTAACAAATAATACATACCCCCAAATTCAAAGATTATATAATTCTTGCTACTGATGAATTAGGATAGGAATAATTTAACTTCAGTATAAAGTTATTTTTTTAAAAATATACTTGATAACATGCAGAGACCAGAAAGATAAGAATAAATGCATACTACTGAATAAGTTTCCAGAGTCTAAAATGCTAATGTAATTTTACAATGTAGAGAAACAGCTTTTAAGAGCAAACTTAATCAGATTCTGGTTTCTATCACATTTCTGAGGCTCGTTTTTAACAACTGGATAAGGCCATGCAATGTGTCATTTAAAATAACAATTCAAATGCTTTTAATAAATGTACTGAAAAATGTTCTTAGGAGATTTTGGAAAGCAGAACTTAATAGTCAAGTTACAAGTTTCATCATTCATACAGCTATAGGTTCTTCTATAAAATTTAATTTCAAACATTGTTCCCACAAAGATCATCATGTTATATTTTTATATGTAAGCAAGCTTTACTGTAATAAGAGTAAATTAAAGTGTAACTCTTCCAAGGAAAAAGCACATTTTTGAGGATAAAATAAGTTTTACTTTATAAAATTAAAAGTATTTGTACAGAGATATTTTATTGAACTTCAGTAACAGACTTGGGATGGTGAAGAAAGGAAACTATACTTATTGAGTGCCTATTATAAGCCAATAATTACACTGACCACTTCAAATATAATATCTCATTGACAGACTCTGTTTCTGGTCTTTATCAGCTTTAGGGATCCATGATAATGAACTTAAAAGAAAGTGAACTTACTAGCTATGTTACCAGATTTAATGATACAAGTAGTACTCAGGGATGATTGCATGATTTTCCATTTACCATGCATACCTCTCCAAAACACACACACACACACACACAAACACATATACATAAAAAACACATGCTATCTATTATCTCTTTTAGCTTTCCAAGTATACATCACTTTTGGATCTGATTTGGTGAATATTCAACAATACCCCTGAGAAATATGAACTTAATCCCAATTTACAGATGACGAAATTGAGGCTCACATAGAATAAATGATCCTGCCATGGCCATTCTGCAAGTAGATGTACAGTGAAAAGTTAAACTCAGTTTTCCACAGAATGTGCCCCTGTAAACACATAATATATTGCCTCCTGACAGATCTTAGCAGATTCTAGCTGTAAACTCTGTTGCAAAATCAGCTCCTCCCCCATAACAGTGAGGAATGCAATCCTAAAGCCAAAGTATATTTAGCTTAGCTTTCCTTATCTCTCTCAAAGTTTCATTCCAATGCTATTTCTACACTGCCAATTTTTTATGCATCCCCAATGCTTTTTTTCCCAATTATCACCAACTTTCTAAATAGAGTAACACAGTTTTATAAATTTAAAACAAGCCAAGGGATATTCAGCAACCAGGATGTGAAATCCGGCAACCGTGCTATGAAATATATTTTTCTTGGGGTTAATAGATGCAAACTATTGCCTTTGGAATGGATAAGTAATGGGATCCTGCTGTATAGCACTGGGAACTCTATCTAGTCACTTATGATGGAGCATGATAATATGAGAAAAAAGAATGTATACATGTATGTGTGACTGGGTCACCTTGCTGTATAGTAGAAAATTGACAGAACACTGTAAATCAGATATAATGGAAAAAATAAAAATCATTATAAAATTAAAAAAAGAAAATATATTTTTCTTCATTTATATAACATTTCAGGCCCTGATTTAAATGTTTAGTGTTCATCCAGGAACAAAAGTAAACTTCTATTTGACTCCCATTATTAACTTCAGTGTATAATTGTCACTTCGGTTGCAAAGAATTTGTCTTCTCATATATTTTGTATTCAATACCACAGTAGAACAATAAAGGAGGAAAATATGTAAATTAATTTATTTCATATAGCACACTATATACATTTATTTATCTTGAAATGTATACAATCCATTTAAGGAAGATTTTCTCTATTTCTTGAGCTGATTCAATGGTAAACAACAGAGATACATACTCAGATCAGAATGACTAATATCTGTGGTGGTTTGATAAAAGGAATTAAAAAGTGCATTTTATATTTTGCAGACTATTCCATAGCCAGGTGAAGTTTGTGACACCTTGGGAAGTAATACAATTCACAGAAGATATTGCAAAATAAGATTCTGCAAAAGGCCTTAGATCAATAAACATTAAAGGTATATAGAAACATGTGATGGATTTTTTCAAATGTTTCAGAGAATTGCAGCATATAGACTCTGAAATGACCCATTTATCCCTGCCTCCCAGTACTCACACCTTTGTGTAATCCCCTCCTGTCTTCTGTGACTCTCTTCTAACTAACAGAATACAGCAAAGGTGACAGGACATCTTTCTAGAGATGCTCTCTCTTGCTGGCTACGATAAAGTAAGTGGCCGTGTTGGGGAGGTCCATGTAACAAGGTAGCAAGGGGTGGCTTTGGGTCAACAACCAACCAAAAAATGATGGCAGCCCCTGGCTGATAGCTGACAAAGAACTGAGGCCTCATTCAGCTTGAAAGCATTCCCTTCCCTAGTTGAAACTTCAGATTAGAGTGCAGCCAAGGCCAGCACTATGACTGCAGTTTTCAAATGATATATTAAAGCAGAGAACCCATCAAAGTTATGCCCAGTTCCTGACCTAAAGAAACTGTGAGATAATAAACATGTGTTGCATTAATCCACTAGTTTTCAGAAATTTGTTACACAGTAATAAGTAATAAAAACAAGAAATATTTAGTGAAACAAAAACATTGACTTTGTTGAGCTCTCCTATTAGACCTGCCATCCTAGGTAATAGGTGGACCTTATCTTCTCTACTTTAGGATTTACAGTTGGGAAACTCATAGACATTCCATAGACAATGAAGAGCAAAACTTTCAATCTGATTTCTAAGTATAGTCTGAATGTTTGGGATAAATATGAATATCTTGTATTTAGGATTAGGTTTGACCATATGTATAAAATATACCCAATAAATTGGCTCAAACGCAAGAGATCGCAGTTTCTTATAAAAGCAAATCTAGTTATAGACAGTTCAGGGCTGGTTTGTGGCCTTCACTGTTGATGAGCTTATAAATGCATCTCCTCATGATCAAAGGTGACTGCTTAAGCTCAAGTCAACAAATGGTAGAAATAAAGGATAGGGATAATTATCAGAAGTCTTGGATGATACTTTTCCTTACATTAAATATAACAAAATTTAGTTACATAGCTACACCTAAGTTCCAGGAAGCTATAGAAACCTCACTGTCATCCTAAATAATACTACAGTTTTATTACTACAGAGGAAGGGAAGGTTGAAATTCTGAGAGTAAGTTAGCAATCTGTACCACATAATTAAAATTTCTAAAATGACTAAATCTTGAAGAATGTTTTAGGTATAAAATTAGGTGGCATAGATAAAAATGTTCCTGAGTTAGTGTTACATGACCCTAGCATGAGTTACTGATAAAGCAAGATAAGTAGTGACATCATTTAATTTATGATAATTGAATTATAATAATTCATAATTATAATCAAACTGCTGCTTTTAAGTTGTCAGATATACAAAAACTCTATCCTAATGCAAAATAAAATCAATACCAACCACTCAAGATTTATAGGTGGACACCAAATACTGCTATATGACAAAAGTTAGATTATACTTTCATAACATGAGGATGACCCTCATATGTCATGCTTTAAATAAATTATCATTAATCATTGAGTCCATTTCTTTACCACTCTTCCTACTTTTGAACTAATCGACTTTGAATAATCTATGTACACTGAAAAAGTACGAAGTAGGACATCAACAACAGAAAAAGAAAAAAGAAAAAAAAAGAGATGAGTAACTCATAAAGATACAAGAGATTATTGCTTTTTCAGGAGACCAAACAAATTCAAATAATTGCATAAATGGCCTGTGATAAATATTTTATTGATCTCTGAGAGTTATTTTATTATGTTGTATCACCGTTTGTCAATAGTCTTATAAATGTAAATATATATATATATATATAATCATTTTATTTCTAGGCACTTATTTTTTGGGGTAAAAAGTATGGTATTTTTATTGCTGCAGCATGGATGATAATGTAAAAATATTAACAAGGTATCTGTTTAACTGTATGGAATTATTTAAAAATTTAAATAAATACCATAAATTCTATTTGGACTTTTTAGAAGAGTAGGTGAGAAAATAATCAATAAATTATGTTCAGGAATGGAGAACCCAGAAATAAACCCAGACACCTTAATCAATTAATCTTTGACAAAGGTGGCAAGAATATAAAATGGGAAAAAGACAGTCTATTCAGCAAGTATTTCTGGGAAAGCTGAACAGCTGCATGTAAATCAATGAAACTGGAACACACCCTCATACCATACACAAAAATAAACTCAAAACAGCTTAAAGACTTAAATGTAAGATAAAATAATTTAAATGTAAGATAAGACACCATCAAACTCTCAGAAGAGAACATAAGCAAAACATTTTCTGACATCAACCATATATATGTCTTCTTGGGTCAGTCTCCCAAGGCAACAGAAATATAAGCAAAAATAAACCAATGAGACTTAATCAAATTGACAAGCTTTTGTACAGCAAAAGAAATCATAAAAAAAAAAGACAACCTACAGAATGGGAGAAAATACTTTCAAACAATGCAACTGACAAGGGCTTAATCTCTAAAATATACAAACAACTTATACAACTCAACAGCAAAAAAGCCAACAACCCACTGGAAAAACGGGCAAAAGATCAGAATAGACATTTCTCCAAAGAAGATACAGAGATGGCCAACAAGCGCATGAAAAAAATGCTCAACATCCCTGATTATTAGAGAAGTACAAATCAAAACTACTATGAGATACCATCTCATACCGGTCAGAATGATCCCAGTCCACAAATAACAAATACTGGAGAGGGTGAGGAGAAAAAGGAAACCTCCTACACTGTTGGTGGGAATGTAAATTGGTACCACCATGGGAAACAGTATGGAGGTACCTCAGAAAACTAAATATAGAACTACCTTATGACCTAGCAATCCCACTCTTGGGCATATATCTGGACAAAACTTTCACTGAAAAAGACACATGCACCCATGTGTTCACTGTAGCACTATTCACAATAGCCAAGACATGGAAACAACCTAAATGTCCATTGACAGATGAATGGATTAAGAAGATGCGGTAGACCTAGAAACTATCATGCTAAGTGAAGTCAGCCATACAATGAGACACCAACATCAAAGGCTTTCACTGACATGTGGGATCTGAAAAAAGGACAGACTGAACTTCTTTGCAGAACAGATACTGACTCACAGACATTAAAAAACCTATGGTCTCCAGAGGAGACAGTTAGCGGGGTGGGAGGATGTGCTTGGGCTGTGGGATGGAAATCCTGTGAAATTAGATTGTTATGATCATTATACAACTACAGATGTGATAAATTTATTTGAGTAATAAAAAAAGGAAAGAGAAAAAAATAAATAAAAAGAAGATGTGGTATACATACACAATAGAATAAAAAAGAACAAAATAATGCCATTTGCACTAACATGGATGGAACTAGAGCCTCTCATGCTAAGTGAAGTGAGAAAGAGAAAGACAAGTATCATATGATATCACTTATACCTGGAATCTAATATACAGCAGAAATAAACCTTTCCTCAGAAAAGAAGCTCGTGAACTTGAAGACTAGACTGTGGTTGCTCAGGGGGAAGTGGGAGGGAGTGGGATGGACTGAGGATATGGGGTAATAGATGCAAACTATTACACTTGGAATGGATAAGCAATGAGATCCTGTTGTGTAGCCCTGGGAACTATATCTAGTCCCTTGTGATGGAGCATGATCGAGAATAATGTAAGAAAAAGAATATATATAAATATATGTGTGTGACTGGGTCACTTTGCTGTACAGTACACTGTAAACCAAGTATAACGGAAAAAATAAAAATCAGTTAAAAATTATGTTCAGAATATATAATTAGTTTAACAAATATTTATCAAGTTGTTCTTTATGGATTATCTCCAGAAAAATCTCCAATCATTGAACTTAAAACACTCAGTGTTAGGGGGCTATTAATATGTGATCACTTTTCCAACATGTGTCACTATGACATGACATGAAGGAAATACTCATTAAGGGAGAGTTAGTCGTAAAGGCAAAAATTTTTGCTTAAATATGTGTCCCTGATTATAAATTGTAATAAATCCAAAGACAAAAAAATATGGGCAATAGCATGAACAAAATTAATAGAGTAACCTAATTTGAGGCTAAGTAATGGAGCATAGACTCAATAGATATTTGACAGGTGAAGTTTAAAAGAAAGAATCTTAGAGGCTATGGAAACATGTGGTAAAGCCTAAGCTATAGAAGCCTCAGTTACCACAGAGTGTGTGCTCTGTGATCCCAGGTTTGGAAAATTAAAATCTGAAAGGATAATACTACCCTAAGTGATAGCTTTATAAACTTTTTATTTTGTTTGTTTGAAATTTGTCTTCAGTTTGTCTATTGGGTATTTGGATTGTGTTTCATTGAATCTAGGTTGCTTCTATAATAAGAACAGGCACTTTGGGCCGGGGTACGAAAAAATATTCAGCATTAATGTGGAGTAGATGTAGCCCCTATATGCTCTCACAGTGTTACACCTCCCTCTGGAATAGCAATTATCAAAACATTAAATCATGTTCATCTGGTACCATTAGAAAACTGAGATCCCTGAGGGCAGGAACCTTTCATCCACCCCCTGGGCCAGTCATGCTCATTTTAAATTGCACATCATTGCTTGTATTTGTCCCTGATCAATGCCTGTCCCTGGGATAAATTTCAGTCAGGTTTGAATCTCAGGTTTACTATTTATGATCTGGGTATCTTGAGGAAAATCACACAAACTATTCAAATCCTTATTTTCTTTTATGTCAAATGGGGATAACATTAAAATCTACAATGAAGGTATTGTATTAAATGAGATGAAGTATATAAAGTGCTTAGCAGAATGACTGTCACTGACTAGTTAATATATTTAATCATCTCAACAACTGTCACCATTATCAACTTACAGTTTAAAAATTTACATCAACAGCCTCTAAAAGGGCATGTAGTACTGTTACTGCTATTCCTACTACTGCTACTAAGCCACCAAGGGTTTATGGTCATCATTCTCTTTGGTTTCTATATTTGTTCTCTAGGATGAACGCATATTCTCTGTAAAGGAATTTTGTTCTGTTCATTTTACAGCACACTAGGTGTTTTTTTTAAATAGCATACAGAAGATTTAGTGAGGAAAGAAGAAGTTATAAAAGAAGAAAATAAGAATGATATGTAGAAAAAAAATAACATGATCTATGTACCAAATTCTGTATTAACTATCTTAAGTTTTATTTTTAAAATTATATACCCTATACATGTCACATTTGGAAAGTAAAAAAAAGGAAAAGTGATATATATATATAGCGATGTATATATATATATATATAGAGAGAGAGAGAGAGAGCGATGTGTGTGTATATGAATGAATTCAAATTTCTGTATTTGTACCATCATGCTTCTTGCAGTATTTTAAGATACCCCTTTCCAGTCTTTCGCTGTATAAAAGTATGCCAGTATAGCTGAGAGAGAGAGACAGGAGTAATTTGGTGGCCATCTTATGGATTCACAACCTTTCTCTAGAATCCTCAACCATAAAAAGGAATATTAGGGATAATTCTTAATACAAGAATTAATTATTAATTAATCCTTAAAGAACTTGCAACCTCAAAATGAAACTTAGCACAGTGCATATGGATAATAAACAAACCAACAAATTTCAGTGGGAAAAAATATTGAAAATCATGCCACCTGACTAATGACAAAAAAAGCAAAACATGTTATATATTTGGCTATTAAGTAATAAAGATATTCATTAGCGAGAGGATTCTGAGTGGTCAAGGGGCCATTAATAATGATGATTGGTAAGTAAACAATGAGCAAATGGTGAGCATGCACACTGGCAATAATTTCTGAAGGAAAATTTAGCAGTATGTGTCAAAAACTTGAATATGTTTCAGACCCCTGAACCCAGCAATTCACTACTTTATACACATTTTAATTTAGAATATATGTAGTCAATTATGTATCATTATGTGCATAATACATGTACATATAATTATATATAGTACATAATATATTTGTAGAGACTATATACATATAATTTATATAATATATGTAATATGATTTGGAAAATTCCATTAGGTTACAAGTCAACAAATTATCAGTGAATACACTGTGTAACCACTGCTCAAATGAAGAAATACAGCATTACAAACCTCTCAGAATCCTCTCTCATTACCCTTCCCAATCACTACCCTCTCTCTCTTCCCAAATTTAAGTATCATCCTGACTTCTAAAACTAAATAAGGTCACCTCAGTTTCTAAAGCTTAAATTTAAATCTAGCTTTCTCTGATGCTTAAATTCATGTTCTTTCCATTGTGTCATCCTACTTAATGTATGTTGGGGGCTGTGTAATTGTAAAATTGTATCACTGCAGAACATGTAAAATTCTATCACTGCAGACCATGTAAAAGGCTAGAGATTGTAAACAGATGTTTGGTACCTGGACTTAGATTACTCATATCGTTAGAAAATGATCACATGGATCAAAATTCAATAAATAATATTGATCATCTCCTGCTCAGGTACTAGTTCAGGTGCAGAGGATATGGAACTAAAAAAGAAAGGCAGGGCATTGTCCTTGGAAAGATCAGTGTCTGCCGAATCTTATGAAGAAAGTAAATATAGTTATGTGATGGGAAGTCATGAGGAGAAGCAGTGGATGGAGGATGAGTAGGGAGGCTGAGCATCCAAAGGCACCCAGCCATGTGCCAATCCTGATGAATCAGACTCCTGTAAGGGCAAAGATACTAGGCCAAGCAAAGCCTCCATGTTCTCTCAGAGAAAGTTCAGCAGGGCAGCTAAGCCCAGTAAGCTAAGGGAAGAAGCTATAGTATGCACCAAGAGATAGGGAGGACGTGGTTGTGGAAAGACTTAGCAGACATGGGAGGATATCTGGGTTTAATTCTCTGGCTTTATTTAGCAATGTCTGAACCAGTTCAGACTGGTATTAATCTTGAGAAGATCACTCTTAATACTGCATGGAGACTGGCTATTGCAGAGTGAGAAGTCAGGTGAGGAGGATTATACAGTGGCCTGAGCAAGAGATAAGGTGGCAAGAACTCTGGTGGTGGTCTTGGAGGTGGAAAGCTAAATGTTGAAGGGATTCCAAGGGCATGGCTGATGGATTGGAGGCAGAGGAAATGGAAGGATTCAAGGATGCTTTCAGGGGTTTGGGCTAGAGTGACTGGATGCATCACTCTGGGGGGGGGCACATTATTATCTAGCGAAGAAGTTTACATGATTAAGGAGACATATTATAAGAGATACATACTACATTTGTCAAATAATTTGCCCTTTACAAATTAGATAGTCATTGCAATTTTCCTAGGACACCATCAATCTTATTCGCATTACTGCTGATATGCTTCCTTAAGTGAAAGAGTGAGAGGCGGATCTTAGAATAGCACAGAGAGTGCCCCACACATGTGCATGCCATCATATGTAATGGCATGTGTGAGAGAGAGAGAGAGAGATGGGGGAGGGGAGGAAAGAGGGAGGGAGGGGAAGCAAGCAAGCAAGGAAGGAAGCAAGGAAAGAAGAAAGAAAGAAAGGAGGGAAGGAAAAGAAAGAGAAAGTAGAGAAACTATTAAGACAGTGTGTTTGCTGGGGTGAGAATGGGTTACTAGCAAATAGCTGGCTTAGAGCTATCAAACAAAGTACTTTTATAGGTCTGGAAGTTCTGGACCTAATTTAGATGTAGCTTTATTGGATAAAGTATTTATACCTTTGATTTCAAATATCATGTGCATAAGTCAAAAACACAATTCAGTCTTGCCACAGTATTATGACTGATGCTTGAGGTCTTATTCTAAAGTTAAGAATCATATGTGGTTTAAATCCAAAGTACGAGCTGATGATAACTTCTGTTTACATGAGAATTTAGGATTGAGACAGGAGACAGCCCCATGTGAGAGAGGTTGTAATTATTTTAAGGTTTCTCAGGATGTTGTCATCTCAGAAGGTCATGAGGCTGCCTGGTCAGAACAGCTTGAGGACACTGGTATCTGAGACTGTCAAAATTTGGGGTGTTATGAAAATTGAAATAATGTTATATAGAGCATATTAAGTGTTAAAGAAAAAGATTCGTCATCAGTTGTATTCAAGTCTGATCCAATATAGTAATATTTAACCGGAAAAACTCAAACCAAGGACTTCTCTGTAAACTACCACGTAACAAATTCAATTTAATTTTAAATTGATATGCAAACATAAAGCTTTAGAAACACCTTAGACGTGATTTAGACCAAGACTGCTTTTTATAATGTGAAGGTATAACGAGTCATCTTCATGAAGTAAACATTAAGCTCATTTAGATGCAAGCAAGCAGTAACTGGGAAACTTTCTTAGATTACTTGAGACACACTTTACCTTCCTCCCCAAGACACTAAAATTACTGCTTGATTTTATCGATTCAGCAAAACAGGTTTTCTTAAAAAATTATAAACTCTTCCCTAAGTCAAACTGACCAATTAAAGCATCCACCTGTACTTGCTCCAAGAAACTCACAAGTGCAACACTAACCAAAGTCAGCCAAAGACAGTGTCACAGATAACTGACAGGTCTTTGCCCTTCCTCACCTCTCAAGCCTAGTGGCATTACTAAAACATAAAAAAAGAAAAGAAAAAAGAAAAAGGAAAAAAAAGGCAATTAAATGATAGGTATCAATTTATGGAATAAAGCTTGAGTATCCTGCATGAGGTTAAGCAGAAGTCCTTTGAAAATGACTAAACAAAAAAAGAGTAAAAGAGAACATGCAGCAGATTCCTAAGATGCTGATTTTCCTCTGACAGTCTTAAGGTTAAGCCTGATTCATTTGATGTGACAACGAATGCTCCGTACTTATTCCAAACCTCACAACGATGGAGCTGAAAGCCAACTTAATTAGCATTTTTATCTGGGCCACTTGGACATTTATTACTCTAGAACTAGATCTTAAAACAGCAATGAATGCCTCTAGAAGTTTAAAAATGGATATTTTTATTCCTTCTGAATGTATCAGCTTTTTTTTTTAGTTCTTTAGTTTTCTAAGCGTATATTCTATTTCCTACACTGTAATTTGTTCAAGGGAAAGCTTTATTTTTCCAACACAGAAGTAAGGGAAAGCAAAACTATGTGAAACAGTCAACCCTGGATTTACTTTAGGCATGTTTTAGGTGAATTTCAAGGATTGCCTTAAGACAGAAACAGAACCATCTCGGTCTACACCACAGGATACAGCCTCTGAGAGCAGTCCTGGGTGATGTTATTCCAGATGAGCCAGAGAAGAAACATTAAGTCCTTTCCTAGGTAGCACATCCAATTCTATCATTGGCTATAATAGTCATAATGATCAGCAACAAGGCAGTGCTTTTTGGGATCCTTCTCAAATGTAACAACTTCTGTTAGTGTTCTCTACCAATATTCTCTTATCCCACTCACTCCTACAAGACGAGTCATCACTTCCATACCGATGACTCAATGTACAGCTTTAGGTTAAGTAGTACACACATTACCAGTTCTAAAGACCCAGCTGCCTAGAGGACTTTGATATAAATTTTTCTAAAACTCAACATAAATTATGCAGAACTCATTGTATTTCTCCTAACTCAAAGCATTTACATCATCCTGGCATATCATCATTCTTTTCAGAACCTAAGCTAGACCTAGAACTCTCCTTGTTTCCTTAGTGGTTCTAAGTGGTTCATCCCCATCTTCTAGGAAATGTACACATCTCCTTTTTGCAGAATACCATTCTTTTTTTTTCTTTTTATAGCTGCACCTGCAGCATATGGAAATTCCCAGACTAGAAGTCGAATTGCAACTATAGCTGAGGGCTATGCCACAGCCATGGCAATGCACGATCCAAGCCACATTTGTGACCTATGCCACAGCTTGCAGCAATGCCAAATTCTTAACCCACTGAGTGAGGCCAGGGATCAAACCCTTACCCTTCCAAACACAATGCTGGGCTCTCAACCCACTGAGCCACAAGGAGAAATTCCTATAGAACATCTTTCTCCTATATATCAACTATGAGGTTCCAGTCACAGCACCTGTTCTCTCCATGTGAGTTGGGAGTGGGTGGGGCAGTATAAGTTTAGTGCTACTTACATGGCTGCCAGCTGAGGTGGTGCATCAGTGCTAAACTCAGGCCCCCATTACTTTCTACAACCTTATCAGTGACTTATAGGAAAATGGGGCAGTAAGATTATTGCTCTATGAAGAGGGAGAGTGCATCCACTGAGTGGCAGGAAACACTGAGTATATTAGAGTCAGGACTCAGAAAACAGATACATAATCTGAAAAAGCATAATTTCAAGATGCATATTTTAATGGTTAATTGAATAAATATGGAAAAAATGATCTGGTTTAGATAAATCTGGAGTATTGTTCACATCTCAAAATGTTAATATATACATACTCATATGTGGAATGTTCACATCAAGAGTAACAGTGTTTTAGAAGTTCCAGTTGTGACTCAGCAGTAATGAACCCGATTAGTATCAGTATTCATGGCCTTGCTCAGTGGGTTGAAGATCTGGCCCTGCCATGAGCTGTGGTGTAGGCCATCGATGTAACTTGGATCCCATATCGCTGTGGCTATGGCATAGGTCAGTAGCTGCAGCTCCAATTCAATCCCTAGCCTAGGAATTTCCATATGCTTGCGTGCAGCCCTAAAAAGACCCCCCCCACACACACAAAAAAAAACAGTAATGGTGTTCCAATTAAGATATGAATTAATCAGTTCACTCTGAAAAATCACATCCAAGTATAGCACTGTCCTTTCAAGGAATATATACAAATAAATAAAATCCAAAAGAAGACAATCTAAATGCTCAGCGATTTGGAAAGAAGGCATCAAAGGGACTGGTCACTATAACCAGGCATGCTTATTCTGGAACTTAGAGATAATATGGGGAAAGCCTGCCAAATTTTTTTTAAATTTTTAATATTTTTTAAGAATAGCTATGTTCAGAGTTCTGTAGTGGCTCAATGGATTAAGATCTGGTGTTGTCACTGCTGTGGCTCTGGTTACTGCCGTGGTGTGGCTTTGATCCCTAGCCTGGGAACTTTCGCATGCCACATGTCTGGCAAAAAAATAAATAAATAAATAAATAAATAAATAAATAAATAAATAGCTATATTTACCTAGAGGGTAAGAAAGGGGGTCACTATTATTGGATGGTCCATTTTGTCTCATTATCAGGCAGATATTTTTAATATATAAACCTGTGTGAAAATGAAATGGGCTGCCTTACAATGAATAGGTCTAAGGCTGCTAATTGCATGTCAGAAATGCTATAAATTTTGTTCTTGATGTCATCTTTATTTTTAAGCTTTCTGTCATTTCTTAAGTTTTTCTAAAGCATGAACAAGAGCCATTCTAATCACCTTTATCAGTCCACTCTTAGTCAACACATAGCTAAAATGCCATCATTCTGAGTCTTTAATTAACCCAGTTATTTTTGGTAGTTTTACTTTTCCATGGAAATATCTGCTTGAGGGTGGAAGCATTTATAGATGACAGAATGGAGTTATCTGTTTGTCTTAGAAAAGCATCATCTTGATATCTATGAAATCCCCACTGAACTGCCTGCAGGAGGCTACATGCAAGTTACTAATCACCTAATTTAATCATGTGTCTCCTCCTTGCCCCATCAGTAGTCAAGTTTACAAGGACAAGATGAAGGATTTGAGACTGCTTCTAGAAATATTCTCACTCATCTATTAAACAAACATGATTGAACACCTAATATCTGCTAGTCAAAGCCAAAATACAAAAAGCAGCAGATTCTGGAGTTCCCTTTGTGGAGCAGCGAAAACAAATCCAACTAGTATCCATGAGAACTAGTGGGTTCGATCCCTGGCCTCACTCAGTGGGTCAGGGATCCAGTGTTGCCATGAGCTGTGGTGTAGGTTGCAGACACAGCTTCGATCTGGTATTGCTGTGGCTGTGGCATAGCCACTCTGATCTGACCCCAAGCCTGGAAAATTTCATGTGCCACAGGTGTGGCCCTAAAAGACAAAAAAAAAAAAAAAAAAAAAAAAAAAAATCCAGGAGATTCTGTACCACATTTCTTTGGTTTTTATAGTTAGAGCATATTTTAAAAGTTTGGAACTTTTGCCTTTCGGTTTGCACATTTTGTAAGGGTTCATTTACTGTAGAATGTCACCAATGTTGATAAGGCAAGCTACCACTTGCAAAATTCCTTTGCACTAAAGAACAACAGCATGGAAGGTTATTTCATCTAACATTTCATAAATAATAAGGTTATAAAAGCAATATAATTTTAGTGGATTTTAAATATTTATATGGTAGAGGAATATTTTTAAAAGATATTCACAGTATTTCTAGCTACATGGCATCCTATAAGAGTACAGAGACTAAATTTGTAATTTAAGAAAACCGAGATTTTTTTTGCTTTTTTCATTAATGTTGAGCACCCACACTACCTCAAAAATATATACAAATCCACGAAGATTATACTATTTAGATTCTGTTTTTCCCCAGATATTTTAAGACACACACACACATATAGCCATAATGTCTTAATTTCATATCTTTTATAGGAATTAAACTGTTGCTGGATCCAGTTCTAATTTTCATATTTGTCTAAATGTGTACATTGTGGAAATAAATGAAAACCACTGAAATGAAAACAGAGGCAAGTCAGAGCCTGCTATCACAAGGGAGTTAGTCCATCACTTGTGTTTGGCAGAGACTCAAGGCAGGCGGGAGAGTAGGAAAATTTCATAGTGGAAAAAAAAGGCTTCAGGTATGCCTGATTGGAGGTTATTGGCAAGGGAAGCTGGAGAGTGGCTGTCTAGAAGCAGGGATTCTTTTGTGATAGGTTTGGGGAAATATATTTAGCTTTCTCTAGTTGGTCCTGAGTTGGAAGCAGGAGGCAAAAATAGGAAAGCTAGCAGTTCTTGAGCAAGTTCTGTCAATTCAGGGCTGATTTATGCAGCGGTTGTGGTTTGGTTTCCAAAGCTGGGTGCTGGAGAGGTTGGAGGCCAGAGAGAGGTCTATTTTCATCTATGATCTGACCACTGTTTGTGTGACTATTCAGTTTCTCAGTGTTATATATATAACAGAATAGTCTATTGCTCATTAGGTACTATAAAAAATATGTACCTATAAAGTATGCGTTGGAAGCAATTCTCTGCTAGTTTCTTGTTTTTCTGCATATCTTGCAGGAGAGGCATGGACATCTTGTTTTCCAGATTATTTTTCAAGGATGTTTGTGTAAGGAACAGCCTTAGAAGATATAGATAGTAGCTCCCTCCAGAGGGGAGCACAGGTGTGTTTACTGCCAAGTATATCAAACCTATTGTGAATCTCCAGAGAAAAGTTTGGAGCAGTTTGCTTTATAAACCATTTGAGCAGCCTAAGTTTAAGTCTCCTTAGCTTCAGTGCAAAACCACCACATGTGTGACATCCACTTGCACATTTCGTGTGCCACTGTGGGATTTGGGGGCAAGAGGAACGGAAGCAAACAAGAAGCTTAAGTTGCTTGCTGTGTTGTAAGACATAAAGTCTTTTTCTCTGACCCAAAAATACCATGACTTCCACCAACATCCAAGAAACTGTTGCAGGATAGCTTGTTAGATTAGAAGCAGGGTAAAATCTCCAACTCTTATGCTCTTGACAGGTACTAGATATTAATACACAAATAATCAAGAATATAAGTGAATATTCTCTATTCCTCCCCCTGATTTAGGGATATGAGCAGGATTACTAGAATGATGCACAAAAAATATAAAAAGCACCTTGGAAAGAAATCATATATAAATTAATTCAAACTGTCTTTGGTAAATGGAAAGCAATTTAGTGATTAAGGACAGGTGGGGCTAATGAAATAAAGCTTCAGATTATGTTTATCAAGATAGATGTGTGCTACTGTTCCCCAAGTGGTTAATATTAACATGAGGCCAATATCCAAAACTGTGTATGAATGAAAGAGAGTATAGAAAATACTCAGATTTAGTTTTTTGTTTAATACTTAATACTCCATCTTTCTCCAAATCTTATAAAAAAATAATCTCAGCCAAGGTACCAAACATCTCTCCTTCCTGATAAATTATCCATGTAGCTGACATATCTAAATTGTTTACTTACAAGCTGCCAACATTTTCATCTGAATGAATATAGATTAAGTAGAAAAAAAAATTATATGCTTAAAAAAGTCTAAATAATCACCCATGGATTGGAAAAATAAATGAATTTTTTAAAATGTACTTAAATAAGATAGATTTTAAGTATCTACAGTACAGTTGAAGCACATGCTACTACACAGCATTTTTCAAAGTCCTATTACATTCAATAATGGGGTCTTCTACAAATCAGGTTATTATTACTAGGGTATTAGTTTAATGTTTTGTTATTTGATAATTTTTAAATCAATCCTAATTTATCCAATAATAAAATTTGAGATTATGTGCATAGACTACTTACTTTTGAAAGAATGACCCAGGACTTGGATTAAAATACTCAGCTTCAATGACTCAAAGATATGGAAAGATATCCCATACTCTTGTATTGGAAGGGTTAATATTGTTAAATGGCAATACTACCCAAAACCACTGCAGATTTAATCCATTCCCTATCAAATTATCAATGACATTTTCACAGAACTGGAATAATCCTAAACTTTATATGGAACCATAAAGGACCCAGAATTGCCAAAGCAATCCTGAGGAAAAAGAAAAAGCAGGAGAAATAATCTTCTCAGACTTCAGATAACACTACAAAGCTAGAGTAATCAAAACAGTATGGCATTGGCAAAAACAGATATGTGGCTCAATGGAACAGGATTAGACAGCCCAGAAATAAATCCACACACCTATGGTTAATTAATCTTTGACAAAGTAGGAACACATACACAACAGAGAAAAGACAGTCTCTTCACCAGTGGTGTTGGGAAAGTTGGACAGCCACATGCAAATCAATGAAGTTAGAATACTTCTTCATACCATACACAAAAAATAAACTCAAAATAGTTTAAAGACTTAAATTTAAGACATGACACCATGAAAATCCTAGAAGAGAACATAGGCAAAACATTCTCTGACATAAATTATACCAATGTTTTCTTAGATCAATCTCCCATGGTAATAGAAATAAAAGCAAAAATAAACAAATAGACCTAATGAAACTTACAAGGCTTTGTATAGCAAAGAAAGCCACAATCAAAATGAAAAGGCAATCTATGAAATGGGAGGAAATATTTGCAAATGATGTGAGCAACAAGGAATTAATTTCCAAATTACACAAACACCTCATACAACTCAATAACAAAACGAACAAGCAAACAACCCAAGCACTTAAATAGACACTTCTCCAATGATGTCGACATCCAAAAAACATATGAAGATTCTTAAAATTGCTAATTATTAGAGACATGCAGATCAAAACTACAATGAGGTACTACCTCACACCAGTCAGAATGGCCATTAAAAGTCTACCAAAATAACAAATGCTGGAGAGGGTGTGGAAAAAAGGGAACCCTTCCTAAACTTTTGGCGGGAATGTAAATTGGTATAGCCCATATAGAAAACAGTATGGAGGTTCCTCAAAAAAAACTAAAAATAGAATTTCCATATGATCCAGAAATCCCACTCTTGGGCATATATCAGGACAAAAATTTCATTGAAAAAGACACATTTCTCCCTATATTCATAGCAGCACTATTTACAATAAGCAAGACATGGAAACAACCTAAATGTCCATTAACAGTTGAATGGATAAAGAAGATGTGATATATAAATACAATGGAATACTACTCAGCCATAAAAAATGTAATAATACCATTTGTAGCAACATAGATGGACCTAGAGATTATCATAATAAATGAAGTCAGAGAAAGACAAATACCATATATCACTTATAAGTGTAGCATAAAATATGACACAAATTAACTTATCTAGGAAACAGAAACAACCTCATGGACACAGAGAACAGACCTGTCGTTACCAAAGGGGAGGGAGGTGGGAGAAGGAGGGATTGGAAGTTTGAGTTTAGCAGATGCAAACTATTATAATGGATAAATGAAAAGTCCCTAGTAGTTAGGACAGGGAAATGTATTCAATATCTTTTTAGAAACCATAACAGAAAAGAATATGAAAAAGAATGTGTGTGTGTATATATATATGTTCACCAAAATTAACACAACTTTTAGGTCAACTGTACTTGTATTTCAATAAAATAAATTTTAAAAATATTCAGCTTCACTGTTTACCATGTGTTGATAAGCCAAAGAGGCAAGGACATTTGTAAATCTGTCAGAGCACTGCATTTTCTTCTTGAGAAGATGCTTTAAACTACAAGGCAAGTTACTTTCTAAAGTAAAAACTAAATAAATGAGGAATGGATAGATTGCCTCGAAACTGACCATCACAAACAGTTTTTCCTTCTTTAGAGAGTGTAACATTATCTATGTGATAAGTATTATAATGTGGATTTTTAGGAATTGGGGACAACTTCATACAAATATCCTGAAAGTAAAATAAACAGTAATCACATATGCAAAGAGAAGGTTTACAAATGTATTGGGACTCAAATATTCCCTGGATCTAACCAGGAAGATACAGGTGTCACCCCAAAACTCTATCATATTCAAATATATGAGTTAAGAGTTGTGCTGTCATATCACTTCTAATACAGTTTAAATGAAATCTAAAAGAAATTTAAAAGATGGAGAATGAAACTGTTTCCTGTTGTTCAGCAGAGAATTTTAATGGCTGATTCCAAAAGACCAACTTTATTTCCTCATGAACACTGTTAACATGAATCAGGATGTCACTTATTCCTCATAATTTGAGCACATCCAGCATCCCTTGTCCTGCTTCATGCTGATAATGCTAACTTCAGATCTGTAATTTAGTTTCTTGAGTGGCAGAGGGAAGAGCTCTTTGCAGGGGAACAACCCTAGTTCTTGAGCCAAATGACCTAATGAGTGTCGTTTTGGTCTATTACATTGCTATGAGCTTATCTCCTACAGACTGAAAAGCTATAAAATGATATAATTATTTTTCTCAACTTGAAATATTAAGGACCAGATCCTGGACCATGGTGATTCCACTCAATTACTGGTTAAAGACTCTAGCTGAACCAGCTCATCTATTCTTCTTTACTGGCATAATGAGAAGAGGTTTTATATAAAACTTGGCTGGTACTTAATCTGAAACTCAGAAGAGGAAATGGGTTTCTAAAGAAAACCCCAGGTGAAAAGATATCCTATGTGAGTAGGAGTGACTATAAAACCAAAACAAACATGTATAAAGGAGATCAAAGACCTTTCAAATCGAATTTTAGACCAGTTCCTGTTTCAGGACATGAAAAGACTGATAAATAAAAAAAGAAAAAAGGTAACTTTGGATGCAAATTTTAAATCCAGGAGTATCCAATATAGACACAGGCTATATTCTGGGAAAACCATCTAAGGAGAGGTGAAAAGTTCTAGAAGCTTTGTCCAAGGATAGGGAAAAGATTCTGCCATGTGGCTGAGCAACAGGGCTGTCCAGTCACTGCCATGTACCCAGAAATGGAGTACGATGGCAGATTCCCTATCCCTCAACCAAATCAAACCGTTACCTTGAAGTGAGGCCCTAAGTCCAGATCCTTTTGATGGCATGCAAACTTACACTTTAGTCTTATTTCCCAGCCCTTCAAGCTAAGACATCACATTTATTTTAAATAATACTTGCTCTTTGGAATAAAATTTCTAAATTTCTATTATGACTAAGGCTTTGTGTCTGGAGCTAGCAGGTTTATCTGTGAGGTTTTTTTTTTTTTTTTCTTTTTTTGGTTGTTTTGTCTTTTAGGGCTGCAGCTGCAGCATATGGAGATTCCCAGGCTAGGAGTCCAATCAGAACTGTAGCCACCAGCCTATGCCAGAGCCACAGCAATGTTGAATGGGAGCCACGTCTGCGAACTAAACCACAGTTAATGGGATCCTTAACCTACTGAGCGAGGCCAAGGATCAAACCCACATCCTCATGGATGCTAGTCAGGTTTGCTAAGCACTGAGCCATGATGGGAATTTCTATCTGTGAGTGTTTACATCATCCTAACAGGCAATAAAAATCAATCCGGAAGAAAAGATTCTCTTAGCAGTGGTTCTTGGTTGACCAATTAAGAAGTGGGGCATAAGACCTATATCTTACTACAGGGGAACAGGTACCTAAAGGCAAATCCCTCCTCTGTCAACAATAATCAGGAAGACAGGTAGAGTATAATCTAGAGTATACTACTAGGTAAAGATTCAGGCAAGCCTTGGTTATCTTCAGAGACTTTTAGCAAGGGTTGGTTCTATGAGGATGCTTTCGGATATGTGAAAGTAAGCATAAAAGAATCTGGAAGAAGGAAATATTAGGCAGGTGAGAAATACTTATCATTAAATAAGGAAATCTATGGCAATTAATTATTAGGGTAAGTAGAACTAGGGTCTAACTTATAGAACTCCAGCGTCTTGAAGGATTGGAGATAGTCACACGAGGTCCCCAGCTGTCTACAAACTCAGCCATGCCTTTCAACATGTTCTTACTATGTTCTGAGGAACTAAACAAAAAAGACCCCCATTTATCTGCTGCCTTATTTTCTCATTTATTTGCCATATCGTCTTTTCTCATTTATTTGCCACATCTACTGTCTCTCGGCCTCCTGTTTTCAATTCAAAGTGAAGTTTCCTTGTCCATAAGAATTCTTTTTTTTTTTTTTAATTTTTATTAGAGTTGATTTACAATGTTCTTGAAGTTGTGAACTCAGTGTGGATTTCTTGATTATTTTAGCTTAATTGACCATACAGGATTTGGTGGCCTGTTCTTTACATGTTTGTGACTGACACTCTGGATCTACTTGTTTTACCTCGTGGTGTCTAATCTTGAACTCCAACATACTGCTGCTGCTCCTTAGGGAAACCTTATTCCCCTTGCTGGATTAGAGTACAAATATAGGATTTACCTCCACTCGGCTTCTGCCTAGTAACAAATAAGATAATATGCAGTGAGAAAGAAAAACAGCTGCTAGACTTGGAATACAAGCTTAAATACACATGAGTTGGTTATCACAGCACATATAACCAACTTTTGTAGATTCATATCTCCATCTGCTTAACTTTAGAATTCTTAATCCCGTGTATTGTCTGCCTTCTGTATGTATTTCTGAGAGGCTATGGAAGGATTACTAGCAATCCTCCATCCAGAATTTCTACACTCAGATGTCAGAAGCTGAAGTTCCTCTGAAACAGTCCACTGAGCAGTTCTCGGCCAGGAGTTATGCAGCCGGGCTGGGCATAGTGGATATATCCACTGTACCATACTGCTCTGCTATTAAGGGGGATGGTCACATACTTTGCTCAGTTGTCCTATTTTTATGGTGAGTATCACAGATACTCCACTTCGGCTTTCAGGTATTCAAGTCAGCATTTGGGAGGCAGAAGATGCAACTGTATTTTACAGCAAACCTGAGATAGTGCATTTCTCTTATTTGGGTTACAACGTTTTTAACTGACCCCAAAGCAGAAGTTTCTGTGTTCCAAGATGTAGCAGCATAGTTTTTTGACTTTATTTTATTTTTTCCTCACAGTCTGTTCTTTCTCAAGGATTTAAAGGGCCAGCCTGAGGACGAATTCAGTTTATAGACAGTGAACTGTGTCCAGACTTCCAGTCCCCCTCAGGACAAAAAGAATTAGTTACAAAAATTCAATGTGCTGACTCCAACCTATAGAATGTGCTCAGCCCTGTGGTCCCACATATTTGCTACCCATGCTACGTTTCTGAACTGATGGGTTAAGGAAGCAGGTACCCACTTCTTAGAATTTGGTTTACCTTGTCTTAACCAAGGAAGGTTGACTTGTTGGTAGGCTAATGATCAGAGAGTAAACAGACAGACCTTTCTTAAGTACACTGTACTACAGAGGTTCTCAGGCCTAGATGTGTATCAGAATCATGATTTTATGATTAAAGATGAGGATGAAGGAGTTGACATGATATTGTACAAAGTCAAATAGCAAGATAATTATGGTCTGAGATGAGATTGAAATGAGATTTATTCAAATCTAACTAAAGTCCATTTAGGATGGAAATGTTCTAAAATTAGGTCACGATGGTGGTTGTACAACTATAAATATAATAAAATTCACTGAATTAAAAAAATAAAGTCTATTCTCTTTTTCACTGCTTCCCTGTAACCTATTTTTTTCTCCCAAGGAATTAATTTACTTTAGGTCTAAGAAAAATATCGAGGCAATCTTAAACTTGACTTGTCAGAATTTTTCTGCATGTTGTGAATTGCATCATTTGAAATGTTTCCTGAGGGATATGATATCTGAATATCATGAAGGCATGTGAATGTTATGTGTTATATATTAATGAATGTGAATTATAAAAATAAAAAACTGACCATGAAAATATAAACACAATTTTGACAATTTATCATGAAAATGGATTCTAAATTGATGAAAAATTGCTTAGAATATAAAACTGCATACATAATACAGTTTTGAACTTATACTGCTGATTAACTTAATTCCTTCTGATGAGCTGAAAGAAAACGTAAGCAGACAGACAGCTTTGTGACACAGAGCACATCATAAGAGTTTAACTGAATTTTTCACCTGATTTGAGCTGCATAAATTACCTGATCACTCAGTTTTCCCTTTGAAACTCTCCCAATGGGGATTCCACAAACTCCCAATTAACCTTAACAAGAAAGCCAAGCTACTCAAATTGCTTGGATAATGCCTGCCTGGAATATGTGCACTGTTTTGTTCCCTTAGTGCTTGGGGCGCAGATTGCTACTAAGTACTCATTCTCCCTATTCCTTAGTAACAACATCCAGGTATAATTCTAGGTAACAATTTTTCTAGCTAAATAACTATATTTCCTAGTCTTTAATAAAGCTGGTGATGACTAATGAGAAATAAGTGGACATTAATGAGTAGAATTGGGGGAAAGCTCTTTTAGAAGCAGATAGAATGGGCATACACCCTTTCTCTTATTCCTGCTTCTTCTCTGAAATATGGATCATCATGAAGACAGTTTAGTCCGCCAGCCATTTTGGATCTGGAGGTGAACCTAAAGATGGAAAGCTCATGCAAAGAATGGGGATATGGAAAGAAAGAAAAAAAGTAGGTCCTTGGTTGGATCACCACATAGCAGTCCAGAATAGCTCTGGACTACATTATTTCTACTTTTCCAATATGAGAGAGAAATTAACTTTTCTCACGTTGAAGCCGCTGTTATTCGGGTCTTTGCCACTTGCAACCAAATGCAACTCAAAGTTGATGCATCATTGTCTTTTCTGTCTAGGGCTATCTGGTGCTGAATGGAAAAAAAAAAAAAGTCCTCTAAGCAGTGTCTGCAATGATGTAATGATATAGTAAGTTGACTTCCTCATCCTTAAGCTCTCATCTTTTGTCTCTTTTATCACAACTTCTTACTACCTGAAAGTTGTGTTATTATTTCCCAAATGAAATTACACTGCTTGAATAGGGCAAGTAGAGTTTGAGGTAGTATTAGCAGTTAGCATGGTATCATGAAAGGGCTTGGGATTTAGAATCAGTGAGTCCTGAATTCATATTCCAACCACAATACTTTTCACCTGTGTGTTTTCCCTACAAATTATTTGGTTTTCCTAGTGGTACAATAGGAATAATAAGAGCCACTTCATAGGGCAGATGTTCAACATAATACTATAAAGTATCATGAAACTCAATAACGATACATATTTTTATTATTTAACTTCTGTAATTAATCCTATGCAAAGTTTAGATAATATATTGTTATGGCTTCAATAAAGTTTTCTAACATTACTATTAATCTGATCGAACTATAATTTCTACCAATCCTGAGTTCTTATTACCACTTATATTTTTATGTGTGCTTGATTTTCCCTACAGATTGTACATTCTTTATATCTCAAATCACTACCAGAGGTTGTTCTGCACAGTGGCTAGTCAAGAAATATCTATGGTTGGTGCTATAACTATATCTGTTTTCACAAATAATAGAAAACATATCAGTTGGGAGGACGGGTGGGGTTTATCAACCAGAATTCAGTTATTTCTTTGCCATTCCATGTACTATAAGCCCAGAACTAGTAATACAAGCACTAAGAAAGGCAATTTTGACAAAGTACATCATGTGAATTGGCCATAATTATTATAGTTATACATCATACCCCATTCCTATTCTAATCCAATTCACCTACACCTTCTCCATTAACTTCCAGGACGACTTAGCTGATGTATGGAGATTGCGTCTGAGCACACTTTGGTAGACGTTGCATCCTTTATCACCAATGCCATAGATTCTTTCATGGATATTTTAAGGCTTTGGGGGATCATACTAGAAAAGTGAACAAATCCAATTTTATACTGGCTGTGTCAAATTATATTTAAGCTGAATTGTGAGCTACTAAACCAACTAAAAACTTCCCCCGATCTTATTTAATGTAAGAATATAACTGAGTAAGCTATTTCTAGTTAGTATCATAATTTTATCATGACTTCAGCATTTGGAAACATATTTAATTAATTCATACATATAACTACACATTAATCATCAACATGAAATATTTTTTAAAACATTCAAATCAATCTGTCTTTGAAATGAGAGATTAATCAGAAAGGTTATAATAGTAGTACAATTAATGTCTGATTATAAAACAAGCATTGAAATTGGAAAATTATTATATGTAGGTAATAATGTATAAACAGAAGTAATTTCAAAACTAAATACTAATTATAAATAATAATGTACTGATGACCCTTATCAAGATATAGTTCCAAAGTACACTGAAAAAGGTGGTAAATTCATGTTACATTAAATGTGTCCTCTTACTGACCATAATCACGTTAAACAATTAGGCAAAAACATGGGCAATTATGCAAATAGGAAATAAATATACTTTATAAGTGGCAATGCTTCATACCAATAAGGAACACTCATCTGTATTCTTATGTATAAAATATACCATACTTAATTCAACTAATATACATTGATATTATTCTATGTTCAGGTATTAAATCAGATCTTGGGGATTTTAATATTACCAACATATATTCCCCACCACCAGAGTGTTCACAGTCTAACAAGGGATAATTATAAAGCAACGTAGTAAGTTAAATTATTCACATATATATGTATATTTGATATATACATATAAATTCACATATACATACATACAAACACACAAACATTCACACACAACATTGTGTGCAAATATATAAAGCATAAGTAACCCAGCTGCAAACTTTAGGAGAAGCTTTCTTAAGATATCATACATAAGGAAGCAAATTTAGGCTGACTTTCTCAACAACACACTGATGTGCCTTGTGCACTCTGTTGGCTCTTCACTTTGATACAGTACTCTCCATAAAGGACATAAGCAAGAGTTTTCAAGGAGAGGAGCAATATGAGCACAGAGTTATTCCTGTCCCCTGCCAATTCCATCACCAGTCACCAAATGAAAGCTAAAGGAAGGACTAACAGAAAACACAATTAAGGAAAACATGTGAACTAAAAGTAGAAACAAACAAAAGAAGATGTCACATATATGCCACAAAAATTGAAGAATTTGTTTTAAATTAGATGAAATGCAGGTTGTACTAAATAACATTAAGATCTAAGAAAAACAATATGCTTACCTGGAAGATGTTGCTATTTGATTTAATTGAGATGTGATAGCAAAAGGTAAAATAACTCGCAATATATTTTGAGAGCAAGCCAATTGAGTGAGAATTATGAAAGATGTCTACTGCACTGGGCACTTTTTTAGGGGAATCAAAGGAACAACTGCCCATGGCAAATCAGTTGGCAACTGTAGCCAACACTAAGTAGATGTACTGAAAAAACACATTTTTCATGAATTGATCAATTCTATGCACTACATAATATTATTTTTCCCTCATTTTATTAGGACTTTATTTTTTTAAGTAGTGTCAGGTTCACAGAAAAATTAAGATACAGAGATTTCCCATATATCCCTATACCTCTACGTGCATAGCATTCCACCATTATGAACATCCTCTACCACAATGGTATATTTATTACAATTGATAAATCTATATTGACACATCATAATTATCCAAAGTCCATAGTTTACGTTAAGGTTCATTCTTGGCATTTTACAGCCTATGGGTTTAAACAAATATGTAATGACATGTATCCATCATTATAGAATCATCCAGAGTATTTTCACTGCTCTAAAAATCCTCTGTGCTTTGCTTATTTGTCCCTTGTGCCCAAACTTCTAGCAGCCACTGATGTTTTTACACTTTTTACACTTTTCTATCATGCTTTTCGGATTGACTTCTTTCCTTTAGTAAAGTGCATTTAAGATTTCTCCATGGATCTTCATGGCTCGATAATTCCTTCCTTTCTCCCTTCCTTCCTCTCTCTCTCTTTCTTCTTTTTGTTTTTTAGGGCCACACTTGCAGTATATGGAAGTTCTCAGGCTAAGGGTCAAATCAGAGCTGCAGCTGCTGGCTTACTCCACAGCCACAGCAACAGAAACATGGCATCTGAACCACATCTGAGACCCACACCACAGCTCACAGTAATGCCAGATCCTTAACTCTGCAAGCAAGGCCAGGGATCAAACCTGCATCATAATGGATACTAGGGTTGGTAACCCACTGAGCCACAATAGGAACTCCCAATAATTCATTTCTTTTTAGTACTGAATATCATTTCATCATTTAGAATGTACCAGTTTATTTACCCATTTTGCAACTGAAGGATATCTTTGTTGCTCCCAAGTTTTGGAAATTATAAATAAAGCTACTATAAATCATGTGCATGATTTTGAGTGGAAATAAGTTTTCAATTTCTTTATGTAAATACAAAGGAGCACAATTTTTGGATCATATGGTAAATGAATGTTTAGTTTTCCAAGAAATTGTGAAATTGTCTTCCAAGGTGTAGTTAGCTATGCCATTTTGTATTCCCACCACCAATGAATAAGATTCCCTGTGGCTTCACATCTTCGCCAGCATTTGGTATTGTCAGTGTTTTGAATTTTGGCCATTTTCATAAGTGTGTAGTGGTATACCATTGTTTTAATATAAATTTCCCTGATGCCATGTGATGTTGATCATCTATTCATATGTTTGTCATCTGGATATATTCTTTGGTGAGGTGTCTATTAAGAACTTCGTCCCATTTTTAATTGAGTTGTTTCTTTTCTGACTCTTGTGCTTTATAACTACTGTATATTTGGGATAATAATCCTTTGTCAGATGTGTCTTTTGCAAATATTTTTACCCAGTCTGTAGCTTGTCTTCTCATTCACTTGGCATGGTCTTTCACAGAGCAGTTTTTAATTGCAATGGAATGCAGATTATCAATTACTTCTTTCATGAATTATACCTTTGAGGTTATACCTAACAGGGCACCACCATACCAAGGTCATCTAGGTTTTCTGTTATCTTCTAGGAGTTTTATATTTTTGGATTTTTACATTTATTATTTTGATTCATTTTGAGTAAATTTTAAAGGGTATTTGGTGTGCGTACCAAGCTTCATTTTTTTGCATGTTCATTTGTCCCAGTACCTTTTATTGAAAAGACTACCTTTGCTCCATTGTATTGCCTTTACTCCTCTGCCAAAGATCAGCTGACAATATTGACTAGGGCCTATTTATGGATGTTCTATTAAGTTCCATTGATCTATTTTTCTTTTATTTTGTCAATACCACACTGGCTTGATTACTTTTGCTTTATTCTAAGTGTAGAAGTTGGGTAGTGTCAGTTCTCCAACTTTGCTTCTTTTCAGTATTATGTTGGCTGTTTGGGTCTTTGCCTCTTCATATAAACACTGCAATGACTTTTGTTGATGCCCACAACATAACTTGCAGGGTTTTGATTGAGATTGCACTGAATCTATAGATCAAAGTGGGAAGAACTAAGATCTTGATATTGAGTCTTCCTAACCATAAACATGAAATATCTCTCCATTTAATATTGATTTCATTCAGTAGAATTTTATAGTTTTCCTACATAGTTCTTACAAATATTTTGTTACATTTATATCTAAATGTTTGATTTGGGGGATTGATTTTGTGATTTTAATTTTCAAATTCTACTTGTTCATTACTGGTATATATAGGAAAGTGATTGACTATTGTATATTAATCTTGTATCCTGTAACCTTGTTATAATTGCTTATTAGCTATAGGAGTGTTTTGGTCAATTCTTTCAGATTTTCTACATAGATAACCATGTCATCTGTGAACAAAGACAGTTTTATGTCTTTCTTCTCCAGCCATACACAGGTTATTTCCTTTTCTTGTTTTATTACATTAGCTAGTACTTTTAGTATGATGTTAAAAAGAAATGGTGAGAGGGGACATCCTTGCCTTGTACCTTATCTCAGTGGGAAAACATTGAGCTTCTCATTATTAAGTATGATATTAGTGGTGGATTTTTTTTTTTGAAGTTACTTTTATCAAGCTAAGAGAATTTCCTTCTTTTCCTATTTATTGACAGACAGCTTTGATCATGTATGGGTGTTGGATTTTGTCAATGCTTTTTCTACAGTTATTGATATGATCATGTGAATTTTCTTTTTTAGCCTATTGATATGTTAGATGGCATTAATTGATTTTTGAATGTTGAACTAAGCTTGTCTTCCTGGAATAAACACCACTTGGTCATGGAATATAATTCTCTTTATACATTGTTGGATTTAACTTGGTAATATTTTGTTGAGAATTTTTGCACTAATGTTCAGTGAGAGATATTGGTCTGTAGTTTTCTTGTAATGCCTTTGGTTTTTTTTTTTTTTTTTTTTTTTAGTGTCGCCATTTTTTTTTTTTTTTTTCCCACTGTACAGCAAGGGGGTCAGGTTTAATAAGGTAATGCTGGTCTCATAAGAAGAGTTAGAAAGTATTCCCACTGCTTCTATCCTCTGAAACAGATTATATAGAGATATGGTATAATTTTCTTAAATATGTCATGGAATTCGCCAGTGAATCCATCACCGAATGGCACATTCTGTTTTAAAAGGGTTATTATTTATTGATTCAGTTTCTTCAATAGATAAAGGTGTATTCAAATTTCTCTTATATGAGTTCTGGCAGATTGTACTTTTAAAGTAATTGCTCTACTCCATCTAGGTTATAAAGCTTGTGGCTATAGAGTTGTTCATAATATTCCTCTTTAATGCCTTATACCTTCCTCTCATATACATCCAAGAATTGTATATTTTTCAATCTTCAACTTTTTTTACTTGTTGTTAGGATAGAGTGGTGACTTCTAAGGTTCTAACATGTGGAGTAAAAAACCAGAAGTCCTATCAATCACTTTTTTAAGTTTTAAATAAATTTTCAGTATTTTTATTCAATCTTTAAGGATTTTGTCTAATTTTTATTTAATTTTTATGTAAAATAAAATAATTTTATAACTTTTTAATGTCTTTGGGAAGAATTTATCTTTTTAGATTTTTGGTTTGAGAGATTTATTTATATTTATTCTTGGAGACATCTGCCTTTTAAAAATAATTTGACTTTATTTAGCTTTTTAAAATGTCAAAGTTTCCACCTATTATAAAACTATGTTCAATGTAATTTTTGTCAGAGATAAAAGCTTTGTCTTCCAACAACATAATTTTTATCAGAGATTAATGTTTTAAAATTCATTTATACCAGATATATACACTAGAAGCACAAATAAAGGTGCTTTGAGGTCTGCAAAATAAGTAGAAATATTAAAATACATATAAAATATATATTTGTATCTTTGTCCACAAAGTTAACAAAATTCCCTCAGATGATGAAAATTAAATGAACACTAATGGCACAAAATAAATGCAAATATTGTTTTTCTATATGCTAATTCCTTTGATTTATATTCTCTTTCAACCACTTTGATCCAGACAAATTATTTTAAAGCAAATGATGCATTTCCAAACAGCTATAGTTCTGTGAAATTGTGGCTTTTTCCAGCCCAAGATTTCTCTTAAAAAAAAAAAAAAGCCACTTGTATGACATTAGAAGCTAATCCTGACAAGTCTCAGGGTTATGTATTTATGACTATCATTTTTTAAAAATCAATCCTATATTCACCATTAGACTTAGTCTCAGCTGCTGGAAAGCAAGAATCATGACTACTTTTGCCATCATTTTATATATATACTGGAGTCTAATGCAGTGTTTGACATGTTGTGGAGGCTTAATATATATTTTTAGGTGAATGAACATTACACATTGATGACAGCTACCTTCTTATTTTTGTATGAGCTTTTTAAAAGTCCCATTCACTTTGCATCTGCTTTCTGCAGAATACAATTGCTTTCAGATTTGAAAGGAGAGAGATAGAGAAAGAGAGATGGTGAAAGGAAATTATCTCAGTAGGATGTCTCCCTCCTATTGATGAAAAGATTTAATAAGGTTTAAAGGAGCTCTACAAAACATCATCTGAAGGTACCTCTGTTCTTTTCCCTTGCACAAAAAAGGACATCCCAAAGCAGCCAGCCTGTATATAAATGGACACAATCTGTGGCTAATCCCATACTGTTTGTGAAGTTGCAATCAAGAGGGAGGTACAAGCCAACAAAATAATTTGAAGACTTTCTCCCAAGTGTGGGATTTTTAAAATCAGGCACCATGGTCTACATAGGGGAAACTGATGATAAGGGGCCATAGACACACTTTTCTAAACTTAAATAATACACAAAACTCCACACTTGAAATATTACTTTGAGTTGAATATATTCATCTTAGCCCAATATAGAAATAGAGTTAAAGTTAATTGTTCCCAGTATTTTGCCTTTAAAAAGTCAGATAACCATTTGGGGAAATGATGCATGAGAAAAAGCCCTTGTGCTGGTTCTCTTTCATTAATTATAATCAGAAATTAATTTCATTTTTGGAAATTATTATACAAATACACACCTCTTTAATGATAAATCTAAACTCAAGGAAATGCATTTTTCTGTTATAGAATGGCTGTAGATACAATAGTTCATTGATACAAAGGAGGCATTAGTGCTTAACTGTTGGAATTCTTCATCTTAAAGGATTTTAACAAACACATGTTTATGATCAAATTATGATGAAAGGGATAGACTGCTTCTAAGGGTTAAATTTTGCGTTTATGATCTGTTAGAAAGGAGTTTATCCCAGCAGAACTGACATCAGTACCTTGAAGTCCCACAGGCCCCCCAAATTTAACATGTCCGGTTCTAAACTCATTTTTACTTACCTCGCTCCATATTTATTCTTATTTACATTATCTTTATCTCAGGTAATGGCAACACCAATCACCCAGTCTCCCAAGCCAGGAATATGGAAGATTTTTTATCATTTCTCTCTCTAAACCTGCATACTAAACTTCCCAGTTCATTCTCCCTCCTTCCTATTTCTCAAATGTACCCCTTTCTCTCCAGTCCTTCAGACAACACCTATGTTTCGATATTCATTATTTTTCTCTGAATTTTTGTAACAGTCTCATTACCTGCATCTCTAATTTCAGTCGTAGTCCTTCCTGACTGATTCTTCCATAGTTGCTGAAAAGATCTTTTTAAAATGTGAATTATAAATGACTTTTCTGTTTAAATCTATTCATTAACCTCCATGGTTTTCAAAATGAAACTAAACTCTTTCCCATAACACCATGGTTTTCATATGTGCCTTTCTTTAGATTACCAGTTTTATCATTTCCCTAAAGTTCCCAATTTCAGTCCCTTGTCCCTTGAACCATAATACAGCTGTTTCTCATCCTAGATTAACCTCTTCCTATATGAAGATTTGGCTATCTTGACTTTCCTGAAAGACTCAACTGAATCACTTCTTCAAGATCATTTTCTCTAATTTCCTTCCTCTGAAAAACCCAACTTAACTGTATTGGTACCTAAGCTCTAATTATCTTTTTGTTTTGTTTTGTTTTGTCTTGTTTTTGCTTTTTAGGGCTATACCTTACAGCATATGGAGGTTCCCAGGCTAGGGGTCCAATTGGAGCTACAGCTGCTGACCTACGCCACAGCCACAACAATGCCAGATCTGAGCTGCATCTGTGACCTACACCACAGCTCACAGCAACACCAGATCCTTAACCCACTGAGTGAGGCCAGGGATCGAACCTGCCACCTCATGGTTCCTAGTTGGATTCGTTTCCACTGCGCCATGACAGGAACTCCTAATTATCTTTTTAAGACTCATATATTACTCTTAAGCTCCTCAAAGGCAAGTAGAGTATATATGCCTCTTTATATCTCAGTAATCTTACACGAAGCCTGGTACATTCATTTGTTGAATACACTGAATACCTTTTCATTCTGAGGAAGATTAGGGGACATCTTTCAATTGATACACAAATATTCTGATAATCCAAAATGTAATTATAGATAAAAGCCATTTATAACATTCAGCATAGTTTTATATCTACATCCATAGTTACTCGACTATTCTCTTAAAATTTTGTCAAATTGGACCATAAAAAAGCTTTAACAAATTTAATACATTTTATGAAAATGAGTTATTCCTGATGTGGAATACATATGTATTTACAGAGTATGTTTGATTGGGATAAAACAAAATTTATATCAATAGTCATTATCTATTGTTTTTACAAATGCCAACTCTTTAGATATATTCACCTGCCATATTAGATACGTGGATAAACGTGACCATAATTTGTGTAAGATTTTCACCAAATCCAAGAATTTATAGCATTTGCCAAATCCTCACATACAAAAAAAAAAAAGAAATTTTATTTTGTTATCTTGTAAAGTGAAAACTGTGAGCATTTCCAAAATGAAATCTTATCCCTCAGTCCTGAAAATTTAAATATTATTTATGAAAACTTTCAAATATGCTGGGGTTTTTTTGTCTGTCAACATACATAGTTCCTTCTGGCTGTCCTTATTTGAGAAAAGAAAGATTTATTTTGGTAAAAAAGTTAATATTTTCTAAGATATCTAATAGTTACATGTGTATTTATACTATGCTTTATAATCTGTAGGGGAAGCAGTAGTGCAAAAAATAAAATGACATTTTTTTCAATCTATATTTTCAACAAATATTTTAAGCATATCTTATTTGGTTATAAATGTTTAGGAAATTGTAGTTGTCAAATTTAATATTAAATAATAAGATATTCTTGTGCCAGTGACTCTAGGAAGGAAGCATTACTGCTATCAGAATAGTGAAGTGAAATTCTACTGACAAAAAATAAGTAATTTAACAAATAGCACCAAGATTGTAAAGTATTGAATTATAGATATTTATTTAGAATAGTCATTAAAAAACAAAATCTGTCTTCATATGCCCAAGTATCTATATGAAACACAGTCATATAACGGTTTACCCCATATTTTGCCAATTCTCCATATGTTCACCATTCTGTCGAAAACAGCAACAAGGGAACAGCTATATTTCTATCTTGGACAAAAGATATATCACTGAGGGTACCTCTATTTATTCCTTACCACCTCTTTCTTTACTTTCCCATTATCCTTTCCGTTTATGACCTTGTACTGAAATGTTTATGCTACTTTTCAAGTTATTTCCTGCCTATAATTCTTAACAGACTATTTCATTTTTAGTCAAGAGGTTAGTGAAAGGTGTTCTTGCTATATGTAGTTGAACCAAATACCTTTTCTTTTATCTCAGTAATAACATATTTGCACCTATATCCTGCACAATAATGGGAACTCACTACCAAATCGGTGTCATTTTTTTCTCTTATTTAGAGGGAAAAAGCTGAAAAGCAAAATTGTTTTTGCTATTCTATTACAAGTGTATAACAGAGCAGGTTCTGTAGAATTTTGAAATGTTTTGTACTAGAGTTATATGAAAAATACTTCAATGATAAAAGTGAGAGTCAAACATATAAATTCCATGTAAAATGAATATAAGAATACACTGTAAAAATATATGAATATAAGAATACACTATAAAGATATAGCCAGAGTTAGTACTTAATGTCTATTACCTTTTGGTCATCTAGTTCATAAAATAAGAAAGTTAAGAGACAATGATAAAATACGAAACCTAACTTTAAGTTGAATTTATAATATTTTCACATTAGAGAGATTTCCAAAATGAAAATATTTAACTTATAAAATAGTACCATCATAAATATTTCCCTTCTGAAACATATTTCTTATAGTAACTATGTTTCCTAGCACCACTTTACATAAATTACAGTAAATGAATTTCCTCAATTTTTGCCAAAATGTCCAAGTTTTGTGGGGTGATTCGTGATAACTTAAAATGTAATTATGAAATTCGTTAGTATAATCAGAAATAAGTGTAAAAGAATTTTGTCAAAAATTAAATTCAGTATCCATGATAGGCACAAAACATTTTAGCTACCATTCTAAAGATATATATTTTCAAAAAAAACATATATTTGTGAATTATGGCAAACTTAATTCTAGTCAAAATTCAACTGAACCACTGTGAGGCTATAAATGGTCTTTAGTTATCTCACATTGTGGGGGAAAAAAAGAAAAAAATATATATATGTATGTATCACTGCTGAGATATTATAGGTTTAATTTAAGTTCTACTTCTTTAGGCCCTGTTGGCAGTGACAGATAATAAATGATGTGTGAACTATCTTGAATTCCAAAAATTCAAGAAACACAAATGGACATGAAGGTTTGAAAAATGGCTTTTAGAACCCTACTGTGATTCTAAATCAGCAATGTTTCTTTTTTCCTTCAGTTTGCCTTATACTCAAAATTTAGGTGTTATAATTTGGATTTGTGTAGTATTTTACAAAAACTGGCAAAAATATATTCAGTTATTTTCCCATCAGTTTATTCAGTGGTGTAAAAAAAATTCTATATTGAAAAGAAGAGAGGCTGTCTTTACTAAATAAGAACAATCTAAATACAATATGAAAGAGAAAATTTTCTTTTTGTATGTCCTAAGAAGGGAAAGGAAACATATGTGATAAACTCTTAAAGTCAGAATAAGAAGACTGACAATATGGTAGACAGGGAGTCTCTGACCAGAGATCATTTATTAATATCCCATGTGCATGAGCAATAATTAGTATCACTACTGCTGTTGTTGCTACTCCCATAAAAAGACCTTTTAGTCAAAGCCCCTATTGAAGAAAACTCCATCCCAGCTATCTTGGGGTATTTATAACTGAAACCTGAGTTCCCTGCTGTAAAGTCAGAAGATATAGAAAAGCTTTTTATCAAATCCAACATATATTCATGATAAAATTTTGAGAAAAAGAAGAGAATTCCCTCAAACTTGATAATGGGCATTCATGAGAAACTTATAGCTAGCATTATAGTTAATTTTCTTCCTAACATCATAAAAAAGTCCATTATCACTACTCCTATTCGACACTGCACTAGATCTTATAGCCATTGCAATCAATCAAGAAAAGATAGAAAATAAATACAGTTTGCAAAGGAAGTCATAGTGATATGAATAGTGATTATGGAGAAAACTCAATACAGCCTATTTTTAAAAAACTATTAAATGCAATAAGTGTGTTTAGCAAAGGATAATGATGTAATAGCAATGTAAAAAATCAGTTTGGTTTATACATGCTAAAACCAAATGAAAAGAGATTGAATGAAAGCAACAACATTCAAAACAGCCTCAAAAATCTGAAAACATTAGGAATAAAGTTATAAAAAGTTGTATAAGACCTGTACATTTATTCCATGGTGATAAGTTACCTTGATTGTTTTTCAAAGACATTCCCATTCCTTTCCAGGATTTCCTTTACAAGGTATTTAGATTTTTCGTGACCTCACTGTTTTCCTCCTCTGTAAACTGGGGATAAAAACCTCATTTTATAACCAATATATTAGGGCTGTTACAATGAGAAAAAAAAAAATAGCATGCCCTTTTAACAGTATCTGGCACATAGTAAGCATTCCAACTATTTTATTTGCACACAAAAAATTTGAGTTAAAGATAAGTGTACATAGTATATCTCCCAGAAGACATACTTGTTATTCAATCATATGATCTTTCTCTACCTTCATCCCTCACTATCACAAAAGCAAAAAGGAAAATATAATCAATACCTTATTAAATCCTTTTTAATGGACCTGTTTGCAGCATTTGTCTTTATTGACTGCTTCCTTCTGAAAACTATCCTCCAGCACCTTTTATTACATCACAGTGTTTCAGTACACTAATCCCACTTTCATTACTTTTCAGTCTCTTTTTGAGTTTTAATTTCTTTGATCAGCTCTAAGATGAGGTTTTCCAAAACTCTGTCCTTGGTCTTCTCCTTTTTTTCTTCTCTTCTCATATTTTATTCTCTTCTGTTATGGATGGTTTGACATATGTACTACATTTTTGGTATGTGATGATAAAAACTTCTCTTTTAAGCTACAGACTCATATTTTCATTATCCTACCTGAAATCTTGCTTCATTTCATTTATTTTCCATTCTATATAACTCATTAAAAAAAAAACTCTTTAAGGAGTTCCCATAGTGGCTCAGCAGTAACAAATCTGCCTAGTATCCATGAGAACATGGGTTCATTCCCTGGCCTCTCTCAGTGGGTTAAGGATCTGGCATTGCCATGAGCTGTGTTATAGGTCACAGATGCAGCTCAGATCCCATGTTTCTGTGGCTGTGGTATAGGATGGCAACTGTAGCTCCGATTTGACCCCTAGCCTGAGAACTTCCATATGCCATGGTTATGGCCCTAAAAAGCAAAAACTTCAAGAAACTTGACTGTTCTTTCTTTGTTGATGCTCAGTACTCTGTCCTGAGTAATGAGGTAATTCTTGATAGAGGAGCTGGTGCTTGTGCCTACTATTAAAACATTATAAGTGAGTTGGGAGGAAATATAGAGGTGGGAAATAGTTTGATTAATAGGGCAGAATAAGAAAAATTATAGATTTGTAAATTTCAGCTTGAAATCTTCAGAAAAATGCAAATAGATTGCTGTGACCAGAATGTAGGAGGAAAGATGGAATAAGCAGAGAGAATTAAGTTGGTATGAGTCCATTAAATGATTATTGTATAAACCTTGGGGTCAAAAGAAAAAAAAAATGCTTGCATTATAATGTTTAGAAAGAAGAAAGGCACAAAGGTATGAGTGCATTATATTATCAATTACAATGCCAAGTATTTTTAAATAATTACATAAAAAAATCTCTTCCTGTGGAGAAAGTAAACCAAAGTGTTTACAGAGACTAAAATAGTAAAATTATAAAATTATTATTTTTTTACATTTTCTAGACTTCAATTTTTCATAGTATATATTAACATGAAGCATAAATAACAATTTTCTTTCAAATATTCTAAAGGCTTTAAGAAAAAAAATCTATTTAATCTTAAAACTTTCCAAAAGTATTCCTTCATTTCTGCAATTTAATCAAGACAATCCCTACACCATTCAGTTACCATGCAGCTCTCATTCTTGTCAATATCCTTTTGCTTATACTGCTTATCCACTTGAAATCTTCCCTCACGATTCCAAAAACTGTCTTATAATGCTAAAAATAATAGCAGCTGCAGAAGCAGTTAAAGCAATTAATATTTACAATTTATTAAATATTTATTCTTATTCAAGCATGATGCTAAACCCTTTAAAATAAGTTTGATTAAACTTCAAAATAACATGGGATATGACTATTGGAAGTACAATTCAAAACACCTCTTTTCTCTAACTCATCCAATGCCAGACTTTTCTTCTTTTATTTAATAGTTTGCACTAAATTTTCACTCAAAGTACATTTTGTCTTACTTGTAAATGTAGTTACTTGAAGTACAAGTTCCACATGGTCAAGTATGTAGTCAGTCCTTCCTTTCTTCTGTCTTCCCTTTTTTCCTTCCCTCATTTGCCCTCTCTTCTTTCTTTTTCCAACACTTATTACAATTTAGATGTTTTTATTAACATTCATTATAAAATTAAAATATGAATTGAAAATTGTATAATGCCCAATTATAAGTCTGAGAAACAAAACAATTATATGCAGAATGACATGAAAATGTAGCGGGTGTATGTTGCAGATGTTATTTGTTTAGACTGTAAATAATACATGAGCACTAAAATCATGTCTTGGGTTGAATTTATAAATTTTACTAATTTAAAAAAATTAAGCTTTGTAAATAATTATAGGGTAGAGAATTTGTATTTGGACTCCACAACTGCATTCACAAGATGTCATATTTAAGTGTATGGAAACAACTGGATTCAGAGATAACACTTAAAGATTTCATTTCAAAAATTAGGATGATTGAGATCATTTTGGTGAAACATGGTTATGAATAATTTGGGCCCAATTATATTTCAAATTTGACCATTTGTGAGAAAATAAAGGGATCAACAAATGAGAAACAGCTGTCAAAAGTCTACCAATCAATACTAGCTTGTAGATGCTAAACTGTTATGAGTTCAGCTATAAACATTGAATCATAACTTTTACTTTAAGGGAAAAATAATTAAATCAAGTCAAAATTTTGATGACTCCACAACATGAAAGAGGAATGCATTATTTTGAAAATATTAATGATATATGTATAATGACTCTGGGAAATTATAAGAAAAAGGTTAATGATAAAAAAGAGAATCTCATGTGTATAGTTTTTCAATCAAAATATCCAAACACATACTTAACTTTCATTAGAATCACTTAAATTGAGCAAAAGTACTAACATTGATTTTTAGAAATAAATGTAGTAAAGTAGGAATTTTATATGTCCTAGAAAATAGGTTGTCTGTATGCAGGTAAATTTTAGTGAGATGGACTTGAAAAATAAATACACTAGGTTTAAACTATTAAACTTTTATGATACAAAGTTTATTTTTATTGTACTTTTGATCTAGCATCATTCTTATATTTCCTTACTTTATTATAGTGTAAATGATACTAACACTCATTTCAGCTTGTAGGCAAAGCATAAGTTTACCAAGTATAATTCATCTCAGCTTCATAAACATGGTTAAAGTTCATAAATGAAGAGCTTTCCTTTCAGATATAGCCTCTTTCTTTGTTCCAATGTAGGATTATATTCATACTGACTCATCAAATAAGAGGATTAAATTTAGGAGCTCTCTAGAAAAATAATATTCCATATGTGTAACTAGTGAATGACTTGCTTGTGAAGATTTGCTTGTGTTTTTTGCTATCATTGTGAAAGATTATAGAACTTCAAGGAAGAGCATTTTAGTGTAACTTTTGGAAAAAAAAGCAAAAAATTATAGTTGTTTCTACAAAATAAAGCAGCGTTCGCAGCCAAAAAAAAAAAACAACAAAAAAAAAACAAACAAAAAAAACAAACGAAAACACAAAAAAAGCAAAAACAGGAAAGACTTGGAAGAAAGTAACATACCAGAACCATTTTGACTGTGACTAATTTGTGAACAACTTCTTTGGGAATTGATATATTTATATATCATAAATTAAGAGTAAGCATGTAGATTTTTTAGTTGTATATGGGCAGCTATGTTTTGTTATCTATGCCTCCAAAAGGCACATTTTAAAAATCTCTCTTCTTGTTCTCTAAGGTAAATTTCTAGAATACCGAAGTTTCTATTAATCTTTAAAATAATTTAAAACATTACTAAAATGCTTGCATAGATAATTTTAAACTTAGAAATTAAGCTTGAACAGGGTGGGACCAAAATGGCAGAGTAGGAAGACCCTGATATCACCTCCTCCCATGGGTACACCAAAATTACAACTATTTACAGAGCAACTATTGATGACAATGAACTGAAAACTAGCAGAAAAGATTTTCCAAAGCTAAAGATATAAAGAAGAAACCATAACAAGACAAATAGAAGGGACACAGACATGATATAGTTTAGACACACACCTGGGGAGAGGAAACCCACAAATGGGAGAATAATCACAATTGCAGAGATTTACCTCAAAGAACTAAGGTACTGAGCCCCAGATTTGGCTCCCCAGTTTGGGGGCCTTGTGTCAGGAAGATGAGCTCCCTGAACATCTGGCTTTGAAGGCCAGTGGGGCTTGCAAATAGGAGAGCCAGAGGGCTGGATGAAAGAGAGACTCCACTCTTAAAAGATGCAGGCAAAATCTCACACACTCCAAGATCCAGCACAGAGGCAGTAATGTGAATGACACCTAAGTCAGAACCACTAAACCTAGGTAAGATCTTAGCCTCCTGGAGAGGCAGATGGCAAGTAAGATTCCCCTTTGGGACACAGCTGCTGGTAGCAGTCATTTTTTGGAACTATTTCTACTACAAAAACACTGGTGCTTAAAAGAAGCATTTTGGAGCCTTCCCTCTAGCCTAATAGTGCCCAGAGTTTGCCTGCCCAGCAACAAGACAGTACCAGTCCCAGTACCCCTGGCTGAGCATCTAGGTATGAGAAGCCAACCCTGCCCACTAGTAGGCCAGCACTAGCACTGTGCACCCAGCCAGATTTCCTGAGACCTCGCCCCGCCTATATAGCGCCAATGAGTGAAGGGGAGTACAATGCTGGACCCTAAATGACGTTTCCTTTACTAGGCCACTTCTGAAAGGTTAGGAAAATTAACAGACCTACCTAACATACAGAAATTTTAAAAAGGATTAGGGAAAATGAGGTGATAGAAGAATATGATCCCAATGAAGGAATAAGAGAAAAACCCCAGAAGAACAACTAAACAAACTGGAGATAAGCAATTTATCTTATAAAGAGTTCAAGATAATGATCATAATAAGTGAACACAGTGAGAAATTTAACAAGGAGAAAATATAAAGAAGAGTCAAACAGAGCTGAGAATATACTAGATGGAATCAATACTAGACAATTAGATGCTATAGAGGAATAGATCAACAAACTGGAAGACAGAGTAATGGAAATCACCCAAGCTGAACAGAAAAAAGTAATAATGATGATTTTCAAAAATGACGATGTGCACAAGCAAGAAGTGGGTTGTGACCATATAGGATAATGGACAAAGAAGAACTCCCCAGAGCTTGGGGCCACAGAGGAGAGTGGTCATTAGATTTTCTTCCACCATATTCTCTTTTCCTTTATGTCTTACTGCTCAGCTTTAACCACACAGATGTGGCCAAAATCCTAAGGCTGGTGGAGTAGGAATTTTGAAGAACCTGAGTTCCATAATGACTACATAGAACAGAGTAGCCAGCCAACTTGGAAAGCTTTCTTGATGTTATCCATAAGACAGAAAATTTAATTCCATCTGCATTAAATCATACTGAATTTTTTTTTAAATGAGGCTAGCTCAACAGACCTCTTGAAAGAGCTCTTGCATATTAACACTTGCATTATAGAGGTCCCAGAAGAAGAAGAAAATAGAAAAAGTAGATAACTTATTTGAAGAAATAATAGCTAAAAAATTCCCTAACTTGGGAAAGGAAACAGACATTCAGGTCCAGGAAGTACACAGAGTCCCAAACAAGATGAACCCAATGAGGCCCACACCTAGCCACATTAAAATTAAAATTGAAAAATTAAAGAGAGAATCTTAAAAGCAGTAGAGAGAGGAAAAAAAAAAACAAAAACAAAACAAAACTAGTTATGTACAAGGGAACTCCTGTAAGACTAAGGCTGTCAGTTGACATTTTAGCACAAATTTTGCAAGCCAAAAGTGAATGGCATCATAAATTCAAATCATGAAAGGAAAAAGCCTACAATCAAGAATACTTTACCCAGAAAGATTATCATTCATATCTAAAGAAGAGATAAAGAGTTTTAAAAACAACTTACTTGTCTGTTAAGAGTTTAGCACTCCTAAATTATATTTATAAGAAATGTTAAAATGGGAGTTCCCGTCATGGCGCAGTGGTTAATGAATCCAACTAGGAACCATGAGTTTGCGGGTTCGGTCCCTGCCCTTGCTCAGTGGGTTAATGATCTGGCGTTGCCATGAGCTGTGGTGTAGGTTGCAGACGTGGCTCAGATCCCGCGTTGCTGTGGCTCTGGCATAGGCTGGGGGCTATAGCTCCGATTGGACTCCTAGCCTGGGAACCTCCATATGCTGCGGGAGCAGCCCAAAGAAATAACGAAAAGACAAAAAAAAAAAAAAAAAATGTTAAAGTGAATTCTCTAAGAAGATAAGACCAAAATAATAAGTATAAATATTACGAAAGAAAAAAATCTCATTGGTAAAGGCAAACATACAGTAAACCAGATCAACCACTTTTAAAGCTTGTAGGACATTTAAAAGGCAAAAATAGCAAAATCCACCAGTACATAGTTAAAGGATACACACACACAAAAGATGTAAAATGTAATGTTAAAAATATTAAATATGGTAGATAAGGGAGTAAATATACAGAATACGTTTAAATAGACCATCATTAAATAGTTAATAGATCATCAGCTTAAAATAATCATAAACATACACACAATAGAGAAAGGAGTCAAAACATAACACTAAAGATAGTCATCAAATCACAAAGAAGAAACCAACAGAAGAAAAAAAAGAACTTCCAAAACCGTTAATAAAATGACAAGTATACAGATATCAATAATTATTTTACATATAAATGGAGTAAATGCTCCAATAAAAAGATATAAAGTGGCTGAATGGATTAAAAAAAATCAAGACTCATATATCACTTAAAATTGACTTATTTCAGATCTAAAGACATACAGAGACTGAAAAAGTGAGGGATGGAAAGGGTATTCACATTAATGAAAAGGAAACTGGGGTAGCCAGTTTTGTCCGATACTAAACATCAGACAAAATAGACTTTAAAACAAAAATAATATGAGAGAGAGAGGACATTATATAATGATCAAGGGATCAATTCAACAAGAAGATTGTAAATATATTTATGCATGCACCCTAAGTAGAAGTACCTAAATATATACATGACATATTAATGGATGTAAAGGAAGAAATTGAAAGTAACACATTAATAGTAGGAAACAATAACACCTCATTTATATCAATGGACAGATCATCCAGACAGAAAATTAATAAGAAAACACTGGGTTTAAATGACACATTACACAAGATGGACTTAATAGATATATATCCAGAACATTCTGTTCAAAAGCAGCAGAATATTTTCAAATGCACATTAAATGTTCTGCAGCAGAATCACATGGTAGACAAAAAAATAAATCTTAGTAAATTTAAGACTGAAATCATATCAAGCATGTTTTATTCAGACCACAATGGTATGAGACGGTAAATCAACTACAAGGAAAAAAAAAAAAAAAACCTGCAAAAGACAGAAGCATGTGAAGGCTGAATGATAGTAAAAACCTACAAGCCACTGAAGAAATCAACAGGGAAATTAAAAAAAAAAAAAAAAAAAAAAAACCTGGAGACAAATGAAAATGGAAACAATGCTAAAAAATCTATGGGAAGCAGCAAAAGCAGCGCTAGGAGGGAAGTCTATATCAATACAAGACCACTTCAGTAAACACACACACACACACACACACACACACAAATCTCACGTAAGCAACCTAAACTTACACCTAAAGGAACTATAAAATAAAGAGACAAAATAAAGACAAAACCCCAAGTTAGTAGAAGGAAAGAAATCATAAAGAACAGAAATAAATGAAATAGAGATTAAAAAATAGAAAAAAATCAACAAATTCTAAGATATGAATTTTTGAGAAGATAAACAAAATTGATAAACTTTTAGCCAATCTCATCAAGAAAAAAGAGAGGGCTCAAGTAAATCAAATCACAAATGAAAGAGGAGTTAAAAATGATACCTCAGAAATACAATGAAGCAAAAAGCTTACTGTTAACAACTACAGAATGATTTTATTCACTGATAAAATGGACAATCTAGAAGAAATATGTAATTCCCTAGAAATTATAACCCTCTAAGACTGAATCAGGAAGAAACAGAAAACATTAACAGACTAAATAACAGCAAGGAAATTGAATCAGTAATCAAAAACTCCCAACGAAGTCCAGGACCAGAGGATTTCAAAGTGACTTCTACAAAACATTTAAGGTAGAGTAAACAGCTATCCTTCTCAAACTAGTCCAAAACATTGAAAAGGAAGAAACATTCTGAACTCATTGTATAAGGCCAGAATTATCCTGATACCAAAACCATATAAAAATACCACACATACACACACACATACAATGAAAATTACAGACCAATATTATTGATGAACATAGATACAAAAATGCCCAACAAAATATTAGTAAACCTAATCCAACAATACACTGAAAGGATCATACACCATAATTAAGTGGGATTTATACCAGGAATGCAAGAATGATTCAATATTTACAAATTAATCAATGTGATATATCCCATTAACAAACTGAAGAATAAAAATCCTGTGATAATATCAGTAGATGCAGGAAGAGCTTTGGACAGAATTTAACCTTCATTTATGATAAAAACTCTCAACAAAGTGACAAAGAGGGAATATCCCTCAACAGAATAAAGGTTATATATGACATGTCCATAGCTAACATCATACAAGTGATAAAAATCTGAAAGCTTTTCCTCTATATTATCAGGAACAAGGCAAGGATCCTCACTCTTGCCACTTTTATTCAACATAGTATTGAAAGTCTTAGCCACAGCAATCAGAAAAAAAGAAGCAAAATGATTCAAATTAGAAAGTAAGAAAAATTACCACTGTTTGCAAATGACATATTACACAGAAAATCCTAAAGATGCCATTAAAAATCTATCAAAACTCATCAATGTTGCAGGATACAAAGTTAATATACATAAATCTATTGTGTTTCTGTGCACTAGCAACAAGCTGTAAGAGATAAAAATTGAGGAAACAATTCCATTTATAATCACATCAAAAGAATAAAATGCCTAAGAATAAATCTAACTAAGGAAGTAAAGGACCTATACTTGGAATACTATAAAACACTGATAAAAGAAATTGAAGATGACACAAATGGAAAGATGTACCATATTTACTGGATTGGAAAAATTAATATTGTTAAAATACCATACTCCCCAAGAAAATTTACAGAGGTAATTTAGTTCTTATAATATACCAATAGTATTTCTGATAAAACTAGAACAAAGAATTCTAAAATTTGTAAGGAAATAAAAAAGAAACTGCACAGTCAAAACAATCCTGAGAAAGAAGAACAAAGTGTGAAACATCAAACTTTCTGATTTCAAAGTATACTAACAAGGCTACGGGAATCAAAATAGTATGGCTCTGGTACCAAAATAGACATGCGGATCAATGGAACACATAAGGTACCCAGAAATAAGCCTAACCTTATATGGCCAATTAACATATAACAAAGAAGGAAGAAGAGTTGGTAAGAATGTAAATTGGAGCAGCCAATTTGGAAAATATATGGAGGTCTCCCCAAAATTTAAAACATAATTACCATATGATCCAGCAATTCTACTCCTAGATATTTTTCTGAAGAAAACAAAAAACACTAATTGAAAAGATATATGCACTCCTATATTAACTGCAGCATTATTTACAATAGCCAAGATATAGAAGCAATGTTAAGTGTCCACTGACAGTTGAATGAATAAGGAAGATGTAGTATATACACACATAAGAAATATTACTCAGCCATGAAAAAGAATGAAATCTTGCTATTTGTGACAACATGGATGGACCTAGATGGTACTATGCTGGTAAAATAAGTTAAAAATAGAGTGACAAATCCTGTATAATTTCACTTATATGTGGGATCTAAAAAAACCAAATGAATAAACATTACAAAACAGAAACAGACTCATAGATACAAAGAACATGTAGTTGTTTACCAGAGGGGAGTGGGATGGGAAACTGAGTGACATAGGTGAGAGTAATTAAGAGGTATAAACTTCCAGTTATAAAATAAATGTCTCACAAAGATAAAGTGTACAACATAAAGAATATAGTCAATAACATTGTGTTAACTTTGGTAACAGATGGTAACTAGACTTATTGTGGTGATCAATTTGTAATATACAGAAATATCAGATCACTATGCTGTGCTTCTGGAACTAACAGTATTGCAGATTAATTATGCTTTAATTTAAAAATGAAAGGAAAAAATTTAGCTTGGACTAAATATATAAATAAATTCAAGGCTTTAATATTTTATTCAACTGTTCTTTGATTCTTTTTGATTGGAAATGTAGAATAAAAAGGTATTTTTTTTAATTATACATAATTTTATTTAGGTTTTCTGCAAGAGAAAAATTAAAACCTTATACAAAAAAATTACAATGTCACATGATATACTTCACATATTGTATATATTTTCATTTTTCATGCTCATGTACAAGATAAATGTTTGTACATGCCAGTAAATGCACCTTGGTAATTTTAGTGCAATTGATCTTCACACACAAAAAAAGAGATTGTACAGCAAATATACATCATATTGAAATCTACCTCTAGAAATTAGAGTAGTTTTTTGAATAATTTGGGAATTACTCCAGCTTCAATATTTTCTGAAAATGATATTTAATATGTGGCTATTACCAATTTCTATAGTCTTATAAATCTTATTTTGAAATTTAAGGATTTTTCTTCATTTAACTTATTAGGTTTCAGATAAAAAAAATGTAAAAGATATTCTTATGGATGCTCAAGCCAGTCACTTCAGAAAGAATTTCTGGAAAATTTCTGATGTGATCATAATTGATGCTGTGTGAGCTCCATGGAAACCAATTTCTTTTCTTTCTAAAGTGATCTAGCAATCACTCTAACCTAGTACTGTGCTTCTGCATATAATCAATAGTCCAACTTTATTTTCTAGAGATGTTTTCATTGTGTATTCCTTACCTGTTTAGCATTTTTTTAAAATGTTTCTAATTTCTCATGTGAAGAGAAGATTATGAGACTACAATGTTGGCAGAAATAATATTAAAAGGCTAGAGGAAATTGTCTCCATTCAGAGATTTCTAGTAATGTGACACATTGCTCTTCATTTGAGTGAAAGACCAGCATAAATCCAATATGACTAATCACAAATATCTTGGTGTTCTTGCATAGCTTGGAGACTTATTAGAAAACACTGGTTCTGATAGCAAATATTTACATATCAATTTTCTCTCTGGAAATATAGTGACTCTTCAATAAGGTTCTGCTGGCAGCAATTGTTTATTCAAATTGCTAATGATGAAACTGCAAATTTAATGGTGATAGTAAATAAATTACTATCTGCAATTAGTAATTTAAAACACAAAGTGTTTTAAAGCCACAGTATTTTATATTAGAGTTCTATAAGTATACATGTGATACAGGTCTCACCAGCTAAAATCAAGGTGAGGACAGGGCTTGATATTTTAAGGGAGGTTCTGTTTCCCAGCTCATTCAGATTGTTGGCAGAATTCCACTCCTTAAAGTGTTGAGATCTCTGTTTCTGGAGGTCCCAGTTTTTAGAGGTCACCTGCATTATGTGGCTTGTGTCTCCCTCCTTACATTTTCAAAGCCATCAACTGTGGGTCAAGTTCCTCTCACGCTCTAAATGACTCCTTTACTTCATCTCTCTGCCTCATTCTTCTGCCTCTCTCTTGTTTTTAAGAGCCCATATAATCAAATTGGGCCCACTAGGAGATTCCAGGATAATCACTCTGTCTCAAGATTTGCAGCTTTAATCATGTCTGTCAAGTCCCTGTTCCCATGTAAAGTAACATACTACCAGGTTCCAAGGATTAGGATCTGAACACTTCTAGAGGACCATAATTCTGCCTGCAACAGAAATAATAATAGTAAACACTAATACTGTATGCAAACATTTTTCAAGTGTTTTACATACATGAGCTGATTTAAATCCTATAGAAGTTTTGTGAGGAAGATACTGTTATTTTGACTTTACAGGTGAGGAAAATGAGGCAGAGAGTTAACGTAACTTGGCAAAAGTCATTCAGTGAGAACGCTAAATAACCCTCCTATGACCATAGAGTTGTAAATCTGAAATCCAAATCTGTCCATAGGAGGATACAGATTTCAGATCAGGGTTTTTGTTTATTTGTTTTTTCCCTACTCTGCTTTATAGAAAGTCAAGTCATAGCTTTGAGCAGAAACAATTAAGATTAAAAGGTTGAAAGTACTACTCCAATAATTCATCCTTGGATCTTGCTGGCTGAGAATTTGTAAACATATTCTGTCCCCATTTAAAAAGAAACAGAATTGGGCTTTTTCCACATCAAGTTTTCAGACAGATTTACCAGTTCCATTATTTCCTAAAAACCACCAAGCTGTCTCAATCTGAGGCTCCTTCAAAATCAAGATATTTAATCAAGTAGGATCCTGAGTAAGTGTGGAGAATCAAACATATTTCAACAACTAGATGCACTCCTGAGGTTGCAGAAGCTGCTTAGTAAAGTGATCATTCTTTTTCAAGGGGCTATGACCACAAACAACAAGAATAGTGGAACAACTCAGCATTTGCTGGAATTTTGCTGTCAGAGTGTATGCATGTGAATTTGGAGACACATGTGCATGCATGTCCCAGCAGAGAATTATAACCCGCCATCTTTAGGGGAAAACGTAAGTATCAAAGTCATTGTTAAAACACATGAGAAGTATTTTCTTCTATTTCACTAAAAAAAAAAAAAAAAAGAAGAAAGAAAAAGCACTTTTAAATAAATCCTAAACTATAGGACTGTCACCATTAACCTTGAAATACAGAAATTGTTCTGTGTGTCCCATATATGTTAGTAAATAAATGTCAAAACCACACAGATATGTTTAAATAACAAACCAACAAAACCCAACAGTTTCAAGGTTAGTGAAGACACATTCCTCCTTTAACTTCTGTCACTGCAGTAAGAAAAACATGCCCTAAGGTAGTTAAAATGTTTACCTGTAAATTGCAACAGAAACTCCATTACATAGAACAGCCTATATATACCCTTATGAAAATCAATGATTTCAACAAGATTAAAAATAATCTTGTTTGTAAATCCACCTATATTACAGTATATGCATTCTATAGTCTCAGTGGTATGTAACTAGATTTTAGTTATTATGTTACCAACAGAATAGTTTACAGATGAATACATTTGCAACAATGAAATAGTTCATTATTTTCTTAGCTAAAATAGCCACTGTTTTTGATTCCCTTCTTTCATTTATTCTGGATACATTTTGGCAGCAACAAGCATCATTCCTGAGCAAGTAAAGAAGCATAGCAAAGATGTTGAGTTAAAGGAGGAAGAGAGGCAGAAGGAAAGTGAGTCACAAATATTTTGTACTTTGTTTTAAGAATAGCAGATCATACACCCTATCAGTAAATGTAAGTCTCAATTTCTTTTAAACATAGAATCTTCCATTCTGTTTTTCAAAAAGGGAATACAACCACATAGTATCAACTAATGTTATGTTCTGTTCCTAAGGAACTCTCTTTCCAGGGCTTAAACAAATAATTTAAATGTTAAGGTTATATATCTGCAAGAAATAATTCATCATTTTAAAATAATTTCACCATGAATTGCTTTAAGGTCTGTGAACATCAGAATCATATTTGCATAAATAACAATATTTTTTTCTATTACACTTACTAAGACTACTCAGACATACCTCCTGCATACTAGCATTTCAAAAGTCTGCTTGCTTTTAGGAATGATTTATTTTTTTTAAATTTGGTCATTATTTGATTAAAACAAGAAGAAAATGCTTTGTAACTCTGTATACAAAAAGAAAAATGGAGTTTATTCTTTCTGATGATATGCTATGGTAGTAAATTGGCTAGAATTCCTAACTAACAGAAAAACATAAACCTCTTGATATTTTCTTTTTCCTTTCTTAAAGAAATCTCACATGTTACCAGTATGAGCCTCACTGAATTGAAAGGTCAAGTTATTAGCAAAAACTGATCTCTGTAATGTTACTTTGTCTCCAAAGAAAACTGAAATGACTCCTGGTGCTACTGTGAATGGGATATACTCATCCCAGAGAGTTAAGAAACTTAAATTAAAAGGTCAGAATGTCTTTGGGGATGCTGAAAAAGCAATGTGGTATAAGCAGTCATCTTTCACTCAGGCTCAGGCCCATCTCTAAATACAGTTCTCTAAAGGTAAGGCTAATGCATCAGAATTAAAATTAAAAAGAATCAAAATGAACCTTTGAAAAAAATAATTCATGCCCTGGGACCAGTTATAAGGGTACTTATTCGTGATTCAAAACAAAAGGACTAATCCTGATTCTGTCACTGAATTGATGTATGATCATGGACAATTTGCTTTATTTCTAGGCCTCAATTTATTTATATAAATGAGGGCTTGAGATCATTAAGTGAGTAAACAGAGACATTCTCCCTTCTATCTTTAGTGTCTAAAATGTAGAACTTAGGTGGATTACTCACCCAGTATGTAATTTGTTTAGAAACCCTAAAATATCTAGCTGATCCCTAAAATCCTTTCCAGGTCTCACATTACGATACTAAGCCACATGAATGTCTTCTCAATTCACATCCTCGAGGACTATTTTAATTTTCAATAATTGACTGTTAGAGAACTATGCAGCAAAACTGCTAGAAATACAAAGCCATATAAGATATATACCCACCTTTAAGAAGTATAGTCTGGTAAATGGAAAAAAAATGTGTAAATAGGTAAGTGCAATAAAGAATTGTAGGTGTGGAGTTCCCTTGTGAGCCAGTTGGTTGGGGAATCCAGCATTGTCACCATTGTGGCTCTGGTTGCACTTGTGGCTTGGGTTTGATCACTGGCCGAGGAACTTCTGTTGCTATCGTCAAAGTATTTTTATGAAGTTGGTTAAACCTTAAATGTACAATGTATTGCTTTAAATAAATATATATATTATATTTTTAGAAAAAAGAATTGCAGGTGTGCTGAGAGAGCTATTAAGTTAGAACTGGGAACTATGGAAGAAAGCCGATTTTACCTGGGGCATTTTGAGATGATTAGTCCAGAAAGATTTTCTATAAAAAATAAGTGATATTTGGTATTTCTGGAAAGATGACAGGGGGTGGGTCAGGTGCTTAGAAGAAAGGCATTCCCAGAAAAAATAATACAATAGCAGAAGCATAAAGACTCTATGAGATAGTTAGGCATGTTTAGACCATTAACAACTCAATAGGATTGTGGCGTAGAATTTGAGGGTAGATACAGCAAGAGAAAATACAAGAGAGGCAGGCAGAAGTTAAATTTTGTGGACTAGAATTCTTTCTTAAACAATTTGAGTTCTATTCTGTAGACAAAGAGATTTGAAGGAAGCAGTAACATAGATAAAGCACCAGATTTGGTATTAGAGAAAGCTGTTTAAGCACTGGAACATTAAGAAGACATTACTGATTTGACATATTGAAATTAAAATTAAAGTAAAATTTTCTAAAGGCAAAATTGTGAAACCCATGCAAACAGAAAATGAACATGAGCAAATATTTTGTTTAATAACTCGTTAATTAATGAGGAAAACATTAACACTTGAGGAACTAGTTATTTATAAGCAAGTTCAGGAAACAACACTGGGAACACCCAGGTGTGAAAGGGTCCCAAGGTAGGTATGTGGCCAGTGACTTGACCTCTCTTCAAATTAGCACTATTCTCTCTGAAGTGAGCTGGGAAGCCCTGTGAGCCACTTGTAAGACCAGGAAACTGTGATATTTGGAGGCCCCATGAGTGCTGGCAAGACCAGGTAACCCCTGTCCTGTGATCCTTCTTCCAATTCTTAATCCTCCAAACCCCTTCCCCTTTGGCTTATGAGGTGAACTTGGGGTGATTATTGACCAAGGTCTTATGAGCTCTCCTCGCATTGTCAACAGAAAGCATCAACTGCCCCAGTCATCTGGTGAGTACCCCTGGGAATCCCTCCAATTTTTAGCCTCACCCAGTGGGAGATGGAAAAACTCGTTCTTCCTGGCAGAAAGGAGAGAGCACCCCCATCCCCAGGAGACTGTGCCACCGCCTAACAGACAAGTGGGGAAAGAACTGGCGTGCATAAGCTGCTCTAGCCCTGAGACCATCCTGTCTAACCTCCTGAGGGATATTCTAGTGGAGGAAGGATCAATTCTCTCAAGCATGGGCTGTTACAAATTCCAGGGGGCCCCCAATTACATCAGAGTCCACACCACTTGGATGCCTTCTATTTGGGTCTTTTTGCAGAATCTATTAACAATTTGGTGCTGGTTCCAAATTTTCCAAATTGGAAGTTTTATTCAGGTCAAATCTTGTGGTATTTGTGTGCCAACAGATCATTCTAACTATCCCCCTAAGTCATTAGAAACAACTCCAAGACAGAACATCTAAGATATGGAGAACTAATGTCCACCATGCCTAAGGATAGCTTGTTAGGGTACATCCTGCAGAACCAGTTTTTCAGGTTTTATCACCTGACCAGAAAACATTCAATCTTCCTATGTCATATAGCTTGGCCCCAATATTGCTTGGGGGATGGAGAAAGTTGTCCCATCAATGGGTCTCTAAATTAGAACATCCCTATATTTGGACCTGCTATGAGAGACAAAATAAATGGGATACAATTCCCTGTGTCTAGTTTTTTATGGCCTTATATCAGAACAAAGTCCTTCTAAGAGGATGTGGCCTCTCCCCCACTGAGGAAAAACCAAAGGAAACTAAGAGTCTTCTGCCAGCACTTGACCCTCCCCCTTAAGACCTTCTGGATCCCCTCTCTACCCTACTGCTTTCTCTCTACCCTCCTCCTTCATATGCCCCATTTTGGCCACAGTCCTGAGGGTCCCCCTCTAGACCAGCCCCCTCCCCCAAAACCCATTCCAGCAAGTACATAAAGTGGGGCTAATTACCAGCTAGAGGCTAACAATCTACTAGGAAAATACTTCCTTTGAGGCAGGTCCCTGATGGAGAAGGAGGGTTCATCCAGGTACATATCCCATTTACCATTCCTGATCTGTAGAACTGGAAAAGTAAGAATAGGGAGTTGAGGGAAGATCCAGAGGGGTTCCTGAATCTGATTTGGGGAATCTTTCAGACCCCACCTGGGCTGACATCCATAGTCTCCTCAATGTACACCTAACAGGGGAAGAAAAGGTCATGGTCTTTTCAAAATCCTAAGAGGAAATAAAGAAGGAAAACAGAAACAATACAGATCATGCTATTTTCAGATCAGGGAATCAAGCGGTCCCAGGTAATGAGCCCAACTGGGACCACTGAGACAATGAAGAAGAAGGTGGAAGACAGAGGTTGACCCATTATAAAAATATGATCCTAAAGGAAATCCAGGCATCAGGAAAGAAACCAGACAACTGGAGTAAGATAAAAGAAATCAATCAAGAGCCATCAGAGGGAGTCTCCATTGTGGCTCCGCTATAATGAATCTGACTAGTACCCATGAGGATGCAGGTTCCATCCCTGGCCTCGCTCAGGGGATTAATGATCCAGCGTTGCCATGAGCTGTGATGTAGGTCATAGATGCAGCTTAGATTTGGCATTGCTGTGGCTGTGGCACATGCCAGCAGCTGCAGCTCCAATAAGACCCCTTACCTGGGAACTTTCATATACTGTGGGTGCAGCCCTTAAAAAAAAGAAAAAAGGCAACCAAAAACTTGGGCATTCCTAGAGCCTCAGAGAATGACTCTAAGATATACTTCCACTGACCCTGAGCCACTGTAAGGTAGTGCAATCCTGAGGTCCCATTTCACTTCCCCCAGAAGGTTGATTCAAGATCAGGCTACACTTTTAGACAACCTAAGTGGTTACCATAAAACCCTGTCACACTAAATCTAGCCACCCTGCTACCCACAGAAACAGTTCCCCTGGAGCATGATTGTAAGAAACCATAGACATGACTTATTCCAGCCACCCAACCATTCAACCCAAATGCTGAAGAGGAATGTTTCACAGATGGGACCAGCTTTATAAAGAGGGAAAAGAGCTGGCAGGAAATCTCTCAGACCCAAGTTATGGAGGCACAGAGGCTACCCCCAGGGACTTCAATCCAAAAGGCAGAACTAATAGCCCTCACCCATGCCTCAGAGCTCAGGACACAGAAGATCTTAAATATTTACACAGACTCCCAGTATCCACATGCCATCCTACAGGCACATGGGGCTATTTGGAAAGAAAGGGGTGTGCTTACTGCAAAGAATAAGTGGGCAAAATAAGGCTTAAACATGTCGAGACTCCCAGAAGAAGTGCAGCTACTAAAAGAAGTGGCAGGTATTCCCTGCAAAAGTCATCAAAAAGGGAATGCAGAGGTAATAAAGGGAACAACAAGAAGACGTAAGGGCAGCCCTAGAACCAGTAACCTGATAGTTATCCTTCATGCCTAAGAGGTCAGATCCCTCCAATTACCCCTCAGTCTATATACAGGAAAAATTGGACAAAGCCCAGAAATGAGACTCCAATAGAGATCTAGGAGGCCATGGGGGGCTAGTTAATGAACATTGGCAATACTTTTTTCTCCAAATGCAGCTTGTCAAGCTATCAGGGAGGCTCATCAAGGAACACACTATGAGAGGGCAGCCCTACATAATTGGTTAATTGAGGTCATGGTAACTCCTGGAGTGAAAAGCATAATCAGTCGAATAATTGAAATATGCCCCATCTGCACAATGGAAACCCCAACACCAAAACTCCAACCTAAAAACCTGGGAAACTAGCAGCCTGCAAGACCAACTCACTCCTAAGTGGAACAGACACCATTTGGTGATTCTAACCACCCATTCTTCCCTGAAGTTTCAGAGACAGAAACTCCCATGAAAAGGACCCATCCTCCAGAGAGACAACCTAGGCCAACTTATCCTCCTTTGACCACTCGTGTGAACCTCTCTCTGATCTGAATATTCTCTTTTGAAAAACAACAGTGTTCCCCCTAAGAGCACACTACTAATTTACAGAAACCATTGCCTTCATGGGAGGGCTAGTGACCTTGGCAGGAGCAACTGAACTGTATGGAACACTGTCACAATATAAAAGGTAACACTGAGCCACTGGTGGCTAATGAGACTGGCCTCAACTTCAACCTATTACAAAAGTCCGCTGACTTGCTGGCCAGGATGATCCTGGATAATCAAGTGCCCTAGATTATCTCTTACATGACCATGGAGGGGCCTGTGTGCACTGACCAAAATATCGTGTTGTTTTTACGTTAATGCAAGTGGCCTTATTGAAGAAACTGCAAACTGGCTACTGGAAAAAGGTACTTGAGTGGCAGAAACTAGTCAGCCTCATTTGGTCGAACCAATGTGGAGTGGGTTACACTCCCTAGCATCACTGGGTTTGTACCTTTCCTGGGATCCTTAATGACCATTATTCTCTTGCTAGTATTTGAGCCAAGCATCCTAAACTTTCTGATGTCCTTTGTCTCTAAAAGGTAAGAATCCATAAAATCCCACATGGTGGTCGCTCAGGGATGGAAACAGTTAAGGCTAAGTCCCGGTGACAATCAAACATATCTAAAGGCAGCTGTGAGGAAGTTTTGCTCCTCCACCTGTGGCTATGACGACACCCAAATGCAGCAGGAAGCAGGTAGGAATGACAGATCTTCACCCCTCAGTGCTTCTCAAGAATGAGGAGCAGCAGGACTGAAGACTGGAGGAATCTGTCACTGCCAAAACCCCTTAAAAATTACTAGGAAATAAAAATAGAATCTGAGTAATAAAGTCTAACCTTTTTTTTTTTCTTTTCCTTTGTCCTTCTTCTAGTTTCACTTGTTCACAGGGGTGTGCATGCAGAGGCATCGCACGCGGCACTTTGGACCAGAGTTCCTTGTGTAAAACAGCTGCTGCGCCCTGCTCTGTGGCTCCACAGACCATGCAAAAGCACCAGAAACCACACTGCCAACCATAATGGCGAGAGCACAAGTGGAGCGCAGAGACGCTGACTAATTCTGAGATCTGGCGCCTGAGCCGCACAGCCCCGCCCCACTCGCGAGAACTCCACCCGCCCCACTCGCGAGAATTCCACCGGCACCACAGGATCCTTTGGAGCAGCCCCGCCCATGGCCTTTCAGGGCCTGCAGAGACTGAAGGGTGTGAGTTCCCACCTGTCAGTCTTTCCGTCAAAGATCACATTCCCTTGACTTCAGCAACCCTGTGTAGAAGAACCCTTGTTGGGGACCAACTCCGGAGGGTATGTAACACGACCTAACATGTGGTATTACGTGTAGAGTAATTGGCATAGGTCTAGGTAATAATAAGCATGTATTCTATGTTATTATTAACCATTATATCATAAAATTACTAGATAGTCATTTTAAACAAATTTTATTTTATCAGGGTGATGCAAAGATATGTAAGTAATACAGTGCTTAAAATTATGTAATTAAAACCTACCGTCTGAGGCGTTCCCTTCATGGCTCAGTGGTTAACGAACCTGACTAGGACCCATGAGGATGCGGGTTTGATCCTGGCCTTGCTCAGTGGGTTAAGGATCCGGTGTTGCTATGAGCTGTGGTGTAGGTCACAGAGGCAGCTCGAATCCCACGTCGCTGTGGCTGTAGCTCCAATCTGACCCCAGCCCCCAGCCTGGGAACTTCCATCTGTGGCCCTAAAAAAAAGAGAGACTATGGTCTGAGGCCAATTTTTAAATTTTTTTGAGAAATAAAACTAAATCCATTCTTATACCCATTATAAAGGATGTAGGCAATTCTGGGAGTTCCTATTGTGGCTCAGCAGGTCAAGAACCTGACTAGTATCCATGAGGATGCAGATTTGATCCCTGGTCTTGGTCAGTGGGTGGGAGATCAGGCCTTGCAGTGAGCTGTGGTATTCGTTGCCACTAGGATCCCGAATTGCTGTGGCTGTGGCTGTGGCTTAGGCAGGCAGCTGTCGCTCTGCTTCAACCCCTAGCCTGGAAACTTCCATATGCCTCAGTTAAGCCCTAAAAAGCAAGAAGGGAGGGAGCGAGGAAGGAAAGAAGGAAAGGAAGGAAGGAAATTCAGAATCCTGCCACATAAAATGACATCATTCAAGATCATCTTTTCTTCATGCCTCCAGACAAAAAACAAGATATAAATTATACCTTTCTTTTTTTTTTTTTTAATGTTCTTTTTTTTTTTTTTTTTTTTATTTTGCCACTGTACAGCAAGGGGGTCAGGTTATCCTTACATGTATACATTACATGTTTTTCCCCCACCCTTTCTTCTGTTGCAACATGAGTATCTAGACATAGTTCTAGTCTAGAACTATCTAGACATAGTTCTCAATGCTATTCAGCAGGATCTCCTTGTAAATCTATTCTAAGTTGTGTCTGATAAACCCAAGCTCCCAATCCCTCCCACTCTCTCCCCCTCCCATCAGGCAACCACAAGTCTCTTCTCCAAGTCCATGATTTTCTTTTCTGAGGAGGTGTTCATTTGTGCTGGATATTAGATTTCAATTATAAGTGATATCATATGGTATTTGTCTTTGTCTTTCTGGCTCATTTCACTCAGGATGAGATTCTCTAGTTCCATCCATGTTGCTACCTTTCAAAATAAAGTGTTGGCTATATTTTTATGTAATATGGATGAAGAGAAACTGAAGAAGTAATTATTTCTTCACCAAAAGATATATTTCTTAAAAGATCCTTATAAAATTGAGAAAACAGATTTTGTATAAAGGAATTGAGGTCATTAGTTTTTTTGTTTGTTTCTTTCTTTCTTTCTTTTTTGGCCCCCTTGCAGTATATGGAGTTCCATTTGCTTGCAGCTTTGGCAACACTGGATCCTTTAACCCATTGAGCTTGTCAAGTGTTCAAACGTGTGTCCTGGTGCTGCAAAGACACCATTGATTCTATTATGTCACAGCAGGAACACCTAGTTTTTAACTATAAATTTCTATTATAGACAGTTGTGTTGACTTATTTCTATGAAAGACTGAGCAATAGCCTCATTTTTTGTTAGTTCTACTAAAGTTTTGTAGAATCCAAGTTGATAATATTTGCATCCTATTGTGCAATAATTAGAATTTCTTCAACATTATTCAATGGTTTACATAAATTTCTTTAACACAGTATTTCTTATCTTTCCTGTAAATTGTTATTATTTTAATTTTTAAATGCTTCCTAGTTTTTTGGATGTTTTCCAAACAAGTGATTTCTACCAGTAGCAAGAAGGCCTGACTAGTCTGAGCTCTTTTATTTTTGAGAATATTTGCTCTATCATCAAACTGTAACTTGCCAGCTATGGTAATTGGATAACTCTTTGTTTCAGGGTTTAGTAGATATTACTGCATCAGCCATTGAACTTTGCTGGAAGTGTCTCAGGGGCAGTGTCTCAGTTTTGACTTTTTCTCCCGAAAGATTTCCTTTATCTTAATGGATTCCCTAAATATTATTTCTTCATGAACAGAGTATAATAAATTAATTGGAATTCATCTTTGGGTCACATGTTCTTTATGGAATTTTTGTAGAACTATATATGCTGTTTCATACTGCATATTAGTCCTTTATTTCAGAGAATGTTGCTCATATTTCTGAAAATGCTTTGATTTTTGATAAATTTATTGTGCTGTCTATTCTGGGGAAATCAGTAATGCTTAAACTGAATCAATTTTGTTTCTTCCATATGACTTTGCTCCTCACTGATTGCTTTAATCTCTGTCTTTTTTTTTTTTTTTTTGCTGGAGTTATCTGAAACCATTACTCAATGTTATTACTTTAATAATCTCAGATGTTGTATACATGTCTTGTCACTCTAATTTTTTTTTTGTTGCATTTTTGTGGTCTTGGTCCTAACATTTTTTTTCTTATGTCTTTAGTTTGTCTTTGCTTTCTGTTTTATCAACATACCTTTCTATTTTGTCCTATTGCATACATATTCATATTGTTGTTTTACAGCACAAAGCATCTCTGGAGAATTTATTTATGTTTCCTGTGGTTTTGTTTCTCCAGGCTGGGTTAATTTTTTACTGAGTTTTACAAAATGTAGACTTTTCTTTCATCATTTAAAAAAATCTTGCTCATGATCCTTTTCTTTGATCTGACATGAACTCTTCTTTCCCTTATCCCAGAATGATAGACCAGGTCCCCCTCACCAAGGCAGAGTTTGAGGGTCTGTAGTTTTCTCTCTTTATTGATTTTTCTTCCAATGCCATAGAAGGAGGAAGAGAACTCAGTCAAGTTGGGCCCTGGCATACCTTGTCTCATCTTTCACATCTCACATTTTGTAAAAGGTCCTACCTTGTGCTCCCACCATCTCATTGGGTGTGTGTCATGACTGCAAAATGACACTTTTGGATTTCAGATTTTATAGTTCAGGAACAGTTCTTACACCAGAGAACAAAACACTGTCCACTTATTTTTTTCCATTTCTCTTTCATAACCCTTTTCAGCTCAACTTCATCACAAAAGGTGAGGAAATGGGGATATTTACTCAGTTTTCTTCACATCTTTGTAAAACTCAAGAGGAATTAGCTGTGTTTTGTCAACTTCTTAGCATGGCTTCTGAAGCATGTAGGTACCGTTAGGGACATACTACTCCTGAAAAATGTTTTTCTTTCTTCAGAGTCAATGGACTGGCTCTGTGAATCCCCTGTTAAGTGTTTCTATGGTACATACCTTGTTAAACAGTAGACAGATGTTTCCCGATGGAAATTAACTGTTAATGAAGAGAAATAAGAAGGTTAGGTGACTATGAGACAGGAAAATCACCATGTACTTGAAATTGGACAGTAAATAACCTTGTTTTATCAAGGGACCATTTCTCTTAAAAAATCATTTTCTACTTTTCACCTGGATTCGGAAACTGTTCTTAATTTCTTTGATTTTAATCTGAACCAGCAATTTTCAACTCTGCCTGCACATTCACATTACCTGGGGGGCTTTAATAAAAGTGTTTCTACTCAGGCCCAAAGCTAGAACAAGGGCAAAAATGTCCGTGGTTAGACTCAGGTATTCACGTGTGAATCCGATGACAGTGAGTGTTGGGAGCCACCAGTGTATACCAATATTAAAGCTCTTGATTTGAGTTTTTAAATAAACATTACATTGTTCTACCAAAACTAATGTTTTATTAAGCAGGAATAACCTTGCATCACTAGCAATACATTTTATTTAAAAAGTAAGCTTTTCTTTTAAATGATGAAAAAATACGTATTAGTTAGGCCTAGCAGAATTTCTAAATACAGCTAATATTGTGCGGCAGAACTAACGATTCTTTCATCAACTAAACATGTTCTACTGGACTTTCATGTATAGTTATGCAGTTAGTTATCTAATGTCATATAATATCCATAATGTTACAATCAGAAGCTGCTGGTATTTGTCTCCCATATCACCAAAATCAAATCAATGTTATGTGAGTATATCCAAGGACCTGTTCATGAAACAAATAATTAAGCAAGATATTAAAACCTTACTCCACCAACTCTTAAAAAAAAAATTCTAGTAAATCAGACTAAATTTAATAGATTTCACTAGTATTTTTTTCTATTAGACTTTTACTTAATAAAAGAAAAATCTTTGATGTGCTTCAGAGAGTGTCTACCAATGCAATATTTTACTACACAGATTAAATCTGAATATTGTGCACTGAAGCAATTTAAAATTTTAGTAGTATTCTATTAGTTGCTTCTATTGTTATTATCACTTGGAGCTTGGAACTTGTGTAACAAAATAACCTAATGTAGCCTCAACCCAAGAGATTTACAGATGAACAAGAATGTAGATTTAATCTTAGGTAACAGAACTGAGTGCCAGTACCATTGATTCAAAAGTATACTTCCAAACATCCCTTTCCAGTTAACAAATGTAAGAGCTTAACTTTTAAAGCAGGGTGTTCATAAAATACATGGCTGAAAGTTAACCTGTGAAAACTATAATTTATTTCTATGAGATCTCTCAGCATCAAAATTTCAATTTATTAAAGGATTTTGATAATTGTATTTTGTGAATCCTACAGGCCCTACCTACATACCATTTCTGAAGTGGAGAGTAAAGACTTTGCTTATTGATTTTTGTTTTATGAATCCCTGGATGTTAGTAGCCATTCTAGTATTGAAATCTCTTCCTGAGAAGATTTCAGAGGTGTCCATTTACTTGTAAGGCCATAGGATTTAGCACCAATCTTATCCAAAAGTAGATCCTGGATTAGATACTATTCATGGCTCAATACTGGGTAACATTTATTCTTTTGAGCCTCAATGACTGTAAAATTATAAAGATAAAAATAACTTCCTGACAGGGGTGTTTTAGGTACCTATGTTTAAGGTGGTGTTTAAATATATGAAAAATACTTTCTGTCACACAGTAGTTGCAGAGTACATTAATAAATTTACAGTAATAAGAGTGTTATTATTATACTATATTAATTACTATACTATATTAATTATACTATATTAATTACTGTGATATTTTCCTCAGAAGTCACCAGCCCTCTACCTTAGAATTTAAGATCTTCCTAAACATTTCCACATTGGTCTGCTGGAAAATTAATGTTATAGCTAAAAAGGGAACTTGGTTTTGTGAAATGTGTACATTCAAATAAATGCAGCATTTGGAATTTTGTCTGGTTATACTTGTTCAGATCCTCTGTATCTTTCCATTTGCCTTTCATGTCTAGAATTGCAGGTGGTTGGTCCAAAAAAATTTTACTTTCATAGATCAAATTTAGGGAGAAGATATGTCAATATTCTGGATGTGGTCAGTTTTTGTATGGATTGAGCAATCCATATGGATCTCTTTGCCACCTGTGATAAGAGTTTCTTAGTAGACTCTATGATTTAAAAATAGAGTTTTTAATCTGCTGTTGTAAATCTTCCAAAATATCTAAGTCAAATAAGCCATTATTGATCTTGTTCTTCAGGAATGCTAAACTTTATCTGAACAAAAAATCTCATTAAAGCTCTAGCAGCTGCCCTTTGCTGCTATTGTTATTTTTAAATGTCTTTTGTCCAATACTTTTCTTTCCGATTGAATGGCCTCAAGTGTGGAGGAATCAATGCAGTTATCTGAGGCTTACTTTTGGTAAATAAAAATTATTGTGTGGCAACAAAATTATTGTATGGCTTCATTGCCATACTTTTAGTAACTGGTAGGAAGGAATCTTTAATTTGTACTAAAGCATCAAAAAATCTATAAAATACAAACTGTACTTAGGTTCTTTTTTTTTTCTAAGTGGCAAATTTTCTGTTCTAACTGTATATATTTTTTCTGATCAATATAGATTCATTTAATGACCATGAAGTCTATTGAAAGTAAAGTTAAAGACAATAAATTTTGATGATTGGAATTTATTTTAAGAATTCAAATAAGGATAACTTTTTATGCCAAAAGTGCTTTTAAAAAACCTATTATAAAAAGAAATAAGCAAAGCCTTAAGCAGCTGCAAAGCTTAATTCATTTCTTTCTTTCATGGATATAACTGGGATTATAGTCCTCTAAGCTTTCAAATACTGTCTTTAACTGTCATGGTTAAGGCTATTCAGACTTTTTTTTTTTTATTTTCAGGATATAAATCAGCCCTCAGGAATAATTCATTTGAAGGAGACACCCTATATGAGAGCCCAAAAGGAAAGCTTTTCATATGGGGTTAGTCTAGTTTGGTGCTATGGTTAAAAAGAAACAAATACAATAAAACAAACAAAAAGACATTATAACTATACTTTTCCAGGCACAGCAATAATTCATCCACACTGAGTAATTAGCAGAGAGCATCACCTGGGACCTCACAGAGGCAGTCATGGATACGCCAGCACCTACTAGGAGTGCTAGGCGGACTAGAGATTCTGCAGCCCTGCAGCTCCCATCACTTGGTACTCTGGAGCTGTACATGTGCCAATGACTGTCATGTGATGAGACACTCAGGAAATGACAAGGTAATAACTGTCAGTGTTTTTTCTTCTCTAGAGTGTATGTTCTTTGGATTAAGAATTGCTTATTACAAGTTTTTATATCCACAGAGCCTAGCAAAGTATCCAGTAGATGTATAACTTCATTAATTTATTTTATAACTGTTAAACATGAATGAGAATTTTGTTGCAGGCAAAATTGGGCTGTGTGTGTATGCATGTAGGTAAGTGTATATATGTGTATAGGCATGTGGGTTCATATAAGACAGAGGAAAAGACTAACCCAAGTAATAGAAAAGAACAAGTTCATATATACAGCCTTGATTGTTCTTATTTTGAACCATTCTTTTTATGATTCAGACCTTATCCGTAGAAAGCAACTGTGAAAAATGTCACTAAGACATTTTTTGAACTGTTATAAAGCAGTAGTCTTCGAAATTATGAACCTAAGCACCCAAAGATACCCAAAGATTTTTCTAGCCGGTATGTGAGCAGGACATAGATAGCTTCTAAAAAAAAAATCAATTTCCAGACCCTTAACTTCTATATGTGTCCTTTCCAGAAATCAATATGCCAGAGAACATCTGTGATTTGCCAGTTTTTTTTCACCTCCCCTTTAAAAATTGCCCTTTTACCACTATACAAAGGGAAAAGGTACATCTTATCCACCCTACATAATGTGGTACTTTGCCACTGGGTGAAAATGCATGTAGGCACCGAAGGAGTATTATAGACATGTTGCTTTTGTGGAGAGCACTGTAAGGGCAAAGTAAAGAGAAAGATATTGAAGGGGAAGCACCTTATTTCATCTAGGTAACAAAGTAAAGGTAGGGCTTTCTATATACTTTAACTATTTACCTGAGAATTAAGTAGTGAGATTTCTGTCATGGGAATAAAAAACTAATTATGTTTAAATTAAAATTAAAGTGAAGGCAGACGTTTTCATGGAAACTCAGCCTGATTTTAACTAAGAACTACCTTTGTCATTTAAGTTATATGATGGCTTTTTTCCAAGCTTGAAAAGACTAAATCTGAAGCTTCATAGTGTTGATGACAAACTTAGTAAAATCCCACTCTACCACTAAAAGCAAAGTTCAAATACTTAAATTGCACTAAGCACAGAGTTGAAGTATTGCAGGCTTAACTAAATGACCAGAATGAAACTGAGGGATGGGAATCAATGGCATTCCATCTGAGTTTATGGTATCAGTGTTGTTTTACTTTTTGTTTGTTTGGCCATGCCCAAGGCATATGGAAGTTCCTGGATCAGGGATGTAACATGTGCCACAGTGCAAACTGAGCTGCTACAGTGACAATGCCAGATCATCCTTAACCTGCTGCACCACAAGGGAACTACATCAACGGGTTTTATTGTCTCTTTAAAGGAGGATCCAATCAACAAACTGTCAGAAACTTTTACAGTATATAAAATTATGATCATAAGTTATTGATAAGTTTTAAATTCACAAGGGCATACAGAGTTTTTTTTAAATTCTTTTAGGAGGTATAAAATGAAAAAGCTTGAATTTCACAGCGTAGTGTTCAGGTTGGCTTCCAACTGTATCCTTAATTTCTGTGATAGTCTTGTGAGCATTTCTAATTACATGGAAAGTCTTGATTTAAGTAAAACATGACCTTTACCCCACCCCCACCTTTCCATTCCTCTCCATCTTCTAGATTTCAAATAAGGAAAAAGATCTCCATTTAAAACAGGATCTCTAAGGTTCAAAATGTTGAACAAAGTACATCAGTTGGCCTACCTACTTCTGTGACCTCGTTCATTCATTTACATCTTATAAAATTATATATATAGAAGAGTTTAAGTCTACCATCTTGCTGTTTGCCTTCTACTTACAACATCTACAACATCTTTTTTTTTTCTTTTCTTTTTTCTCTGTATCATGCTTCCTGCTGGGTTAATTAAAATTTTTTCATATAGTAATTTAACACCTCTATTGGTATTTTAGCCATACCTCTTGAACTATTTAAATAGTTGCTTTAGGATAGGGTTTTTCAGTGTGAGCACTATTGACATTTAAGGCTGAATAATTCTTTGTTATGAGGAGCTGTCATAGTGCAGTTAGATACCTTCACTTCTACCCTCTAAATGTCAGTAGCACCAATAGTATTTCCAGATAATTCCCAAATGTGCTATAAGGGGTAGGGGGGAATCACAGCTTGTTTAGAATTAGTCCTTTACAGGGTAAAAGATGCAATGACAAGTAATCACTATCAACTCAAAGTTAATGTTATACCACCCATATTGACTGCATTGATCTCTATAAGAATTTTATGAAATAATATGCTTTTATCCCCATCCTCAGGATGGGTTAAGCAAGGCACTGAGAGGTTTGATAACTTTCCCCAAGTTCCAAAGCAATTCTATGAAGTTTTGTTTCTTATAAAAATAACATATCCTAGAGTTCCCTCGTGGCTCAGCAGTTTAAGGATCTGGCGCTGTTACTTCTGTGGAACTGGTTACAACTGTGGTCCATGTTTGGTCACTTGCCTAGGAACTTCCGCATACCATGAGAGTGGCCAAAAAAAACAAATAAATAAATAAATAACGTACTTTCTTGTAAATTTTCTACTCTCTTGAATTTTTTATAATTTAAGAATCTGTGAACTAATTCCCCAACTCCACTTTTTATTGTTTTTACAATTAACACCTTATTAACTGTGGACAGGTGTTTCCCAATGGGAGATTGAATTCCAACCAGGTGTTAATGAAAAGAAACAAGAAAGTTAGGTTAATAAGACATGGGAAAATTGCCATGTATCTAAAATAGGACTGTAAATGAGCTTGTACTGTCAAGGGAGAGATGTATTTTCTTTTAAAATCACTTCTAGTTTTCTGCCAAATTTCAAGAACTTTTGATTTTTTAACTTTGGTTAAAGGTAATGTAAAATTTGATGATTTGATTTATACAAATATAGTCTTGACCATTGATCTTTATCAAAACAAAGGATTTGTGACCCCCTTGAGTATATATATTGCTAAATAATATACTTTATAATGAAAAAATTAAAACAGGAGAATGGAGGATGGTGTAATACATTTTAATGATATTTTATGATAGAACAGCTTTTTCACAGGATGAACATGTACTTTCAATCCTTTGCTTTATGCATGCATGGAATTATGTAATATACTATGTTCCTCAGTAAAACTGAGTTCTTATTCAGGATTTTATAAGCAGTAGTATTGGAATTTTCTTTGTCCAAATATATAGGGAATGTTGTTAGGCACATTTTCACACACACAAAAAATATGATTATAACGAATAAGTAGAATATTTCTCCGAAACCAGTATTGATTAAGAATTTGAAAAGAAAAAAGAAGAATTTGAATATAATGGCCAATCTGATTTAAAATAGAAATAATAAGAAGGCATTTCGTGCCTCTACACTTAATAAACATGAAAAAACATCTACAGTTCTAGTGAGGATAAACTGAGTTGTGTACCTCTGTATACATCTCTTGGAAAATAAATCTGTAAAATACACCAAGGGATGTATGTGGCAAGATAGCAAAGAAAAGGGAGGATGTGGTATTCCCTTAATATGTATCAAGAGATAAATAAAATCATACATGAATGTACTTTATTTAATGAATGTATTCTATTGAAGTAATCATAGATGTTGAGAAGTTTATATTTTAGTATAGATGATGGGGTCAGTACAGTAAAAGTGAAGGGGGGATATTTGCAAGTTAAAGTAGAGTGGTCATGGTAGGTCTTACAATATAAGTGAAAAGAATACATAAGTGAAGACTTGAATGAAGTAAATATTTTTAGATTTTCTTTAGCACTTAGATTTTTAAGTTCCATTTGAAATTTGATAAAGCAGGAGGTAAGATTCTTTTTCTCTCCTAAACAATGGATGGACAATACTGTTAGAAACCCAGTCTTAAATTTCATTCATTGTATTGCTATGCCAATGTTATCATGTAACAAATAGCTATGTATTCATGAGCTTGTTTCTAGGATTCTTTCAAAATGCCATTGATGTATTTTTTTTTTCTATGGCTGACTTAACACATGATTTTAATTATAATGTAAATCATAATTTATATGTAAATATGATTTATGTCACAGCTTTGTATTATAACGTACATTATAATTATATTTTGAGGCCTGACAATATGTCTTCTTATTTATGGGCCTTTATTAATAATAAGGCTTGGTTTAAGTTTATACTTCCCTGTGCTTATCAAAAACATCTAAATTAGGGATAACCTGTGTTAGGAATACTCTGAATAAATATAGATTTTTATTTTACTGAATTTGTAGATAACTTCTGGGAGAACTGACATCTTATACTTCAAATATATGATGTACTTCTCCATTTAATCTGATTTTCTTTAATGTTTATAATTTCATTAAGGTTTTATTTATTTATTCCCAGGTTTGTTCTTTGCTACTTTTTAATTTTTTGCTATTATAAATGCAGTATTTTCTATTATTTCTTAATTCATTAATGCAGGTTTATTACTATGTGTGTCTAGCCATGTTGTTAAAACTTCTCAATAGTTATAATAATGTGTCCATTAATTTATTTTCAATTCTCTGAAGAGACATTTTTATAGTAGATGAATAATGACAGTTTTATTTTTCCTTTCCTCCTTTGGAAACATTGTAGAATTAACTAGGAATGCTAATAAAACAGTGGTGGAATTTTGTCCTATGCTTGATTTTAATGGGAATATTTATATTGTTTAACTGTTATGTATGATAATTTTTGTGTTTATAGTTGAACTTTTTTATTAGATAAAAGAAGTTCCCATTTATTGATAGTTTATAAAAAGATTTTATCAAAAAATGTGTGTAGAATTTGATCAAATGTTTTTCCTGCTGTTGTGGTATTTTTGTAATGTAAAGGACATTAACTGATTTTAATGTTGCACCATCCTTTAATTCCCAGTTGGTTGTGATTTCTTTTTATTCAATGCTGGATACATTTGATAATACTTATGTAAAATATTTCTGCATTCTTATTTACAAGAATTCCCCCATTTTGTCTCAGTATTAGAGTACATTAAGCTGTTGAAGATGAATTCAGTCATTTTCAGCTTTTCAATAGTCTATAATGACTTTATAATTTGAGAAATACCTACTCCTTGAAAATTCAGTACAACTTATCAATGCAGTTATCCAAAGCTGGTGTCTAATTTTGAAATTAAATGTTTTTTTTTTTTTTTTCATTGTAAGGCTGCACCTGTGGCATATGGAAGTTCCCAGGCCAGGGATTGGATCCAATCTGCAGCTACTACCTAAGACTCTATAGGTACAGCAACATCGGATCATTTAACTCACTCTGCCAGGCCAGGAATTGAACCCACATCTCCACAGCTGCCTGAGCCACTGCAGTCAGATTCTTAACGTACTGAGCCACAGCAGGAATTCCAAATGTCAATTTTTAAATATATTATTATTGGTAATTTCAGGTTTCCAAATTTTGGAGATGTAGTTACTAACATTTTAGCTGTAAATTGATCCATTTTACCTTGTTTTCAAAAGTATTGTTTCATATACATATTTAATGAGAAAAAAAATGTATGTATATATATATTTTTTTTTCCAACTCTGGAATTAGGGACCCAGTTGAAAATCCAAGTAAAATTTATGGTCAGCCCTCCATATGGGCAGTTTCTCCATATCCTCAGTCTCTCCATACCTGTGGCTGCATCCCTAGATTCAGCCAGTCATGGATTGTGTAATACTGTAGTGTTTACTGTCGAAGAACATCCATGTATAAGTGGACCTATGAAGTTCAAACCCATGTTGTTCAAGAGTCAACTGTATGATCATAAGTTTTAATTTCATCTGTATCTGTAATCCAATTCAGTTCTCAGAATTGTATACGGCTTATTTGAGCATGCTTAATTTTATTTTTTGTCCATATTTACAAAACCATTGCCTACATTGATAATATTTTTGTTTTAGAGTAACCAGAGTTAAAGTTTTTTGAACAATTGTATTGTTGTGTTGATTTTTAAAAATCACGTCTGCTTTATTAACTTCTATTTTTTGGGTTTTTTTAATTTTTATTTTTTGGAGTATAGTTGCTTTACAATGTTGTGTTTGTTTCTGGTGTACAGTGAATGGTTCAGTTATACAAATACATATATTCATTCTTTTTTAGGTTCTTTTCCCATATAGGTATTACAGAATATTAAGTAGAGTTCCCTGTGCTATACAGTAGGTCCTTGTTGGTCATCTATTTTATATATAGTAGCGTATATTTTAATCCCCAACTCTTAATTACCCTTCCCCCCTTTCCCCTTTGGTAATCATAAATTTGTTTTTTATGTCTGTGAGTCTGTTTCTGTTTTGTAAATAAGTTCATTTGTATCTTTTTTTTTTAGATTCCACATATAAGTGATATCATAGTCTTTCTCTGTCTGATTTATTCACTTAATATGATAATCTTTTAACTATTAGAAAAATACAAAGAGATGAGACTGATTCTGGACAGAGATCTAAGATGCAGGTGGTTCACCAAACAAAAAGAAAATGCTTAAATCTCAAAGGAAGTCACAGGGGCCACAGATTTCTTATGGATATACATGATGCAAGAGTAAAATGATTAATGAAAGCCAGGATTGGTGTGTTGGAACCAATGGGTTTTGACCACTGTCCATCCTGTTTGGTCAGTTGTCTCTCATCCCAGGCCAGAAGGACTTGATCATTATTTGTGTCATCACTCCCACTCATAAAACTGATGGTGAAAACTGGGGTTTTCACCAGGATAATGAATGTAGAAATTATATTTTTAAATTGTTTAAAAAAAGTTTGAATATATTCAAATGTATGTCATAACTTTCACTTAATCTAGGCTCAGGCTTGTGAGTGGGTCTTTGATGTTCTCCAGAAAGATAAAATATTTGAATCCAATTACCATACTGAAAGTATACCTCCAAAGTTTTAATTTCCTATCATTTCTCCTCCATTTGTCTGAAGCTGCTATTCAGAATTTTAATAATTCATTTACATAAGAATCCTTTTCTTAGCTCCAGACAGTGTGAATGTTTTTATGCAGATTAAAGTGTACTCATTTGAAAAATTTAGGGGGGGGGACAGAAAAAAAATACCCAAAAGCCAAAATCAGATTATAGATATAATAAGCTGCAGTGAATTCCCGTGTGCTACAGCTTCTGTAGAAATGTGAAAATGTCATCAGGTAAAATGCATTTAGATAAAATGTTCCACTGTCTATGTGTTTATCATTTTTCTTTATTCCAGAATAGGAATTTAATATTTTACATTTCTCCAAAAATTACTATGCATTGTGTAAAACTTCTGAGTTAAGATTGCACAAAAATCATATAAAAATATGAATTATCAAGTATAGGAAAACGTAACATGATTTCCCTTCTGCCTAATGTCCCACTAGCCAGAAATAAGAAAAAAAGTGTAATGAATTTGAAAACAAGAAGCTAACATATTCTACTCCCTTAAGCACTTTAAATTTTCTAATGAAGGAACCATCTCCTGCTGAGTTTCTTGTCAGAAAATCTAATAAAGTTTTTATTAAAATGAACAGTCACAGAAAAGGAAAGTTTGAAGTAAATTCTCTATGTGGTTTAATAAGACCTTTTCCTCATAAATAGCACATAAGTCCTTCATTAAAAAGATGAATAAGACACTCAAAGATGTAGTTTAGTGCAAAAGCCATTAATTAGGCCTTGAAGAATACTGTATGGCTAGAAGAAGTAATCAATATAAAAGCAAAATGAAAATATGTCACTTGAGAATAACTTTAGAATAAATAATGATTTGATTATGCACTTAAAGCACAAAAGACTTTGAAATGAAATGGGACCAAAAAGTTATCAAGCAACTATATATGAAAGACTCCTTCAGATACTCTTTTAAGCAAGAAACTGTTTTATCCATTAGCTAGTGAATACTCTTCCACCATGACAAATGTTAGAAACCAATATTAATTTTGAATAAACCAAACATGATTAGTATTAAAACACAAGGATTATGCCTTTGACTACTGCAATGAACTCAGAGGCCCCCTCACACTACCCTATACGTAAGAATTTGGAGAACACTTTTACATCTCTTTTGAGAAAAACAAAGGAACTCTAATTGTACACAAAGGAACCTTGTAATTATATGCATTATTAGCAATGACTAGCACGTGTCTTGAAAAATAAATGTGAAGCAGGTAAACTAGTTAAATAAATATGCACATTTTTCTTTTATTAATGTTGGAATTTTTTCAATAAAACATAGAATATTTTTCTTTTTTTTGGTCTTTTCTAGGGTCGTACCTGTGACATATGGAGGTTCCCAGGCTAGGGGTCTAATCAGAGCTGTAGACCACAGCCACAGCAATGCCAGATCCGAACCGCATCTGAAACCTACACCATAGCTTATGGCAACACTGGATCCTTAACCCACTGAATGAGGCCAGGGATTGAACCTGCAACCTCATGGTTCCTGGTCAGATTTGTTAACCACTGAGCCATGACGGGAACTCCAAAAATAGAATCTTTAAGGTAATATTTTGTATATTGTAATTTTAACAATATATAAGCATTTCATATGAGCTCTGAGAGAAGGAAGGATAAAAATATTCTTTAAATGATTTTACATATGACATACTATATTTTTTAATTTAAATTTTCGATTGATTTCTTTTCAGAAACATATTTTATTGTCACAGAAGTATATCTAGTGAATACTCACAAACACATCTGTGTTTGAAAGTAAAAGCTGCTACTCTGACCAATCTTCAGAATTTTAAATATTAAAAAAGAAATACAAGCTCAGAGAATTATCACAAAGTGAACATAGCTGTGTAGTGCAACTTGGTAAAATTTTTTTTTATCTTTTATTTATATATATTGTTTTCTACTGTACAGCATAGTGACCCAGTTACACTTATATGTATACATTCTTTTTTCTCATATTTCATGTTCCATCGTAAGCGACTAGGCAGAGTTCCCAGTGCTACACAGCAGGATCCCATTGCTAATCCATCCTGAAGTCAACATTCTGCATCTATTTACCCCAAGCTCCCAGTCCCTCCCAGTCCCTCCCCTTCCCCCTTGGCAACCACTAGTCTATTCTCCTTTTCTGTGGAATTTTATTTTCTGTGGAAAGATTCCTTTGTGCCAGCCATATATTAGATTCCAGATATAAGTGATATCATATGGTATTTGTCTTTCTCTTTCTGACTTAACTTCACTCAGGATTAGAGTCTCTAGTTCCATCCATGTTGCTGCAAATAGCATTATTTTGTTCTTTTTTATGGCTGAGTAGTATTCCACTGTGTATAATACCACATCTTCCTAATCCCATCATCTGTCAATGGACATTTGGGTTGTTTCCATGTCTTGGCTATTGTGAATAGTGCTGCAGTGAAAATGCAGGTGCATGTGTCTTTTTCAAGGAAAGTTTTGTCTGGATATATGCCCAAGAGTGGTATTTCTGGGTCATATGGTAGTTCTAGGTATAGTTTTCTAAGGTACCTCCATACTGATCTCCAATAAAATAGAGATTCAAAAAAACAATAGACAAAATCAATCAAACCAAGAGTTGGTTCTTTGAAAAGGTAAACAAAATAGACAGACCTCTGGCTAGACTCATGAAGAAGAGGAGAGAAAAAACCCAAATAAACAAAATAAGAATTGAAAAAGGAGAAGTCAAAATGGATACTACAGAAATACAAAAAGCCATATAAGAATACTATCAACAATTATATGCCAACAAATTTGACAACCTGGAAGAAATGGACATCTTTCTAGAGGCTTACACCCTGCCAAAACTGAATCAAGAAGAAATAGATCAACTGAACAGACTGATCACTAGAAATGAAATTGAATATGTCATAAAAACACTCCCTACAAATAAAAGTCCAGGACCAGATGGCTTCACAGGTGAATTCTACCAAACATACAAAGAGGAACTTAGACCCATCCTCCTTAAACTTTTTCAAAAGGTTGAAGAAGAAGGAACACTCCCAAAGATATTCTATGCTGCCACCATCACCCTAATCCAAAACTAAACAAAGATACCACCAAAAAAGAAAACTATAGGCCAATATCTTTGATGAATATAGACGCAAAAATTCTCAACAAAATTCTAGCCAACCAAATCCATCAACATATCAAAAAGATAGTACATCATGACCTGGTGGGATTCATCCCAGTTTCACAAGTATGGTTCAACATATGCAAATCAATCACCGTCATACACCACATTAATAAAAGTCAAAAACCACATGATAATCTAATTTATTTTTTTAATTTAGGATTGGGTTTTTAATTTGAAAAGTCATTTACCACAAGTAAAATATATTTCTCATATACCTGCAGTGGTTTCATGTCTCCCATTTACTTCCCTGTTGCTAGAGTGTTTCTCAAAATGCCCTGACCTGAACATTACTGGGCATGTCCTGATCATATCTTAAACCAATTGAATGTTTACAATGTCTCCTTTTGACGTATCATTCTGTAATAGGTTTCTTAAAATTAAGGAAAGATACACAGATAATATTAATACAATGTGAAGTTCAAAGTCACAAAAGAACAAAGTGAGAAACAGCTTTTCTTTACCACAAGATAGAATCGATTATTTTGGCTTAAGAGCTATGGATCTAAGAACTATTCATTGCACCCTGACCACTTCCCCTGCCTGCTCCTCCTTCTGCCTTAACCATTGCTATATGGCATGATGACTCTCAATTGTGGGCAAAGAACCAAAAAAAAAAAAAAAAAAAAGACTCAATTTTTTTACTTCTCCCTCTTCTACAATAAGAGCTTCTTTCTGTAATTTTCTTTGTTTCTTCTTGGTTTAGAAAAAATTTTTGACCAAAAGTATCTATCCCTATCATCTTTTCTTTCTTTAATAAGAAAATCAAAGCTAATTTCTTCTTTGATGTAACATACCATTGCTGAAACTCAGCCTCTGCCCACCAGAGTTTTGGGTGAAAGAGAAAGGAATAGCTTTTATTGCTTGGGCAGGCAGAGGAGACCACAGCAGGCTAATGCCTAAAGACAATGCCCTCGTTTGGGGAAGAATTGGAGGGAGTTTTATAGTCTAAAAGGAGAAAAACAGAGTCTCAGATAAGAATCAGGGTTGAGGAAAACATGCATTCTTTTTCTTTCAGGGAATCTTAGTCATCAAAACTGGTGTCAGAAGTTCTGAGCATGATGCTGGTGATGGTCTTCTGGGTTATGGCATTTTGACTTTTCCTAGAAAAACAATACTTGTGAAAAAGGGCATATTGATCAGAGATTAGAACAAATCAGGAAAGTTCCTGATAATATCATGTGTTTATATAATCTTTAAACCAAAGGCAATTGTTCTCATGGTGCCTAATATTTAGCTCACAATTGATTGTGTTTAGGGTGCAATCAAATGAGGGAGAAGCACGAGGAAGGGATCCAAACTATCAATTTTAAACTATTTGTTTCTAAGCTATTCATTTCTAAAAGAGGCATAAAAAAATATAACTTTTCCCTTAGGTGTATAAAATGCCTACATCATTGTGTGTAGGAACCAGGATTCTTTGAGGGGAACCAGGATACTATGCCAAGGTTCTACTGTTGTAACTTGACTGTTCCTCCCTTGTCTTTGCATCCCCTCCCTTCCCTTATCAGCAACTGTCTGAACCTGCCCCTTGGAACTCAGGGAAGGTCATGGAGGCTGAATGAGGCCCATTTCCTAGAAATAAGAAATGGGGGACACAGAAAGTCTTTTGTGCCCAGAGACCTATAGGACCCTTGCTTTGTTTTCATACCTGAGCAGAACAGAGATGAGATTCAACCCTCTGATAAAACTGATTGGAAAATCAAGGACAGTTAATTACCAGGAGGAATAGTACTCATCCTCAACCCTGATTCCTTCATTTGTCTACGAAGAATTCCCAAGTTCCACATGGTTAGAAGGTTTCACAGCTCTTTAGGTCAGAAAGGACTTAGGATCCAGGTGTGAGTCCAAACTTGGAGTTTTTAACAGTGTGCTTTTATAAAGAAAGTAAAAGAACAATAAAAACATGTAGTTATACAAAAGTTTAAAATCTCTCTGTAACAAATAAGATCTATATTTTTATTTTTGTTTTATTGAACCAGTTATTTGTAGGTAAAACACATCCTCAGAGAATTTGATGACATGTTGGGAAGTCTGCTTAATTTTCTTCACACCATTTTGGAATTCTCCATGCCACCAATTATAAACTTTAACTCATTTAATTTAATTTCATTGTGTAAAAAGAAACGCCAAAATTCTGAGTTTTGTCTGGGTGAAGATTAAGAGCAAAAGTAGTGATGCCAAAATTTTGATTTAGGCTGTTAATGAACCCACAGCCTAAGACAAAAGGAATATGTACTAGAAAACTACCAACTCCCTATCCTCAGCATTGTTTCTAACAAATACCCAATGGCTGAAATTGAAAAGGAAGAAAAATCCCCTTGCTAGTCTGAAAAGGAGCATTGTTATCACATCTGTATCCTCTGTAAGTTTTAAAGATTTTGTGAAAGATTATAAACCCAGACATGTTTAAATGGATCAAAATTTAATTGCATTCAGACTGAAATGTGTGTTCTGTCTATACTATGAATAAATTAATAATGCTGTTAGCTTTCTAATGAAATCAATTTGGTAGTCACAAAGGAAGTTTTTATCATATTATAGATTCAATGCTTGCATCTTGAATCCCACCAGAATTTTTATGTTGAAGCTCTAACCTCAATGTAATGGTATTTGGAGATGAGTTCTTTGAAAAGTAATTAGGGTTAGATAAGCTCATGAAGTTAGGGCCTTCAATCGAAGAAAGGTAGGCTTTTATAGAGATACCAAAGAGCTCCCCTCACTTCCTGTGTACATCTAAAGAATAAATCAGTGAGTACATAGTGGGTTGGTAGCCACCTACAAGCTAAGAGAAGCCTCATTAATGAAGCCACTTCCCAACATCCAGAATTCTAAGAAGCAAGTTTCTGTCGCTTAAGATACCCAGTCCAGGGGTATTTTGTTATGGCAGCCCAAGCTGACTAACACATATCATGACATCAATTGCCAAGAACATATAAAATTGTAGCTGTTCTTGGTTTGCTTTCAGAGGCAGAAAAAAATTTTTTAAATAAGTTAGCAAGCTTGAAATAGTTTTCTTTAATCCGTATTAATTTTTCCCTTTTTTTTTTTTTTTTTTTTTGTCTTTTTGCTATTTCTTTGGGCCGCTCCCGCGGCATATGGAGGTTTTCAGGCTAGGGGTAGAATCGGAGCTGTAGCCACCAGCCTACGCCAGAGCCACAGCAACGCGGGATCCGAGCCGCGTCTGCAACCTACACCACAGCTCATGGCAACGCTGGATCGTTAACCCACTGAGCAAGGGCAGGGACCGAACCCACAACCTCATGGTTCCTAGTCGGATTCGTTAACCACTGCGCCACGATGGGAACTCCAATTTTTCCCTTTTTAATTTTTTATTAATTATGCCTTACATTCACAATTAAGATTCTTTCATTCTCTCCTTTGTCTCTTTAGTCATTTCATATTCAATATTTTCATTATCATATATTCTATCAAATATGATATTTTGTTATCATATATTCATAATATATGAATTATATTACATTATAGTATTACTCATATATTATAATTTAAATAAGTAAGGAATTCTGCTGTGTTTGTCCTAATTTCATTTACTCTTTCGATGGAAAATACATCCCATTTGTTATCATTTTTCCATTGTGATCTTACATCTTGTATTTCTGGTAATTTCACAAGTATTTTCTATTTAAAACAAACAAGCAAACAGGTAGATGATAATAAACATACAAATAAATAAATAGACCTACTGGAAAGATGATGCCAATTTTTTAACATCTGCCACATTTATGTATACTTTGAAAATCCTCTCTCTCTCTCTGTATATATATATATATATATATCTCCTTTAAAATTCAAACTAAAGTATAACATAGTCAGCTCTCTCCCGGGGAAAGGAATCCCCACTAAAAGGAATATTAATTTACTGGTTTCACAAAGATCTGTTCCAACATTTTAGATAGAACAAGCTGTCTATTTCCTGTCATCTGTGTCAGCAGAAGATGAATTTGGAAATATCCCTCAATATTAACTTTTAATTTCCTCTTTCACAATTAATATATATAATATTTTTTAAAATGCAATATATTTCAATAATTTCAGATTTTCTGAGCCTTTTAGACCGAAATTTAAAGTCAGTTATTGCACTTATTCTTTTCATTATATAATGTCCAAGGAAAAGAAAAGAATTATGTTAAGTATAAATCTTCTTCTATTTATCATGGAGTTACATCCTGATAAACCCATCAAGTTGAAAATATCGTAAATAAAAAATGCATTAGAGTTCCCCTTGTGGCACAGCAGAAACAAATCCAACTAGTATCTGTGAGGATGTGGGTTCAATCCCTGGCTTCGCTCAGTGGGTTGGGGATCCAGTGTTGTGGTGAGTTGTGGTGTAGGTCACAGATGTGGCTTGGATCCCACATTGTTGTGGCTGTGGCTTAGGCTAGCAGCTAGCAGCTGCTAGCCTGGGAACTTCCGTATGTTACAAGTGTGGCCTTAAAAACAAACAAAAAAAAATTATAGAAAATTACTATCAACACTTATATGCCAACAAATTGGCTAACTTGGGAAAAATTGATAACTAACTAGAAATATACGTAGTAGCCAGTTTAACAGGTATAAGGAGGTGCTTCCAGTTTATATGCTATTTTCCAGAATTTATGATCTCCTCACTGCTTTTCCAGCCTCAAGGCAATGCCACATGTTCAAGGTTTTTGTTATGGCAGCATTCTGTTAGGAATATGAAAGGACAAATGTACGTGTTTGGGAACACAGAGGAGAACCGAGTTCTAACATTTTCCATATAAAATCAATAGATGATATTTAAAATTAAAAATAAAAAGTAGTAGAATAATCATGTTATCTGGTAATATGAATGTAAACACCAGAAGTGTCAACTAGCAATATAAAATATATATTTACCCTTGAAAACGGGAAGCTGATGAGGAGGCTTGAGGCAGGAGACTGCTCTTTACAGATTGTTAAAAGACGTACAGAAATATTTTGATATTATGCACATTATCATTGTGATAAATTAAAATTTTTAAAAATTGAAAAAAAAGGAAAAAGGAAGAGCACATCTTTGCTTCAGTAAAGAATACAGAAGGGCTATAGTTCACAGGACAACTCCTCTATAATTAACCAGAGTACCAAAATAATATCCATTTCTTGGTCATGGAACTCATAAAAATGGTCATGTTGATGAATCAAAAATTTCCCATCTATGAAATATAACAAATGATTTTTATTCTCAACAATGACACATAATAGCTATGTGGGCTTTGATGAGTTACCTAGACTCTTGAACCTCAGTTTCTTCATTTATAAAAAGAGTCACAGAATTTGTGTGAGGATTAATAAAATAATCTATTTAAAACATCCTCTATTCTTCCTCTTCCTCACACTTAATAGCTACATGAGAAAATATAGTTATTATTCTTTAGGAATCAATTTCTTAAACTGTCAAAATAATATAACCCATTAGTGAATTACTATGCTCATTATATTAACTGAATTAGAGTTATTTTTTTAAAAAATCACACATACAAATAATTACAATGAAATTGACTGTCCTCTTGATTTCCTAAACTGACATCTGTCTATTCATTAGTTGTTTTGATGCTTTTGGCTAAACAAAGCATCAGTCCATACATGGGACTAACAATAACAAATGAAATTATTTGGGAGTAATTTTTCTAAATGTAATGAAAAACCTAGTAAATCCCCTCAATTCATAGAAGAGAGGAAATATCTAAAGATTTCCCTAAACAAATTAATGTTTGTGCCTTATTGTCACTCTATATGGGTATCATATGTCAACGTTCAGCAAGTGTCAAATAGAAATACAGTTGCGTGCTTTGGACTTCTTCAAGGCGAATGAGATAAGCAGGAAAAATGCGTTCAATGTCAGTGTTCCAATGTAAGTTAGAAGCTAGAAACATAAAAACGCTAGTGGGAAACATAATATATGGAAATTGGTTTGCCTAACCCTACTTTCTGACAGAGAATGATGGCTCCCCTCTATTTATCTATTTGATATCGTAAACTGCTTGTCTCAGCTGCAGGGCCGATATCACTTTCTATGAAGCAGATGGTGAATCATGGCTAAATCAAAAACTGCAACTGTTTTAAGTGTAAGGAATTGCAGTTTGTTTGTCTCCCGATGAGGACACGCCAGAAAACATGAATTTTCCTTTCCAGTAACATCTGAGTGATGTTATTTTAAAATGCATGTAGTGTCAAGGACAGATTTTTATAATTTTTTCATCAAAGCATTTTCTATTATACTCAATTCAAAGAGAAAAATGGATCTCAGCTTTCAAAGCAAGTAATTGGTCATTCATAATTTATATCTATCAAATATGCCAATTTTATAACCCTGAGGGGTGTGTTTTGGTAGTGTTTTATTGATAGCTCTTTAAAGGAGTACATAGTGTTTCGAGAAAAACTATTTCTCTTGATTGTTACATATCATCTAAATAATTTTCCCAACATTTTAAATATCATCTTGAGAGACATTACAGGATTAAGAAGGGTACTGAAAGCCATGATTTTTAGCTTAGAAAATTTATTATTTTAAAGAATGGGCACAAGAAATACATTGCCACGTGAAAGAAATTACTGTAAGTCAATAAGAAGTCAGTTTTGGGGTAGGTAATATAAGCAATATAAGTAAATACTGAAGGAATCAAATTGAGAAGATGACAACCATCAGGTAGAAGGAGCTAGTTCTTAAAAGGAAGTTCTTGGGAGTTCCTGTAGTGGTTTAGTGGGTTAAGGACCCAACATAGTCTCCATGAGGATGCAGGTTTGATCCTTGGCCTTTCTCAGTGGGTTAAGAATGCAGCATTGATGAAAGCTGCAGTGTAAATCACTAATGTGTTTTCAGATCCTGCGTTGCTGTGGCTGTGGTTTAGGCCAGCAGCTGCAGCACTGATTTAACCCCTAACTTGGGAACTTCCATATGCTCCAGGTGTGACCCTAGAAAAAAAAAGGAAGTTCTTCACAGGGCAGTAAATGAGAGGAGTATATTCAAACATATTTTTCATATATTAATTTATGAAGATATTAAAAATAACTAAGAATGTGGCTCTAGAAGTGCAAAAAAAATTATTTTTGAATTTGAATCACAAGTCCACCACTGACTATCTGTGTGATTGGGCCATGTATTTACCATATTACTTGTACAATATTTATGATTTAACTCTATGATTTAAATCTTTATCATTTAACTTTATAAAGATCTTGTTTATAAAATACATCATTTATTTAAGAGAAAATATGACAAATCTTATACAAAGTACTCAACAATCATATTTTGCTTATTTTTCCCCAATATAATCATCTCCTCAAATTGCCTTCAGAAAGTGGTATATTCTGACTCTATACTTAAAAATGTTTCAAGGACATTTTATATATGAGAAAGCAACCCTACGTTAACAAATGTTAGCCTTCCATCTACATCAATGAATGGTTCTCCACCCAGACAAGTTTATCCCAGGAGAACTTTGAAATTATTGGAAGCATTTTTCATTAACAGAACTGTGGAGGTGCTACTAGCATCTAGTGAATAGAGGATAGCAATAATGCTAAACATCATAAAGTACACAAAACTACACAGAAGAGCTCTCTCCCACAAAGAATTATCCAGCTCAAAAAGTCAACAGTGTAGAGTTTGAGAAACCCTGGTCTATGTAATGAGAATGGTCCCTCACATTTAGTAAAATGTTATAAATGAATGTGGAAATAATTCATTTTTCTTTCAGAATTAGAGCTGCCTTGTAAAGTTTAGGACAGAAGACAAAAATGGCAGAAATACTGCAAGAAAAAGTAAAACTGAGCTCAAGTTTTTCTGAGCAAAAGACAAAGATTTACATAACTAATTCCAAAAAGTATAATCCACGAGGAAGGTGAGTATGTTATCTCAATGTCCGTGAGCTTCCATTTCCTCAGCTAAAGAATAGAAGTAACAATGCCTCCCTTTTATAGCTATAAAAATTAAATGGAATAACATGTAAGATTTCTAGCAGAATGTATGGCAGAAATAAATGCTCAAAGAATAAAGACTGATTCTACAGAGATAAGACCAAGAATAAATTCCTCTAGAATACTCTAAAATAAGTAGAATACTCTAGAATAAATTCATACTCTTGTCCAGAGGAATTTGACTTTAAGTCATTGTAGAAGTTTGTATTCTGACCTCAGAAACTAAATGATTGAACATTCATGGTATATTAAAGGGCAATGCAATCGTATTGCTTAAAAAGGTTTTAAGGACATTTTATATATGAGAAAGGAACATTGTCAACCACCCAACAGTGCTGGCATTTTTCTATGACTAATTTAAATATCTGTAGCCAAATTTAAATATCTAAGATCATTGCTGTTTAAAAAAAAATTTAGCATTAATGACTTTTTTCATTCTGATTTTCAATTACTATATTCATCTAAAATAAACTATTTGCCTGTTTTATATTGATATGCTGATTTAAAAGAGCTGACAAGGAGAACAAGAATTCACAAGGGAACACCAATCCACAGTAAACAAAATTGGTAAAACCTAAACTGCCAACAAATAAGAGCTGATTACAAGAAGTACAGGCCATATTTTCCTTGAAAGAAATCTAATGTGAAAATTGAAATCTATGAAGTACTTCAGTGCCTTTGAAATTACAAATTGTTTCCATGGTATATAAGCCAGAGATTTGTAATCAACTCAAAGAATGCAATGGAATTAAGACTCTGTAGTATATTACAGGGAATTTTCAATGACAGCTTTTCACTGATAAATACAAAATATGGACAATTGCTATTTCAGAATCCAAATACTTGTCAAAATCCTGTATTATTACTGTTTTCTTATATTAAAATTGTATCATATGCCAATTAACACATTGTAGGACATTAGAAACCTACCTAAATAACACAGTATACAAGTGGAATTCTCCCCCACCGTGTGTCTTGGCTGTAACTTTAGAAATTATATGTGAAATGAATAGATAAGCAGATCTTGTTACTGGGAATCTACTGGCATATATGAATAGGTATAAAGTGGAATATACTTTTTTAAAATGCCTTAAAATTGGTTTTTAAATAATTGCAAGCTAAGTGAAATTGTGAAATAGTAATAGCATGGAATTCTTATAATCCTTGAGACAATAAAAATAAGACTTAGGTCTACCTTAAAGATATCTATAACCTAGGGTGAAAAATGTAACACATGTCAACAGGTAATATTACTTTAATAAAATACTGCTTTGATAAATTTTGAATGCTACAGAAGTTCTGAAAATAAGTAAACATCTCTAGTAGATAAACTCAGTAAAAATATTCTTTACATTTTAAATGTTGATCGCTTATAAATGAGACCATGGCAGACAATTTACTCTCTTATCTGACAATAGCTTTCATAGATAATCCAGAAAAGATGGGTTCAAATTTTCTCGAAGTTTAGCAATTGTAAATTGAAAATTCCAAGGAAGTAACAAATATAGTAGTTTTTTAAAGGATAAACAGAAATTTCAAACTTGTTATCTTCAAGTATGCACATTACTGGTAAACAGTGTAGTTTAAAAGTTCTGAGATTGTTCTGCATAGAAAATTACTTACTCTGACAAAGTATCAATTAAATTTAAAAGCAAATAAACATTGCTTTGTAAGTTCAAGAACTGAGACAACTCAACTCCCAGACATTATTAAGGGGAAAAAATTTGAGAGTATATTATAGCAAAGCAAGAAAACAACAAAAAACTGAATCTGAAAAAGATGTGAGTTAAAAGAAATAGAAATAAAGAAAAAATAAATATTGACAATTTGAATTTTGTAAACTTTGAAAGATTCATGATTACATAGAGCACAGTAAATGTTACATCACAATACAGATGGAAGACAAAACAAAATAAAACCAACAAATAAAAATAGACAATAAAAAATAGGCCTTCCAAGTCCATTGGATATACAATTTGTCATCAGTACAAAAGAGATGGGGCTTCTAGCTTCTGCCTAACTATATGGGGAGCCAGAAGGAGCACTGATTCCACCTTAAAGTGAAAAAAAAACTGAGTAAATTTCAAATGTATAATTTGCTTGAACCCTTCAAGTGGCTGAGCTCACAGAACAACCAATTTGCACCAAATCTCAAGCGAGACAATGCCTGCAGGGAAGGTCATACAAGGACATGGCCAGCACTCACCTGGGTTGATGGAACTGGACACTGGCAAAAGAGTTCAGCTAGAATACTTGACAGTTCAGTAAAGACTGATTGCAGACTGTGGAATAATGTGAAACCTCTGGGAGTCAAGAAACTGGGGAGTCCACACCTCTTTCTGGTTCTTATCCCATTAACAGTACCAGGTGCTCACAGAAAAGACTGGAAACAGACCCAAGAAGTGAGGCACCCCTGAGGGAGAGGACAGCTGAGGGAGAGGACACATATGTGAGAGGGCAAGCAGTCCCACAGACCCTTCTCCTCTGTATCACTTTGCTAGGGCTGTCACAGCAAAGCACCACACACTGGATGGCTTAAATAACACAAGTTCTTTTCTCATGGTTCTGGAGACTACAAGTCTGAGATCTAAGTATCAGTAAGATCAGTTCCTTCTGTGGCCTCTGAAGGAGAATATCTTTTATGCCTGTTCCTTAGCTTCTAGTGGTTTGCTAGAAACTTTGGCTTTCTTTGGCCTGTGGGTACATCACCTCACTCTCTGACTTCATGTTCACACAAGTTTCTCTCTTTGTATGTCTCAGGTTTTGTGCCTGAAAATTTTCCTTTTCAAAAGGACACAGGCCATATCGAATTAGGGCACACTCAAATAACCACCTTTTAATATTTTTGCCTCAATATAGATCCTAACTTCAAACAATGTCACATTCTGAGATACTGGGAGTTGGGATTCCAACATAGGTTTTCTGAGGGACAAAATTCAACTTACAACTTTCTCAATCTGCACTATAGAACACAAGACTTTATCAGTGGGAAAGGCAAGAATTTCAGTCCTTAGGACACTAGTAAACATTTATTACAGATGGGAAACGGAACAGGAAAAAATCCTACGCTGGCTAAGAGACAATATTTTATGCTGAACACACAACCTTAGCTGAGAGAAGGACAAAAACCTGGGAATGTCACACCTCTTAGACCCAGTGACATGGCACATGCCCAAGTCTGAGGCTTAGAAAAGCAATGAACACACTCCCACCTCAAGGTAACAAGCTACAGATAACAAGTATGAGCAGAATATTGCTGAAAGGGTGGCAGGAGAGGAACAAGAACATGTGTTGAAGCTCTGCTTAAGGCACCATGCAAATGGAAAATCTAAACCTCAGAATCAGGCATTTCTTTGCTAAACCATCCCCCACCCTATACAAGCTATCTCTACGGAAATCTGAAATCTGATGTGCAATAAGGGTAACCATAGCAACAACAACATCAAACCTAGCCCAAGTCCTAAGTCTATTAAATGAAATCCTGCTATAAAGGTCTAGCAGAAGGAAAAGCATACATATATCCAGACATGAAAACTATCTCAGTCTCTGCTACCACATAAAATGTCTGCTTTCTTTCACCAAAAAATTCTGAGGCGTAAAAACAGCAAGTAAAACAGAGTCTGAAGAGACAAAATGATCAGAAGAATGAGACTCGGATATGATACAGTGGTCAAAGAATCTGATAGGAAATTTCAAATAATTATAGTTAATAAGTTTAAGGCACTAGTGGAAAAAGGTAGACAATATGCTGTTTGGTATCCAAAGTGTCATCCAAAGATTAAATGATATTTCTCATTACTAGCAATGAACAGTTGGAATCTAATTTAAAAAAAACAAGTAGCATTTATAAAACACCAAAGAAATAAAGAAAGGCATGCAGGAGGGAAGTTTTCCTGGCCAAACTGTGTCACTCCGAAAATCCATATGTTGAAGCCCTAACTCCCAGTACCTCAATGTAACTGTACTTGGAGATAAAGCCTTTTAAAGAGGTTATTAAGGGAGTTCCCATCATGGTTCAGTGGTATCGAACCTGACTAGTATCCATGAGGATGCAGGTTTGATCCCTCGCCTTGCTAAGTGGGTTAAGGATCCAGTGTTGCCATGAGCTGTGGTGTGGATTACAGATGCAGCTTGGATGTGGCACTGCTGTGGCTGTGGTGTAGGTCAGCAGCTACAGCTCCAATTCGACCCCTTGCCTGGGAAGCTCCATATGCCATGGGTATGGCTCTAAAAAGACCAAAAAAAAAAAGAAAGAAAAAAAGGAAAAAGAGGTTATTAACTAATAAAAACACAGTCCTTATGTTGGGCCCTAATCCAATCTGATGGGTCTTTATGGAAAGGAGATGAGAATAGAAAGATAGATACCAGAGATGCAGGCTGCCAGAGAGAAGACCATGTGAAGACACAGCCAGGAGGCAGCATCTGAAAGCCAAGGAGAGAGGCCTCAGAAGAAACCAAACCTGCTGATAGTTGGATCTTGGACTTCTTATTCTCCAGTTGTTGTGGGGTGAGGACACTGAAACCTAAACACTTGATTTAGGTACCCAGAAGTTGTCCCTTTGGACAAAGAATTAATTAAATAAACTGAGAGTAGTAAGGCAAATAAAGTGTTTATTAAGAGAGAAGAGAGAGACGTCAGGTAGGCTTGGTTTGGGGTGGGGGTGCAAAGAGAGAGAGAAACAGCAAGAGAGGAAGAGAATGACAGATGCTTTGGAGGGCATTTAAATCACTTGTATGTGGGCAGTCCTTCTGGACTTCCACTGGCCAATCACCTTGCTTTGTCTGGCCTTGAACTCTGACTCAGGACCCTGCTCTGTGTGCATATGCATCTTTTAGTCAAGATGGCTTCTATGGCTAGGGTCTCTGGGAAGTTGATAGGCTGTACTGTGGTCTGGTGCTGCTGCTTTTTCTGACCCCTGAAGACCTCAACTTTTCTGCAAATGTTTAGTTCTGGAGATCTCCCTGAACTCAAGAATGAGAAATACATGCTCTCTATCCTTTATCCAAGCTGGATGCAACTCCTCCTTGCCCCTGCCATAATCTTTATCTTGAAGTATCTCTCCACAGGAGACAGATTCTGATTGTTCAGCCATCTTATCTCCTCCCTCATTTTAGCCTCCAAAATCATGAATGAATAAATAACTGATTTAAGCCATCTAGCCCGTAGTAATTGTTTAATGGTAGCCCTAATAAGCTAACACAGAGTGAAGGAAGAGAAGCAGAAGAGTAAAAGAAAAGAAATGCCTAGATATAACTCCAACAATTATCTGTATGATATGTGTGCTAAAAATGACAAAACAGTCAGGAAGAAATTAAAAATATACCTAAATTAATAGAGAAAGATATTGAAAGGCTCTATATTATCGAGGCCAATTCTACCCAATATGATTTATAGATTCAACATAATCTCAATCAAAATTCCAAAGGGCAGTGAAAATTTTCCTTACTGAATGAGTTTAAAAGTTCAGTGAGATGAAAATATGCTTTGATATTAATTTTATTATATATATTTTATATTTTTTATATATTTTATATATATTCATATATATTGTATTATTAATCCTGTGCTTGTTTATATGGTCAGTTATTTTGTCATTTAGTGTTTATATTGCTGCAAATATTATTTATAAAATCCAAGGAAAAAATAAATATTAATCACTGCTTGTAATAGAAAAAAAATAATAATTTAAATTAATTTCATAGAAAATAGAGGATTTAAAAATATGTTAAATGGTACGTCTATACCAATGAAAATCATTTAATTTATAACATCCCTAAGACTGGCTAGACACATTAATGGATGTTGAGTAAGACATTGCTCATTAAATGAGCATGCTACTTTTGGAAATAAGAGAAGGATCAAGGAATTCCTCAGAAAAGTGATCTGCATCTCCCTATAAAATATTACTTTCATTCCCTCCTTTGTACCCCTTGTGTAACTTATAAGAAGGGAAATTCTACTTGGTAGAGGAATGAGTGAAGGGAGTTCCAGGACAAGGCAACAGGGATAAAGTATACAAAAGCATGCTTGGGGAGTGGAAAATCATTCATTGAGTTGGGGCTTAAGGTTTGGGAAATGAAGCAGAAAGAGTTGATCTTCAAAACGTGAGCTGTATGAAAAGTGTACCACAAACATGAGAGCTAAAAGAATCATATCTATTCAGAAGGCAGCTGAATTCTAAGTATATATTGAATTAGAGTGAAAATAGAGACTGAAATCTAGTCAAGGTTAATAAGCTGTCCAATTTTCCAAAATGAAAAAAATCATGAAGAAAGGTAAAGTCTACATATAAAAAATATGGAAATGTGAATTTGAGTTTCGGGATAAAGATCATAGACTAGGAATGTTGGTATCAGGCAATAAAAATGGCTATCATCGGCCAGCACATTTTATAGATGTAAAAGGAGAGGCACATAAAGCAGAACTTTGGGACATACTGGTGAAGTACTGTCAGGAAAAGAGAAGCCAAAGAGAAAGATTAAGAGAGGGAACTAAGAAAAAGCATCAGTACAAGCCAAATGTGAGAACAGCACAAGCCAAATGTGAGAATGTCGAAGAAGGTCAGATTCAGCTAAAAGATCAAGCAGAGGGAAGATAGAGCAGATCCTTGAATTTGGCAATTCAAGGCTCATGCGTAATTTTAAAGGGAACATTCTCAGGGACTTAATTTCCTCAGTTTAAACACTGGGACTAGTTGAACTTTAATGTTCCTTCCAGCAATAACAATTCTGTTATCTTGGATCTAGGTTCTGAGTCTGAGTTGAAATATGGAATGTTTTAACTATATTGTGTCTCTTCAGTTGCAGAGTGATTTATTTGAACATTCATTCATTATAACTACAGTAATTGACCATATGTGCATGTCTGTGTGTGTGTACCCTCAAAAAGTTTAGTCTAAATAAAATTACTTGGAGGGTTCTTGAGGGTAAAGAAAAATACGTCATTACTGTTTTTATTAAAAAGATCTCATCTAGTAATCTACTTGGAATTTAGTATTCGTCTTTTTTTGAAAACAGAGGTTGGTAAGGAGTAAGAAATGTAGTTAATATAGTTAGTTTTACTTAAGATAATCTTTAGTAGCTTCTTATAAAGATTTTCCTTCCTAATCACATCTGATTATAAACAACTTTCACCCCCCCAAAAAAAACCCAAGACATTTACTTAATTTCCCAAATTATAACTATATAGTTATCATGATTTTGAAGACACTGGAACCATGTATTATTTAAGCAGTAATTCACTCTATTATGTTAGGAATAGGTTATGCCATTCTGTACTAATAATTGTATTTCTGATAAACACAGTGCCTTGCTAAGGCTTCACATAGAAAAGTTTCCTTGCAACATTTTAACTAAAATGATTTTGGACACTTAAACTTATCAGAAATGAGACTAAAATTGAAATTTAGTTTACTGAAATACGGAAGTAAACGTGATATTTCTTCAAACACAAGTACAAAGAATAAAGTTTTAAAAATAATTTTGAAGTCTCCTCTAAACCAACTGTATCACTTAATAGTTCTGATTTTCAGGAGTTCCTGTTGTAGCTCACAAGTAGCAAACCCAGCTAGTATACATGAGAATCCTGATTCAACCCCTGGCCTTGCTAAGTGGGTTAAGGATCTGGCGTTGCCATCAGCTGTGGTGTAGGGTGTAGGTCACAGACATGGCTCAAATATGACATTGCTGTGGCATAGGCTAGCAGCTGCAGCTCGGATTCGACCCCTAGCCTGGGAATTTCCGTAAGCCCAGGTGCAGCCCTAAAAAGAAAAAAAAAAAGTTCTGATTTTCAAGACATAATTCTAGATGTAACACGATATATCCCTATCTGGGGGGATTTTGTTTTGTTTTGTGTTATTTTTGACCACACACAAGGCATGCAATAGTTCCCAGGCCAGGAATTGAACCCCTGCCACAGTAGCAACCTAAGCCATAGAAGTGATGACTCTGAATCCTTAACCACTGAGCCACCACAGGACTCCAATGATATATTCCTATTTTATATTCAGGCTTAGATCTACAAAAATCTGTTAAAGTTGTACAAATAAACCCCAAAGGTAAAGTTTGCTTCTTAAATATGATCAGTTTTTAGCACGAAGATTATTTTTTCTTTTGTTTAAATTTTAAATCAGTTGAGCTCTTTTACACAGCTAAAGATAAAGCTTTTAATATTATTTTAATTGTCTACACATAGAATGAACATCAAAGAGATTTTTAGGACGCATTTGAGGCATTCTTGTACCCTGGAAAGAATGTGGGATTGGATTGAAGAATTTCTACCTCTATAGTTAAATGGTTGTGTGATCTCTGAGCATTTGTGTTATTCAATAAAATAAAGATAATACTTATCTGAGAAATCACATGAAGGGATCAAAATGAGATTGTATTTAAACCTACTTCCCAAAGTAGAAAGTGCCATATAAGTACTAATAATTTGTATAACCCCAGCCTCATTTTTTTACTCAAATCCAGCATGGGATCTATGTATTTGTTTGTGTGTTTATTTGTTGGCCACACCTGTGGTATGTGGAAGTCCCCAGGCTAGGGATGGAACCCACACCATGGCTGTAACCAGAGCCGTAGCAGTGATGATGCTAGATCCTTAAGCTGCTAAACCACAAGAGAACTCCGAGCCTGAGTTCTTTTAAATAGGAAAAATGTACTTGATAATTTGGAATTTTTAGGAATATGTAACCATCGATTAGTGAGTTAACAGAAATGTATTTAAAGAATCAGACCTAACAATTAAACAAACAAACAAAACCCTTTAAAATGAAAGGATTGCATTTCATTATGGGTACTTAATTTTTATATAAGATGTAATCGTCTTTAGACTTCATCAAAAATTGATGAGAAAAAATTCTATAAGAAGCTATCTGCAGTCCTCACTCAATAGTCAGGATAAAACAACCTATGAAATATATGTCCTTGAACTGCTGCAGTGGAGAACATTTCAGACAAAGCTTAATGGCTGTGCCTAGATTGAAAACGTTGTCAGCCCTTGATTCTGTACTATTTGTTAAGAAAGAGGTAGAATTTGACTGGTGAGCATTCTTTTTTTTTTTCTTTAGAGCTGCACCCGCAGCATATGGAGGTTCACAGGCTAGGGGTCTAATCCGAGCTGTAGCTGGCCTACGCCAGACACAGCAATTTGGCACCCGAGCAGAGTCTGCAACTTACACCACGGCTTCACAGCAACACCGGATCCTTAACTCACTGTGCGAGGCCAGAGATGGCACATTCGTCCTCATGGATGCTAGTCAGATTTGTTAACCATTGAGCCACAACGGGAACTACTGGTGGGCATTTATTTAACCAACATCATGTTTATAAAATGTTTTAATTGGCAATATGAAAAAACTGACACTTTTCATACAAATATGTAAGTTTATAATAGAAAAAAAATGTAAGGTCTGATAAGACAACACTGAGGCTATTCTGCTGGCAGCTGTGGAGAAGATAAGGCAGCTGTTCTCAAGTTCAGTAGTTGTGGCTCAGCGGAAAGAAATCCAACTAGTATCCATGAGGATGCATGTTCAATCCCTGGCCTTGCTCTGTGGGCCAGGGATCCAGCATTGCCATGAGCTGTGGTGTAGGTCACAGACTCGGCTCAGATCTGGTGTTTCTGTGGCTGCAGTTGGCAGCTGTGGCTCCAATTCATCCCTTAGCCTGGAAACTTCCATATGCCACTGTGAGGGCCCAAAATAGGATCTCAGTCCAGCTTGGTCTGTTTGTTTTACCCATGTAAAGTGGCCAGTGTAGACATTTGAGTTTTAAGTTTGCAAACCTTGATCATAAATTGTTTATATTTACTTTCAATCCAGCTTTATCTTTGAAGATTTACTCCTATTTCAACTTGAGTGAGCATTTTGAGTTTAACAATCTCTGAGAAAATATATGTTGAAGCCTAATATATGCTGCTACATTTAAATTTTACCTAAATTCTATCCTTTCAAAGCTTGTTAATGACTCTTCCTTAGTTTCACAAGATGTCCCTGAATTCTTCTGACATGCAGCCTTTCACACTCCTGCATGTTGTAGACCTATATTTAATTTGCTTCCAAATGTAATTATTATGAACCTATTCAACAAGTGCATGATGAAGTGTTGGATGAACATATTACTGGGCCAGTCAAATAATTTTACTGTTAGAGTGTATCAACATGTGGAGAAAAAAAAAAAAGGGCTTGAAGACAACAGCAGAGGAAAGTGAGTTTTTTGGTTTTTTTTTTTTTGTCTTTTTTTTTCTATTTCTTGGGCAGCTCCCTCAGCATATGGAGGTTCCCAGGCTAGGGGTCTAATCGGAGCTGTAGCCACCGGCCTACGCCACAGCCACAGCAATGCTGGATCCGAGCCGTGTCTGCAACCTACACCACAGCTCAGGGCAACGCAGGATCGTTAACCCACTGAGCAAGGGCAGGGATCAAACCCGCAACCTCATGGTTCCTAGTCGGATTCGTTAACCACTGCACCATGACAGGAGCTCCGGAAAGTGAGATTTTAATCATATAATAAAATGTCCTGCACTGCAACTGTGTTTAATCTATTCACTAGTCCTATCCATAGCTTATAGGTTGGTGAAAAAGTTCCATTAGAAATTTTCATAAAACATTCTGCTGCAATCTCAGCAGGAAAGATAAATAATCATCACCAAAATAATAAATTCCCAGTTGTTGAAGAATTTCTTACAGTATCTTGAAATTTTACTACATATCTTAATTTCCTGTGATTAAATGGACTCATGCATTAAAAAGTTTTTCAAAGTCAGTGCATCTCCCAAGAAGCATTTGGAAATGTTTGGAAGATTTGGCAATGCTGCTTAGTGAGCAAGAAGCACAGATGCATAATACATGCAATGAGTCGGACAGTGCCCTAAAGAAAGAACTATCACAGTGAAATGCCAAAATGCAAGTCCATGTAAAACACACTGAACTGACAATGGTCTCGGCTTCTGATACCAGCCTTGCAACCTTGAAAGTCACTTTCTCTCTGAGTCTTAGTTTTCATGTGTGTTCCAAGGAGGCTGGAGTTAATAGAGTCATCTCTAAGCCTTCTTCCAGCTCTTATAGTCCTTGATTGGTTCATTTAGCAAACACCCATCTCCTCCCTTTCCAAAGAGTTTCCAATAACAGAGTTGAAGCAATACAGCTTAGCGTTTTTACATATTATCTGTTGTGCCATATTTTCTTTTCCATAAATTATAAATCTCAAATTAGATTTTCACCTTCTTGCAGTATAAACTTGGGTATGTAGATATAGATAGTCATATGTATATATGTATATATTAAAATACCTTAGAGCAAAAATTGTTAGCAGTTTCTAAGTCCATAAGTACTCAAGTAATACATTCTCATATTTACTGCCATATGAGTACAATCTGTTCTTTTAATGGAGAAAATTTATAATTTTTACATCATATTTTCATTATTTCCTCATAGGTTTTCTGTATGTTAAAATTGTTATTTGGATAATTGTTTATGTGTACAAATCTATGATTTCCATAAAATGATGATGTATTGATAATGGGAATTCATTGTTCCATGATTGGTAAGAAAAGATAATTTTTCGTAATGTATAACTATTAGTTTACTGGAGTAAAGTCTTGAAAATTATTTCAGTCCAGAAGAGTTATATAAATGCAGCATCCATTTAATCAATCTTTGAAGCCAATTTTATCCTTATGATAATCTCTTTTTGAAAAAAATGCTCCAATATTTTAACAGATTAGATCAGTTAATATAAGCTGCTTCTAAACTTCCACTCTCTGATCCCATTTAAAATTTCCTCTTCTCATAACTCGTGCTTAGACAAACTTTTAACTTATATAAATGACATTAATTTTAGATATCTATAAGAATAAAATATAGCTTAGATGTGTTAATACTTTTAAATAATACTTTTTTGCAAACTCCTAACTTCAATTTCACTCATTCTTTAGGTTTTTTTTTTCCTCTGATGAATAGGATCTTATGGTCCTAAATGTTAGCAACATTATCTGGCTACTCTAGACTCTTCCTAATGAGCCTATTAAAAGAACTCTTCATCCAAGAAGCATTAAACAATTATTACCCAGGCATTTTGTTGTTTACTTGTTATTCAGAAGGATGTTAAAGCTTTTTAAAATAACATTTGTTTGAGTTATCATTTAGCCTTCCACTAAATTTGAGCAATGAACTGTGTAACAACATTGTAGGAATAAATAGAGAACAATTACATACTTTCTGATAAAGCCTATTTCAACATATCCGTTAATTGTCAATTGGATTTTCCTGGATAGCACAGATAATTATGAGTACTTTTTTCCTTTTCCTAACCTACTGTCTTTCTTGAATGACCTGTTTGAGAGAACATAATATTCAGCCCAGGAGAAGTGTAGAGGTTAGGGGTGGCTGAAATACTGAATCGTGGATCATTTCAAGAGCATTAAGGGGTACTGGGTGCAGAGTTTCCTCTAGAAGCAATTCACCATGGATTAATCTGGAGGAAAATGCCTTGAATGGAACTTATTTTCCTTAAGGAATATGTTTAAAAGAAGAAAATCCTGGAAACATTACTTTAACTGAATGAGTGGTACAAAAAACATTCACTTCAGATAGGCCACCATGTAGGGAAAGTAATTATTATTCTTTTAGTCAATCAATAAATAGAAAGGAAAATACTTCATTAATGCCCATGGTTTTAAAGGATGCTACTGTACCTTGAAATGTAAACCTGGGGGGTAAAAAATAAAATAAAATAAAATTGAGACGAAGGACCTTCATTTTGACAAATCCAATAAAAACATTTTTGTTTCAATTTTACTGGAACATCCTGCTATATCTGACCCTTTTGATAAAGCCCCTCTTGATAAAGCCCACAAGGTACTAACCTGTAAGATCTTGTAATATTAAGCCAATATGTATGTCAAGAGCTCATTGTGTCTTGACAACAACCATGAGATAGATACTGTTCCTATTTTAGAGATGAGAAAGCCATATCACAGAGTATGTGATACGAATCAAAGAAACCAAGCATTTGTTGTTGATGAATTAACTGTTCATTTGCTTTGTGAAGGCAGGCACAGCTGAATTGCCAGTAAAGTGAGCAAAACTGCCTATCATTGTGCATTAGTGCAGAGGGATTTGGCTGTCTAATCTCCAGATATGGATCTACAAATAATGCCTTACTCAGGTAAATGAAATGGTGACATCCTTAGTGAAATCTAATGACTCAAAAAATATTCCACTTTAATATCAAAGTATATAGTTGTCCATAAAGTAAAAAATTGTGATGAAAAATGCTAAGGATGAAATTCTTGAAATTTTACGAATAAAATCTTAAATTTGTGACTGTAAAAATTACTCATTTTGGAAATTCAGTATTTAAAAGGATGCTCTTCGTACATCTTATAATTTTACATGACACCAGAATAATAATCAGAAGACAAATGGGATAATTTAATATCACTAAGAAGTATCTTGATAATTAACTAATAACAGATTTTTACAGTCCGTTGATAATTGCATTACTAGATTTATTTCACAAAGTCTGTTAAACTTATTTAACAACTCTAATCAGTCCGGATGGAACTAGATTGATTAATAGGCATTCTCAGAAGCAAAGAAAAAAAATAGGAGAAAAAGTAGCAAAAGTCAGTGAAAGCTTCAACCCAAGCATGTTGAAAAAATGTCAAATTAAACAACCCCAAAATATGCAGTCATGTGCAACCCTTTACCATGATGTTCTGGTTTGTGAAAATCTCTCCCTCAGGGAAAGCACTTTAATTATCTAAGGTTCAAATACACGAAGAAATAAACAAGAGTTAAAGTATTATTATAAAACAACAACAAAATAGAGTAGACTTTATGTGTTATTTGTCCCTATTTCCCTCTCCTTTCCCTTTTCTCCATAAATTATTTTTAAAAGATTATTTAACATTAATTATTGAGGGTAGTATTTTTTCCTTTGTTTTTTTTTTTACCGACGCTACTGCTCCCTCCTTCTTTATACAAGTTTAAAGCATCTCAAACATTCATTGTCTACTTACAATATTTAATTTTACTTTTGTTGAATCAAAAATGTAATTTTACTTTTGATGAATGCTGTGTTAGGCAGCATTGTGTAAGCTGTCACAAAGTGATGATATACTTGGCTAATTTAGGAATAGAATGTAATAAAATAGAGTGTAAGCCAGTGGTGTAGGAACTTTGTTTACCTCTGTATAACATTTAGAAAAATGCCTAACAAATAGTAGGAGTTCTGTGAGTATTTCTGGGTTAAATAAATGGTGATAAAGAAGATAAATGGTGCTGGAGATTAGGGAAACAGAAGGGGAGTTATATAAGGCAGAAAATTGGGTAAGGTAAGGTCATAAGAAGCTATGTAGATCATGATAAAAACTTGTATGTTGTTAAAAATTAACTGATTTTGGGAAAACAATGTCAGTCAGAATGGCCAAAGACAACAGTAAGTGTGAGGTTGAAATTAAATAAGAAAATACAATTTTATGTTGTTTAAATTGGCCAATATTTTTAACGATAACGCTTAACAATTGGCAAGCACATGTGGTAACAAGCTTGCTTGTAAAGTTCTGAGGCATTTTAGAAAAAAACTGTTGTTTCCAACTCCATGACATTCAGGAAAAATCAAAACTACAGAGACAGTAAAAAGATCAGTGGTTTCCAGTCTTTCAAGGAAGGAGAGGTGAATAGATGGAGCACACTAGATAGATTTTTAAGGCAGTGAAATTATTTTGTATGGTACTAGAATATCCATACACATTTTGTCATCATGATAATATTTTAAAGAAATGCTTTATAATTAAGGAATATACTTGTAAAAAAGTCAAGTAAAAATATTGCTACAGTATAACATACATAATACAAAATTAATGATGAAAAGTGCAAGATAGATATATGTACCAAGGGGAGTGAAGGAAGATAATGGAAAGAAAGACATCAAAATGTTAGGGGGTGGGATTTCTAATTTTATTTTCTTCTTTACACATGGCTATATACTCTCATAAATAATAAAAGCTGAAAGATTACAATAATTTTTGGTAAACATTTTATTTTACTAAATAAACAGAGTAATTTAGTTGTTGGGATAATGAGGTTGAGAATTGAGAAAGGGGCAAGTTACAAAAGCAGCTTTGTATAATGGCCTAAGGAGCATTTAATTTTATTTATACATTAACATAAATGTATAAATAAAATACATTACCAAATACCAAAGTGTGTTTTCTGCAGACCCCAATCTCATGAAATTCTCATCAGGAGGCAAAAACAAACGAAAAATAGTTTGGAAACACTAGATATTATTTCAACTTTTTTGAGATTAGCAACATATGTATTATGGTTAAGAATCTAAGAAATCTTTCATTATTTAACCAATGTTTCCCAAATGTATTTGGCTTGAAACTTTTTTTTTTTGTCTTTTGTCTTTTGTCTTTCTAGAACCCATGGCATAGGGAGGCTCCCAGGCTAGAGGTTGAATTGGAGATGTAGCCGCCAGAATATACCACAGCCACAGCAACACCAGCTACAAGCCATGTCTGTGACTTACACCATAGCTCATGGCAACGCTGGATCCCCAACCCATGAGTGAGGCCAGGGATTGAACCCAAGTCCTCATGGATGCCAGTCAGATTCATTTCCACTGAGCCATGATGGGAACGCTGGCTCAAAGCATTTTAAATGCCATTGCAATTAATGTCCTGAGGAACAAATTTTAGTAAATGCAACTGTAGACAGAGCAATCAGGAGTTTTAAATTAATTATTATTTTTTACATTGCAATAGCCCCAAATTAAAAACCCAAAAGAAAAGTTTCAAATATCATAACAAATAACTATTTTCTGAACAATTTGAGTGTAAGTTTCTGCCTAATGTCTCATTATCCCTGATAACTCCTGAAAAAAATCAGTGTCCTTAACAATAAAGACATTCTTCCACATAACTGTAACAGCAACATCAAAATCAGTAAATTAACATGAATAAAATACTTCAATACAATGTTCAGACCCTAGTAATGCCCTTTGAACCTGTGATTTTTAGCTCAGAACTTTGTGTTTTATTTCCTTGTCTTTAGTCTGGAACAATTACCTTGACTTCATGATCTTGACATTTTTAAGATTACAGGACAGATATTTTGTAGAATATCCTTCAATTTGAGCTTGTCTCCTCATGATTAAAATCAGATTATACATTTTTGCCAAGAAAATATCATGGAAGTGATGCTGTGTTCTTTTCATTTTATATGTCACCCAATTTTAGTTTATTGCATTGCAGGTTAGATTCACTGCATTGATCATTTGAGCAATGGAGTGTGTGTCAGACTTCTCCCACTGTAATGTTACTGTTTTTCCCTTTGTAATTAAGAGGTCATTTGTGGACTGGAACTCTGGGTTATGTAAATATTTGTTCCTCACTCTGGCAAACACTCCCAAAGGTGATCCTTAAAGATTCCTACCTTTAGATATACATGCCCTTGTATATTCTCCTCTTTAGGCAGGAACTAGGACTTGTTCAGTAGGACTTAACAGTAGAATATGGCAAAGGTGATGGACCATCATTCCCATGATTTCATTGTATGTAAGACTTGTCTTGCTAGCTTACTTATTCTTACTTATTCTAGAATCATGCTCCCCATAGCTGGCCTCAAGAAACACTAAGCCAACATGAGTTTTCCAGGAAATTCATCAGGAAATTAATTTTCAAACAATCTGAGTGAGTTTGGAAGCAGAATCTTCCCCAGCCAGTCCTCCAGATGAGAGCTCAGCCCTGGCCTATTCTGATTGTAGTCTTATCGAGGACCCTGGATGACTCTGTAGCCTGGCAGAGAACTCAGTCATGCTTTGCCCAACTCCCAGCTCACAGAAACTGTGAGATACTGTTGTTCAAGTTTAAAATCTGCTGTTTGTGTAATTCATTACATAGTATAGAAAATTAATACACTTAGCAAACTTTCCACTAGTCAATTAATCAATTAATGGTAAGTTTGGTAAGTATACTAACAAATTCATTCATTCATTCATTCATTCCAGTATAGATTCATAAATAATCTTTGTTCCTCATTTATTCAGTGGGTTATAACCTGATACTACAATACTGATTTTTATGCTCAAAATGGTGACAGATTTGGCCAGTGGCATTTACTATCAATTTAATATGTTCCATCCATCTTTGAGCACTTTTGTATTTTCTGGTGCAGCATTATATTCAAGACTTATATTGTATGATCCTTCCCTAGCTCTAGGAATGAACCATTTTCCCACTGAGTACTGACTTATTTTAAAGGAGGGTATTTAGAAGACAGGATCTATTTTCTAGCTGTGATTATTGCCATAGGGTGTTCCTGCTACCAAGCAGGGCTAGGACACACATGTGCACCTATGCAAAATATACATACATACATATATATAAATTTTTTATTCATGTACATAAATATACATACCCCTATATTTCATTCTATATCTGTTCCAAGTCATGAGTTTGCTCACATGCTTTCAGTTCGGTCCAACACCCCAGAGTTCATGCCAATTTTATTCTTTTTCACCTTTATATTTCCCTTCTTAGACTATTAGAAAACTAGTGCCCATGATTCTTCATGTGTTTGCTAATTTGTTCAATTCCCTGTAAGAGAACAGTGTCCAATCCCTACTAAACTCTTCCCCCTCCTGCTTTAGACAAGTGCACTTCTCATGTTATTTGGGCTAAGAAATCTCATAACAGGCCACTATTGCCACCCTGCCACTTAATGAAGCCTCTCTTCATCCTCCTCAGACTTCAACCCATGCCAGGCAATTCTCCCCTGCAGACACTCTCCTCTTCCTGCTTGGTGGTTGACACCACACACAGCTCTGTAAAGACACATCTTCAATCTTTTTGGACTTTGACACCACATGCAGGATATCCCCTACTATGGACATCCTCCTCAGCCTGCTTGAGCCCTGCCATCCTGCACTGGGCTGTATTCCTAAGGGGACATCCTTCTTAGTCAGCTATGTCTGTCCTCCCCTGAGTGGGCTGCCTTTCAGTGTGGCTACCTTCTTGACAACAACCAGGATCTGACACCCTCGTGCTGGGCTCCACACAGTCTCTAAATCACAAGGCAAGGTAGTCCACTATTCATATTGAATTACACCAAGAGAAATAGGAGACAGAGAGACCAAAAGAAACAGAGAAAGAAACAAATAAAATGCACTAATAATTTATAAATGTACTAATGGAAATTAGTGCATTGTACAGTATAATATATGGGAGGAAAAATGATCATAGCTTTAATACGTAAAGCCACATAACTTGCTTTAGCAAAATAATGACTTTTAATGTAGGATATTGTAAATTCTGTTGTCATACTTTTCACATTTTGTAATTATAACATTTATACATATGTGTGCATGTATAAATGTGCATGATTAAATAGATGTACATACTCAGTTCTTCCCATGTTATAGCTTAAACTCCTGATTAAATAGTAAATGATTATATAAATATTAAGTACTTTGTTTTTTGCTGACCAAGTTTTAAGGATGTTCCCTTGGCTAACATTTTAAAGAGAAAAACCAACAAAAATATACATGTGCACAACAGTAATTTTATGTAAAAGAGAAAAGCTTTGCATAAATTTACAAATACAAGCAAAGCCCTTTTAGACAGCAAATCATAATTTCAAGGGACATGCGGTTTTACTTTGTCATGCTTGTGTGTGTGTGTGTGTGTATATATAAATTTGCTAAATACTTATACCTTTATACTTTATAAGTGTGATTATATATTTAAATCATTAAGAAAAACAACAAAATACATTGTAATTTTAAAGCTGCTGATCATATGTGTTACAGAAAGATAAATAATTTAAGACCATGCTCTTGCTCTCTAGGAACTCACATTTTGCTCAGTGAGGCAGAAAGTAAATAGTGGATCATTACAAAGCAACCTAAGACTTTGAAAAATTGGGATAAAATAAGAAGTGAAGAAAATACGAAAGGAATACTCATGACTTTGGAAACAATATTTTATAATACTATCTTTCAGTAAATCTAAGAATGACAAAATCTAAATGACTTTCCCATAATACCAAATATTTAATGCTGAGACCAGAATAAATCATTTCCTCGTATGTCCTGGGTTCTTTTTCCTCACTCTGCAATAGATCATAGGAGGGTTCATTTCAGACACTTTTAGGTCTGAAATATATTGGAACATAGTTATTTTATACCAAATAAAAGCACTTCACAAACAAAATTATCAAATGTTCAGTAAATTATTCTACATACCCAATAGTTTTACTCTTTTTATTGTGTCTCAAACTATGGAGATATAAGCTACATTGATATCTGTAAAACATTTTATATAACACACACACAAACACACACACACACACCCCAAGGACAATAAAGAACTAGTTTTCAGTGAAGTGTTTAATAACGAAAGGTTATAACTTCTGCAAACTCAGCATATCCTTGTCTGAAATGTTAATGAGGTAGAAAATTAAAAGAAATAACAGCACGTGGGTCTTGCAATGTTTTCTAACCCCTTTAGTCTTCAGTGCTTTCCTTCTCTGATTCTTGCTAGACAATGTTTTCTGTGGTGTTGATGTAAATATTTATCATTTTTGCAAGTGAGAAAGTATAAATTCATCCTGATTCCTTGGCTCAACTAGGATACCCACTTGGAAAGATTAATGAAGATTGATTTTTCCTTTTTGTATTTATAAATTTTTTTCATTCAAGACTTCAAAGCTGTTTTTAAAAAAACTCTAATAACTTTCTATACATTTTTAAAGTATTTCTTTTTTGCCTCCAGTGAGTGCTGTACAAGCTTTTAGTTCAATGTCAACTAGAAAAAGAAAAATAGTGCAAGAAATTAAGCCAGATTGAGAATAAAGAAATGTTGGTAAGTGGGGTTAGAGGACTTAAGTATTTTCCACTAAATTCAGCCTTTCTAAAACAACTATGTTGCAATAAATTCTAAGGCCAAGTTCAAAACTGAAGCACCATAAGTTGTTAGATTTAGCAAATATAAACATAAATGTCTGCTGCAAAGCTATGGCTACTGACCGCTATGTTTAGCAGAGGATGGTGATGCATATAAATTACCATAATTTAGAATCAGATTTTAGATTTATTAAAGCAAGTGCTATGTTTTTATTGCTTAGTTGGCTACGTTTTAAGCATCACATGAACGCCTAAGTAATTCATGTATCCTAAAAGAGGTAATTAAAAATATAAGTCAGATAGAGTAGCAATATTCAAAGGATAAATAAGGTATCCTTCAAACAACAAAACTGGAAGGTAAATTTTCCTCAAAATTGTAAGAGATTGTTGCTTAATTTCAACTGAAGAGCTTAATAAGAAAACAGAAAATATATATATATATATGTTCAATTTCATTTATAACCCCAGAAAAAGTTTCCCCAGCCCTAATCCTAATCTGAGCTCAAACCCTAGTTTTAACTGTCTTTTTCCTGCATAATCAATCACTTACACAGTACTGCATTTTCATGTGAGGCATGCTCTTCTAATCTCCCACCTTAAAATTTACCTTTTAAAACTCACAGCATCTCTAGATACCAACAATAAAATGTTGTAACTTTTATTTTACAACTATTATTTTACAATTTTTTGAAAGTTTTGTTCAACTACTTTCTTATTACCACTCAATCTCAAACGAAATGAATATTTGCTTCTCTTTCCATGTTTCATTAAAATAATCACATGTGGTTCTAATTCAATTAGGTGCTGTTTCACATATTAACCTTTCAGATGATCACAACTTCTTCATCATAGGGTTGCCTGATATCAGACCACTACTGCAGCACAGTTTTTATCGTTAATCCTGAAGTCACGCCTCTAGCCTACTTATCCAAAAACTCCCAAGAATTCTCCTCGGAGAAGAATGGTCTAAAGTGAGTACAGGGACTTAAGTCCTCAAAGGAAATCCACAGATCCTTTAGCTGGGATGTAAAATCAGGAATGAAGAGGATCCTGAGGACTCTCATTCTTAACTCTCATAGAGTAGCTTCCCCAGAGGTGGGGTTGAGGGTGGTGATATTAGTGTGTTCCAAGAAAATAAAAAGGTAAAGTTTTGTGTTTTTAACAGTTAAACTCTTCTCCAACCTGAGAAAATTAATCTTTTCATGGACCTCTCTTTAGAAAGGAGTTGTTACCTTGGAGATTTATGATTTCTGTAAGATAATTGCATGAAAAAAATGTGATGCTCAGAGGACAAGAGCTTAGATATTATATTCTATGTGGCATAATCACCCTGTAAGTATTAGACATAAAAACATGAAAGTGAAAATTCCACTGGTAAAAATATTATTAAAAGGAAATTTCATTTTGAAACCTTTTTTTAGCCAATTTATTGAAGCATAATTTACCTGCTATAAAATGTAACTATTGCAAGTACAAACAGTATAGTGCATTTCAGTAGATTCATAGTGTTGTGCTAAGATCACCATTATTCAGCTTTAGAATATTTTTATCACACCCAAAATATTTCCAAATGCCATAGGTTAGTGGCCAGGCAATGATTGGGTAAAGATTATTGACAATCCCTAGAGCCCATAACGCTTCCCTCTGGAGACAGATCTGTATGTGTGCTGGGAACACATCCAAATTTAGGGAAATTTTAATGTTTGCTTCAGATTTTACTTTCTGCAAAGCATTTCTGGTCCCCCATCACATATTTATATAGTTTTCAACCAGGGACATATGAAGACAAGTCTAGTCCTTATATGGATCCTTTGTTTCCTGGATCACCCTATTAAATTTCCATCTGGTCCTCCACTTGCCTCAAATGGTACAGCAACCTCAAAGGAGTTGAGCTATTGCTCTCCCCATTTGTTTTCTACCAAATTTGCTACTCTGAATGAAAATGTTACTAGACAGCTGTTTGCCCTCCACGCCATAGCACATCAGTTCCCTCTGAAAGCAAATCCACTGGCACTCATGGTCAGCCCTGCCTTGATAAAATCTCCTTATTCACAGGGCTGTGGAGTTAATCTGGGCTAGACAACTGCCACTCCAGGTGTTCTTTTCTGGAGTTTATGTATAAGCAATTTGTTAGCCTTTGGTCAACTTCCAAAACCCTGAAATGGTTGTTTCATAATATGACAATTTTGTCGTAATACGCTTGTCTGTGTAGGAGATATTTACCAGCCTCATAATCCTTCTGTAAATCTCCCAAATTTCTCCTTTTAAGAAATTGAGATTCTGTATGTGATCTTATCTAAATAATAAATGTATACTCTAAAATATAAAAATATTTAAATATGAATAATTCCGGGATAACAAAATGTGTGCACTTTGCACTTTTACACTGAAATGGTCACAACAGCTTAAGAACAATATTAATCAATTTCCATATTGTAGATATGATATTAGGGAAGAAATAGTCATGCTGGACTGGAGCCAGCTGGGATTAAAAAGAGAAAGGAAAAAAAAAAAAAACCTTTATTTTTCCAAATTTAAAAATCAGCTGAAATAACAAATTTTCCCTGTAGTGCTACTTTAGGGAAAGAATGACAAGACCTTATTGAATAGTGAAACTCAGCTGACATCCCACAACTTAGCTTTCAAATAATGGCACCCAATTTTTCTACTCCCAGGCAGAAGTTTGGAAGACTACTTTCCAAGGAAACTGAGCAACCTCTATCACAGTCCTAAGATTGACATTTCAGTGTCCCCATGCAATGATTAGGTCATCTATAGAATAGCCCTCTTATGCCAAAAAAAAAAAAAAAAGCTTTCATTAGCATCTTAATACTTCAGTTTTAAATGCTTCATGAAATAAGAAATAGAGAAAAAGAACAGTAGATAATTTGTCTCTAAGCATACAATTTAAAAACTAAAATAAGAAACTAAAAAAACCAAAACACAAAAATAACCCACCAAAAAACTTAATTGGGAACATGTGGACACATTATGTTGGGAGCAGAGAAAACTTGAAAAATCAATAATTATGAGTAATAGCCTTAGAGAGATAAAAATGAATATATTTTATCCATGTAACTAGAACAGAAAGTTCTATAAAAGGAGAAAAAAAAAACTTCTTGGAAATACAAAAGTATGATAGAATAAATTAACAATTCAATAGACCAGCTGAAAGATAATGCTAAGAAACATCCCTGGCAAGAGAATAAAAGGAGATGGAAAATGTGACACCAAAGATAAATCTAGAGAAGTAACACAGATGATCCAATATTCCGAGAGAAAAAAATATATATATGTATATAATTGTCAAGGATATAAAAAATTGAGTATGGGAAGGAGCAAAAGGCAATGAAAGAATGAGGTAGAGAAACATTCCAGGCAAAAGAGTAAAGAAGTATGTAGGAGGGGCAATGACATGTGATATGTCACCAAGAGAAAGTGACAAATAGTTTGTAGGACTGAAACAAAGGCTTTGCTTCAGGAGGAGCAGGAGATAAGGCTAAAGGTTTTCAGGGACCCAAGCAGAATAAATCTTGTTTGCTAAATTAAGGATTTTGAAATCTATTCCAAAGTACTGTTGAGTTGTGGATTTGATGAAGTGAGAATAATTCACTTTTTTCAAAAGTTTCCTCTCTCAATGAAGTTTCAAAGTTACTATTTCCACTGAGTCTCCTCCCAACCTACAGGCTGTTAGTGGTGTCATATTTGAATTATGAAGGTGGAATGAGGCTTGAGACAGAGCAGCAGGTAAGAGGCAACTGAGGATGCAGCAGCTCCAGAGAAGACTGGGAATCTGAATCCTCTCAGAAAACATCAAAATCGTGGTGAAACTACAATTTCACAAACCTCACTCAGCAGTGAGCTCAAATGAGGTCAAAACTCAGCTCTTTCCTCAAATGAGGTAGAAGGATAGGGAGATGTAGGGAATGATTCTAATTTGCTGAACACATATGCAGTCGAGCTACACTTACTATTTAAATTTGTAATTCTAGTCATTGGAAATATATTTAATTCATGAGATGAATTGTTTGTAACTAAATCAGGAAATATCGAGGAAGAGTGTTGGGCTTCAAATGTTGGCACCAACAATTAGGTGGGAAAGGTGTTGGCCTTGGCTGCATCCACGTGCTGGGGCTCCTTTAAGGCTTTGTGTGGATGCTCCTCTGACACCTCATTGTTCTGTAGAAGCCTCCACAGGTGTTGTGAAGGGGGATCAAGACCAAGCTCACTCTGACTATACTGGAGACACTAATCTGAAGACTTTTATAAGAACAAGACATCCTGTTAGTCTGTGCTAGTGGGTAGCCCCCCTTGGTTCCAGCTCTTTGGTGGTCCTATCTTTTTTTTCCCCTCATAGTATATGGTACTTCATTTTTTTCTTCTGTGATGCTGTTTTTGAAGTTATTTTGGTTAATAAGAAAAAGCAAATTAATAATAATAGAACCAAAGGGACAGTCTTCTTTGTATTGATACCCCTCACTAAACTATATACAATCTGAGGTTTGGAGATCTTTTTGTGGTTGTTGTTTCTGTAATTTTTACATATGAACACAAATCAAAATAAGTCAGTTTGGTGGGCTGGCCCACTTGGTTGAGATGTCAATTTTAACTTTTTGTGCTATACTATGCCTTGATATATTTGCATATATATATATATATATATATATGCAACCATATCTATCAAGGCTATACCATGCCTTGATATATTTGCATATATATATGCAACCATATCTTTAAAGTTTCTTAGTAGTAATGTAGAACAAACTTCTTGAGTACTTTATACATCAAAATGTGCTGTTGAATCTGTGATATTGCCAATCACAGAATGGTTAATAATATAGAACTAGCAAACATATTTCCAAAAAAAGTTGACATGAAATAACTTAAGGTATAAGTCTAAAACAGAATCGTAATAAACAAAAGGTAGATACTGCTTTTTAGTTTAAAACTTGTTTTCAGACATAGTAAATGAAAAATATCAGTGAATGTCACTCAGCAAATATAAAAACCCAATTATATAGATATTCTTATCTGAAAAATTAAGAAACTATGAAAAAAGTGAGTAAAAGACCAGTTTATACATAGTTGAAAATAGCAGGTATGAGACAATCCAGGTTTTCTAAAGTCAATTCCGTATTTGTTGTACTATGTGAAATTATTTTCCCATTTGGATCTAAATTATAAAATTATAAAAATGCCATATTCATATAAACACACAGTGATGCATAAACAAGACGTCAGCTATATTGAGAAACTAATTTTTATGTGTTCAACGGTTTCACGTATTCATTAGGCTAATGTTAACTCTAAGCAGTAGCAGAAAGATACTTTTCTCCCAGTCTCTTGGCTGGTGATGTTCATTAATACTGAAATGTTAACACCTCACATCTCACTTACCAGTGTAGTGAAATAACTGCTTTCCATGCCCTGATGAATAAAGCACATTAAATGCTACTGGGTTTAAAGTTTACCTACAGTTGCATATATTAAAATGTTTTAAAATGTAATTTAATATTACTGAATGTATAGTTATTTTACTATTTACTTCACTTCATAAGGGTTTTTCTTATTATAACTCATTATAAATAAGTGAAAGTCCTGTTACCAACACAACTTGTGAGATGTTCACAATTTATACAGAGAGATCAGCTCTTGGTCTAACTCAGCTGTGCTGTCAACTCCATTTCTGTAACTGCAACCATTCATATTATATACCCCTGATGCCGTCCTTTTTTCCTCCTTCTTCTTTCCTTCCTTCTTCCTTTCCTCTCTCCTTTTCTGTCTTTCCTTCTTTCTTTCCATTTCTTCCTTTGACCTTTCTTTTCTTCCTTTCTACAATTACTTATTGAGAACTTCCTTGAGCTGACTATTTTTGCTTTTATCCATACAGGTATCTGGGTTAGCACAGAAAAAGTAAGACAATAAGCAGATTTGATCTTTTCACTCCTTCTCTGATAGTGTAATCTTTGAGGTCAAGCTAACTTCAACAGAGCTTTACCCCTTAAACTCCGGCACTGCTAGGTAACAATAGCACAGTTAAGGTTACACCAGTGTTTTAGTCACACCTACCACTGAACCCAACATTCCTGTGTAGCAACAAAATCCTATAGCACCTTAGAGCAAAAGGAAAATGTCTAATCCTTTGTAGCTTTTCATTTATATCTTGCTCTGTTGGGGTAAAGCTTCAGGCTTATTGCTTGGTTATTGTACAGTTTTCAACTCTAAAGATCATATTGTGGTCAAAGATTGACAGTTCTTAGGTACTCCATCTTTGCCTTCTTTGACTGACTTTAAAGAGCAGATCATGCTCTTTCTTAAATTAACTCAAATAAACTGCTTTGGTACTTAACTTTATCAGTATCATCCTATATGAAAGTTGCTTAATTTGAATAAACTGCTTTGGTACTTTATCAATATAATCCTACATGAAAATTGCTTGCTGAAAGGAAACATGCATTTGGACATTGCTTTTCAGTTACATTAGCATCATTTAAACTCTTAAAATTTTTTTCTTGCTAGCAGTTCCTTGCCAAGAAACAACTTTAAATATAAGTGCCTTTTTCTTCTAGTTTATGTCCTTTTCGTCTTTTTTTTTTTTTTTTTTTTTTTTTTTATACAGGACTCTAGTACCTTGTGTGTGTGTGTGTTTGAGACCTTTCCAAATATCTTCAGAAGGTTCAAATTGTTTGTTTGCTGGCATTATTTCTTTTAGAAATCAAGATAAAAAAATCAAAAGGACCAAGACTGAACATTTGCTCAGCAGTCTTTTTCATTTTCTTAAATTGGAAATCCATTTGGGCATTCATACAAACACATTGCTTAACATGGAAATACACTAGGAAACGTAGAAAATATGTGGTAATAAAATTGCCTATCATTTTAGAATCAAATTAATAGCATAGCATTTCTGGGACTCAAGTAATACTGTGATTTCTAGCTTCAAGATTTCTGTCATTGAAACAAAATTTGTAGAGATTCAGGAAAAATTCTAGGTCCTGAAAGATCTGTATTTTATGACATTGTATTTGGCTAGAGAAGACAAATGCTTGCATAGTGAAACTATTCTTAAGAGAGAGCAAAAAGGACTGTAAATTCAGAATAAAAGCAAAAGTTGGTGACAAGAAGTCAGATATTATAATGATATATTATTGAATGAAAACTTTTCAGAGCTTATTTCTAAATTTCTAAAAGTTTTAAACATGAAATAGAAATTCTAGGAGAAAATGTTTTTGTTTATTTATATCATAATGGGTTTTATATTTTCTTTTGAAACACTTTAAGTTTTTCTATTAAAAAAATAGGAAGATCTTGCATGTCTGGGCCTGAATTTTCACATGGCAACCAAAACCTGAAGTTGCATGATGGTGACACTTTAGACAGGGTTTTTGCATTGTTTTTGACCATCATTCCCACAACAACCCACACTAACCCAGGAGGAACCTGTTGGGAGATGGTGTTTGGAAACTAGAAGGGACTTGAGTGGGACACCTTGAACCTTATGCTGCTCCCTGAATCTCTACTATCACAAAGTGCTGTTCCAGCCACACCTAGGATCCTGTGGTTAAAACTCCAAAAGCTGGTTCAAATCTATCTGGGAATGAAGAAGATTTGCAAGGTCCGTAATTGTCTAAGAGTTCAGGAAGGTGTTTGTTTTGTTAGGTTTTATTTTTTTAACTTCAGCTCATTTATGAGGACTTCATTAATTTTCACTTTGTAAAATAATCTGAGCTACAGCAATTTCAGATTCAGCATTAGCCTGAGTAATTATCATAAAATGCTAGCTGGCATATCCTTTCTGATGCTTTTGCCAACTGCCATACTTCAGATCTTCATTCTCTGCTATTCCTTTCATAGCCTCTTGCTTCTTTCCAGGCTCTCCTCACTCAGTCTGTCCTACACACTGGTGCCAAAGCCATGTATTCAAATGGGCAGGGTGAGGCAGGATCCAGGTGAGCTATTTGGTTCCTCTATATTGTGACTGTGTCTAGAGACATCAGGAAAGAATTGAACAAGGACTTGCCTGGATCTTTGCTCGTGAGCATTTTAGGTCAACATGTTTTAAGTAATTTCAGAATAGAACCTCTAAAATAAGTCTCATAAAAAATAAGTTCAAATGTCACATTATATATATATTGGGAACAAAAAAAATTGTTGTTTTTTCTTTTTTTTTTTTTTTTTTGTCTTTTTGCCATTTCTTGGGCCGCTCCTGCAGCATATGGAGGTTCCCAGGCTAGGGGTCCAATCGGAGCTGTAGCTGCCAGTCTACGCCAGAGCCACAGCAACGCAGGATCCGAGCCACGTCTGCGACCTACACCACAGCTCATGGCAACGCCGGATCGTTAACCCACTGAGCAAGGGCAGGGATCGAACCTGCAACCTCATGCTTCCTAGTCAGATTCGTTAACCACTGCGCCACGACGGGAACTCCAAGGAACAAAAAAATTGTATATAAATTATAAAAATAATTTTTTTATTCCCAATCTCTATTCAGTTTAGCGCAATGGTGTTCAAACCTATTTGCATGATCATATCACCTGGAGAATTTTACAAAAATCCATTGCAAGGGCCCTACCCTGGACTAATTGGGTAAGCCTTTCAGGGATGGAGGTCCTAAAATCATTATTTTTCTAAAATATTTTTAAGGGCGATTGTAATATGAAAAGAGGGTTGATAACCACTGATTTAGTAAATTATTCTAGTACTGCATTTGGTAAAATTAAAGAACTTTAAAATGCACTACAGTAATAAAACAATGAATCAGGATGTCCCATAGAAAAGGAAGGGGCTCGGGGTAGCCAGTTAGAATGGAAAAACACCAAGTAACCATTGCTTTCTCTATATGATAGGAATACCTGAATTGAGGACCAAGACAGGATCAGAGGCTACAAAACATGTCCCAGGGCCTCTATACCAGTGTTCAAGGCAAGATGTGAGGCTTCCTGGAAATCTCCTTGTGTCTGTGTGAGACTGTTTGTGGTCAGCTCTCTCCTCTCCTCTAGTGCATCCCAAAGATGTGACATGGGATGGGGGAGACAATTATAAAAACTTTAGGTTATTCACTATTTCACTGCTATTATTTTTATTTCTATCTGGTTCCTGTGTAGAATTCATCCTGGATAAATAAATAATTTTATTACCTTTAGAAATCTCAATAAAAATATTCTCCCAGATAAGGAAAAGAAAGGAATTGGAAGGGAGGGAAAGAAGGAAGCAAAGAATATAAGCCCTTTGGCTCTAAGGTCCATGCCTTTATCACTCTCCTCCTCCATAGGATTGAATAATCTTTAATGAACTGAGCATTAGTAAGTGTGCAGCTCATGGTTTTAATTATCATTAAACCTTCAATCTCTTTTAAAATGAGAATGGAAGCACTTGTCAAGATGCCATTATTATTTTTCCCCTAGAGTTTGAACATAATGGATTAAAAAAAAAATGAGTTCCCCAACTACAAATGGATTGTCTTTTCCAAAAAAACTTTCCCAATGTAAAATCTTTCTTAACAATTACAATCATTTATCCAAGGTTCCAGAGATTTTAACTGAGGTCTAGGTTAAAATTTAGAAAAATCAACCTCCCTTCTCAATCAATAAGTCTAAGTCAATTTGGTGCCACAGTAAACAGATTTCTTTCTGGTTTATTAAGCATAATTGCTCAAAAAATTGTATAATTAAAAATAAAACAAAACCTTACAATAGTGAATATGGAGAATTAACAAATGTATATGCCTGCACACACATACACACACACACACACACACACACACACACACACACTCTTAACATGAACTGATGACAATAATTCAAATATTCTGCTAAAAATGAGATGTGTTTAGATCCATTTCCTGAATTTAATAAGTCTAATCTATCATTTGCTCTTCATTTTAATTCTGCCTGTCACTGATTTTGTAGATGACCCTGGGAAAAACATTTAACCTCCTTTCACTGTAGTTTTCCTTATATTTAAAGTAAGGCTCATAGACTTTGCTGATACCGCAAAGGTACTTTCATTTCATTTAAGAAGTATTTTACCATTAGTAAAAATATTCTCTCCATTGAAATTTTCATTGTGACTACAATAAAATGTTGAGAAGACTTATTACAACCCCCTGTCAAAATAAATTTTAAAATAATAATCAATGAAAATAGTTTTTAAAACTCAGTTTTATTCAGTTCATTTCTAAGTATGCTTTACTTTTTGATGGAGAATTAAGCCCTTTTGGTCTGAAAAAGATGTTTCTCTAGACACTCCACATTTCGTAGGTGTTCACCATACGTTATGCCAGTTTGAAATTTTTACTAGTCAGCATTCTATTTTGACATAATGGACTAAATCACAGTTAAATTTATTGTGTACTTGGAGACCCTCTGGTTGTGTACCAATTCCTTAAAATTAGTCATTGCCTTCTAAAATTCTTGTAAAATAGACAAGTACAAATATTAATGTAGAGCTTGATTTATGATAATCAGAGTGGTGGTACCTGTGGTCTCATAGGTTTAGATTTATAGATTAAATTTACTAAGGAATTATCTCCCAGTAAAAGTATTTGAAGTTATTATTTGTAGACTAATTCTGGTGTTCTCAATTATATGGCCATATTATGTATGCAGTTGAAGCCAGTGATCCTTAAATATTAATATAATAATAATAGCCTAGAAAGCTCTAAAAATGCAGATTTTTAGAGCTCTCTGTGATTTTATTTAATATGTCTGGACTGGAACTGAGCAATATACATTTTGACAATTACCCTTATAATTTAAAAACAGATATATCATGTGTAACAATCTGAGAAATATTGCTGTAAGCTACACTTAAAATTACCAGTGAAAATTACTGGCATGAGAAAAGTATTTCCATTAAGATAACTTATATGACACTGATTAATGGGTAAAGTCAGTTGTATTATGAAGTAATAATGCACTTGTGTAAAATCCAATACCTTTTTCAGTAATCTTTAATTATGATTATTCAAATCAATCATTCAATTAATCATGAATTCACACCTTAAACTGACCTTAATCTATTTCCTAGTTTCATCCAGAATATTTCTCTATAAATGAACCTTCACTCAGGTGACCTATAATTCTGGAACTTCATACCTATTTGTTATCAAATCCCTTAACACATCTCAATGCTCCCTGTTTTATTTACTTAGGTAAAGAAATCAGTCCTGCTATTCCTTTATTACTCATTTCAGGAGTAATTCTCATAAACATTCACTCTGTTGAAGTCAATAGGGACATTGGTCTACAAGTAGTGGATGGGGAATCCCAAAACTTGTTATTCCTCCAGGTGTGAGGTTCTCCTCATTTAGTTATATTCTGTGACATTTACATTTTCGTCTCAGAACTTTGGGAAAATTAAAACTCCTCTTTTCAGAAATGCAGCTACCGTCTACTGAATATCTACCTGGTCAGCCTGGTAGACCTTCTACTCCTTTGATACTTTTCCCCCATATTAAGGGCTAATTTTTTACTCTAATCAGAAAGAAGTAAAATGCATCCCCAAATCCTTACCCAACCATAGTTGCTTTTGTTTCTCAAAAGGAAGTTAGAGAATATAATAATACTGCAGTGTATAGTAAACAATCCAACAATATTTTAAAAATTCCCCACTAAACATATCTTTAGAATTTTTACTTACAGAACACTAGATTATTGTTGAACATAACTTTTTTTTTTAAAAAAATGCTAATATTTATATATTTAAAATGGTTTCATAGCATTAAGTGTAAGGATTCTGTTATAAGACCTTTTAATATAAAATAATTTTCAACACAGTGTAGCTTTAGCATTGGAAATATAAATTAAAAGGAATAGCTTCTTTTACAATAAGAGAAATATATAGCACTTTTGTAACATTACAAATCTAATTGAGTTCAGTTGTGAAAATGAGGTCACAATTTACCACAGCTTAGAATGGAAAAAGAGGCTGGGTGATCAGAAAGGTAGGTTTAATTTATTACAGAAGTATGAGTTTATTCAATATTTTAAAGCCTAGATGCATGATCAGTTTATTCACTATTAATCAAGATTATAATAATTTCTTTCTCTTTATAACTCTTCTACCTTATGGCTTTGGCTGCTGTTCTGAAGTACAAACTAAATGAAATTGTGACTTTTCACAAAATATTCTTTACATAAAAACTTCCTCTGATTTATGTGAGGCCACTTATTATCTATTTCACATTAATTTTGGAGCAATGTGTTCATTTATGGAGAAGGAGAGCAATATATAAAAACTGATAACTTATGAAAAGATGTCATAAATAACCAGACAATAAATAAATTTGAAGATGACTAGGATAGTGAAACAGTTCTGCAATATAAAATATTGTTTTATAATAAAAGGAAAAGGGTAACTTATGACATTGAAAAATTCCTTCTTACCAGCAAGTTAGCAAAATCCAGAACATCAACCTGAAAAGTTGCTTTGTTTTAGTGAATTAAAAGCATATCAAAAGCACTTGAAATCATATACAAAGAATATCTTGAGAAGCTTAAAAACACGTGTACAACATAAAAGATTCAGGCAACTTACTGAGTCTAGCCAGATTATACCAAATTCTTAACATCCATTGAAAAATAATAGCATGTATAAACCTCTTTTTTATGTCTTCTTGAAAATCTTCCTCAAAATTAGCAGGAGAATATGTTATGATCACTGTTTCATGTTCACTCTTACCTATGAACTGTCTCAGTCTTGCAAATAGCATACAAGCCTTAAAGATCAGTTTTTACTCATTACTGATTGATTTTAGATATGAAATCATAAATTGGTATTTATTTATATTAGAATATAAAACTAAAAAAATTTAATTCAGTGTAGTTGACTTACAATGTTGTATTACTGTCAAATTTGCAGCAAAGTGAATCAGTTATACATATACATATATCCATTCTCGTTTCCCATATATGTTATTACAGAATGTTGAGTAGATTTCCCTGTGGTATACAGTAGGTCCTTATTAGTTACCTATTTTATGTACAGTAGTATATATATGTTAATCCCATCCTTCTAATTTACCCTTCCCACCCATGGTTTTCCCCTTGGTAACCATAAATTTGATTTCAAAGTCTGTGTTTGTTTCTGCTTCATATATATATATATATATATATATGTTTTGTTTTGTTTTTTTTCTTTTCAGAGCCACACCCGCAGCATATGGAGGTTCCCAGGCTAGGAGTCCAGTCGGAGCTTAGATGCCGGCCTACACCACAACAATATCAGATCTGAGCCAGGTCTGTGACCTATGCCACAGCTCAAGGCAACACAGGATCCTTAACCCACTGAGTGAGGCCAAGGATCAAACCTGCAACCTCATGGTTCCTAGTCAGATTTGTTTCTGCTGCACCACAGCAGGAACTCCCTGCTTCTGCTTTATAAATAAGTTATTTTGTTTTATTTTATTAGATTCCACTTACAAGTGATATCATGTGACATTTGTCTTTTTCTGTCTGATTTACTTCACATAGTGTGATAATCTCTAGGTCCATGCATTTGCTGCAAATGGCATTATTTCATTCCTTTTTATGGTTGAGTAGTATTTCATTATATATATGTACATCTTCTTTATCCATTCCTCTGTCAATGAACATTTAGGTTGCTTCCATGTCTTGGATACTGTAAATAGTGGCACAATGAGCACTGGCGTATGTGGTATTTTTTAAAAGTATGAATTAACTACACAGTATATATTACATAGCTATTTGTAATTACATGATGAATAAGTGCACAATAATGAATTTACCTGAGCAAAGATAGAGAATTTAAAACTAATTCAGAAAAACATAGATAAACCATATTCAAATGACTTATAGGGACTCTCCCCCTGCATAGCCTAATTCACTGGCTAAAGCATTATCTCGGATCTGCTTCTGAGATTGCGCTTGAACTGTTCTGAGGACGTAGATGGTACTTCACCACCAGCATAGTCCTCACCTTCTCACCATCATCATCAAAAGTCACATTTTTGAGAACTTTGTGCAGGACATATGCACTGTCCCATTAATGATGGACCATACTCGCTAATACTCATATTTTCTCTGCTTTCTAGTTTCAGATACCAAGGCCATAACCATTCAAGTAAGTTGTATGTGGTCAGAAGCTGGTTGTGAAAAAATGCTGAAACCTGAACCAGGCTGAGAGATACTAAACCATCATGCTATTCTGTCAGAGCAAGGTAAGACCAATGCTGTCTTATATTATCTTTATTGCTTTTCACAGTTTACAAGATGCTCTCTTGGGCATCTGTGAGTAGGTCATTATCTCAAAAGAGCAGTAAGATTCAGAAGACTCAGTGACTTGCTAAGGGTTGTCTAACTGGCAAGTACTGTCCTTTAAGTGGGCTCAGGGCTCCTTCACAGAGTTTGGCTGTTCAGACACGTGTGACATCCCCTTCTGGACCATGGTTCTTCACTGTTACTACTGGCAGAAGCGCTCAGCCTCTGATGTCATCCAATTAATATCTCAAGCCCCTAGCACACGGCTCACTGCTGGTTCCTTTAATGATGGTAAAGAATACCACACTGTATAGTAGATTCATAAAACTTGTAGACACACAAAAACAATGTCCATGTATATTATCTACTATTACTAAACACGGATAACACTGCTTACTGGGAGGAGAGAATATCTTCAAGGAACCATTTCTGCTTTCAGAATAGCTTTTATTTATGATGTTGTGTCTTTCTGTGCTCAAATGAACCATTCTACTTCAGAGAGCTTCACTACCATAATAAGCACAATTACTCATCTTCCATTTTTGCCCCTGAATTTCGAATGAGAGTCTACTTATATCATGACCCACTACATGATGCAAAATTTTAAATTATATACAGAAAAATACTCAATGGATGTATGTCAGAAATTTACTCTATGTATATGTGTTTAGCAACACTCTCTCTGTTAAGTTAATGTGTTAACTGTATTTATTTGATTGTTTTAGGTTTATTCATTTGTCTATTTACTTAGAAAAATGTCTCTTCTCTTCCTCTTGAAGGCATCTTTTTCTTTGTATTTGAATTTGCCCTCATGTGACTTCATACATGAGCAATGTGATAACCTAAACTACCCAGAGTGGCTCTAGAATTTTAATTATGGCTCATCAATAGTTAAACTATTTTTTAAAATCTCTATCCACTTTTCTTACTTCTGTTGATTCTGTTGCTAAGTGTCTGTTTCTGAAGAAGTCAAGGTCCTGGGTCTGTTACCTTCTGGGTTGTTAATCTCATATTTTAAAAAATCCATTTCCTGACATATTGCTCCACTAAATCCACTTAGACAGTCATCTTTACAATTTTGCTGTGTCTTCAGAGGACCTGGCAAGTGTGTGATTGCATCAACTAAACACATTAATATTCTCAGGGGTTGTTGAATTACAATATATTTCTGTATAATTCAAGTAGATCTTTTCAAACATACCTTTGTATTCTGCTCACCAGGTTCTCTGTACTTTTAATATAATGTAGGTACATCATCCTTTACCTACAATTCCAAAACCACAAGCTCTGAAAAAAATTTGTTTTTATTAAGTATATCACAAACTCATTTTGGCAGCAAAACCTTATCTGATGTGAAGCTGTTTATACCAATATGAACTACTAATGTGAACTTTTTTTTGCTATAGAAATTATGTATTGATCAAGAGGTTTGCTTTATGCTGATCGATAATATAGTATATGCAAAAATCACCCTTAATAATATAAAATAGTTTGAATTATCAAACCAAGGACCTTTACATAAGGGATTCTAGACCCTCTGTTAGATTTATAAGAAGTCTAGCAAAACTCTAATATGTGGGTTTTGTTAGATGAATGAACATTGAAACACCCAATCACTTTGCATCCTCAGAGTTTAAATCTTTTTAAAATAAATTCAGCCAACAATATATAACTAATGTGAGACAATATTACAATAGGTACTAAAGATGCAAACATGATTTGCACTTAGTTTCAGCCTTAAGTTGTCCTCATGCTAACATCTTTGAGTCTTCTCTATCCTTTGAAAACATGCTATCTGTAAATTAAGAGAGTCTATGCCAAGGCTTCAACTATAGAACAAAATAAATCATAGATTTGACACTAAGTAAACTATCAAAAATTGTAATCATTGCATAATTCCCTAAATTCATAAAATGTTTGTATTTCTGTAAGAAGAAAATTAAATTCTTGGAGTGGTTTTCCCTTGCCTTTTCTGAAAGTGAGTACACATTTGTCAACTTCCCTCTATAACCATAAAAAACAAGACACTGAAAGGAAGACTCTATGATATATACTGATGTTATCACTCTGCTTATTTGAATTCTATGCACTCTTTTTATGTTCAAGGCTAAAATAAAAAGTAAGCAGTTGATTAAAGTAATTTTCAAACTTGAAAATTGAAAACACAATCTTGTACTTTTCAGTTGCCCAGATGAAATATTCTTTTCTTTGGAAATTGAACAATTGTGTGACTACAACCATTTTCTTTTCTGTCATGATTTATTTTTCTACCTGTGCATGATTGCCAGCTATTTTTCTTTTTAAATCCAAATGCCTCATTTGGAGTCTATTCCCTTTATAACCTCCATAAAAATTGCCTCTACTCTGATTAAAGCCGTTTGCAAACATTGGACATCATTTCAGAAGTATAATATCAATTAGAATGTCAGGATCATCTACATTAAAGCTGAAAAAAAATCTTAGAAGTTCTGTAATCCAACACTTTAATTTTGCAAATGAGAAAACAAAGGTTTTAAAGAATCTTTAGAGAAGATTTCAATCCTTTTAACCTCTGGCAAAGCCCAGAGTAGATACTTATCTTCCAACCCAGAGCCCAGTGTTCTCCTCCGTATTCTGCACAGTCACTCCATTATGCTCTGTCCTACTGTGTAAAATTTGATTTCTTATGTAACCTTCGCACATATTACTTTAGTTACTATTACTTTAAGTGGTACCTTAAATCATATCTTCACTTTACTCTCCTCATAAAAAATCAAGAATTTGAAAGACTATAATTCCAAATTTACGAGAAATTAATTTTATATATTGAAAACATGCAACTTATAAAATATTATGACAGCTAAATTTTCCCAAAGTGAAGCAAAGTAATGAGCACATAGACAAAGACCCATAACATTAGTAAAAAAAAAAAAAAAAAAAAAAAAAAAAGAGAGACAAGGAAGTCTAATGGACTCAAAAGTCCATTTACATAGTCACCAAGATTTTCAGTTAAAATGGCAAAACACGTCCATGCTTTGAGGAGAATCAAATACACATCAAGAAATAAGATTGAAAAGTGGAAAACCAAAACAAAATGCCATGCATAAAAATAAAACAAACATCTCCGTTACTCTATAAATGAAATAGAAATGCTTAACAGTGATCAAGTCTGTGGCTTCAAAGACAGTGGATCCAGAGGTCATTAATAATATCTGATCCTGGACAGAGGCCCTGAATAGAGACGGATGGAAGCAGCTCAAAGAGATGAGTAAACAAAGCAATTAAAGAGAAATCAATGAATAAATTAATAAATAATAAACTGCAACAAGCTACCTAGCCAACACAAATTACGAATCAGAATAAGTCTAAGCAAGATACTTAACCTATATGTAACATATCTTATTCCTTATGCAGTTAATTTTATGGGATAAGTGACAAAGTATTTTCTGCAAATATTTATATAGTGAATGAATACTGAAAACCTAAGACAAGAAATTGTGTAACAAAATTAGCAGAAAAGATAAAAGAACAGGTGGTATTAAAAAAAAATTAGAACTCTTTAATATGAAGAATGTGGTTATTTAATAAAATGTTAGTAGATTAGCCACAGTCTCTTGGAAAACTGTTGAAATGAAAGATCCTGATAATTCACTACATAATGATAATTTAAAGAGTCTTCATCACATATCTTCAGATAGGCCTTGCAGAAGTCAATAGAGCAATGGCTGAGTTTTCAGTTTGAAAGTATAATCCCTAGCACAGTGTAGGATAAAGATAAACTCACATCTAGAAACAGCATAGTGATCTGTACAACCTCAGGAATGAAGAGAAAATTATTTTTTAAAATCAACAAAATAAAAATGATCTACCAAAAATAATTATGAGGAGAGCATAATTTCATCAGCAAAACGTGCTAAACAATGCTAAAAATAACAAATCAGCAGACCAAAAAGGAAGAGAAGGAAAGAAAGGAAGAAAAAAATGAAAGTAACAGAAATCCTAATCTATCTCATAAGTTGTAAAGGGGTTCTAAAGGAGGAAAGAAAAATGATGGTGCTCAGTAAATAGTAAGGAATATGATTTAGAAATAAATTTAAATATTTCAGCACTGAGTGAATGCCCTTAACAAATGACACCAGTGTTCAGATTGTATTTTTTTAAATCAAGCTATACACTGCTTTAAAATGACAAATCTAAAACAAACCCATATAGTTAGATTAAATATGTGTTACAAACAGATAAGGCACAAAGACATGACAATATTATCAGCCAAAATATAATCAAGGGTAAAAAGTAATGAAGGTAAAGAATACTGTATAATATACTATGCAATATAACAATGATAGAAATAAATATTTATTATATAAAAATTTATAAAACAAAATAGTAATTATAATTTATACAAATACATATAATAAACATAAAAATAATGAAAATAATATAGTAGTAATCCACCAAGAACACATAACACTGCCACATAATATAAAGCAATGGTGAAATTAGAGAGAAAGCTACAATAATAACCCAAATAACTAAAGAAAATTACACAAATAGTAAATCCTGAACTTGATCAGTTCAATATACATACTTCTATTGTATGAAGTTCAATTAAGTAGGCCAAAAAATTTAGTAACAGTAGAAAACTTTACATAAATATACACACACACTGCACCTATCATAGAACATATTTCTCAGGTACATATATTACATTTACCAAAAAAAGAGCATGTATAGAGATTCAGTGTCTCATCAGATTTCAAAGAATTGCTATTTTATTAACAAAAAGCTTGAACTAAAATAAAATTCAATAAGGCATCAACAATAAAATTATTGATAAAACATAGCAATTTACAAATATGCTGTAAAAACTCTGTGTCTAGAAATTTGAACATGCAGTCCTAAGCAATTCATAGATTAATGAGGAAAGCACTAGAGAAATTATATAACAAACAAGAAGGAAAGAATCAGTTATCAAAACTTACAAAATGCAGTTAGGATAGTACCTAGAAGTAAATTTGTACTCTTGAGAAAAATTCTTAAAAGCAGGAAATACTGGTGTTCCCTGGTGGCCCACGGGTTAAGGATTCACTGTTATCACTGCTATGGCTCAGGTCACTGCTATGGCTGGGATTCAGTTCCTGGCACCAGAATTTCCAAATGCCACAGGCATGTCCAATAAATAAATAAATAAATAAATAAATAAATAAAGGAACACAGCAACACGGGATCTGAGCAGTGTCTGTAACCTACATCACAGCTCACCACAATGCTATATCCTTAATCCACTGAGCAAGGCCAGCGATCAAACCCATATCCTCATAGATGATAGGTTTGTTATAGCTGAGCCACAATGGGAACTCTCTAGTCAGGTTTTTAAGTGGTTTTACCAAATTAAGGAATAGATTTTTGTATGTTTATAAATTATTCCAGAGACTAGAAAAGTGAAGTTGATTAATTCATTTTGTGTCACCAATATTAATTTTATGTCAGAAACTAAATGATATATGCAAATATTCTAAGTTTTTAAAAGCATAAAAAGAAACTAACACAATTCCAGCAGCACATCAAAAGAAAATGCACCATGGATAAATAGGGTCCTTGAAAGCACACCAAAGGTATTTCAACTTTAGAAAATATTATTAATATAATATATCACAGTGACAGATTAAAGGTGAAAGTATATGATCATAACAATAGACCCAGGAATATATCTAGGAAAAAAAACAGAGATTACAAAATAAACAGCAGTAGTCAAATTTTCTTAGCCTGATAACCAATTGCAATAGCACTTTAATGGGGAAACTTTAGACATGTACCTTTCAAAAGTAAATAACCAGATAATGATTCTCCCATCTTCATGTTTAACAGCTTCATATAGATTATCACAGCCAAGGCAGTGTGGCAAATAAAGAAAATCTGTAAGAAGTGTAAGATAAGAGATAAAAATTTCTCTTTATTGGTAGGTGATGTGAGTGTCTCCCAAGAAGATCTCATGGATTACACAAATGTACAGGGCCAGTAGAGACTGAAGTAAAAGTTTTGGTTAGAAGGTAAACATTTAAAAGTTGATATAATTGCTGCATATGCATAGTAATTACAGATAAATTGTTATAAAATTCAGAGAAACAAAATAGAACTGTGTATAAGTTTCTGATTATGAACAATAATATTTACTGGAATTTAAAAAGTTTAACATATGTGGGGGCAAAAGTAAGATATGAATAAATGAGATATATGCATGAAGTGGAAAACTTAGTTTTACTTAAAGGTCATTTTGCTTCAAATCATTTCATAAAGACATTTCATCATAATTTCAGATTGTTCACTAATGGAAACTGTCAAGCTTGTTTTAAAATTCATGTAAGAGGACAAAAGGTCAAGTGTTGTTAAAGTAATTTAAATAAAAGCAAATGTAAGAATTGTCCTATCAGATATTTAAAATTTAGAAGAAAATGTAAAACAGTTTTTATGTCAGAGTAGGGAATATTTCTTTAAAATCACAAATATATGTTTATAAATGATAAACTGTACTTTATCAAAAGTAACTAATGTAAATGAGAATGACAAACCACTGACAGGGATAAAATATTTTTAAATCGTATAATTCATAAAATGCTAGTATGTATAATTTTTTAAAACTCCAACATATCAATAAAAAAAAAAGACAACTCACTAGAAAATGGGCAAAATATATGAGTTGAAAACTAATAAAAGTGGAAATGCAAGTGACCAAGAAACACAATCTCGATGTCAATCAGGGAAAGGCAAAAAATAATAATCTGAGACACATTTTCATGTTCAGCAGTTTAGAAATAAGTAAAATCAAACAATCTATCTGTCGGTAGGGAGAAGAAATGGAAAATCTCATGCACAGATAGTGAAAGATAATGAGTGTCTTTTGGAGAAAAATTCAAGGTATCTGGTAAAGTTTAAAGGTCTTCCTTCCTTTTGTTTTGCAATCTCCAGACTTCTTTCTAACATACTGAAAATGAAAAAATGAGAGAGAGAGAAAGAAAAGAGGGAAGAAAGAAAAGGAAGGAAGGATTGAAGGAAAAGAAAGAAACAAAAGAGAGAAAGGAAGAAAGAAAGAAAAAGAAAGAAAAAAAAAGAAAGAAGGAAGGAAGGAAGAAGAAAGGAAGAAAGGAAAAGGGAAAAAGAAAACTTATGGAAAAGATAGGCTCTACAATAATGGCCACTGTGCCATGATATGTGATGGTGAAAATGGGAAACTATCTAAATGTTCTTCAATAAAAATAGCTAGATGATATATGGTATAATCAATGGAATACACAATGGCCATTAAAATGCAGTATATGCATATACATATATATGTATAGTACATATATTATGTGTCATATGAATTATATATTCATATAGTATTATATGTCATAATGAGAAAAATAAGCAAGATGTAGAATAATACATACAATATATTGATAATATCAGTATATTGAACACAATGCTACCCATTGTTTATACGTACTGTAGTGATACTGCAAATATTTTAATAGAAATGACAATCACAAAATTTAGGTTTCACCAAGAAAGGGAAATGAAAGATGAAATTGAAAGAGTGTACTAAAGTGTCTGTAATTGTATAATTTACTTTAAAAGTCTGAAAAGAATATGCCAAAATGATAATATATTATATATTATGATAAAATGATAATATAATATATTGTTATATTTTTCTTTATGTGCTATTTTGTATTTGAAACAATTTCATGGGATAAAGCAATTGCACATAAGTATCTGAAAGATCAGTCATTTGAACACAGTGAAAACAATGCCTTATCATTATTAGTGGAAAAGAGACCAAATGAATTTGAGTGGCTGGCACAATTCCAGTTATTGCAGACAAAGGAATTTCCCATTGAAAAGAAGCATTATTTGTCCAGCGTGCCATGTGCACAGGTTAAATTGCACATTGTCTAAGAGCGGCTATTTTCAGATTACACAGTATTCTTATTTAAGAGTAGTGTTTACATTTGTTCAAAGCTTTGGAACCTTTTCATTATTTATTTTTTTGTATTACCAGAACTTTTGCTAACATTACATCTCTTGCGTTATTGAAATTTAGATTCCTTCCTTCCCCCTAGACTGTTAGCTCTGCATATTCACTGTGCTTACTTGGGGGCCTTTTTTAGTCCTTGTGACATAGCAGGGGTGTTTTGAAAAATAAATAACAAGAAAGAAGGAAGAAAAGAAGAAAAGGAGGAAGAGAGGGAGAGATAGACAGGGGAAGGAAAGAAGAAGGAAGGAAAAGTTTATTATTTTATTGAAGTGTAGTTGACATACAATGCTGTGTTAGTTTCTGGTGTACAGCAAAGTGATTCAGTTATACATATATACATATTCTTTGTACATTCTTTTTCCATAATGGTTTATTATAGGATATTGGATATAGTTTCCTGTGCTATATAGTAGGTCCTTATTATTTATTTTACATATAGAAGTGTGTATCTGTTAATTTTACACTCTCAATTTACCCCTCTCCTCCTTTCCCCTTTGGTAACCATAAATTTGTTTTTTATGTCAGTGCATTTTGACTTTTTAAATAGTACAGACTAATGTATATATTAGCTGCCTAATTATTTAAGTCCAAAGTGTTATTTCTCATTGCTGTGATATCTGATTAAATAAATTTAATTTTTATTTCTTATAGAGAGTGTAATGCATTATTTCCACCTTTTGGAACATTTAACACATTTCTTTGTTTAGTGTTAAAATAATTAAATTAAAAAATGGCAATAAAAAATAAGAGATCAAGAACCAAATTTTATTCATTGATTATAGAAAATGAGAGGCACAGTGACTTGCACATATATGGTTCTCCCTAAACCTTTACAAATGAATGGTCTCCTTTTCATGCCTACTGCTACTCTTGTATCACACATCTTTGCAACTATATGTTGACTACAATCAATCAGACTTGTATGTTATCTACTGTGGTTCTGATGAGAGTATTGGTTGTGTTAGGAATAATGGGAGGGGTAGGACTATATTCACCTACCTTCTTGGATATTGTACATTGCATAATGACTGTTGCTTTGTAGTGTAGCCTGAAGTCAGGGAGCCTGATTCCTCCAGCTCCATTTTCCTTTCTCAGGATTATTTTGGCTATTCAGTGTCTTTTGTGTTTCTAAACAAGTTTCAAAATATTTTGTTCTAGTTCTGTGAAAAATGCCTTTGGTTATTTGATAGGGATTGCACTGAATCTGTAGATTGCTTTCAGTAGTATGGTCATTTTGACAATATTGATTCATTCAGTCCAAGAGAATGGTATACCTTTCCACCCATGAAAAAGTTATATGCACCCCTATGTTCATTGCAGCACTATTTACAATAGCCAAAACATGGAAACAATATAAATGTCCATCAGCAGAGCAATGAATAAAGAAGATGTGGCACAGAATTCCCGTCATGGTACAGCAGAGACAAATCTGGCTAGTATCCATAAGGATACAGGCTTGATCCCTGTTGCTGTGAGCTGTGGTGCAGGTTGCAGACTTGGCTCAGATCTGGCATTGCTGTAGCTGTGGTGTAGGCTGGCTGCTACAGCTCCAATTCAACCCCTAGCCTGAGAACCTCCATATGCCATGGGTATGGCCCTAAAAAGACAAAAAAGATGTGATACACATATACAATGGAATATTACTCAGCCATAAAAATAATGAAATAATGTCATTTGCAACAACATGGATGGACATAGAAACTATCATATTAAGTGAAGTTAGACAGGGAAAGACAAACATCATATATTATCACCTATATATGTGCAATCTGAAAAAAAAGACACAAATGAATTTATTTGAAGAACAGAAACAGACTTACAGACTTTGAAAAACTTATGGTTATCAAAAGGGACAGGTGGGGGTGGGTGGAAGGGATTGACTAGGGGTTTGGGACTGACTTATGCTCACTGAGGTATGTGGAATGATTGGCCAAGGGGACCTGCTATATAGCATGGGGAACTCTACCCAGTATACCGTGATAATCTATGTGAGAAAGGAATCCGAGAGAGAATGGATATGTGTATATGTATGACTGGGTCACTTTGTTGTACAGCAGAAATTATCACAGCCTTATAAATTGAATATACTTGAATAAAACTTTTTTAAAAAGTGGCATGAAACAGAAATATGATGGTGTCTGTAAAGGGCAATGGCTCCAAAAATAACAACAGTACACTCACCTCTTTCCTTGGTCAAGTAAGAGCATAGAAATGTGTAAATTCTAGGATAAAGGAGAGAAGTTCCACTCCCAGAAGAGCCCATTGCCAATGCTAAAGGGAAATGGAGCTTCTTTTATCTCAGTTCCCTACCATCTTGTCAAGGGAAGAAGGGCAATTAATAGGGCACTATAGGTTCCTGAAGGGAAAGCAGATACCCTGTATTCAGGTTAAGTGTGCATTTCTTCTTAATTACAATTATTGTATAATGAGCACATCAGGTTTTATTAGAGGAGAATGTAGAAAAGCTAAATGGCACAGATAGAACATAGATACTCAAACCTCTACTCTAGCTACTCTAACTAATTGTGTAGCAGTCATGCACATAGTTTTCCAGTCACTTGTGGCACAGCTAAAGAAAGTAATGTGAAACACCAGAATTTAGCAATATGGAAATGTCTTAAGTGGAAGCAAATAGTGGAAACACATACAATGTAAAGCAAATAATGAATTCTTTGTTATGGTAAATATCAATTCATTAAAAAATATCAAGCAAACAAAAAACTTATATGTTTAGGAAATATTTACTCTGTAGCCAAATACAACATAATTTATAGCAAAATTATTACAATAAGAAAATACCCACTGCTTAAAAAACATTTTAGGTTCTTGATAACAGATCATTCATATTTTACCTGAAATGAGTAAAGTTTTAGCATCTAAAATCTAAAATTAATTTAGTTGATATAATAGAAAGGACTTTTGCCCAAATTTTTATTTTAAAAAATAAAAACTTATGGAAAGAATGGTTCAATAAGCACCTGTAAATCTTTACCATAGTTATCAATTTTGCCAAGTTTGTTTTATCTCTTTCTATACATATACCTTTTTTTCCTCTGAGAAACTTGAAAGTAATTTGCAAGCACAGTGACTCTCCCTCAGCATATGTATACTAAAAATAAAGACATCCTCTTATGTAAATTAAATCCCAAAAACATATCTAAGAAAAGGACAATGATTCTATGATGTTATCTAACATCCTATCTATATTCAGTTTTCCCAAATTATCCCCAAATGCCTTTTACACCTGCTTATTTCAATTTTCTATCAAACCTAGAATCACACATTGCATTTGATTATTATCACGACTCTTGTTCTCTTCCTCTTTAAAAAAAATAAACCAGGGAATTGTCTTATAGAAGTTCAACATTCTAGATTTATCTAATTTCAGTGGCATTATTTATGTTTCTCTTTTTATTTCCTGAATCTTGTAAAAAAAAGAAGTGAGGTCTGAAAGTTTTATTAGATTCAGGTTAGATATTATTGGAAATTATATTTCAAGGCTGATTCTCTGTATTTCACATTGCTTCATATTAAAAGCCTTCTAAAATCCCATTTCTCCAGTATAAGTGATGTTAAGTCTGGTCCTGGGGTTAAGGTGGTTACAGCAATGACTGTTGGTTTTCCCCACTGTATTTCTCTTTTGTAGTTAGTTAGTGGATATACTTAGTTTAGTAATCTATGTTGTTGTTTTTTTTAATCTGGCACTGTATGAATATCCTGCTCTGCGATAACCTTTAATCCAATGATTTTATCATTCACATATGATTCATGCCTGATTATACTGCATTGAGGTTTGAAAAATGGTTTTCAACTGTTTTTAATTTTATCATTCTTTTAGATATATTATCTAGTGTTTGTCTGTAAATAAGAGATTTCTTTTTTTTCAACCCAGAAAGGGCTTTTTTTCTGACACATGCTAAATTTGTCTGAATGTTTCCCTCCCAAAACTTTAAGGTTTAGATTCCTTCTCCCTGTAAGATGATTAAATATGTAACCCAGTGCAGAGGCACATGAATAGCTAAAGACCTTGGCTATCACTCTATAATTTAAGATCTAACACAAGCCTGAAAAATATGACCTTAAGTGAAATCTTAAATTTAACTGATTTTGTGTCTATACATTAAGCCAGATATTGGTAGTGATGTCTGATGCCATGCTTTAGCTATGGTATGTCAAGTAAAATGTCTTGAGCTCTAAGGATTGTATAAAAAAATCTTACCTTGTATTTGGCTGAGTTTAGAAAATATGAAAATTCTCATATTTTTCACCAGTCAGATTATGTATTTTCTTTAATTTTGATATCAATATAACCAAGTTAATTTTAAGAGGCTATAGAGCCATGATTCCAATTTGAAATCTAAATAAGTTACTTAATGTATGTCTTATAAAAGTTTATATATACATTATCAATGTACTAATCATTGTTAAGATCAAATTAGGGGCAGGGGAGTAAGATGTGGTGCTCACCTTCTCCCACAGGCACATCAAAAAAAAAAAAAAAAAAAAAAAAAAACCTACGTGTAGAACGATTCACATAGAACATCTACTGAACACTGGCAGAAGACCTTAAACCTCCAAAAAGGGCAAGAAACCATTCACATAACTGGGTAGAACAAAATAAAAAGAGAGAGAGAATGAAAAGGAATAGGATGGGACTAGCACTCCTGAGAGGGAGTGTTAAAGAGGAAAGGTACCCACACCCTGGAGAGCCACCTAACCAATGGGGAGACTGGCCAAGATGGAGAGAGCTCAGAGTCATGGAGAAAACTGCAGAGGGTTGACTAAGGAGGGAAAAGCAGAGTGAGAGCTTCACAGACCATCTGCACTACCAACCCCAAACACAACAGCCTGAGACACTTGGGCAGGGACTGGGCACCGAAACTCAGGCTCTGGAGGTTAGCTCCAGGGAAAGGACTAGGATTGGCCATGTGGTGACAGCCTGAGTTGCTAGGTAGCAGTGTGCCCCAGGCTTGGGAGCCAAATACCACAGGCTGGGGAGTGAAACACCACAGCCAAGGGAACCCTGGAGGAGTTCTGGGCCCCCAGAAGAAGCAAGGCACCATTGTTGGGGAGGGCAAGATGAGGAGAGGCAGACTGCCATAGGAATCTCTTTCTCTGCACATGTGCACAGACTCTTAGAGGGTGGGGCACCTCTGGCACAGGCTGTGGGTGGCAAGGTGCCACCTGCATGGACTACAGGCAATCAGCCACCTCATGTGTGGTCTGTGGGTGGTGGGAAACCTCTTGTGTGGCCTAAGGGCAATGGGAGGTTAAGCATGACATGGCACCTCTTGCATGATCTATAGGTGGCAGGGACAAACCACAGCAGTCATATCAGATACCAGAGGGGGGCATGGCCTGCCACCATTAGGGGTTTGTGAATAGATACTACCTGTGGCCCCAGTCACCACAGACGTTGGCAAAGAAGAGCACTGCAACCAAGTACCAGCCATTGTTGCTTTCACTCCCCTGGGAAGACACCGACCTTGCTGCTGCCACTGCTAAGTGCTCCTGGAGCTGCATACACATGCCTGATCACTGTCACTTCCCAGGGCCCTGCAACTAGGAGCAACCTGTGCCACCTTTCCATGGGTTCTTGCCACTGTCAAGGGCCCAGCAACCAGGCATGGCTACTAGCCCTGCCCATTACCTCCATCTCCTTGGAAGTACATGCAGCACCCTAAAATAAAAAGTAAGCCCTAACAAAATACCTAGGGGCACTCATGCATATAAATAACCCTCCAAGAATATAGTAGTTGTTTTCCCTAACTCACAGAATAAAATAACAAACTGAAGAGGCTCAGGAACCATTCCCAATTAAAATAACAGGAGAATTCCCCCGAAGGAGCAAACAATGAAACAGACCTCTGCATTCTAACAGACATTGAGTTCAAAAAGGAGATAGTGGAGTTCCTGTCATGGCACAGTGGTTAATGAATCCAACTAGGAACCATGAGGTTGCGGGTTTGGTCCTTGCCCTGGCTCAGTGGATTAATGATCCAGCATTGCCGTGAGCTTTGGTGTAGGTTGCAGACGCAGCTCGGATCCTGCATTGCTGTGACTCTGGCATGGGCCAGTGGCTACAGCTCCAATTCGACCCCTAGCCTGGGAACCTCCATATGCTGCGGGAGTGGCCCAAAGAAATAGCAAAAAGACAAAAAAAAAAAAAAAAAAGGAGATAGTGAAAATAATGAAGGAATTAAGAGTGAATATGAAGAAATTAAGAGAAGATATGAACAGATTACTTTAGAAAGAAACTAGAAAATATAAGAAAGAGCCAAGAAAAATTAGAAAACTCATTTGCAGAGACACAAGCTGACTTAAAGACACTAAAGAGCAGAATAAATAACGCAGAGGAATGAAGTGGTGACTTGGAAGACAAAGTAATGGAAATCACCTAGTCAGGATAGCAGACAGAAAACCAAATGAAAAAAACATGAAAACAATATAAGAAATCTATGGGATAATATAAAGTGGACCAATCTATGCGCAATAGGGATTCTAGACAGAGAAGAAAAAGAAAAGGGGATTGAATATATATTTGAAAAAATTATGACTAAAAACTTTCCAAGTCTAAAGGAAACAGATATAAAAATATAGGAAGCACAGAGGGCCCCAAACAAGTTGAACCCAAACAGGCCTACACCAAGACATAATAAAAATGGCCAAAGTTAAAGAGAGATTCTAAAGGCAGCAAGAGAGAAACAAAGAGCTAATTATTAGGAACCCCCATAAGGCTATCAGCTGATTTCTCTACAGAAACACTACAGGCCAGAGAAGAGTGGAAAGTTCTAAAAGGGAAAAATTTGCAGCCTAGAATACTCTACCCAGAAAGAATATCATTTAAAATATAAGGAGAAGTAAATATTTTCTTCAAAAAACAAAAACAAATAGTACAGCCATACTAAACCCTTTCTAAAGGAAATGATGAAAGGGCTCCTCTAAATAAAAAAGAAGTAAGAAGAATGGAGGAAGTCTCAATGGGAGAGGAACCACTTAAATAAGCCAGTAGAAATCTTAAAAAAAAAAAAAATCCTTCTATTGTTAAAGCAATGATAAACACAAGGAACAGCAAAAGGACAAACATGAAGATGTTAAAAAAAGAATTTCAAAATCATGACATTGGAGAAAGAAAAGTAAGTAAATCTAGACTCTTTTTTTTCTTTTTTCTTTTGGAATTTGTTTGAGCCTATATGACTATCAGGATAAAGCAAGCAGACATAGGAAGGGGTTAACATATTTTAAAAAAAGGGCAATGACAAATCAAAACCAAACATTACATTTGTGAAAACTAAAAAGAAAAGGACACAAGCATAAAATAAAAGGAAATCATCAAACCAAAAAAAAAAAAGAAAGAAACATAGAATCAACTGGAAAACAAAGTTTAAAATGGCAATAAATACATATTCATCAATAATTACCTTAAATGTCAATATACTGAATACCCTAATCAAAAACATAGAGTGGCAGATTGTATTAAAAAACAAGAGCCTACAATCTGCTGTCCAGAAGAGACTCACCTTAGGGCAAAGGACACATAAAAATTAAAAGTGAAGGGATGGAAAAAGATATTTCATAGGAATGGAAAACAAAACAGGAGTTGCAATACTCTTATCAGACAAAATAGACTCTTAAAGGCCACAATGAAAGGACAAAGAAGGACACTATTTAATGGTAAAAGGATCCATACAAGAAGAGGATATTATAATTGTCATTATACATGCCCTTAATATATGAGCACCCAGATACATACAACAAATACTAACAGACATAAAAGGAGAAATGAATGGGAATACAATAATAGTAGGAGATTTTAACACCCCACTCACATCAATGGACAGATCCTCTAGACAGAAAATCAGTAAGACAACAGAGATCCTAAATAACACAATAGAAAAATTAGATGAAATTGACATGTTCAGGATATTACATCCAGAAAATCAAAATACACATTCTTTTCAAGTGCTCATGGAACATTCTCAAGGATTGACCCCATACTGGGCCACAAAACTAAGCTCAACAAAATGAAGCATATGAAGAAGTTCCCATCAGGGCTCAGCAGAAAAGAATCTGACTAGGATCCATGAGCATGCAGGTTTGACCCCTGGTCTCACTCAGTGTATTAAGGATCCAGAATTTCCAGGAGCTGTGGTGTAGTTCTCAGACATGGCTCAGACCTGGCGTTGCTATGGCTGTGGTATAGGCCAGCAGCTACAGCAGAAATTTGACCCCTAGCCTAGGAAGCTCCATATGCCATGTGTGTGTCCCTAAAGAGAACCCCCCCCCAAAATTAAGAGAATAGAAATTATTTCAGGTATCTTCCCTGACCACAATGGCATGAAACTAGAAACCAACCACAGGAAAAGAATGAGAAAAAACTGACTACATGGAGACTAAACAACATACTGCTAAAAAGCCAATGGGTCAATGAGGAAATCAAAGCAGAAATTAAATAATACCTCGAGACAAATGATAATGAAAACACAACCATTCAAAATCTATGGGATGCCGCAAAAGAAATGCATAAAACGAAATTCATGGCAATACAGGCCTTCTTCAAAAAGGAAGAAAAATCCAAATTCACCATTTAACCCACCACCTAAAAGAATTAGAAAAAGAACAACAGCAACAACAACAAAAAAAAACCTAAAGTCAGAAGAAGGAAGAAAATCACAAAGATCAGAGAGAAAGTCAATAAAATAGAGATTCAAAGAAAAATAGAAAAAATCAATTAACTAAGAGTGGGTTCTTTGAAAGGGTAAATAAAATTGACAAACCTCTGGCCAGACTCACCAAGAAGAGGAGAGAAAGAACTCAAATAAACAAAATAAGAAATGAAAAGGAGAAAACAGATACTGCAGAAATACAAAAAAAACATAATAGAATACTATGAATAATTATATGCCAACAAATTTGACAACCTAGAAGAAATTGACAACTTTCTAGATACATACAGCCTACCAAAACTGAATCAAGAATAAATACATCAATTGAACAGACTGATCACTAGAAATGAAATTTAATATGTAGTAAAAACACTCCCTACAAATAAAAGTCCAGGAAAAATAAAACAAACAACCCAAATAAAATGGGCAGAACACCTGAATAGACATTTCTCCAAAAAAGACATACAGATGGCCAGCAGGCACATGAAAAAATGCTCAACATCACTAGTTATTAGAGAAATGCAAATCAAAACTACTGTGAGGTACCACCCCACACCAGTTAGAATGGCCATCATTAACAAGTCAACAAATAACAAATGGAAACCTTCTACATTGTTGTTGGGAATGTAAATTGGTACAACCACTATGGAAAACAGTATGGAGGTGCCTCAGAAAACTAAATATAGAGCTACTATATGACCCAGCAATCCCACTCCTGGATATATATCTGGACAAAACTTTCATTGAAAAAGGCACATGCACCCCTATGTTCATTGCAACACTATTCACAATAGCCAAGACATGGAAGCAACCTAAATGTCTATTGACGGATGAATGGATTAAGAAGGTGTGATATATATACACAATAGAATACTACTCAACCATAAAAAAGAACAAAATAATGCCATTTGCAGCAATATGGATGGAACTAGAGACTCTCTTACGAAGTGAAGTAAGTCAGAAAGAGAAAGACAAATATCATATGATATCACATATCTGGAATCTAATATACAGCACAGATGAACCTTTCTACAGAAAAGAAACAAACTCATGGACATGGAGAATAGACTTGTAGTTGCCAAGGGGGAGAGGGAGGGAGTGAGACGGACTGGGAATTTGGTGTTGGTAGATGCAAACTATTGCATCTGGAGTGGAAAAGCACTGAAATCCTTCTGTATAGCACAGGGAACAATATCTAGTCACCTGCAATGGAACATGATGGAGGATGTAAAAGAATGTGTGTATATTTATATATATATGTGACTGGGCCACTTTGTTGTATGGCAGAAATTGACAGAACAATGTAAATCAAATATAATAGAAAAACTAAAACCTAAAAAAAACTATTTAAAAATAAAATAAAATGAAAAGAAAAAAAAGATCAAATTATTATATGCTTTCAAATACATGTGTTATATAACAAAATTGAGACATCGTAACATTTAGGAGAGAATATGTAGCTTCCTATTTCACTCACAAAAGTTCTACTTTCCAAACTAGTTCAGCTGGCATACAGTGTTGAATTAAGATTTATGTCTTATAATGATTTTATTTTATTATTCAAGGGCAACTAATCAAAATATTCTTCATTGTAATGTTATAAAATACACCTCTTAAATGATCTATTCCTAGTGATTAAAACTAAGATTTGAATTCTGTGATTATAAACTTTTTGAGATTTAGAAATGATCTTCATAGACTATTTATTACACCAAAACCCCTTTGATTTTGCCCAAGGCTTAACAGAAGCACACAGGCCCATAATTCTTTTTAAAAATACAAAAGATTTGTTGAGAAAGAGACTGATTTATTTATGTCCTTATTAGTAAAAACAATATGTGGACTTGGTAATTTATAAAGAAAATACATAGTGGAGTTATCCCTTCATTCATTTATTTCATAACTTTTTTACCCAATTGTGGAAACATATTATGTCTCCTGTACCATTAGATAGATCATATTTCAACCTTTCTATCTTGCATTTCAGTCATCAATCCAGTTTCTCAATGAAGCAGAATCTCTGCTCTCTTAATTACATCATTTCACTCTAAATACTGCATTATGTTTCTTAACAAATGTACTAACTTGTTCCTTATAGGCTTTTTTTTTTCTCTTTTTAGAGAAATAAATGAGTTTACAATTATGATGGTTGTATTTATTTAAGAAACTATCATTTTTTTCAGGTGCTACTTTTTCTTTTGCAAATTATCCCTACTTCCACATTTTGTACCTTCAAGCAATTTCCTTGTGATTTACTCATATGCATTCAAGCTTCAAGCAAACCAAATCAGTGGAACAGTATTTATGGAATATTGCATGTTAATAAACAGTCTGTCTGCTCAAATTATATGCCACTCACTTCTTCCACTCTGGTCTGCTTTGTCCTCAACTTCACAAATAAGTTTCATACTGTTCATTTAAAAACCTAGTCATTTATCCCCTAATTTTTCTCAACAAAACACTCTGTAGCTGTGTGAGCGAATAAATCTAAAAGTCTTAGTCTTATTCCTTTCTTCTAAAACAAAAGGTAAAAGTGAAAAACCTATTTCTATTTTCCTTTCACTTTTTGGATTTTACCTATGTACCAGAGTTTTCATTCTTGCACTTCAAAAATAGAAAAATCATAGAATTTTGAGTCATACAAAATTGTTTTAGAATCTCTATTTTGCTAGTGTATGGATATTATGGGTTGAATTGTGTCTCCCACAAAAAGATATATTGAAATCCTATTCCTGGTACCTCGTTATATGATGTTATTTGGAAACATGCTAGTCTCACATGTAATTAGGTAAGATGAGGTCAAATCTGAGTAGGGACAGCCCCTAATCCAATGTGACTGGCATCCTTTTAAGAAGATGACAGTGAAGACAGATGTAGACATTGGAAAGGTGTGTCTGCATGCCAGAAAACACCAAGAATTGCAGCTCAGACAGAGCCTTGGAATAGATTTTCCTTGAGAGGCCTTAGAAGAAAATCAGTGCTGCCAACTCCTTAGTTTTGGACTTTTAGCTCCCAGAATTATTAGAGAATATATTTCTGTTATTTTTTTTATTATTACTCAAATGAATTTATCACATCTATAGTTATATAATGATCATCACAGTCCAATTTCACAGGATTTCCATCCCATGACCCAAGCACATCCCCCCACCCCCCAAACTGTCTTCTCTGGAGACCATAAGTTTTTCAATGTCTGTGAGTCAGCATCTGTTCTGCAAAGAAGTTCAGTCTGTCCTTTTATCAGATTCCACATGTCAGTGAGCATTTGATGTTGGTGTCTCATTGTACCATCCATTTTGTGGCACTTAGCAGGGGCAGCCCTAGAAAAATGAATATACTGGACAAGTTACTAATTTTATCTGTTATTAAATTTCTTTCTTCTTGAGTTCTGTAAACTCAAGATAAGAAAACCTATCTTTCCATACTGGAATGTTTTAATTATTAATATTACTCAATGCATGCTGTATGTATGCACAGCACAGACACATCAATGTCTACTATTAACAAATAATTTAGCATGTTGCCAAATATTTGATTTTAAGTAAAATTTTTATGGTAAGAATTGAAAACTTGTAACATAATCATGATAAGAGCAGTTCATAAGTGTTATACAATGTTCTGAAGCAAAGAAACAGATATCCAGAGACACATTTTGACACTTTTGGGCTAAGGAGTTCTGAGGGGAACAAATACATTGTATCACCCTAAGAGAAACTCTGCTTTCTGAGAAGAAAAAAACTATGGGAAAAGAAGAGCCCTATGCAGAAGAATGAAACTCTTATGTCCTTGCCTAAGTTTGGATACACTTGAATGTTCATTTCATATTTCAGGACTAACCTGCAAAATTAAGCTGAGGTAGGGACTGACTGAATTCACACCCAGGCTAAAGGTGTATTCCCAAAAGTTAGGTTCTTGTCTCATCACAGAAGGAATTCAGAAACAAGACAGAAATTGAAAAAGAAAAGTAAGGATTTATTAAAGTGAGAAATACATCTGTTAAAGAAAGGTGAGCAACTTCTCTGTTTCTCTGGCAAGCCAGTTATAAGGGGCATCCAATTGGATGGGAAGGATATTCACTGGAAAGGTGGGGTTTGGGGGTCAGATTCCTTAATTTTCATTCCGGTTCCACCTTCCCAAAGGGAGGGTGGATTTTTGTCCTTATTTAGCTTTTATTGAAAGTGTCATGGCATCGGTGCATGATGGATACTTCTTATCTGCATAGCTAATTTTATTATGAGGGCATAATGAGCAACAGGTTGCATTTGTAGATTCACACCCTTGTCCACATTTCTTTGTCTGCCACCGGGGCATTTATCACCCCAAAAGGTATGGTTTCCTGTCACTCTGGAGGTTACTGCCTTTCTTTGCCCATGGACCCCTTTGTTTGCATGATGCCGAGTTTCCTGCTATCTGACCCCATAATCCCCTTCTCTGCTCATAGTTAATTATCTCCCTGCTGTAACACTAGGAACTTTTCTCTATTCTACTTCTACTCCCTGACCACCTTTTCCTATAAGCTTTTCTCTTAAAAAGCCCTCCTCTCAGGGTCTGCTTCAGAGAATCTAGTCCAAAATATTATTTAGGCTGCAGTTAAAATAATACCCCTTTGCAATAGATCATAAATTGGCCTTTGCTGCAATTCTCTAATAGGAGTTCTAGCAATGTCTGAGCAGGAGAGTGGTGTCTTGCTTCCTGCATAGAATCACACTCATTGCAATAAGAAAGAGGCAAAAAGAGGTTGAAAGATTAGATAGCTGAGTTCAACCTCAGTTTGTAGATTAACCAATGTGAAGACTGTGGACAAGTCTTTATTTCATTAAAGGTTTTAGTTTCTTCACCTATTGCAAAGGTAATAATACTCACCTTCAAGGTTTACCTGAGGAATAAATAATAAGATCATCACAAAAAGAGTTTAACATAGGGCTCAACATATAGTAAACTTTCAACAAATGTATCCATTATTAATATTTTGAGTTTAGGATTCATATAAGATAGCTAGCTAAATATTTTATAATCATGTTATATACATGTAGATATGAATCTGGGATCAATCAAGTTTTATATGTTGAAATTTTACAGGTTGTATGTTTTCAGTTGTAATCCATCTTCTACAGATGGCCTTTAATTTTGAAGCTGTAAACTTATAACTTGGGAGTGTTGTCTCATTCATCACTACTTTATAGTTTTCTAAGTGCAATCACATAATTTCCCCATTTTATGATTTCTATTATACTTCAGTTATTTGAAGTAAGGGGTCTCTATATGTTAAATTGATCCACACAAAACCAATTTACTACACATCATATCAGAAAAAAAGTTTTACATAAATTTCAGTGAATTAACTCTTTCGCAAACTTATGAAGCTATTGTTATATCTGATGACTTCAGCTGTACAGTGTTGGCATTTGTTTACAACTCAGAATACTTCCACATGTATAAAATAGACTAAAATGTCCCAATTTTGCCAAGATTGTTTTCTCTTGATTTTCAAGACTACATATGTCTATGTTTACATAGAAGGAAATTTTATCCATAGTAATGAATATTTAGGATATACTCCATTTATGTAAATAGCATTTCATGTAAGTAACATTTGGTAGTGAGATACTTATGTTATAAAGTTGAAAGATATAACTAATTTAATAAACTCATTATCCCAGATGGCCCAGATCAATATATAATTTAACAGAAGTAGTCTTATACATAGATGTAAAAAAATCACTTGCAAGGCAACAGAACTGGAAAAAAAAATCTGATTTGGCAATACATCATATAGGAAAAAAAGTCTGTGTACTTTAATAAATTCTAAAATTAGCACCATCACATGATAAAATGGCAATGCACCCACTCTTAAGCAGCATTTAAGAAAGTACAGTATCATGACTATTCCTTTAAATTCATTTCTATACCGAGCAATATATACATAATTCTTTCACTATTGTGGTTTTTTATATTAGAAAACTGGTTTTATGGAACAGAAAACTGGCTTATTTAGAGCAGTTGCTTCAGATGAGGCTTGATTTAGAAGAGCACTGAGGTCTCCGAAGACCCACATTTTTTCCTTCTTCTCTGGGTAAGCTACACACTAGCTTTCCCACGGTTACATCCTCTGTGTTCATAAAGAACCTTTTCAGGAGAGTAGACACCATGTACGAGAAATAGCATACCTTGACGGACTCTGGAGTTACATTCCCTGTGTTAAAAACCTGGTTTTCCCACTCCTTAACCATGTGACCATAGATAAGTTATTTAGTTTCCTTGTTCCTTGGTTTCTTCATATATGAATGGAGAAAATAATAGGCCAAGCATAGGTTTGGTAAGAGGTTTAAATGTGTTAGTGTTTGTAAGGCAAGTAGAAAGAAATCCTGGAACATAAAAAGTAATATACAAATATTTTCTAAATCAAAATATATGTTCCCCAGAATCTAACCCATTATCTAATGCACTGCAGACACCAGATACATGAAGGACCCAGCAAAACCAAGCACAAACATAAAATGATGGCTATGATCACCAAGTGTGTAGAAACTATGCCATACTAGGAAAGTTCGAATGAGTATATGCAAAGTAGGCAAGAAATCAATCACTGTATTCAAAACAGAAAATCCCTTTCAGAGGTAACAAAAAGCAAATTTTTTGTTTTTCTAGAGGTCAGAGCTAGGACCAATGGAAAGAGGATAATTGGGTAATTCTAGTAATCATGCTTATTTAATACTGTGGAATTAGGCTGATATCAAGCAGCAATCGCTATCACTATAAAGCTTCAACCAGAACATATTAGAAAGATTTACTGAAATGTGAAGTAATTTAAAAAAAAATGACTAGAAAAGGTACATATAATCCCCAAAGAGAATTTATCTATATATTTGGAAATGTGGATTAAAATATAGAATAGTTTTTCAAAACCCTACTTCTTCTTTATCTTTACCTAGACTCCTAAAATATTGCTCTGACACTGTCACTCTTATTTGTGTCATATAAAAACTAATGAAGAAAATTACTATATATTGAGAATGACCAGTAAATCAACATAAATTTCAATGCAGTGCACTTAGAGGTGAGAAAGAATAAACATGTTTTAAGGACAGTGGGCAGAAGGTCTTAGAAAACTGATTTATTTCAATATCAAAATTAAAGGGTAGAAAAGAAGTTTTGCAGTATAATGATTATTGTAAATATATGGTTGCATGGTCAGGGTCTCAGAGGCTGTTGAAATCTACATTGCCAGTCTTTCCTCCAGCAGGAGTGAACTCCTGTACTTTTGGAGGGAAACCAAGAATGGAGTGTATGAAGGTCAGCCTGGAATAGAAAGAGAGTTGGAAGTGCTGCTCTACAATTTATGAAAACTTAATGAAATTCGGTGAGTCATATGGAGCTGAAGGTTCTGTGTTCTTCTTTGGGACCCAATTCCATTCTCTGCACTCACATATTTCTCAGACACAGTTGTCTCCAACACCTGCTTAGTTATGTCATGTACATGCAAAATTCAGATGCTGAAGAAGGCGAAACCATTAAGGAAATGTAAACAAAGCTTCCAAGTCTCCCATCCCAGGACCACTCCCCTTTGTCTGGAAAAATATGTGTTTAGCCTTATTTTTAACTTGACATCCAAAAAATGTCATTGAAAATTCATCAGGTATGAATCAATATGCATTTCATCTTTCAAATTCAGGAAGGAAAGAAAGAAAACAGAAAACAACTTCAAATTCAATTCCCAAGAGAATGTATCAAAAGGATAATTTTCATTTGTTAACATGCGTTGGTTTACTCTCTCTTTTGTGCACTTCCTTTTGGCAGATTGCTAATCATTTGTAAATTACCTCATAAAATTTCTTTCTATATTTAAATCTTGATTATTTTCCCCTATAAATGTGAAGGTATTAAGCACATTTGAAAGCAGCTTAAAATGATGATGACTTGATCAAATAAAAATTTAATCAGTAGAGAAATGCCACAAAACATTCCACTAATCACAATTTGACATACTTGTTGGCCATGTTTAATTTCTCTTTATTTGATTTGGCTATATCTACCCAGAAAATAGAAAGTAAAAATTAAATATTTTTCGTTAATCCAGAAAGATAGTTTAGAAAACAAAATCCAAAATATATTTTTTGCAAGTGAAATAAACCTATTTTGCAAGTGAAATCCAGATATTTGCTTAACTGCCTATGTCCAGCTATGGCTATTTTTCTAAAAAGGGTTGTTTTATTCAGGATGAATTTTCTCCTTCAAAGCACTATAGAAAGTTGAACATCCTGATGCATACATCTATCAATGGGCCTGAAATGGCAATGATAATAAAAGGGAAATTTATTAAAAAAAATATTGTTTACCACACAACTGGGGTTTGCAAATACCTTGTCCAAAACAGCATGGCTACTCTGAGATTTATTCCCCAATCTCAAATACACACAAACTTTGTTATAAAAGTTTCATTATAAAAAGATTAAAGCATTCGTTGGAGTTTCCTTCGTGGCTTAGCGGTTAACAAAACCAAGTACGATCCATGAGGATGCAGGTTCCATCCCTGGCCTTTCTCAGTGGGTTAAGGATCTGGCGCAGCTGTGAACTATGGTGTAGGTTGCAGATGTAGATTGGATCCCACGTTGCTGTGATAGGCCAGCAGCTGTAGCTCCTATTTGACCCCTAGACTGGAAACTTCCATATGCAGCAGGTGCAGCCCTAAAAAGCAAATAACTAAATAAATATTAAAGCATTTTTATTTTTTTTAAAGTTTTATTAAGTATAGTTAATTTACAAGGTTGTGATAATTTCTGCTGTACAACCATGTGACCCAGTCATACATATTCACAAATCCATTCTCTTTCAGATTCTTTTCCTAGATAAATTATCACAGAATATAGGGTAGAGTTCCCTGTACTATACAGCAGGTTCCCAATGGCCAATCTTTCTATATACCCCAGTGTGCATATGCCAATCCCAAACCCCAGTCCATCCCTTCCCTGACCCCCACCTGTCCCCTTTGGTAACCATAAGTTTTTCAAAGTCTGTGAGTCTGTTTCTGTTCTGCAAAAAAAGTTCATTTGTATTATTTTTATTACCATATATTTTCATAGAAATTCTAATTTAAAATACCATCAGAAAGAAAATTCTCAACTAGTTGAATGTCCTCCAGTGATAGAAAAATTGCATAATTTGACATCTACCCAAACCATGCATCATTATGTTTCAATTAAAAAGAATGAGTTAAATAATTTTTTTCCCAACTTAGTGAGATTTTATGGTCCATTGCTAAGTAAAATAGAATATAAGTAATAGATATGCAAATTCCGTATTCACAAAACAATTAATGTCATGTATGAATATAAATATGTAAATGACTCAATGAGGATAAGGAAGCATTGAGAAAAATATATTAAGTGATTGACATTAGCTTCTTAGGGGTGAGGGAGAGAAGAGGAGAACAAAAACAAAGTATTCAGTGCAACAATTCTAGACTCATTCCAAATAGGATTACAAAAACCCAGAAATGTGTATTAGCTGAGTTTGTTTCTCTCTCCCTCCAGAAAAATAATAAATTTTCCAAAACTCATGCAGAAGAGTACCTCAGGCTTCTCATTTGTTAGAACAGGGTCATGCGGTCATGCTAGTTTGTGGAAAGAGAAGTACTTTTTCTTTTTCTTTTCTTTTTTTTCTTTTTTTTTTTTGGCTGCATATCCAGCATATGGAAGTTTCTGGGCCAGAGATCAAATCCTAGCTGCAGCTGTGACCTACCTACGCCACACCTACAGCAATGCTAGATCCTTAACTAGCTGCACTGCAGTGGGAACTCTGGGAAGTACTTTCCAATGACCATATTGCCATTATATCCCAAATTAGTTTCCTATTACTTTTCAAAAATGGAATAAAAATTAAGTAAACATCTAGCAATGTCTAGCAGTATAAGTAAGCAAATATGACAAATTAAATTAAATAAGTATTATACTATAAGAAGCTTTAAATAGATGATCTGAGTTTAATGTGACAAGGATAAAAGATAATAGCAAATTAATTTAATATTTTAAGTGCTCATAAATACATACAATATTCATTAAATAACTACCCCATCACCACCTCTGAGCATCACCATTTGTAAATTAATTGGCATGGTTTCCCATGATCATAGAATGTTTTGATCTTGGAATTTGGGGCAGAAATCCTGTTAATTATTCAAATTAGTTCACTTCGATTTGGGGAAAAACATGTAACTAATATCTATGCACAAAGTCCCATTCACACACACACACACACACACACACACACACACACACGTTTAGTTTGGTTTATGTGTTTACTCAGTATCTAAATGAAATATGCAAATAATTTGTCAAAATTTTAAAAATTAAAAACAAAATACATAACCAATACCCCATTCTCTAACATCATGTTTGTGTCACTTAAAAATATCTACATTGATATATGTATTATCAAATTCTGAGAGGGGTGAAAACACACTTATTGGGAAATCAGTGATTAAAATGCAAAACATCTTTCTTCTCATAGAATTTACATTATAGTGTAGGAGAGGAAAAAAAAAAAAAAGCCGGAAAGAAGAAATAAGGTGGAATCATGAGATAGAGTCTTCTGAAAGAGGGTGGGATGCCTGTGTGATTTTTGAGCTGAGAGCGACAGCATGGGAAGGAGTGGCAGTATGATGTCTGGGGACAGCACTCCAGCCAAAGGAAAATCCCTACAAAGCCCTGGGGTAAAATGCTCAGGATATGAGCAACAATACATAACCTGGGGTTGGTGGGAAGGCTGAGATCAAAAAGATAGTGGAGGGGATACATATTGTAGGGTTATTAGGCCACGATGAAAAAGTTTGATTTTATTCTCAGTGCAATGAGAAGTAAATGGAGGACTGAGCAGAGACAAGATCTGACTTACATCTTCAAAGGGTGATTCCAGATGCTCAGTTGAAAATAGATTACAGTGGAGCAAGAGTAGAACTGGGGGTCAGTCAAGAGGAAGTGTGGTCATCCAAGCAGGATATATCAATTTGCCCAAGAGTAGCAGCCATAGATGTAGCAAGAAATGATGACCCTCTTTATCTGTTTTAAAGGGAACAGGAGACAGAGTTCTGGGTCTTCATGAGGAAAAAAAATCAAAGACCACATTGATAGATGCTGTGATAGACACCTGTGTGAAGCTCGGAACAGTGGGCACAAAAAAAAAAAAAGAAGTGTATTCTTCAAGGGCCTCTCAAGACATGTCACTCTGACAGTTTCACAGAAAGACTTTAATGAAGAGACATCAGGGCTGCTTTTAGGAATTGATGAATGAGGTTGAAGTAAACAGAACATAGCAACAGCAGGAAACTGTTACCAGATCTAGGTCTGAATAAGAGGAAGGAATAATGTCACCAAAGAAGTAGACATGAAAGCAGAAGCCACAGAGGAGTGTCCCCATCCCCTTTCCCCAGTCCACAGGAGCTGCCATCGTAGTGGCATGTGGCCACTGCAAAAAGTGCAGCCAAGGAAGGGAGTGGTCAAGGGAGGAAACACCACAACTTTCTGTCCTTCTGCCTTCTAATCTCATCCTTATGGTCCCCAGTTGCCAGACTCAATAGGAAGTGAACTGTCAGGGAGCCTATGTGAGCAGCACAGAGAAGAGGAGGAATTGAAGATAATCAGCAAAGGGAATCATCAATAAGCCTTATCTTGGGAGAGGATTCATGGAATAAGCCCTCACAAAAGCAGGAATATTGGCAATGTCTTAAAAAGTGAGTAAATATTTATAAGGTGGTAAGAAGGTAGAGTCAAGGGAACTTAGGAAAATGGACATTGTTAGCTAGCTCCACCTGATTTGAAGAAAGCAGATCATGTTCTTTCCCATTGACGTAGAACAACTTTTTATTTCATCAGAGCCTAGCCCAAGTATGTGTGGTTGACCTAGCACATGTTTTTCTCTCTGAAATTCTATTAATCATTAATATCATATAGCATTCATGAAGACATTCTCAATTGGAAAAGCTCAAACAGAAAAAGCCAAAACCCCTTTTGACCAAACCTCAAATTCAAATCCTCCAAATGCAAATATTTTTATAAGCAGGAGAATGTATACTTTCAGCCCTCGTGCTTTATATGTCTAAATAAATATACTATATGCAAAGTCAAAAATTAGATCTGTATTTATGTATTTAACTGGCCATCCAGCCCTGACTTCTCTCTTCACTCTAGATTTTTATATCTCATTAACTAGTAAACATCTTCACTTCAGTATCCACTATACCCTGACTTTCCAACATCCTTGATTCCTTTCTTTTTATAACTCACTGAGAAAATGAACAAAAAGTTCAAGTCCTTAAAGGGTTAATATTCATCAGAAGTGTTTTTCATTAAAGTCTTGATTTTCTATTCAGGGTAGCATTCAGTATCAGGTATTACCCACACTGGTTTCTCAGAGCCATGCTCGTGAAGTTTCTGCAAACAGAGACTTAAGAGATTCCTCCGCTATCCTCCAACCTAAAAGAGGTGACAAAGACGCCTGTCTAAAAAAAACTGTAGCAGAGTTCCCATGGTAGCTCGGCGGTAATGAACCCTACTAGTATCCATGAGGACGCAGGTTCAATCCCTGACCTCTCTCAGTGGGTTAAGGATCTGGCATTGCCGTGAGCTCTAGTGTAGGTTGAAAATGCAGCTGGGATCTGGCATGGCTGTGCCTGTGGCTGGCAGCTGCAGCTCCGATTCAACCCCTAGCTTGTGACTTCCATATGCTGTAGGTGTGGCCCTAAAAAAATAAGGTAAAATAAAAAAAGACAAAAAAAATTAAACTCTAGCAAGCATGAGGAAATGGCTACTAAAAAACACTCCACTGTCTTCATTTGTCTTCATTCCATGGTCTTGTTCTATTTTCTAATCAAAACTTAAATATGTAATCTTATTAAGAAGAAATAGCTTAAGCAGTACAGAAACAGAAAGAACCTGCAGGAATGCCCTTGCTCATTTGTGTTGGAATGTTTCGAGAACACACAGAGATGCTGCACTAAAATTCACTGGTATAAGAAGAGTATTGTCCCATGGAAAACAGAGAGAGACACTCTCTTCCTGCCTCTACAAGTCTGTTCAAGTGTTCCTGGCACAAAAGCAGAAAAGATAGATCCAGGAACAAAATATTATCAAAACAAACCCTATAGTATGTGAAAAATTTAATACATGACATGGTGCAAACTGTTTGTATTCTGGGCAGTCTAAGATAATATATTGTATTTTGTGTTGCTTTAAAACATTTTAATTATTTTATAAGATTTTTGACACATTTTAATGAGATAATACAAATAAACCACTTATTCTGTGGCATGTGACTACAGCCTAGTAATTTCCATCATTAATAATTTGAAAATTAATTAATTTAAATAATTGCCTTACACCTCATACTTCTTGCCTAAAAATAAAATTCTAAGCATATAATTAATAGTTATCTTTGTCCTTTTAAAACATTAGATGTCCTCCTCAGCATAATAATGAACAAGCTTTGCCTTTTCTCAAAACTAATTAAGAGTCACATTACAAGGATTCAGATTACACTTGAGTTTTATTTGAGGTGACATTGCATGTCCTCCAAGTGCATTTTTAAAGATGCAATATTAAAATGCCAGCGAATTAAGAGTAATGCCTAATTGCTATTGACTAACCTAGGAAATGTTTCTATTAAGAGTATTTCCAAATTTCATGCAGAAGATATAAAAATACAAAAAACAAAAAACAAAAAACAAAAAACAAAAACCTTAAGAACTGCTTTAGTTAACTCAGAATACAAACAGTTCTTATAGACAGAAAAAGCACCAATTGTATTTTTAAACTGAAGTCAAGGGATAAGTGTTAAGATTTTTAAAAGAAACTGTGCAACAAGCCAAGCCATAAAAATGTGGGGATGGCAGCCTGCTATAAATTTTTCTGGCAGTTATGTCTGTAATCCTAAATCCAAGTTACTGAAACCCTGTAATACAATAATAATAAAAGCAGAGCAGCGTGAGCACAGGCCTGTCAGATTTATGATAAGCTGGTGTCTTCTGTGAAAGGAACACACCAAATCAAATTAGCAGAGGGGAGATTAATAGAATTTCATCAGTTTCCAGCATGGGACTATAAACTGCCTCATAAATTTCCTGTGTTCTGAGAGGCAGTGGCTTGAGCCTTTTTGAAACCAAGCACAAACATGACCATATGTGGCCTTGGCTACTGTGGGGTAAAATTATGCTGTGGGGCCTTCATTGAACAAAGGTAGGGGGAAAAGTTTCAAATGCAGGGGCTGAATATTATAATGGTTATGAATTTGGACCCCCAGGCCAGATTTCTGGGGTTTGAATTCTGGTTCCACCACTTACTAATTCAGTGACTTTGGGCAAGTTTCTCAGCATCTCTGTACCTCCTTTCTAGAATGGATATAAAAAAGTATCAACTTGATAGAGTTGTGAGGGGGATTCATTCTGTGTATACAGGCAAAGTACTAGTACTGTATCACAGAAGGTAGCTAATATCACCATATACGCTCCCACACTCTCTAGTCACTGAATGACTGTGTTGATGAAGAAGTAAAGGCCAGTAGTTCCTGCCCTGGTGCAGTGGAAACGAATCCAACTAGGAACCATGAGGTCGTGGGTTCAATCACTGGCTTCGCTCAGTGGGCTAATGAGCGTTGCTGTGAGCTGTAGTGTAGGTTGCAGACACAGCTTGGATCTGGTGTTGCTGTGGCTGTGGTGTAGGCCAGCGGCTACGGCTTCTATTAGACCCCTAGCCTAGGAACCTCCATATGCCATAGGTGCAGCCTTAAAAAAAGACAAAAAGACAAAAAAATAAAAAATAAGTAAAGGCCAAAGAAAAAAGAAAAAAGCAATTCTACTAATTCCCCTTCAATTTAATATGATAGTTTTGTGCTTAATAAAATTTAATATCTAATATAAAAGGACTGGCTTTGCAGTCCAGACTCATGGAAGGCAGTTCAGACAAAGAATGGCAACATTGTTGTAAGAGGTGTAGAATGTTCTGAGTTTCCTACAATTAGGATCTGAGCAAAGGCTAGTTGACTCTTCATGGGGTGGCATGGACTTCAAAAGTTGGTCTGAAGAGCCTGTTTTGTTTCCTTCAAGGCCAAGATTTATACTAATATGTACATAAAAAGAGGGGGTGGGGATTAAGGGTCATTTAAGAGCCAATCCCTCCAACAGAATTCCAACTCCTCAGACCCACTTAATGTTATTTATTTTATTTCATATAGTAAATACTATCCTGTTTTCAAAGGCATGGGATCTGCTAGTTTGGGTTGTGTTTGTTTGTTTTATTTAAAATTCAAATTTATTTTCTATGAGAATTTTATAGATAATTTGAGGTAATTCAAGAACCCAAGTGACTCTCAAACTATCACAACACCATATATTTGCTTATCTTTGGTCTAAAAACTACCTGTCATCAAAATGGATCTGCTTTTAATGATGCTTCTGCATTAAAAGAGGAGAAGAAAAAGATGCTGAGTATACCTTTTCCCATGCAAAAGGGCAGAGATGTAGAAATGGATAAATTCATAAGATAAAATAATCAAAAACATATTAACAACACTGAAGATCTACCAGAGACGTGACCCCTTGAGAGCCATACTGTCTTGGGCTATTCCTATTTCTCAAATAAGGTCAAGGTCGCTTAAGGACATGGATGGTATGTCATACTTCCTCTGAGCCTCATTCAGTACCTACTACAGTGCTCAACTTTTTTTCACTCCCTAATGATCATAGACAGTCCTGCCTCTAAATACCACAGATGTAACACACCTGTCTTTATTCCTGACCTCTCTCCTAACTCATGTGTCCAACTAGCTACTCATTTGACTTGATGCTCTGATATGTCTCAGTGCCTGCTGAAGTGAACTCTTGACTCTAAGCTCTGAAGTGGACACTACAGGCTATTGTCCTTGGTGCTCCACCCATAGCTCCTGAGATTCCTCTTCCTTGTTTTCTGTACCCCTCCTCCAGCTTCGACATACTTTGAGTCTGCTGACTTGTACCTGTAATCTTCTTAGTCCACCTGGGGTGCTAAAACACAGTACCACAGACTGGGTGGCTTCAACAATGAAAATTTATTTTCTCACTGTTCTAGAGGCTGGGAAGTCCAAGACCAAGATGCTATCTGACTTGGTTCCTGGTTAAAGCCCTCTTTCTGACTTTCAGATGGCTGCCTTCTTGCTGTGTCTTCACATAGTGGAAAGAGATCTCTTTCTCTCCCTTTTCTTATAAATCTTCTAACCCTATCATAAGGGCCCCCTTCTGATGGACTTGTCTAACCCTGATCATCTCCTAAAGGCTCCATCTCCAAATACTATCACTTTAGGGATTAGAGAGTCAACATATGAATTTGGGGTGACACAATTCAGTTCATAGCATCTTCTTAAAGAATAGCCATTGGGCTACTGGAGCTTCTGAGAAGCACAGAGAACCTGAAGTGCCCAGGAGTTTATGTTCCTCTCCCCTGACCCCAGTAGCCCATCCTCAAATTGCCTGAAGGCAGGAAAAGCTCCGAGATGTGATTTACACTCCAGAGAGCTCCTTTTAGATCCACCACGATTGGGCCTTAGCCTACCCCAGCCTTCTTGTTTGGCTTTCTCCCCTACCTTTTCTTACTTCCTCTACTCCCTTATCCATCTCTCTTCTTGGAAGCATCTTTTTGGTAAATTATTTACAAACAAATCCTAGTCTCAGAAATTTTTTCTAAACTAGTACACCCTCCACAACTTTTTCTCTCCGAAGGGCCCCTCTGCTAGTACTTCTCACTCAATAAGACTGCCATTTTCAGGTTTCTCAGCCCCTAAACCTTGTCATCCATCATTCTTGATTCATTTTTCTCTCCATCACACCTAACCTATCAGTAAGTCTTGCCAGCTCTACCTTCAAAATATACACAGTTGAGAGTTCCCATCATGGCTCAGGGGAAAGGAAACTGACTAGCATCCATAAGGATGCAGATTCAATCCCTGGCCTTGCTCAGTTGGTTCAGGATCCAGCATTGCTGTGGGCTGTGGTGTAGGCCAGCAGCTACAGCTCCAATTTGACCCCTAGCCTGGGAACCCCCATATGCCATGGGTGCATCCCTAAAAAGTATATCCAGACACTGGCCACCTGACAGGATCTTCACTGTCACTCTCTTAGATGACCATATAATGCACTGTTTTAGAAGGTGAAAGTGAATGAATGCTACTAATAATTATGTAGTGACAACAGGTACAAAGCAGGACCTGCTCCAGCAAACTAGGATGCATGGTTTGAAATCTAATCCCACCTACTGTCTTTCCCATTTGGACTATTTTAGTTCATTTATGTTACATCTTGAACTATATCTGTGACATTTTTAAAATGTACATCGGGTTATGCCACTCCCCTGTCCAGAAAACCTATAATATCTTCACATCCCACCAGAATGAAATCTTAATTCTTCACCACTGCTGAAAATGCCCTGCATGGTTGGCCTCTAACTACTTTGCAGAATTCCAGCCACACTAAACTCTGATGTTCTTCCAATATCCCAGGCACTTTCTCACCTCAGGACCTCTATTATTGCTGTTTCTCTCCCGGAATAGGCAGTCCCAATAGTCCCATGTCTCGCTCACTTATTTCATTCAGATCTCTACTAGCCTGTGTAAGATACATACACCCTCCCACCCTCTTCTCTGCTCTGTATCTCTTTATAGATATTATAATGAGATGACATATTACTTTTCTTTGTCTGTTTTTATTAGCATCATTGTCTCTAAGTAAGTTGAGAGTATAGTTCAAAGACCTGTCCCTGGTCCCAGGAGGCTGGCACAGAGATGGCACTCCAAACATTTGTTCAGTTCTTCCAAGTCATTACTGAGTTCTAAGCTCCCCCTTGATATTCATTTGTGTGAATTCGTGCACTGCTTTAGCTAAGGTTTTTTTAATTTTCTAAAAAAAAAATTAGATTCTAAAATGTACTTCCACCCTCTAATCCCTTTTCATTTTAGGCTTAATTATTGAATTTAGTTTGTTAGGGATTTGATGGTTAATTTTAGAAATACAATAAATTATTCACATTTAGATAATAAGAATTAATCTGAGAATGAGTTTAAATATGTACACTATTTAATAACAACACATTATCTATAATTTCTCAAACATGAAGTAGAAACATGTTATCTACCTTTGAAAATCTTTTTATCCCTATCTGAATTCATGGTTCTTTTATTTGCAATACACATGCTTATAATGGCTAAAAATTTATAAATACTAGATTCTGGAATGTAATTTGGGTATTTTGAGACATTGAGTTTTGGAAAGGTAGTCCAAAGTATTCCTTGACAAAATCCTAAAAGTATGCAGAAAATTTTCAGCTTTTATGCATTTCCTTTCCCATTTATTCAACAATTCTTACCTTGTTAGGACCTCCCTGCCACAACTAAAAAATCGATTTCCCTTAAATTTCAGCTTAAAGAATACTGAGGTGACATCATCATATTTTTTAAAATCCTTTTTTTTTTCTACCCAAGGTATTGCTTTTAGCCACTAACCTCTGTAGCTTTTTAAATCACTATTTCAAAAGATGGAAATGGAATTCTTTTTTTTTTTAATTTCAATTGCTTTATTTTTTATTTATTTATTTATGTATTTAATTTCCACAATACATTACTTTTTTGTTCTACAGTACAGCATGGTGAACTGGTTACACATACATATATAAATTCTTTTTTCTCACATTATTATTCTCCATCATAAGGGACCAGACAGAGTTCCCAGTGCTACACAGCAGGATTTCAGTGCTAATGCATTCCAAAGACAATAGTCTGCATCTATTAACCCCAAGCTCCCAAAGCATCCCACTCCCTCCCCCTCCCACTTGGCAACCACAAGTCTCTTCTCCAAGTCCATGATTTTCTTTTCTGTGGAAATGTTCATTTGTGCCATTTATTAGATTCCAAATATAAGTGATATCATATGGTATTTATCTTTCTCTTTCTGACTTACTTACTTGGTATGAGAGTTTCTAGTTCCATCCATGTTGCTGCAAATAGCATTATTTTGTTCTTTTTTATGGCTGAGTAGTAATCACTGTGTATATATACACCACTTCTTCCTAATCCAATCATCTATCGATGGACATTTGGGTTGTTTCCATGTCTTGGCTATTGTGAATAATGCTACAATGAACATGCGGGTGCATGTGTCTTTTTTAAGGAAAGTTTTGTCTGGATATATGCCCAAGAGTGGTATTTCTGGGTCATATGGTAGTTCTATGTATAGTTTTCTAAGGTACCTCCATACTGTTCTCCATAGTGGTTGTACCAGCTTCCATTCCCACCAACAGTGCAGGAGGGTTCCCTTTTCTCCACACCCCCTCTAGCATTTGTTACTTGTGGACTTATTAATGATGGACATTCTGACTGGTGTGAAGTGGTATCTCGTGGTAGTTTTGATTTGCATTTCTCTAATAATCAGTGATGCTGATCATTGTTTCAAGTGCTTGTTGGCCATCTGTATATCTTCCTTGGAGAAATGTCTATTCAGGTCTTTTGCCCATTTTTCCATTGTGTGGTTGGCTTTTTTGCTGTTGAGTTGTATAATTTGCTTGTATATTTTAGCGATTAAGCCCCTTGTCCATTGCATCGTTTGAAACTATTTTCTCCCATTCTATAAGTTGTCTTTTTGTTTTCTTTTTGGTTTCCTTTGCTGTGCAAAATCTTTTTGGTTTCTTTTGCTGTGCAAAATCAGTTTGATTAGGTCCCATTGGTTTATTTTTGCTTTTATTTCTGTTGCTTTGGGAGACTGACTTGAGAAAACATTTGTAAGGTTGGTGTCAAAGAATGTTTTGCCTATGTTCTCTTCCAGGAGTTTGGTGGTGTTTTGTCTTATATTTAAGTCTTTCAGCCATTTTGAGTTTATTTTTGTGCATGATGTGAGGGTGTGTTCTAGTTTCATTGGTTTACATGCAGCTGTCTGGGTTTCCCAGCAATACTTCCTGAAAGGACTGTCTTTTTCCCATTTTTCTTTTTCTTGCCTCCTTTGTCAAAGATTAATTGACCATAGGTGTCTGAGTTTATTTCTGGATTCTCTATTCTGTTCCATTGGTCTGTAAGTCTATTTTGGTACCATGTCTTGATGACTGTGGCTTTGTAATATTGCCCGAAGTCTGGGACCATTATGCCTCCTGTTTGGTTTCTGTTCCTCAGAATTGCTTCAGCAATTTTGGATATTTTGTGGTTCCATATAAATTTTTGAGTTGTTTGTTCTTGTTCTGTGAAAAATGTCATGGGCAATTAGACAGAGATTGCTTTGAATCTGTAGATTGCTTTGGGTAGTATGGCCATTTTCATAATATTATTTTTCCAACCCAGGAGCATAGAATAACTTTCCATATCTTTACATCTTCTTTAATTTCCTTGATTAATGTTTTATAGTTCTCAGCATATAAGTCTTTTACCTCCTTGGTCAGGTGTATTCCCAGGTATTTGATTTTTGGGGTGCAATTTTAAAAGGTGTTGTATTTTTGTATTCCTTTTCTAATATTTCATTGTTAGTATACAGAAATATAACTGATTTCTGAATATTAATCTTTTATCCTGCTACTTTGCTGAATTTATTGATCAGTTCAAGTAATTTTTGGGTTGAGTCCTTGGGGTTTTCTAACATGTCATCTACATACAGTGACAGTTTTTACCTCTTCTCTTCCTATTTGGATGTGTTTTATTTCTTTTGCTTTTATTTGTAGGGAGTGTTTTTATGACATATTCAATTTCATTTCTAGTGATCATTTTGTTCAGCAGATCTATTTCTTCTTGATTCAGTTTTGGAAGGATGTAAGTCTCTAGAAAAATGTCCATTTCTTCTAAGTTATCGAATTTGTTGGCATATAATTGTTGATAGTATTCTCATATGGTTTTTTTGTATTTCTGTAGTATCCGTTGTGACTTCTCCTTCAATTCTTATTTTGTTTATTTGTGTTTTTCTCTCCTCTTCTTGGTGTGTCTAGCCAGAGATTTGTCAATTTTGTTTACCTTTTCACAAAACCAGCTCTTGGTTTGATTGATTTTTTTCTATTTTTTTTTTAGTCTCTATTTTTTGATTTGCTCTCTGATCTTTATGATTTCCTTCCTTCTGATGTTAGGTTTCATTTGTTCTTTTTCTAATTCATTTAGGTGGTGGGCTGGCTAAGTTGTCAATTTGAGATTTTTTTTTTTTCTTTTTTGAGGAAGGCCTGTATTGCTAAGAATTTCCCTCTAAGCACTGCTTTTTGTGGCATCCCATAGATTTGGAGTTGTTGTATCTTCATTATCCTTTGTCTCAAGGTATTTTTTAATTTCCTTCTTGATTTCCTCATTGACCTATTGGTTTTTTAGTAGCATGTTGTTTAGTCTCCATGACCTAAACCACAGCTTTAGTCTCTGTGACCTACACCACAGCTCACGGCAACACCTGATCCTTAACACACTGAGCAAGGCCAGGGATCAAACCTGCAACCTCATGGTTCCTAGTCAGATTTGTTAACCACTGAGCCATGATGGGAACTCCAATGGCCTTCGTTTTAAAGCCTATTTTGTCTGCTATGAGTATTGCAACTCATGCTTTCCTATCTTGTCCATTGGCATGAAATATCTTTTCCCATCCCCTCACTTTCAATCTATCTGTGTCCTTTGCTCTAAGGTGAGCTTCTTGTAGACAGCAGATTGAAGGTTTTTTCTTTTTTTAGCCAATCTGTCACTCTCTGTCTTTTGATTGAAGCTTTCAGTCCATTGACATTTAAGGTGATTATTGAGAGATATGTATTTATTGCCATTTTAAACCTTGTTTTCCAGTTGATTATATGTTTCTCTTTTCTTCTTTTCTTTTTTTTGGTTGGATGGTTTCCATTTATTTTATGCTTGAGTACTTTTCAGTTTTTGTGAATGTAATCTTCGGTTTTGATTTGTGGTTGCCCTGTTTTTTAAGTACGTTAACCCCATCCTATATCTGCTTGCTTTAGCCTGATAATCATATGTGCTCAAACACATCATTAAAATAAAAAAAGAATCTATATTTTCTTACTTTCCTTCCCCACATTGTGTGATTTTGATATCTTTTTTTTTTTTTTTTTTGACATTTTCATGTTTAGATCTGTATGCTGGCTTATTTAAGTGACTGCTTTCCAAATGTGGTTTCCTCCATCCTAATTCTTCTTCTTCTTTTTTTTTTTTTTTTTTTTTTTTTTAATTTAGAGAAGCCCTTTCAGTATTTCTTTTAGAATGGGTTTAGTATTGCTGTACTCTTTTAGCTTTTGTTTGTTGGAGAAATTCTTTATATCCCCTTCTATTTTAAATAATATTCTTGCTGGATAGAGTATTCTAGGTTGCAAATTTTTTCCTTTCAGCATTTTAAATATATATATTGCCACTCCCTTCTGGCCTATAGTGTTTCTGTAGAGAAATCAGCTTGTAGTCTTATGGGGGTTCCCTTATAATTAACACTTTGCTTTTCTCTTGCTGCCTTTAGAATCCTCTCTTTAACTTTTGGCATTTTTATTATAATATGTCTTCGTGTGGGCCTGTTTGGGTTCAACTTGTTTGGGGCCCTCTGTGCTTCCTGTATCTTGATATCAGATTTCTTTGGATTTGGAAGGTTTTCAGCCGTAATTTCTTCAAATATATTTTCAATCCCCTTTTCTTTTTCTTTTCCTTCTGGAATTCCTATTATGTATAGATTGGCCTGCTTTATATTATCCCATAGGTCTCATACTGCTTTCATGTTTTTTTTTCATTTGGTTTTCTGTCTGCTGTCCTGATTGGGTGATTTACATTATTCTATCTTCCACGTCACTAATTCATTCCTTTGCATTATTCATTCTGGTCTTTATTGCCTTTAGCTCATTTGTGACTCTGCAATTGAATTTTACAGTTTTTCTTGGCTCCTCATATTTTCTTAGTTCCTTTCTAAAGGAATCTGCATTACTATTAATATTCTCTCTTAATTCCTTCAGTATTTTCACTCTCTCCCTTTTGAACTCAAAGTCTGTCAGACTGCAGAGGACTGTTTCATTGTCAATTGCTTTAGGTGAATTCTCCTGTTGCTTTAACTGGGAATGGTTTCTGAGCTTCTTCATCTTGCTTATGTTTTTATTTTTCTGTGAGTTTGAGGAAGCCAAACTGTAGTCTTATAAGGCTACTTCTATGCAAGAATACCCTTTTGTGTGTTTTTTTTGGGGGGAGGGTTACTATTTATTTTTGGTGTGGGAGTTTGAATGTTTGCTGTCTCTTTCTTTGGTGTAAGCTGGCTGTTATCCCCAGGATGCTCAGTGTGTTTTCAGGGAGACGGAGGCAATGGATAGGGCCAGCAGTCAGTGCCTGGTCATTGGTCTCTCAACAGCAGCAAGGACCTACAGGAAGGTGGCACAGGCTACTCCTAGTTGCAGGGCCCTGGGAAATGGTAATGAGCTATAGGCAGAGCTACAAGGTGACCAGAGCATTTGGCAGTAGCAGCAGCAGGGTGCATGAGTTCCCAGGGGAGTGAGAACAGCAATAGCTTGTGTTTGATTGCAGTGCCCTCCTCCGAGGTGATTGGAACCACAGGTGGTGCCTGTTCAGGAACCCTTAGTGGGAGTGGGCCATGACTGTCTCTAGTCAGTGATAACTGCAGTGGTTTGCCCCCACCACCTGTAGACCATGCATGAAGCAACCCATCTCACTTAGCCCACATAGGAGGTGCTCCACAGGCTGTTTCTAGTTGTAGGATCCTGGGAAGTGACAGAGATCAGGTGTGTGGGTATTGCTCCATGAGTTTGGCAGTGGCAGCAGCAGGGTGGATGTGTTCCCAGGGGTGCAACAGCACAAACAGGTTGTGTTCGGTCACAGTGCCCTCCTCTGTGGTGACTTTGAGGTAAATGAGGCTGCAAGTGGTGTCTGTTCATGGACCCCTGGTGGTGGCAAGCCACGCCCACCTCTGGAACCAGAGATAACTGTGGTGGTTTGCCCCCACCACCTGTAGACAACGCCAGAAGCACCCTGTCCTGCTTAGCCCCCACAGGAGGTGCTGCATCAGCTGCTTCTAGTTGTAGGTTCCTGTGATGGGACAGTGATCAAGCGTCTGGGCACCGCCCAGAGCATCTGGCAGTGGTAGCTGCAGGGTGGGTGTGTTCCCAGGGGAGTGAGAGCAACAGCTTATGGTGCTTGGTTGCAGTGCCCTCTTTTTTTCTTTTTTGCCAACCCCTGCAGTGACTAGCGTTGCAGGTGGAGCCCACTCACAGGCCCCCAGTGGTGGCAAGTCACGCATCTCTCTGGCCTCTGAGATGATTGCTGCAGTCTGTCCATGCCACCTGTAGATCGTGCAAGAGGCACCACGTCACACTTAGCCACCTGATGCCCTTGGCCCATGCAAGAGTTACCTGGCCACTGGTAGCCTGCATAAGAGCCCAATCTCCCCTAAATGAGCAAGAGGCTTCTCACCGCCCACAGCCTGTGCCAGAGCCACCCCGCCCTCCAAGAACCCATGGGTATGTGCACTCTCCAGCGCAGGGAGTTTCCTATGGCGGTCCGCCCCATCTCCTCTTACCCTCCCCAACAGTGGTGTCTTGCGTCTTCTGCAGATCCGGACCTTCTCCTGGGTTCCCTCTGCTATGGCGTTCCCCTCCTCAGCCCATGGCGTACTGCTCCCCTGCCTGTGTGCACTGCTCCTTAGCCCTTCAGGCTGTCCCCACACAGCCAGCCCCAGTCCTTTCCCTGGAACTGACCTACAGAGCCTAAGTCTCAGTGCCCAGCCCCCGCCCAAGCGTCTCAGGCTGTGGTGTCCAGGCCGGTGGTTAAGATGATCTCTGCGGCTCTCCCTCTGCTTTGCTGTTCTCAGTCCAGCTGCTGCACTTTTCTTGGTGACTTTGAGGTCCCTCCAACTGGGCTTATCTTTCCATCAGTTAGGTGTCTTCCCAGGATGTAGGTTCCTTTTCTCCTTCACAGCTCCCTCTCAGGGATGCTAGCCCATCCTGGTTCCTTTTCTCTCTCTCTCTGTTTTTTTCTTTTGTTCTACCCAGTTATGTCAAGACTTTCTTGCCCTTTTTGGAAGTTTAAGTTCTTCTGCCAGCATCCAGTAAATGTTCTGTGGGAGTCGTTTTACATGCAGATGTATTTTTTTTTTTATATGTTTGTGGGAGAAGGTGGGCATGACCTCTTACTCCTCCGCCATCTTGCTCGGCCCCTTCAGAATTCTTAATATTTATTAGACACTGGGATGAGTACAGCCATCTCATAGTTCCAGTGCTACATTCTAAATAAGATGTAAGATGTGATCTATTATTAAACACCCTTTCCCATCTTGATTCATTTTTCTCCTGTTTTAAGCAATACATAAAGAATATAAATATATTCCCATGTTAATGAAAATCATCTAGATACATATGGCGCAAAATACGAAAATCTTCATTTCTGTTCAAAACTTCCAAACTCCCTAAGGAGGTAGTCCCTGTGAATAGTTTGGTGTATATTCTTGTTATCTCTTTCCATATTTGTGTGTGTCTTTGGGTGCATACACATACACATTATTTTATTTAAATGACATCATACCTCATATGTTCATTTATGACTGTCTATACCAGAATAGATTTCTTCTTTTATTATACTGGTTGGCTATATTCCATACCATATATGTGTTACAATTTTCCCTACCTCTTTTTGATTGGCTTTATGTAATTTTCAATTTATAGCTACTGTAAAAAAATGTGTGCAACCTATATCCTTAACTTTGTTCACCTGTATCTGCATGCTTGTAGATAAGATTCATTAAAAAAAATAAGATCTGGAGTTCCCTGATGGCTCATCAGGTTAAGGATCCAGCAGTGCCACTGCTGTGGCCTGGGTTCTGTCCCTAGCTTGAGAACTTTCATGTGCCACAGGCATAGCCAAAAAAAAGTTCTGACTGAAATTCTATATAAAATTCTTATTTTCATGTTTTCTGCCAAATTGCTCTCCAAAAATATTGCTCCAATTTACATTCTTACCAAGAGTTTGTGAGAAGAATATATTTTGCTTCAATATCCAAGTTTTGGTTGTATATTATATATATAATGTCTATGATATATAATTTTTTAGCATTTTGATTTCAATATGCAAATGTACATTTGATTTTCACTTATAATGTCTAGAATTCATCAGTACTAACCACTTTTTTCTATCCAAGATGAAGCACTTAGCTTAATTATTATTTTTCCTACCCATCTCCTTTATGGTGAAGTCACATTACTTTAAAATAGCTTGACTTTGAGCTAGGTGAGAAGTATTTTTTTTAAGTTGAGGTAAAAATTTACAAAAAGTTAAATGAATTGGTCTTAAATGTATAATTCAGTAAGTTTTGATAAATGCAGATATATGTGTAACAAATACTTCAGTCGAAGTGTAGAATATTTTTATCACTCTAGAAAATTTCCTTGACTCCATCCCAGTCAATTACACAGTGTTTAGGCAACCACTACTCTCATTTCTGCCACTAAAGATTATCTTTGTCTGTTTTGAACTTCAATGACATATGGAACTTCTGGGGCCAGGGATCAAACTCACACCCCAGCAGTGACCACTGCTAGATCCTTAACCCACTGAGCCACCAAGGAACTCCCTGAACTTCATTTAAATGAAATCATAAAGTGTGTACAATTTCTTTTGTATCATTTAATTCACCATAAGTTTTTGAAATTCATCTGTTTTCATTTATATTGGTAGTATATTCCATTACAAAGTAGTATTCCATTGTTTGGGTACACCACAGTACTTTCATCTACTTTCCTGTTGATGGATATTTGGATTTTTTTTTTTTTTTTTTTTTTTGGTTGGTGGCTATAATGAATCAAGCTATTGTAAGAATATACACGCCAGCCCTTCTGAAGGCATGTTTTCATTCTCCTAAGTAACTATCCAGGGAAAAAATATCAATATGATGGAATAGGTATATGTTAACAGTCTAACTTTATTTTTAAAAAGGTGTCGTTTAATTTTTCAAAAGGTTTGTACAGTTTTACACACTTATTAACAATATTTGTGTGTACTAGATAAGACTTGGTACATATTCTTCCTGACATTTTCTCTAACCAGTCTCTCTTTCTCTCACTTCCTTTTTTTTTTTTTTTTTTTTTTGTTAGTTTGTTTGTTTGTCTTTTTAAGACTGGGCTGTGGCATATGGAAGTTCCTGGGCTGGGGGTTGAATTGGAGCTACAGCTGCTGGCCTGTACCACAGCCACAGCAACACCAGATATGACCCACATCTGTGACCTACACCACAGCTCACAGCAATGAGCTTAATCCCCTGAGTCGGGCCAGGAATCAAACCCGTGTCTTCCTGGACATTAGTTGGTTTTGATACTGCTGAGCCATGACAGGAACTCCTTATCAGTCTTTTTAATGTTAGACATTCACATGAGTGTAAAATCTTAGTACATTGTGGTTTTAATTTGCCTTTCCTCTTTCAATAGCGATGTTGAGAAATATGGTGCTTATTGCCTATTCATATATTTTCTATTATTAACTGCCTATGCAAATCTTTTGCCCACTTTTAATTGGACTTTCATATTTTTTATTGCTTTATAAAACTTATTGGTGTATTTTAAGTCAAAACTTTTTGTCAAATATGTGTCTGTAAGTATTTCCTCCCAATCTATATATTGCCTTTTCATTGTCTCAGTGGTAACTTTTGATGAGCAGGGCCTTTAATATTAATGAAATCCAATTTAATATTTTTGCCAAGTTTTTATTTCCTTGAAGCATAGTCCTTGTTGTGCCTTTAAGAAGAAATATTGCCTACCCAAAGTCACAAATATATTCTATATTATCCTTTTGAAACTTTGTTTCAGTGTGTAATCTAGCCCAAATTAATTTTTGTGTATGGTGTGTAACAGCAGACAAAGTACTCTTTTTTTTTTTTTTTACCCATATGAATATCCAGTTGGTCCAACATCATTGGGGTTCATTTTATATTATCAAGAATTTGACATAAAGCTTAAGAGTGCATATTCTACAGTGGAATATTACTTAGCCATTAAAAGAATGCAATAATGCCATTTGCAGCAACATGGATAGACCTAGAAATAATCACACTAAGAGAAATAAGTCAGAGAAAAACAAATATCATAGGAGATTAATAATATGTGTAATTTAAAAAGGTGATACAGGGGAACATGTTCACAAAACAGAAACAGACTCAAAGATTTCAAAACAAACTTATGGTTACCAAAAGGGAAACTTTGGCGGAAGGGATAAAATAGGAGGTTGGGATTGGTATAAGCACTATTATATACAAAATTGATAGGTAACAAGAACCTACTTACTAGCACAGGGAAATTACTCAATACTCTGTAGTGAACTATTTGGGAAAAGAATCTGAAAAAGAATGAGTATATGTATATGTATAATTGATTCACTTGGCTGTATACCTGAAGCAAACACAACATTGTTAAGTCAACTATAATAAATTTTTTTTAAAAGATTGAATGTTCTGAGTTCAAGCAAATTATATTTAAATCTTGTTCCCACCTCTATGTAACAATATTACTCTGTGTCTTTGTCACCTCAATCCTAAAAATGAATAAAGATGTTTGTTTTCTTCCTTTAAAAAAAAAAGTTGGGCATTAAGTGTTACAGTATGTATAAAGCTCCTGGAACAACACTTTGAATATAGTAACTTTATAGAAAAGTTAGCTTATAAAAAAAAAAAACCTGATAATTATTTCAAAAATAATGTGAAGGTGTTATAATCAATATCTGATATAACATATTATAATAATACAAGGATTCTTATTTCTTAAATATAAAATCTATTTTCCTCAGACATTTTGAATGTTAATGTGGGCTAGTCTAAAAATCGAATAGCATCATTTTGTACTTTTTTTTTAAGTGTATTTATTTTATTTTATTTTATTCATATATTTTTAAATTACTCAATGAATTTTATTACATTTATAGTTTTACAATGATCTCCAGTTGATAAGTTTTTACTTTAGATATGAACATTCTGTGGTTCAGTCTGTGTCTTGATTTTCTGCTACAGTAATGTTTTCTTTCAATGGACAGTAATCATTTTTTTTCATAATAATGTATTATTATTTTCTGAATTAAATATTATCTTCATTCTTGATGAAAATATAAATATTTAATAAAAATTTCCTTTGATTTATTTTATTGACTCAGTGCTAGTTGGTACTGGTTATTCTGTTTATTAAATTTCATGATTCTCTTTCATGTTGGCATTCTTTAAGGGTTTGCTGATTTTTTATTTTGTGGTGAATTTGGTACTTGATCATATGTATTTGCTCTTCATTATTAGTAACTTCTGTTTGTTACAGTTAGTTTTTTAGTTTTATATTGAAAGTTAAGATAGACAGAGCTTTTATTGTTGCTATTATATAACCTTATAACTTTAAAGGTTATGGCTCAACTTCTGTCCCAAAGGTACAACTCAGAGACAGTTTAGAGAACTACCTTCACCTAGTATCCATGTTCTTCTGTCAAAGAAATCCCCCAAATAAATATATGCTATTTGCCAAAAAAAAAAAAAAAACTATCTGCAAGTTTCCTTTTTATTCCCTTGATAATTTCTTTGACAAAGCAAATGCTTTTAAATTTGATGAAGTGAAGCTTATTTACTGGGTTCTTTTTTATTCGTAATTTATGGATCATGTGTTGATGTGGTAACTAAGAACTCTTTGTGTGACTAAGTGTCATTTTTTTCCAAATGCTCTTCAAAAAGATGAACATTTCTACATTTTACATTTATCATATTATCCATTTTTATTTAATATCTTTATAAGTTTTGAAGCATAGTAGGAAATTCTATTGAGATGTCCAATTGTTCTAACAGACTTTATTGAAAATATTTTTGTTTCCATTGACTTGCCTTTGTACTTTTGTCAAAAAATACTGACCAGAGTTTCCCTTATTAGGTCCACATATAAATACCATGGAGATCATCACTCTGATGCTTATAAAATCACACCCAGAAAAATTAAATACCTAGGAATAAACCTGACCAAGGAGGTGAAAGACTTATATGCTGAGTACTATAAAACATTATTCAAGGAAATTAAAGAAGATGTATGGAGTTCCCGTCATGGCGCAGTGGTTAACGAATCTGACTAGGAACCATGAGGTTGCAGGTTCGGTCCCTGCCTTTGCTCAGTGGGTTAACGATCCAGCGCTGCCGTGAGCTGTGGTGTAGGTTGCAGACGCGGCTCGGATCCCGCGTTGCTGTGGCTCTGGCGTAGGCTGGCGGCTACAGCTCCAATTCGGCCCCTAGCCTGGGAACCTCCATATGCCGTGGGCGTGGCCCAAAGAAATAGCAAAAAGGCAAAAAAAAAAAAAAAGTAAAGAAATGGAAAGATATTCCATGTTCCTGGATTGGAAAAATTAATATTGTAAAAATGGCCATACTACCCAAAGCAATCTACAGATTCAATGCAATCCCTATCAAATGACCCATGACATTTTTCACAGAACTAGAACAAATAATGCAAAAATTTATATGGAACCACAAAAGACCCAGAATTGCCAAAACAATCCTGAGGAACAAAAACCAAGCAGGAGGAGTTCCCGTGGTGGCGCAGTGGTTAAGATATCCGACGAGGAACCATGAGGTTGCGGGTTTGATCCCTGGTTAAGGATCTGGCGTTGCCCTGAGCTGTGGTATAGATCTCAGATGCGGCTTGGATCCTGTGTTGCTGTGGCTCTGGCATAGGCCAGTGGCCACAGCTCCAATTCAACCCCTAGCCTGGGAACCTCCATATGCCCCTGGAGCAGCCCAAGAAAAATGGCAAAAAGACAAAAAACAAAAAACAAAAAACCAAGCAGGAGGTGTAATGGTCCCAGACTTCAATATTACAAAGCCACAGTCATCAAGACAGTGTGGTCCTGGCACCAAAAAACAGATATACAGACCAATGGAACAGAATAGAGAATCCAGAAATAAACCCAGACACCTATGGTCAATTAATCTTCAACAAAGGAGGCAAGAATATAAAATGGGAAAAAGACAGTGTTTTCAATAAGTGATGCTGGGAAAACTGGACAGCCACATGTAAATCAATGAAACTGGAACACACCCTCACACCATGCACAAAAACAAACTCAAAATGGCTTAAAGTCCTAAATGTAAGACAAGACATCATCAGACTCCTAGAAGAGTACATAAGCAAAATATTCTCTGACATCAGCCTTACAAATGTCTCAGGTCAGTCTCCCAAGGCAACAGAAATAAATGCAAAAATAAACCAATGGGACTTTTTCAACCTGACAAGCTTTTGCACAGCAAAGGAAACCATTAAAAAAAAAAGACAACTTATGGAATGGGAGAAAATAGTTTCAAATGATGCAACTGACAAGGGCTAAATCTTTAAAATATACAAACAACTTATACAACTCAACAGCAAAAAAGAGCTAACAACACAATGGAAAAATGGGCAAAAGACCTGAATAGACATTTCTCCAAGGAAGATATACAGATGGCCAACCATCACATGAAAAAAACCTCAGCATCATTGATTATTAGAGAAATGCACCACTTATTGAACAAGCTGTCTTTTCTCCATTGTGTATTCTTGGTTCCTTTGTCATAGGTAATTTGGCTGTAGGTGCGTGGGTTTAATTCTGGGCTGTCTATCCTGTTCCACTGATCTATATTCCTGTCTTTGTGCCAGTACCATAAGGTTTTGATGATTGTTGCTTTGTAGTAGAGTCTGAAGTCAGGGAGCGTTTTTCTTTTTCAGGATGTCTTTGGCTATTCTGGGTCTTTTGTGCCTCCAAACAAACTTTAAAATATTTTGTTCGAGTTCTGTGAAAAATGTCCTTGGTAATTTGATAGGGATTGCATTGACTCTGTAGATTGCCTTAGGTAGTATAGTCATTTTGATAATATTAACTCTTCCAATCCAAGAGCATGGTATGTCTTTCCATCTCTTTGTGTCATTTTTTACTTCTTTCATCAGTGTCTTCTAGTTTTCAGAGTACAGGTCTTTTGTCTCTTTAGGTAGGTTTACTTCTAGGTATTTTATTCTTTTGGATGCAATGGTAAACAGGATTGCTTCCCTAATTTCTCTTTCTGATCTTTCATTGTTAATATATAGAAATGCTGTCAATTTCTGTGTATTAATTTTGTATCCTGCGACTTTGCCAAATTCATGGATGAGCTCTAACAGTTTTCTGGTAGAGTCTTTAGGATTCTCTAGGTATAGTATCATGTCATCTGCGAATTGTGATAGTTTTACTTCTTCCTTTCCAATTTGGATTCCTTTTATTTCTTTTATTTCTCTGATTGCTGTGGCTAGGACTTCCAGAACTATGTTGAATAGTAGTGGCGAGAGCGGACATCCTTGTCTTGTTCCTGATCTCAGCGGGAATTCTTTCAGCTTTTCACCATTGAGAATGATGTTCACTGTGGGTTTGTCATATATGGCCTTTATTATGTTGAGATAGGTTCCTGCTATGCCCACTTTCTGAAGGGTTTTTATCAGAAATGGGTGTTGGATTTTGTCAAAGGCTTTTTCTGCATCTGTTGAGAGGATCATATGGTCTTTATTCTTCAGTTTGTTCAATAAGTTGTGCCGGGAAATCTGGACAGCCACATGTAAAAGAATGAAATTAGAACACTCCCTAACACCATACACAAAAATAAAACTCAAAATGGATTCAAAACCTAGACGCTATAAAACTCTTAGAGGAAAACATAGGCCAAACACTCTTTGAAATAAACGACAGCAACATCTCAGATCCACCTCTTAGAGTCATGACAATAAAAACAAAAATAAACAAATGGCACCTAATCAAACTTCAAAGTCTATGCACAGCAAAGGAAACCCTAAACAAAACAAAAAGACAACCCACAGAATGAGAAAAAATCTATGCAAGTGAATCAACTGACAAGGGATTCATCTCCAAAATTTATAAACACCTTCTGCAGCTCCATACCAAAAAAACAAGCAACCCCATCAAAAAATGGGCAGAAGATCTAAACAGATCTCCAAAGACATACAGATGGCCAAAAACACATGAAAAGATGTTCAACATCATTCACTATTAGAGAAATGCAAATCAAAACCACTATGAAATACCACCTTACACCAGCTAGAATGGCCTCATCAAAAAGTCTACAAACAATAAGTGCTGGAGAGGGTGTAGAGAAAAAGGAACCCTGTTACACTGTGATGGGATTGTAAATTGGTGCAACCACTGTATGGAAATTCCTCAGAAAATGAAAACAGTATGGAGATTGCTCAGAAAATGAAAAATAGAACTACCATTTGATCCAGAAATCCCACTCCTGGGCATCTATCCAGAGAAAACCATGACTCACAAAGACACATATACTCTGATGTTCATTGCAGCACTATTTGCAATAGCCAAGACATTGAAACAACCTATATGTCCATCAACAGAGGAGTGGATCAAGAAGAGGTGGTACATAGACACAATGGAATATTACTCAGCCATTAAAATGAATGAAATGCCAGCATTTTTAGCAACATGGATGGGCCTAGACATTATCATGCTAAGTGAAGTCAGCCATACAATGAGACACCAACATCAAAGGCTTTCACTGATATGTGGAATCTGATAAAAGGACAGACTGAACTTCTTTTTAGAACAGATGCTGACTCACAGACATTGAAAAACTTATGGTCTCCAGAGGATACATTTTAGGGGGGTGGGAGGATGTGCTTGGGTTGTGGGATGGGAATCCTGTGAAATTGGACTGTGATGATAATTATACAATTATAGATGTGATAAATTCATTGAATAATAAAAAAGAGCAAAAAAATAGAGAAATGCAAAAGAAAACTACTATGAGGTACTACCTCATACTAATCAGAATGGCCATCATTAACAAGTCCACAAAAAACAAATGCTGGAGAGGGTGTGGAGGAAAGGGAACCCTTCTACATTTTTGTTGGGAATGTAGATTGGTACAACCACTATGCAAAACAGTATGGAGTTACCTTGGAAAACTAAATGTAGAACTACCATATGACCCAGCAATCCCACTCTTGGGCATATATCCAGACAAAACTTTCCTTAAAAAAGACACATGCACCCATGTGTTCACTGCAGCACTGTTCACAATAGCTAAGACATGGAAACAATCTAATTGTCCATTGACAGATGAATGGATTAAGAAGATGTGATGTATATACACAATGGAATACTACTCAACCATAAAAAGAAAAAAATGATGCCATTTTTAGCAACATGGATGGAACTAGAGACTCTCATACTGAGTGAAGTCAGTCAGAAAGAGAAAGACAAATACCATATGATATCACTTATATCTGGAATCTAATATGTGGCAAAAATTAACCTTTCCACAGAAAGGACTTGGAGAATAGACTTGTGGTTACCAAAGGGGAGAGGGAGGGAGTGGGATGGACTGGGAATCTGGGGTTAATAGATGCAAACTATTGTATTTGGAATGGATAAGCAATGAGATCCTGCGCATAGCACTGGGAATTATATCTAGTCACTTGTGATGAAGCATGGTGGAGGATAATGTGAGAAAAAGAATGTAAATATATATACATGTGTGTGTTTATGACTGGGTCACTTTTCTGTACAGTAGAAAATTGACAGACCACTGTAAACTAACTGTAATGAAAAAATAAACATCATTTTTTTAAATCCTATAGGAAACTCTTAAAAAAAAAAGAAAAAGCTAAGAACTGAAAATTAGTACATTTTGTGTATACATCAGAGAACTGAAGACACAGGACAAATTATTATCCTGAAATCTGTGATTTTAACTTCTTGACACACAAAGTGTGCTCCCCTGATCCAACCTACCTAATTCAATGCATTTTTGATGGCCAGGGTCCTCATAGGGTCCTATCTCTATCATTAGAGGTCCAGGCACCATTCTTTTCTCTCCAATCCAATCTCAGTTTTTGTCTCCTTTACTTTTTTTCAATATCATAAATGCTAGTGTTTCTACAAGTAATGTTTTAGGTCTTCCTCTCGATTTGCATCCTAACTTTGAATCATATGATCCACTAACATAGCTTTACTTTCCACCTACTCTAAATAATACATTGTGAACATTTTTCTTGGTGACTTTTTTAAGAATCTGGAGAATTCTGGGGATTCTCTCTCTAGGTATTTATGCATGGAACCATGGCTACAAAATTTTTCTTATAATTTTTGGGAGATTTTACACTCCCTGGTTAAGGATATTGATATGTATTCACTGATAAATCACAGAACTGCTTCTCCAATCCGTTTCTCTCCTGAATTTTTCTTTGAAACAGCTCAATGTCAGCTTAGATGACTCTCACACACTTCAAGTTTACTATGTCTCAAATTTAATCTTTCATCCTCCTCCAAACAGCTAAGAAGATGTCCCTTCCTCTGAAGAACAGGCCATGTGCATCTCGGAAATGTTTCCTCCAATACATGCTGCTTCCACATTAAAGTTTTTATCATATTAATTCTAATTTTTGTTTAGTTGTCTGAATCCATCTATCAGAATGTAATGTACTTGAGGACTCGAAAATGTTACTGTTACATTATCTGCTCAATAACGATTCCGTTATATTAGCACTTCAAAATCTTATATTCTCATCCGGTATCTCTCCTCCCCCAGTTAAAAAAAAAAAAAAAAAAAAAAAAAAAGAAGGAATGAAGTTCAAAATTTTCACTCTGGCTTATAAAGTCTTCTACTGTTTGAGCCTTATCTAGATCATTTAAGAGGCACATTTGTTCCAAATTATCTTCCTTTACTATAGATTTTTCTGCTTCTATGGACTCTCCATTGTGTATCTTCTCCATGAAAACAACTAGTTAATAGGGTTCACATGAAGTTCAGCTTTTTGGTCATCTTTGTAATCTTGCCAGTTTCTCAAAACTATAAAAATACATTTCAATTGCTTAAATGGACATTTTGCCCACACAGTTATAATTTAGCAGACAGTACTAATGGTCTTCTGGGTTTGGCTATTCCACCAAATGAGTTTCTACATCAATGAATTTCTAAGTATGCCATTTCTTCAGATCTTAAAAATGAAATACTATTTTTCTTAAACTTTTAACTATGTATATTTAACTGCAATTGCAAGTTTAATAGTACATGTGTATTTGCTTTTTAAAATATTAATTTTCCAAAAGATCAAAGCCAAGCTGCATATATATGGAAATATAATAATAATAATAGTACCTTACATTGATCGAATGGTTAGTTTATCCAGACGGTGTTCTATTAATGTAATTCTATCTATCTCTTATAGGTAGAGTCTATATAAGTAATGTAAGCATCTTATCTAATATGACACAACTGTTTAGAATATGCACATACATTTGCATAATCAGGCTTTAATATAAGAAATAATACATTTTAATGAACTCATATCTTATCCCAAACCATGGCTTTAAAAATAATCTAACCATGCCCTTTAAAATAACCTATAAAATGTATTAATTTGACCCATTTTCAGAGATTATATAAAATGTAGTAACAGTAGAACACAATGATAAGGGAACTCAGTGTATTATGACTTTCTTCATATGGATATAAATTCTTAGTACTTAAGTATTTCTCTTAATAATACTAGAGGCTATAAATTCATGTGAGTTTCTAATTTAAATTTCGTATAAATCAACCAAAGGAAGAAACATTGCTTAATGGTGTTTTAAACAAGTTTAACAGTCAGGTATCATCAGAGATCTCAAAAGCTATAATTTTCAGAAAAGATAGAATTTGTTGGATTTTAACTACCCCACACGAAGTTTATTTTGGGTATGAATAAAATTTGCTAGAGGTATACATTCTACAAAACATTGAAAATAAGACTTTATGATCACTGAGTATTTTCGGCAGCAGATTTGGGGATTTTCTCGGGTTCACATCTAAAATGTCCAGAGTGGCTTGAGCAGGGATTAAGTTTCTTGGACTCTGGGTGGACACCCAGTGCCTTTCTCTCTGGGGCACGGCTGATAGCTGAAAGAACCAGCAGTATCTGCTGAGGACTCAGGATATTGGAACCGGCCTTGCAGGGAAAGAAAGTTGCATAACTATCAATCTATACAACTCTTAGCACAAGCTGGGTTCTCATCTATGCAAAATTATACTGGAATTTCTGGGGAATTATATGTGATAACCTCTTCATAACTAAATGTGTTTAATTTGATCAATATGATGACAATAAAAAGACAAACCATGACAGAGTTCATTTCTGTTCCTCCTCAAAATGTAGAGCAAGACATTCTAGACATTTCTTTTTCCCCATTTTGATTCACTCCTCTGGATTCTTTTTAGAAGGGGTAAAAGATCAGTTAGCACCTTGCATTGCAGAAATTAAGATTGCATTCATACAATGACCATGTAAACATAATTTTAGAGTTTGATAATGATAAAATGGGATAAATATTTCATGACTTTAGGAAGGAGTTTAGGAAACAGACATTTGAAACAAATTAATTGTATGAAAGGTAATGTAAGTATGGATCTGTGTTTCCTCTGGAGGAGGAAAGGTGGTCAAAGCCTCGGGTTGAAATTAGGTCTCTAGTGTAACTTTAAAGGAACCAAGGTCCTTTTGTAAACCATTATCAGTCATTATATGCCCATGAGACATGGCCTTGACCTTCCTTTTCTTTACAACCAACTGTAAAGCTCAGCCTATAGGTCCTATAGGCATTTCCACCTGAAATTCAGAATACATCCATTTTATATACATATATGTGTGTGTGTATGTGTATGTGTGTGTGTGGGGGTATACACTTCTTGATCTCATTAATTTCTAAGCAGATTATAAACTTATACACGATTTGCCTCATGCTTTTGTTAGCTGGGACAATTAGGCGTTTTTGAAATCATAAAATTGACTTAAAGTTATCATGGCTTGGTAAATTATATTTCCTCTCACTCCCACAACATTTTAAAATAGCAATAAAAAGTTAAGAAATTAGTTTGGTTCTTCTCTTCTTCCGCTTCTGCCATTGTTAATAATTGTGACATGGTGGAAAGTGTCCAGATTGCAAACAAACAAACAAATAGACGAATCAGGAGTTCTTGTCATGGCTCAGCGGAGATGAATCTGACTAGGAGCTAGGGTGCAGGTTTGACCCCTGGCCTTTCTCAGTGGATTAAGGATCCAGCATTACCCCGAGCTATTGTGTAGGTTGCAGACTCGGCTCTGATCCGGCATTGCTGTGGCTGTGGCATAGGCCAGCAGCTGTAGCTTCGATTCCACCCCTAACCTGGGAACCTCCGCATGCTACTAGCGCAGCCCTAAAAAGCAAAACAAAACAAAACAAAACAAACAAACAAAAAACAATAGATGAATCATGAGTTTTAGTCTTTGCTTCTATTACTTGTATTATTTTTAGCAAATCAGTACCTTCTTTGGGTCTCAACATCCTCATGTGTAAAAAGAGTAATCTGGAATAAACCTCTAAGTTCCTTTTCAGCACAAATTCTATGAATCTTGTAATTACTTCTATTTTATGGCAGTTTGTGAAGTGCCCTTGCTTAGTGAACAATTCAAGCCTGCAACCTCCTGAGCCATTATTTTAAATAGCCCTGGTGCTCCCAAGGGAGGGAAAAACAGTAACAAATGAATGAATTATTTGCTCCTCATAATGTAGTGTATTTTGAAAATGTCAAATGCTCCGACAATATGCCTATATACTCAGCTTCCATTTTAACCCATGGCTTTTCATTGATACCTTCTTCCTTTTCTTTATTCTTTAGTTCTGTTGTTTTCTGACAAAAAGTCAATACATTGTCATTGTAAGTAACAGCTTACAAAACACACATTGAAGAAGATAAGAAGGAAAAAAAATAATTACACTTAATCTCACTATCCCAGAGACCCATTGTGAAAATCATTCTTTGGGCCCATCTGTGTGTGTGTGTGTGTAATATAATTTTACAGTATTGGATGAATTGTACTTTCAGTGCTGTATTGTGGCCTACCTTTATTACATATAAGTATTGTGAACATATTTACATACTGAAAAGATAGAATCTATGTCATTATTTTATTTTATTTTTTAAAATTTTTTATCTATGCAGTAGTTCCCAAGCCAGGGATTGAACCTGAGCCACTGAAGCAACAAGGCCAGATCCTTAACCTGATGAGCCACAAGGGAACTCCTATGCCATTAATTTTCATTGCTACAATCTATTCCAGTATTTGGAAGCACCATGACTTATTCAACCAAAGAATCTATAGCTGGACAATTTAACTATTCCTAGTCTTTGGTCTTATAAGAAATTTTGAAACAAGTATATTATATTTTTAAACATTCTAATTATTTCCTTGCATTCCATAAATTTAAGATATTTACATTATTGCTGTTGTTATAAGAAGTTTTACAAAAATATTTTTACCTATATCTGGTCCAACGTCTTTCTCACCCGATGATTCAGCCCTTGTCTTCTGCTTCCTGAGTCATGGTTCCTTAGACCTTTGACTTCCACAAACCTTCTGCCCACACCCTTCCTTCTTCACGAGCTCAAGCATGAATCCCAACCTCTATGTTGCCCTATGACTGTGGTTGTCTTCCTCAGTTTTTTGGGGTATTTTTAAGGGCCACACCCATGGCATATGGAATTTCCCAGGCTATGATTACATCGGAGCTACAGCTGCTGGATCCAAGCCGCATCTGTGACCTACACCAGAGCTCATGGCAATGCTGAATCCTTAACCCACTGAGCAGGGCCAGGGATTGAACCTGCATCCTCATAGGTCCTAGTCAGGTTTGTTAACCACTGAGCCAAAAAGAGAACTCCCATCTTCCTCAGTTTTTCATCTCTCTATTTTTCTTTGTATTTACTCAAATCACACTAGCAAAATCTTCCACTCCTTTTAGCTATGTATTTGCCTTTATTATTCTCCACAAAATTTTTAGGATAAAACTTGTCTCATCATGTATAACATATAGATTTCTATTTTTTTCCATCCTCCTGGTTGTCAGATAGATTTGGTTTATATTATTAATATTGGAATGCTATGCATTTTATACATGGTTTTATATTTATATGTAAAACTATCGTAGGTAATTCTTTAATCCCTTGATTTCAGATTTAGTACATATGCACTTAAAGAATTAACTTCAGGAGTTTCCTGGTGGCTCAGCAGCTTAAGGATCTGGCATCATCACTGCTCTGGCTCAGGTTGCTCCTATGGCGTGGGTTAGATCCCTGGCCTCAGAACTCCCACATGCCTCAGGCCTGGCCAAAAATAAATAAATAAATAAATAAATAAATAAAATAATTAATTTCATAATTCAGATACATGTTTAAGATCAATTTCATATGATATTGACTACTTCGTTGGAGCAGAGCTATGTACTTTCATAGTTTTTGAAAATATGAGGATGCACTTCTGCTTATACATTCTCTAAAGTGCTTTTTAGCTTCATCTAATTTTTATGTATTCTGTGTAAAATAATTATCTTTATCCACTGATAAAGGCTCATAGCTGTGAAAGCACAGAGGCAATAATCTTCTTTTCTAATATAACAATAGTTACTTTGTGTGCTAGGGTAGAATTCAATATTTGGGGCCTTGGTCCTGTCTATGTCCAGGCAATGAACTCAAAAAGCAGAGGTTAGGAACCCATACTCTAGCCAGAGCTTGAAAGTATAAATACCAGGCTGGATCTTCAATAAAGGTACAATGCGATAGCCATTCTGGACCGTGATCCTGGAAACAAGATTCTCAACCAACTCAAAGATCTCAGGAAGACAAAAGAGAAGTAGAAAGCAAATATCCAAAGATCAAGCAGAATGACCCATCCTGAGCCATCTAGAAAACTCTGGGAAGAAAAACAGAAAGGATAATAGTGAGGACTTCTATAATGTAAATAAGATTAGGTTATGGGAAAGAGAGAAAAAAAGAGTTTACAAATTCTAGGGAGCAGGGATTAGAGAAAAAAAGAACTAAGCAAGATAAAAATTATTTTTAAAAAGAAAATAGGACAAGAAAAGGCAAACCAAGGGACAGAGTTGAACCTTAAGTTTTACCCTGTTTCACAACCAATGTTGACTGGAACTGTTACTCACAAATCCCCAAGGCAATGGCTATAAACTGTGTACAACAAGTTCAGTTCAGTGGTTTGAGCTGATGGGCTTAGATCCTGCCAGTGTGCCATTCTGACTTGGGAGTGCAAATGTAAACATAGCACCAACATCACTGTACATGTGTGGTCACTTTTCTTTCTTCCTTCCTTTTTCTTTTCTTTTCTTTCTTTCTTTCTTTCTTTCTTTCCTTCTTTCTTTCTTTCCTTCTTTCTCTTTCTTTCTTTCTTTCTTTCTTTCTTTTTTCATTCTTTCTTTCATTCTTTCTTTCTTTCCTTCCTTCCTCCCTCCCTTCCTTCCTTCCTTCTTTCTTACTTTCTTTCTTTCATTGAAGTGTAGTTGATTTACAGTGTTGTGCTAACTTACTCTGTACAGCATAGTGACCCAGTCATACATGTGTATATATACATTCTTTTTCTTATACTATCTTCTTCTTCAAGTTCATGAGAAGTGAAAATGGTTACTTGAAACAAAAAGTTAGAAAAGAGAGGAACAGTGCTGAAGTTGATGACATGGCATCTATTCCTGAAAATCAATGGATTAGAAAGGTGAATTCCAGAAATGAATAGAAATATATGTATGAAAGATTTTTAGATTCTGGGAGAGTACTATAATCTGAGGGAACTGTTTCTCTGAGGGTCTTTATAAAGCAGCCCAAGTGATTGAAATAGGAAATTCATCCATTGTACTCATCCAGCACTCCCCTTCTACTTGGAGAACTGGGGGTTAGCAGGAGACAGCATCTCATGGCATAAACATAGATGCTCTTGGTAGGCCACCTTGAGCAGGGAATACAGTAAGTTTTCTTCTTGTAGCTTAGAGGGAGCAGCCAGATGAGGACAGGTAGACTTGGCAGATATTTTTGTATAATAATTACATCTGATTCCATGACACATGGGATACATCTTTTGGGAGACTTCCTGATACACCTGGGATTTATCTTGAAAGGTAAAATGTCTTGCCTGAAGATCGGTAGGGTCTAAAACCATTGTAACATGTATGACATGTGAGTGTACATTGATTTACATAAGTCCTATTTGTAGCCATGGCTGAAGGCAAGATTGGGTGATCTTGGGCTGCATATAGAACTATACCAAAGAGAAGCCAAAGATGCCTCAAATATTGTGTGAATTGATTTGTGATTATGAAAAGTTTCCCATTTAATAAGTTTCTTGTGGTCTAGATCAATTTGAAGCCATTCAAATGACCTTATATGGAATGAAACAGGAAGTCCAAGTCAGCCAGAACACTCTGGTTTCAAACACCAAACTGAGGTTATAAAATGGTCCCACACTTTTTCATAAATTCTTAATAGAGGAAGGAGCAGAGTCAACAAAAATCAACTAAAATTTTCCTAAGCCATGTAAATCCAGACCCTGGAGTCCTGGGGGGGTGGGTGAAAAGGCTTTCTATCTGTCTGATGGAATTGTGTGTCACTGGCCTATGTCACCTGGAATAAACAAATTTTGCTTCAATCAGCATTTGGAACATAACTGGGATGTCTCCACATTAAATTTAGGATTAAGGAAGGAAACCTGCTATTTTGTTTAAGACACTAATTTGTCTATGCCTTAATGAGAAATCAAACCCCATAGAGTCTGGAAGCTAAGAATGAGACTGAAAAAAAGGACAAAAACAATTTTACATAATAATGTAAAGGACCATATTATATTCCATAATAATGTGGTATCTTTGCAAAAGTTTCCATTCACCAAAATGAAGATTACAATTTATCTTAAACTGATTTATACTGTTGTAACTTTGAGATATATACTTTTTCTCCAGAATGTATCTGTTGGAGTGTTCGGAGTGCATTTTTTCCAAGACTTAGCCACCAGCAGCAGAGAATGTCAGAATATCAAACTCGGTTGGAAGCAGGGAGAGGGACGGGAGCCCTGAAACCCATTCTAAGTGCTGGATTTCTGTGAAGCAATTTGTCCAACTCCTTCTCTTGCTCAAATTCCTACCAACTCCCACAGGCTATTTTTCAGATTGCAGAACTCAAGATTCTGCAAATAGACTGGGATGGAATATTATGCTGGTGGAAGAGGGTAGTTAGTGAATAAGATTTTCCCTCAAGAGGTACACATTTACACTGTAAAAAAAAAGAAAGCAGATTCTTGCAGGGCAACTGCAAAAAGGAAGATAAAGTCATGAACCAGGGTGTTCCCAAGAGAGAAACTCTAGGATATAGTTGAGTTTCTTTTATCTTCAGTCCTTGGACACCAGAAAACAATCTTAGCATCTGATTTTGTAGGTATACTTTCCCCTCTCTGTGTTGTAATCCCCTATTGTTACCCCCAACCCATCCATTAATTACATAATGCATTAAAACCCAGTGTCAGAGGTTATTGTAGTGGAAAAAAAAAAAAAACTATTGAAGGGACAATGCTAATTCCATAGTTCTAGGCTGAAACGATAGCAAAGAGAACAAGGTGGGTGTAAGAGAGTGGCCATGGGGAACTTCATGTCCAGAGAGGGGCAGAGTACAGCATGCCTCACTCCAGATGAGGATAGAGACATCCTTTGTCCAAATGCTCTAGCACAAGCTGACCTTGAAGGAAGAGGTAGGCATGGGGTAGGCTGGTAAAGCCAGATCCCATCACTTGGTAAAAATGCCTATATAATTAACTTATATTTGAGTTATAAAGCAAAGTTGCATAAATTATTTTTTTTATTTGAAAAGTAAACATGTGGCACATGTCTGCTTATTTTAATAGGTATTCAATACAACTAGACATTAATGTTAAAAGCAAGGCATTTGGAATATTCTCCTAAAATCATCATTCTGGAAAACTTATGTTAGCACAATTATATTAAAGTTGACATTTTATCTTATTGTTTCATGTTACTCTGTAATAGATTCATGTGTTTTCTTCTCCTACCCTCCATGCTTGGTTGTAAGTCCATTAGTTCACAAGTATTGCAAAATTATTTTGCTGCTGTCCCATACTTAAATAACTTGCCACAGACATCAACAGGGACCCACTCTCCAGGTAGCAGTGTTAGAAATGAATCACCCTAACTTTGTTATTTGGGGTAATAGCAATGCTTGATTTATTTTCACTTCAGTGGTAGTTTTTTGGTAGAACCACGGGTAACTCACAACACAAGATTGACTTAATCAGTCTCAGAATATCCTTAGTTTGTATAGCCTAGTTAAAATCTGTGAATTTTGCTTCCGTGTGATTTTTGGAACTCTAAGTAAGTGGTCTTCCTCTAAGGCTACTGCATGTTCAGCACATGGTAGTCACAACAGATATCTAAACCCTCCATTCAGTGACCTTAAAATAATTATCATTTATATTCTTTCTTCCTCTATCAGTGGGAATATTGTGGATTTTTTAAGAAAAAAGGTAAATGAGCCTTTGATTAGTTGATACTGAGAATGTCGGATTCTGAGATCTTTGAGACTTTAGACACATACTCCTAAAAGTGAGTTTCTGATCTTAATACGTGTTCTTTCCTAGACCAACAAAGGTTAAAGTAGGTCTTTGTGTCTCCCACCTCACTCACAACAGTACTAACCCTATATCAGCACTCAGTAGACATGCGAAATATCAAATCCTTGTAATATAATTTAATCTGTGGATATCAGATTGGGATTCCTTTGCAAACTTCTCCACAAAACACAAGGTTTAATTACTCCCAGCTGCCAAGGAAACAACATGAGACCAGGAGACCACTGCTTAGGAGGTCATTGTCATTAAGACTGGCTACCCTCAGGAGTTCTCAATGAGTGGAAACCAATCCAACTAGTATCCTGAAGATGCTGGTTAGATTCCTGGCCTGCTCAGTGGGTTGGGAATCCGGCATTGCCGTGAGCTCTGGTGTAGGTGGAAGACATGGCTTGGATCCTGAATTGTTGTGGCTGTGGCCAGAAGTTGCAACTCTAATATGACCCCTAGCCTGGGAATGGGGTCATATTCTGCAGGTGCAGCCCTAAAAGGCAAAAAAAAAAAAAAAAAAAAAATAAGACTGGCCAACTTCTTCAAGCATATAGAGTGTCAGAAACATATGTTCACTCATAGAAGAAATTCAATTTACTGTTCTAAACTATATAATTCCCTTTGGAAAAATTAAATAAAAGAGTAATTGAAATAAAGGCCAAAATTGCCGTCTGTAGCCTTCAAGATTTTCATGATATAAAGCCCAATGTATTAAGATTTTTACTGAGATAAGTAAATTTTACCTTGATCAGTCAATTGCTTATGAATAAAATATGACACCACTGCCATTGGCTCATGATGGGAAATCTACAGTAAATTGAAAATTAATTAACTAATTAGCAAATTAATTAAAAGTCTTCTGAACTCAACACTTTCATTTCTATTTTGAATTTTGCCTGGGGATAGCCACATAATCAGGCATATTTTGGCACTAGTTTTTTATTATGCCTTTAAAACTTAATAAATCTCATATTCTATGTGAAAAGAGAATGATCACTTGCCCCTCCCCCACCTGCCTCAATAACCAAGCACTGCAGTCATGGGGTAGATAATTCTATCCATTAAATTCTCAGTCCTTGAAAGAAGAGGCAGGCTTGTCTCCCTGGTAACATCACCAGAGAAAACTTCTTACACATGCTACCTGTTTAGAAGACAATTAGGAGGCAGATTCTAGATTTGAAGGCAGTTATCTGACTGAGAAATCAACTTGCTAAGTCTCATCTGATGCCAGAACTATGTCTGAATTCTATCCAGATGAATCACAAATCGTGTTTGGGATAGTGGATAGAGGACAAGAGGACAATGGGTGCAACTATTCTGCATCTTAGCCGTGGCAGGTGTTAGAAGACAACACTTAAGTGTGTATAATCTTAGCTGTTTGAATGAAAACTAAAACATTATTTTCCCTTCTCTTTGTATGGCCTACCCCTTTTTTCAGGCCAAATGTTACTTTCTGAGAAGTCTTCCCTCAGAGTTCCTGCTGTGGCATCTCTACAGTGCCAAGACGCAGGTTCAATCCCTGCCCAGCACAGTAGGTTAAAGGATCCAGTGTTGCTACAGCTGTAGCATAGATTGCAACTGTGGCTGGGATCTGATCCTTGTCCCAGGAACTCCATATGCTGTGGGGTGGCAAAACAAAAACAAAAACAAAAACAAAAAGAATAGCAATACGCTCCTACTCTCAAGGAGCTCACAGTCTCGCAGTTGAATGGGGGTGGGAATGGCAGACATGTAATAATTGCTATAAGAGAAAAAAAATTACTTAAAAAAGAAGGCTTCCCTGATATATATCTTCACTCCATCATCAAACCAACACATTTTTCTGCAATTAGAATCTTTTCACTTTCCTTAGACCATATAGAGCAGTTTGTAATTATATATTTCCTTGTTTTCCATTTACTGTCTTTATCAAAAGATTGTTATTTTAGGTTCTCAAAAACACACGTTGAATGAATAAATACTGACAATAATTATTCATTTAAGCCTAATGAAATGTTAGTAAAAGGGTGTTCATTTTTTAATCTTCAACCCCTTTATGTAACAATAACTTACACATCCCTATAATCCCATTTATATTTTAACATAACCATAGGACAAACTTGGAAACTAAGTCATCAATAAAGACATGAAAGTATGCTCCATCCATTTACATTAGAGTGAAATTACTATATACTTCCTACTCATTTTCTAATGAAGCAGAGCATACATTTGCTTTATTGTTTGAAAACATTCAAATATTCTATAGAATACAAAACAAATGCAGTGGATGAAACTCAAACATGTGTTAAGCAAAGAAAAATAAGTTCATAAGACACAGAAGCCATAGACAAAGTAAAAGAAGGCATATGAGTGCTAATTCTAGGTAAAGGAGATGGCCTAAACAGTACTAAATATGCAAAGAGCCTCAATCCTCATGAGGCTTCAGTCAGCCACCCATTGGTGAAACTCAGTCTAATGGTACATGTCTAAGATGGACCCACCAAATCTCAGGCTTATTGGGTAATTTCATCTATGAATCAGATGCACTACATTTCTCTGATTAGGCAGTGTGTTGCAGTGATCCCAAGTCTTAGCTGACCACATCTATACATCTGCTTTTTTATTTAATTTTATTGAAATATAGTTGATTTACAACATTGTGTTAGTTTCAAGTATACAGAAAAGAGAATCAGTTGTATGTATACAAATATCCATTCTATTTCACATTCTTTTGCCATAAAGGTGACTATAGGAATTCCCGTCATGGCTCAGCAGAAACTCACCCGACTAGGATCCATGAGGGTGCGGGTTCCATCCCTGGCCTCGCTCAGTGGGTTAAAGATCTGGCGTTGCCATGAGCTGTGGTGAAAGTCACAGACACGGCTCGGATCTGGAGTTGCTATGGCTGTGGTGTAGGCCAGCAGATATAGCTCTGATTAGACCCCTAGCCTGGGAACCTCCATATGTTGCAGCTGCGGCCCTAAAAAGCAAAAAAAAAAAAAAAAAAAAAAAAAAGTAATTATAGAACATTGAGTAGACCTCCTGTGCTATACATCAGATCCTTTTTAGTTATCTATTTTATATAAAAGTTGTGTGTATATGTGTAATCCCATCCTGCTTTTTTATGTGACAGTTTTATCAAGTTCTAAAGGCCCTAGGAGATATTAGAGAAGGAAAGGACAAGGTTAAATAAAAATGAATGCCGTGTTGATGACCAGCTTATAATTCCTTAAGGCCATAGAAAATAGAGAAGCAGCAGAGGAACAAATGGCAGAAAATTATATTTTCCAAGTCTCCCGACTATAGGCCAGAGAGATAGACCACTGAGTCCCTTTTTAAACACCAGATTCTCAAATGTTCCTTGCATCTGCCCATCTTCACTTTTTCTTATTCTTCTATCAGTACCATGTGGGAAAAAAGGAAGTAGCAAAACATAAATTATACACAGCCTTTTGGCTCTTAGTCCAGATCCCCTGCCACTGTCCGTAGGAAAGAGGTCAAGGACTTCTTTATACATACAACAGTGTGGGCTAGTTTAAGGAGGACAGATGCTGTATTTGGTGACCTCCCTGTTGGATTCCTTGCCATAGGCATTCAAATTAAGGGATAATGAGATAGCCTTAAAAAAAAAAACAAAAAAAAACAAAACAAAAAAAAAAGAATTCTGACTGCCTGAATTGCCTGGTTTCGGCTGCAAGAGGTGGCCACAGAAGTTACAGTACATACAGTGTCAGGAGTTAAATAGGTAGCATAGCAAAAGGCCATTTTTTCCCTAACAATCACAAGAAGCCATAAAGTTTTAACCATTTCTCTAACTCTTCTTCCTGAAGGATATGCATTGCTATGTGATATATAGGACTCCCCTCAACAGTGTTTAAATAGTCTCCATTTTCACCTCCAATTCAAACGCTATATAGCCTAACTTTACACTGCAAACATATTAATCATTAACTATTTTGTACAAACCCCACATTTATCCATGTACTGTTAAAGAATTCATTTCCATCATCTTTTTGCTATACCTTAAGATATCCGCTTTTCAGAATATTTTATTGAATCAGCAATTCACATTTCTATTTGTGGTACAGAAAACAAATACATTTATGAAACAAACTTGTTGCCACAAATGCACATACAAACATATCGTAATTACTTACAGAACTTTGGAACATCTTGGAACAAGCCTTAAGAGAAACCCAAGCCTAATTATATGCTTGTTCATTCTATTTAAAATCTTTAGAAGCCCCAAACTTCAAATATTTGCTTGGATCTGGGAAACCTCCAGAAAGAGCCAAAGTACTTTCTATGTAAATAGCCAAAAACCAGTGAGAGTCTTAGAAAGCTATGCTGTGAGTAGCTGCTCAGGAATCTGGTAATGGAAGAACAGAGCCCCAGCACTGAAATTTTCTGTAAACTATTTCCAAGCCACTTAGAAAACAGGCAATAAAAACATCATAGCGTTTTATAATTGAGGAAAACTATTGTAATAATTTCACCAAATTCTTTATTCTATGATTAAGCAAATTTGGGTACAGAAAACCTAGGTGTATGCTCTCAAACCCCTAGACATTTAATACACAGAGCCACGGCTTTTAGATTCCTTGTTCAAGCCTGAACACTATGTGGAGTTCCTGCTGTGGCTCGGCCGGTTAAAGACTCAACATTGTCTCTGTGAGGATGTGGTTTCAATCCCTGGCCTCTCTCAGTGGGTTAAGTATCTGGCATTGCCACAAGGGGCAGAGTAGGTCGTAGATGCAGCTCAGATCCAGAGTTGCTGTGGCTGTAGTGTAGGCCAACAGCTGCAGCTTCAATTCGACCCCCAGTGCAGGAACTTCCAAATGCCGCATGTTTGGCCATTAAAAAACAAAACAAAAAAACATTACAGCAAAAGTGCCTCTAGTTCCAGTGTCTGATCGGAGCTTGACTGGATGGACAGGAGGGTTAGAAAGAGGTTTGATGTCCTGGTTTCCTCAGGACAGTCTAAGTTTTGGCACCAAAAGTCCTGGGTTCTGGGAAACCCTTTAGTCCCAGGCAAACCAGGATGGTTGGTCACTCTGGTTTTGAGTTTATACCTCCAGTTGATATGGAGGTTCAGGGTTTCACCTGTAGCTCCTCAATCTCCCTGGTAATATCAGGAAAAGGGCAGGATAAAGCTACATACTTTCTGGTTCTAAGTGGAAGCTGGGGAGGTAAGGCTTTAGGAAGAGGATTCCTTAGCCCGGCAATGTACATAGTAGTAAATCAATATTGGATAAATGAAAGATTGTTGGAGGAATGAGTCCAGTAGTCATGTGAAAATTTACCTGGATACAGTGACAGGGAAGCTATCTGTAGCGGGTAGAAAAATGACCTCCCCAAAAGCCCATGTCCTAATCAACACCCACAGATACAGTACATGGCAAGGGAGAGTTAAAGTTGCTAATTATCTGACTTTAACATAAAGTGATTATACATGACTATCCAAGTGAGCCTAATGTAATTACAAGGATTGTCAAATGGGGAAGGTGAGGCAGAAATATCAGAACCAGAGGGATGGCATTGTATTGAATCTTCCGGATGAAGATGGAAGGGGCCACAGGCTAAGGAATTAGGCCTTAGAAGCTGGAAAAGGCAACAAAAAGGATTTTCTTCTGGAGCCTTCCAGGAAGGAACACAGCCCTGTTGACAATTTGATTTTAGCCAATAAGACCCATTTTGGGCTTCAGACCTTTAGAACTATGAGTTAATAGATTTGTGCAGTTCTAAGCCACTAAGTTTGTGGTACTTTGTTACAGCAGCAATAGGAAACTAATAGACTATTTTAGAGGTAAAAGAAAAGAGTAGCTCACAGACCAAATGAAAATGCTCAAATCACATGGTTTATTAAAGGAATTTAAAGCACACAGTAAGAAGGAAGAGGAATGAGATGAAGTCAGCGCACACAGTTAAGATAGGGTACAAGCGTATTACTTGAATCTTGGTTACATACAATTCATGTCTTGTCTGTTTCTCTGCCACATCAGTCTCCCAACTGCTCCAACGGTGTAATTAAGAGAATTAAGGTTAAGATGTGAACAAAAGTATCCATGGACTGAAGATGCCCTGGATCAGTGATGCACATTGGCAAGATACAAGGATAAGTACACTTGGCCGTAGCTGGTAAACTATTAACTTGGTGAAGAGCCATGGGTTTCATTGTATTTCTTGAATTAAGGGCACAGGGGGCCAAAATGGTGTCACCAATGAGTGGCTGAATAAGTGTTCATGTATACTAACTGTACCCCTAAATTCAGGGACTCTTGTATATTTTGAGGCTCAGATGCCTCATAATTCACAGAGACTCATGAATATTAACTTTCCTTTGGTCCATCTATCCTTTCAGTTTAATACATGTTCTACTTACTACTTGTTTATATTTAACACATTTCGTGGGTTTCATACAGCTCATCTGTTCTTTTCTATAGCAGAATTGGCTATTATCAAACAAAATAATCAATGCACATTACACCTGTAAAGAGAAAGAAAATGGCTGGGAGGCATTTCCAGGTTGACTCAATGCAATGATATTCTGAAAATTTGCCTCAGTTCTTATAAACATGTCTATTGTCACTTCTCTATATTCCTTCAATGGAAAGTTTGTAAGGAAACTAATTTTTAAAGAGAGAGAATTATTCTTTCTTTAAGACTAAAAGTTTACCTCTTCTTTCCCCCCAAGAACTATTACTTAAGTATCTCTTATCATCTTGCCTTGTACTTTAAGGGAAACTGTGGAGCAGTACAAAAGACAAGGCTCTGAATTTCAGGAGATGTGACGCTTGTCACCCTACTGCCCCTAAATAGCTCTGTAACAATGGACCATTCACTTCAACAGACTGAGCTCCTGTTTTCCTCCTGTGTAAGAGTGAGGAGTCAGACTTGAGAATTTCAGTGACCATGTTTGATAATATAAATTAATCATCATCATTCACTCCTGCCCTTGGATTTGCTTGAATGTCAGCAGCTTAGTTTCAAACACTGATTTTCCTGAAAGACTTGAAAATAGAAAAATAAAATTTATAAGCAAAAGTCCATCTCATATTCACATGGAACAATTTCACATACAAACAATAAGGACAAGAAAAAAAATCATTTCAACATTTTGCCTTTCCACTACTGAAATATGATTAACTTAGCCTTTTGTTTTTTAAAATCATGATTTGGATCATAGTGCAAGTGGGTAGCAGAACTTCTTAACTCTAAAAAAGAAAATCAACAAAGAAGTCCAAAGTTTAGCTTCAAGCTGTAATCTTAACTAAAGCCATAGTTAGCACTGAATTTTTTTCAAATATATGAAGATTACATTATCTCCTTGACAAGGACAGTTATCCCAAAGCGTTGTCTGTAGGCTGTGTTTATCCTGGCTGTTAGATCATTATTATGCAGATGGTTCCTATGCTGCAGTTTCAAACCAATTCCTGTTATTCTGTACCTAAGAGTATCTGTCCCCTGGGCTCTCCAGAATTACTCAACCATTTCTCTATTCTCTATTCAGGTTAGTTTTCTTTTTATTTTTTGTCTTTTTAGGGTCACACCCCCTGCATATGGAAGTTCCCAGACTATGGGTCAAATCAGAGCTGTAGCCGCTGGCCTACACAGCCACAGCATCAGATCCAAACCACGTCTGAGACCTATACCACAGCTCACAGCAATGCCGGATGCTTCACCCACTGATTGAGGCTAGGAATCGAACCTGCATCCTAATCCATGCTAGTCAGATTTGTTTCCACTGAGCCATGATGGGAATTCCCAGCTTAGTTTTCTAGAAATGAAAACATTCTCTTGCTTTTCTTCTTCCTTAAGAGATAGTATTTTATCCTTCAATATTTTCCTTTTCAATTTTTTTTCCTCTTCTCTGAATATGATCTCTAGAGAAGTGAAGGCCAGAATGGGACTAATGTCCTAGTGAGGATGTGGTGAGTTGGAGGCCTATGAGAAGATGCTCAGAATCCTGCAGACCATGTGCCCCTCTGTCTCACAGCAGCAGGTGGCAGTCTGTTCTCAGGCTGGACAGTCACATGCTAGAAGTGGGAGTTCTGAAACTGGGCCTGCCAGGATCTCACTGTTTGTTTGTTTGTTTGTTTTATTTAATTTATTTCATTTTTTTGGCAAACTCAGAGCTCAGACTTTGGCCCTCTACTTAAAAAGACTGAAGCAATGAATTCATTTAAGTCTTAATTTAACATTTTTCATACAAAGAAATACACTCCCTGGCTCCCCTACCTTCTTGGAAAGGGAGAAGACAAAAGAAATTCTCAATGATATATACAAAAACAGGGAAAAAAACAAACAAAACAGTGCTACCTCCAAATTTACCTCATTTCTGGCTATGATATATTGGGTAAGATATACCCAACTAGTACTCTCTTCTTTGTTATTCCTGACACCCTCAGTGATAATTTTAAAACACTGCCAAAAAAGAAGTTACACAGGAATTTTCCATAAAGAGATTCTCTCTATAAAATATTTTGTCTGTTTCTATAGGAATTTTACACCTTCGACAAAAAAGGCATCAACATTTGCCTCCTTCAAACATGAGCACAAGCCCGAACTCCCCTGTCTTTTAGAAGTATTTTCTAATTTGTGTAATATTTCTCACTCTCCACATGTTCTTCCAGTTTGAAGGTTTCACCAGTAGAAACGTAACAATAACATCAAAAAGTGCACACGTGTGCAGCACGTCGATACATAGTCCCTGAGGATAGGTCATGTCCTGTGTGTGTCTGCAGCCATTGCTTCACTTGGACCAGGACAAAGGTTTCTGATGCTTCTGATAGTTCTGTCTTAGAACTGTAAAGCTAAAAATGAGCAAACACCACAAATTCGCCTTGCCTTTTAAGATTTTTTCTGGCACAGGATCAAAGAGAAGAAGAAGAAAAGCCCAAGATAAGGCTTAAAACTATGGAGGTTGCACAAAAGCAAGAGAATTGAAAAGTCTGTTTGTAGTTGAAATAACTCTGACAACAACTGCTGAAGCCATAGAAACAAGGCCTCGGGTCTAGTTTGAATTTGGGGAATGAAAGAGAAGAACAGATGTTTCAGGTACTGAAAATATATTTAGAATCCCAACTCTCCTCATCTTCCTGAGAACTGACCTTTAAAAAATACACATCGCTACACACTTTATTTGAATTGAGTAAACAAAGCTGCAGAAAGGGGAGTTAGTCCATGGAGTTTGTCTATTGGAATTACTTTTGCAGTAAAGAGAAAAGAGGCAAATTACTCAGGTTAATATATAAATCACATACCACTTAAAGGGAAGGGTGATTTTAGGCTCTGCTGAGACAAGAGTAAAAAGAAATGCCTTTTTTTTTTTTTTTTTTTTAAGAGAGGCTGCTTCATAAACAAAACATGAGCTTACCCAGCACTGCCCAGGCGCCAGACATCTGTCACTTTGCAGATGTCCCCTCAATAACTCACGCAAACAGCACTGCTCTTCTCCAGCCCCCAAGAGCAATGAGCCCTCACTGATGAAATCTGCTGCAGTGTCTGGGGAAAGAGTTTATTGCCCCAAAGTCAGAATAGTAATTACAATTTACCTGAGTGATTTTTTTTTTTCTAAATGGCTTTTTCTACATGCTTTGCAAGGTAGATCTATGAATTTGCAATATGAGTTTACACAAATGGTTGGATATTGGAGGCTTTGAAAGTAAATCATGAGAGCAGACTATTAGATTTGCCTGTGTACCTAGTACCTTTGTGATTTTGCGAAACCTTTCCGTTGTTACTGTTGTGGTTCTTGGCATCATACCTTTAATATCCAAGACAACAATTAGCTTACTTTTCAGAAGCTGGGCTAGTTAATCATCTACAAAGGAAACAATGCCCATATTATTGCACAGTCTTTGATGCGGTGGATTTGACTTAAGCAAACTTAAAGCAACATGTAGAAAAAGCAATCCAATTTGTAACATGTTTTCTTGGCTCATGTGTAGTTATGTCAGATATTTTCATCTCTTAAAAAAACGTGCTTCCAAAGGTTGATCCCACAGTGGTATCAGTTCTTTGAATACTGCTGCCTTTAAATTTCTGTAAGCAAGAAGATGCAGTTACCAGTGTAAAAGTCTGTATGTTGAATCTCATGTATTATGAGTATTAATCAGAAATCAAATTACAGGAAAATTCAATATGAGTGTGTGTAAAGACTCAAGTACTTAAAGAAAATGTGCTTGTATAAAGATGTCAGTGAGTGAGTGATATATATTTCTCTGCATGTGGGTGCGTGTGTGTGTGTGTGTATATATATATATATATATACATACATACATACAAGTTTCATATACAAATGATATTGTCAACTTGCGAATATAAGCAAGGGCTGTGAATTCCCTTTATTTAGGATAAACATTTGGAGCTACCACGCACAGACCTCAGTTCCAAAATAAAATGGGAACTTAAGTGCTTCAGTCAAATCTCATCTCCTTTTTGTCACCCCTCCCCACCCCCATGGCTATTCATTCTCAATAATGAGGAAGCAAAGAATACACTTCTAAACAGCTGAGTCTGAGCAGAAGTGGCAAGCTTTTCTAGCTCTAACGAGTCACTTGGGTTAGACTTTTGAAATACAAATTTATATTTCTTTACTTTCCAACTTGCATGTTTAACCCAAACGAGTGAACAATTAGTTGGAGGAACTAAGAGACAGGCATCAACATCTTCTACACAGTATTCCTTGCTGTCCTTTTTAACAAAAGGAACTTGGTGACCTGCCCCTGACTTGCTTTCTGTGAATGTAAGAAGCAGATCTCCACAGATGCTGAAGACGAGTCTGGAAGCTTGACTCATGGGCAGATAAGCAGATGAGCAGGGTTTAGGTATGTATCTCAGACTTCCAATTCATGAAGCTGCTTCACCTTAACGTGACTTGATCACATGTCTTTCCTGGGTTCTTGAAGCCAGCTATTGAACTCTCCACCCCAGGCAGAGTTTATATTCTTATTGTTCATGCAGATGACTTCCAGCTTCTCAATATTTTAGGTCATCTGCCTTGAAATGGGTTTGTCCAGTATTATTGGTAATTTACCTTTGGACATTCTCTGAGCCCCATCTTACTTAGAATATGTTCAGCTATTCTCCTTTGACATTATCTTAGGAATTTGGACAGATGATTACAGGCTTAGAATCAGATACTGGCAGAGACAAATGTATTCTCATGGAAATACTGACTAAAATAAACTTTTGAAAGGTCATCGCTTACATCTTTCACATTCTACATAGGAGTAATTATAGAATTTCATTATAGAAAATGGATGAGGAGGTTATAACAATAAATATTATCATTAAAAAAAACCCTTCTCTTTGTCATGGCTGATATCTACACAGATATTGTGAAAAGAAATCTCTCCTGGAAACCAGTAGAGGCGTATTGAGAATTATCCATCTATTTCATCATTCCTGGCCTATTAATGTGTAACTATGATCATAATGTGTAACTATGATCATTCATGTTATTAGTGCTTTGTATGGTTAACAGAAAGATTAAAACTTGGGAAATGTCCTTGAATTCAAATACTTAGAAAATTAATTAATAGTAAATTCATTAGGTTCTACCAAAAACTATTTTTGAAATCATTATAAATCAATTAGTCAATTATTTTAGAACTACTTAAAATAGTTTAAAATAGTATTACATTTAAAATATTGATATAAATTTATTAACATACATTTTAAATAGTAATATAATTTATGGTAAATAATATTTCTTATCAATATAATAAGGTTTGGGGTAATATGTGTTTAGAGGTAGTTCAACAGACTAAACCATTAATAAGGTAATTGATACTTATAAATAAATGAAATATTAAACTCTGCTGGAGTGCTTGATATTTACTATGAAATGAATGTAGTACTTCATTTCATATCAGGAACCTACACTAAATTAGTACTTGCTTATGATGAGACACATCAGTCAGGGTTTCATTCATACAAAGCCTGCTTGTATACCTTATAAATTCAAAAGCAGAAATCAGTTTTAAGATAATGTCCTATTCATTTATTTTTTCCATTTTTAAAAGTTTTGTTGAAGTACAGTTGATTTACAAGGTTGTAATAATTTCTGTGTACAACAAAGTGATTCAGTTATACATATACACATATCCATTCTTTTTCAGATTCTTTTCCAATGTAGATTCTCACAGAATACTGGGTAGAGTTTTCTGTGCTATACAGCGGGTCCCTGTTGGCCAATCACTCCATATACCACAGTGTGCATATGCCAGTCCCAAACCCCCATTTCTACATTTCACTCAATACCTAACAGGATTTTGCACATATTTTGCACGCAACATATTTTTTAATCGAGTTAAACTATGCAGGATATATTTCTGTGTTATTCCAATCACTAGTCACTCAAGGGGAAAAGAAACATTTAAATCATATTTTCTAATAATGGTCCACTGAGTTATGGCTGACTTTTCCTTCCAGAGGGAAGTTATAGAACATCTGGGTATTGCCAGATGCTTCTGTTATAAATAGTGTGAAAGGTTTTCTGCGTGTGAGCATTATGTGATTATCTCTTTGGGGAGTCTAATTTTATTGTAATCACTCTGCAGTTCATTTTAGTGAATATTCATATTCACTATCAAGTCATGTCCTTTATCACTAAACATCTGTTTATCTGTTTAGATGTCCAGGCAATAGGGAAATCCAGGATTTGCCAAGATCCCACATTCCTTCTCTCTCCTATACAGATGTGTTAGGTTGGGCTGCTACAACAAGAATACTCAAAAGACTAGTTGGTTTAAACAACAAACCTTTATTTCTTACAGTTCTGGAGGCTGAGAAGTCCATGCTCAAGATTCTGGTAGAGTTGGTGTCTGGTGAGGGAACACTTCTTGGCTTATGGATGGTCATCTTCTTGTGGTAACCTCACATGGTGGAGAGCAGAGAGTTGGCCAGCTTGTTCCTCATGTAAGGAAACTAGTTTCATCGTGAGACTTCACCTTCATGACCTAATTTTCTTCCAAAGGCACATCCCATTTGATCTTCAACAGCTGAATTTTAGGGAAACATATTCGGTCCATAGCAACAGATTAGAACAGTATATTTTAGCATTTTTTCCAATTTAAAGTCTCCTACTAAAAGCAAAATATATTACATCTGTCTTCTAATGTTATTGTTTTTAAAATAATCAAAAAGACTATTTTAGTAAATTATTATTTTAAAAAGGCCTTTGCATTCTGTGACTATAAGTGTCTATCAGCCTATTATATCTTATGAATCCATTTATCCTTTAAATTTCTGGGTTTTCTTTTGGTCTTTCACTAAACACAATGGCAAGTTACTACTGATGAAATTTCAGATGATTATAAGGGATATGTGAAAAATACAGAGTCAACAAAAAGAAGAACTATTCAATTAACACATTTGTAGATGGTGTTTTATATCATTTTATTTTTTTAAAAAATGAAGTACTAGAATATTTTAAAGAAATCCATAAAAAGTTTGAAGCTGACAGAAGGGTAACCACATCATAATTCAACTAATTTATGTAACTGCCCTATTTTTGCTAAATATCTTAGTAGATCATGTATGATTTCATGAATATTGGCCATGCTATTTTCTTCACGGTTTCTTTTGGAGTGCGTGTGTGTACATATGCACAGTTGTAATTCTTGCTCTTGGAGCAAATTACTTAGTTTCTGTGTGTGTGTGTTTATGATATCCTTTAATTCCATTTCAAGAAAACCAAGACCTTGATGTGACAAAATTAGTACCACCTCTCTCAATTTAAAAACAAAAAAATGGATTAATTTTAAAGGACTTTTCTTCAGAGAAATGAAAGAATCAAATAACATAACCAAATTATAAGTACGAGCTTCTGGAAATGATGCGTTCATATTTTATCACTGGTAATTTCTGCCTGTGTGCTTAACATTATCCACAGTGTGCAATACAATATGGTACAAAGAATAAATGAAACTGGACTTCCCGTCGTGGCGCAGCGGAAATGAGTCTGACTAAGAAACATGAGGTTGTGGGTTGGATCCCTGGCCTCGCTCAGTGGGTTAAGGATCTGGCATTGCCATGAGCTGTGGTGTAGGTCGCAGACACAGCTTGGATCTGGCATTGCTGTGGCTGTGGTGTAGGCCGGCAGCTGTAGCTCTATTAGACCCCTAGCCTGGGAACCTCCATATACCGCAGGTGCAGCCCTAAAAGGACAAAAAAAGATAATAAATAAATAAATGAAACTGACCAGTATCTTTACAGTAGCAAGGTTCTTTTCCTTCTCTACATTTGTAACGCAGTGCCTACAACCATGGAGACATTCCGAAGGTTGGGAGTAACTCAACTGGGAATGTTGCCCCTTTTGTATAATTGATTTGCCCCTTTTGTGTAATTCTTCAATGTCTTTCTCAGCTCATTTGGGGTAAAGGCTGGAGAGAGGATGTTCTAGGAGTCTCATTCCTACTTAAAATCATGTCTGCCCTGGAGAGAACCGCTGGGCTGTGTCACACATCTCCCCAAACCCCAGGATGCCTGTCTATAACATGGTGATAGTATCTACCCTTCCTCACCTTTGTGAGCTTATTGTAAAGCACCGCCCCCCCCAATAGCTGAAGCACTCATTAGCTGTCAGGCACAATTTTAAGAGCTTTACAAGCTCAGGGCTTCCCAAATATGTGCCTTCAGTAGGTTTCAAGAGTTCCCAAGGTAATATCTGCACAGCTCTTAGGGAATTCATGTGGGTCCTGGGATAATTAGAAACCCATGCTGGATTCCCCTAGACTGGACCTACCACAATGTACCTCATCATTTCCACTCATTATGCTGTAGATATAGATTTTTTCTTCATAAATAAAAAATCTAAAATAAGGATGAGAAGGCACTAATTAATTCATTTAAATCTCACAGTAACCTTACAAAGTGTATACCATTATTATCACCACTGCAGATATATAGCTTGAAGCTAAAGCATATGTAGGGTTCCATAAATGATGAATTTTGGAAAGATAATTTATATAAAAAATATTTTCAAAAAGGCAAAACTATGCTCTGTAGTCCTTTTAAGAATAGATACATTATGCCAATATTAAAACTTCCTTAAAGCACCAAGCAAACAGATACCAATGTCTGTTAAAATTGTGTGATATGGATAATATATGACCACCCTTCCCAAGAGTCTAAATTTGATGATTTCTCTAATGTCTCCTTAAATCTTCTGCATTATTGAAATGTAGTCAACCATAAACTAGCCAACATGATGATTCCTCCAAGGGAATATAATTATGTATCCCAAGATCTATAGCTGACTGTCAACAACAGTGAAATCTGTAGATGAAATAAAAATAAGCAATTCAATTTTGGGGAATGGAAGGGGAGAGATGCTGGCCTGTTATTTTTCCCAAATGAGTTTATATGTCTTAATAATTATTTTTTTTTTCCAGTTGATATGCTACAGTTCTATTGTTACCTGAAAAATACCTTGCTGTTTCAAAACCGGCCTCACTGATGCAGCTTCATGGCCCTAATAATCTGATTTCACTCCCTTCTTGTCTTAATTTACCTCTTTATTCTTGAACTTTCATTGAATTTAAGGGTCAAATAGCACAGTGAAGTTTTTAAAATCCTTCTTGTTGGGAAGGGTAGGGAGTATGGTTTTCCTCTCCCTATTTATTTAAATTATAAATTCCTAAAGAGTTGGGGGGACGCATTTAACTCTAAAGATTCCAATTTTATAACCTAAGATATAACAGGCTTTCAGTAATTTTTGCACTCAATTGTGTATCTACAAAACAAAAATTTATTGCATGGGTCTTGTGCTAGTGACTAGGGAAATAATGGTGATCAAGTTAGATAAAATTACTGCTCTAATAGAAGTTGAAGATAAGAAGTGGTTCCAACATAGCACAGTATCTCTGGGAAAGTACAGCTTTTAGCTATTGCAAAAACAAAGGGCAAGAGAATTCACATGGGGAGGGGGGAGGGGGAGAAGGATCAGTAAAGTCTTCCAGGAAAAAAACAAAAAAAAATCCCTGTGTTTAAGTTGAATGGAAATGGAAGTTAGCTACTTAAAGAAGTTGGGGAAGAAGTTAAGTGAAAATAGGAACAGCAGGCAAAGAACTGGATCTTACAAAGAGCAAACATCTTTAGATAATGAAAATTAATTCCCCGTGGTTGACACATGGAAAATGATGCCAGAGAGAGAGATGATATATGAGCAAAAGAAAACCTCAGAAGCCATAGACAGGAGTTTGAACATGCTTTTAGTTACAGTAAGAAAACATGGAGTATTTTAAGCAAGGTACTGGCATAATCAGTAAGATTTTGAGAAGATTTCTAACTGCAGTGTGGAAAAGTGACTAAAGACAGGAAGAGCCATAGTTAAGTTCTAATGAGAGAACAATTTCACATTGAACTAGGGCTAGTGGATAGACTTGAAAGATATTTGAGAAGTAAAATCAACAGATACTGGTAACTTATTTGTCCAGAGAGGGAGAGTTATGGAGTGCTAAGGGTCATATGGGAGTCCCATATTTCTAGCATGGGCGACTAGGTGGATGGTAATCCTGTTCTCTTGAATATATATTTCAGTAAAAGCAAGTTTTGCACAATATATAATTAATTCAATTTGGGGTGAATTTATTTTGAAATGCAACTGGAAATGTCCAATAAGTGGATAGATACATAGGTCTGGAGCTGAGGAAACATCTAAATCAGACAGAGATTTGGGAAATATCAAAACCCATTTTGCCTTTAAAGCCATGAGTGTCATTAGGCTCATTAAGGAAAAGTGGGATGAGAAGAGGGACTAACATTTCAGAGGTAAATAGCATTATTGGCACCTGCAAAAAGATTGAGAGGCAGCTAGAACAGGCTAAAATCTAGGCAAGTATATTACCCAAGATTTCCTGAAAAAATGAGTGTCTTAAGCAGGAGTAATGAACTGTGTTAAAAGTTACCAGTGGGTCCGAGTTGTGAAAACGGCACATTATACTTATCAAAAAGATGCAATTGGTGGATTTTCTTCGTGGTGCAGTGGGTTAAGGATCCCATGTTTTCCTGCAGCAGCTTGGTTCAATCCCTGGTCAAAAAAAAAAAAAAAAAAAAAAAAAGATGCCATTGGTGACTGTGACAAGAAAACTTTCACAGAAAGGGTTGAGGAAGATAAAATAGAGCCAGCAAGTGAGATATCACACTTGAAATTTTCCTGTGAAGAAGGGAGACAAAGATCAAGTACAGATGAAAGAGTTTTCTCATGGTACTGAAAATCTATCATTTTTAAGACAGAGAAGACTTGAGGATGTTTAACTCTGATAGAGGATGAGCAGAAGAGAGGGGAAATCGAAGCTATACGGAGAAGGAACATAATCAATAGATAAATGTTCCTGAGAAACAGAATGAAATGGGATCCATAGATCAGGTGAAGGGACTGGCTTGAAACTGTAGGTGGGGTAAATATTCAACTCCAAGACAGAAAGGGGAACACATAGATACAGGTGTGGGTGAGCCCATGGCTTTAATGGCAAGAGGCTGAGGGAATCACATCAGGCATTAGTGGATTCTGGCTCTTAATGGAGAAAGGAGAGAAGTGAAATCTGGAAGAGTTGAAGGGAGAGAGAGAAAAAAATAAGGGGTAGGAACTAGGGACTCCCAAGTATTAAAGAACAAGAAAGTTAAAAACAACTGAGAAAGGTGAGAGGCAGGAGTTTATGGTCACAGAGTTGAATGATTTAATTTGAAATTTCAGAGGTGAGATTGTGCAGGTGATGGCAAGGAACAAGAACTTTGAGAATGGATTCATGAGATGGCATAGAGGTGTAGGTTAAGGGAGAAGAACCGAATTTTCAGCTTTTTAGAAGGGAGAATCCAGGGTTTCAGATGGTTCATTTCATGGATAACGGTATCACTCAGAATTATTATGAGGATCGAAATGCCAGAGAAGACACTCAGAAATTTAAGATTAAGTGTAGATATTTTCTTCGATACTTCACTTAGTATGACAATCTCTAGGTCTACCCATGTTGCTGAAAATGGCATTACTTCATTCTTTTTTGTGGCTGAGTAATATTCCATCATATATTTATATGTACGTCTTCTTTATCCATTCATCTGTTGATGGACATGTAGGTTGCCTCCTTGCCTTGGCTGTTGTAAATAGTGCTGCAATGTATAATGGGGTGCATATATCTCTTTGAATTAAAGAAAGACAAATATATGCTATCACTTATTTGTGGAACCTAAAAACATGGTACAGATGAATTTATTTACAAAACAGAAACAGATGCACAGATACAGAAAATAATTTTTTGGAGACCAAAGGGGAATGTGAGGGGAGGAATAAATTAGGAGTTTGTGAGTAATATATATGCACTACTTTATATAAAATAGATAAACCACAAGGACTGACTGTATACACAGGGAAATATTCAATATTGTGTAATAACTTATAATGGAAAAGAATCTGAGAAAATGTATTTATTTAACTGATCACTTTGCTGTACTCCAGAAAATAACATACCATTGTAAATCAGCTATTCTTAAATTAAAAAAAAAATAATGAGTGTAGAAGAGAAGGTGAATGCTATCTTGCGACTGGCCAAGGATCAGGAAATCAATTCAAATCATTCAGTTCAGCTGCCCCTCAGGTACAGCAGTTCCCTGATGGATATACAAGCGTCTCTTCAAAGTAATGGCTGTGTTCACTTTGACTATGTGTGTTAAGTCATAGCTTAATTGAGAAAAATATTTTTTCTGTTTCCATATGAAATATAAGCAATTTCTTGTGGCTGAGAGAATGTTCTGGAAGGAATCAGTCATGGTCTGTTTTGATTATGTAGGCTGGGTTTAACACCCTGGCTTTCTGAGAAGATGACACAGTCATCAAACTCTGGATAGAAAAGGCTGAAGCCCAGAAGGTCATTGTCTGGTCTGTTGATGAGAAGGGTTTCCAGAACAAAAGGGAATTCTAGACATAATTGTAAGAATTTTCAGCTTTTACAAATTCAAATCATTCTAAACCAGTGTATGTCTACATACATGTACAATGAATTTAAACCACTTGTGTTTGGACTAACAATCCATAAAGAGTTATTATTCCAAACAATGAGAAAGGAATCATTAACATGAAAGATGGCCTGTGTGAATTAGTATCAGGTGCAAACAATAGTCTGATGGCACTTTTTAGCCACATGGAATGAACCCACTATTCTCTCCTCTGTCAGAAAAAAAAAAAGTTTTAAAGTAGAATTAAAAGAATTTTTTAAAAAATTTCCTTTCCTTTTCCAAAGCAAGCTAAATATCATGAATATAATTAAATCTTGTTAGCCTTTTCAAAGTACTTGTCATTTTTTCCCCCTTTCCAACTGAAAGTGCTAAAATGTAGGGCAGAATACCTTCTTTGGCGCCTCAGAAGGCCAATCTGGTGCTAATCTGGAGAAAACAGTTAAATTTGCTAAATGTGAAATACAGACATTTTGTATTCTTTTCACATTATTTTTTTCTTTTTTGCCCCTACTGGGTTTATCACATAAGAATTTGTTAAAGAGTATCATGTGAACATGAGTTTGCACCTACAGCTTCTTTGTAAATTTTTAAGGTATAAACATTCTGCTTCTGACTCCGACTGAACTTACCAAACATTGAGAAAGTTATTACCACATCATTATTTTGAGGTTTCATCTCTACAAGCAGGAACATTGGATTTACAAATTTGCGATTCCTTTTTCAGCCTGAAAAATTGTCTTGTGACAGCTTTGTTCAATTAAAGGAATCAATGTCATAGATTATATATTTAAATGTATGCCTTTACAAAAAAATTCCATGAGGATATCTCAATGTTCCAAATTAAAATACTCTCCAATTTTTATAATCTTCATATATGTTATCAACATGCATTTTCAGTATCATTTGGAGAGAGTTTGGAATAAAGATTTTTCTGGAACTTTAAGAATTAATAAAAATAGAGTTGTTAAATACTGCCAGTCTCCAGAAGGTTTTGCCAATCACAAATATGTAGAAGTGTGATAACGTCATGCTTGCCTTTGGGTTATATACTTCTCACTTCAAAGTAATTTTAAGAAACTCTTCTTATTTAAAAAGTCTTCACAAAGGGTACCTTCTTAAAAAATGTCACCCTTTGGAATGCCAGGATCCTGGAGGGAATCCACTTGGCCGTAATGTAAATTCCAATCCCTGTACCCAAGTCACAAATCAGAAGCCTAAGGTGTCCTATCACTTGCAGAGAAAAGGGAGGTGGTTCAATAGCACCTCATATTTGGTGTTCTCAATATGCCAAGGCCAATATGCCAGAAGTATGAAATCATCATGGTTATTTCAAACTAAAGCAGGCCTCTAAAATTCACTCTTATAGACCCAGAATTTGCCTAAATCAGGGAAAAATGTTTTCATCTAGCCACGTTCATTTGCATTGAAAATAATAAAGTATGCATTTTAAAAATATCTTCTTCCCTTCCTCTCCCCTCCCTTCCTTCTTCCTCCCTCCCCTCTGTTTTCTTTCTTTCTTTCTCTTTCTTTCTTCCTTCCTTCTTCCTTTCCTTCTTTCTTTCTCCCTCCCTTCCTCCTTCTTCCTTCCTTCCTCCCTCCTTCCCTTCCTTCTTCCTTCCTCCCTTCCTTGGAAAGGTCATTTTGCTCTTTCTTCCTTCTATATCTGACATCTTTTGTAGGTATTTCAATATAAATTTGAATTTAGAGTGAAAACTTTCAAAACTGACTATTTAGGCACAACCTCCAGATTCTTACGGTGGTCAGAAATTTACAGAGTTAATACATTTTCACTTATTTTTGTGAATATTTTAAATATTACTAGCACAGAATAAAAGCATACAACAGTAAACATTAATACTAACTTGCCTTATATTGGTTCCCTAGTATTAACAAATGATTTTTTAGAATGTTAAGCAACATTTAGTAAAGAGCAGAAGTCAGTAGATGATTTTGTCCATAGTTTTTATCTTGGAGGCCAAGCAGGGAGGTGGGAATCAAAGGCAATATTTCACACTGTTTTGCCATGAGTGATCTATGCTGAAGAAAAAATATCATAGAATAATGTATTAATATTAACATTTTCCCGAGGAAAACAGATGCTTCAAAATGATTGGGAAGATGTACCATAGTGAGCAAGCATTTAATTCCTAGTACAGTGGCTTGCTTAATAAATTTTGTTGTTGTCGTTATCTAGTTGTTCCATCAAGCAAGAGAAGGTGATATTTTATTTTTTAAATATGATAACTTACATTCACATGTGATTTATATAAAGTCACTAAACCCTATAACTGTCTTCTATTGTTCTAGTATATTTCAATCCTAACGCGCAATTGTGAACTACCAAGGTAATCCAAATACTAAAATGACTCCTAATTTTTAATGCTGTTTTTTTAAACCCTATAAGAAATTCATCATAAAATGTTGAAATGGCATTTGATAGTCTCTCAATAATTTAAAAGTAACACCCTCCAAAATAAAAAGAGTAAAATATGAATCAGTACGACCAAATACTTAACAAAATAGGGCAAATGTTTCTACCAAGGTTCAAAGAATATGAAATAGAGAAAACCTATAACCTCATCTTGATTAACCCCCCCAACAAAAATTTTGCATCATTCAAGAAATGGGTTTCCTTCAATTTCCCCAAGATTACTGCTCTATACTAGGTATAAAAGCCAGCTGAAATAGTTGCCAAAGAGACTTTTCTCCTATGCTGACTTATTCACTTATATTTAAAAGTTTATGGAAAACTTAGTCTTCTCACAATGTTTTCTATCTATAAAAATCTATGCAAAGTAATCCCCTCTCAATTTACGAGTATGTATTTCTTTCTGATATAATTCTATTTGCATGTAAAATAGCATTTCTATAAGAGAACTGCTTAGTTCATGTCTTAGACCTCTGACAAACTACTCATACCTGCAGACATGCAATGTAAGCAGGCTTTGATTTTCCTTTGATCCTCTCAGGAATACTGAATACAACTGAGCAGTTGTACCTGCTAAGTCACCTATATAAAACCCTGCATAAGTTATGTAACTTCTCTGTACCTCAGTTTCCTCATCCATTAAAAGAAGATAATAATAAATACCTACACTACATGGTCTTATGAAGGTTAAACCAATTAATACATATATGAGGCTTAGAAAAATGCCAGGGAAATAGTATTCAACAAATTCAGTTATAGTAATAATAAAAATTACTATATCCCACTTAATACTTATTCTACTTCTTTCCTTTTCCAAGCTGTGAAGACTGAGAAGGTGCTAGTATAGGGTCTTACAGAAGAGGGCACTGCAGATGGATGCGGAAGAAAAGACAACTTCCTACACACTTACTCAGCAGTGGGAGCTGAGTCCCTTCCTAGTGTCTCCTCTGATGCAGCATCCTCTGCCCTGGTTCTCACATTCTTTTCTTTCTTCACTTTTGAGACTTGGGTTAAGTTCATCATAAATGGTAAGCTAACAGGTGCACCTGGAAGAAGTAAATGAAAAAAGGGAAGGGAAAACCTCCTCAGCTCTCTCTCACTTGATCCCCGCTCTCATCCCCTCCTTCCCCCCATTCCTAACAACCATGTCACATTTGTCTCTGCACGTTAGCAAGAGAAGGAAAGAAGAGCAAGGGAAACCTATCTTGCTAGCTCAGAGTGCTGCTGGGACTGCTGCTTCTCCCTCTCTCCCACTCCTAGAAGTGTTCCCAGCCAATACAAGATTCACTGAACAGCCATGGAAACACAGAAAATAAATGGTCAAGGCAGATGAACTTCACTCAGCCATTGCTCCACACCAAGTCCCCTGGGTCCTGCCTCATCTGGTTCTTATCCTTCTCAAATCCCCAGGTCCGAGTTCTTCCCCCTATTCTTCTCTGACCATCCAGGATCCCTCACCTTCTACTCCATAGGTCTTTTCTCTTGTCCAGGAGGCATCATCTGAGCTCTTGGAAACCTTCTTATATACAACAGCGAGAGCTGGAGGAAAGGCTGACCACCCCACAACAGGGGGTGGAATAAAGACAGGCAGAGAATTCCATATTGGAACTCTGAAAAACCTTTCTTTCATTGAAATATGGCTAATATATGCTTGAAACTTAAGATTTGTTAGCATTTTTCTTTATAGATATGTGACTATGTTTGTTTGTGAGTTACATAGAGAATTATAACAGAATCAGACCACCTGTTCAAATTTAATTCTAAAGGGAAAAAAATGCATTTCAGGTTCCAAACAATTGAAATGTATATAAACTTTGGGACTTAGCCTATTTTTCAGATGAGAATTCTCTCTACATATGTATAGTATAGGATATATCCCTTTAGGGTCCATGACATAGACTGAATAAAATAAAAGCTTTAGGTTTCATGTTGTTTTTTTTATAATTTTAGTAATTAATTTTTGCATGAAATTCAAGATGCAAACACTAACTATTGAGTTCACCACAAAATATGTTGACAACTTTTAAGTAATCCAAATGCCTCACAAAAATTTACGCCATATAAATATGCATGAAATGAAAAATCTTCCCTCTTATTCTACAACTCTCTATTTCCAAAATTAACCACTGTTGTTAATGGTTTCTTTACCAGTGGATTCCTTCAATAGTTTTCAGGATGAATCATTCAGATAGTCTTAGGAGAGTCTTTCAGAGAGGTCCAAATATAGTTGTCATTAGTAGCTCCCAAAAGCTTCTCAGAAAATACAAACTTTTCAATTTTTTTTTTTTTCTCACCTCTTGGTCAGTACATCTCTGGGCAAAATACTGCCTACTAGAGAAGTTTCTGTAAGAATATGGAGCCTGGTTTTGTCTGTTAAAATCTTGGGATTTCTTCTCTCCGTCCTTGTTGCAGGCTCATCCTTGACCCAAATTATTGGCAGGCTTATCAGCAGTCAACAGTATAGTGCTGATACAGCCAAGTTTCTGATAATTTTTCCACAGCCATCTTATGCGTATACTTTAAGAAAAAGGTCATTTGCCTTGGGGCAGTAACTGAAGGACATCTAAGTGTTTTCAAGACAGTGGAATTGAAAGAGTTCCCATTGGGGAGCAATCATATTTAATACTAGTTGGTTCCTAACCATGAATTTACACAGGTTGCATGAGACTAAGCCTGCTACAGTCCATTTTCTTTCTAGGTGATAGGGAAAGATAAAGTTGGAAAATGATCAAATGATCATATCATAAGCTCAGGATCTAAATTAATGTCTTGCCATATTGGCCTCAAATCTGTTTACAGTCCAGGTGTAATACAATTCCTTCACCCTCTATAGTTTATTTCTCAGTCATTGCTTATATTTGTAAGACATTCTAGACTTCTATACTTTGCAAATATTTTCCTGTCCTTCACAGATGAAACCTTATATAGCCATTTGTTCTAAAAATGCAATTGAATATCTACCATGTGCCTGGTACTGTTTTAGGTATTTGGGGCATATCTGTACCCCAACTAACAAAGATCTCTGCCTTCATGGAATCCACCTTCTGGTAGGAGGAGACAGACAATGCATGATAAATATAAGTATGTTCTATATTATGTTAGAAGTTGACAAGTACTATGAAAAAGATTTTTTAAAAAATAGAGCAGGCTAAGAGGATTTTAGAGTGGCAATGGGGATTACAATTTTTTAAAGGGTGGTAAGGATAGGGGTCAATGATAAAGCAACATGTAAATAAAATCATGGAAGAGGCAAGGAGTTAGCCATGAGGGTATCTTGCCAAAGAGCAGAGGGAGAACAGATGATGCCAACATCCTAAGAAGTATTTAAAGGATAATAAGGAGGTCATGGAGAGGAGGAGGAAGCGTAGGAGATGAAGTCACAGATTACGTAGGTCTGTGAAGGCTCAGGCTTTGAAAAATAAGAGACATTAGGAGCTGGTTGGAGGTTTTGAGTACAAGAGACTCATGATCTGCTATCATTTTCAAAGGAATATTCTGTTATAAGAGAATTTAGAGCAGTAACATTAGAAGCTGAGAGCCCAATTAGAATGGTATTCCAATAATTTAGGGAGGAGATGCTTCTGGCTTGGATCCAGTAGTAATGACAGGTAGTGATCTCACTAAGACGTTAGGCATGGAATATGTTACCCTTCCCAAAGGTATTTCAATTTTCTAATACCCCACCTCTAGGAAAAAAAGAGTGTTTAGTTAAAAACAAAAAGAAGGGGTAGAGGAGGAGGAAAAAGAAAAGAAGAAGACCACTAATGGTTTAATTTTAGGCATTGCTGAAGAAGATATGTATTCTAGCTTTCTATGGGCTTCTCACATTATTCCACAGGCAGGATCTGATTTAAGCACAAGGCAACATTTGTATCAGATGATCCTAGAAACTGTGAGGGCAAGAAATACCATAAAGTGATTTGTACATGTAATGTCCTCTGTTTGTTCACACATTCATGTGGGACTTCAAGGCTTCTCCAAGGACATAAAACTCAAAAACCTTCTGGCTAAGATAAGAATTAACAGACCCTTATCATCCCACCTGTCTCGCTATAATTGTTACAATGTTCCTAAGGACCTCCCCACCCCAGCATCTTGGCCTACTCCTTCCTATCCCTACTAGGAAAGGTATGTGGCCCACTTCTTACCCCACCCCTATAGGGGCAATATATGCCCTCAACAAACCAGCAATTGTATCAGAAGACCCCACCCTTCCCCAACAAATCAGCAGGTCAGCAGGTGTATGGTAAGACCTCCCCTTGCTCTCCTTTGTCTCTGGGCTATAAAAACAGACATGAAAATGCACCAAGTGTTAGCTCTCCATGATTATCAGGAAATTGGCCTGCTGTGTTAACAGTGTCTCTTGCCTCAATAAATGTGTCTTTTCTTCACCTTGCTTTGAATCTGGAACATTCTGTTTCCACCCTCATGCAGAGACCACAACAACTCAGGTATCAAGCATTTCTTAACATAAACTTACAGTCAGGCACTATTCTAGGTCATGGACACACAACAGTGAAAAATACAAACAAGTATCCAAGCCTATGGGTGCTTAGACTTTAGAAAAGAATTATAATAAACACATAAGCTATTGGTGAATTATATAATGAAAAATGCCCTCAGAATAAAAGTGGATCTGAGAAGAGAGATCAGAGTGTGCAAAGGGTGGGAGATGTTACCACATTCTTTAGAGTGGTCAGGGTAGACCTTACTGGTGAGAAGAAAGAATTCGAGGTGAGTATTACATTCAGATTCTAAAAACTGATTATAAAAGTCCTGCAGCTTCCTATGGAATTTGATAATTGATCATTTAACATACTTCTGATACAAAAGGACTTTGACCAAGAATTTGTTAGTGATTCTATTATAAAATGATACTCATTCCCTAAAGTCTTTATATGATTTTTCTTGCAAATCTCATACCTGAATCATATTTGAAATCTCTTATATAATCCACAGTCAAATAAAAGAGCTAATGTAGCATAGTTCCCAATACACTTGGTTATAATTACTATATTTCCTTTCCTTTTTCAGAACTATATATATATGGGAAATCACTGAAAAAGAATATAAACGAGAATAAATGTGCTAATTCCAAAATGATTCTCTGTCTCCTTTATATCAGGCTTATTGTAAAATAAATTGAAAATATTATTAAATTGTTTTAAAATATAGGAATTGTTCCAGTGATAATAAAATAAATTATGCTATTTTTCAAAATGTGGCTTGGAACTCTCATATTAGAATTAAGCCAAAGGCTGACTGGAATCTTTCAGACAATTTTGTGATGAACTTCATCTTTCCAGCTGACTTTATGTAGCACTGTGTTCATTATCCAGAATAATAGTCATCTTTAATATGTCACAAATCTGAACAGCTATGACATTCATTCCCAAAGTTCAGCAAAATATATTAACAAGGCTTAGACTTTATGAAGACAGAGGTTGTCTAGGTGATTCTGAGAGATTTCTGTTTTTCTTAATCAAGGAATCAAACCCCAAGGCCACAAAATGCTTAAATATTGTCTAAATATTATCCCCTGACCTAGCATTTTCCTCCAAGTGAAACTGAAGAGCAGAATTAAAAACAACCAACCAACCAACCAACCAAAAAACTGCATTTCTCAAAATAGAAGTTTATGAGGAAAAGAGGTGGCTATGGGCAAATAAAACTGGGAACACTGGTTTAAAACACAGTCACCAGGTTCCTCTGAAAGATTTCTCAGAGATTTTAACAAAATGTAGCCCCAAATGATTGATATAATTAGCAATACTCTTCAACAAGCTGTTTTTCATAGAATCATTGGTTTTGTAGAAAAACATGTTTACAAATAACACTGCTTGGGGAAACCTTATGTAAAAGATTCAACATTGGAATAGTTGTGATTCTTAAACACTTCCCCAGGTCCTAGCCACTTCACTCACTATATTCTTATCACCTCCATGTAGGTCAGAACTCTTTTGTATGCAAATGCATAAGCTAAATATACACTGATTTAACCCTCTCAAGAGTTTACTACCTACCTGAGGAGTTCCCGTAGTGGCTCAGCAGAAATGAATCCAACTGGTGTCTGTGAGCATGCTGGTTCAATCCCTGGCCTCATTCAGTGGGTTGGGGATCCAGCATTGCTGTGAGCTGTGGTGTAGGCTGCAGATGCAGCTCGGATCCCATGTTGCTGTGGCTGTGTAGCAGCTGTAGCTCAGATTCTGCCCCTGGCCTGAGAACTTCCATATGCTATGGGTGTGGACCTGAAAAAGCAAAAAAAAAAAAAAAAAAAAAAAAAAAAAGAGTTTGCTACCAAATGGAAGTGAAAGTACAGGGCTGGGTATGATGTTTCCTTAAAAAACTAAAAATAGAGTCACCTTATGATCCAGCAATCTCACTCCTGAGCATATATCCAAAAAAGGTGAAAACCCCTAATTCAAAAAGATATGTGCCTCCCCATGTTCATAGCAGCACTATTTATAATAGCCAAGACATGAAAGCAACTTAAGTGTTCATCAACAGATGAATGGAGTTGTGGTAATCTACTACTACTCAGCCATAAACAAGAATGAAATCATGCCATTTGTAGCAACATAGAAGGACCTAGAGAATATCATACTAAGTAAGTCACATAGAGAAAGACAAATATCACACGCTATTACTTACTTGTGGAATCTAAAAAAATGATACAAACGAACTTATTTACAAAGCAAATACAGACTCACAGACATAGAAGATAAACTTATGATTACCAAAGTAGAAAGGCATAAATTAGAAGTTGGGGATTAACAGATACATACTCCCACATAAAAAATAAACAACAAAGACCTATGGTGTAGCACAGGGGACCATATTCAATATCTCGTAATAACCTATAATAAAAAAGAATATGAAAAAAATGCATTTTATATATATACACATAAACACACACACACCACACACACGTCTGTATAACTGAATCACTTTGATGTATACGTGAAACTAACACAACATTGTGCATAAGCTATATTTCAATAAAAAGAAAAAGAAAATGCAGGGCTGGATCTGACTGAGGTTGGCTCCAGGGACACACTCGTGCCTCTACACCCACCTTCTGGCTCTCCTCATCCTGTTCTCCTGGTTCGCTTCCCTGTTAGGCATTTTTTTCTTCATAAGTTGACCACTCAGCAAATTCAAATCTCCTCTGACCCTCTTAGTTTAGCAAAAAAAAAAAAAAAAAAAAAAATATTTCTCCTTGTACATCATTCAGTGACAGTCCCTTAGGTGCCTTTGTCTTTGCTCTGGTGAGATACTCATTCCCAGGCCAGCCTCAGTGGTCAGGAAGATGGGCTTCACTCATCACAGCTCAACCCAGAACTGACACAAAGGGAAACAAGTTCACTCCACTTCCACAGTGTGAATGTGGGGAGATGGTCCTGCAAAATGCACTGAGACCCTGGTGTCTATAGGAGTGGAGATAAAGGATTGGCAAGGAAAAAGGAAAGATGGATGATCATAATTTAAAAAAAAATTCTTTATAGTTGATTTACAGTGTTGTGTCAATTTCTTCTATATAGCATAGTGACCTAATAATGCATATACATCTATATGTATATGTATATATAATTTTTTTCTCATACTATCTTCCATCATGTTCTATCCCAAGAAACTGTATATAGTTCCCTGTTTTGTACAGTAGAACCCTCATTGCTCATACTTTCTAAATGTAATAGTTTGCAACTACAATTCTAAATGGTCATACTAGCAGCAGAAGAAGTGATAATGAACTCTACCTTTCCTAAAATGAATGTCCATGCTTTTAAATTGCTGGATACTCCCTCATTTTGCATACAACTTTATTAAAGTACTTAATAGACTTACTTACCTTTGTAAAAGATGTGTCCTACATTCAACTCTCAATGCCCTGTACACATCCCTCTGCATCCAAGGTGACCATGTGGACTTCTATGGATTTGTTTGCTGAACACAGTGCACAGCACAGCACCTGACACACTATGGGTGTCCCGAGCCTGTTGAATAAAATAGAATTCTGGAAGCAGGGTGTATGTCTTACTTTCCTTCCTAGGTCAGCAAACAAATGCTTTAAAAGTAGTCATTTAGAAATAGTCTCAGCACTGTGGTAAATCAATTTCATCTTATCTACTCATCTGAAGATATAACTTGAACATTATCTCAATGAAAAACTATCTTGAGAAGGTGGGAAATCCATGACTTTCAGATGCCCAGCCAGAGGAAACTGGAGGTAAGAAATCTATATGAATTGTATTCCTAATTCTATACTGCTCAATTAGTGTGTTAAAGGTCTAAATATATATATATATATATATATACATAGTGTTTATTAAAGATAAGTTGTAATATGCATCTAAATTTTTAAAATGACAATGAGAATATATTATTCAAAATTATACAATGACTTGGCATAACCAAATGCTAGTGGCTTAGTCGATTGTGACAGAGGCTGCTAGTTGTCCCCGCAAGGTCTGTATGCCTTTTTTCCTCAGTAATAGGTAGCCCCAAATTCAGGTGGGCACATTGCAACATTAAATAAAAATTATACTTTCTGGCACACCATTCAAGCAGATGTACCCAGATGATGGAGTCTAGAAAGTGCGGTGTAACTATCATGTAGTGTACATATCCTTGGACATGTCTTTAAAGGGCAGGGACATGACCCACCACTTTTCTGTTCTCTTCCCTGTCATCTGGAGTAATTTTTACAGTTAGTCAGAGCAGCTATGTTCGACCATGCTAATCTTGGCCATACATGGAAAAGCAGAAAGATAGAAGGATCTTGGCTCCCTATTATCATGGACCATAATATGCACATCAGCCCTGGACCCCCACCCATGCAATTTTATGTGAGAGGAAAATAAATTTTGTGCTTAAACCACCTTTATTTGGGGTTTCTTATCATTTTTGTCCAAACTTCATAGTTCCATTCCATTAACAAGAATAAACAGAAACTCATTACATGCTGGCCCTCAAATCCCTTGGTTAGCCTTTCCCTTTTTTCTGGTCAGTTTTCTTTCTAAGTCTTTGAAAGCTACAAGCAGTAAGGTCAACAGCAGCCCTTCGCCCAGAGCCAGAATGTCTCTCAAGGGAGCCTGTAGCAACACTGACAGAATATCAGCCTTTTGCATCCAAACCATACAAGCCAGATTAATTGATTTCTCCTTCTCCCTACTGAAACCATTTTAAATAGTTCTGTCACACTGTTATCAACCTGCCACCTTATCTGACGTGTGTCCTTTCTTTGAGGCCCCTCCAAGTTCTAGTCCCCTTTCTCCTCAGCCTGAGCCTCCGTAAAACTGCCATCCCCACTTCTCTTCCCAACCCCCACCCCCCAGTCACTTGGCATGTGCCACTTTTACAGGGACAAGTGGAGCTGCCTTCTTCTCCTTTCTCCTTCAATCAGTTTAGAATGAGTTGGTTCAGCTATTTATTTCTAAGCTTAAAAACAGGTTAGAAAGTAAATAAAGATGGAAAAGAGGGCTTTTCAAATTACATTTTTCCACAGATTGCAAAACAGAACATTTAAAAAGTCTATTCCTCATTTGATGATAGGCTTGAAGTTGATTTTATCAATTGGATAGTGGGACCTCTCTGACAGTACTGCAGCATTTTAAGAACTTGAACCCTCTAGTACTCAACTAGACTTACTGCCATTGCAGCAAGAACACCCCACATTTAGAATTTAGAATCTAATGTCATGTGCATTCTATAAATATTGTCCAAAGTATTTTTTCATAATATACTGTAAGATAAACAGATAACCCAGAGGAATTAGACTTTGAAGGTGCTGGAACCTCTTGGATCACATGTAACAGGAATGACATTGAATATCATTTCCAGCCAATTTTACTTATCCCCAAAAGCAGTTTCTTGAAATAGTTGAATAAATGGAAACTGAAGTTATTTTCCCATGATCTCCCTAATTGATGATAGCGAAGTTGGAATGAGAGGTTATAGGTCTGTCCCCTGGTTCCTGGCCAGAGTAGTCCCAGCAAAAATCACAAAGTTCCTGCAATGGTAGAGCCCTCATCACCAATACTTATCTTCTTATCTTTTAAAAATTTTTCTAATTTTTAATTTTTTTTTTATGGCTGCCCGACAGCATATGGAAGTTCCTGCGCCAGAGAACTCTCGCCTCTGCAGTGACCTGAGGAGACCCTGTAGTCAGATTCTTAATCCATTGCACCACAGTGGGAACTTCTTATCCTTTCCCACCACTGCTGTCTCACCTCTTGGGATAAGACCTCCACCAGGCCTACTGAGGCAGGCACCTGGGCAGCTCCGCTGCCCATGTCCTAACACATTGATGCTCTGGCTTCCCCAGCACCCACGTGGAAGGACGAGGGAAGACAATCCAGAAGGGAAAGGAGTGAATGTCCCAAAAGGAGAAGTGTGGCCAAGAAGAGACAAGAAGATGGCACATAAATTGCTCCAGTCCTACCCGTTACAGATTTTCCCATGATTGTGGAACATGTTTTCTCATGAAGCTGTGGCTGACTCAGAAACATACCACTTGGTATTTGCTTTTCCTTCTTCCCAGCCTCATTTTCCCTTTTACTCTCACTCTCCAAAAATGAATTAATGCCTAAGTTTGCTTTGGGATCTGATTTCTAAGGACGTTTGAACAATCAGTTCATGGTCCAATTAACCTTCTTAGCTACCCAGCAATGTAAGATTACCTATCTGCAATCAAAGCAACAGAAAGCAGGAGGAGATAAAGCTATTCAGCCCTTCCTTCTTCAGGAAACTTTTTCAGAAACTACAGGAGTTCCTGTCTTGGTGCAGTGGAAATGAATCCGACTAGAAACCATAGGTTGCGGGTTTGATCCCTGCCGTTGCTCAGTGGGTTAATGATCCGGCGTTGCCGTGAGCTGTGGTGTAGGTCAAAGACGCGGCTTGGATCTGGCATTGCTGTGGCTCTGGCATAGGCTGGCGGTTTCAGCTCTGATTGAACCCCTAGCCTGGGAACCTCCATAGGCATTGGGTGCGGCCCTAAAAAGACAAAAGAAAAAAAAAAAGAAAGAAAGAAATTACAAGCAACACTTCTACCAGCTCTCATTGGCTAAATTTAGACAAAGTGCCATCCCCAGCTACAGAGACCATCACAGTCCATAAAATAATGTGTCCAGCTGAAAACTGGAAACTGTAATGAAGAAGAAAAAATGATTTTGAAGTGATCAATTAGAGATGTTTTACACATTACCCACGGCTTGGTGCTGAAAGAGTCCTATTCCTGTATGACAATGTCTTTCATTTTCCTCTATCTGAAAACCTCCAACACAACTTTCCCCATATTGATTTTCAGTTAATGACCTTGGTTTCTTTTTTCAATGAAAAATTGAAGCAGCCAGAGAAAAATTCCACAAGGTTCTTATTACCACATTTACCCACCTGCCTGCATCTGTGTCCATATTCTCTACTTACGTCCTTGCTGGCAGCCAAGACCAGTCCTTCACTTGTAAATTAAATGCAATCCCTTGTCGCTTACTCAAAGACATCGCTCTACCTATTCTCTTCATTTGTTTCCTGCAACATTGTTTTTATCCTCTCTTAAACATATACATCTGCTGCAATTTGTCCTATTTCAAAAACGGCCTCCCTTTACCCTCTTCCTCTTCTAATCAGTCTCCTTTCTCTCCTAGGCCTTGGAGCCTAACTCGTTAAAAGAATCTCTCTTTCATGTCTCCAGTTTTTCTCATCAAATTTCCAAAAATCACTCCAGAGAATTTGCTCCTACCCCGTTTCACCAAAACTGCTCTTAATCAAGGTCATCAACCAACTCCATGTTTCTGAAGACAATGGTCGATTCTCATTTCTCCTCTCCGTTGACTTTTCAACAGCATTTGACAAAATTAATCACTCTCTTCTCTTTGATGCAAGTGCCTCCCTTAGCTTATAGTGCATTTGGCTGATTTTTCCTCTACCTTTCTGGTCACTTCTTCTCCCTGTTTTTGCTGAATTATCCTTTCCTCCTGACCCCTAAATGTCAGCGTACTCCAAGACTCAAGCCTTAATTCTCTTCTCTATCTAACCTGCTTGCTAAGGGATCTCCAGTTTCATGGTTTTGAATACCACCTATATACTCATGGTTCCCACATCTGTATCACCTTTCCTGGTCCCTAAGATCCACACTCAACAACCACTAACTCATATTAATTTTTCTAATAGGGCTCTCTTAAATAACATGTCCAGAACTGAGCTCCTGACACCTGCCCATGCCAAAGTCCACTTCTTCCATAGTGAACACTGTCTACCATAATGGCAACTCTATATTTCCAGATGTTCAGACGAAAAAAGCATTGGTGTCTTTCCTGATTCCTCTGATTCTTTCACAACTTTTGCTTATTCAGTTGGCAGATCTTTCCTTATCTACCTATTAAAATATCCCCAGAATTCCCTTCACTCTTACTGCCATCTTTTACCTGGGTCAGAGCTAGTTTGTTTTAGTCTATTTTCCACCCCGAGCCAAAAGAATACAGTTAAACCAAGTCCTGTCTTTCACTTCTCTGCTAAAATCTCTCCTGTGGCTTTCCAACTCACTTAAGAGTAAAGGTAACCATTGCTACTGGGACCTATAACTCACTATATGGCCTGGTTCTCTCTGAGATCTATCTTGCATCTTCTCTTAGTGTTCTGCTATTCTTTAGATGGTGCACCCACTCTGAAACTTTACCCACTCTAGTGTTTCTTATTTCCGTTTTCTGATTTATTTTTTCTCTTTAGTTTTTGCTATATTATGCAGTATACAATTTACTTGTTTATTATCTGTCTTTTTTACTTTAAAAAAGAGAAAAAAAAGAAAGAAAAAACTAAATACAGCCCAAGCTTTTTTTTGTTGTAGTCATTGTTGTCTGTTCTGTCTACTAAAGCATCTTAGAGCAGTTCCTGGTACTTCATAATAAGTACTCAGTAAATCTTTGTGGAAGGAATAAATGGCAGGGTTCCCTGTGTTCTCACAATGGCTCAGCACTTGCCACATTGCTCAAAAGAGGCTCACACCTGTTCTTGTCTGTGCCCCAAGCACATTTGGACCTAAGTCTCCTAGGAGACTTTCTGAAGATTGTTTCCTGGAGTCTGTATTACCAAATTGCTGCATGTGGAAAATCTCATTGCAAGAGCAATAATAGTTATACAGAATCTGGGAATGAATTCAATAACAACAACAAAAGTCAGGCAGCCATGAGAGAAAAAAAACCTATGAAGTAAGTATATAGGAAAGATCTAAATGAATGGAAAGATGGCTTGTGCCCCTAAAAGGGAAAATTAATTAAAATAGAAATATATCAAAAGTTCATATATAAAGCTAACAAATCTTTGATTGGCATTTCAATGAGATCTTTTTGGAACTTATAATATTATTTTAAATTTCATGGAGAAGAAGGAATATGCCAGAATTCCCTCTCAAAAAAAAATGGAAAAAATATTAGAGAGTAGACATAGCTAAAGAAATATAAAAATAGTATGGTAAAAGCAGCAACAGAAAAGAGAATAAAGAATCTAGAAGCAGAACAGGCATATATCAAAATATTTATTAAATGTTGCAGTACACATCTTTGGGCAAACAACAGATTCTGAAATAAGTGGGACTGAGGGCACTGGTAATCTATTTAAAAGAAAAAATATAATTAAATATCCTACTACATTATACATGCAGGAAAAATGTTCCAGGTAGATCAATAATGTAAAGGTAAGAAACTAAAGTATAAAAGCATTAGAAGAAAACCTGAGAATATTTGTAAAACATCAGTGAGGGAAAAGCTGTCTTAAACAAGAAGGTGAAACTCAGAAGCTATGAAGGTAGAAAATTAACATACAGGATTATGTTAAAATTTTACATAGCAAAGTTAAAAGAATTTCTAGAAACTTCAAGTTCTAATATCATTGTGTTGTTCAGGAGGAGGGTAAAGATATGCGTACTCAGGTGTATGTGCTAAAAATGTAAGGATAACTACTAAATAATAGAAATAGAGTACTTTAACAAGAACACCAATCAAACAGAATTCATGGAATATAACCAGGTCTATGCTACAGAGTAATCTATTTCATGACTTTCTGATCTCACAGAAATAATAGGAAATTCCCTGACTATGCAGTCTCAATTTTGTATGTAGAATGTCTAACCAGGTTTAGTAATAAAATCCTCTAACTCTTTTCAAAGATAATACCTCTCCCTTCATCCTTAAACTGTGGTGTGTTGTATTAGGACTGCTTGTCTTCAGAGAGTGCAGTTGGCATCTTTGTTCTTGCTGATTCTCTCCGTTAACATGGTAGTCAACCATTTGAGAGTCCTCCACCACTTGCCAGGAGGGTTTTGAGGTTAGATGAGGGAATCAGGATTTTTCTTATTTGAATGTCATTGTGTTTGAAGTGAAGGTCACTCAAGCACTTCTGTGGTTTTAAAGATCTCATTCCTGGGGCCTCCTGACTTTCAGTTTCCTTGATGTGGCAGCCCCGAGGAACCCTGTGATTTTATTTTAACCACTTTTTCAGAGATTGAATGCTTCCAGTCAGACTTATCTGAGAGCAGCTAAGACAACCTTCACAACAGCTCCCTTTCACTTGTGGTTTACATGGAGTTCAAAGGAAACCCACACCTCTTCTGCCAACAACACTTACTTACACAAGAATTTGACTTGCCACTGCCACCAGATCACTGGCTGAATTACCTCTCTCATCCTTTAATATTTCCCAAACAGAAGGCAGCTGCCTTCCTCCTGTCTCTCCTTAAAGCAGAGGAAGAGATCAAGCTTTTAACAGTCCTGGTGGAGCTCCTTTCACTAGGTTTGAGGTAAGAGTTGAATTCTCCACTTCCATCAGTCTTGAGCTTGGGCATAAGAATCACAACACCCTAACAACTCTTTCCAAAGAAACATTCCTCATAAATCCTCTTCTTATATGTCTTTAGGGCCCTCGGTGTAGGCATGTTTTATTTTTTTAAGTCCTGAAACAAAATATAAAATATTAGAGTTCCCCTTGTGTCTCAGTGGGTTAAGAAACAAACACAGTGTCCATGAGGAGGCAGGTTGGATCCCTGGCCTCACTCAGTGGGTTAAAGATCCAGTGTTGCTGTGAGCTATGGTGTAAGTCGCAGATGCAACTCAGATCCTGCTTTGGTGTGGCTGTGGCATAGGCCAGCAGCTGCATCTCTGATTCGACCCCTAGCCAGGGAACTTCCATATGCTGCAGATATGGCCATAAAAAGAAAAAAGAAAAATAAAAAATTGTTTTTAAATTTTGCATATTTGCCTAACACTCTACTTTCCAATTACATTATATATCTTAGTTTTGTTTTAATCAGAACATTCAATTAAGTATACTGATAAAAATATCTAACTTCCAAGCCTGATAGAGAAAAGATTTAAAAGATAGTGAAGGAACGTAAAAAAATAAAAAAATAAAAATAAAAGATAGTGAAGGACATCCAATTTATCCAATAGAAGCCAAGAAAGAGGGAAAAACAGAGACAAGGATAATCATGATTTTTAAAATTTCCGCCAATTGTTATAGAAGAACTACATCCCAATATACATGTCAATTCTAATAATCATTTAGAGCTAAGCTTTAAAAATCCAGCTATGAATTTTAAATAAATATTCCTTTGATACAATATTTTCCTAATATAGAAAAAACAAGAATTCTACCCATTCAGTTTACATGGCTATTATGGCACAGATCCAAAACTGTATGAAAACAGTTCACAAAAGGAAAATTATAAGCCAGTCCTACTTATGAATATAAATGTAAAAACTCTCAACTCTCTCACATTGGCTAAAATATGTATCAATTCTTATTTAATTCTGAAAAATAGAGATTATCATGAGAATTCAAAATCATTTAACCACAGAATAATTTATCCGTCAATTTATCTATAGCAGCACATTATCTGGGAAAATGCCATAATATCATGTTATTAGATATAGAAAAATAGATGCAAAAATCTGCTACCCATTTAGGGTAAAAATTAAGGACAAAAGAGAACTTGCTTAACTTTATAAAGGGCATATTAAAAAAAAGTTCAACAGGAGTTCCCATTGTGGCTCAGTGGAAATGAATCTTGACTAGTATCCATGAGGATGCAGGTTTGATCCCTGGCTTCACTCAGTGGGTTAAGGATCTGGTGTTGCCATGAGCTGTGGGTGTAGGCCAGCAGCTACAGCTCTGATTAGACATCTAGCCTGGGAACGTCCATGTGCCAATGGTGCAGCAAAAAAAAAAGTTCAATATACACAATATTTAAATGTTAAAAGAATTCCCTTTAAATTTAGGAATGGGACATAGATGCCCACTGTTCATTTCTAGTCAACATTTTAGTGAAGATTTAAAGTCAGCACAATAAAGGCAAGAAAAATTTTAAATTATATTAAAAATTGGTATCAATTTCAGAAGCAGGAAAAATTGTATTATAATCAAAATATTGATTGGAAAATTGAGAGGGTGGTCATAGCAATAATTTCAGCCTTTTATTTCCCAAGTTACAACAATGAAAACTACGTATATGGTTAAGGAGCTAAGGATCAAGAAGCACGATAGTAAAAGATCATTAAAAATAGAGATATTATTTCCAGTACACTTGGACTCTGCATTACTGTCCAATGAAAACAATAGGACTTCAAGGCTCTTAGGTGCCCTCTCTCCTCCTGCAAGATTTCTAGTTCACCCCTGAGCTCTTTTCCATGGCTGTTACTCTTCCAGTCCCATTAACTTGGTCACCTTTGCTCCCTGCCCCTCTCCTGTTTTGTTGCTATGCTCTCTGCTGCTTCTACCTATCTGGAGAAAGCCTGGATTTTTCAGATTGTATAAACTTCTCTGATAAAGAGCATAAATGCCCTTTCTCTGACGACGGATGCAAAGGGCCTTTGAACAATGCCGTGAAGACTGCACCCGTCTTCACTGAGCACAAGACAACCCCTTAGGTAGAAACCTGGCACTTGAACTTCCCTTCCCCAAGATGGGCTTCCTGACTTCTGGGGATAAAATGCCCCTCCAATACATTTTCCTCTAATCTCTGCTTGTTTTTGCTAACTCCAGTATATTAGAGCCCATTAACTACAGATATGGCATTATTATTTCTTCTCTTAGAAGTAAAATTTCTTGGCTTCTACTCTGATATCAGGGATTTAAAGAGAATTAACAGGATAAATTTTTCACACTTCTCCCCAAACCTACAACCTTGCCCATTTCTTAAACCAACCAATACCCTTAAGCATGGGTGTAGGCACACACTTTCTCTCGCATGCACACACACACAACCACTCATGATGTGTATAGTCATTTGCTCTTTGGATCATCTAACATTTATTTGAGATGGCCTATTTGATAGTATTGTGGTTATTTAAAGGAATATGGCCACATTAATGATAAAGTGACTTAAGCAATAAGTGCAAAGTGATTGATCCCATGAGTTAATTAAACATAAAACCATTCAACAATCTTCATCAGAGTTTAAAAGCAGTAGAGATGTGAAACCAAATTCTTCCACTTAGCATGGCTCTCAACACTAGCATGAATGTTTATACACTTCAGTGACTTTGTTACCAAAATAGTAAAGAAAAAAAGAACACTGAAATAGTAATAGATCCTAGAAATGTTTCTAAAACTATGTTAATTATAAGAAGCAAAACTTGACAAAAAGCACACAAGGAAAACTTAACTTCAAATCATATCCTGAACTCTTCTAGTATAAAAATCAGCCTCTTCACCTGAGTGTCTTCAATTTACTTCTTCCATTAATCTGATTGCAAATCATTTTAGATTTGTGAAAATCCTTTAAAAATACAATTCTTTAAACTCATGACCATGAAAATACATGAAGCCAATTTAATAAATGGCTCTGAATCCATTAAACTGCTGTTGCAGCCCAAGTCTATATTCAGAATTAATGATAAATATGTATATAAGCGTGGGTATCATTTACCCTTAAATTGGTATCATTTACCTCTGCAATTGCGATGTCCGGTTAATAGACATACTACATAGAGCATCACACTGTAGAAGCCTCCAATAATTATCTGACTCTATCCATCTCTACTGCACTGATGCTGAAAAGTTAAGGAATTCATTCTTAGGACCTCTGCCTGCAGAGCCCTGATTCAAGGAAGTGGGCATTGTAATTGAATGCTAGAGGTAATAGCCGAAAGAGCCAGAGGTAATCAGTGGCAGAGACCAAATTAGTATTCAGCTGCCCAGTTCTCATCTCTTTCTCCCCAATATATTTCAGATATATCTCATTCAAGGTCAACAGGGGATTCGTGCGCAGAAAAATAAATGGGAAAGCCAAAGGGTAATAGTCCAGGCCTGAGTCTCCTGGGCTTCAAAACTTGGCTCATCCTCTCAGAACTCACCTTTGTCACACACTGACACTATTAAAAGGCTGTAAACACCCTCAGCAGTTAATTTTAAAATCTCATGATTGAAAGCAGTTCACACTTTAGGAATGCCAATCAATTGGCTAGTAACGAGAGAAAAATGGGGGGAAATAGTACACATACCAAACCAGATATCTTCTTTAAGTTATTTCTCATTCATTTCTGGCTCTTTTGAAATCCCCACATAGCTGTCTTTCAAAGCAATATGGTCCCTCCGAGGCTAAATTATTTGGCAATTTAAGGATCTTAGCCAATTTTTAAGACTAGAACATAAGCCCTTGACATTGTTAGTATGATACAGGGATCCTGCTGAGTAATTTAAATTAAAAGTACTTGTCATAACTCTAGCTCAAATTAGTGGAGCTGTCCTAATTAAACCACTAGCAGTTCTGGTTTCCAAATTCCTAAGAGTCAAGTGTATTTGCCTCTAAAACTAGTTTTCTATGACAGGGCAGAAGCCTTGCATGAGATCTCACTATTATTTCAAAGAGAATTTTAATTTCTTTATTTTTAAGTGACTGTGAGAGCAAGAAAATCATTTTCTGGAATATTTGCCTTTATCTCTTGAAATTGCAAGTAAACAGTCTTGTTGCTATCTTTTTCTATTCAAGCTTACAGTTTCAAAAGCAGTCTTTCTGTCTCTAGGTGATGTATAAACATTTCATTCTAAAAATGTTCTGGTTTAATCAAAATAATCAAAAAGAGAGTTTAGCCTAGAATTTCGATCCTTCATCCAAAGTGGCACTGTCAAGGTTGAAAGAAGGCACTAATAATCTAATTTTCTGTTGTGAGTTCTCAGGCTTTTCTCCCGGAAGTCTGTATGTTTATGTCAGTTTGAGTACTCCTCTAACCAGATTCTTGTGAGTGAGGGTATGATGCTTAAAATGCCAGCCATGACTTTGATTCAAATGGAGAAACTGCAAGGAGAAAAGTCTGTATTTTCCCAAGTAAAAAGACAAAAATATTCAATAATATTTTTAAAGATACACAGATATATTTATCAGATGGAAAAATGAGAAGTATTTGTTCATGTCAGAATAAAGCTGGTTTTGATATTGGCGGTTATTTTATTAATTATAATTTCATAAAGTTTCAGATAGCTAAGTCTGTCATTTAAAACCAAATTGTATATATGACTTCTTTCTGTGGTACTGCTTTGTTCAAAGATAGTAAACAGGCAGGTAGTATCCAGCTCCCAACAACAGTCTACTCTTATTAAGTAAAAAGAAACTTAACAAATCTTATTGGCAAAGCTTCTCAGAATATCCTAACTGCATGTCTTCCAGCCTGGCCATCTACTGGAGGTTACTCTTACTGTGTCCAACCCAAAATGAAAATACTGCTGAGAAACTTACATATTTTTTTCCCAACAGAAGATATTCTTTACTGGAAGAAAACTCAAGCTTGTTTTTAATGAATAGATTAATTTTTACCCTCTTACACTCATTAGAACAAAATCCAATATAGAGTTTTTACTTTTTATTCCCTTCCTTACTCCTTTGTTTCTTCCTCTTTTCCCTTCCTTCTTATATAAATGTTTATTGAACATTGCTATGTCCCAAAAACTCTTCTAGGAGTTCCCATCATGGCTCAGTAGTTAATGAACCTGACTAGTATCCACAAGGACACAGGTTTGATCCCTGGCCTTGCTCAGTGGGTTAAGGATCTGGCATTGCCCTGAGCTGTGGTGTGGGTTGCAGACACGGCTCAGATCCTGAGCTGCTGTGGCTGTGGCATAGGCCAGCAGCTACAGCTCTGATTTGACCCCTAGCCCAGGAACTTCCATATGCTGCAGGTGCAGCTCCCCACCCCCCCCCCAAAAGACAAAAAAACCAAGTACTCTTCTAGAGTTAGAGATTCAAAAGTGAATAAAACATAATAAAATATCTGCCTCAATGGAGCTTAAAAACTGGTAAGTTCTTAGAAAGGTTTTTGGCTCCCCCATGCTTTCTTCACAAAGCAGAAGAGAAATGCAAAGATAAGATAGAAAACATAGACCTACTCTACTAGTACATTTCAAAGAGAACAATGAACAGTTCAATTAGAAAGCAATTGTCCCAAATTGTACAGAAATCCAGAGGGCTTCCTGAAGGAAGTTTTCAAAAAGAAAATCATGTTCATTCAACAAGCAATTTAATTTCAAAATTAAAAGCTCTTACAGATAAAAATAAAAAGACAACCATCATGATGAACAAGCTATATGTGGTTTGTAATCAACAAGCACATTTACTGTATTGATACCACCAGAGGCTAAGCAGAAGGGATAAGCTAAAGGAAAAGAAGGGTCTGATCCATACTGTACTGATGTAAGCTAGTTTCTTACTCTGCACCAAAAGAAGGTTTAAACTGATTTCTTTTTTTTCTCTTTAAGCCACATTCATTAGAGGGCTCCCAAGAGATTCCTTCTGAATTCCGCTCTCTTGGGGCTCCATTGTTCTAGATGAATGTTTTTCCATTGAATGAGGTCACTTGCCCTTGAACTTCTTATAGAACATCTACTGTTGCATTTTGCTAAGTTCTTTTCACCTCACTAGGCAATTTCATTGAGCAGGGTTCAAGAAAACTATACTTCAGTTCTTTTCCCTCATTTTTCCATTTGGTCCGCACTGAGTTCTTGGAAAACATTGTATTCCTTGTTCTACCAGTTTTCAAGTTAACGAGACTTGCATTAGGAATGTATTTCAAATGTTAGAGAGCTCTCCTCTCACCTTCTAGTAAATATAGCAACTTTGCTCTGCTAATATAATGACTCCTCTCTACCTTACCCCACTGCTCAGGACATACCTAGACCAGAGGAGACACAGAACAAACTTCATTTACTCAAAAAACTGACCACCGGTTACATACTCAATCTTACAAAATTAAATATCATTGCATTTCTACAAAAAAAAAAAAAGATTTGGCCACTGGCCTATCATTGGTGTAATTTGAGTTGTTTTCTAATATTCAATTTTTTTGTACTAATCAAAACTCACGTTGTTAGTTATTTGGATTGGCCATCTCTTTGTGACATAGCTAAAGCATCTGAGGTATTATTTGAGGCTATGTGTCAAAATGGAGGTCATTTTGTCTATTTAGAGCTAAAATCCTTGAAATAATGTGAATCAAAATTTTCCACTAACTGGTCAAAGAAGATACATAAAGCATTTGTATTTTAATCAGTTTTCATTAATCTATTTTATTAAAAAGATTAATTTTTATCTCCCATAATCAACTCTATATTATATCATAGTTATCTATCACTGACCTACAACTTAAAGAATTGGAGAATCGTAGTTCTAAAAGATACTTAGAGGTTATTAAAACCAAAAGAAATACCAGGATATACAAGGTCAAATAGTAGTTAACATAATTGGAAAAACATAGCTATCTCAATCCTAGCACAGTTTTCTTATTACAGTGTCCTGATTAATATGTAAAGCATATACATACTAAAGTTTACTTGGGAAATTCCTCAGAAGTTAAGATAGAATATTGCAACATTAATTAGTTAGAGGCTAAAAGATTTTAGCAATAATTAGATTCCCTATTCTAGAAGTCAAAAAGGGCCAATAACCCAAAGGTGGAAAGTAAACAAATTGTGAATCGTAATTGAGATGGAGATAAAGAAAACACTTATGGATCATGAAAAAGAAAGCTCCAAATGAAAATCAATACAGAAAAGCATGGAGGATTGCAGGGTGGGGAAATAAGACAAGCTCCATCTCTAAAAATTTAAATAAATAAAATAAAGAAAAAAATCTGAAGAAAGACAATATTATACTGTTCTAGCTCCATTTAGGTATAATTAAAATGTGTGGATACTCAACAAATTGAGTTTTTCTAAATATTTGTAATTTTTCTAGTATTTTATTTTTGATTCCTTATTTCCCTATAGTAAAACTCTAAGAATAAATAGATCTTATGCACATGTTTCAATACCAGAAAAAGAAACCTATATTGAAACTTTATTCCACAATTAACTTTGGAAAGAAAATTTATAGTTGTTTTAACAAGTAGAATTGGGCTAAGAAAATCAAAGGAAACAAGATTGAACTATAGAAAATTGAGGCTGGAATCCAGAAATCTGCATTTTATTCCCAATCTGCCCATAATTACCTGTGTGACAAACTAATTATATATAGCATCTCTGTTCCTCAGTTTATTCATTAATAGATTAGAAGAGTGGCATAGAGGGAACTAAGATAGACGGTTTTATCTTTCGATGATTTTACTCACTGTAACTGGGGTATTTAATGCCACATTATCCAATGTTAAAGCTTATCTGCAAAATACTCAGTTCAACCATCCTCAGCATGAGAGCTTTAGGTGTACGTTTGAAGTAGTTAACATTTTTCTCCAATATATTTTCTACATTTGCAAAATTTGCTATCTTAGACACAGCCATATTGAAAATAGTTTATTGTGATTTGGTAAGCCCAAGGGAAATTTTCCCTTTTCATTTCCAATTCTCCTGTGTCCTCACCACTCCTGCTTATCTTCATCACCTTGACAGAATTTAACTTCTGTCTCATATAGTAGGTCTATTTGCTTCCTCCTCGAAGATTTTCCATGTATATGTGTGTGAATGTATATATGTATATATCTATACAACATTTTTTAATTTTCAAGATTCTGTCATATTTATAATCTAGATAAGTTTTAAAAGGTTGGAAAAAAACCCATGAAGTATAAGTATCAGGAATTCATTGCCCATTTCCCTACTCGTAAATAACACTGGATAAGACCTATTTTATTGGGCAGTTTTGAAGACAATGTATATGCATGAAAAAGAAAATAGCACAATAAATAAGACACAACAATAGATATGGTTTTCCTAGTCTTTAAACAGTCAGACAGAAATCCAGTTCTAAACTATGGGATTAGTACCATATCACTGAATTCCTAGAAATTCAGGAAAAGATAGCTCATGCTATCAGTGTTCTGAAAGATGACCCCTAGACCTATTCAGGTAAATTCTCGTTGCTTTTCATGCTATTGTCTTCTGCATGATGTTTTTATTTGACCTTACTCTCTTATATATTTGAAGTAAAAAAAAAAACCATCTTGCCTGTTTCTGGGCTAATTACTAAAGCTTTTTTTCACTATCGACCTGGTTTTTCGTAACAAAACAAGACAAGTCTTGAGCCTGCTTGGCTTGAGTTAATTATCAAGTATTCTTTCCTTTGGTTCTTGCTCATAGAAGGGCAATAATCTGAACACAGTATAGTAGCTTTTCTTTGGCAGCCACTGCCAGCCACCAACTGACAAACCTAGTCTGGTGAGGAAGGATTTTCACCTGATTAGTTGAGCTGAACCTGGAGACTTCTTAAAAGCAAGCTCCTGTTGTCATTTCTTATAGTAAGCCAAGGACTAACCAAAATTCCAGAGGTTGTCACTCATGTGGGCTGTAAAAATATTCAACACAAAATCCAGTATATTAGGAATTTTTCTTGTTTTTTTCTGTTCTAATGATAGTGGTCTGACTTGTCTACAGTTACCAAGGTTGATAATTAACATTTAAGCTATGGTTAATTAAAAAAAAAAAAAATGACCAGAAAAAGAAAAACTAGTCAGCATGATGCCAGTGGACCAACTTGCTGATGAGGACAGAAAATTTGGTTGAATCTTTTTGGGTGAAATAATGAAAATATTCCCAGCCTCCAAAATTACACAAGAAAAAACACATGCAAATGAAGGTAGAAGAATCCACAATGATAATTTGCATTTTACACACTTTCACACAAATGTCCCAGAGGTCTCCAAAAACATAAGTTAAATTTCATGGATCTCCTCCAAGGACACACTATGATTGTTTATGAAAACAGAGTAGAAATTGAGACATAAATTGGGAGTGAGCAAAAAATTAGTTAGATCAACAGGGCACATGAAAAACTCAGCTTCAAGCTCTCAGCACTAAACCACATAAATATCTCATCCCATGATGAAGATAAGAAGAAAAAATATATAATTAATTTGCATGTTCTTTTTATAAGGTGCAAGCCTACATTTCAAAATTTTCATGCTAAAGATTTATAATTTATAAAACAAAATCAAGCAGAAAAAATATTTCTTTTAGCAGTGCGATTGTTTTTTTAAGTCTATTTCTCCCTCATTTTCTTTCAGCAGATATCAAATTGAGACATCATCATACATAAGGCATTCGACTGTGATGATACAAAGTATAAAATGCAAGACATACTCTTGAAGACCTTGCCATCCTTTGAGTAGAATGGCACTCAGGACTGGAAAGCAAGAAACCCTTCCATGTCAGACTGTAATTAAACATGAAATATGGGAAAAGTTTGACATTAACATGATTCAAGAGAGAGGGACAGTCCTGCGGCTGAAGTCATTTCAGGAAGTGTTTTTTTGAAGGAAAGGGCAATTGAACAGGCCCTTATAGAACAGGAGATAAAGAAAAGAAATAAAGAGTCAGAGAATCCTTTACTCCTATTAAGGAGTAAAACCTAGGGGCAGGTAGAAATGAACAGTGCATGCTCATAAGACAAGGAAAAGATAAGCATAGAAGTTCTGTAAAATCAGCTGAGCAGTTTGGAGTCTGGATTATGCCAGGAACGTAAATCTTTTATTACAATGTGTGTTTTTCCAACTGCCTATTTCTCAGGAAGATGTAAAACAAATTCTTGCTTTCACCAATTTTTTCAAATCGAATATCCTAAAGGGTCAAACTCTTCCCTTGAATATTTTTATGCAGAACACAGTATTTCAAATCAATTGTTTCACCACCCATTTGTGGGATTTTCTTATATAAAGAAATTTAATTCTCATATCATTCTTCAAGCAAGAAAGCCAGGAGAACTCATTAAATTTAGGCATCCTATGAAATTAAATCCAAGAATTTGGAAATGTCCACAATGCATATTTTCCTCAGCTTCTAGCCCCAATAGGCCACAAACCCAGAAGCAGCCCTTGAAAATGGGTAAGAACTAAGACTCCAGAGTCACTTACATTTGAGAAGAGTCCATTCTGGTAATCATTACCTGTATGATCTTGTGCAAATCACTTAATGTTTTTAAGCCTCCATATCATCATCTTAAATGGAGATATGATAGTCCCTCATTCTTAAAGTGTTATTTCACTTATTCTTTTTCAAAAAATATTTATTGCACACCTACTTTCTGTTAGGGACTCTCCTATGTGCTGGGGACACCCTAGTGAATGAAACAGACAAGGATGTTTGGAAAGTTTAAATAGGACAATACCTCTCATGTATTTGCCAAAATACCTCCAAAATAAAGAATAATCAATAAATGTATAAACTATTTTGAACACTTTGCAACATACCTTATGAATTTGAACAAGCATTTTTACTACCATAAACCTCCGCTTTATTATCTTTAAATCAAGAAACTTAGACCATAGAACTTCTAAAACCCTTTCTAGAGTCCCCATGCTATGAATCTATAGTTGACAAGCTCTCTTGAGTCTTCTGGGAGCTACCAGAAAAGAAAAAGTGGGGGTGGGGGGGAAGAAGAGAAAATAATCCCTGATTCCTGGAAGCAGAAAGTTGTGAGTCAGTGTGGTAGTGTTTTGTTTTGTATATATTTTTTTACTATTTCCTTTTATAGTAAAAAAAAGGGGGGGCATTAAATCAAAATATATATAAAGATTGAAAATGATAGTTGATAGTGCAGCCAATACAATCATGTTGGGTAAGTTCTTTATTACTAATATTACTATTATCATGTTTTTGTTTTAAAAATTGGGTGGACATAGAATAATTTCTTGGAAGTCTTTAGATGAAAGCCAGATTGTGGGACATTTGATTCAATTATAGTTTCTAGACAAAGAGCCAATTCATATCCAGTCATCGTTTACATATGGCAAACTGTAACAAGTGAATTACAATGCTGCCTGTTTCGTGGTCTTATATGAAGACTGTCAGCTGGAGTGTCAAGAACAACAAGACTTAAGTGAAGTGTGTTCTTTTCCTTCTGCAAGGGAAAGTTTAGTAAATCATTCAGAAAATCTGTTTCGGAGTTCCCATGGTGGCTCAGTAGTTAACGAATCCAATGAGGAACCATGAGGTTGTGGGTTCGATCCCTGGTCTTGCTCAGTGGGTTAAGGATCCAGCATTGCCATGAGCTGTGGTGTAGGTCATAGACACGGCTCGTATCCTGTGTTGCTGTGGCTGTGGTGTAGACCAGCGGCTATAGCTCTGATTCAACCCCTAGCCTGGGAACCTCCATATGCCATGGGAGCAGCCCAAGAAGTGGCAAAAAGACAATAAATTAAAAAAATAAAAATCAAATCAAATCTGTTTCAAGCCAACCAGTTAATTGATTTGTCACTTGGTGAAAATTTGTTGTTGCTCATTCAGCATTAGACCTTGAGTCAGTAACCTAGACATTACTTTGTGATCCAAAAAATGAAGAGTCAAAAGGACATCATGCATAACTCACTTTGCTTTTCTAAAAAAAAAAAAGTGAAATAAGCGTGGTAATAAAAACAGTGGTAATAATACAAGCTAGCATTTTCTGAGAAAATGTTAAGCTAGGAAGATTACTGGTAGAACTTTGCTTAATCTTCATGGTAACTAAATGAGCTAAGTATTATTCTTTTTGTACTTCAGGTCAGAGAGTTTCAGTAACTTTCCCAAGATCACACAGCAAGTAAATAGCAGATGGAGCCTGAAAATTGCCACCTCTTTTTGTTTGTGAGAGATGCCAGAGACTATGCTGGAAGCTCTTTAGGTATAAAAGTTATTCAAGAGAATATAAATGAATCATCCCTGGACTTCTTAGCACAGAGACCTTCATTTTCTGCATTTACATTTCAAAGGACTACATGATAAAGAAATCATTTGCTATTGCTAGATAAGTGCTTCTTCAAGCAAGAAATTCAGAGACCATTAGGAAAAAAAAAAGAAAGAAAGAAAAAAAAAAAGAAAATGTACTAGTTCTCATTTCCTCTCTCTATTAGACAGCCTCAAAAGACACTTAAATTTCTGGCATTAAAAGCAGACTGCCCAGTATTACTGCAACCTCCAAAAGTTTTCACTTTAGATAGAATAGTTGCCTCTTTGACATAAATCATGGTGTTCCATAAGTTTCTTTAAAAAGAAAAAAAAAAAAAAAGAGAGAGGCCTTGTTTTACTTGTAACCATATTGTGAATAATTTTCTGGCATAATCTGAAATGTGCATATTTCTTTTTTCTGTTTCCCACACTAGAATTTACTTCTCTGAAAGTAGAGGTTTTGGTCTTCTTTATTCAGTAACCTCAGTGCCCAGAAAAGGACTTAGTACAGTAGGTATTCAGTATATATTTATTAATAAATGAATGAATAAATGAATATGATTGAAAGTGGGTTGAAGAAAAATGAGATCCAATTTCTTTTTAGTGTGTCTTGAAACTATCACACAGAAGCCAAATTCCTCTGAACCAGTCATCCTACCTGCTAATCTGGAAAGTTTACATTTTCATAATATCTAGGATGAATGTAATACTCTTTCAAGTACTTTATTTTTTTATGAAATCAGAGCAGCTAGGAGTCTAAAAGGATTATTTTATCTAGATTACATCAAGGAAAAAAAACCTCCTCCAATTCTAATGTTTCCTACTTCAAAACCTTGCCTTTATAGGTGTATATAATATATGCTCTATTTGTTTTCAGAAACAAGTAGTAACCACCTAACACCCAACTAGCTTAATTAATTCCTGGGAAGATTTCTTATTTTTCAACTCATCTTGTTGCTTTTTCCTGAAAAGTTTTCAGAACGGTCTCAGGGCTGCTGGAACTCCCTTAAACTACTCTGTAAAGACAACTACCAGGAAGATTTATGTGGCAACCCACTTATTTGTCTTCCTGTCTTCTAAGGGACTAAACTTGAACTGCTAAAGTAACTTTGTCCCTTGGCATTTGGGGAGTTACTATAAAGCGAGCTTTATTTTCCTTCTCCCTTAATTTCTACTTCAACTTCTTTAACAAGAATCTTGTTAGGAGTGTTAGAAATGAGCCCTCACTCCTCTTTGTACCTCCTTCTCTCCCTCCGATCTTAGAGGAGTAGTGACTATATAAATTAAGGTAACACTTGATGCTATAACAAATAAGCTTTCAACTTTCAGTGGCTTGGCGTGATAGAAATTTCAGTTTCATTCACATAATAATACAATGCCTTTGGTTCTGGCTGGAAGGTAATAGTCTTTTATTATCCTTGATTTAAGGACCTAGACTCCTCCCTTGTATGATTCCACCATTTCTTAGGGTCTTGAAATCCACTGCATCCAGTGAGAAAAGGAAAGAGATTGTGAAGAAAGCACACTATAGTCCAGACTTGACCTACATCATTTCCACTGATATTCCACTAGAAAAAGATAGTCATATGACTCCACGCCTGGAGGCAAGGGGTAGGCTAGAATACATAGATTTTGGCTGAGAATATTTCCAGTGAAAACACCACCATAAGGAAGGGGTACAGATTTTGTTTCGCTGTTTTTGATGCATGACATGCCCTCAGCCGCAGTGAGACTGAGAGGATATATTGGTGCGTTACAGATGTCTGTTTGCAAGTGCCTTGTCTCTCTTCTTCTTTGGTTCTCTGTCCTTGGAATGCCCCACTTCAAGTCCTCTTCTGTCTCGTGGTCGCCCCTCCAGTACAGACTCTTCCTCTGTATAGGAAACCTACATGTGGTCTAGTTGCTTTATCCGTGATTGGGTGAATAAGTTCAATTCACAGGGAAGGTAGAATAAGAAGCCCCTTTTGACCTCAAATTCAAGCTCATTCTACCATCCAGCTTTATCAGCAATATATATGATTTTTTTTAAGTTTCAATTTGACAGGTAGAAAGATACATAAGATAGATAGACATACATACTGCATTTCAGTTTAAAACTAGTAGCAGAAAAGAGGCAAGAGCCCCCCAAAGTCCCATCATTTATGTTAGAGGATATTCAAATATATTTTCAGTTAATTTTCCTAAAATAATTGTTCTTGAGTTGGCTGAAATGTTTTAATGGAATTAACTACAAAAAGATTTCTAAGCATTTTAGAAAACAAAAATATTAACTCCTTAAACTTCTAAGTCATCTGAATTCTTGAAATTTAAATAGGCTTCCTAAGGTAAACCAAAAGGCTCAAATAGAAAATAAATATTTAATGGGCAAATATTTTGACTCCTTTGAATTTGGTGCCAACTGCTGTTCAGTCTCCTTGGTGGGTTTTCTAACAGGCCTCACCCCTACTCTCCAAACTTCAAGGACCCACCTCTACAAAGTTCACAAACCCCTACCTGTGTGTGGATCATGCTCTCAACATTTTTCTGCCATGCTTCAATATCAGAGTCAGTACTAGGTGGTCTTTCAAAGTGTTCTGGGTAGGAGTTCAAGGAGAAAAAGACAGAGCTGTCTAAGGAAACACTTGGGTGGCCTAGCATCAAAGACAGTGGCAGATTGCAGGGAGAACCAGGCAACCGGCAACCAATATATTTCCTGGTGATCCATTCAAATACAGGGCAGCTCTAGCACAATAAGCCTTAGCTAAAATGGCACAGCTCTGGGGCGGGCTGGCACACAAACTGCTTTTAATTGGCCGAGGAGGAATGGGCTTGTTCCAACCCAAATATGAATGAGATTATGTGCAAGTTAGAGAAAACATTTTAAGGCATGTGTGGCCTTCTCTCTCTCTTGGCTGTTGTATAGTCAATGTTTCATTCATAGAAACAGAATTACAAGTAGAACCTTATTGTTTTTCACTTCTCTGTGAATAAGGAGTCATTTTTGACATGATCATTTAGCAACTATTTCTGCTCTTCTTTTTTTCTGTAATAACAATGCTTATAACTAATTAAATTAAGATCTGAATACAACCCCACTCTATATTCCTTCTTCAAATATAATATAAAACAATGTCTATTCACTTAGGGTTAAATAAAATGTACTCTCTATCATCAAATTGTGAGTTTATCAAAAAATATTAATTAGAAAGATGTGCTGGTATTTGGTGATTATTTGAACACTAGGACACCAGTAAAAAAAAGATAAAAAGGAGGAAGATAGTGTATTACCTATACCCTAATCGAACTCTCACTTTATTATAATTTATAGATTTTCAATGAAGAATCAGAAAAACTCAACAACTGCCTTGTTAACTGATTTCTATCCATCTTTATATCCAAAAACATTAGTAGATTACTACATTAAAAACAGTCCATTATTGAGTTCCCCAGATTGCCAAGTTTTAAAGAGTGGTAAAATTTTATTTCATCATCTTAGGGGTTCTTTTTTCTGGTTTGTAAATCCCTGAGTAATATAATCATGTGAGAAGTGAAGTAACTTTTTTTTTCTTGATTTTCTAGAAATGATGATTAAAGTCTATTGCTGAGAAAAAAATAAATGTACTCTGGACCACATATTCCAGGTTTAAAGACCCTCCTCCTATTGTGGTCAGCCTCTCTGGTCAAGGTTGACAGAGGACATTGTTACAGCCACCACACCTTATTCCTCTTGTCCTTTGGAGAGCAAGAACATGCTAATTTTTTTTGGCTACCCCTGGAGTTCCCAGGTCAGGGATCAGATCCACTACACCACAGGTGTGGCAACACCAGATCCTTTAACCCTCTGTGACAGGTCAAGATCAAACCTATATCCTGGCACTGCTGCATCATAGCAGGAACTCCAGAGGATGTTAAACTTGGAGAAATAGCAGTTCTTTCTCAATAGACTGATGTGGGGGAGGAGAGATGACTTCAATTCAGGGTTCTATACTCCTTCCTACAAAATTGGAGACTAGATCATCTGCCCTCCCATAAAAAAATCAGAAAATATCAATTGTCTTCAGTTTAAAAGTTGCATAGCATCTAAACTAGCAGATTCTCTGAAATTGCTGGTTTGGGGAGGGCAGGTGGGACGGTGATGCTATAGCTGGGAGAAGTCTGCAGGAGCTGGGGAAAGGGGAGAGATCAGCCTGTATCCCAACCACATGACTGGGTAAGAATAATTGAATGTCCCATGAATCAAGTGAAAAGTGGCTGAATCGCAATCACCTTGCTAGTAACTCTCCCAGGAGGACTGGCCACAGGACAGGAAGATCTCATCAGCAAGAGCCTGTAGATAGACAATCAACTCATGGAGAGGGGAGGGAGCTAGAAAAGGTATGAGTCAGATCCCCATCCTGCTCCAGAGGTTGTACAAGGAGAGGTCTCCATAGAGTCCTTAGAAGAAAGTGAAAGACTCCTCAGCAACAGCCAGCATTTGGGTGTTGGTCACACAGAACCAAAAACCTGCCAGCCACTGTTAGATGGAGACTATGTAAGAACAAAAGTGGAAGAGGGAGGCCAGCTTTTCAGGAGTAGTTACAGAGGAAGTAGCATGTTTTCCTCTCCCTGTTTCCCATGCTACCTTCAGAGGAGGAAGTGAAAAAGGTTGAGGTTGTGAGGGAGCAGAATATTCTCTCCATCTCATGCCAAGTCACTGGAGCCGAAGATCTAACCCCCTTGGTGTGGGTGAAGGCATGGAGAAGCACTGGGATTGAGGTTAAGTTGGAATTGTTAAATTGAATACTACTCACACTGGAAAGACTAGCCTCCAATATATAAAGAGATTTTAAGAAAAAATAAAGATAAAGACTGAAAAAATGGGCCCTCAAACATAAGAAAAGATACTCATTGGAGTTCCTGTCACAGATCAGCGGTAATGAACCTGACTAGTATCCATGAGGATGCAAGTTTGATTCCCGGCTTCACTCAATGGGTTAAGGATCTGGTGTTGCCTTGAGCTGTGATGTAGATCACAGACACAGTCTGGCTCCCGCATTGCTGTGGTTATGGCATAGGCCAGCAGCTGAAACTCCAATTCGACCCCTAGCCTGGGAACTTCCATTTTCTCCAATTGTGCACCCCCCAAAAAGATATGAGTAAAATAAAGTTTAATTTCTCACCCATGAGATTGACAAAAGTATAATAGCTAAACAATAAACTCATTAACAGGGCTGTAGGAAAATGGGCATGATTTTACATCACTCATGGGATTGCAGAATGATATCACTTTCTACAGAAAAACATTTGACAGTACATCAAATACCTATCTCTGCATTCGCCTTGGATTCAGTCTGTACTTCTAGGAAATCACCTAAAAATGATTCTTTATAAATATTAAACAACATATATGTCAGGATATGTACTCTGTATTGTACATAATAACAAAATATTTGAAGCAACCCAACTGTTTATCCATAGGAAACTGATTAAGCAAACTATAGTTCATCTGTACAATAAAACACTGCTAAGCCATAAAAAGCACAAGAAGACAGAGATAGGGAAAAAAATGAAGAAAAAACAACTCTAAAGGTAAAGTCAGGGATGCAGAGGCAGAGAGAGCAGAGCTAAGAATGGAGAATCAAGCCACATAGGCTTATTCTTCAGGCCCTAAAACCTGATGGAATTTGCTTTGCTGGATTGGAAACTTGCTGTAGACTAGCAACCCCATTATCCTTCACATTTTCACCCTTTCATCACAATAGGAATATCTTGCCCAAGCCTGTCCCATCATTGCACTGTGGAAGCAGGTAACCTATTTTCTAGTTTCACAAGTCTGTAGAGGGAAAGAGATTTTACCCCATGATGAATGTCTTAGTCCATTGGGTTGATGTCAAAGAATGCCATAGACTGGGAAGCTTAAATAACAGACATTTATTTCTTATACTTCTGGAGAAGTCCAGAGTTAAGGAGCAAGCAGATTTGGTGTCTGTTTAAGGCCCTCTTCTGGGTTGCACACTGCCAACTGCTCAAGTTTGAACCTCACATGGCAGAAGGGATAAGGAAGTCTCTGGTGTCCCTATTATAAGGGCATTAATTTCATTCCTAAAATCTCCACCCTTGTGGTCTAATCACCTCCCAAAAGTCTCACCTCCTAATACCATTATACTGGGGATTATGATTTCAACATATGAATTTCGGGTGGGCAGAGTCAGTTCATTGCAATGGACACATACTTGATTTAGTTGATTTAAAAACCTCTGGAATTTTTTTAGTTGATTACATATAGATGAGATTTTAGATTTAGAATTGATGCTAGCTAGAATGGGTAAAATTTTGTGGCTACGGATGATGTGAATGTATTGAGCACATTGCAATGATAAGAATTTTGAAGGGCCAATAGTAGACAATTATGGCTTAAAAAATTTCACCCAAAAACTCATGTCTACCTGGAGCTTCAGAATGAGAGCTTATTTGGGAATAAGCTCTGTGCAGCTGTAATTAATTAATTTAAGATGAGACCACAATAAATTATGTGGGACCCCCTATCCAACATGACTGGTTCCCTTAAAAAAGGCAGAGATGCAGAGACACACCAGGAAGAAAGTCACATGAGGGCAGTGGAAGAGATTTGAGCAATGCAGCTACAAGGCAAGGGATACTGAGGATTTCTGGAAGCCACCAGAAGCTAGGTGGCAAAGAGGATTATTTCTAGGTCCTTCAGAGGGAGCAAGTCCCTGCTGGTTCCTTGATTTCAGCCCAAGAATTATGAGAAAATACACTTTTTTTTTTGTTTGTTTGGGGGAAAAATAGAATTAAGAATATCTCTATGAAAAACTATGGTTATATTTTTAAGTCAAAAAAAGAAAGATGCAAAAGAATATCTATAGTAACTTTACCTTTTGTGAAAAAAAATGAGAAAATTATATACACACAACCATATATATGAAAGATAAGCTATAAACTAAAAATTGATTATGTGTTGAGAGAAAAATGAGATGGAATGAATGGAGACGGGACTTTGGTTTCTCTGGGTATATCTTTGGATATTGTTTTGATGTTTGAACCATATAAATGTTTTATATATCCAATAAATAGAATTAAACCAATAGAAATAGAAAGAAGATCCTAAAATTGATGATAAATAGAAATAAGTAAAATAAATTGTAGCAATGCATTTTTTGATGCACCTCCTAGAGTAATGAAAATAAAAACAAAAATAAACAATGGGACCTAATTAAACTTAAAAGGTTTTGTACAAAAAAGGAAACCATAAACAAAATGAAAAGATAACCCACAGAATAGGAGAAAATCTTTGCAAACAAAGTGACCAACGAGGGATTAATCTCCAAAACATAAAACAGCTCATAAGGCTTTATACTAATAAAACCCAAACAACCCAATTAAAAAATGATCAGAGGGTATAAAGACATTGCTCCAAAGAAAGAGACAGATGGCCAAGAAACACAGGAAAAGATGTTTAATATCACTAATTATTAAAGAAATCTAAATCAAAATTACAATGAGGTATCAACACCACCAGTCAGAATGGTCATCATTAAAATGTCTACGAAGTATAAATGCTGTAGAGGGTGTGGAGAAAAGGGAATCCCACACAATTGGTGGGATTTGGTGGGAATCCAAATTTGGTGGGAATGTAAGCTGGTACAACCACTGTGAAGAACAGTGGTTTGGCGGGAATGTAAGCTGGTACAACCACTGTGAAGAACAGTATGGAGGTTTCTTAAAAAAATAAATATAGAACTACTATATGATCCAACAATCTCATTCCTGGGCATATATCCAGAGAAAACCATAATTCAAAAATATAATGCACCCCAATATTCATTGTGGCACTAAATACAATAGCCTATATAAGAAAGTATCCTAAATGTCCATCAACAGAGGATATTGGATAAAGAAGTTGTGGTACCTATATACAATGAAATATTACTCGGCCAAAAAAAGAATGCCATTTGCAATAACAAGGATGGACCTAGAAATTATGATACTAAGTGAAGTAAGTCATAAAGAAAAAGGCAAATATGTGAAATCACTGACATCTGGAATCTAATAAAAATGTTACAAAAGAACTTACACAGCCAAAACAACTCAAAATTTTGAAACCAAACTTTAGGTTACCAAAGGGGAAACGTGGGAGTTCCTGCTGTGGTGCAGTGGAAATGAACCCAACTAGTATCCATGACGATGCAGGATTGATCCCTGGCCTTGCTCAGTGGGTTAAGGATCTGACATTGCTGCAGTTGTGGTATAGGTCAGCAGCTGTAGCTCTGTTTCAACTCCTAGCCTGGGAATTTCCATATGCTGCAGGTGCGGCCCTAAAAAGCAAAAACAAATAAAACAAAACAAAAGGGAAAACATGATAAGGAGGAATAAATTAGGGGGTAGGGCTTGATATATACATGCTACTATGTATAAAATAGATAGGTAACAAGGATTTAGTCTACAACACAGGGAATCTACCCAATACTTTGTAATAACCTATATGGGAAAAGAATCTAAAAAGAAAAAAATAGATGTATGTATATGTAAAACTGATTTACTTCGCTGTACTACTGAAAATAACACAACTTTGTAAGTCAACTATACTCTGATAAAATTTTTTTAGGAAGTAAATGAATCTAACTTTTATTGAAATGATAACCAAGTCATGAAGAAAAACATAATTCAAGTAATTTGGGGACACAGTTTCTGACTATACATATTGAAAAACGTTGTTTGGCCAATTGAGAGAATTTTTTTTCTTTTTTGTCTTTTAGGGCTGCACCCATGGCATATGGAAATTCCTGAGCTAAGGGTCAAATCAGAGCTATAGCTACTGGCCTACACCACAGCTCACAGCAATGCCAGATCCTTAATCCACTGAGCAAGGCCAGGGATTGAATCCACAACCTCACGGATACTAGTCAGGCTTGTTACTGCTGCACCTCCATGGGAACTCCAATTGAAGGAATTTAAATTTGGGCTGGATATTAGACAATATTATAGCATTATTTTTACTTTCTGTATTTCTGTAAAAGTTTTCCTAATTTCCATAACATTTCCAAAAATGTAATTATTATTTATTTTCTTAGTGTGATAATGGTATGTAGTATTCTTATTCTTAGAGATGTTTTTCTATGTGGTTTAGGAAAACAATGCCACAATGTCTACAACTTACTTTTAAATAGTATGCGCATATATATATATACACAATTATGTACATCTATATTTAATTAGTATGAATATATAATTAGTAAAGTTAAATGTAAAGTACATGATCCCAAGACAGAGAGTTAGGAAAAAATATATGGTTTAATTTTTATAAACGACTATGTGACTAACAAGGGAAAGATGCTGAAGAATTTTGTGATCAAGCAGAGACCATAAATGGAGCCAAATACTCAGAGAATAAAAGGACTTTATCAACTGTGTTAGTGGCAGTTACTAGAAAAATAAAATTAATCCATGTTTGCCCCCCAAAATATGTCTGTTCACCATATTCATTACATGTGAAGTACCAACGTTTTAGCGGGCCTCTGTGGCATCATTTTAAATATTTACTAATTCCTCTACATTATTCCTCCATCATTAATCCCTAGGACTAAATGATTCAAGAGAGAGGTAAGATTCTTTTGAGTTTGTAGCAGCCAAGTCTAACTTAAAGAGTAAAAGAAAGAACAATACAGTTTCATTAACCAATATAAAGCTATAATCATACCTCATTCTCTGATGAAGCCAACATAGTAGAAATGGATTACTTAGGAAGATTAAAACTGCAAAAATTGAAGGGGATGTGCCTGTTAGAGACTGCAGTGTTTTACCTTTTTTTAAAAAAAATTTGGAGTATATTTGATTTACAATGTAATTTCTGCTGTACAGCAGTTATTCAGTTAATTTATATATTTTTCATTTTATTTCATATATTTCCTATATAAATATACAAATACTTATATACAATTTTTTCAGTTTATTTATATATATATATATATATATTCTTTTTCATATTCTTTTCCATTACGGTTTATTACAGGGTATAGAATATAGTTTCCTGTACTATAGAGTAGGACCTCATTACTTATCCATTGCTAAACGTAATTTTTCATCTCCTAACCCCCAAATCCTAGTCCATCCCACTCCATACCCCCCCAACTGGCATCCACATGTCTGTTCTCTGTCTGTGAGTCTGTTTCTATTTTATAGATAGGTTTATTTATGCCATATTTTAGATCCCACATATAAGTTATATCACTTGGTATTGGTCTTTCTCTCTCCAACTTACTTCAATTAGTGTGAGAATCTAGTCTCATCCATGTTGCTGCAAATGGCATTATTTTGTTCTCTTTATGGCTAAGTGGTATTCCATTGTGTATATGAACCACATCTTCTTAATCCATCCATCTGTTGATGGACATTTATGTTGTTTCCACGTCTTGGCTCTTGTTACTAGTGCTCCAACCATCTTTTTCCTTACCCTGCTCTAAGGTCTAACTCAGGGATGGGGCTGATGCCTTTAGCTGCCTTTTCCAGACTCCTAGGTTTCAACCAAGGAAAGACGTGGGAAATAAAGAAGGGGTAAGGGGGAAAGAGTGAGAAGCCAGGGTATGTATACCCTCCTTCTCTGGCTGGGTAGGTTCTTCCACAGAAGCTGAGTCTTCTCAGTGGACCTAGCCTCCATCAGATAAGCCTCTGTGGTTCCACCTCCTCCTGTGGGTACAGGGGCCCTTGGGCCCTGCACATACCTGTTTCCTTTTCCCTTCTAACTCAGGGGCTGCTGGAGCCCACTACTGCTCCTAATTTCAGGGCTGTCTCCTCATTCTCTGCTAGCATCTCAGTTCTTTTATTACCTATTTAAATTATCCACTTATAACTTCCCTTTGTTGTAAATATACAGAATTATTTTTCCTATTTGAACCTTGGTTGATTCAGGATGTGAGAAGGAAAGAAGAGGTAAAAAAAAAATAATGGAGTTGGCATAGTCAGATATGAAGACACATACAACAGAGAATGGGGAATATTCTAAGAAGATTAACCAATAGATACCAATCTCTTCTCCAGAAAAAATATTATTTTTAACTTTTGAGCCTGACTTTGTTGCCAAATTTCATAAGTCATTACAAGAGTAAAATGGTTAAAAATCTAAATCCTAGAGCTAGAAAACCTGGCTTTAATTTCATCTTTATTGCTAATAGCTCTGTAACCCTAGGGAAATGATTTAACTTATCTGTACCTCAGTTTCCTCATCTGCAAAATGGGGGTAATAATAATATCTGCTTCTTACTGAGTTAAAACATACACAAAGTAAGCATTCAATCAATATTGTCTAATTCATTTAATTATTTATATGTTTATTTTAATGTAACGAACTTGTGAACTGATTACTGTTTGCTATATTACCTTTTCCGTACAATTTATTTTCATGTCAGAGCACAGCTTTGAAAGTACTTTCATGTGTATGGCTTCATTCACCCCAATAACCTAGTTGAGGTAGTTAGAATAAGCTTTCTTATCCCAGTTTTAAAGACGATAAAACTGAATCTACAAGAGGTCACCAGAAAGAAAGCTGGAAGCAAGATCAAAACCTAAGCCTTCTGATTACTTGTTCTGAATTTTCCATCATGTCATTAATAAGTCTTTGAATCGTACCCTGCTTTCTTTTAACACATCTTCTAACCTTGTACAGCAAAAACAGCATGTAAAGTGTAAAAGACATTTGAAAGTCAATTATTAGTAGTATTCCCATAGGTAGTCTTATTATGACAGATAAGGTGGTTTTTTTTTTTTAATAGAAAACTTACATATATACAATACCAGGGGAAAAAAACGAATTGGAGAGAGTAATCAGTTATAAAAATAACAAAGCAGATAATGAAAAATTAAGAGATGACTACTCTAGAATTTGAAATCATGTCTTTAACTCTAAATTATAATATAGGGAAGATTGACAGCTCAGGAGACACCTTACTGGAAGGACCTAGAAGAAAAAGAGAAATGTAGGTAGGAGGTAATTCATTAGCTCTATTACCTCAAGTTAATTCAGTGTAATGAGTTATTTAAATTCATCATTGTTTCCAAGGAAACCATGGTTGACTCATCTCACAGTTTAATATCTTGAAATCACATACACTGTTTTATACATGACATGAACATAATTCCTTACTCTACAATTCATCCATGTGCTTCACTCTCACATAGTATACCCCTTGATAACAATATCCATTTTCAGTTACACTGAATTTAACCTGAATAATAACCTAATGTTTTGGGTCTTTTCTTATTATTTTCAGTGATTCATGTCAAAAAAAAAAAAAAAACAAAAACAAAAAAAAACAGGACTTCCTGCCATGGTGCAGTGGGTTAAGAATTCAACTGTGGGGCTCAGGTTGCTGCGGAGGTGTGGGTTTGATCTGCAGCCCAGTGAAATGGGTGAAAGGATTCAGCATTGCCACAGCTGCAGCTTAGGTCACAGATGCAGCTCAGATTCAAACTCTGGTGCAGGAACTTCGATATGCCAGAAATGCAGCCATAAAAACCAACAAACAAAAAATATGTTCATTGCTATATAGCACAGGGAACTATATCTAGTCACTTGTGAGGGAACATGATGGAGGATAATGTGAGAAAAAAATATACATATATATTCACATATATATGAATGTATATGTATATATATGACTGGGTCACTTTGCTAAACAGCAGAAATTGACAGAATATTGTAAATCAACTATAATTTTTTAAAAATCTTAAAAAAAGAATATACTCATCATTCAGGTGGCCAGATTACATTCATTTATTTTTGCCTGGCCAGCCACCACTTTACTATGACCATGGGCGAAACAGTCTCTGACTTCAAGAGATAACCCTTGTGTAATCAGAAGTAGGGCTGGAGAGCTTTGCAAGGGCCCAAGGTGAAAGAGGCAGGGCACAAATGTCACCTGCTTTGCCCAAATAGGGCAAACCAGGCAAAACACCACTGCTTACAGAATTTTGCTTGAGGAAGACGTACTTCCATCTGGCACTGCTGCATGTTACGCCTCTCCCTAGCTCTCTTCCTTGACTCAAACTGGCTCCATATTGCCCATAAGATAGGATCCAAATTTTGTGGTATGGCCCCACCATACATTACACATTGAACTACTTTCAGTTCTTCAAATACACTATCATTTTGCATAACAATATGACTTTAAATATGCTGCTCTCAGCAACTAGAAATACTTTTCTTCTATGATGACTTCTTCCATATGTTTCGATGTGCAACATAAACGGTTCTTCTCCATGCAACTTTTACCTGAAAATGCCAAGTGTCTACCTCCTTTGTGTGTCTCGCATATTCCTGAAATAGCTCTCTTATTGCCATATGATTATGGATTCATTACTCTATTACACTAGATCGTGATCTCCCTGAAGGCAAAATATTGTATTCATCGTCTTCGCTTCATTGGTTGACATAATGCTGTGCACACTGCAAATGCTCAAAAGCTGTTGTTGAATTGTTAATGATTCCAGTAATTGGAAACTTCAGTAAATTAGTTAAATAAATGACATTTGAATACTGGAATATTTTGCAGCTGTTAAATAATATCATCTTGTGTTGTGAGTACTGGTTTGCAAAGATAACCAAAATGGATAACAAATGTTTAAAGTTAATGTAAAATGAAAATAGCAAGTTATTATATAGTGTAGTCCAACTTTTGTAATATTTTGGTAAATATATGTAATATACGTATTATATGAGTACTAAAAATGTTCTGAAAACCATATATACCAAATTGTTGTAAATGGTAATGCCTAAAAGGTAGAATTATGAAACACATGTACACTCTGTAAGGAATTATTTGTTGTCTAAAGTTTTTTGTATTGAAAAAGTAATTAGTTTTATAAAAAGAAGCGAGATAAGGATTAAATATAAGCAAAATTGGGCTTTATTATTAAATGAAACATTAGAAACAGTAAAGTGTTTTAAGTCAGATAATCTTGGAAGCTTGAGTGACATTTAATAGAGTATCCTTGTAAATGAGAAAAGAAAGATAGTAGTGAAAAGCATAGCAAAAGGCCTATAAATGTCACCTGAAAGCATTTTATGTATTTTAAGCTGAGATAGAGACATCTGAGCAGGGAGCATAAGCTGTCTTCAAATTCTTGAAGGGCTATTTTATGGCAAAGGTATTTAAATATGCCCCATTTTGGCCTGGGGGTTTTACTGTGGTGAGCATATGAAACTTATAAATAGAGAAATTTAGATTTGGTATAAAAGTAGACCTTTTCTGTGGTCATAATTTAACAAAAATAGAAACAATCAGTCCCATGGTTTCCTCATATTCACAATCTCTGAAGTTATTCAAATGCAATCTGGGAAAAACACATGTTAGAGAACTCATGCAGAAACTCTACAGTCTGCTTGAAAGGGGAGTTAAATACCCTCTAGGCTCCCTTCCAGCCCTGAGGTTATGATATTGTGAGATCAGAGTTTCCAAACGAGTTTACAATTGTTAGGACATGAAAAGTGTTTCTACAAAAAGTTATTCTTCTTATTAAATTTGGTTCAGATTACACAGCAAAACAAAAAGGAAGGCTGGAGACAGAGTTCCATTCCAAATTTTCCAATAAATTCATTCATTCATAAATTCAAAATTTATTGTGTCTGTTCTACATTAGTAACTTAATGGGACAAGGAAAGGAAAAAAGACATAGTCCAAGCAGTTTGTCCTCTGATGAGGAAGAGAAAGTAATTACTAGTATAAAAGGTAGAAGTTCCTGTTATGGCTTAGTGGAAACGAATCTGAGTAGCATCCATGAGGTTGCAGGTTTGATCCCTGGCCTTGCTCAGTGGGTTAAGGATGTGGCATTTCCATGAGCTATAGTGTAGGTCACAGACTTGGCTCAGATCTGGTGTTGCTGAGGCTGTGGTGTAGGCCGGCAGCTAGAGTTCTGATTTGACACCTAACCTGGGAGCTTGCATATGCTGTGGGTGTGGCCCTAAAAAGACAAACAAAATAAAAAGGTAAACACTCTGCTCAGTGGTGATAGAGAGGACAGGACGAATCAAGGAGAATCTTGGAACTCTCATCAAGGAGTTCCAAGAGGTGTAAGGGTAAAGATATGCAGAGGTAAGCAAGTGTAAGGAAAACATGTGGATGTGTGAGGAATTGTAAACAGTTGCAATCTATTGCTCAAGATGAGGATCCACAGAGTAGAAGGTGAAATGAAAGAAGTCAAAGTCATATTATTGTGGATTTGGAGCACCATTTTAAGCAATTTGTGTTTTTGTTGAGGACAAGTGGGAACCATAGAGAGGACTAAGGTCAATGAAGGTCAGGTTTGCACTTTAGAAATAATCACTTGTTGGAGTCCCCACTGTGGCTCAGCCAGTTAAGAACCCAACATAGTCTCCATGAAGATGGGGGTTTGATCCCTGTCTTCATTCAGTGGGTTAAGGATCCAGTGTTGACACAAGCCTGTAAAGTATGTCGAAGATGTGGTTCGGATCTGGCATCACTGTGGCTGTGGTGTAGGCCAGCACCTACAGCTCATATTTGACCCCTAGCCTGGGAACTTCCATATGCCGAAAGTATGGCTATAAAAAGAAAAAAGAAAGAGAGAAAGAAAGAATCACTTGTGCCATATATTAGATTCTAGATATAAGCGATATCATAGGGTGTCTTTCTCTTTCTATTTACTTCACTTAGTATGAGAGTCTCTAGTTCCATACATGTTGCTGCCAATGGCACTATTTTGTTCTTTTTTATGGCTGAGTAATATTCCATTGTGTATATATACCACATCTTCTTAATCCAATCATCTGTCATGGACATTTAGGTTATTTCCATGTCTTGGCTCTTGTGAATAGTGCTGCAATGAATATGCAGGTGCATGTGTCTTTTTCAAGGAAAGTTTTGTCCAGATGTATGCCCAAGGGGGAGGAAGAGGGAGTGGAATGGATTGGGAATTTGGGGTTAATAGATGCAAACTATTGCTTTTGGAATATATAAGCAATGAGATCCTGCTATATAGCACTGGGAACTATTTCTAGTCACTGATGATGGAGCATGATAATGTGAGAAAAAAGAATGTATACATGTATGTGTAACTGGGTCACCTTGCTGTACACTAGAAAATTGACAGAACACAGTAAACCAGCTATAATGGAAAAAATAAAAATCATTATAAAATAAAAATATATATAATCAAGATAGTGAGAATTTTGATAAGAAAAGGCAAGCCAGTTAAGGGAATATAACCGTATTTCCAAGGAGTGGCCAAGAGAATAGAGACAAAGTAAAAAGAAAGAAGAGCCAGTAAGAACATAGAATAGACAGGTTTTAGCCACTAGCTGGATCTGATAGTGAGGAAAGTAGCAAAATTAAATAGACTACAACGAGCCTGAGTTTTCAATTGGTGAGTCTATCCAAGACACGGAAGGCAAAAAGAAACGCTCTTTCTGGATTTCCCGTTGTGGCACAGTGGTTAATGAATCCAACTAGGAACCATGAGGTTGTGGGTTCAATCCCTGGCCTTGCTCAGTGGGTTAAGGATCCAGCATTGCCATGAACTGTGGTGTAGGTTGCAGACACGGCTCAGATCCCACGTTGTTGTGGCTCTGGCGTAGACCGGAGGCTACAGCTCCCATTCGAACCCTAGCCTGGGAACCTCCATATGCCGCGGGAGTAGTCCTAGAAAAGGTAAAAAGATAAAAGAAAAAAAAAAGAGAGAGAGAGAGAGAGAAGCTCCTTCTGAGTAAAAATAAAATAAATAAATACAAAACAACAAACATTAACAACCTAAGAACTCCTGTTGGAATTATTAAGACAACTAACAAAGATGTCATAGATACACTTGGAAAAAACATTCTGGAGCTCAGCTTAAAGAACTGAGCTGGAGACCCATATTTGGGAATTCTCAGAACATAGATGTTAGAGGAATCTATGGCTATGTACGATATTGCCAAAAAAAGAGGATATAAGCAGCAGTGGAGGAAGGACTGAAATTTATAGACCTCATATATTTAGGAGAAAAGCTGCAAAGGTGAGGTAATGGCTAATGGGTCAGTCACCATGACCAACCTTACAACTGGAAAGAACCTGCACTGCTGGATAAATCACACAAAGCATCTTTTTAAGAACTTCAGTAAGAAAAAAAGAAAGTAAAGTTTCAGCAGCAGTGAAAACAAAGTGAAAGTGGGAATCTATATGGTACAAAGAAGATCCATGTCATCTAACTCTAAGAGTATTTGCTTAATGCAAGTGATGACACAACCCTTCAGGGTACAAGGAGCAAAAGACAGAACCTAGGGCCAGGCCAGTGTGGGCATTCTAATGGACACCCACATAAAGCTGAGTTCCCCAGGTATCCCCTCCTCAGAACAAGAGTAAACAAAAAGTAATTTATTTCCTCCTGAAAAAGGCAGGCAGGAAGGAAATTTGCCTTCTTAAATTTTAATGCGAAGTGGAGAGAGAGGGGGGAAAAAAAAAAACAAAACTCTCCCTGTAAGAATTCATAAGTGCAACCTAGGCTTTACTGATAATACCTAGTTGTTCCAGAAACTCCAATGCTTAGAATTTAGTTTCAAATGGTTCCCATACCAGAGGATCAGGAAAAGCAAGTGCAGTCCTCTCTGGTGGAATGCATTCATCTAGACCTTAAAGAAATCCTACTGAAAATTTCAAGAAGAATAAGAATCAACGAAAATCACATAGTTACATGAGAGCCAGAAGAAACAACAGACAGCCAAATCAGATCTATAGTACTTTATATATTGGAATTACCAGGCACAGAATACAAAATAAGTCCAAGGAGAATGGTTAAACAGGTAAGATAGGATTTTTGGAATATGGCAAAGAGTGGAACTCTAGAAAATGACCAGGCAGATTTATTTAAAAAAAAAAAAGGCAAATAGGCTTTTAAAAAGATGAAGGTAGAATAAGTAAAAAAAAAGTAAAAAAATAAAAAAATCGCTGGAGAATTTCAAACAAAGGTAGTGAGTTAGGAATTCCCACTGTGGCACGGTAGGTTAAGAATCTGACTGCAGCGGCTTGGGTAACTACGGAGGCACAGGTTTAATTTCCAGCCTGGCACAGAGGTTTAAAAGATCCGGCATTACCATAGCTGTGGCACAGGTTGCAGGTGCATCTCAGATTCAATCCCTGGTTCAGGAACTTCCATACACCACAGGTGCGGCCATTAAAAAATAAATAAATAAAAATTTTTTTAAAAGGCTGACAGAGTAAGTAAATACATTTAAATCTCTCCTTATGAAACCCGAGGTCAATAAACCCACAAGGATAGGAAAAACAAGAGAAGAAATGCTATCAAGATTTTTTGAAAATCTGGACATATCTGGAAAATAGTTAGACAAATGGTCACAGACAGTGTTGAGGCAAAAAGGTGATTTTTAAACTGGAAGTGAAATGAGCAGGCAACTAATCCATTTTGTACTTCAGAATTCCCAAAAGCTCAAAATATTGGCTATATCATCCACAAAAGTTTAGAGGCTTTGTTGAGATATCTTAAGAAGCTAATTAATTTTCCATATCCCCTTCCCCAGACCATATAGCTGCCTACCTTTATAAGACTGCTAGAATTTCTTATCTTGGAATATTAAACACCGTATTAAAAAAGGGAGAGAAATAAAGTAAATTTAAACATGCCACTTGCCGGCAGATCCCCCCTTTCCCAAGGCTCTTTCATTCCCCACCCCATACCCAAAACTTCTTACACTACCTGGCTCCCAGAATGCTGGCAATCAGGTCTTTACCCTTTATAAAAAATCTGGAAAATTCAACAACTTCAAGTGAAAGACCTAAAATTCTGATATCAGAAGTGTCCCAAAGGAAAATCTCAATCACCTCACTCTTCAATGAAGCTTATAGGCAACAGTTCTCAGAGGCTTTCACTCTTCTTGATCATGTGCAGAGAACCAACGACTAGCAAACAACTTGGGAAAGCCTCTAACCCAAAAGGTAGAGACCAAAGCAGATACACAGGAAGGAGTACCCTAATGGGACAGAGAAGATACATGGAAAGAAAACCATTTAATATCTTTCCATAAATAGGAAAGATGATACACCATAAAATAAGAATACAACGCCATAAAAAGGAAGGTTCAGAGAATTAAAAGAAGCTTTCAGTGATTAAAAATATAATAGCAAAAATGAGAAACTTTATAGAAGTCCTAAAAAATGAAGTCAAATTAGTGTCTGAGTAAAAAGATTGGTCTGAGAGATGAAACTTCCCGATAATGGCAATCCCAAAAAGAGATAACAGAGGAAACCAAGGGGAGGTGATCATCAAATAATTCATTCCAGAGTATTTCCCACAACTGAAGGATATGAGTTTCAATATCAAACAGACCCTTTTGGAACAGCAGAGTGCCTTTCGGGACTTAGTAGAACATAGATTCTTCTGTCTCAGAGCAGAAAAAATTCAGTGAGAGGCAGAGTGATAGCTAAGGAAAGAGTTTATTCACATAGGATGCTTGTGAGGTTTATATGCATGCAGGCAAGAGGGTGCCGCCCTGCAAACTTAGTGAGCTAAAGTTTTATAGTCAAAGGAAGAGTGAGGAAAGACCATTTCCTTTCTCATTCTTGAATAGATGTCAAACTTCCATCGCCATTTCCTCCTGCACTTAGGGCAGGTCCCTACCTGGTCAAACTGGGACTGTTGTGGTGCAATGGAAATGAGTAAAAAGGCAGTAACTTATACTAAAATACAGTAAATCATCTCAGGTTTCAGTGGAATGTCATTTTCCCTATATTTTTTATTTTTAGGGTACACAGAGGAGCATGTCCTAGGAATCATTAACTTCTTGGCAGGATGTGGGTCTCAGTCCACCATTTTTTTTATCGTTCAGGGGCATGCCTCAAGCGTCAGTTGCATCGTTTTGTTGCTAAGCAAACTTGCTTGGTTTTGTTGTTAAGCAAGCCTATTTTCTTAAGTGATCATTAACTTACAGGGTCTCCCAGACTGTTTTTTTTCCTATTTATGATCCCCTAGTGGGATTAAGCACGTAATCACCTACTTTGGCCCTTTACTCTCTCCCTACGACCTTAGTAGCTAGATTCTCAACTTTACCACAAGAAGACAATCAATTATTCCAATGATAAGAATGCATTAAATCCTATTATTTAGAAATACAGAAATAGGGAGTTCCCATCATGCCTCAGTGGAAATGAATCTGACTAGTATCCATTAGGTTGCAGGTACGATCCCCGGCTTGCTCAGTGGGTTGAGGATCTGGTGTTACTGTGAGCTTTATTGTAGGTTGCAGGTGCAGCTTGGATCTACAGTTGCTGTGGCCGTTGCCGTGGCTGTGGCTGTGGCCAGCGGCTACGCTCCAATTCGACCCCTAGCTTGGGAAACTCCATATGCCTGGGGTAGGGCCCTAAAAAGACAAAAAAAGAAAGAAAGAAATACAGAGATAAATGCTATATGATCACACCACCCAAGATAGTGATTCTCAGAGTTCCCTCATGGTGCAGCAGGTTAAGGACATGGCATTGCTGATGCAGTGACTCGGTTGCTGCTGTGGTGCAGGTTCAATCCCTGGCCCAGAAACTTCCCCATGCCATGGGCATGGCCAAAAAAATAAAAGTGATAATTCTCTTGCTCTCTGTACACCCACTGCTCAATCAGTCCCTGCTTCACCTACACCCTGCTCATATGACTGACCTTCTCTCTTAATCCTAGAGCCTTAATCAGTTAACGCCTACATCTGGCCGCAGCTGGTGATTGTTCTAATCTTTGGATCAGAAAGGCTCCAGGATGCTAGTTTATCAAGGGGTTGTGAGGGACAAGCCCTTCTGCTGGCTTACCTGGTAACCAATGAGACAACATGATATCAATTCACCCTATAACTGGTAACCTCCCTTCTTCCCCATTAGCAATGAGGTGCTGCTCCAAGCCCTTACTTCGGACACATAAGAGACCCTATCCAATAAACTGTGATATCTCTGTCACTGACTCCAGCTTCTTTCTTTGGTCTTGAGGCTGGGCAGTGACAAGACTTGCAAGCCTGTGAGCAGCAGTCCAACAAATGCCAAAATAATCAGATGAAAGAATCAAAAGAACTGTTTTTGAGAGTAGAGAGATGAGCATAGAGAGGCCCTAGGAACTTCTATTTTCCATAGTTTTTAGAATTTGATTCTTTAAAAATTGCTCAGACCATATCACACAGAGATATAGAAAAAAAAAAATATATATATATATATTTGTCTTTTTGTCTTTTCTAGGGCCACACCCATTGCATATGGAGTTTCCCAGGCTAGGTGTCTAATCGGAGCTGCAGCCGCCGGCCTAAGCCACAGCCACAGCAATGCAGGATCCAAGCTGCATCTGCGACCTACACCACGGTTCATGGCAGTACCAGATCCTTAACCCACTGAGAGAGGCTAGGGATGGAACCTGCAACCTCATGGTTCCTAGTCAGATTCATTAATCACTGAGCCATAAAGGGAACTCCAAGATAGAAAATATTGAAACGTAGATTAAGACAAGAAGAGTGGGTACAAAGGGCTATCATATGCCTACTTGGAGTCCCAGAAGTAGAGTATTACCTCTGAGAAGCAGTTTTTAGAGCATTATGATTGAGTTTCCTGGAACTAATAGAAGACTCCAATGTGTAGCATTAGAAATCCCAAATAAAGGTTAGAGAGAAACCAGGAAACGAGGGCATCATAGAATCTAAAGGAAGACAAATTTTCTATGATAAGACCTGGATCTACAATTCTGATTATTTTGCTATCCTGTCAATATTTCTTGACTAAAATGCATAAACATATTTGGCTAGATGTTTTTTTAAAAATCAATTTACTCTGTTGAAATGTCAACAAACACTGATATAGACACACACACAGGCACAGTTTTGGTGCTAACGCTACTGGTAAATTCAATCAGAATTATCAAACTAATTTCTGAACATGGACATCGGTTCATAACCAAAGAGAAAAAAATTTCCCTTTTGGCCAGCTCCTTAGAAAATGTTGCCTTAGACACAGTGGAAAAGCAGCATGAAACATGTTTAACCTATGTCTGTATAATGCCACCACTGCTAATGGAAGAATTAAACATCAAGGAATCAGTCCTTTGGTTTTCTTACATGATAAAAACCAGTCTAACTTATTCAACATATTAAATTAATGATTTTGGCATTATTTAGACAAAAAACCTTGGTTATCTAATTAGGGAGTTAATTTCCTTTTCTCTTTCCTTAGCAACCTGGTTTCTGCCTGTTTATTATCTAATCATTATTAGTTTCTACTTGGATGATCATGTATAATTTAGGCAGTATAAGCATTCATTTCAAAATGGTTAATCCCACATCAGATTGCAGTGAAATTCTTTTGCCCTCAAAATTGTATGTGATTTTAAAATTGTATGTGATTTAATGCACATAGCAATTGGAATTATGTGAAAGGCACAGGCAATGAAGAAACATTTTTTTAAAAAAAGCTGGTTCATTTCTTTGTTAATTTGAAGCAGTTCTTTAGTGGTTGCTACATGGAAATAAAACACCGCCTTAATTGGCAACAAATGCTGCTTGTTAAAACCACCACAAACTGTGGTGAAATGCAAAACTTAAGAATACCTGTACTAACGCCTTTGGACTTGGCTGAGGATGGAAAATGGGAATAAGATCATGAACAAGTGACAAGGCTCTCTTGGAAGGAGGTTGCTAATTAAACACCCTAAGACTGTACCTTGGCAATATGAGTATTTAAATAACACTCCCACAGATGACATTTTATAGAACCCAGAAGCTCATGGGTCCCTTTATTTCACAACTTTTGGATCATCAAATCTAAGTGGTGAAATAATAGCTTCTTCCTTTATAAGAGAATATCATAATTAACTTTCTCTCCTTGATGTTTGTCTGGGCTGACTTCAGTATTACTTTGCATAGTGTAAATATCTCCTGTGACTTTTTTAGTAAAGTATTTGGGGGATTTCCCTTCTTTTTGATGCTAAAAGAGGTGCTTAATTTCTTTTTGGTATCTCTTTGCTTGTCTCTCCTTTTTCAAATAAATATTGTTAAGTGTGAATGGGAGAAGAAAATAATAGCCTTATTTCTTTTTTGCATCAGCCAGCTTCCTCCAAAATGCTGAAGAGTTGACTAAATTAAAGTGAAAGCTAAGAAGCAGAGCACTCTGTCTGGGGAATACCATGTGATATTCCCCGAGGATATGGCAGTAGGCATGAATAATGTCCACTCAATTTGATGTTGCAGTTGAAGTAAATGGATTGTTAATGAATTTTGCTATTTATCTTTGTTTTGTTTTGGCCTCAGTCAATGAAGATAAGCAGTCAAGATGATGAGCTGTGGGTCTTGGCCGATTCTATTGAAAATCCAATTAAAAGGCTCTTCTCATCTTAGATTACATTGGAATTCTAAAACATAAGGATGCTTCCATTAGTTAGGACAACCATGATTCAAAGCAGTGCTAGGAAAAGAAGTATTGTTTAATTGCCTGTCAATAGGCTATTGTTTAATGTTATTCACCTCAAATCAAACTTGCCCGAAGACAGGTCTTCATGCTTTTATTAGCAGTACCCTGTGACATGGCATTCAAATAAACTAGGGACCAATAAATCAAATTGAAAGGATTTGAACACAATACCTACTCTTTCTGGGCATTTGTGATATACAAATGATTATTTTTTATTAAAATCTTCAATAAATAAAGCAAAGTGACTTGAAGGCATGAAAATAAATTGTTTGCCATTACTCTGAAGATGTTGCCAGAATTTGGCCTCTGTCTGCCAGTGCAGAATTAAAACACAGAGACAGAGTTTTGGGTAAAGGAGAAAAAAATAGCTTTATTGCCTTGTCAGGCAAAGGAGGGTCACAGCAGGCTAATGCCTTAAAGACTGTGCCCCCCCCCCCAATTAGAAAGAATTGTAGAGTTTTGTAGTAAAAAAGAGAAAACCAGGTTTTCAGATAGGAATCAGAATTGAGATAAACATGCTTCCTTCTTTCTTTAGAGGAATTTTAGTCATCAAAGCTGGAGTCAGGAGATCTCAGTATGATCATGATTGTGGTCTTCCAGGTTATTGCCTAGAATAAAAGCACTTGCAAAAAGAGCATATTGATCAGAGATTAGAACAAACTAGGAAAGTTCCTGAAAAAAATCATGTGCTAATAATCTTTAACCCACAGGCAATTATGCTCAGGGTGTCTAATCTTTAGCTTATAAGTGACTGTGTTTAGAGTACAATTAAGTCAGGGAGACGGACAAGGAAAGACTCTAAGCTGTTCAATTTTAAAGTATTCATTTCTAAAAGAAGCATAAGGAATATAACTTTTCTCTTAGGTGTATTCCTTGAGAGGGAACCAGGATCCTTCCCAAGGCTGTATGTACTGTTTCTGCTTGACTGTTCCTCCCTTCCCTGATCAACAACTGTCTGAACCTGTCCCTAAGAACTCAGGGAAGGTCATGGAGGTTTGAATGAGGCCCATTTTCTAAGAACAAGAAATGGGGGACACAGAAAGGCTTTTGCACCCAGGAGCTCCACAGGGCCGTGCTCGGTTTCAAAGACATTACAACTTTAGTATTATTTCCCATATGGGAAACTAGAACTTCTCCAGACCCTTATAATTTCTAGTATTTATACATTGATGTTGTACCAGGTATATTATAATTATACATGTATCTTTTCCACAAACCCTTCCCCTTAGAAATTATTTTTCATTTATTTTTGCATTCCCATTTAAAACTGTTAATGTAAACATTTGCCTCTTAACATGTAGAGACTGAGTGAATGAGTGAATGAATGTAGAGGTAGAAATATTGGCAGATTGGGGTTTTGCATATCAGTCAAAGAGCTAAGCTAGTCAAATTAGCATGTGTTCCTGTCTTCTGATATAACCTCTCACTTCAGTTCTTATTTTCTCTCTTGTTTACATACTCCTTCACCCTCTCCTAACTTCTTCAGGGAAACAAGAATTCATGAGCTCCTACTAGGGATATGCTAATTGTATTCATGTCTTCTTCCTCAATAAGCTTCCTGCCTGGTTTGGAAGATAAGACTGTACAAATGTGAATATTATAGTAAATGTTATAGCCTAAGAGTAATGCAAATGAAGTTGTATGGCAACCTCTATCTTTTCAATGGCACCATTAATTTACCACATTTCCTAAATACTAAAACAGTATTGATTTTTAAGGCATATCAATTTAAGAATAGTATTTAGAGGAAAAGTATTATATTAAAATGCACACTGCACAACAATAGTGTACACTTATCTTTAAAATTCCATGCCATGTTGTTGATTAATATCAGCATTTAAGCCATAACACATTCTAAGTCTTAAGATTGTTCTGATAAATTTTGACCATCAGTGATTAAGCATTGCATCATGGTGATAAGCAGTGCACATGATTCTAATCTCTTTAGCAATTTTAAAAATGACAGTGTAATTTTGAAACACGTCTGATAATCCTAGAGTTTATTCTCCACTCAATATTTGGCTGAACTCATGGTTATTTGTTTTGTTTTTGAATGGCTGTTAATTATGAGTGATGGTCCCTCAGGACTCAAAAATTGGTCCCAGAAATCTCGTCTAGTTCTGAAAATTCTATGATCAATTCCAAATTTTGGAAACACTACTGTCCTGAATTACATCAGATGGCGAAAGACAAATGATCATCTAGTTTGCAGTAACTTTTCATTACAATGCTCCCTAAAGGTATAATCTTTTTTGAGGATATTTTGAATAACAAATGCTGATACAAATTCAAAATTCAACCAGCTCTGGTGGTATTGAGGCAACTAACTCTTCTCATGTTGCCATCTGACGCAATCACAGTCAGATGAACAGAGAAAGAGTTCTGGGTAAAGGATTGCCTCTTGGCAAAACTCTTGGCCATGTTATCTACCATGAGCTCAGAAGTGACAACGATTTTATAATTTACTTCACTGCCCAGCAACATATAAACTTCTTGTGACCTCAAGTCTACTTTGACATCAATTATGTTTCCCAACTTTAGAAACATTAAAAGAAAATTAAATTGAATTTTTGAGAATTGAAAAAGTATAGCGCATAACTTACAGTAATTTAATAAAGCCACATTTCCCATTTTTATACTTGCCTAGTATACTGGACACATTTCACATTTTTTGATGCCCCCAGGTTGTTGCTATGCTCTGAGCAATAGAGTTGTATCTCTGATTTTCTAATGTCAGTAAAAGTAGAGCTCTCCTATGTAAAATCACTAGAAATCATTATAGGAGACCTTCCAGGGCAATGAGGGGACTTAGTCTAAGTTGCTTCCTGTGCATATAAATGTTCTCCATACATCAGAAGTATATAAAACAGAACTTGTAAAGTGTCCAGTCAGCTAAACTTTGTCCTAATATCCACTTTCCAACTTAATTCAAGATCTAAGTATAAAGGAAGGGGATAAATGAAAGTGAAACTAAACATACTGAGAATAGTTAATGGGGTCTATGGATGCCTTCAGCAACAACAAAATGGTGTTATACAAGGGAAATCTAGTTCAGGGGAAAACTGGTAAATACAAATCCATATCTGTTCTTTTAACAAAAATAATATCCCCGGGGAAAATATTTACATTGGTTATTTGGCAATGGGATAGGTTCTGTGGCTAAAGTGGACTGTTGGTAACTACTGGAACTATTTGGAAACAAATAGAGGCAATCCTTGAAACCACGAAAAAAATAATTGCTATTAAAAAATAGCCATCAAAAGTTAAAACAGAACTTCTGTTCAAGCTCAAAAATTTTTGTACACAGAGTCATCAATTACTTTATCAAGCACATGGTCCTTGTAGTTGTCAAATGTGACTAGATCCAGCCAGCTCTGTACTGGGCAGCTTTCACTACCCTAGCATTGTCTCAATTACCTAACCCACCTCGAATTCCACAATCTAACTGTTTCTTCATCTCTGCAGTTTTTGATTACATGGTTTTCCTTCCCATGTATAGCCTTGCTTCTACATTCAGACTATAGTTTAGATTCACTTCTATCCACTGTTTCTTCAACCATTTATAACTTAAATTATTATTTTTTTCTGTAACTGTGTAGATTTCAACAGCTTTGCGTGAAGACCCACGTATTAGGACCAGCTGTGTCTTTGCTCCTTCCCATGGGCACTGCCTTCTTCTATTTAAGGATGGATCTCTTCAGTGAGAGCCACATCAATTGACTCAATAGGAGACTGCTATTTCCTACGATGAAGAGAATAAGATGGAGTATTAAAAGCAAAGTTTAAATTGGGAGTTCCCATTGTGGCTTAGCAGGTTAAGAATCCAACTAGTATCCATGCGGTTCCAGCCCTGGCCTTGCTCAATGGGTTAAAGGATCAGTGTTGCCACAAGCTGTGCTGTAGGTTGCAGACCCAGCTCGGATCTGATGTTGCCCTGGCTGAGGTGTAGGTGGCAGCTGCAGCTCCCATTCGACTCCTAGCCTGGGAACTTCCATATGCCACAGCTGTGGCCGTAAAAATACAACAATAACAAAAAAAGCTCAGTTTCAATACAAAGGAAAAATCTCTAAGATAAAAATAAGCTGTTCCTAGACTTTCATATAGTTTCTTAATAATTTCTGAAGTATATTGGAATTCTCCTGTGGCCCAGTGGGTTAAAGATCCATGCAGTCACTGAAGTGGCTCAGGTCGATTCTGTGGCACAGGTTTGATCTCTGGCCCAAGAACTTCCACACATCCCAGGTGCAGCCAAAAAAAGATAAAACAAAATGTCTGGAGTACATCTCAGGAATAAAGACTAGGTTTCCAAACTTTTACAGGCATTAAAAAGTATTAGACTATGAAGTATCTATCCAATACCTATATATCTATATATCATCTGCTACTATAAAGTCAACAGAACGCATGAACTCTACAAAATAATTATATATAAAAGCATTCATATATATTTATCATCAATAATATACATTTCAGTAAACATATATAAATAAACACACACATACACATATAAATATGACTAAGATTATTCCTATATTGACCCAGTGTGCACAGATAAAATAACAAGATATCAACAATTAGAGTACATATATGCTTACAGAGAAAATCCTATGCAAATCTAAATAACATTAATTGCTTGGATTTTAAATGATTAGAAACGGGTTTCATTTTTTCCATAAAAGAATTAACTTTATTTTGAAATTTATACCATAAGCAATGACCAACCCCAACATGTTTCAAACAACACATTCAAAATCTTGATTTGAACCTTGGTATCCTTAGTTAAAAACAGCACAGTAAGTCAGTAGAGAAAATTCCCTTCATTTTTTTGAAAACTTTATATTGCATAAACAATCTGTACAATATTAATCTCATTAACAATGATTTTAAGTTCATTCAAAATGACTTTTGTAGGAAACTCAAATTTGGAGTTCCCATTGTGGCTCAGTGGTTAACAAATCCAACGAGGAACCATGAGGTTGCGGGTTCGATCCCTGGCCTTGCTCAGTGGGTTAAGGATCTGGCGTTGCTGTGGTGTAGGTCACAGACGCGGCTTGAATCCCGAGTTGCTGTGGCTGTGGTGTAGACTGGCACTATAGCTCCAATTAGACCCCTAACCTGGGAACCTCCATATGCCACGGGTGCAGCCCTGGAAAAAGACAAAAAGATAAAAAAAAAAAAATTATGTTAAGAGTATGCAGCTTATAGTTTGGGCAATTATTAGGAAAAATAAGGTTACGTATTTTGCTCTGATCTCAAAAGGATTACACGGGGAAGAAAATAAATTTGAAACAAAATCAGGAGGTTTGCAGTTTTGGATAAACTGATTTCTGTGACTAGCATCACCCATCATGAGTGGTCAAGAGTCCAGATGGCTTCTAAAGTTAAACAAGCTTATTCTGAGCCACTAGCACCAGTCACCAGGACACTGAAAATTCAGAGATAATCACCGATTTTTTGGGAATCTCAGGCACAAACCTGTGGTTAGAATGATAGAGAAACACCCATTTCCAAATAGTATGTCGTAGTTATTCATCTGTAGGTCCAGACATTGCCTACCTCTTAATTGAGTAAACTCTGAAGTACTCCTACCAAGTGGCCCAGTGCAACCTTGGGAAGCATCTATCATCCTCTTCCCTGATTTATTTCTCATCATCTCAAAAGAGAATGAGAAATTTTGCTGCATTTTAATCTAATAAATTCAAAGCTGATTCTTATAGCTAGGAAAGGAGGGTTTTATATATATATATATATATATATATATATATATATATATGTATTCGAAAGGGGGATATATATATATATTTCCTGAGATGGAGTAGCTGACCCTGTCATCCAACCCTCTCTGTCAGGAAACATTCTTTTGAGAACACCACGGATGATGCCATGGGTCAAGGCTGGGGCCTGGTCCAAGTGGGTGGAGTTGTTTTGTTTTGTTTAGCCTTTATCTGCATTTTTTAAAAACAAAAATGTATTTAAAAATCATCTTCAATAGTGATTTGGCTCAGCCAATACATTCACTTAGACAATAAAATGGCAAAACTTAACCAAAGAAACATTAAGTGAAAGCACCATAATGGTATCAATGTGACCTTAACATGCATTCAGATGACTGGTTTGGTTTTGGAAGTTCCTTGTGTGTCTGATACTGGGTAACCTGTCCACAAGCTGAATTACACTCTGCAAGCTGGAGCAAATACTTCTAGTCTTGCAAAATCACAAAGCATATTGGATTTGTGATTTTGGATTTCAGGTTTCTCTAGCATCTATGTGTTAAGCCTAAAATGATGGTTTTCACACAATCGTGATTAGTGATTATATATATATATATATATATATATATATGGATGGTCTTGAACTTAGGAAATTAAGTCCAAGAACCAAAGGGCCAGAAGAGTTCCCGCTGTGGCTCAGTGGGTTAAGAATCTTACTGCAGCAGCTTGGGTGTCTGTGGAGGTGCATGCTCAATTCCTGGCTCAGTGTGTGGTGGGTTAAAGTAAAAGATCCAGCATTTCTGCAGCTGCAACTTGGAGGGATTCAATCTACGGCCCAGGAAATTCCATATACCACAAGTATGGCCATACAAAAGGGGGGAGGGATTGCTGAAATGGAGTACAAAGGGAAGAAAATTCCATCCACTTGAAAAGATTATAAGAGACATGGGTCAAAATAAATCCATAGGAACAGGTAAGATTCTAGCAGGTCAAGGATGAAACAGCATGCTTATCAGAGGCAAAGAGGCTTATGTTGAGGAAATAACCATGCAGATGCAGGAAAGTAATAACAGCCCCCTCCAACTGGTAAGAACTTCATGCCAGGTGCAGCCAATATTCTGCACAATTAGATCTAATAACTGGTCTGATTTCACCAATAAGATTATGGGGATAACAGTATTAACAACCCCATCATTTTACAGATACAGAAATTAAGGCACAAAGTGTTCCCATAACTTGCCTCAGAGAGTGCAACTAACAAGTATGGGAGCTGGAATTTGAACTGAGGTGAGTGCTTGTCAAGCCCAGATTTCTAACCACTAAGCTGTACTATCTATTGAGCAAAGGGGAGGACTTTAACCAGCTAAGTAGATTAAAAGACAGACTCACAGACTTTGAACACAAATTTATGGTTATCAAAGGAGACAGATGGTGAGGGGAGAGATGGATTGTGGGTTTGGGATTGGCATGTGCACACTGTTGTATGTGGAAGGGATGGTCATTGTGGACCCACTGCATAGCATAGGGAGCTCTACTCAGTATTCTATGATAACCTATAAGGGAAAAGAATCTGAAAAAGAATGGATATGAGGGAGTTCCCGTTGTGGCTCAGTGGTTAACGAATCCGACTAGGAACCATGAGGTTGCGGGCTTGATCCCTGGCCGTGTTCAGTGGGTTAAGGACCTGGCATTGCCATAAGCTGTGGTGTAGGTTGTAGAGTCGGCTTGGATCCCGCATTGCTGTGGCTCTGGCATAGGCCAGGGGCTACAGCTCTGATTCAACCCCTAGCCTGGGAACCTCCATATGCCGCAGGAGCGGCCCTAGAAATGGCAAAAAGACTTAAAAAAAAAATGAATATGAGTATATGTGTAACTGAATCACTTTGTTGTATAGCAGAAATTATCACAACATGGGAGATCAACTAGGCTTCAATAAACCTTTAAAAAATGAAAAAAAAGTCTGTAAAAAAGTAGATTGTGGGGTCCTTGCCTACCTCCTAGACAGAAGACTTTGAATAGGCATTTCTCCAACAGCATGAGTTTTTGTATTATGAATTGGAAAGAATGTGATTCAGTAATTAAGGAGCAGGACTGGCACTACTCCAGTAGCTGTTGGATATAATGTTGCCATGACTGGGAAGAAGCACCTTGCTCAGTAGAAAAACACTTCTGAGTAAACAGTGTAGGAACTCACACCTGCTTGGTGGGCAGTAAATAGATGCTCAGCTGGCGTCCTTTCTTCTGTTTCCTGCTAGAGGTTGTAAACAGCACTAGCACTCCTTTTGATTGTACAAAGTTTATTGATTCTTGTCTGATCTTACATGCTCTTCAGAATTTTCCCAGGGATGTCTCCCAAGTTTATGTTTGCCTGCTTTTATCAACCAGTTTATTATTTTTAATTTTTTCCAAGTATTTATCTGGCCCTTTTTAAGTTCTTCATTCTTGAAATTCCTGAAATAAATTTAATTTGGTTATTGCTGTTCTGGTATTATTTACTCCTTCCCTCACCTTCCACACTCCCCTGCTCACGCCCATTGAAACAATTAGTTTTATGACACAATATTTGAGAATGTGCATTTTTTGTAATATTGCTCTCGTGTACTAGCAAAAGACATTTAATTCAAAATTTAGTATGCAATGTGGAAGCATTAATGGTTTCTGAACAGGTAAGTGTTATATTAGGCGCCATGAATTAGAAAGATTAAACATCCTGTAAATGCTTTGCAGTGAGGAAAAAAGAAGATATGGAAGAAAATAAGGATGAGTCAAAGATGCCTGCATTTGGAATCTATGTGTCTGGGAGAAGAACAGTAACATTAATAACCCCAACCACAAAGACATAAGGACAAGTGTGATAAAAACATCTCCACTAACCATATTTTAGAAATACACATAATTCTTCTGTCATGAACTTTAGTTGTCTGTAACAAATTTGAATGTCACATTATTTCCCCAAGAGCACACATTCCAGCCTAAAAAATTACTTATAAGAAACAATTAAGATCAGTCTCTTCAATAATTTTGCTTTTCCATAGTCACTCTGTTTCTCTGTGTTTTTGAAAAGGCTGCGCCCAATGCTATGAATAGACAATTATGTTCAATGCCTATTATAAAGTACCTCAACTCACCCACTGCTGTGTTACCATGGAATTTAACTCTTAGTAATAAAGCATAAAAGCAGTCTAAAACCGCACTTAAAATCTATCTACTTATTGGAAGTCTCTTTATTTCTTCTACTGATACTAATCCTTACACTATGTTTTCAATAATCAAAATTAGAATGAATGCAGCAGTTGGAGATCAAATACTCATCCTAAGGCATAGACTTTGACAATCAAAACTAATTATCTAGTTATATCAGCAAAATTCAAAGGTAAAATTTTACATTATTGGGAGGGGGCTTTGTCATAAGATGTAATTACTGGTCTATTTTCCAACACACACAAAAAAGTATTCCTAGTTATATATAAATGTGCCTTGATAGTTTTTCAGTGGAATTGATAAATTATGGATTAGCCTCAACTCACCTTCCTCAGATGAACAAACGTCTAGAAATTCTCTAAGTGCAATAATCAGTTGGAACATGTCTGAACTGCTTGTCGTCATCTCTTGACAAATTACTTTGTTCTCTTCCAAGTTAGTATGATGCATGCAACTTCAGTTTATGTCTATAGAGGGCATTTCCTATGAGGTAAGAACAGATTGTGGCATCAATGCACTGCTTGAGTTTGTTTTGAATTCTGAACGTTAATTCTTAAATCTCAACAGATGGGTTATGTTTGGTAAAGTTTATTTTATTATTTATTTTATTATTTTTCATGGCAGGAATGAATTTGATTACTCTGCTAAATATCAGCTGAAAGGATTAAGATTTTTAATAAATGATCTGAACAAGCTAAATAAGCTCAATAAATAAGATAGGTATGTGGGTAGTTTTTCCATATAAACAAAAACATTCATTGAGTAATTGTCAATCAACAACACTTTAATGATCATTGAGGTCTTTTTATTCCCATGGTTCTTTCTACTATATCCAAATTTCTATTTATGTTGAGAATGTCTATCTAGTTGCTTAACTGTCTTTATTCATTTCCTCTTCCAGCTGCCATAAATTGGAGTTTTATTCCGTGGTTTCTTTTAGGTTCATATAAGAGATCTGTTGGATTACAGCAATATCACATACCTCACATTCAATGAAGGTGACTATTTCCCTCCAAATGAAAAATCTGAGTGGGTGGAGGCAATGCCCTTGGAAATACCATACCAGAAGATAGCCCAAGGATAACTAGGAAATATGACTCTGCCATAATAAGACATCAGCGTAGCCCTGGGGATCCACCTACTGTAGAAAAACAGAGCTAATCTGATCAAGGACTTTCCAAAGCAAATCGACTCTGAAGCATTTGCTCCCTGTGGGACAATACAGACTTGTCTGGTTCTCTTGGCTGCCACTGATCCTACTTTTAGAAACAACACCTGTTAAAAAATCCAGTCATCTGCCTATAATGTCAGAATTTCATTCCCCCAAACAATTTTTTTTTTCACTTTAGATGCATATCAAATGCCTAGGGAATATCTTGGTCTGGGAGTAATCCAAAGCCAATTAAATCAGAAACTCCAGAGAGAATGTGGAGCAGAATTTGGTGTTTGGTAAGAGTTCTCTGTGGCTGAGAATCACTAACCTAAGACATAAGGCCAAATGTGTCCTAATCTCTTGGTTTTGGTTATCTCACCTAGTTGAAGCCCTGTTCCAGGGGGTTGCCCATTATGGCCCAGATCACATTGCCTGGTTTGTTGCCCCCAAGATACTGGCCTGGGGCTGATGGTTGTGTTTTAATACATACTTTTTAAAAATCAAGGATAGAGAGTTTAGGAGAAGAATTAAAACATAGTTACAGAATAAGAGGACTGAAAATAAATTATTCTGAAACAAAGAAAGCAAACAAATGCTCAAGAGTTCATGAATAATGTACATGGGAACAGAAATAAGTCTTATTAAGGAAGTATACTATACAGAGTATAGACACCCAAATCTTTACTGAGTTGTGAGTAAGGCCCCCCCAGATTCACCTCTAACAATCTCTGAAGAGGCTACTTAATGCAAGACTTATAAAGGTAGATTGATTGACAGTGATGGAATCTATTCAGTAGGATGAGAATAATAAAGAGTCTGCTCCTGGGTAAGCACACACACCATCTACACATGTGATACATTTTTGCTATTAACTATGAGTTTCTCATCTATAACTGTACTCTTTAAGCAAAGTAGTTGCTTCTCATGGGCCAACAACACTCACTGGTAGGTTAGAGATGACAACCTCAAGTATGTTCTGAGGAGGATTGTTGAGGCATGCTTGGATCAATAGGAAACAAATGCTATATTGAATCAGCAATGCCAGGAAAGTGCATGCTGGCACTAGGCAATGTGCTTGCTGACCCTGTCTTAGCCATGTATGACTAACTAACAGCCATGCTGCTCACCCCATCCTGAATTATTTTCTCATTCCCTTTATCTGGATATACTTAATTTACCTATCCTTTCTCTGAATTCAAGAGTTCTCATACCCTACAATATCTGGCCAGGAGCAGGCATTTTCTCTTATCTTTTATACTAATTGAAAAAATCCTTAGTTATTCTTTCTTATTGTTAAGAGTCTAGACTTTAAGAGTTCTTAATGAACTGTGTTATTTTGGGAGATGGGGGGAGAGAAAGGGACTGCAGGGAGGTGAGTTCTAAAATTTCTGATCTTGCTTTAAAAGATCTAAAGAGTTTCTCTTTCTGTTTTTCTAATATATTCTGGAAAATGTTTTCCACTAATAACATATTTTCCAGAAATAGCTTTGTTTTTCTTCTTGCAAAGCACTGTCTCCTTGTCTTTTCCTTTCCCTACTTGGAGCTGACTTGTCACAGTAGGAAGGGATTTCTATTCTGTTCTGGGTCTGAATGAGAAAAAGCAACCTCCAACTCTAAGTGCAAAACACACCTCCACCAGAGGCCAAGAACTCTGTGCAGCTTTAAGTCTAAGGCAAATGAGAACTTGACTTGTAATGCTATCATACCCACTTCTACTTAGACTGCACTAAAATTACTGTGGAAATCATGACCTAAATTCCTCCATGTTTACTCAGCTATTTCACAAGTAATAGTTAGTTTCATACAACACAATATTTGCATATTTCTCAGTCTATGAGAAAGAAAAATACAAGAGAACGGCCGAATTTCAGAAGTGTCTATAAATTTAGCATAGAACCTAAAATGAAAAAAACCAGGACATACTAGTTGGTATCTAAATATTCTGTATCCACTCTCCTATATGATTCTGTTGTCTAATGTTCTTAAACTCATACAATCATTCCGTCCAAGTAAAGAACGTCATCTTCCATATTCTAGATAAAATTTAAAAGCATTTTAAATAAACCCATAATATGAAATGAAGCTATCTTGATGAATTTAGATGTTACAATTATGGAAATAAAGATCTGAACTTATTGAAAAAAAAAAAAAAACAGACAAAACTGTGACAATATCAAGAAAACATAACAAAATGGCCACAATTAAATAGTATTAGGAATAAGAAGTGAGTTAACTACAGATTGAGTAGAGTTTTTTAATCATAACGTAGTAGCAAGAGAAACTTTATGCCAATAAATTTGAAAAAATAGATTAAATAAATCATTTCTTGATAAATTATAACTTACCAAAATAGAATAAGAGAAAACTTGAGCTAGAATCATTTATATTTGTTAAGGATGTATTTCTTATGAATTTTTGTCTAATAAAAGGCTCCATTAAGAGAATACAAAGACAAGGCATAGAAAAGAAGAATGAATAAGCAAGTCGAAGAACAGACTATATTTGAATAAACATAACCTTAAAGATCTCAAACCCGGAACATATCCATATATGTGTGCATGTGTGTATATGTATATGTGCATGTAAGTATTTGTGTGTGTAGTTACATATTCCTGTAATTTTTTGAGAGGAAAAAAACAAATATGCAGTAGAAAATAGGTAAAATGTTGGAACAATTTGTTCAGAAAAGAGGCTATCCAAATGGGTAATAAACATTAAAAGATATGTTCATTTTCACTAGCGATAAGAGAAATGCAAATTAAAACTTCAATGAGACAGCACTATTCATTCACTGAGAGGGTTAGAATAAAAAGACTGACAATACTAAGTGATGACAAGGATATGAAGCCACTGGAACTCATGTACAGTTGGTGAGATTATAAATTGGTTCAACTGCTAAGGAAAACTGGCAGTATCCACTAAAGATGCCCTAGGCATGCCCCATGACTCAGAAATTCTGATCCTGGGCATATGCCCAACTAAAGTGTGTGTGTGTGTGCATATGTATGTGTATAAAAATAGTAGAAAGATGTTTATATTAGACTATTAATAAGAGCCAGATACTAGAATAGCTCAACTATCCATTAACATTAACATGGATGAATAAATTATATTGAGGGATTTGTTAGTTAACTTAGTCATGATATCATTAGTGTCTAGCTTCTTCCGAAAAAAAGCAAATATGAAATACACACACACACATTTCCCCGAAGCACCAGCATGGTGAAAACCAAAATACCATTATGGTTTCCTATTTGGAAGGAAAAGAACATAGCTTGAGCAATGAACTAAACAAATGAGATATCAGATGCTAAGTGTATATATGTCACATGAGGGAATGCTATAAAATAATGAGAATTAAGGAACTACAGGTTATGCAGTAACATGAATTTCATAAAAGTAACATTAAGCAAACGAAGCCAAATACAAGAGTTCATAGTATAAGATTTCACTGACATGATGTTCAAAACTAATTCATATTATTTTGAAGAACATTTTTGTTCAACTTTGCATGTGTACACACAAGTATATGTGGTGAACAACGCTATTCTCTGGAATTTTACACAACTCATTCCAGACAGTTCAAAATCAGGCTTCCAGTTAGTAGTAAAGTGAAACTCAGTAAAGGCCACGTGCAAAGAAGAGTTTACAATCCACCTTGAAAGGCTCCCAGAGACCTGAATTCAAAAAGCTGCCTAATCTTGTACTTTCTCCTTTTTAAATCTATATCCACCTTTTCCAATTTCCTTACAAAGAGAAACTGCATTTGTACTTAAACAGTGTTGCTGTTTCTTGCCAAGCAAGCAAGTAAATTTAGCTTTATTTTAGATTGTTATATAGTAGTCTTTTTTTTTTTTAATTTAACAATTTTTAGAGGTCAGGATAGTGGACACACTTAAAAGTAAGTTATAAGTTGTGTTCGTTCAGGAGGTGCTGGTAACATCCTAGTTCTTGCTCTGTGGTGGTTACATTGCTGTATTAATTCTGTGTAAATTTGTTGAGCTCTACTTTTATCACTTTAGTGCATGTTATAATTCAACAAAATTCACTTTAAGAAATACAGAATTTTGTAGCAGTTAAAAGCATTCCAAACAAAATAAACTACCTCTCAAAAGCACACTATGATGATTTACAGGCAAGTTCCACTATACTGTTAAGGAACAGATAGTTCTTGACCTTAGTCTAGAGAATAGAAATATAAAGACTGTGCCTTTATCCTTTTTTTCCAGGTTAGTATAACCTTGACAGCAAAAGCTAGACTGTTATGTACAGAGCTCACATATGAATATGACACAAAATCTTTTTTAAAAAAATTCTAAATTTAGCAGAGAAATGAACAAACAGGGAACACACAGTAACAGTAAATCAAATTCATCGTTCCAAAATCAGAATTTAGGTTCAGTGCCTTTCATATATGGGTAACCTCAGATAATTTATATATTCATGCAGACAATATTAAATTCTCAGAAATATCAAAGATACATGTAAATCTTGCATACTTTTCTTTAAAAAGATCTGATTTCTCCATTGCCCAACTAATCTTTTTGTAAGAACCAATAAGGATGAAAAACATAGAGGGAGTGGGACAAGTTTTGGTTATGCTCTAATGTATCTATCTATTCACCTCACTCTTTCAGGGAGCAAAGCCTGTCCATGAGGCTGGCTGCTCCAGATTCAAGGAAATATGTGCGTACCCCCAAGGCACAGTAGTCCTCAGAGTGTCGGGCCCAGACCAGCAGCATCCGAACTGCCTGGGAACTTGTTAGAAATGGGTATTTTTCAGGCCGCAGGTGAAATTGAACTAAATGAAGGACACTGAAGATGGGACCCACCAATTTGGGCTTAACAAGCTCTCCAGAGATTCTGATGCTATTTAAGGTCTGAGAACCACTGTCCTGGAGTAATCATCTCTCTGTTGCAAATGGGCAAGCTCTGTTTCCACTGCCATATATTCTTTCTTTCTATTTAGTCCAAGAGATAAAATGATAAGGAAGAAAGTGTTGAAAGAAGGTGTAGCCCCCTCCCAAAGCAGGCTAATTTTTCAATAGAAATGGAGAGAACTGAACCCATGTTTAACTCCTAAATATGTAAGAATATTGTGAAATCTAAAAATAACTTATGAAAAAGTATTCTGAGTTACTTGGAGGAGACTTTTTGAATATAAACTTTCATTATTTAATTACACAATAATATACAGTAATTGCAGAAAATCAGATATACAGATATGCATACAAAATGAAATAATAAGCTTGTAATTCCATTATTTACAGATAATCTTTTAAATAACTTATAAATTAATGTATTAATGTATTAATAACTAGTAGAAAAGCTCTGTCATTAACTCTGTTCCATAATTTTCTTAACTATAGTTATTATAATATTTTGGTGCCCACTCTTCCAGATCTTAAATAAAAGCTGGTCTCATATAATCTCTATAATTTTGTAACTGCATTCTATGCAAAAAAATAATAATAAAGCTATCTACATCTCCTTCTATAACACATTTTATTCTATAGTATTTTAGTTGATATATATCATTATATTGATTAAATGTGTCACAATGTACTCAATCAATTATTGAACATACCATTTTCCCAATACTTTAATACTATAATGAACATCCTTGTAGCAAATGTTTGCTCATACACTAAAATTAGATTGTTATTGCAGGTGTTTCTTTATTTCGTTTTTCTCTCTCTCTCTTGCTCTTTCTTACTCTCTTGCTCTCTCTCATACACACACATACACACATAATTGCTGTTCTTTAAATAAAAGAAGAAAACACTTTTTCAGTCTTACATGTAACTTTGGATCACTCAACAATGGTTATTACCTCCACTGAGACTTTTAAAATTGATATTAAATAGAATGTGACAAAAATGTTGGTTCTATTTACTTAAATGCAAGTATAATTTGCTAATTTTAAGATATTCCTTGGCTGTTTTTCTTCTTTTGTAAATAATTTATTCATATGCTCTGCTCATTTCTCTACCTTTGAAAAGTTGTGTTATTTTTTAATATGGCAAAAAACTGTATATATGGGGTCCTGCTTTCTTTAAAAGGTCAAACTAGTAGCAGTATAGAATAAAAGCTCTCTTTGTGTTCTCACTCAAATTCCAGGCTCTTCCCCAGAGATGCCCATTGTCTGTAATTTGTTATATATCAAATACATTGTAATCACTTACTCTAGTCATTTACACCTATACTAATATAGCAGTCATTTTTTATAAGATTTGAGAGAGTTCTTTAATTTACTTTTGTTTCTTTCACAATGTGCCATAGGAATTATTCCATATTTGTATACAGTAGAATGTATATACCATCATTTTAAAAATCATTCTTTGACAGCTAAATATTTCAGTGGTTTTCAACATTTTAACATTGTAAAAAATGTCCCAATGTTTTACATATAATCTTTTGCATGTAATCAGTAGGTTAAGTATGATTCTATTAGAGTAAAATTAAAAAAAAAAAAACCTGTCAGTTACACATCTATTAAAATCCTCTGAAGGGTAGGATGTTATCCTATCCTACCCCTGAATAAATAATCTCCATAAGACCCCTAATGTTATTTCTAGGACACTTAGTCAATCTTTTGGTCACTTTAGTCATAATAATTATGCCCCTTAACGTATATGCTAAGTACTTTCCAAGTATACACTTTCTTTTTTTTCCCTCAATTTTTGTAAAAACACTAGGAAGTAGGCATCATGATAAATGCTGGTATTTGAGATGAGGAAACTGTGGAACAGTGCTTACATAAATGTCACTTAGCTAGTAAACAGTGGAATCAGGATTTGAATGTTTGAAAATTTCTTTTAAATCCCACTCTTTAACCACCACTCTTAACTCAATTTTATAAAAATATTCTCATTTTCTTCTTAAATCAGTATTGTTTTTATCTTTCACATCTAGACTTGTAATTCCTTTGGAATTGAATTTTTGCATAGTAAGAGACAGAAGACGATAGTGTGTTTAGAAATATCTTCCCAAAATCCATGTCCATCTAGAAATTCAGAATGTGACTTTACTTGGAAATAGGATCTTTAGAGATATAATTAAGGTAAGGATCAAGATGAGATCATATATGGAGTTCCCAGGAGGTTAAGTTTCCAGCTTTGTCACTGCTGTGGCTTGGGCTGCATCTGCGCCGTGGGTGCAATCCCTGGCCTGGGGAACTTCTGCATTCAGTGAGTATGGGCCAAAAAAAAAAAAAAAAAAAAATTAAGATGAGATCACATTAGAATCCAATGAGATAGTCCTTATGCAAGAGAAAAAGACAAAAAAGGACAGTAGAGACACACATGGAGAAGAAAGCAAGGATAGAGGCAAAGATTGGAATGATTTGCCTAGAAGGCAAGGAACACCAAGGATTGTTGACTATCACCAAAAGCTAGGAGAGAGGTATGGCATGGTTACTCCCTTGGAGACTCCAGAAGGAACCAACACCTTGATTTAGGACTTCTGGACTCCTGAACTGTGTCAAGAAAAAATTCCTGTTTAAAGCCATGCAATCTTTGTTAATAGCAGCCCTATAAGAACTAATACAGGGATAAAAATATTTTGTCTTCCAAATCCACATCAAATTGACCCAGCATCATTGAATGAAAAGTCATACTTTACCTGTGTTGTCACCTTTGTCATAATCAGGCAACTAAATTTGGGTATCTTTGGGGATTCTCTGTTGTGCTTTATTTATCTGTATGGTATCATCTTACCACAGTTTTTTATTTTTTCTGGAAATTTATGTTCTTTAGTTTTGTTGTTCTCCAAGATTGCCTTGGATTTTCCTTAGGATATTAATTTCAATATGAACTTTAGAATCAGCTTAGCAATTTCCACAAAACATCTTTATTTGAGAGAGGATTGGCATCTTTACAATATTGTCTTTCAACTCATCAAAAAGACATAGCCTTCCATTAAGTTATATATTCATTAACTGCTCTTAACAATATTTTGTGTATTTCAGTATGAACTGTTTGTACATCTTTTTTGTCTACTTTTACTACATTTCAACTTTTCTGCTGTTATCATGAATGGGGTTATTTTTAGAAATGCTCATTCTCTATGAACTTTTTGTCTAAATATATAGAAATACAAAATATTTTCATGTTTTGATCTTGTGTCCACTGACTTGGCTAAATTCCTTTTGTAATTTTCACAGTTTATCTTGGATTCTCCTGGATTTTTTATGAATAGACCATGTCATCAATGAATAGTCACAGTTACATTTTTTTCATTCTCAACTCTTATAATTTCTACTTTTTCTTGCACTATTGTTGTGATCAAAACTCCACTGGATGGATAAATAAAAGTGGTGGTGACAGGGAGTTCCTGCTGTGGTGTGGTACGTTAAGGATCTGGTGTTGCTGCAGCTGTGGTACGGGTCACAGCTATGGTGTAGTTTGCAGCTGTGGCTCAGATTTAACCCCTGGCCTAGGAACTTCCTTATGCAGCAGATGCAGCCATTCAAAAAAAGAAGAAGTGGTGACGACAGGCAAACTTACACTGTTTCAGCCACTTCTCCAGCTCAGGTCTAATATGAACAGAATGCCTGCTCACTGGGTTCCTCTGAGTCTTCCAAGTTGAAGCAAGAAGAAGAGGGAGGAGGCACAGAGAAGGTCTGCCTTGAGTCTGCATTACTCTCATCTGGTCAGAGCAGATATTCAATCAGATGCAGTGCTCCCTGGAGATCCCTCAGCATTGATAAACTTACCAGTAGTCTCATTAGGAAGGCTGTGCCTCCTCCACTCAACCCCTGGTTTCTCAATAATTCCATGCAGATTTCCTTTTTGGCTCTCATCCTCATCTACCTTCCAGGAAGCCTTCTTGGTTTCAGTCCCTCTAAGCTGGCTTCAGGCCAGCCCCCTTCCCATGCTTGTTCATAGGAAGCACCCTTGAAGACTTTGTATCTTCAAACCATGAAAGGACCACTGGAGCCATCTCTTCTTGTTCTCCCATGACAGCCACCAGCCAGCCTGTCTCTCAAATCAGACTTTTCTGGCTGCAGACCTATCCCAGGAATCTACACCTCATCAACTCCAGGGGACACAGGTCAACAGCCTGAGTGGTTTCCTGGGAAGTCTTTCTCACTGGGCTTGAATTAAGATGGGTTAATTCTGCTCCCCTCACCCAAAGCAGAAGAAAACAGAAGATACAACACTATTCCAGACTCTTGCAAAAGACTTTATCTCTTTGCTTATTTAAAATGGGTATTGAGCTGAGGATAACACACAAATTTCCATCCATCTACTTCTTCCCATCTTCCCTTTGAATATTTATGACCTATTTTTTTGAAAATTCTACAGAAACTAAGACAGAGGAAATCAGTTTTATTATTGTGTTTTGGGTATGTGTAAATATTTGACCATTTCTGCATTAAGAAGTTTGTGTGGGGTTTTTATTTTATAAAATTTCTTAAAATTAAGAATATCTAACCATATGTTATAATTTTCTCAGTTTAATATATAATCCATCTTTATTATCTGAATTATGAAAAATTCATGGAGTAATTTAGATTAAAGCATTGTATATAAAAGCTTGTATTTGGTTACTACTTAAAAGAAAATAAATTATGTGAGAAAATTTATAAAATAAAATAGCCCAGTGTCATAAGTTGCTTCGAAGCTAAATACCGTCATTAGAAGTCACTGCATCTTGGACTTTAACTCTTCACTCCAAGTACCGGGACCCCATGTACATTTCTAGAGGTTTGTACTCTTCCTGGTCCCCTGTGGGTACAGAAAACTTCAGTGTTAAGCACTGTTTTCCAGGCTAGAACATCGCCTAAATTGCCTTACTTCTTACCCTGTAATTACAGTGCTGGGACCATACACTGACACAGTATTCATTAGAAATCCTATACTGGGGCAGGGCAAAAAGAAACCAAAACAAGGAAACTTCTCTGTGCTTTAGCTTCTGTTGGCTAACTGTGGAAGAACAGTTCCATTTCCATGGTCGCTATGCAAACAACATCTCTCTTGCATAATAATGTTCTTACTCTGAAAAGACTTAGCTGGCCTACATGCCTAGGCTGCATGAAGACACCTAATTAGCCCTTCTAATGCTGCAATTCAAGGCAACCCTGCATGTTCTCCTCCGCAGAGAACTAATATTATTCCATAAATTAGTCCTCCACCTTCCAGCAGAGTCCAAGTTGAAATCTTACTTCAAAAGTTTTCTGAAGGGGGAGGCGAATCAAACCTTCTGTCCTTTGCATCTTAACTTTTAAAATATGCATTAAAGTAACAGAATGAACTGTTAAATGGCTTTTTTAAAAAAATCCATTTGGTTTCCTCACACCCTAATTAGGTCACTCCTCCAATGGCACAAAACTTAAAATACTTCCTCACTTGTGTCAGTCTACTTCTTTATTTATAGAAAAGGTCATTTTCTAAATCACATTAATGTATGGATTAGGAAGTAAATCATTCATCATAACATAATTATTCATATCTCATGTCAAACAATCATATAATTTGAGTCAGAAAAAAATGAAAGGGTAAATATTTCCTCTGTCGATACTGTACTTTCAAAAACATAAAATTGTATCTATAACACAGATACAAATATGTTTGTGTTCAGACATGGTACCTCTTCTACTTCTCTGGCTCTTCCTATTTACTAGTCTCTCTTCAGTCTTTAAACCTCCGAGTTTCTGAAGCCCAATAACACACTTTTTTTTCTACTATATCCCCTTAATCCCTAAGCAACTCCAACCACCCCATGGATTCAGTTAAAGCCTCTTGCATTTCTATTTCAAGACAAATGTCTCCACTGAAGTTCATGCAAACATATGCAATCATAACTTTTCCTTTCACTGGAACCCACCAGCAAGCTCAACTGCTTCATTCCCAAAGCTGACCCCTGGCTTGGGCCACCTTAAGCCAGGCTTCTACAGGAAGTCTCCATCTCAGCAAGAAGTGTTGCCTTACTTCCAACTGCTGCAACAAATACCCTAGACTGGGTGGCTTAGACAAACAAACACTTATTTCTCACAGTTCTGGAGGCTGGGAAGTCCAAGATCAAGGAGCTGGCAGACTCAGTGTCTGGCGAGGACCCACTTCCTGGTTTGCAGACAGCCTCTTTGTTGCTATATCCTTACATAGAGGAGGGAGTAATTGTCTCCGGTGTCTCTTCTTAAAAGGGCACTAATTCTATTTATGAGGGTTCTACCCTCATCATCTAATTACCCCCCAATCTACTAATACCATTGCATTGAAGATTGGAACTTCAACCTATAAATCTTGGTGAGTGAAGGACACAAACATTCAGTCTATAGGAAACTTGAAATCATCGTCAATACCTCTCCTTCTCTTTCTAGATACTTTCAGTCACCTCCTACAAAAGCTCTCAAGTCTGTTCTCTTCTTTCCAATGAATATTGCCACCCCAGTATAACTGTCTTCTTTCTTGTATTGGAAGTATAATAGAATACTACCTTCCTAACTGTCCTGTTGGCACCATTATATTACTCTACATTCTATTGACTTTGTTGATATTTTAAAAGGTGGGTTCAATGATGTCAACCTCAGACTTATATAAACACTTTTACAGCTTCCCACTTTTCTTAAAATAAAGATAGAATATATGTAGACTCCTTATGGTCTGACCCCTGGTCTCTCTCACTGTCTTACCTTGACCCACTTTGCTTTCTTACTATCCTTGTCACATTTTCTTCCATTTCTGAGAACATTTACAGCACCATCCCACCTCAGAGCTTTCATACATACCATCACCTTGACCTGGCACTCTATCTGCACCTTATACTCCCTTCATCTAATTGAGGACTCCTGTGGTGACACAAAGACATGATGCTCAAGTCCCCCAAGGAAGAGTTTATTGTCCCAATGGCTGGGGGTACAGTTGATAGACAGCTTCAACTATTATCCTGCTCAGGAATTGCCTCAGACTCAGGGAACTGCTTTGCCCAAGGTCATGCCCTTTTTGGAAAAGCCCACAACCAATGACTGATGGAGGCGAAGGGTAACAGGATAATTCTGATGGGACATGGTAGCTCCCTGTGAGGTCGGCAAAGACCTACCTCAACAGCTTGACTTCTCCCGCTGCTGGCCATGTCCTTCCCCTTCCTGCCACACTTGTGGATCCCAGTGACTCTCTCTAGTAAATAGCCTGCCCACTAAACTGTATCAGAGTCTGCTTCTAATTACTCCTCCTCCAGAGGTCTGCTTAGATGTCACTTCCTGAAGGAAGCTGTGTAATAGTTTCCTAGGGTTGTCAAAACAAATACCCACAAACTTGGTGACTTAAAACCACAAAAATTTATTTTCTCATTTCCAGAGACTAGAACTCGGAAACCAGTGTGTTGGCTGGACTTCTGTCTCTGCGTGCTCAGGGGGCAGCTCCTTACCCGCCTCTAAGAGCAGCTAGTGGTAGCTGGCAATCCTTTGCTTTCCTTGGCTTCTAGATGCATCACTCTAATCGCTGCCTCCATCTAGACTTGGGCTTCTTCCCTGTGTAAAAATCCCCCTCTGCTTATATGGACACTGGTCATATTAGACTTAGGGCCGATCTTAACCTAATAGAACCTCCCCTTAACTTATTTATATCAGTGAAGATTCTATCTCTAAATAAAGTTGCATGCCCCAGGTTCAAGGGGTCAGGACATCATATCTTTTTGGAGCCACCATTTAACCCATAAGCTATGTTATTGAGGACATCTTTGGTTGAAAGTTACATAAATGGTAGTAAATATTTATCATTCTTTCTAGTGACCAAACATCTTTGAACAGTTTCATGCTATTTTCCTACTACTCACCATGGAACTCCCACGTGTGTTTCCTCATCCTCCTTGGGACTATGGATGAGAGCACGTTAATTTTCGTCATCAGAAATATTCCTGCCAAACACAGAGCTGGAAGTCAGAGGTGCAAAGAAGCAGTATCTGTAAAGAATCTCTTTGGGCAGTAGAAGGACAGAGACATTCAGTTTCCAGAGACAGGAGCATAACAGTCTACGTACTGTCAACTGCAAACCCACAGTGTGTGTATCCAAGGAGAGCAGCCGAGGCATCTTCAGCAGACCAGTTATGTCCTGTAATTCTGCATATTGATCGTGGATGTGTTGTTTCTAAGCGTGGCTCTCTGGCCAGCCCAAAGATTCAGTAGGGTTTATAAAATCCTTTTGAAACTGCCTTTCTTCTTAAACTAGTGGGAATTCATAACTATTGTGTGTAACTAAGCCCCTAACTTATGCAGAAATCCAACTTGTGTTAGTTTAGATAAAAGACATGAAATAAATGAAATGTAATGAAAGTAAATTTACTGGTTCAAACCTCTGCAAGGCTTTAGCAGGAAAGTTAGTATCTGATATGCAAAATGCTCTCAAGACTTCTATTTTTTTTCATCCCATCCCTTATCTTTGCTTTTCTCTGTGTGACAAATTCATTATTCCCCTCCACTGGGACTGGGGCCACCAGAGGCCCCTATACTTCTATCCTGAGTTTTAAAAGCAGAAAGAAAAGAGTTTCTTTCTTTTCTTTCCTTTTTTTTTTTTTTTTGTAGTTCCAATTTTACAGATGCAAGCCCTTTGATTACCCAATTGGAGTTATACATGCCCAATCCATGCATAAATCAGTATGGTCAGGAAATCGAGTTACTCTGAATTCATTCCAATCACTGTGGCCAGAAAGACAGGTCATCTGAATCCCTCTAAGAACACATGCCAGGGTGGAGAATGAGAAGACAGAGGCAGAGTCCCTCTGGCAGGGGCGGGGGAGGGTTTGCAAGTGGGGAGAGAGTAGATGGCATGAACACAACTGCTGGAAAAATCACTACAAACCTGGCCATTACCTTAATTTACATATACTATACATATTTTCTGTGCTTACAGATAAAGTTTTAGCTGTGGTTACAAATAACAAATACTATCCCTTTAGGACTTAATGGTAGTCAAATTGGTCATTCTATACATGAATTATAGTAGGGGCTCCATATAGACAAAAATCGTGTTATATTCCTATTGTCTAAGGGATATAGCAAATGGGATATGGGGGGAAAATAGCATTTATTAAGCAGTCAAGTAAAAAAATGATGCTTGGGCTCAATGAATGAATCTAGGACATAGTAGTAGAGTAATCAAGAGGTAGCATAAATTTATAAAAGATAATACTGACTCTTCATCCAATTTATAAATTATTTAATTATTACAAGATAATAGAATTATAAAAAATAACTTTGAATTAAATTAATGCTGATCTTAGTAGTTGCATGGATTTAAACAAGTTTCTTCTCCATGATCTGAGTTTTTCATCTATACAAAGAGGATGATATTAAGACCAATGTCGTAGGATCCTTGTAACCAGTAAGTATAATATTGAGAGACACATAGTTTTCACTCAATAAATGTTTATTTTAATATTATCTTTAACAGATCCAACAGTCTACCAGATGTTTTTTACAATCTCAATATCATAATCATATTAATATACCTCTGCCTGTGTTTATTCTAAAGACAGTGCTCTTGTTTTGTTCTAGTACATCTATATTCTCTTGAAGGAAACTTAGCCTCTTTCTTTTTCCTTTTTTCTTTTTAGGGCTGCACACATGGCATATGGAAGTTTCCAGACTTGGGGCCAAATCAGAGCTACAGCTGCCTGCCTATGCCATAGCCACAGCAACATTGGATCTGCGCTAAATCTGCAACCTATGCCACAGCTCATGGCAACGCCAGATCCTTTAACCCACTCAGCGAGGCCAGGGATGGAATCTGCATCCTCAAGTATACTAGTCAGATTCTTAACCTGCTGAACCACAATGGGAACTCCCCTTAGCCTCTTTCTCAAAAGAAAAAAAAAAAGAGTAAATTTTTCATAAGCAGAGATAAAGAGACAAAATCCCTTTTAACATCTATTCAGTCTGGGGATTAGAAGTGGAAAGCAATCAAAGGATTTCTTAAATAAAATACACATGACTTTGTCTTATTAGTGTCATTTCCTTCTTTATAGCTTTAATCCATTAATTCTCAGGTGGAGATCTTGTTGCAATGGAAGGTGGAAAAAACCACTGGGTATTGAGAGAAACATTAGGCATAGGTTTCCATCTCCCATTCTGAAAGTGAGAAAGTAGTTACATATAGTCTCAAAATGGGATTCCCTAAATTATTTTCATAACAACAAAATTTACAGATATAATTAGCCTATATCCATAATCGTCATTTTTTATTTTGATAATTATAGTACCATTTTTTGCCAAACAAAGGTGCCTTACTCCTAGAGAGAGATTCAACAATGAATGAAGGGGTTGATGATTACTAGTCCCACATCTGAAGATATGATTACTGTGAACCTATCAATAAGATTTCTCACCCCTAACAAAACTGATCCCTGGAGCAATTTACCTTTTCCCCCTTACCACTTTGAGAAAAGAAAAAAAACAAAAATAATCCTAGAATTCCTGCCCCCCAATTTTCTTTTTACTCTAAAAAGACACAGGTTGGTAAACATGAGTATATTTGTACAATACATAAACGTACAGGAAATATAGGAAATGTGTCATTAGTTTGTAATTTTGTAATTAGTGTGTTTGTGATATTTTTGCATCTGAAGGACAAACAAAAAAAATAGAGTCAGGGACATTTGTTCAAGTTATTGCTTTTTGAACTATCATTTTAGGAATATAAAAACGGCTTTAGGGTTCATCTTAGAATGGTGCCATCTGTTCTTATTATCATTTCTCTCCAACAAAGACTATATTGTTTCCTATAAAGGTATAATCTTGCAGAAAATGAGTTACAAAATGTTAACTTCAATCTACCTCCCATCTTATTATGTAATTCTATCTCTAAGCCAAATATATAACTAACAAATGGCTTTAAAAATGAAAACATTGCCTTGTCGAATCACCATTTTACGGGCATTCAAAAGAAAAGCAGATTGCATTTGTTTTGTTGAATATTTTTAAGGGTAATAACTCTTCATACTTCTTTAGAAAGGTGAAAAGCATTCTAATCTACCCAATCATCTGAATATGTACTTACTTTTTCTTATTGCAACATCTTCAAGTTCATAATCATAAAATAATTTTTTCTTATTTTTAGAGACTGTCATTCTGCCATCTGGCAAAGTTACTCCTTCATCCACGTATTCTTTCATTTATTCAGCAATATAATTTTTAACATTAGTGGTACTGTGTGCCAAATATCAGCATGCTCACTGATGAGCAAACACACACCTGGATCCAGTCCTCACAGATTATTTGCATGCCTGGCCTATCCTCACCATTTATTTTCAACTCAAATATCATCCCTTCAAAGACACCCAATTGGTCACTATATCAAAGGAGGTGCATTCAGTCTGTCGTAGTAACACTGCCTTATTGATTTTACTAAGCAAATCACCATCAGATAGTATAATATTCATTCACTGGTTTGCATGATTATTGTTCATATCCCAAGATACCATACAAGTGCCATGAAAGCAAGTATCCTACCATATCTCATTCATTGCTGGGTCCTCAATATCTTGAATAAAAACTGACATGTAGTGGAAACAATAACTATTTAGTGAGTAAATGAAAAATTCTATTTGGGGAGATAGGCATTTATCAAATAATAAGTGTGACTGGGTCGCTTTGCTATACAGTAGAAATTTACAGAACAGTGTAAACCAACTATAATGGACAAAATAATCATTTTTTTAAAAAGTATGTGCAAAAGCTCAACTATGATGAGTGCTACAAAAGCATTGGTATGGTTTTGTAAGCTGTAGAAAGTTTACTGGTGAGGACTATGCTAGGAAAGTCATGCCTGAACTCAGGGCTTCATATAATTTAAATTCTCCATCTGTCCAAGTTCAAAAATGTCCAAAGGTCCTAGTACAGGAATTAAAAGATGGCCATCATAGCTAAAATGAATAGTAAGAAATGAGAGGCTGGAGAAATTGACATAGTGGCTTTTCATTTTTTGTGACCATGACCCACAGTAAGAAACCCATTTTATATCAAGAACCAGTGGATATACACACCCATACTTAGATATTAAAAATAGAGAAATAACTGAAACAATTATTATCCACAAAATAATTTTATTACCCACTAATGTGTCACATGCCCAGTTTGAAAAATATTGGACTAGACTGTCCATATAAAGACCTCTTTATCCAAAAAGGTGAAGAAGAGACTTAGGGAGATGTACATATTTTTTTTTAAAAAGATTATTTTGTTACAAGGTGGAAACTAGATCCTGGTGAAGGTTAGGTTTCTTGGGATTGGTAAACAATTCATACAGAGAGATAGTGGCAACAGAGATCAAGAGATTGTAGGGCAAAAGGAGAACAGAAGAACAAATCTGGTAATATTTGGAAGATACAAATCAGCTCCACTTCATGCACTGTGTATGAAGAAGGCAGGATATTAAGGGCAATTCATATATTTCTGCCATGCACAACCACATAGATGATGGTGCCACACAGTGAAGGTAGAAACTCTGGATGAAGGCCAAATGTAGTGAGTGAAAAAGACATGTTCTGTGAGTTCCCACTGTGGTTGCATGGGTTATGAACTTGACTGGTATCCATGTGGATCCAGGTTTGATCCCTGGCCTCACTCAGTGGGTTAAGGATCTGGCATTGCTGTGAGCTGCAGTGTAGATCCAAGACTTGGCTCAGATCACATGTTGCCATGGCTGTGGTGTAGTCTGTCAGCTGCAGCTCAGATTCCACATGCTGCAGGTGTGGCCCTAAAAAGAAAGAAAAGGAAAACAATATTCTGTTTGACTTGTGTTGACTTTGAGACATGCAAGTGATGATTTGGAACAGACAAGTAGGTGTACAGACCTGCAGTTCAAAGGCAAAGTCTGAACTAGAGATTTATATTTTTGGTTTATCTAAAATTTAAATCACAAGTATGGATGATATCACATAAAGAAGTGAATTAGGAGAGGAAAGAGCAAAGGACAAATCCTTGTGAAATCTCAGCATTTGAAGTGTGAATACAAAGTAAAGGAAGATGAGCTTGTAAAGAAGAACGAGGAGTTAGAAGAAAAAAAGCAAAAAATATAGTGTCATGTAGACTAAGAACTTATTTCAAGAAGAGAATGTTTAATTAATTCTATGTTTACTGTACTGAAAACATATCCTACCTGTTTAATTTGTATTTTTTTTTTAAAAATTATCAGAATACAGTTGACTTACAATGTTGTGTTAGTTTCAGGTATACACTAAAGTGACTCAGTTATACATAGACATATATCCTTTCTTTTTCAGATTATTTTCCCATATAGGTTATTATAGAATATTGAGTATATTTCCCTGTGCTATATAGTAGGTCCTTGTTAATTTTCTATTTTATGTTTATTAGTGTGTATATGTTAATCCCAACCTCCTAATTTATTCCTCCCCCTCCATGTTTCCCCTTTGGTAACCGTTAAGCTTGATTTTGAAAACTGTGAGTCTATTTCTATTTCATAAATAAGTTCTTTGGTGTTATTTTTATTAGATTCCACTAAAAGTGATATCATATGATATTTGTCTTTGTCTGACTAACTTCACTCAGTATGATAAAGTCTAGGTCCATCCATGTTGCTGCAAATGGCATTATTTCATTCTTTTTTATGGCTGAGTAATATTCCATTGTATATAGGTACCACATCTTCTTTATCTATTTATCTGTTGATGGACACTTAGCTTGCTTTCATGTCTTGGCTATTGTAAAGAGTGTTGCTATGAACGTTAGAGTGCATGTAACTTTTCCAGTTATGGTTTTCTCCAGATGTATGCCCAGGAATGGGACTACTGGGTCATATGGTAGTTCTGTATTAGCTTTTAAAGGAACTTCCATACTGTCCTCCATTGTAGCTGCCCCAATTTACATCATCATCAACAGAGCAGTAGGGTTTAATTTGTATTATTCTTTTTATCCTTTTTTTTTTTTTTTTTTTTTTTTTTTTGTCTTTTTAGGGCCACACCTGTGGCATATGAAAGTTCCCAGGCTAGGGTTTGAATCAGAGCTATGGCGGCTGGCCTATATCACAACCACAGCAATGCCAGATCCAAGCCTTGCCTGTGACCTGAACCAAAGCTCTCGGCAATGCCAAATCCCTGACCCACTGAGTCAGGCCAGGTATGGAACCCACATCCTCATGGATACTAGTCAGGTTTACTTCTGCTGAGCCACAACAGGAACTCCTAATTTGTATTATTCTTAATGTTGCTGTTATTATTATTGCTGTGTTGCTTAGAAGAGAAGGTTAGTATCCATACATGTGGACTCCCTACTGTTTTTATCTGTTCTCTCCTTCTTAATTTTACTCTCTTTCTTATCCAGTTAAGATAGCATTCTCTATCATTATAACTACTCTCTTCTCAATTCCTTTAATTTTCCTGCTTTTCTATCCTTTTGTGACATATTTCTAGGGAAATGTCAATCCTGAATAAATTCACCTATTTCACTTCTTTGCTCCTAGATAATGTTGGAATCAACCAACAACCATCCAGATTATTGCTTTCATAAATTCCTGGATATTTACTATCTACTAAACAACAATTCTTCCTTTTGCTCCACTCAGGTGTGTATTTAATTTTCTACAGATACCATGTTAAACCTTTTTCTTTTTTTTTTTTTTTTTTTTTTTTTTTTTTTGGTCTTTTTAGAGATGAACCTGTGGCTTATGGAAGTTCCCAGGCTAGGGATCTAATCGGAACTAGCTGGCCTATACCACAGCCACAGCAACGTAGGATCTAAGCCAAGTCTGCAACCTACACCACAGCTTACTGCAACATCAGTAATGCATTAACCCAATGCGAGGGGCCAGGGATTAAACTCTCATCTTCATGGATACTAGTCGGGTTCATTACTGCTGAGCCACAAAGGGAACTCTCATGTTGAATATTTACTGTTTTATGCTAATCCTACCACTTGCCCCTCTCAATCTCAGGAAGTGACTCTTCTCAAGTTAATGGGAAAACAATAACAAATCATGAAATCATTGGACAGAAAATTGTTCAACATCCCATCACTGATTCTAAAAGCAACGCTTAGAGACTGCATAAGATAGGACTGAAAAGAATGGGATTTAGATATAGACAGTTGGTGACTTTTGGCACATTACTTAAATTTTTGTGTCTCAGCATCCTCCTCTATAAAATGGACACAATTCTAACATCTAACCTAAAAAGAGACTGTATTGTTAAATGATATAGTGCAGTAGATTCAAACTTGGGTGAGTGTCAGCCTCACCCAGGATAGTTATAACACAAATGGAGCCACATTCCCAGTTTCTGAATCAGTAGATCTAACATCAAGCCCCAGAATTTGCATTTCTAACGATTCCTAGGTGATGCTGACTTTGCAGCCCAGGCTCGGGAACCAGAATTTGGGAACTACTGATCTAGTAAGTGAGAAGTACTTAGAAATGTGGTCAGCACATAATAAGCACTCAAAACCTTTTTTTTTTTTTTTTTTTTTTTTTTTTTACCATTGATGCATATCATTTCCTTCCTTTATCTTCAAACAGTGGGAAAGCCCCTCTCCTGCACACAGCTCATCTTCTGCATACAGGGGATCTGGGACCCATGACTTTCTGCTTGCTTAAGCAATTTGATCAATCGATTATTTGCTACTAAGCTTTTCTTTCCATCTTCTCCCTCTCTGCATATTTATTCTGTTCTGAATTAATAAACTAGAACTGTAAGCACGTTTCTTCTACGTTAAACAGACAAAAAAATCAATGTCAATACCTTGGCCCCTTTTAATAACCATCCTGACTCTCTTTCCTTTACTAAGCCAAACATTTAAAAATAGAGTTGTTCGCTCTTTCTCCAGTTTCTGAACTCTTGCAAATTCCCCAGCAAACTGCCCTCTGAACTTATTATTGTCCCCAGTATTGCTCAAGAACTCAGCACTAAACTTGCTGTAGGTAAAGGCAATAGCTATTCATCTCCTGTGGATGCCCCTGGCATTGCTGACCATGTCCTCCTTCCAGAAACCTCCTCTTCTCTTCATCTTAAGTCCACACTCTCCTGGATTTTCTCCTTCAGTTCAGCTACTCTTTCCCAATCTTTTACAAATTTGTCTTTTCTGTGCTTTTTCTTTTTTTTTTTTAAATACAGATTTGTTTTATTTTATTTATTTGTTTGCTTGTCTGATTTGAATCTTATTCAGGAAATTTTTCTCTTCTGAGTCCTCACTGTCCCTGAGCAAATTCCACTGAGGAATTAATATTGATTTGCAGGCATAATTTATTATATAAAATAAAGAAAATATTTCAGAGGCAGTGAGTAGAATTAAAATATTTGAATTGGGTGCATTCAGAGGAGTAAAAATGTCATCAAAATCTTAAAAGAAACAAAAAAATGGTGAAATACTGGAGTTTCCTGGTAGCCTAGCAGTTAAAGACTCAGTATTGTCATTGCTGTAGCATGGGTTTGATCCCCAGCCCAGGAATTTCCACAGGCTGCTGGTGCAGCCAAAGGGGAAAAAATGAATAAAAAATGAGGAAATGCAGAATGTTTGTATTATTTTCACCATAGGAAAAAAGAGCCAACAAGGAGAAGTTTATAAGCAAGGCCCTTCTGTTCATTCACCACACTGTGGACTCCCTTTGAAATAGAGGCCATCTTTTTGCCAATAATGCTTAAATTGGGGGAGCGCACATGAATGAAACTAATACTTATCAGAGGTAGGAAACTCAAGGTCTAATTAGCTTCACCTTGGGAGGAATAGAGTTTGGATCATGTAAAGTGAGTTAAAATTGATCCAGAATACTTGGGAGCTTCTAGAGACTGAATGTGTATTGTTTCTTAGAAAATTTTATTTTTTAGCCAGTGCCAATAAGTTATAGGGCTGCATATTGGCCTTATGTCTCATGTTCTGCCAGTAAAGATTACTACCCAGGAGAAATCTTGGGTGAAAACCAGCATAGTTCATTGGCTGGGTGATTGCTGAAAGTAAGGTTATCTGCTGCCTTGTTTCCTCTTCCTGGGATGGTTGGATCCCATTGCTCATTCACAGCACAGACCCTGCATGTTTTCAGATGTGTCTATCTAATCGCTAGATGGCTGTGCTTGAATGTTTCAGGTACTTCAAACTCAATATTTACAAAGCTGAACTCATCATCTTTCCCCACACCTGCTTTTTTACTTTTGTCTTCCTAGTGAATGGAAACTCCCCCAACCCAGTTGATAGTGATGGAAAATTGGATATGGTTGTTCTTTCTTCTTTCTCCCTCAATCTCCCATCTTGTTGATCATTATCATATTCAATTGTGTCTACCTCTTATACTTTTAAGTCAATCCAGCCACCATCTCCAATTTAGTTATTCAGGCCACTCTCATCCTTCCTGTAAAAGCTGGGGATGTGTTGCATAATACTATCTTCTACAGACATACACCTAATCGGTCCTGCATAATGCTTAGGTTCTCTTTGGTAGATAATAACTGTCAAAGAACTTCAGAGAGCAAAGTTTAACTATGCCCTCATTACCTTCCTATTAACTTTTAATAAGAAAAAATCTCAAGCCAAATTCTGACAAATCTATAGACATTTATTATACAGAGAGACTTTGGTAAAATTCAATCCTTGCCTCTAATTGGGATCATGCCATTGGAAATCCTCCTAAATCAATGCCTGAACATTGGATCAATCAAAGCTCAAACCTCAGGCATCATCCTTAAAGGAAATAAGCTTCACACACTCAGTAAATTCACACACTCTGTTCTGGTGATCCTTGATAATATCTACAATATTGTAGCCATTCCATGTCTTGGTTCTGGTGATGCTTGATAATATCCACAATATTATAGCCATTCCACATGTCTTGAAAACTTAGTATAACTAATGATAATCTCTTTCATTCATCATGCTAATTGACAGGCCTCCATTTACATCAGTAAATCACAGAAATATCTTCTTGGATCCACCTCCTAGAGTAATGAAAATAAAAACAAAAATAAACAAATGGGACCTAATTAAACTTAAAAGCTTTTGCACAGCAACAGAAACCATTAAAAAAATGAAAACAACCCTCACGACTAGCTTTTAGACTTTGCCTACAGAGTAGTTCATTGCTAGAAAAATTAATGAGTGGAAATATTTAGTTTTATAAATCAACTTATTCAGCAAAACCGTCACAGACAAAATTACACAATTTATAATATCTTTTCATTCAAAATATGAGGCATACAATGTGAATTGTCCTAACTTGGTGTTTATTTATTTATTTATTTAATTGTTATTTCCACAATACAATTTTTTTTCAACAGTACAGCAAAAATTTGGTGTTTATATATTTCCTTTTCCAAATTCATAAGAATGCTCCCGTTCTTGGGGACCTCCTCAAACTCTGGTTTAAAAAGGCTAAAAATAATGCATCTGTCAATGTAAAGGACAATGTTAAACTGCTAAATTATCTATATAACTTCAAAGAACAGCTTGACTTTTCCCCTCTAAAGTCACAATTTTGATTTGGAATATTCGTATACGGTTTTATCTATGGTTTCATCACACCAATAGCAGTTCATGCCTATAGAGTTTATGTTTATGTTTAGCTATGGGAAAATGGAGGGAGATCATATAATAGATCATCATCAGCTAATTCTTCATGGTTGGCTGAAACCTTAACAATAGGTTATGAGGCATTTGAGTATCAACAGTAGCAAAGACTAGGAATACCTAACTATGCTTCATAGTTACAAGCACTGCCTGGCCCCAGCATCACTGCTGTAGTGAGAACCTTCTGGCTGCTGAAGTGCTCACTCTCCCTTTGTTCCAGATATGAACTGGCTTAGCTACATGCCCAGGCCCTGTGACCAATTTGATATCAATGAAATGCACTCTAGTGACAGAGTTTGGGGGTTGATCTCCCTTTGTTACTCCAGATACACTGAGGGACCACAATGCCTGGGTCTCTGGGCTCTGGATCTCACAGAAACATTTGCAAAATCATTTTTATTTGTAATTATTTCTGAAAATCTCCCCATTCAGACTGCGTGGACCCAGCTTGTGCACCCGGATCCATTTTTCCTCAGGGTGGCTGATTTACCCAATGGCCATTCAGGCTGTTCAAGTGGCCGACTCAAGCCATTCTTCCTCAACTGCAGAAAAAGTACATCACCATTTTTATCTGTATTGAAAAGAGAAGTAACGTGGCTTAAAAATTATGAGCAAACAGTTATTCTCACTTGCCATTAAAAAAAAAAAGTTTAAAAATGCTGTATTATGGCCAAAGAACTAAAGCTATTTTTTTTCATTGCTTATGGAAAAGCTGGAGATTGTAGAAAAATAAAGTTGATGGGGTGGGGAGCACATTTGGGAAGCAGCCCAGAAGAACAGAGGAGGAGGCAGGTTTAAAAACACAATAGCCTTGGAGTTCCTGTTGTGGCTCAGTGGTTAATGAATCCAACTGGGAACCATGAGGTTGCGGGTTCGATCCCTCGCCTCGCTCAGTGGGTTAAGGATCTGGCATTGCCATGAGCTGTGGTGTAGGTCGCAGATGTGGCTCAGATCTGGTGTTGCTGTGGCTCTGGCATAGGCTGGCGGCTATAGCTCCTATTGGACCCCTAGCCGGGGAACCTCCATATGCTGTGGGTGCAGCCCTGGAAAAAGACAAAAAAAAAAAAACCAAAAAAACAAAACAAAACAAAACAAAAAAAACCCACAGTAGGCAGAGACATGGAAAAGAAAAACCATCAGCATGAGCAGGTGCAGATTTATCCTGAGGACAATGAAGTTTAAACTTGGGAACCCTTCTATCTCTGACCATTTGAAGTTGTGTTGAAGGTCAAGATAGAGATGGAAACCTGGGAAGCAATCAGGAAGTAACTCTGGTAAATCACATTGAGAGATATCAGGTGAAATGGATCTGAATCTCCAAAGCTCCAACCATGGTTCACTCTAAAAAGTTATTTTGGAACTTCATTTTGAGTTTGTACTTTTATAGTATTTCTAAGAGAAACTTCACCTCAAATTATGTCAGTTTTAGGCCTCACAGATTTGGATCTTCCCTGAGCATGGCTCATGACCATACTTCTCCATCAGACAGAAAAGTCTAAAGAAGTTTCACTTTATTTGCTTTGGGGCCCATTACTAATATTTTCATTTATAGCTTGGAGCACATGGTCTGGGTTTTGGGTGCCACCACTAGATATAGCATCTTTCTCCACTAATTCATTATAAAAATTAATAGAAAGGTTAAAACAATCTGTAAACTTAATTTGGGCGGTGTGGAGTTTGTTTTGTTTTGCTTTGTTTTCCTTGCAATCATTCCTAACAGCGTCTTTTTTAGAAAAACATAATTATTTTCACATTTTACTCATATAATAGATGAGATGTGAAATGAGCTTCATGGGTAATAAACATCCCAATGGCTACTAAGTTTTACATTGTGTAAGCAAGAATTTAGCGGCTTCTACACAAAAGTAACAATAAAATTTTAGTGTAGATGCTGGATGTGAAAACAATAAAGTATCCCCTGCAAAGAAGGTCATTAGTCCTAGAAGGAGATAGGACCTTTATATATGAATGTATGTACCTGTGAACAAAAAAGGAAATTTCCATACACAATTAGAGCTATACACCAAATTTTTATAATTTAACTGTTAAAATCAATTGTACCTTGGGAAAAACAAAGTAAGGTGCCACAATTATAAAAACAAAAGGTGACATAATTATGAATAGTTTTATGAAACATTTTGCGTAACACATAAACATACATATCATTGCACTTTCCAAGTTGTGAAAAATACAAAATAGAGACTAATGAACTTCGAAACATACAGAGGCAAGGATTTTGCACATTTTAAAAAGAATTAAAATAAACTTATTTATGTGAAAATAGTTCTAAATGAGAGAAGACCTAATTTAAAAAAGGGGGGGAGGAATAGAGTAAGGAAAGAACGGGAGAGCAGAAGGAAAGGAAGGAAGGGAGTGAGTGAGTGATGGATTTAAAAAGGAAGGAAGGGAGAAAGAAAGAAAGAGAGAGAGAGAGAAAGAAAGAGGGAAGAAAAATTTATAAAATGTGGTATTAGACGGGAATTAAGCAGAGAATAAACTCTGCAAAGAGAGTGAGAGGGTGTATAGAACACAGTTCATAATAATAATAAGTGGCTTATGTTGTGTAGCCAAGAACAATGCATATCTGCATCCATCTCCCTTTGTCTACATGACCACATTCTTCTGATACATTAAGAAATTCCAGAAGATAAAAGCAAAATGCAAATACTATTTCTAACGTTTTAATTTTGGTGGATGAGTTTGCTGAAAGCAGGAAAGAGAACAGTTATTTCTCCAAATGGCTGCAGATAATCTTCAAGTTGTCCCTGTCTATCACTGGGAAGAGTCTATCTAGAGAAGAAAATTTAAAATACATTAACTTAAATGTATGATAGAGCATCTTCATATTGCCTGAAGGCTTTCACTTCGGTTCTCTTCATTCTCATTTTTTATGAAAATTTGTACAAGATAGATAAACTTATTGTGGATAAGTCACAAGAGGTCAGCTTTAATCCTCATTCAGTTCTCCAATTAATAACTGAATTACAGTTTCTCTGATTTAAAAAAAAAAGGCTCACATTTTTCATGCCCATCAGGAACCCACACAGCCTGGGGGTTCACTGTCTCCAGAGCACTAGGGGTTTGAAATATACCCCAGAAAATGATTATATAGCAGTATCTCATACTCACTTTTAAAATGCCATATCACTGAAAATTGTTTTTCTAGTAACTTGCATAAACTATTGAAAACTATAATGTTCTGTGAAGAATCCATGTCATCAATCTGAGAGGCAAGAAAAAAAAAAGTTTCTAAGTTTGGGTCTTTTCTTAATGACGATATTTCTTGCCCGAATGTTATCTCTTAAAATAAATTCTGCTTTTCTTTAATACTTTTCATTTAGTTAGAGGTGGCCATGGGAGGGGGAGGAGGAAGAAAGCAGCCCATCCTGATTTCAAAATATTTTACTTACTTTGTTCAAGAAAATAACACAAATCTTTTCTCTTCTTACTTCCACTGGAACTTAATATAAACTTTCTTTTGAATTGAAATGTACGTAACTCTTCAACTACATGTTCACTCACTTAACCACATGCCCACTATCCCCTCAGGAAACTGGAATATTAAAGGGAAGCCAAAGTTTCCTTCATATAATTTTTCTTAACATGGACCCACTCCATAAACCAATGCCACTTTTTTGTTGTTGTTCACCCAGAGGCATGTAGAAGTTCCCCGGCCAGGGATCAAACTCAAACCACAGGCGTGACAACGCCAAATCCTTAACCACTGGGCAACCGGGGTACTCCCTACATTATTTTTTAAATAAATTTTTATTTTAGAACTGTTTTAAATTTATAGAAAAATTTATAAGATGGTGCAGAGATGGTGTACCCAGTTTCCCCTCTATTATATCACATCACATTATATTGTTACATTAATAAATTAAAAATAATGAACAAATTGTCAGTACTGTATGATTAACAAAATACATACTTAACTCAAATCTCTATAGTTTTTCTTTTCTTTTTCTTTTTTTAAACTATTACTGTCATTTTCTCCCTCCCTGCCCCAGGATTCCATCCAAGATACCATATTTAGTCATCAAATCTTTTTAGCCTCCTCTGGGCTGTGACAGCTTTTGAGACTTTCTTTGTTTTAATGACCTTGACAGTTTTGAAGAAATTACTAGTCAAATATTTTGTAGAATGTTCTTCAGTTGAGATTAGTCTGATTTGTTTTTTGTTTGTTTGTTTGTTTTGTTTTTTTCCCACAATCAAAGGTCATGGGTTTTGGGTAGGAAGACCCCAGGAGTCATGTGCCATTTCTATTCCACCACATCAAGGTTCCCTCATATCAGTATGACTTACCACTGTTGATCTTGATGACCTGGCTTCGGTCTTACATTACTTTTCCTTTTTCGATATCTCATTCTTACTTCTATCAATTAGTAGTGTTAATAACAGCAAAGCCCAAACTGTTCAGTTAGCTTTGTTGTACACCTTGATATCTTAAACTCATTCAGTTGTTTCTCAAGTATTTGAAGTAATGCTCCAAAAAAAATTCTGTTTTTGGAACCAAATAAAATCCTTTAAAATAATCTGGACACTTGGATATTTTAGGATTCTCAGGATTAACCATACTGGTTTTTTTAATTCTTCTGTGTATACATATATGTTTCCTCTCTATTAAAAAGAAGATGGATAAAAACTTAGGACAAAATTTCAGGTTGCATTAAAGAGGTGATTATTAATTAAACTACTAGAAAAAATAAAAAGATTTTTAAGAAATAATAATCGTGAGGTAGGAAAGAACTTCTCTAAAAAAAATTTGTTTCAGAATCAATAAATAAGGCAACTATAAGTTTGGTTCTTTAAATGTTAAAAAGTTCTGAACAGCCAAAAGAATACTCACAAAGAAAGTTAAAAATCAAATGACAGACTGGAAGAAAATATTTGTAGTATATAAAATATTATAAAAATACTAATAATCAAAATATTTTAAATTATTACTATAAATTAAATAGAGAAGACAAAATTTCAATAGGTAACTGAAAAAAAAGGATATATTCAAAAACAATCACCAAATGGCAAAATACAAATGACTAATACATACATGTAAAAATATTTACTTATAATATGAAAAATGCAAATTAACCAAAAATGAGATATCATTTTCACTCATCAGACTGGAAAAATTGTAAATATCAAATAAAGTGAAATGAAGAAATGATTATTCTAAAACACTCCTTGTGGAAATATAAATTAATACAGCATTTTAACATAATTTAGCAATGTATACTTGCATTTTCAGTGAGCATAATCTTTAGCTTAGTAATTCCACTCCTTACTGTCCAGTATCCATTGCACCTATGTATCAAAACCTGTTTAGAAGGAGAACTGCTATAGAATTATCTGTAATAACAAACAAGAGGGAATAGATCAAGTGACCATTAATTAGTAAATACACCCATATTTTAGAATAATAAATATCAGTAAAGTAAAGGAATTAAATAGTACTATCCACCACTACATTAAGTGAAAAAGGAGAATTGCAAAGTAACACCAAGAGTATAATCCCCTTCATGCAGGGAAGACACACACATACTAGAAAAGACATACTTTTTCTAGTATATTCTTATAATACATGGTCAGTAACAGTTTAATTGAGGGTTTTCTTTCTTAGTGGTTCATAAAATAATGGCGTTTTTTACATTTGATATTCTTAGACCTGAGGGAATACTATATATTTCTGTATAAATAAATCTATACTATTTAAGCATAACAGAAAGACCTGTAGAGATAAAAGATTTTATGTTTATTAGAGTAAAAACTTTAAAAATTTGCTGTATCCATCAAAAATGAACTTTGAGGTTTCTTCTCTTTTATTTATCATTCTTTTTCATTAATTTGAACTTTAGTCTTAATCAAGTCCTTCTTTCTAGTTACTGCATTTTTTTTGTCATTCTTTTTGTAATTTTTTATGATTAATTATAAGTCAATTTCCCACATTTTCCTGTGGGTTTCTCTTTCTTGTGGGTGCATTTAAAGCTATAAATGCAAACAAAAACTTTGGTTTATATGTTTTGGTATGAAGTATCCTCATTTACATTACTTTTTATATGGCTTGCCATTTTAACTTTATTTCTTCTATAACAGTATTACTTATAAGCCTATAATTTTAAATTAGGTAAAGTCTTTTTTGATTTTTTTTTTTTTAAAGGGTCAGCTTTTAATAGCGTATATTTGTTTCCTAACTGTGATTATATATAAAGTTATGTTACATATAAAAAGTGTATAATATCCTTTATTTGTAATACGTAAACATGTTTGTATATTTATATAGGCATTATATATGTATACATTTATCAAATCTTTTGAATATATTATTTAGTTGCTCTTTTTAAATTTATTTTTTGCTTTTGACTTCTACCCAATCTTGAAAGATATTCCATTAATTTAATTTAATTTTTAAAGTCTTGCATTGCTAATAGTTTTTGCTTTGAAATATATTGAGCTCTCCTACGTAGTGTTTTTGTTTTTAGGGCCACATTTGCAGCATGTGGAAGTTCTCAAGCTAGGGGCTGAATTGGAGCTGCGGTTGCCAGCCCACTCAACAGCCACAGGATCCAAGCTGTGTCTGCAAACTACATTGCAAGCCACAGAAATGCCAGATCCTAAAAACCACTGAGCAAAGCCAGGGATCGAACCTGTGTCCTCATGGATACTAGTTGGATTTGTTACTACTTAGCCACGAGGGAACTCCAATTGTTATGCAGTTTGAGGAACAGAAATTTTTTACTGTACTATTCTCTTTTAATTTGAACTTTTTCATTACATGCTACTCCTCAATATTTTTATTGCCATTAACCCAAAATTTCACTTTTTGTGGTAATAATATTGCTATTTTCTATACATGGCCTGTTCTCTCTTTGACTAGATCTTCATTTTCAGTCTCTTTCAACATGTCATTTTAAGAGTGTTTCTTATTATTAGAGAAATGCAAGTGGAGATTACAGTGAGGTATCACCTCACACCAGTCAGGATGGCTATCATCAAAAGGTCTAGAAACAATAAATGCTGGAGCTCCCACTGTGGTGCAATGGGATTGGCAGCATCTTGGGAGCACTGACACAGGTTTGATCCCTGGCCTGGCACAGTAGGTTAAGCATCCAGCATTGCCTCAGATGTGACTTAGGTCTGATCCCTGGCCTGGGAGTTCAATATGCTATGGGACAGCCAAAAATGGAAAAAAAAAAAAAAATTCTGGAGGGGCTCTGGAGAAAGGGAACCCTCCTACACTCTTGGTGGGAATGTAAATTGGTGCAAAGACTATGGAGAACATTATAGAGGTTCCTCAAAAAACTAAAAATAACTACTATATGATCCAGCAATCCCAATCCTGGGCATCTATCCAAAGAAAACCATAATTTGAAAAGATACATGTAATCCAATGTTCATTGCAGCACTATTTACAATAGCCAAGACATGGAAGCAATCTAAATGTCCATTGACAGAAGAATGGATAAAAAAAGATGTGGCACATATATATATACAATGAAGTACTACTCAGCCATAAAAAAGAAAGAAATAATACCATTTGCAGCAACATGGACGAACCTAGAGATTATCATACTAAGTGAAGTCAAGTCAAAGACAAATATCATATGATATCACTTGTATGTGGAATCTAATAAAAATGACATAAAAAACTTATTTAAAAAACAAAAACTCACAGATTTCTTAACCAATCTTATGGTTACCATAGGTGAAACCATTGGGGGGAGGGAAGAATTGGGATGGTGAGAATAACATATACATGCTACTATATAAAATACATGATTAATGAGAACCTACTGTATAGCCCAGAAAAATCTATTCAATAGTTTGTAATAACATATATGGGAAAAAGAATGGATATATTTATATGTATGACTGATTCACTTTGGTGTACATCTGAAACTAATACAACATTGTAAGTCAACCATACTCCAATAAAATTAAATTTTTAACAAATGTAAAAAAAAGGGGGGGTGTTTCTTTTAAACAGCAAGTAGCTGTGAGGTTTTACCCTAATCTTATCATTCTTATCTTCTAGAAGAATCATTCAATGTTTCACATTTAGTTTAAAAATTTACATATTTGATTTTACTATCTTCACCCTATTAAATTTTTGCAATTTATCCTACTTTATTTTTTCATCTTTTACCTTTTTTTTTTTTTTGGTGTTGTTGATACTTATAATGTTTCACTCTGTGTTCATTTGAATGTTGAGTGTACAAATCTTCCCTTTCCCCAAATTCACGTGTTTGCCTCCATCCAAAGTTTCTGTTTCCTTGTCATTCAGATTCCTCTCTGTAAGATGAAATCCTTGGAATACATGTTCCCTACACTCCTCCTGTCTCAAATTTTGCTGATAATTTAGGACTTCTGGTTTCACTTTTTCTCCTTGTAGTACATCGCTTCTGTTTCAAGCTTTATATATCCCTGAATTTCCACATTTCACCATCACTGTATCATTTTTCCATTAGAATTAACTATACATATTGTAAGATTCACTGCTCACCAGTTTCCTTTCTACTTCATCTTCTACTATCAGAGGTCCCTGTTTTGACTCATTTGTCTTGTAGAGTCTTTTCTCTAATATTTTACTTTGAGGTAGTGCCTGGTGATATATTTTCAAAACCTTCGCACAGCTTCAAATATCTTTTTTTTTTAACCATGATGGGTAAAAAACATCTTTGAGGCATATAGAATCTTTATGTGGCAATTCTTGTCTCTCAGTGATCTATATTCCAACCCCATCCATCTTGATAAGTGTAAAGCCAGCAATCACAATTCCACAAATCTCTCTCATAGAAATAAAGGCAACAAAACATAAAGATACATATATATACATGGCGGTTGATTGTAGAATTGTTTGTGATTGAAAGCAAGAAGTTGGAAACAAAAAGTATAAACAGAATAATAGGGGATTCAGTGAATAATTAGGTTATATTTAAACTATGAAATATTATTCATAATTTTAAGAATAATAAATTGAAGTGCCACTGGTTCATGTGGAAAGATTTTGAATATGCATGGATTAAATTTCAAAAGCTAGAGGAAGAAAAGTAGCATAACTTTATTTTTTATAACAATGACAAAAATGTCTGTATATGACTGTGTTTTGTGATTAAATGGTTAAATAAACAGAGAAAGGAGAATATGAGAATATATATATATATATATATATATATATATATACACTTGACTATTAATATTGTTTAGGAGCAGTTAGGGTAATTAGACTAAAAAATGGAAGGATTTACTCCATTACTTAATTAATTAAATGTGGGATCCCCAGTGTTTATATGATCATGTATGTGTAAATTTTCATGTATGTGTGTATATTTCAAAATGTAGGTGTCTGCAAGTTTGTACATAAATTTAAAAGCAAAGTCATCAAAATGTCCTGCTTGTTGGGATTTCAGATAACCATTTCTCTCTTCTTAATAATGGTATATTCCATTTGGTATATCCAATGAGCATTATGTATAATGATAAAACAGCACAGTAAAGTTGCTTTCATTCTTGTTAAAAATGGAAAGAAAAAAATTCACAGCAAATTGTGAAAACACCTTATACACGTATATTTGCTATTATATTTAAATTATATAAAAGCAATCCTTGGGATCATAAAAAGTATAAAACCGAGTTAACATAATGGTCCACCCATCAAGAATATGGTTCTAATGAACAATTGGGAGACTGGAGTGAATATATTACATAGTATTACATTCACAAGGTTAGATATTCATCTCTGAGGTTTTATGAATCTATCCATTTTTTTCAAATATTGCTGACAACAGTTATATTTTATTCTAACAAATATTTATATAATTTTATAAGCATTTAACATATTTCCTTTGAAATATTCTAAAATTATTTCTTTCAAATACCCCAGCTATCTCCATCAAGTGGTCTAGAATTCTATTGTTAATTATAAATTCTTACAGACTGCTACTAGTTATGGTTTTATATGTCTTTGTTTTCATTTTCCAGAATACTGGCTCTTTGTGTTCTATACCTATAAATCCAGGCTCGCCATGCTGTTCCTTCGGTAGCAATATTATAGAGCTGTCAGATTTGTAGATTGTAGAACAGAAAGGCACTCAGTGTCCCTGGGTTGGAGTAAACCAGAGAAAAGTACTAAGGTAGGAAGAAGAGAAGTAATGGAGAACCAAGTCATTGAGGTCTTTTTTAGGTGGTTTTACCAGGTTTGGTTTTGGCTTGATTGCAATGAAGAGCCAACACAGGTTTGTTGTTTTTGGTTTTTGTTTTTTTTTTTTAAGGGCCGCACTCGCAGTGTATGAAAGTTCCCAGGGTAGAGGGAGAATCAGAGCCACAGCCACAGCAACACGGGATCCCTGATCCACTGAGCAAGGCCATGGCTTGAACACACAAACTAGTTGGATTCATTTCCACTGCACCACAATGGATACTTCTGAGACAGGGTTTTGTGTAGAAGAGTGACGTGATCTAACAGAGTTTAAAGGATCACTGCTGTGTGGCGTAAAACTGTAGGGGGCAGTTTGGAAGCAGAGAGACACTGAGGCTCTGGCAATGATCCAGGTGAGAGGTGATGGTGGTTCACACAGGTGTGGTAGCCCAGGAGAGAGCAAGTGGTTGGATTCTGGATACATTCTGAAGGCAGAACTACAAGAAATTCCTAGTGGTTTGAATCTGAGATGTGAGAAAAAGAAAGGAGTTTTAGAGGCTTGAGCTACTAAGATGGGAAAAGAAACTGTGGGAAAAGCAAATTTGTGGTGGGCAGTAAGGAGTCAAGGTTTTAGTTAGGGACTTTTGAATTTCACACATAAGTGTTTTTAATAACTGCAAGTCTTAGACACTCTAATCTGTTTAATGCTAAGTTGGAATCTAGCTTATACCTGGAAAATCACCTGGAGGAATTATTTTCCAGGCACATTTCCTAGCTACCACTTGACAGTTACTTTGTATAGTAACTTCAGTAACTACTAAATAACCACAATATATATACATATACCCTATGATCTCCTGACAGACAAAGCTAGAAAATACTTCATTCTTTCAACATTTTTCTAATTTTGCAGTTGCTTGCAGCAAAAAGTTTCACTCTTCTTAAGATTAGGCATTAAAGCATATATTTCATCATATCTTCAAATTATATTAGTTCTGTAATGTCACTTATACAAACTCTATCTCATTGATGGAAATAACACCAATGTTGCATCTCTTGCTTTATGAAAAGAGAGGCCACCATGAACTTCTCTTCTCTGAAAGCTTACATCTAATTTCTAATAATTTTCTTTTGAAAGGTTTCCAGGTTATTGCAAAGAAGAAGCAGCCAGATTCTTGCTGGGGATAATCAGCATTTCTAAATAATCCTCCAAACAATATCATTCTGGAAATAAGGTGGAAGTTTCCCATATCCAGAACGAGTGTTGTGGTAGTGAATGTGACAAGTCTGAAGGCTCCAGCAGTGAGGCCTTAGATTCCCTGAGGCTCCTATTAATCCAGGGCAGTTCTGATGCTGCGCTCAACAAAGGGCACTGATTGAGTCCCTTCATCAGAGCCCGTAAATTTCAGGAGTAATCGCTTTCAGTTAGCCCTAAACTCGTCAGCATCCGAAAGACCGACAAGAATAGTTGAAAACTCTTCAAATAAAAGATGATCCCTTGGAACCTGAGAAACAGTATTATTTTCTAATTCACTGTGGCTCAAGACTTATTCACTACAGCAAAAGTTGTTAATTCTTAGCAATGGAAAGAATACTAATTGTGCTGTTATTTATATCGATAGCTATCATTTATGGAGCATGCCTTAACTGACAGAAACTGTAATGTTTTACTTTTATTTCTTTTAATCCTAACGCTACTCTCTGGGGTGAAATTTTTTCCCCACATTTTATTTTATTTATTTATTTTGATTTTTTAATTGAAGTATAGTTGATTTGCAATGTTGTACTAGTACAGGTATATAACAAAATGAATCAGTTATACATATATAATATATAACATGTAATCTATATAATATAGATATTCTTTTTCAGCTTCTTTTCCCTTAAAGTTTATTACAAAATATTGATTATAGAGTTCCCTGCACTGTACAGTAGGTCCTTGTAGTTTTTTTGTTTTGTTTTTTCTTTTATCCCTTTTGTGGGTTTTTTGTTGTTGTTGTTGTTGTTTTTTTTTTATTTTATTTTCCCACTGTACAGCAAGGGGGTCAGGTTATCCTTACATGCATACATTACAATTACAGTTTTTCCCCCACCATTTCTTCTGTTGCAACATGAGTATCTAGACATAGTTCTCAATGCTATTCAGCGGGATCTCCTTGTAAATCTATTCTAGGTTGTGTCTGATAAGCCCAAGCTCCCGATCCCTCCCACTCCCTCCCCCTCCCATCAGGCAACCACAAGTCTCTAATCCAAGTCCATGATTTTCTCTTCTGAGGAGATGTTCATTTGTGCTGGATATTAGATTCCAGTTATAAGTGATATCATATGGTATTTGTCTTTGTCTTTCTGGCTCATTTCACTCAGGATGAGATTCTCTAGTTCCATCCATGTTGCTGCAAATGGCATGATGTCATCCTTTTTTATGGCTGAGTAGTATTCCATTGTGTATATATACCACTTCTTCCGAATCCAATCCTCTGTCGATGGACATTTGGATTGTTTCCATGTCCTGGCTATTGTGAATAGGGCTGCAATGAACATGCGGGTACATGTGTCTCTTTTAAGTAGAGCTTTGTCCGGATAGATGCCCAAGAGTGGGATTGCAGGGTCATATGGAAGTTCTATGTATAGATTTCTAAGGTATCTCCATACTGTTCTCCATAGTGGCTGTACCAGTTTACATTCCCACCAGCAGTGCAGGAGGGTTCCCTTTTCTCCACAGCCCCTCCAGCACTTGCCATTTGTGGATTTATTAATGAGGGCCATTCTGACTGGTGTGAGGTGGTATCTCGTGGTAGTTTTGATTTGCATTTCTCTTATAATCAGCGATGTTGAGCATTTTTTCATGTGTTTGCTGGCCATCTGTGTATCTTCTTTGGAGAAATGTCTATTCAGGTCTTTTGCCCATTTTTCCATTGATTGATTGGTTTTTTTGCTGTTGAGTTGTATAAGTTGCTTATATATTCCAGAGATTAAGCCCTTGTCCGTTGCATCATTTGAAACTATTTTCTCCCATTCTGTAAGTTGTCTTTTTGTTTTCTTTTGGGTTTCCTTTGCTGTGCAAAAGCTTTTCAGTTTGATGAGGTCCCATGGGTTTATTTTTGCTCTAATTTCTATTGCTTTGGGAGACTGCCCTGAGAAAATATTCATGATGTTGATGTCAGAGAGTGTTTTGCCTATGTTTTCTTCTAGGAGTTTGATGGTGTCCTGTCGTATATTTAAGTCTTTCAGCCATTTGGAGTTTATTTTTGTGCATGGTGTGAGGGTGTGTTCTAGTTTCATTGCTTTGCATACAGCTGTCCAGGTTTCCCAGCAATGCTTGCTGAATAGACTTTCCTTTTCCCATTTGATGTTCTTGCCTCCCTTGTCAAAGATTAATTGACCATAGGTGTCAGGGTTTATTTCCGGATTCTCTATTCTGTTCCATTGGTCTGTCTGTCTGTTTTGATACCAGTACCACACTGTTTTGATGACTGTGGCTTTGTAGTATTTCTTGAAGTCTGGGAGAGTTATGCCTCCTGCTTGGCTTTTGTTTCTCAGGATTGCTTTGGCGATTCTGGGTCTTTTGTTGTTCCATATAAATGTTTGGATTGTTTGTTCTAGTTCTGTGAACAATGTCATGGGTCATTTGATAGGGATTGCATTGAATCTGTAGATTGCTTTGGGTAGGATGGCCATTTTCACAATATTGATTTTTCCAATCCAGGAACATGGAATATCTTTCCATTTCTTTACATCTTCTTTGATTTCTTTGATTAAAGTTTTATAGTTCTCGGCATATAGGTCCTTTACCTCTTTGGTCAGGTGTATTCCGAGGTATTTGATTTTGTGTGGTACAATTTTAAAAGGTATTGTATTTTTGTATTCCTTTTCTAATGTTTCATTGCTGGTATACAGAAATGCAACTGACTTCTGAATGTTAATCTTATATCCTGCCACTTTGCTGAATTTATTAATCAGTTCAAGGAGTTTTGGGGTTGAGTCCTTAGGGTTTTCTAGGTATAGAATCATGTCATCTGCATACAGTGACAGTTTGATCTCTTCTCTTCCTATATGGATGCCTTTGATTTCTTTTGTTTGTCTAATTGCTGTGGCTAAGACTTCCAAAACGATGTTGAAGAGCAGTGGTGAGAGTGGGCATCCCTGTCTTGTTCCAGATTTGAGTTGTTGGTTGTTGTTTTTATTAAAGCATATTTGATTTACAATGTGCCTATTCTCACATTTTAGAAATGAATAAAAGGAGGCTAGGAGAGGAAAGCCATGGGAGACCTGGGACCAATGTCAGGTCAATTCCAAACCGAAGCTCTTAAAAAACACACAGTGCTCTCTGCTGTGTATGGAGTTGACATTGTCAATATTTCATCCTTAACAGATAGATATTATCATTCCCACTTCACAAACTTGAAAACCTGGTCTCAAATGGAGGTTAACAATTGAGATAGTAATTTGTAGAGCTAGGACTCAAACACAGAAAGGTCAGGCCCTGGTGCTGTAGTCTTTTCACTTTGTTGTACTGCTGAGTATCAGTAGACCCTCCACGATTTTAAGAGTTAATCTCATGAAGTCAGTTCATAAGAGATGTAATAAAATCATCGCAAAAGTCATCCTAGGAAGCATAGTGGCTCCCAATTCACAAGCAGGCAACCATACAAAGTGTGAGTGGTATTAATACATCAAACTTAACTATGTGGCTCCCATGGTAGCCAAGTCCTAATGATGACAACAGATGCATTGGGTTATTATCAGTTGGCCCTATTAGCTATTTTAATCATGCAACAAGCTCCTCTTGCTCTGACTCATTGCTCTCCAAGCAATATTCTGATTTTAATTTGGTTTCCCATGTGACTTCCCTATGGCAACACTAGATTCCTCTGGTCTCTATGACAATTGGATGTCTCATTTTAATTTAACTACTAGGAAACCTGGTACACTGATCAGTTTCCTTGTGAATTTGGTAAAGAAAATCTCCTGGAGTCAGTTACCGATCACCCAACATCAGGAGATGATATACTCTAGCGACATGACCCTGAACTACAGGGACTCCACTAAGGTAAAGCCATCATGTAAATCACTCTAAAGAGCCTTCCTGCCCCCAAGCATACTGTTTGTGAATCTCTTATTCTAAAACTATAGCAAAAACAAATTAGTGACCCATAATGATCATTGTGGATGCACATACATATGTGAATGTTTTTGTTTTTAATTTCTCTAACTGAAATTCATTTCAGTGTTTTAATGTCAGTAAATAAATGTTATATTTGTATTTCCAAAGATAAATTTCACTTTTTTTATTCACGTATGAACATTTACAGTGAATGCATATGGCCAAAAATAATTTATGAACTGTTGATGTTTTTTACATGAGTATTTTGAGTTAGGTATATTTTTACATATCATGATGCATGTTTTCTGTTTGGTGATTAGCTATGGCCCATGTTACTGTTTTTCTTATTGAGTTCTGAAAAATTGAGGGAGAATGAGTGTTTTGTTTAGCTATGGCAGCCTTTCTGGTACTTTGGCATGACTACTCATATTTTTCAAGTAGAATAGACTCTAGCACAAGGCAACCTACTTCATCAGGATTTGGTTAATAAGGAATGTAAAAATCCATGCCCACTTGTTCCAAACTTCAAATAAAAAAGGATAAGCTTTAATCAAAAGAAATATCATTCAGTGTCATTATGAGGTGAAATAATTTCACTCTGCACTTGCTAGTGTTTTCTTTATAAACTGGGCAATGTTAATTTGATGCTCCACTAAGTATTTTGAATAATCTAAAATATTTGCCAACTTCAGCTTTCTGAAGCTAATTTATTAATACACTGAATATTTTCTGCACTAACTAAAGGAATACTTAGAGAAAGATGACATTCAAACCATAATTTGAGAAGACCAATTCATTAGAAGAGTATGTAAGAGCACCATCTACTTTCCTTGGTTTGTTTTCCCTAAATTCTTCTTAGAAATGAGGTCCTGCATATTAGTGTGAATGTAACAAATACAAGTCTTCCACTGTCCAATGAAGCCATTCTGACTTATAGAGTACTAAATAACAACCCTTCGATATGTTCAAGAAACATATGCTTTTTAAGGATGATTTAAACTATCCCAAGAGTACTTTATATTAAGTCATTCCATGTTACTTCTGTAGCAGATAAAATTTAATCTAGATAAAATGAGCAAAGATATTTGGTATAAGAAACCCTGAAAAAAAGATAAGGCGCAATTACCTAAAAACCTTAACTCTCCTCCAATCCTGCAAGGTTTGAAGTTGGCATATATCATAGAAAAGAAAAAATAATAATTATAACCGTAAATTTCAAAGCAGAAAAATGTCAAGGTTTTCTCTCTTGGTAAATGTAAGCACTCCTAAACACTGAAATCTGAACTAAACTTGCATTCATGGAGTTTGCATATGTAGTAGAGTTCCATGTCTTTCAATCCAAAAGCCTTTTCATTTTGTAAAGGTGAATGTTTTTGGAAAAAAGCCTCCACACTGCTCCTTCCATTCCTCCAGGCCTTGAGAAAGTTTGCGATGACAGCGTCAAAATGTGGCTTGAGAATAACACTTGGGGGATTGGGATTTTTCCTTTTCTCTGGGTATAAAGAAAGTCACAATGTTGGTCACATTCACTCTTCAGACTTTCCTAGGAGCCAGTGGATGAAGCGTACAACCAACCTCTAACAAAAAACAAATCACTCATCAGACAAAACACGGCTTTGAAAGAATGCAGGCATTTTCTCTGCTCATTTCTCACAGATTTCATGTTATGGACTGCAAATTAATTTCCTAAAGCAATGCTTCCTGTTGCTTCATGCATTGCCAATTACACAGCATCGTCTGAAGACACTTTTTTGCTAATGCCTTCTTTGCAGTGGGGACCCTGCCATCTGATCCAGGGCTCCAATAACCTGATCAGCCCAGTGTGCAGTGACTGATATGATTTCTCTAGTAACACAGTCCAAAACATGTTTTCTTTTGACAACCACATCACATTCCTGTTAAGAGACCTTATGGCCAAGGTGAACATTCCAGGTCTTATTACCATGAGTCACTGCTAAGCCAGTGAAATTCCCTTTGATCTACTTTAGAGAAATAAACAAATAAAACCATGAACTTCCCATTGTCCATCAGTGTTATTAGTGCTTTAAAAATCCAAATCACCCTGAGTCATCAAAGTGGAGAAGGTGCTATTTACCCCAGAACTGTGAATTCCCAGGATAATCATTATGTGCAAATGTACTCTGAAGCCACAGTTTCACTAGGTTTATGCTTGAGTGCCAATAGTAAAATTAACTGTGATGGCTACAGTAAGCTGCTTTCAGAGATGAAAAGACCTTCCAAAAGGAAGTTTCTGCTATCGTTTATACGGTTGACTACCATTTAGCACATAAACACACAGAACACACAAAAGCCAGAATCTTTATTCTTTCTGCTTTTGTTCAGGAAAATAGTTGAGGAAAAAGAAAAAGCAAAACTGGTATGTTTCCGTGAGACAGAAAGAATTGCTTTGTGTGTTAACACATTGGAATTTTAAATTTAATCATTTCAAGAAAATTAGGTCACTTTCATGCCATGGAAGTGTCTTGATTATCTGTGTGAATGGAAAGGGGTAATGATAAAAATTCCAAATACTGGACAGTGATTGATAATTTATATTCAATATTCACACATTTATTACATTCTCGGTTTGGCCCAGATCCACTTCTGCTTTGTATATAAAAGCTGGACAATTTAAAGCATGGTCATGCATGATAATATGTTTATGAAAAAATTTAAAGGAAAAATTTAATTTAGGTAAGGTAATTCAGATATATATTCTCTTCTATTTAATTATCAAGTACAGCCTAATTTTAGTGATTTTTGAGATAAGAAATCTGAAGTTTGGTTATTGTTTTTTTTCTTAAAATTTATTTCTTCTTTCAAAAAAGATAAAAATCACAATCTTAATTCACGAAGTAAGGAGACTATATTGCTTCAGTATGAAATGTAAGATCTAACTTATGTGCCAAACTTAAAGGATCTTTTATAATCTAAAGTTGTATAAATCTGGAGAAAATAGAGCTACATGCTTTGTTATTTCCAAAATTCTAGAGTTCCAGAAATCAAGAGAATGGGTAAAAAAAAAATTAATTAAAATTAAAATCAGCTGAGAATTACAGTGGCATAGTTAGGAAGTAAATCAAGATTTCTCTACCTGTGAAATTTTGCACAGCAAAAATCATTTGGTCTATAATTTTCCATCTAATGTTTCCTATGCAACACCTGGTACAAACCTCATTCTTATTAAGTGTACTGGCAGCCTCTTATTTATAAGCAGGATATGATCCAAAAGGCCATTTATCCCTGAGAAACAATGCTACAAATGGTTAGGTTTCTTGGCAATCATACCAAATATGTTTAAGCAAGTAGCTGAATTATTGCAGCTTTCCAATTTTAAAATAGATTCATATACATCTGCAATAATAAAACTAAATGGAACCAAAATATAAATGTTTAATAGTAATTTTTAAAATGTACTTCCAATTCCACTGTGAGCAGAGAGCTTTAACAAGAAGAGAAAATAAAACAGGACTTCTCTGGAGAGTCTAAAGTGCCATCCAGTGACTTTCAAAGATGTTGAAAATAGTGGCACTGCTGTTTATTATATATAATATCATTTCACAGTGTAGGATATTCTAGTCTACCTCCAAGACTATTATTGCCTTCTAAATATCATTAGGGCATTTTATTTGGGGTGAGGAGGATATTTGGGTGTGTTCAGTAGGTCTCAGCTAACAAATTGAGAGATATAAAGGGAAAGAAACCTAAAAGGAAAATAGAAAATAACAGTAAATGCAATGACAATTACTTGGAAACCCTGGTGGGTGGGGGAAGAGGGAGAAGAAGGAAGAAAAAAAGAACAAGACAAATGATTGTAGACAACTCAGTGGGTTCCTAGGTAGAGTCCCAAGTCCAGCCATGCTGAGTTGACCTCATTGTCTTCCTACTGATGCCATGTTATGAACTCAGGGTCCTGAGAAGCCGTTTTATCCCAAACCAAGAAATACCAAAGCCATGATTACAAAATTAATGGAACAAAAATAAAAACACACGTATGTCTTATAGGAACACAATATAATCACCTGACACACTATAAAAGCATGTTATGATTTTTTTTAAATATGAAATACACTAATGTTTGAGGCTTCTTCAAACATTATTTAACAAGTAAGTATTGAGAATTGACTACATGTTGGCTATTGTTCTAGAACTTGGAAAACATGAGTGAACAAAAATGACATCTCTTCATGGAGACTCAATTTTTCCTTGATCCCAATGGTCTTCTCTTTCATCACTAAGCTCCTGTAAAGGAGGCCTGCGCATTTTCCTGTAACCATGAGACTGTACTTTTGCAGGGTAACCACTTTCCCCAAAGCCCTGCTTCATCAGCTTTAAATATCAATTGTAAATACTTGTCCTCCCTTTCAATAATCTAAACAACATTTTTGGAAAAAGCCTTGGCTACTTCCATAGCCATGCATCAACTTTTCCCTTAAATACTGATGCGAGGCCAACAATTTCTCTTCTGGAAGTAATCACAGCATTCCTTTTATTGATTCAAGAACCTATGCTAAAATTCATTTCTTGCTTTAGACTTTGAACTTCAGAGACATATGTATTTTCCGATCAGGCATCCACAAAGTCACACATGTTTCCACCTCATCGCTCAGCCCATGCATTTTCATGCCACCATTGATTGAATTGACTTCGCATTTTATTCTTCCTTCAAATAGTTTCCCTTGTTCTAAAAAATGATTCTTATACCCATTTGAGACAACTTGAACTTAGAGGTTAGCTCCTTCACTTTTATTCCAGCCTTCATTTCTGAAGTAAGGCTTTTCTTCATTTTTGAGGGGATTTTCCATCATAAATCCCAAGCATATCTCTGAGCAGACATAGAATAGAAGAATATTACTTTAAAAATTGGAGAAAATATAGAAGACATGAAGAGCAATACAACAGACCCATACTGGCTCTAAGGACTGTGGCACCTGAGCCAGCCACTGACTACTCCACTGTGTTTCCTCTCGATCTGCTAAGACACCTCGAGGCACATTCTGCAGTGCAGACTCGGTGCCCTTGGCATTCAGCCAGTGCTGGGGGTGGGAGGAAGGCAGGTGGTTTTGTGGTGCCCCCATAATAGCAGATCATCCATATTTATAATAAAATAAATAACTTCTGCAGTCATCTCAACTGCAGTGCCCTTATGATTCAAGATCATCTATATTTAAAATAAAACAAATAGAACACTATCTTCTAGGGTGGTATAAACTGCTGTAAGAGGTGAAAGGCGAAACACATAGGGAGGTAAGATAAAGAAGGAGACTATGGTGACACCTGGAGGGGAGGTTTTAATACATCTACGTGTATGTCTGTCTTATCAGCTACAGATAATTACTTAATATTATGAGTAACAGATCTCTAAAATGTAAATAAGACTAAAATAATATTAAGAGAACTCAGGAGGAGGCACAAAAATTTGGAATAGTTTAGACAACCCCTGCCCTATAAATCTAAGAGTAGTTACTACAGACTACTGTTACTATTATTTAAACACATTGGGAACTTCTTTAACTATTGATTCATGTTTGCAAAGACATGTGTCTATTAGAAACTATTACTATATTAATTTCAATAAGTATTATGTATATGGTTTGTACTTAGTAACGGCATTATTTTACACATTTTACAAGTTACTTGGAGTAGTAAAGGCTGTTTCTTTCCTTTCAGTGCCTATCTTTCTTCTTAAAAAAAAAAAAAAAAATTCCCATAAATGTCCCAATATCTCAGAAGAGAGTTATTCAGCAATGCATACTGCAAAATTGGAATTGCTCCAGATATTTCAACTTAATTTTTTCTCATAAGTGTAATTTAAAATACTAGCATTGGAATTCCCATTGTGACTCAGCAGGTTAAGAACCCAAGGTGGTGACCCTGAGGATTCAGGTTTGATCCCTGGTCTTCCTCACTGGGTTAAGGATCCAATATTGCCACAAGCTGCCGTGTAGGTCTCAGATGTGGCTGTGGTGTAAGCCTGCAGCTGCAGCTCCGATTCCACCCCTCTCCTGGGAACTTCTATATGCTGCAGGTGCAGCCAATAAAATAAAATAAAATACTAGCATTTGTTTGCAAAACATAGGGCTAGAACCTTTTAAGATAATGACTAAAGTTTGAATTTACCATCATTGTCTTACCCACACAAATCCATTTATCTTATCTGGGAGGTGTCAGGATTAGAAATGCCTAAAGTCAAAAAATAAAAAAATGCTGACATGAGCTAAGTGTATTCTAGGATTTAGAAAAGATTAGGAAGCTTGTGCAATTTAGGGAATTCAATCCAATCATTGTCCCAAATACCAGAAACCTCTGATTGTAATATAGTTGTTCCCAAAGCATTACTGTAAATAGTAGAACTCTTTTCAGTTGAAGTTAATAGCATCGGTTTTTTTTAAAGAAAAAAATTTAATGGTAGAAATGACCTAAGAAATACTTCTCCAAATTCCAGAAATATTTGCAATTAGGTATAAAATAGATGCTATATCACTAGTACTATGTCACTCATACTTTAATGAGGCCAACCACACATTCAGTCTCCTCCCCATATGTGCCCTAAAAAACCAATTTCAAATGATACCTGATACTCAAAACCAGAGTGTAAGGTCTCCTTCTTTGATTTGCTTCTAGCTCAGTTTTACCAATTCTGGTTTCCCTGATTCTAATCTGTTCTAAATCCCAATGTTACCTCAAGTCCTGCTTGCCTCCTCCTAATTCCCTTCTCGATTTGATAGTTAGCACTCCGCATGATTCTCAGCCTAGGAGTATTTATGTTTTCTGTAACTATTCAAGATTTTTAACAATTGATACAACATGGGCCTCAACCTATCAGAACAGATACCCTGGAGTATTTTGCTACTCTCAAGAGTTCCCTTGGATTTCCCATCGTGGCAAAGCAGAAATGAATCTGACTAGGAACCCATAAGGTTTGTTGCTCAGGTTAAGGATTGGGCATTGCCATGAGCTGTGGTGCAGTTTGCAGACTCGGCTTGGATCTGGCATTGCTATGGCTGTGGTGTAGGCCAGCAGCTGTAGCTCTGATCAGACCCCTAGCCTGGGAACCTCCATATGCCACAGGTGCGGCCCTAAAAAGACAAAAAAAAAAAAAAAGAGTTCCCCATCTCATGGAGTTCCCATCCTGGTTCGGTGGTAACAAATCTGACTAGATCCCATGAGGACAGAAGGATGTGAGTTTGATCCCTGGCTTCGCTCAGTGGGTTAAGGATCTTGTGTTGCTGTGAGCTATGGTGTGAGTCACAGACGCAGTTCAGATCTGGCATTGCTGTGGTGTAGGCCAGCAGTTTACAGCTGTGATTTGACCCCTAGCTTGGGAACTTCCATATGCCACACAGATGCAGCCCTTAAAAAAAAAAAAAGAGTTCCCTATGTCCTCCATATTTGGATCAAACCTCTCTGGTAGGGAGTTCCTGCTGTGGTGAAATGGGTTAAGAACCTGACTGCAGCACCTCGGGTTGCAGTTGAGGCTCAGATTCAGTTCCTGGCCTGAGAATTCCCTTCTAAAGGACAGAAGGTGGAAGGATGGCAGCAGGGATTAGGGAACAATGAATCAAAACATTTTCCCTCTTTCTTTTTTCTTTTTAGGGCTGCACATGTGGCATATGGAAGTTGCCTAGGGATCATGTCAGTGCTGCAACTGCAGTCTATACCATAGCCAAGGCAACACCAGTTCTGAGCCGCATCTGTGACCCATGCTGCACTGTGCAGCAATGAGGGATCCTTAACCCACTGAGTGAGACCAGGGATCCAACCCACATCTTCATGGACACTACATCGGGTTCATAACCCACTGAGCCACAACGGGAACTCCCCTTTTCATTATTTACGAGATTCTTCAGTTAAATATTTCTTAGGTGATTTTCTTTCAATCTATGATTATCTTTCAATCCATATTGAGCAGTGTGTGATCAGCAATAAATGAAGTGCCAAAAGCTATTCTTGGGCATTACAAGTCCTTCATGCAACCCACTGTTGGAGTAAACACGCACGTGGTTATGACACTCCATAAGAACAAGGCATTCTTTTTTTATTTTTCTATTACATTCGGTTACACAGATCTAATTCAAAATAATTTAGCTTGATGTAGGTGATTCATCTAATAAATCGTATCTCAACAACACATACCATTTGGGTTAAAGTAAAAGGAAAGCAAGGAATTTATTCCATGGCCATCCTATTAAATCACTTAAAAATGAGTATACTTAGACTTTATAAAAAAGAGAGTAAGACACATCCACCAACTGAAAAGGAGAAAGGAAGGAAATTATCATTTGTTTAATGAATAAAATATGCCAAAAAGTGTAAGGAATATTTCAATTATGCATTCTCATTACACTTTCACACAAATTTTGCAGGTAGGTGCTATTAACTCCTTGAGTTTTATTCTCTCTTTTAGCCACAGGTATTTTGCAGTCCAGTGCCAGGCACCATATAAATATCTGTTGATTAAATAGATCTCTTATTTATTTATTTAGTCTTTTTAGGGACACACTAGTGACATATGCAGGTTCCCAGGCTAGGGGTGGAATTGGAGCTGTAGCTGCTGGCCTAGACCATACCACAACAACAAGGGATCTGAGCCACATCTGTAAGCTGCACTTACATCATAGCTCACAGCAACACCAGATCCTTAACTCACTGAGCCAGGCCAAGGATCAAACCCATGTCCTCATGGATGTTAGTTGGGTTCATTGACCACTGAGCCATGACAGAAACTCCAGATCCCTAATTTAGATGAGAAAACTGAGATTTAGGATTGAGAAATATTAGTCAAAGTAACAATCTTAGTCAATATAAATCTTCATCAGTTTGTAATAATTACTAATATTTATGGGGTATCTATGAAAAAAATCCAAGTAATTGACATGCATCCTCTCATTAATCTTCACAAAAATCTTCACAACCACTATTCTACATATAAAAAGACTGTGGCTCAGAGAGGATAAGCAACTCTCTCCAGTTTACACAGCAGAAATTCCAGATTGTCTGGACCAAACAATCACAGGCTAGAGAATGCACGCTTAATCACGGTATACCCTCTTCTAAGTAAAGGTGGTGATTTGACACCGAATATGAAAATTTCTGAACATGACTTTAAGCCCTGATTGAAAGGCATAAGCAAACTAATGTTTTAGTAACTGTATCTCCGGGGCTAACATGCTTTCACCATCTATTTAAAATATCCCCCTTTTCTAAGCAGCAGTGATAATTCTCAATTATCTTTGTAATATGTAAAGTAAGCTTGAAAGTTTTCTTCTCAAAACTTTAGATAAAAGCTCATTTAATCCTCACAAAAGCCCTATTAATACGTGTACTGCTTCTACAGAGAGGTTAAGAGGCAGCTGTAAAGTCATAGCTAGTTGATGGCAGGGCAAGCTCACCTTCCTCACCACCACATGTGTCGTCCCTGTGTCATCAGAAGCTGATGAGAGTTTCAGAAGAAAAGTTGAGGGTTCTTTGAAGTTTTTGACTAGAGACCTAACTTTGTTTGGAATAAATGGACTTGACCAGTCACAATGAGCTGAAGAAGTTTCCAGGCAGAGAGAACAAGGTGTTTGAGTGAATGTTCTCAGGTAAGAAAGTGCTTGGCTCAATGGAGGACCTCGGAGTAGGCCCCTGTGACCACTGTGTAGGCAGCAGGGTAGGACCAGTGGCTGAAGGGGAAGGCTTGGTTTAGGATTTGGGGTATTTTCTAAAGATGGCAGAAGCCATTAATACAGAGTCTACTGGTGTGTGCCAAGTAGACTGTAGGGAAGGATAGGGTGGGAAGAACCCAGTCAGTGCAGAGGCCCTGGCAAGAGGTGAGGCTGGATGAACATGAGTGGAAGTCCCCGTGGTGAGGAACAGACAGTCTAGTTGGAGGGGCTGGGGGCAGGAGGGGGCATGGAATTGGCAGGGGACTGGGAATGGATTCAAGGGGCCCATGAAGTTGGAAGGCAAGAGAGTATCATGGAGGACAACAAATAAAAGTGGAGAGGCCACCAGGATGTACAGCACCTCACTATTCATGTTAGGCCATCCACTGCCTCCAGCACCCGGTGGAACCCTCAGGACACCCACTTTCTTATCTTAGGTCTCTTAGAAAATGGATGGGCCCACACCATCATGCTGTCACTAAGAGTCCACATTTTCTCCTCCTCAGATGGCACACAATGTTTTTGTTACCATTGTAAATCTACTATACTCTAAAAAAACAAACACATGAAACAAACAAACAAATAAAGCATTAGGAAGACACTCCCTAAGACAAGTAGCAGTGTGAGCTGATCTAGCATCTAGCTTCCCCTTCATTATTTATAAAATAATGCTAGGGAGCTATCCTCCCACAAATTACTAATATCTCTAAAACTCAAATTTAGAATTATCTTTTGCAGTACAGCTAGCATTGCAAACCAAATAATCTATGCGCTCCCCACATTTTTTTCACCTCTCTGATTTAGGCAGGGCCATGTGACCAGTTTTGGTCCATGTGCTATGAGCAGAGGTTGGCCAAAGATTGAAAAGCAAGTGTAAGTTCTCTTCTCATTTACAGGAAGTGTGGAGATCAAAAGCTGAGATGGCTTGGCCATAGGTCAAGGGAGACTGGCTTGCTAAAGCATTGCCTAAAAGACAGGCTGCTGGAGAGTTACTTGACCTACAGCTGTCTTTACATAAGAAGAAATAAATGCTGAGTGCTAATCCACCGAGAGTCTGTGTTTGCCTGGTACTGAAGCTTAAGCTTATCCTAATCTGTTTGCTGAATAACTAACCATCAAGAAGAAATAGTTATAGATTTTTCTTATGGCAGAGAGGGTTGGGGTATCGGCATTGCCACTGTAGCAGTTGGGTCACTGCTGTGACATGGGTTCTATCCCTGGCCCAGAAACATCCATATGCCATGGGCACTGCCAAAAGAAGAAAAGATAGTTATGAAAATAATAAGCAAAATGGGAGATAATAGTTGGCCAAATGTAGAACTTATTAAAATTCCTACATTTCAAAATCATCTAAATCTTTTAAAGTTTTATTTATTCATCACAAAACACAACTTGATGTTCTGTGTTAAAGATTGCTAAATCACACACAAAAAATTCTCTTGAGCTTTCCCAAACATCAAAAAGATCTTTAAACAACATTTTGAAAAGTTAACTGAAAATTAATTTTAAACACATAGCACTTTGCACTTATCTTCTCCTTTAATGTGAGTGAATTTAAACCTTAAATGAGAAGGTGCTGACAAAATGCATTTTGAAGGATTATGACAATATAAATTAGAAACAAACGTAGATTTTTAAGGGCTGCAATAAGACTCTGGGTAAAAATGGGAATGCAAATGCATTTTGAAACAGTCATATATCACTACTTTGAAAAGTCTCTCTTAAGCTTTTTTTTTTTTTAATTTTGACATGTAATTTCACCATTAAATATACCCAGATGCCAGAGATACTTTAAAGGTTCATTTTCTTATGGAAAAATCTGCTAAAAGCACATAGGTTTTACTGTTTATGAACATTGTTTCTTAATTTTCTAATGTAAATACCACTTTTTAAAGAAAAAATATTCTTTTAATGAATTAAATACCACAAGGACAGTATAGTTTATTCAAAATTAGGTCATTAAAAAGGCAGACCTGGAGTTCCTGTCGTGGCGCAGTGGTTAATGTATCCGACTAGGAACCATGAGGTTGCGGGTTCGATCCCTGGCCTTGCTCAGTGGGTTAAGGATCTGGCATTGCCGTGAGCTGTGGTGTAGGTTGCAGACGTGGCTCGGATCCCGCATTGCTGTGGCTCTGGCGTAAGCCGGTGGCTACAGCTCTGATTCGACCCCTAGCCTGGGAACCTCCATATGCCGCGAGAGCGACCCAAGAAATGGCAAAAAGGCAAAAAAATAAATAAAATAAAATAAAATAAGATAAGATAAAATAAAATAAAAATAAAAAGGCAGGCCTGTTTTACTCAGGATATCATGTCCCAGATGTTGGAGTCTCACTTTTCTTCCAATGTGATATTTTCAAAAACCAGAAAGCACCTTGAAAGCCTGGAAGAAAGGAAATGAGGGAAGACATTTTTCAGATAAACACAAGTACTTGAGAATATTCAAGGCTGCCTGGTCACATTGACTAATCTATGTTATGGCTAAAGCTTTACTGACAGGCGTTAGGAGGCAGTGTGCTTTCTCTATGGGATTTGATTGACGATATGAGATTCCCTACCCACTTCTGGAGATGTTTTGAAGATGACTAGATAATAGAACAGACACCATATGTTAGCAATGCAAGAATCAATTAAAGGGAAGGGTCTACAGTTTGTAAACTCTGACCAATGAAGAGAAGAAGCAGTGTTTGGAGAAGGTGGAGAATAGTAGAAAAGTAAGGTGAGAGAAAGAGCAGTGTAATGATGGCAGGATAAGTGATGAAGCCTAAATAGCTTTATTCATTCCTGCTTATCAAAGTGAAAGTGCTGCGTCAGATCCTGGAGCCCGTGTTCATATTCCAGTACAAGAGAGGACTTCACAAAACTCTATCTAAAAGCATTTAAAATTCAAGTGAGGAGTTCCTGTCATGACGCAGTGGTTAACAAATCCGACTAGGAACCATGAGGTTGGGGGTTCGATCCCTGGCACCACTCAGTGGGCTGAGGATCCAGTGTTGCTGAGAGCTGTGATGCAGATCAGAGACACGGCTCAGATCCCTCGCTGCAGTGGCTCTGGCGTAGGCCAGCGGCTACAGCTCTGATTAGACCCCTAGCCTGGGAACCTCCACATGCCATGGATGCGGCCCTAGAAAAGGCAAAAAAAAATAAAAATAAATAAAATAATAATAATAATAAAATAAAATAAAATTCAAGTGAAATAGAAGATTTTTTTTTTTCAGGAAAACACAAATATCTGAAATTGATCCCAGAAGATAGAGAAATAGATCAAATGCTATCTTGGAAACTGATAAACTTAACTACGTGAAAAAACACAAATGCTCAGAATTCACAAAGGTGTTTCAAGTGAGAAGATGCAATTCCTGCAGAAAGATACAAATAAGCAAAACTCCCAGTTCCTAACATTTGACATTTGTTTAGTTGTGATATAGCCACTGATGCAGAGGAAGTCAGTTGTAAGCTTAAGGATGTGTTTAGATAAAAAGGCAACAGAGAAAAGTTGCTTCTCAGCCCACCCCATTTTTCACTATCTATGCTAACCCTATTAAACTGGCTCACCAAATTTCCTGATGAGCTGTCAATTTCACTCTGCAAGAGGAGCCCTAGGAAGCCCCAGTTATTGGTGGAGATGTTCTATATCGTGTGACCCCCCCATTACAGACTGGACCCAGGATGAACATTGGATGGAAGGATACCTCAACATATAATCTGATAAATGGTCTATAAAATTTTATTGGTCAATCACAAACACTCTGGAAATTTTACTAGGAGCCAATGAAAAATCAGTTCAGTGAATCATAGAAGCAGCTGCCGATAAAAGTAGCCAAGTCATGTTAATAGCTGTAATAATATTAATGGCATAGTAACATAAACTAGGAAGAAATATGGCAATCCAACCAGAGTAGCCATTCCCTAAAAGCCTGGGTAGACAAGGATTCCTGTTCTTCTGATGAGGCTCAAGGGATTAAGTTTTCTTAGTTCCTTACAAGTCCTAAAAGCAGAGCTGGAATTCCTGTCCTTGTCATTTCTACTCCCACTCAGGCAGGAAATCCCTACCCCATTTAGTTGAGAAAGTTTCTGTTCTGGGCTCTAGCCGAGGAAACAAACCATCCCTAGGAAACATTTTGAATTCCTGGACTGGTGGCTTGATTTACCACTTTGGAAAGATGAAAGGAATTGCTCTTTTTCTAAGGCTGAAAAGGCTGTGGGAAAATTTATTAATGGTATTCAAGAATATGATGGATTCTTACACAGGTGGTACTAACCAGCTGTTCTCCATCTCTACTGAGAGCAGAACAAAGGGAAATGGTGTTAAATTGCAAAATTAGGGATTTTGTCAATTTAATAAATCACCCAGTCCTCATTCTCTCATCTCCCACTCCTTGTCCCAGTTGCTAACCTTCTCAGCTAAGTGTTCATTACTAGGCATTTCATTTTCAATTCCATTTATTCCTAAACAGGAGGACCTGAGCAGCCCTGCTTTTTGATTTATGGATGTACAGTGTACTGCACAAGTCCTTCTCAAATCTGCTGCTATGACAAAGTGTTGCTTGTCAGAAGCTCTATGCTGAGCAGCAGAATGAGGACAAATGCTGACACAAGGTTTTCAATTCCGATCACAGCGAGGCTCTGATGCCAAAGAACACGGAGCCACACAATTTTTCGACATCATTTTGTCCATTTCCCTCCAAGCAGGCTGGTCACGGGACACTTGGCTAGCAGTTCTAGGGCAACCCCCTGACAGCTCAAAGTCTGAGCATTGCAAGCAGGAGTTTAATTCTGCGCAATGAACCTAAGGAAAGGACACAGGATTAGTACAATCTTGGGACCAAGCAAGAAATGGAAGCGATGCTGAGGGACTCTGTCCTTGGAGAGAGGGATGTGCTTAGGGATGGTGACATGGATGGTAGTTAAGATTTGGCAGTGCCAACAAATTCAGATGTGCTGAAAGTGTGAATGCTTGTTTTCCCAGTCTCTAGCCCTCTAGGTACCTAAGAGAGCAGGCTTCTTTTAGGTTTTGTGCCTAGAGCAATCAAACAAGAAAGACCACCTTGTGTTCCACCCAAAGGCAGCTAATAGCAAAAAGAAGAATTTTAAAGTGCGGGCTGGAATATTTTAATGTGTTTTTGTTGAAAGAAAACTGCATGGAATATTCCATATATTAAGGAGAAGAAATGCTAATCCAGTCCACAGTGACGTCACACCTCATCACATTAGAGAGAAGCAGCTTCCACTTACATGAGGATTTTGATTTTCTCAATTTGATTGTTCCCCTAGGACAAAAACTGCTCTCTGTGAAAAGACATCAGTCTTGCGGCAGCCCTGACACCAGATAACTGCCCATGCATTACTCAGCACAACAAAATATGCCTGTGCCCTTTACAAATACCATCAGCATCTCAGTACCACCCAATTCATTTTGGCTTTGATTTTGCCTTTTTCCCAGCTTGTGAAAAGCAAAACAGTCATACGGATTTATGGCTGCGCCACTGTTATTTGCAGTAAATAAGCACACTTGGTGAAAGGCACACACAAAGGAGGTAAGGGAGTCGATGGAGCAGGCAGCTCTTTTTACAGGATTTACATTAAACTGGAACTACAACATCATAAGCTCAGAGGTTGGATGTTGATTTTTGAGTGTGAGAGCATCACGATGAGATGACTACAAAAAAGACTTACATTCATCTTTCGCTGTTATTATTATTTAATTGAATTACTTATCATTATTTGATTATTTTATTGAAAATGAAAATGAACACTTTAAAATTTGCTTTTATTATTTAAACCTGTATAGCCATCCCTTCAGTGTGTGTGTAAATACATACAAATATACATATAACATATAATAAATGTACATGTGTAACATTTACATAAAATATATATATATATATAATAATTTATTTATCACCTTATTTTGACTTTTTAAATAAGTATTTTACCCCATGCCCCACTGCAGATCTATACATAGGAAAGAGATCTGTATTAAAGGATGGAGTAAAAAACGGACTAAAGTAAAAATAAAGTGATAAAGCTATGTCTGATTCCACAAAACACAGGTCTCATTCTTTTGCATCATGGCTCACACTTATTACCTGCTATAGTCAATGCTGATGGAAGAATTAGAAGATATGAAAAAGAGTCTTGGACCCTCAAACTCTAAATTCATGTGGGAGAGAAGCTGGACCCACATTTGACTCATACCTCCAAATGTGACCAGGCCAGGAGCCAAGCAGTGCCCACACGCTGCAGGCCCTGCCCCACTTTAAAGCTGCTTGAGACCCTCCATGGAACATTCTGGTCAAATATTGCCATATTTTTAAATCAATGGATAAATGCTTTAGGACTTATATAAGAAATGCCCATGTTTCTAGGCCATGCCACTGACATTAGCCTCGAGAGCTTATAAATTATTCCTCAGAGCCTTTAAGGGTGACAGGTTATAAATCTGCCTTTGTCCTACACTTCCCTCCAGCCTCATAGCAACTTTCTCAATTTGGCAAATTATCTTTCTCCAGCCATTAGAGTTGACAGGTAGGCAAAGGGGGTTGAGGAGGACTGGTTGACTAATTATCACAGAGACCAAACTTCTAAAACTCTTGAGTCTAATCAGAAAGGATATAAATGCAAGACATTCTCCTTGCTTATGCGGAAGGATGCCATTATATCCTCTAGAAGGATACTTAATGAGATAGTTTAAATACTTCAGAAAGAAAGGGGCTTGATTACGACAGCGGTTGACATGGCTAAGAGCTCATTTATTGTGGTTTTATGTATCTAAAATGTACTTTCTGTACATAAGAATGGAAATCTGCTGGCTGATAAACTCTGTTAAAAGGAAGATTCTAGCATATACTTAAATCCCTTTGAGGATACTGAGTGCTCCATATGATAACGATTATAATTATAAGCATTTGTCAAGATGGCTTAAAACACTCTTATCACAAAAAGCTTGATTATAACAGTGGGCTGATGTGGTAAGAAGTTCTATCATAATGATGGTGTATAAGAGCCTACGTGGTACATTTGTGAAACGGAAGAATGGTTTTTATGCTCAGCTCTAAAAGTCTAGAAAAGCTCCATTGGTGGTTTAAGCACCTCGAGGAAGAACAAGGAGTGGGGGAGGGCTTCAAGGCCCAGGCTGAATCCTCATTATTAAAGTCTCATGGGAGTAATAGCACATCAGTGGCATTGGAAAAATAGTCAGGGAGTTTGACATTCTTTCCAACTGCTAGCACGACAGATTTGGAGGGGTTTGAAGACAGCTCAACATATCTGGATGTTATTAAATATGTTATAAATAGCTTTCAGTGACTATTTATTTTCGCTTTTAGTGACTCAGTAAACCAAATGAGTTTCAGTTTCCAGCTCAATTGTAGTGGTCACTCCAAAAGATTCCTTTATCTATTTGAATTCAACTCTGAATCACAATTTAAAACCCCTTGGAATCTATTGAAAGTTTCATCGAACAGTTGCATTAGAAGCCGGATTTAGCAAATGGTCATGTTATTTGACCTTCTACATGCTTCCTTGAGAAAAGATGAGTGTCAAACTATACAATTATACAGACTTAATGAAGTGCTTATGTACTAAAACACTCAAAATAATGTTATTTTATAAGTACAGCAAATCTGTGGTGAAAAAGAATGATTGTAACAGGCAAATGTACAGTTTTAGGAGTTATAAAAGGATGATTCTTTTACTAAAAAGTATTTGACACTCTCAGAGAGCTATAACTTAGACTTTTGGAAGCTGAAGGAAGTAAATAATTGAAAGAGTATGATATCACTTCAGGAAACACCCAAGTTCTACTTAATAATAAGCTACATCACCCATCCAAACCCATTTCTTACACAGAGGGAAAAATGGTACAGAGACAAAGCATAATGTTGCCATCCATTCTCTAGGTATTATTTTCAAAATTCATCAGCTAATAAAATATGATGTAATATGCTTCATGTCATTTTACCTGAAAAATAAGTAGTTACTGAAGAAACAAACGAGAAATCTTATAGTTGAAACCCTACCAAAACTTTCAGGCTTGAAGCATCCAGAAGGATGGGTACCAACTATCACCAAAACCATCTCCACAGCAAGGTTTTGTTTTGTTTTGTTTTAACTATTATTATTGCCTTATCTTCTCTTATTACATCATTATATTGTAGGAAGTTTTAAAATGATCACTTTATAGTCTGCTGTTACATCATTACAGTGTACTGTAGTTTATCATTACAGTGTACTGTAGTTTATCCTTCTTATCTTTAGTTATGTGTCTAACTTGTCTCTAAACCTATAAATCCCAACGTTTTTCCACAGAGCAAACACAGAAAATCATACCTGTGTACCCCACACCCCACACTGGTATTAAGTAGAGGAGCTTGCTTGGGCTCCCTGAGAGCTGAAGGGTATATAGCTCGATGCATCTGTGATTCATTCATATGAAAAAGTTCTGTATTAGACTCTAGCTCATTGGAAACAGGGTATTCATCTTCATGTCCACAGCTCCTGAAACAGTGTCCTCAAAAAGTACATACAGAAAAATAAACTAACACATTATTTAAGGTAGATTGTAAAGCTTTTCATAGCCCTAGTTCTAAACTGAGCTCTGCATTATCTTCAGGCACTAGTCTCCATTCGCACCTCCTCTTAGGCTCTGAAGTATTCAAATATAGGTTTACATCCCAGTCCTGCACTTACTAACTTGCTACATAATAAACATTCAATAATAAAAAAAATCCTGAATAAAGTACCTTCAACAGAGCAAGCCCAGACTGTTGCTGCTGCAGGAACACCTCCAAAACCCTCCCTTACACGCTATGAGACCTAAGACTTACTCCAGACACTTCCCTCTTTCCTTCACATCCTGTCTAGGCTTCTGTCAATCTAACCTCCTAATGTTTCTCCAATCCATCCATTTCGCTCCATTTCCAGGATCATCAGGCTGTTGTCATCTCTTACTTAAGCAATTTCCATATCCTTCTAATCTCTCTTGAAGCATTCAACTGCCTTTCTTCATAGAGCAGCCTAAGAGAGCCTTCAAAAACACAAATATGATAACCTCACCTAAAATCTGTCTATTTCTGATCAATGCTTTTAGAATTGCAAAAAATGTATGTTAACACGGTCTTTGGTGACCCTGTGCCTACTGATCTCACAAAGCTCATCTTGCAACCTTCTCTCATTCCCTACTATTTTGCTGTCATACTGCTCTCTACTGTTTTCCCAAATTTAAGCTTCTTTCCACTTCAGAACATTAACAAATACTCTTTGTTTGGATGATCTACTCACCCTTCCTTCTTGAACTAATTAATGTTTATTTAATCCATTAAATGCAGATTGAAAGTCAAAATCTCAACAGAGGTTTAAGAAACAGGTGTTGAGTTCCTAGCAAATGTTCTGCTCCACCCTGGGCTTTAGAATTATAGTAGTAAGCAACATAGAAAAGGTGCCTGCTTTCATGTCAGCTATGAAACAAGATTACATTTGTCTGCAAGTAACCAAAAATCCTACTATAGTAGCTTAAGTGTGTAGCAAACATTTCTTCTCAAGTACAAGAAGTCCAGAAGAGGTAAGCTTTGGAGTTCCCGTTGTGGCACATGAGCTAATGAATCCAACTAGGAACCGTGAGGTTGCGGGTTCGATCCCTGGCCTTGCTCAGTGGGTTAAGGATCCAGCATTGCTGTGAGCTGTGGTGTAGGTCACAGATGCAGCTTGGATCCCTTGTTGCTGTGGCTCTGGTGTAGGCTGGTGGCTACATCTCTGATTAGACCCCTAGCCTGGGAACCTCCATATGCCTCGGGGAGCAGCCCTAGAAAAGGCAAAAAGACAAAAAAAAAAAAAAAAAAAAGGTAAGCCTTGGACTAATACCAGATGTCAGCTAAACAATGTTATCAGTGTTTCCATGGTTCTTTCCATATTTTCACTTTTTATCCTTAATGCAGAAGCCTTGGTGTATTCATTCCTATCATTCTTGCCCATGACTGTTCTTTAGACTTTAAGGCAGGGGTACAGGAAAAAGGGGTGATACTTATCAGGAAATCAACCTCTCTGCAGGAAGTACTCAGGAGATTTCCCCTTATAACTCATTCACCAAAACAGTGTCACATTACACCTCTGTTCTACAGTGGAGGCCAGGATATTGAATTTTATTAGCTGGGAAATGGCCCAATTGAATAAATCCAACCTTCTGTTCTTAAGAAAGAAGCAAAGATATAGATGTCTTCACATTGAACAAAGGCTTACAGTTGCTCCAAGCTCTAATTTACTGGTTTTTTATTAAATCATGATAACAAAACAACAACAAAAAAAAAAGTGAAGAAGAAGAGGAAGAAGAAGAAGAAGGGAAAGAGTGGGTACAGAGACTCCAACATGAAATTTACAATCTGAGGGAGGAAGACAAACACTGTGATGAACAGAATAATGACCCCCTCCCCCAAACTGTTCACATTCTAGTCCCCAGAACCTGTAAATATGTTAGTTACTTGGCAAAGGAGAATTAAGGCAGAAGATTGAATTAAGGTTGCCAACAGCTGACCCTAAAATAAGGAGATTATCCTGGATTATCAGGGTGGTCCCAATATGATCACAAGGGTACTTAAATGAGGAAAATATCACCAAAGCAATGACAGTGTGAGAAAGACTTGGCCCATGCTATGGCTTTGAAAATTGAGGAAAGAAATCAGAAGCCTAGGAAAGCTGGCAGCTCTAGAAGAGGAAAATGCAACTAAATGGCTTTTTCTGCCAGAACATGCATAAAGGAAGGCACCCTGTTAACACCTTGATCTTAGCTCAGTGAGGTTCATGTTGGACTTCTGCTCTACAGAACTATAAAATAGGAATTCTGAGTTGTTTTGAGATGTGTGACAATCTGTCACAGCTACAATTGAAAACTAATAGAGATCCAAACAAAATAATCGGTCCAATAACTAACTATACTTCTGATGATTAAAGACTACGGTAATAGGGGTACATAATGTAGACTAGAAATAAATGTCCAAATGCCTACATTTTTCATTTAAGAACCTTCAAATTGTAGACTTTCCATACCTGTCCAACCCTGCTTCAATGCTCACCATCTTCTATCACATCCAACCACCATTTTTCATATTAAAATCCCAGTACTCAGAACACCGCCCAACATATACTAAGAGCTCTATACGTTAACTTATTAATTATTGATGAATTAATTCATTAAGGAACAACTAAATAGCTAATAGTTATATTTGTGAGTCTGAAATGTAAAGTATAAATTTGTGATTTGTAAGTGTTTAGGTGTTAACTGTTCTGATAAAATTGAAAAGAATTTGAGAAAGACCTGGGAGATTATGGAAAGTAGGAAAAAATAAAAAAGAAAGTCAATGGGAATTCTTGCTGTGGCTCAGTGGGTTAAGAACCCTACTAGTATCCATGAGGATATGGGTTCAATCCCTGGCCTTGCTCAGTTGGTTAAAGATTCAGAGTTGCTGCCAAATTGTGGTGAAGGTCACATGCAGCTCGGATGGGGTGTTGCTGTGACTATGGTGTAGGCCTGGCAGCTGCAGCTCCAATTCGACCCCTAGCCTGGGAACATCCATATGATGCTGGCATGGCCCTAAAATATAAATAAATAAATAAATAAATAAATAAATAAATAAATAAATAAATGTTAAAAATAGAATCGTGGGAAATATCAACATTTAAAAAGTAGTCAGAGATGATTATATATACAATGTGAACATAAAAAGATTCTAGGTACTTGACGCAAAATCAAAATTTTAAAATTTGATTAGACTATTGAGAAACATTTCTCAATAGTCTAAATAAATTTTAGAAATGTGTTGAGAGACTATTGAGAAACACAAACATACATATTGAGAAACGCATATATATAAAATATATAAACATATAAAACACAAACGTACATATTGAGAAACACAAACATATACAACAATACAGAGCTTGGGAAGAAACTGATCAAAATATTACTAGTTGTGTATACTGTAATGATATATTGTGATAACAAAGAATGTTTTATTCTTTCTATATTCCAATTTTATAGAATAAAATTTAATCATATTTTTAAAAAATAGCAATAGCATTTCATGGTCTCTTTCAAACAATTCAGAGTTTCTTATTTCTACATGTCCAAAGACAAAATCTCCCATCTTCTTATCTTGGGGAGAAAGCCTTTCTGTCTTTATCCTTGATGGCCTTCAACACTGCTCCTTGCCCACTTCTCTGTTTCATACACTTGGATCCAGGTATTCCAGGCCGAATGCCAATCCCATTCAGTGCCTAGACCCAAGTCATCATCCTGTTTCAAAAGGCATTGCAAACTGGTGTCAATTTTTAGTTTTCTCCCTGCTGCACATAGCAAAAGTCAACTTGGATGATCCTTTGACAAGAAACCCAAGGATATTTACATTTGAAAACTAGGAACTGCATTTACATATCACCACTTCCCAGTGCTGGTGAGGCTTGTCTGGTATTGCCAAAGCTGTCAATCACTCCTAGCCACTAGGTTCTCCAGGGACCAGCCAAGAGTTAGAAGTCTAGAGAAGACAATGACCAAATCCATTCAGATGTGGGCTCAGAGGATCAGTATAAACGGAAAATAACCATGGGAACATTTTAAAGGCCAAAGATTCATGGACAATAACCTTAACGAAACAGTCCTGGAGAAAGCCCATGCACAGGGTATCATGATTAGGACTACACTAAAGGTCATTTTTAAGTAAGGCTACAGTCTTAGAGGATGGATGCAGTAACAAATAAACATGACATTTTTACCTTTCTTTATCATTTCATGTCTTACTTCCATACAATACAGTAAAAATTTATTATAATACATACCTTAAGATATCTCTCAACCCATATATAACATGTGACATTGTGACATAGGGATTGATGAATCCTGTATAAAATAAACTTGAAGGAGTTCCCATCGTGGCTCAGTGGAAATGAATCCAACTAGGAACCATGAGGTTGCAGGTTCGATCCCTGGACTTGCTCAGTGGGTTAAGGATCTGGCATTGCTGTGAGCTGTGGTCTAGGCCCCAGACTCAGGTCAGGTCCTGAGTTGCTTTGGTTGTGGTATAGGCCAGAAGCTGTAGCTCCAATTTGACCCCTAGCCTGGGAACCTCCATGTGTCATAGGTGCAGCCCTAAAAAGCAAAAAATAAAAATAATAATTAAAACAATAAACTTGAATCAAAGTGCTTCTTCAATTCCGTGGAGAAATGTGGTTGAGTTTCAGTTTAGAAACTGTTATCAGTATGAGTGTATCTAGTATAAACTTGTCTAAAATGTTTTTGTTTTGATTTTAATCTGAAAGAGAAGATCAATCCTGAAGCTTTCCTTATGTATTCAAAGAGTTGAAATTATTTGGGTTTTGCAGTAAACTGTATTTTTAAATATTTGGGGTTTAATCTTTTCTGGGATAACAAAAAAAAAAAAAAAAACTGACACAAATAACTGGCAATGTTAATGCCCTATTAGATGAAATCAACTGGTTATGTTGTTGTTGGACAAGGAAAGAAGCTTCTTCTTTCTTAATGCTCAACTATGAAAACACAGTGATCTCTCTGGCTTCCCACAGGTCTCCAACGCTGTGAGGCTAAGATTCTGCCACCATGTCCCCTCCCACAACCACCCACATCTCTTTATTGGTTTAATGCTTTCTCAATGCTCTGTTTTTCACTGACATGTAAATTCTTTAGGTCTTGTTCTTATTCAGAGTGATAATTTTCACAAAGGTATCACCCATTGTGCAGTGCTTCCTTGTCAATTGGGATGGGTTGAATTGTGTCCCCTCGAAATCTTCATATTGAATTCCAACTCCCAGTATCTTAACACACAACCTTATTTGGAAAGGAGATTTTGCAGACATAATTAAGGTGAGGTATTAGGGTGGGCCCCAATCCAACACCATGGGTGTTCTTAAACAGAAAAGGAATCTGGATACAGAGACAGGCATGCACAGAGAAACAACAATGTGAACGGACATAGGAAGAGGAGCCTGGAGGAGATCCTTCCCTCGCAAATCCTTGGAAGAAACCAACCTTGTTGATACCTTATCTTGGACATCAAGTCTCCAGAATTATGAGACAAAACATTTATGTTGGTTTGATTGGTTATGGCAGCCCTAGCAAACTAATATAGTATTTTTTCTGCATCATACCACATCCTAATCATATCTAGAGTTCTAGAACTTCATTCAAGCCATATGACACTCAGTATTTAAGTCATTTTTCCATACCAAAGACTCTTTTTTAAAAAAAATATGTTTCTAGAGACATCTGTTTCTTTCCTTATTTCTTCCTTCTGATTACCCAATCCTTATTCGAAAAGTCCATTTCTGAACATTTTTTACTTCCATTTTCTTTACAGACAGCATCCAGAGCTAACTGCAGAAGGCTATGCTTTAGTGCAAGAGTTAATCACTTACTGAGCCTCACCTCCCTCAATGGCCAATGCATTAAAAATTATTACGTAGGATTGTTTTGAGGACTAAACAAAATAACATATATAAAAGTACTTGCACTGCTACTGATGTTTCTGTGTCATTTGCACAGCCTCTCTGATGATTCACAGACTTGTAATAACTTTTGTCACCACAAACCTGAGGTAGAAGTCTCCAGGAGTAGAAGATAGTAATAACCCTCAAATCTCTATCCTGGGTCATCACTCATGCTCAAAGGTCATCATCATATAAAATTTGGCTTGTATGATTTTTTCTTAGTCTACAATATTCACACATCCATGGCGAAGTTCATCTCTGTGTTCTGACCTCACACACAAGCAGGAAAGTTTTTCTGCAGTTTATCCTTATCAGCCTGACATTTAATTACTCGGAGAAGCTTAGTGTCATCTGTGAACTTGAAGATTTTACTGGGCACTTCATCTTCCCAATCGCTTATAAAAACCTTAAATGAAGCCAGCCTGGCAGTAATCCTTGAAGCAGAGCCTCCAAACCTGAGGGCTGGGAATAACTTACAGATGTGCTGAGGTACAGATGCTTCAGGAAAAACCTTTTCCACATACGTGAAAGAATGGTGACAAAATTATCATCCTCTATATATATTATGTAGGAAAAATTGAGAAATGACTCTTTAAAGATAGCTTCTGTTAAGATCATTTTATTCATAAAAAATAGTTGTCTGTGCCCTTGCTTTTTCCCCATCAATAAACTGGGTTTTCAGCCATGAAACCTTACTTTACTCTCCTGAATTTGTAGGCAATTTGTTGTGTGTGTGTGTTTGTGTGTATGTGTTTGTGTATAAGTATTTCTATGACTATTTTTAGTGGGCTTCCTTCAGCATAGACAATTTTCAGATGCGTTGCAGTCATGGCAACTGAGAATCACAGGGAAGGTGAAATTCAATGTGATGTGAAGAATCAGTCATATGAATAAACAAGTAAATCAGAAGTGAAGGTCAAAGAACTTGTATGAGGTATCATATGACTCATGCTGTCAGATCTCAACAGAAGAAAACATTTTATGCTCATCGTGTGGAACTGTGCTATTATGGAACCTATGTACATTCAGAAGCCTTGTAGATGTCATCTTTATTTTGCATCTATTGGATATTCCTTGGGCCATTCCAAAAGGTCATCTCAATTAATGAAGTCTGACCAAAGCAAAGCTTTCTGAAAAGATAAAGAGTTCCTGCACAGATAAGAACCTTTCCTTCCAGAGATCATGGAGGAAACAGGAGGAAGAGGAGGAGGCATTTAGTGGGCAGAGTAGGAATTCCCAGGGGAAAGGGCAGGGGGAAGCAAACCCAAGCAAGGCTGGGACATCTGTTAGAAATCTAACGGTCAGGCCAGGGGAGTGGCAGGCAGGCTGGGGTTGCTCAACAGCTCAGAGCCTAAACCCCCATAGGAAGGAGTCACCTGGTAAGTGGCTCAGTATACAAACAGATAAATAAAAGAGCAATAGTGAGAGAGGGAGAGAAAAAGAACAGGAATGAAAGCATGAGGGAAAGAAGAGATAGTGAAAGAAAAGCCTACACAAGGCCATCCCACTATCTTATAGTAACATCTATTGCTATGTAGAGATAGTTTCTATATATGCCAGTGGTACAATTCTGTTTGAAATTTTAAAATCTTATGTATGTGTGTGTCTCTGTACACACACACATACACACACAACCTTAGCATTCTAGGTATTATCTATTCTATGCATAGAGAAAGCACTATAAGAACTATTTTTTATTAAAGTATACTTGATGGAGTTCCCGTTGTGGCGCAGTGGTTAACGAATCTGACTAGGAACCATGAGGTTGCGGGTTCAACCTCTGGCCTTGCTCAGTGGGCTAACGATCCGGTGTTGCCATGAGCTGTGGTGCAGGTTGCAGACACGGCTCGGATCCCGCGTTGCTATTGCTCTAGTGTAAGCTGGTGGCTACAGCTCCGATTTGACCCCTAGCCTGGGAAACTCCATATGCCGCAGGGAGCGGCCCAAGAAACGGCAAAAAGACAAATAAATAAATAAATAAAGTATAGTTGATATACAATGTTGTGCCAATTTTCTTCTGTATAGCACAGGGACTCAGTCTTTCTTATATTATCGTCCATCATGTTCTATCCCAAGATACTGGATATAGTATAAGAACTATTTGGAAACCAATTATTGATGCATAGTATGCTCTCATTGTGCTTTAGCATGGTGCCAGACATGACAAATTTAAGTGATGACTTCTCTGGAGTAGGGCCAGAGGGGAGAGAAGATTAAAGAGACAAGGCAGGGAGTTCCCGTTGTGGCACAGCAGAAACGAATCCAACTAGTATCCATGAGGACGCAGGTTTGATGCTTGGCCTCGTTCAGTGGGTGGGGGGTCTGGCGTTACCATGATCTGTGGTGTAGGTAGCAGATACAGTTCGGATCCCACGTTGCTGTGGCTGTGGCACAGGTTGGCAGCTGCAGCTCCGATTGGACCCCTAGCCCGGGAACTTCCATATGCTATAGCTGCAGACCTAAAAAGCAAAAAAAATTAACAAGTAAAATAAAGACACAAGGCAGTGTCAAATCACTTGTGTAATGATGGCTCTGTCCTATGAGACTGGAGTATGTTCCAAGCTGAATTTTTCTCTAATTGCTACTATGGGGGTCTTTAAGATTCCCTCTCTACTACCTCCTACTAGAATACTCATGACGCACAGGGTACCTGCATCATTCTCAGCCTCAGAATCCATGGACCAGCAGGACATTGCTGGTCTATGTCACCCAGAATTGTGTTGAATCGATTTTCTTTCAAGATGGCTCCACTCAGGCTCCCCCTACCCCTTGGATGAGTTGGGAAGTTCTCCTTAGTCTCCTCCCACTTGACATAAAATGCAGAAGGAATAAGTTCTCCTCTTGCTCCCATAGAAAGGAGAACACACAGCCCCCATACTTTCTCTAAAGAAAATCTCCCTCATTCATTATCTGCCTCTAAGTTTCTGTGCTTGGAGGTGAATGATCACTAATATGATAGAATCAATTTAACATCTCAATACATCCTGGTTAAAAGGTGTTTGAAACTCTTGGGATCCTCAACATTGATTACGTTATTCTTGGCCTGAAAAGCTTCAGCCAAAAGTGAAACAAAAGCCATTCTATTTACTAGGTTGGCTGAATTTTAAATTGCCAGGTTGGAGGTTAAATGTAGATGGTCTATATAGGCAACTTCATGTTTCAATATAATGAACATCTTACGTAAGAGTTTTATCCTCTGTCCTGCTATTACTATCCAGTTTTGCCAAAATGGAACTTGTTGGATAGCTCTTTGGTGTCAACCAGAAATTTTTGAGAATGACCCAATAAAAAACATGCTAAATTCAACTCTTTCCTGTTACCTAAAATAGTAGTTCTTCAAACTAATGAACAAGACGCATACCTCACTCAATGTTCTCAAAATTACACACTTCCAAGGTGTCTTTTACCGGAGGACAACAGAATGAATTGTTACTCACTGCCTAGCTTGGATGGATCTGAGGAGAAACAAGTTTTCCTATTACTTAAGAGCAAGATGTGACTTTTCTGACTGACTGAAGGAATCCTGCTTAGAGAAGCCTCATGGTACTAAATCAGATGCAGTTTCTGTAGTTACGATACCACATAACAATGACTGTCACAGCTACCAGCCTGTGACTTTTTTCTAAGTTCCAACACTTCTAAAAAGCATCTTCATTCCACAATCTTCTACAACATTTATTATTTATTTGCTAAATTTATTATTATTTAATAAATATTAACACCAATAGTTATTAATGTTAAAGGATAATATTTAATAAACAATAAATGATATTTAATGAATGAATAAATTTATTTTTATTTGCTAAAAATGAGAGGTATAATTATACTTGTTTTCTCTTTCGACTTGCATTACAATTGAATTGTCATGTTTACTTCTGTAGAATCTATGCTCTTTATGTAGGGTAACCTGCAAACATTGCAATACAGTTCTTTATTCCTATAGCTCTATGGCTTTTCTACCGTGGAAAAACTCAATAAATGCATGTTGAGTAAGCTCAAGAAGGCTACTGCTCTTAAAGACTGAATTTCCAGTGATGGCATTATTCTATTTAGCTGTAATGTCAATTTTTGAGATTATACATATCAATCTATCACACTAGCTGGATAAAGACACCTTTTTACATTTCTAGGAGAGTAATATACATTGTGTTTAACTTTAGGAGTGGTTCTTTGATTTAGAGTTCTGGCCTTTTAATTCCTTGCAAAAATAAGATCCTTTACACATGTTCATCTTAGGCTAAAACCAACAAGAGAATTTGCCTAATTTTTAACCTCAAACAAACTGGAAGTCTTATATGGAGCATATTCTAATCCTCTAAAGATTCTTTTTTTTTTTTTTTTTTTTTTTTTTGGTCTTTTTTTTTAGGGCCGCACCCACGGCATATGGAGGTTTCCAGGCTAGGGGTCTAATCAGAGCTGTTGCTGCTGGCCACAGCCACAGCCACAGCCACACCAGATCCGAGCCACATTTGTGACCTACACCACAGCTCACAGCAACATCAGACTCTTAACCCACTGAGTGAGGCCAGGGATCAAACCTGCAACCTCATGGTTCCTATCAGATTCACTTCTGCTGCGCCACAATGGGAACTCTTAAAAGGTTTGTTACCTCAGCATATATAAATTGAATAATCCCCCAGAGTACCCCCCAAAAAATGTAAAATCATATCACACCTTTTGCAAGATAAACTATTCCAAGAATATGGAGAAAACTTTGTTCTCTTCCTTTAGTTCCTTTAGCCATTATAAAAGGAGAGATTTAGAAAGCAAATGATACATTCTTAACTCAAAAAGTTTATATCCTGCTTAATTCATCTGTTCATTTAGAATCAAACTACAGATTTTCTCAGAATCAGAATAACCACAATTTAGAAATTAAGACAATCTTATTAAAAGGACCAGAATAAAGACAAGCGACTTTATTCATGGTTAATAGTTTGCTTTGTTTTTTTTTTTAATAGATGTTTCCCCCACCACTCAGGAGTTCAAAGAAGAGTTAGCTGAATTGTGTTATCTGTATGGTTTTTAATTAAATTTACTGATTGAGTTGATGCTTATATTTTCAGCAATCAATGCATGTTTGATGATATTAGACCTCAACAGCATCTTCTTTGCAAAAACTCTAGGAACCCTTATAATTTTGTTACAGAACATCTGTGCTAAATGGAAATAAAATGTGAAGGGAAACATGAAACCTAAAACAAATAGTCACAAATGGATGAATTTTTATAATTGGCAAGTGCTTTGCAAGACTCGTGGTAGAAATTTGTTTACAGTTATAAATATGCTGTCAAAAAAACTGAAGCTATGAACATTGTCCTTATTATCCAAGCAATACCTACTGTTGTCAATAAGTGGATGTTTAAATTAGTTTGGAAATAAAGATAACAGATTATACTGGGGAACCCCATTATCAAATATACTCAGAGGTGATCAAGCAGAGATAAGCAATGTCACATAAAAGAAACAAATTCTTCCAGGCTTATAAACCCAATTATAAGGAAACTGAAGCTGTGAGCATATAGCAAAATGATGAATGTCAATCAAACTGGAGTTGTTAGAGAAAATGAGAATCATGAAAGCAATATCCAAAGTAAAAATTGTCATCTGCCTTAAGTATGTAAAGAAGATTGGCAAGAATATTTCTCACACCGTGTAAATAAATAAACTGGGATAAGCTTTAAACCATTACAGATTTAAGTCTTGATGAACTGTCCCTTGAGTGTGGGCTTGTGAGACACTTAGCAGAAAAAAGACTCGTGCTGATGTACTTCTGACCTATTGACCTGTGAGCTGATAAATGTATATAATTTGTTATGCAGCAATAGAAAAGCAATGTACTTTCTGTGACTAGCCAAGCATTCATTACAGGACCCACCTGAACGAACTACCCTCTACTCAGCTCTATTTCATTTTTACCATAGAAATGTGGGTTCACTGTTGCCCTGTATTCCTTTTTATGAGATGCTGCAAATGGATATCTTTAGATTAACTTTCCTGATATTTTTCAAAATCGGCAAGTTATTCAATTAAGACAGAAAAGAAATTACTGTGGAGGCCAAACAAATCACATCTGAGGAGACCCAGTTTGAAACTAGCCTCGCTGATGATTATCGTCTGTTTTAATTCCAACGTCCCATGGATCGACTAAATGAATGTTATAAAGCCTTTTCCTTTTTGTTTTAAATAATAAATATTGTAAATGTTGTAATGCCTTAAGTGGCTTCTAACTTTTCTTCTAGATGAAAGATTTATGATTATTAATGCATTATTTTTTTTTTTTTTTACTTTTCTGAGATATCTTCCTGTACAGAGAATTACAGGAATTGAAGCTTACATTGTAAATTTGCTACAGTAAACCATCAGACAAATTCAAAAATAAGATACATTTACTTTGATGTATGACCTTTTTAATAGAAGTATGAAAATAATAATGTATACCAGGAAGGAATAGCTGTGTTTTTCTTCCCATCCACAGAGGTGGTAGTTAAGAGTATGACCTTGAGTAACTTGTATGACCTTGGGCAAGTTGCTTAACCTCTCTGTGACTAAATTTCTTGATCTATAAAATAAACTTACAGTAATAAGCAATTAATAGGGTTTGGGGGCAGATTATATGAGTTAGTATGTCTGAGGTGCTTAGAATATTGACCAGAACATAGTATTCAATGAATGTCAGTGATTTGCAAACAGAGGCATGTAAATCTAAAGCAAAGAGGAGCTCAAGCCTTGGCCAGGAATAATCAATAGCTTGATGTTGCTTCCACACTCCTCATGTGGCTTTTCGTCTAGCTCAAGTTCACCATTTTAGGTTCCTTGTCTGCTCTAGTCCAACTTGATGGTATAGTACAACTCATCCAATTGTTCAACATTTCCTGACCCCATAACTTCCCTCTTATCTAGATCCTCCAATCTGGACTACTGGAGTCTTAATTCCCTTTGTCCACCCTAAAGAGCCAATTTATAGTCCAAAAGTCTCTCCAGATTCTGCAGACTTGACTGCTTATTTCCATGGTAAGTGTTTAAACTTAAGGTAAAAGTGAATGTCTCTCACCTTGCATTATACTCATTTATATATTGAGTCTTGTCTTGTTTGGAAATGATAAGTTCCTTACCAATAAGTGTATTTTCATTGTGTTCCTAAAGAGGTTAGTATGATGACTTCTCTATGTTAGGAACTCAGTTAATGTTAATTGAATTGAGTTTAAAATGTTTTCCAAAGAAGCAGACAGATCATTCAACAATGAACAAAGATAAAAGGAGAAAGAAACCATTCAATATTTAGATATCATTTTAAACAGGCCTGGCCTCCCTATTTTTTAGAATGCTGCTTTGTTTTTGTTGTTGTCCTGTGTGTCTACTTGAATATTCATCTTTTCAGGCTTAAAAGCAAAACACCTACTGGCCTGAGAAGGCTGTCCAGGAATCATTGCAAGCAATATAATTATGTTTATATCCTCTTGAATTTAGAAAACTTTACTATTCTTAAAGAAGGTAGACTTCTGTCACAATACAGTAGCCTAGAACTCCATTTATATAACACACATAGGCCTTTGACAAGAGCAAGAGCACAAAGGGGAAACTTTACAATGAATAAAAAGGAAGCAGCCCACTTATTTAAGAGCATAGTATCCATTATAATGCAAAATGCTGCAGCAGGAAGAGTTTTCTTCAGCACAGAGACCCACTTCTTTCCTGGTAGACTCTCAAATATTAGATAAAGATGACTCTTGAAAAAAAAAAAAAGGAGGGTAGGATTTGAGAGCAAAGTTCCTTTCTACTCCTCCCAAAGGCAAATTCATCAATCTTCATTTAACTTGGGATTCTAATAAACTATTTCATTTGGCCCACAGCTGCCACTGCTGCCACTAAATTTTGCTTCTTTAACAGAGTAATCACATGGCAGAATTGTCTGGGTTGTTCTCCGGTTAATTTTCTTCGCTGCTAATATAACCAAGCAGGGCCCTGCGGGGCTTCTGGGCACAAAATCCTGTCTGTGTCCTCCATTTCTTGTTTTTAGGAAATGGGCCTCATTCAGCCTCCATGACCTTCCCTGAGTTCCAAGGGGCAGGTTCAGATGGTTGCTGATCAGGGAAGGGAGGGGAAGCAGAGACAGGGGAGGAGCAGTCAAGAAACAATAGTATAGCCTTGAGGCAGGATCCTGATTTCCTCTCAAGGGATACACATAATAATATAGGCAAATGGTACTCTTAAAAGTTACATTCCTCATGCTTCTTTTCGAAATGAGTACTTTAAAATGAACAGCTTAGAGGCCTTCCTTGTCCTTCTCCCTGGCTTAATTGTACCTTAAACACAATCACCCATAAGCTAAAGATTAGGCACCCTGAGCACAATTGCCTGTGGGTTAAATATTATTAGCACATGATGTTTTTCAGGAACTTTCCTAGTTTGTTCTAATCTCTGATCAATATGCCCTTCTCACAAATACTGTTATTCTAGGCAATAACCTGGAAGATCACCATCATGATTGTGCTGAGATCTCCTGACTCCAGTTTTGATGTCTAAGATTCCCCCAAACAAAGAAGAATGAAGGTTTGTCCCAATCCTGATTCCTATCTGAAAATCTGGTGTGTTTTTTTTTTTCCTTTTTACTATAAAACTCCTGGCAATTCTTTCCAATGGCAGACACAGTCTTTAAATTGAGTGGACTGCTCGTTTGGGGTCTGTTTGCTTCTGAGGACTTATCCAGCCAGTCTAGAAATATGTAGGGCAATTTGACAGACAGAATCATGCCTATACAATCCTGTTCATTTCAATTCAGGTGAATTAGCAAGACTTCTAACCCTAACATTCTTTTTTTTTTTTTTTTAAATTTTTTAACTTTTTTTATGGCCACACCTGTGGCATATGGAAGTTCCCAGGCTAGGGGTCAAATTGGAGCTGCAGCTGCTGCCCTATGCTGCAGCCAGAACCAAGGGGGATCCGAGCCAAGTCTGAAACCTACACCACAGCTCAGAGCAACGCTGGATCCTTAACCCAAAGAATGAGGCCAAGGATTGAACCTGCATCCTCATGGATACTAGTTGGGTTCATTACCCACTGAGCCACAGTGGGAACTCCCTAACCCTAACATTCTTAGTTAAGACAGATATCACCTACCTGTACCAACACAAAGCACACAGAGCAGAAAAAAAATCAGAGTACAAGGTTGACTTAAATAAAACAAAACAGAAATTCTTTAAGATGTACAAGCAGCAAAATCAGAGTTTGGTGTTTGTATAGTTTACCTATAAACAAACCTTCATTTTTCTTGTAATGAAATTAGATAATAACTGATTATGGTTGAATGGGGGCAAACAATGACTACATATTGCAAGGTGAATGGAATGTGTGGAGTTTACTTTTTGTTTTGGAAGTCATGGACAACGAAAAATTTAATCTCTTTCATATTTGGTAAAAGAAGATGAGTCAGAACTCCTGTGAGTACATATGATAGAAATCTCAAAGTAACTTAAGCTAAAAAAAGAAATGTTATTGGGTCAGTTATCTAAAGACACTAGAGAAAGTTCTTGTTCAGCTTGATCCAAGAATGCATTCAGTATTAACCGGACTTGGTTTCTCTGTAGGGTTTGTTTCCTGGCTCCTTGTGTAGCCTCCTGGAGCTTCTGGCTTATATTTCCTTGTTACTAACAAGATCTAGGAGACAAGAGTCATGCTTTTCTTTCAGTGATTCCAGAAAGTCTCCTTATATTTCATTTCCCTTGACTGGGTCTCTATCCATTCCTAAATCATGGTGACCAGAGCAATACTTTCAATGAGCCAGGAGCCAGAAAGTGAAGATTTCTGCATTGCACTCTATGGACTGTGAATAAAGGAGTGTGTTGTTCATCAGAAGACAACTGTGGATTTATTACCAAAAAGAGAGAGAATGGTTACTGCATAGCAAAGACAAAGATTTCCACTATCATCTTTTTTTTTTAACTAGACTCGAAATAAAACTAAACTGACATACATTCTTGGCATACACAAAGAAGCAGTCATTTAATTGTCAAGTGACAAAAATCACTTTGTTTAAGGTTGACTGAAATTACTCATTATTCCAAAATCTTTTGGTGTAAAACTAAATGTAAAATATATTTTATACATATTACTTAATACATTTACCCTTTTAATCAAACAGCAAATGAAGTATTTGATGTGGTGAAGACTCCACCATGACCTTGGCACTACAAATGTATTTTCACATAAATAAAGAAGAAAAGATAAGACTCCATATACAAAATTAACCTAACTGGGGAGAATGCTTAAGTAAGTAAGTGAAGTTATGTGGACTAATGGAATGGGAGCTTCAACAAAGCAACATTGTGTATTCTTGCTATGGAAAAAATAGATGGATTTAGACAACTTCAAAGAAGACTGAGGCAGAATAACCAAGATTTTTTAGGATTTAATTAGACCAGGTCAGAAGATAACCTGGGTGGGAGGAACAACAACGCCCCTCCAAAGAAACCACACACACACAAAAAACAAAACAGGGAATAAAATAAAGTAGATTTAGGGGGTTTCTGTTGTGACCCAGCAGATTAAGAACCTGACTAGTATCCATGAGGATGCAGATTCAATCCCCAGCCTCATTCAGTGGTTAAAGGATCCGGTGTTGCCATGGGCTATGGTGTAGGTTGCAGATGTGGCTTGAATCTGGAGTTGCTGTGGCTGTGGTATAGGCTGCCAACTAAGGCTCTGATTCGACCCTTAGCAGGGCAAACTCCACATGTCACAGGTGTGGACCTAAAAGGAAAAAAAATAATAAGGTAAAATAAGGTTGATTTTTAGTGGGACAACAAGACATCATTATCATAAGAAAAGAAGAACAAGTGAGCACAAAGTTTTATGTCGAGAAATCATGGAGTCTTTAAAACCATATAAAGAAGGATTGACAGGATATGGTAACAATGTGGGTAATGGAATCACAGAGACCAGAGGTCAAATCCTGGTTCTGCCACTTCCAAAGTATGTGATCTTGGACCAGTTACTGAGCCTCTCTGTGCCTCAGTAGATTTATCTGTTAATGAAGTTTAAGAAAACCCATTTGAAAAGATTGTGAGGATTAATCAAAACTACATTTGAATTCAGCTCCACCCCTGGCCTGCGAAGTCCATGTAATAGTTGTCGGTATTTATTATTATTACTATGTGACTTAATGTGATAAAAAGCAAACATTCTACGTTGGGCTCTTTTAGGAAAAAAAAAAAAAAAAAATACCACCCTGCTACTGACTTCCTTCAAGTAACATGAGTCTGTTTTTTTAGGAGTAAACATAGAAATAAAGACAAAGCAGAACAAGGTCTCAAAAGAACCCAGCAACCATCAGAGAACAGAAATCTGGCCTCACAGTAACCAGATGGCCAGACCCAAGTGTGGTTCAGGCTCCAGGGCTCTGAAGAGATAAGAGTTCATTGTGTTTCCTTCTCATAGCAACCTCATCAGATTCTTTGTTCAATTTTTTATGTAGATGCTCCTACTTCCACTGAGCTGACTCCTCTCACACGGCCAGTCGTGTCCTGAGAGAGAGGATTGGTTCTAAGCCATGCGTTGGATAAAGCTTTCACCTCTTTACCTCTCCAGCTGCCAGCTGTAGATGGGATATTTCTAGATCAGATGTCCATCTAGTTGGAAGCTGCCAGGTAACAGAGGTAAATTTGGAGAGAAGGCAGCTGTAGCATGGAGTAATTTGCATAGGGAAAGCCTGTAGAGGGGGATTGTGTATAGAAATCGGGGTGGAAGTCTTGGTAGATTGTACGAGGTGTGGCCTACTCAGGACGCAGCAATTTCTAAAAAATCTAAGAAATTAATAATAAAAGTGATCATGTAAAGCAATTATTTAGGAATTATTCAAAAAAATACATGCACCTGTATGTTCATAGCAGCACTATTCACAATAGCCAAGACATGGAAGCAATCTAAATGTCCATTGACAGAGGACTAGATAAAGAAGATAAATACAGTGGTACATATATGTAATGGGATATTATCACTCAGCCATAAAATGGTACATATATACAATGGAATATTAATCACCCATAAAAAAGAATGAAATCATTCCATTTGTAGCAACATGGATGGACCTGGAGATTCTCATGCTAAGCAAAGTAAGTGAGACAGAGAAAGACAAATACCATTATGATATCACTTATATGTGGAATCTAAAACACAACACAAATGAACTTAGAAAATAGAAACAGACTTACAGACATAGAAAACAAACTTATGATTAGGTTACCAAAGGAGAAAGAGAGGCAAGGATAAATTAGGTGGTTGGGATTAACATATATATACTACTAAATATAAAATAGATAACCAACAAGGACCTACTGCAAAGCACAGGGAACTATATTCAATATTTTGTGATAATCTGTAAAGGAAAATAATCTGAAAAGGAATATATATATATATATATATACATATATATATATAAATACTTATATGATATACATATATGTGTGTATAACCAAATCACTGCTGTACATCTGAAACTAACCATGACATTGTAAAGTAACTATATGTTATTTTAAGTAATAATTTTTTTTTGTCTTTTTGCCTTTTCTAGGGCCACTCCCGAGGCATATAGAGGTTCCCAGGCTAGGGGTTTAATCGGAGCTGTAGCCACCGGCCTATGCCAGAACCACAGCAACGCAGGATCCGAGCCATGTCTGCGACCTACACCACAGCTCACGGCAATACTGGATCCTTAACCCACTGAGCAAGGCCAGGGATCGAACCTGCAATCTCATGGTTCCTAGTCAGATTCGTTAACCACTGCAACACGACAGGAACTCCTTAAGTAATAATTTTTTTTTAAATTTAAAAAAATTCTTATTAAAGCATCAGTACACTGAATGCATCAAAGAGAAGGCTACTTGGGTTAGACAGGCCAGCAAAAAAGTCATTACATTTATTCCTGGATGATATGTGAAGACCAGGTTTAGGACTACAGAAGTGAAAATGGGGAAGACAAGGTCACCCGAAATATCTAAATACTAATATGACTTGATAGCTGACTGGTTTTAAGGGCTTTGAGCAGAGTGCTTAAGAACATATACTTGGTGCTTTGAGAGTCTGGACAACACTGTTTAATGTTTGCATTTCTCATTTATGTGTGACACTAGGAGTGGTGGAGCCACTCCAAACCCCTGTTTCTTCACCGTAGAGTAGGGTAATTCCTAATAGCAGCTGCACAGTGTTGGTGGGTAAAGCAGAGGAGATCCACGTGTGAAATGTTGAGTAGTGTCACTTAGTAGTGGCTTGACTTATGTTAGCTGCTTCCATTAACTCAATTGGACGAGAAGGAGCCTGAAGATGACAAGGGTTTTACATGGAATCCATGAAAGAGTCAGAGACTCAGGAAGGAAATTGATCCTAATGCAACAAAGACTGGGTTCCGCTCTGGACATGATGAGTGGTTTTGGGTACAAGAGTCTCCAACTGAAAAGGACATGAGGGCCCTGAACACATGGAGGGCCATAAACTTGGAAGAAGAGAAGCGATAGAACAAGAGGGTGGCACTGGGGAGGCAAAGATGATGATTGGAAGAATACAGATTAGCTTCCTAGAGAAAAAATCAGGAAGATCAGAGAGAAGACGCCTGCCTCTTCCCCCTGCTAGATGCCCAAGAGGAGATGTGCCAGGAAAAAGAACAGAGAAAGCTCTCTGAGAGGGTCCCAAGATTCATTTACAGGAATGTGTAATTTAAATAATTTGAACTATGTTTAAAAGTGTGTGTTTGTTGTTGGCCTTTTATCTTGCTGCAAGAATGTAATACTCTGTAATTAACTGGAAGGTTCAATAAAAATGATTTTAACTTATATAAAGTATTTTGTGAACAAAATAAATCATGCAGAAGTACTATTCCTTAAATGCTATGCTGTGCATGAGAATATTTGGGGGATTATAATACACTGACTCATATTTTAAATTTGCTTACTTCTCTATATTGTATCATTTAATGCCATAATAGAAAATGGAATTCATTCTCATTGGAATCTATCAGTAATTCTGTAATATTTGGTAAAGATCACTGCCTTCTACCTACTTTCTCAAGCCATAAACTTAGTAGAATTCCCTTCCTTTTCTCTCAGTGGTGCTACCCAGTACACACACATTCACAATCAGTCATCAAGATTTGCTGCTTCTACACCTTAATTAGCTGTCAGAACCACCTTGGTCCTGCATGCCCACTGCCACTGCTCTAATTCAAGCTGCCATCTTTCCTTGTCAGGACCACTGCATGGCCTACAAGCCAGTATTGCCATATCCACTCCTGTTGTTCTCTAATCTTCTCCATTCTGTTATCAAGAGACATTTTGTAAAAACATAAATATAATCACACCCACCACTAAACTCAACTGCTTCTCCTCGGCCTTAGAGGAAATCAAAGCTCTTGGACACAACTGATACAGTCCTTCACACCTGGCTCCCATCTACTCCCAAAGCTTCATTTTCACCACTCTGATTGGGACTCTATGTCCCAGTCATCCTGGACCCTTCCCAATTTGTGGCTTGGCTTTAGATACACCTAAGGCAGGAGTTCCTGTGATGGCGCAGCAATAACGAACTGGTATCCATGAGGATGCAGGTTTGATCCCTGGCCTCGCTCATTGGGTTAAGGATACGGCATTGCTGTGAGCTGTGGTATAGGTCGAGGATGTGACTCAGACCTGGTATTGCTGTGGCTGTGGCAGAAGCTGGCAGCTGTGGCTCTGATTAGACCCCTAGCCTGGGAACTTCCATATGCTGCAGGTGTGGTCCTAATTAAAAGAAAAAAAAAAAAAAAAGATACACCTAAGACAAATCAACTATTCCATTGGTTATTTGTCAAGTATAAGTCTCAATTTCCATTTCTCCAGAAAGCTCTGGCCCCCAAATCAGGACAGGTCTACAATGCTATTCATTCTGTTTTTGCCTTTTGAGACACCTGTCACGCTCAGAATTACTTACTTATTGTCTGTCTTTTTCACTGAGCTGCAAACTTATTGAAGGCTGGGGACTGTGTCAGTCTTGTTTGCAGCCAAAACTGCAATAATAAATAGCAGAATCTGAAGAAACACAATATCTATTGCCTAAATTGAATTTTTGGAAGAATGCTATCAAACCAAAAGGTAGGAAACATTTATATTATCATGGATTAATTCTACTAATCACTTCTATTATTTGTCTGTAGAGCCCATTTCTATTATTATAATATGACAAACATTACAAAATATAAACTAAAAGGCTTTTATACATATGCACATCAAATAAGATAATAAATATATTCTTTAAAATGGAGCTACAACTTTCAGAGATTGTGATTTCATGTGCATCTTGGCTTCATAAACATTTACAAGATCTAGAACCAAACAACACAGTTCTCCATAAATATGTTCTCTTTGTTGTTAATTTCTTGGCAAAATAAAAACTTGTTAGAATTCCTTTTGGATTATTTCCCCAAAACTTCTCTATAATTCCAATACTCACTTTATACTAAATTAATATGATTTTTCCATCATAGAAGTAATTTCTTAAGAAGAGAATAAACTGTATGACTTGGTACTTGAATATTTCCACTTATGCTAGTAAGACAGAAATGGCAGAGGAATATGACAAATGAAAATTATTCTTTCTTGTCAAATATGAAGCTAAATGGTATCATATGACAAGTATGAGTGTTTGAAGCTTGGAGATACAGGGATTTTTTAGGAAATACATATCCCAGATATTCAAAGGTCGTTTCAATTCAATTCTAAAATAATGGAGCCTAAATTATTAAATAGAATCTGTCTCAGACACCCAGAATTAGACCAGAAGCCAATTAAGCATTTAATGCTATAGGGTATCATGAACTAATTCTCCCAAAACTCCTGGGACAAGTTTCATTCTAACCCAGTCCTAAAAATAAAGAAGCCAGAAAACAGTCTTCAAATATTTTATTTCATCTCATGTCATTAATTGACATGATTCCTGCCCTTGTGTGGAGATGAGGACAGTGGCTACAAGCTATTACAGGGTAAAAAGTCACTTTAAAATTAAAATTATGGTTTTACACGACAATCAACACAAGATTTTTCTTTCTTTAGGACTTTTACTTCAAAAATTAAAGCTCAGAACAATTTCATGTTTATGTTATATATATATGTGCCATTTCACTCCAGTTAATGACTATGGCCACCATGGGCAGGAACACGATTCTAACAATGCCCAAACCACCTGCCATCCTCAAGTCACACAAATCTTTCAAGTTTTGACTAGAGTGAATGTTTCAGATTTAATTTTAGTTTAAACCTAACATCCAGGATGGGCAGAAGTCAATGTCAGAGACTAGAGGACCTATGTAATCTTTATCCCATGGTCTTGAACTCTTGTTAGGGAAAGGATCAAAGTCTTACCTTTGCTCACTGGGAATAAGATTGGCAAATGGAAAAGCGATTATTCCTGCTCATATTTCCAAACACCTTTCTCTCTGCATGCAGATGTGGCTTTTTCCTGCCATCAGCTTGATGTCCCAGCTGCCTGTCAAGACCTCTGATATTTCCTCCTTGTGACCCACATGCTGAGGCTTTCTGTTCACTCTGCTGTAATGTCAGCTCTGCCTGGTGAGAATGCAGGCCTCCCTCGCCTCTTTATCTCAGCCTCTAGTACCTCCATGACTCTTTTTTCTATCTGGGAGGAATTATACCCTCTGTTCTCAAGAACTTAAACCTTCTATACTTTACTTGATTCAGCCAGCAACTTCACATGCACGCTCAACATTGGCTGTAATAATTTGAGAACTACATAAAACCAGCACCTTTGTCTAAAATGGGAAGTCTGCTGTCCTTGCTGGACCAGAGACTCAAAAACATCCTCCTTGCACTGAAGAAACTGTCCTGACTGAGGCTGCCAATGATCCCCTAAAATCAAAACACAAGATTCTAGGAGTTCTCATTGTGGCTCAGTGGGTTAAAGACCTGGTGTTGTCTCTGCGAGGATACATGTTTGATCCCTGGCCTCAATCAGTGGGTCAAGGATCTGGCGTTATCACAAGCTGCAGTGTAGGTCACAGATGTGGCTTGGATCTGGTGTTGCCTTGGCTGTGGCATAGGCCGACAGTTGCTGCTCTTGTTAGACCTCTCACCTGGAGCTCCCATATGCCACAGGTGCGGTCATAGAGAGAGAGAGAGAGAGAGAAAAGCTTCTGGGCTTTCATCTCTCTGTAGTTTGACACTAATGACCAATAACTTCCTCCTTGGAATGCTCTCTCCCTGTGGTCTCCAAGACCACACACTCTCCTGCTTCTCCTCTAACCTCACCAAAGAGTGGACCATTTATTCTCAGTCACATGTAAAGGTGCTTCCTTTCCTGTCAAGACCATAAAAGACCCTGAAGCATTACACTGGCATATCCTCTTTTTATCCAGCACACTTTCCTAAGCCTTAAGCCCTCAGTCATCTAAAAGTGGCTAAAGACTTCCCCATATCCATTTTCAGCCCAGGATCCATTCTAGAACTCCATGCTTATGCACCTAGTTGCCTATTCAACATATCTGCTCAACTGTGAGGCAGGAAATTCAATCTTAGCATTTTTAAAATAGCATTTTTAGCCCTTCATATAAGGTACTCTCCACCTTATATGAAGGGCACCACTTTCACCATCAAGGCATCAAAGGTAGAAGTATGGTAGTGGTCAAGGTCTTTGCTTTTCTTTGAATCAAATCTCATTGATTCTTCCTCCTTAAATGTCCTTTGTGACTTCTCCACCTCTCTCTTTCCTTTCTGGCATTTTACACCTGCCTGTCTTTATGGTCTAATGGAAGTTAACATGTATTCATAAATGGTCTCTCTGCTCCTTTTATTTCATAAACAAATTTTCATGAAAATAATCTTTTAAAACACATATTTGAACATATTATCACCAGCTTAATGCCATTCAGGGGCTTCTCTTAGCCCAATGATTCTCAAACTTTAGCATGCTCCAATCACCCAGGAGGTTTGTTGAAACATGGATTGATGGGTCCTACCCCTAGAATTTCTGAATCAGCAGGTTTGGGTTGGATCTGAGAATAAGCATCTTTAACAAGTTCCCCTGTGGTCTTGTTGATGCTAGACTGAAACCACAATTTGAGAACCATCATTCAGCTTATAGTATCCATTTCAAACCCATAGCATGGTGTACAGAGCTGTGTCCACCCATCTCTCCTTACACCACTATCTAGATATGAGAAATGGGCCCTCATGCATGCAAAGTACCTCACTGCTTCTTACCTCTTTGCTTTTGCTTGGCTATTTACTCTTCCCTTTTCCTTCCCCTTTGCCTGCCTAATTAATAATCACTCTTCTTTCAAGATCCAGCTCAAGTGTTACTAACTCCTTGAGATATTACCCCAAACTGTCACTTCCCCCCACTACACACACAGACACAAATAGACACATACACAGACACACACATTGGAAGAACTGGTTACTCTCTTCCTTGGACCTCATTTCAGTAGAAATAAGCCTACTCTTGTCCCAGAACACACATCTCTTTATCACACTCAACTGCCTGTCTTCCCCTTTAAATTCTAAATTCTTAGGAGTAGAAACTCTCTTACTATTATGTATGCATCCAGTTTGTAACAGGACATTATAATATTATAGAAATGCAATAATTGCACCCTCATTCCAAAACCAGACAGAGATACCACCAAAAAAGAAAACTATCGGCCAATATCATTGATGAATATAGATGCAAAAATTCTCAACAAAATCTTAGCCAACCGAATCCAACAACATATCAAAAAAATTATACACCATGACCAGGTTGGGTTCATCCCAGGTTCACAAGGATGGTTCAACATACGCAAATCAATCAGCATCATACACCACATTAACAAAAAAAAGGTCAAAAATCATATGATCATCTCAATAGACGCAGAAAAAGCATTTGACAAAGTCCAACATCCATTCATGATCAAGACCCTCGCCAAAGTGGGTATAGAGGGAACATTCCTGAATATAATCAAAGCCATTTATGAGAAACCCACAGCAAATATAATCCTCAATGGGGAAAAACTGAAAGCCTTCTCACTCAAATCTGGAACAAGACAGGGATGCCCAGTCTCACCACTGCTCTTCAACATCGTTTTGGAAGTCTTAGCCACAGCAATTAGACAAACAAAAGAAATCAAAGGCATCCATATAGGAAGAGAAGAGATCAAACTGTCACTGTATGCAGATGATATGATACTATACCTAGAAAACCCTAAGGACTCAACCCCAAAACTCCTTGAACTGATTAATAAATTCAGCAAAGTGGCAGGATATAAGATTAACATTCAGAAGTCAGTTGCATTTCTGTATACCAGCAATGAAACATTAGAAAAGGAATACAAAAAAATGATACCTTTTAAAATTGTACCTCACAAAATCAAATAGCTCGGAATACACCTGACCAAAGAGGTAAAGGACCTATATGCCGAGAACTATAAAACCTTAATCAAAGAAATCAAAGAAGATGTAAAGAAATGGAAAGATATTCCATGTTCCTGGATTGGAAAAATCAATATTGTGAAAATGGCCATCCTACCCAAAGCAATCTACAGATTCAATGCAATCCCTATCAAATGACCCATGACATTGTTCACAGAACTAGAACAAACAATCCAAACATTTATATGGAACAACAAAAGACCCAGAATCGCCAAAGCAATCCTGAGAAACAAAAGCCAAGCAGGAGGCATAACTCTCCCAGACTTCAAGAAATACTACAAAGCCACAGTCATCAAAACAGTGTGGTACTGGTATCAAAACAGACAGACAGACCAATGGAACAGAATAGAGAATCCGGAAATAAACCCTGACACCTATGGTCAATTAATCTTTGACAAGGGAGGCAAGAACATAAAATGGGAAAAGGAAAGTCTATTCAGCAAGCATTGCTGGGAAACCTGGACAGCTGTATGCAAAGCAATGAAACTAGAACACACCCTCACACCATGCACCAAAATAAACTCCAAATGGCTGAAAGACTTAAATATACGGCAGGACACCATCAAACTCCTAGACGAAAACATAGGCAAAACACTCTCTGACATCAACATCATGAATATTTTCTCAGGGCAGTCTCCCAAAGCAATAGAAATTAGAGCAAAAATAAACCCATGGGACCTCATCAAACTGAAAAGCTTTTGCACAGCAAAGGAAACCCAAAAGAAAACAAAAAGACAACTTACAGAATGGGAGAAAATAGTTTCAAATGATGCAACGGACAAGGGCTTAATCTCTAGAATATACAAGCAACTTATACAACTCAACAGCAAAAAAACCAATCAATCAATGGAAAAATGGGCAAAAGACATGAATAGACATTTCTCCAAGGAAGATATACAGATGGCCAACAAGCACATGAAAAAATGCTCAACATCGCTGATTATAAGAGAAATGCAAATCAAAACTACCACGAGATACCACCTCACACCAGTCAGAATGGCCCTCATTAATAAATCCACAAATAACAAGTGCTGGAGGGGCTGTGGAGAAAAGGGAACCCTCCTGCACTGTTGGTGGGAATGTAAACTGGTACAGCCACTATGGAGAACACTTTGGAGATACCATAGAAATCTATACATAGAACTTCCATATGACCCTGCAATCCCACTCTTGGGCATCTATCCGGACAAAGCTCTACTTAAAAGAGACACATGCACCCGCATGTTCATTGCAGCACTATTCACAATAGCCAGGACATGGAAACAATCCAAATGTCCATCAACAGATGATTGGATTCGGAAGAAGTGGTATATATACACAATGGAATACTACTCAGCCATAAAAAAGGATGACATCATGCCATTTGCAGCAACATGGATGGAACTAGAGAATCTCATCCAGAGTGAAATGAGCCAGAAAGACAAAGACAAATACCATATGATATCACTTATAACTGGAATCTAATATCCAGCACAAATGAACATCTCCTCAGAAAAGAAAATCATGGACTTGGAGAAGAGACTTGTGGTTGCCTGATGGGAGGGGGAGGGAGTGGGAGGGATCAGGAGCTTGGGCTTATCAGACACAACCTAGAATAGATTTATAAGGAGATCCTGCTGAATAGCATTGAGAACTATGTCTAGATACTCATGTCGCAACAGAAGAAAGGGTGGGGGAAAAAACTGTAACTGCAATGTATACATCTAAGGATGACCTGACCCCCTTGCTGTACAGTGGGAAAATAAAAAAAAAAAAAAAAAAAAAGAAATGCAATAATTGATTGTTGATTGGAAACTGATGACTATATGAATTAAAAATTTTTAAAAGACTGCACAGTCCCACATGTTACTCTGTACCCTTATGTAAAGGAAACTTATAAGTATGAAAAATATGGAGAAGAGAAGCAGATCAGATTAAACCTTCTTCTTCCCTCTACTTAATGAATATAGACACTGAGAATAATTTGGCTAATGGAATATTAGGCCATACAACTGATTACACAGCAAGTCCATAAGATGAAAGACTCCAGTAATTCTACTGTATTCTTGGCTATATTGGGTAAGGCCAGCATTAATTTATGATGCATGTACCATGCTTAAATAAAAAGGATCTTGGCCATCTTTACAAAGAGAGAGAGAGTTCACTTTAAACAGGGCATGAAGTGGGTGGAAGAGTTGGCTCCAATTCTGGAAGAGCCAACCAAAATGAAATCTTTATATTCCTACCAGGCCAGATAAATAAATCTCTGTATATTTTGAATAGTTTATTTATTTAAATTTTTAAAATACAACCTAAAATAGAACAGCCAATAACCACAGTATAAAATATTGTGCTAAGTACAGTGGAGGATTCAAGGAAGAGGTCAACATCACCCCTGCCCCATCCATATGGCAACAGGAGCACTGCTGGTGTTTTGGGTAGGACAATTCTTTAGTGTGTAGGATGGACCAATGCATTTCAAGACATTTAGGATTCCTACTATTCATCTACTAAAATACTGGTAGCATCCCCAGTTAACATAACTCTATATATTCCTAAATACCTCCTAGAGGTAAAATCAGCCACAGCTGAGATTTACTCTACGAGAGTTACCCGACAAGAAGGTTCTTTGTGAAAAATTGTGATACTCTCACTCTCTATCTATCTCACCCTATTTTGAAGGGAATAAGAGAGAAATGAAGAAGAAATACTTTACATTTTCTATTTTTTAACACACATGCTAACAGATAACACACATGCTACTCATATAACTCACTAAGTTTACATATAAATGGTAATATCTAGTAATTAGTTATCAGAGGAATAAATATGTCTTGCACTGATGTCAGCTATTATAAAAATTGGACAATAATCATTATCTGGCCTAGACTCTATGTTTAAATAACAGGGACATAACAGAATGCTTCGTTTTCTATTAATGCACAAGATACTCCTATATCATGATTTATAGTGGTCTAGCTTACATTTATTTATTATAGTCAAAGTAAAAAAGGTGAGTAGATTTAGACTATGACCTCTGGCTTTGATCTTTAATTGTGTAGAGCATTTAACTTTTGTCAGCTTACTCACATGTGATTGGAGCTTGATTTATTTAATTCCCCAAAATGGGAGTTCCCATTGTGGCTCAGCAGGTTGAGGACCTGACATTGTCTCTGTGAGGATGTGGGTTCCATCCCTGGCCTAGCTCAGTGGAATAAGAATCTGGGGCATTGCTGCAGCTGTGGTATAGGTGGCAGATGTGACTTGGATCTGGATCCAGTATTGCCATGGCTGGGGTGTAGGCCTCAGCTGCAGCTCTAATTCAACCCCTAGCCCAGGAACTTCCATATGTCTCAGGTGCAGTGGTAAAAATTAAAAAAAAAAATCCCCCAAATGTAAAAGATGTTGATAAATCGATTTGTTAATTTACAGTGGGGTTTAGATTTTGTTTGGAAGAGAATGTTTGTGTCCTCTCCTCAGGACAGTTTGGACAGTTTAATAAGCCCTAGTCATAATGAAAAAGCTCTGTGTCCACCTCTATCACTTCTACCTCTGTCCTGCCCTAGCCTGTGTAATTGTTTCTTGGCCTGGTGCATCGTGTTGGCCCATCTCCAACCTGTGTGCAACTATTTATGCTTGCAATGTGTAGCTTTAGAAAAATTAAATGGTGATTTTACTCTCCCGCCTAAATCCCTCCAATAGCATCCCATTGCTCTTAAGATTAAAAAAAAATAGATATTTTTCAGAAAAATAAAAGCTCAGAGACTTAGTAGCAAGGAGGTCAGGACTCTAAAAGCCTCTAAAAGAAATTCTTCAAATTGAATAGAAATGATAACAAATGGAAACTGGAAGTGATACAAAAAGATAAAGAATACTGAAAACTGTAAGTATGTGGGTAAATATAAAAGCTTGTCTATCTTTTCTCTATTTATTAAAGGACGCTGAATTTTTATGGCAAAAATAATATTACATTCTGAGTTTTGTAATATTTGTAGAAGAAAATTATAGGATAAAGGGAGTAGAATAAATTATTTTTCTTAAGGTCCTTTCATATATATGTGGTACATATATACATAATATGTGGTACATATTAACTCCAATTAAACTGTATTTTATGTCTTAGACCAACCAACTAAGAAAATAAGAACAAAAACATATAACTAAAAAACCTATATAGAAATTAAAATGAAATAATGAAACAATATTTGAGTAACAAAAAAAGGAAGCAGAAAATGAAAAAAGAAAATAATTGAGGAAACAATGAGATTCCAGATAACAAGACTATAGGAGTAGATGTAATCATATCAACAGTCACATTAACTGTATTAAAAGATAGAACTTGTCAGGCTGAATAAGAAAGTAAGAGTCAAGTGTACCACATATAACAACACAGATTGAAACACAAAAATTATAAGCCATTCGAATTGTAAGTATAAGAGAGTGTGTGACTATAGAAATATCAAAGAACATAGATTTTAAGAAAGAAGTTATCACCAAAAATTATGATAAATCAGGCAATTCATTAGAAATACTTAATCCTAAAAGTGATTTACTTAATAATTTATTTAATTAAATAAATTTAATTCAAAATACAGTGTTATATATCACATACCCCCAAATGACGTCCAGATGGTCATTGATATGATGAGCAATTTAAAAGCTAAAACTATAAAGCTTCCCAGACGAAAAGAGAACATTTTCATAATCCTGAAGAAGGCAAAGATTTCTTAGTAAGAATCGAAAACACTAAAGATACATGAAAAAATAAATATAAACTGGACTTCATCAAATAACTTCGTTATCGAATGATATTCTTAAAAGATGAAAGACAATGCCCAGACCAGAAGAAAATATTCTCAGCACAAGTGTCCAACAAAGCACTTGCATCCAATATCTGACAAGGACACTTACAACTGAAGAATACATGAAATGCAATTTAAAAATGGGTGAAAATTTGGAGTTCCAGTCATGGCATAGTGGTTAACGAATCCGACTAGGAACCATGAGGTTGCAGGTTTGATCCCTGTCCTCGCTCAGTGGGTTAAGGATCCAGCATGGTTGTGAGCTGTGGTATAGGTCGCATACATGGCTCAGATCCTGCATTGCTATGGCTCTGGCGTAAACCAGTGGCTACAGCTCTAAATGGACCTGGGAACACCAATATGCCTTGGGTGTGGCCCTAAAGACAAAAAGACAAAAGAAAAAAAGGGTAAAAATCTGAACAAACATTTCATGAAAATAAGATAAAATAAGATAAATCAATGTTCAATAAGCTCATGAAAAGATGTTGGGCATCTTAAGCCATTACACAAATCAAAGCTAAATCCACAGTGATCAACTACGTCATATACCATGATCACAACTGAAAAGCAATAACTTAAATAAGCCAGTATACAGATCTAAAAGGAAAAAAAAAAAAAAACCTATTGTAAAAGTGATGATAAACACAAGGAACAGCAAAAGAACAAACATGAAGACGTTAAAAAAGGACTTCAAAAAATGTAAGAAAATCTAGACTCCTTTTTTAAAATGAACACCAAATACTGGCAAAGATGTGGAAGCAGGCAAACTCTACTTCATTCAAGGGGCAGGGTGGGGTCGGGTTGGAGGGAAGGGGGTGCTATACTATGATTCAATCAACTTGGAAGACTGTCCATTTATTATCATGTTACATATATACCTAATATATAATCCAACAATTCCAAATCTAAGTATATATACCAAAAAGCATAAAAGAATGTTTTTGGAAGTTTTATTCATAATAGTCAAAAACTGGAAATGATCAAAAAATACATCAGCAGAAAATGGAAAAAAACAAATTATGGTTATTCAATAGGATGTTATTCAGTAATTTAAAAAACTAATGATACTTGGAAAAATGTGCTTAAAACTCACAAACATGTGATACAAAAGAAGTCAGACAAATGAAAGAATGCATGTTCTATGATTCCATTTATATGACATTCAAGAGTAGGCAAGAATTATAACTGTGGATGCCTATGGGGGCAAGGATTAGAAGTTGGAAAGATAATTTTCTGGAATGATAGAAATGATCTATTAAGATCTGTACATTTTAAAAATTTGCCTCAATGAAAATAAATATATTCCTTTTGAAAATCAAAAAAGAGATGTTAATAAGTATATTAACATTTCAGCTGATACTGAAAATAAAATATAGAACCTGTTAGAATGCTTAAATTTTTGTAACTGACATCCCATGACTTATAAAGTCGTCAACAAATAATGTGGAATATTCCCTTGAATTAATTTATGAGTCTATAAGTGTTTGGAATAATAAATTAATATAACTCTGACAACTGAAATGTCAAAGTTTATCAATGTTTCATGAGTGTTTCTCCTCTAACAAATATATTTCGAAGATTTAAATCTAGTGTTGCCATTAGTGTTGTGCATCCATAGAAATCTGGGCAAATGACAGTGTCATGTGCTAATCTATAACTATAATTCATGTTTTAAGATGGTCTTGTGCAGCTCAGTTTGCAAAGCATTCCTCTGAGCTGTTCTGCAATATCCTGTTAAGGAGGCATGGGCCATGAAGAATAAGCAAAAAAGCATCATTTATTTCAGCGCAGAAAAGCTATCCTATTTCTTAATACCATGGTTTGTAAAATTAGAAGGATGTATGAAATAAGTCCCGCCTCTTGATATATAAGAGAAAACTTTTAGGTGATGATTTCTTCGATACACATAAAAGATTGAGAATTAGCAGCACCTAAAGTAGTTAATCATACAGAAGGATTATTTCAACGTAAAGGGTTAACATCCTATGGAGGAAGCCAAAATTCAAGGATGAATGATCAGAACCAAAGCTAAATGAACTTTCACCAGGTGTGGGGATAAGCTTGAAATATTTGCTGCTGTTCTGATTCATTGTAATCAGTCTTTGTTTTATTCTTTTCTCTAATTTTTTTTAATTTTCAAGTTTTTCTCTTAGTCTGAAACAGTACTAGAGAACATAACAACATCTCAACAAATATATGATAAATGAGTTAACCCATGAAATAAACAGAATAGCAGATAGGGAAGGGGGAAAGAGGCGCCCCATGGCGGTGCCACAGAAAGAAACCACTGACTTGAGGAGTGGAGGTGATGGAAAGGGTAAGAAATTGCAGAAGAAAGTCTTCTCACAAAATCAGGCAGTAAGTCCTGAAATCTGAGACCTAACCCCTGCCCTTGGAGATAATATGTCAATAAACTATCCTTTCCCAGTGTTGTCAGACAGATTATTTCGGAGAATTTTTGTCTGTGTCATCAAGATGTTCCAGCATCAGAGTCAGGAAATCAACTTAGCTGGCAGATCTTTCTCAGAGCTCAATTTAAACAAAGCTCCTGATGGAGAGTGCATTCATACTAAGATAATGAAATGAACATGAATCATCAGCTAATAAAGGGAGGGCAGAGGTGGACTGGCTTGAGTTCTAATTTAAAGGGATGTCTTTTCCATGTGCCCATTATTGTTAAAGGACCGGCCAGAGTGATCATTCATCTGTGAGGACACTGCTCAGACTGGAGGAGAGCTGTGTGGGCAACCTTGATGCATAAATAAAAAATATCATTTCTGGAAGTTCCCATTGTGGCTCAGTGGTTAACGAACCCGACTAGTATCCATGTGGAGGTGGGTTTGATCCATGGCCTTGCTTGTTCCGTTAAGGATCTGGCATTGCAGTAAGCAGCAGTGTAGGTTGTAGACGCAGCTCAGATCTCGCATTGCTGTGGTTGTGGCGTAGGTAGGCAGTTACAGCTCTGATTTGAGCCCTTGCTTGGGAACCTCCATATGCCATGGGTGCAGCCCTAATAAGAAAAAAAGACCAAAAAAAAATAATCATTTCCTGAAATGTTTGTTGTAAGAAATACCTACTTATTAAAATATCTAAACAAAATGTTTTCAAATGAACCAAACTCATCCCCTTCATGAACCTCTAGCTTGTCATATTTCTGTTCTACTTCTTAAAAGAAATAAATCTTCAATTGTGAATTGTCAAAGAACTTTGGAATTTGCATGGTATTTTTGCATTATTTTTCTCCACAAGATAACATTATTTTTCTCCACAAGATAACAAAAGAGACTAGTAGGAGCTCCCTTGCGGTGCAGTGGGTTAGGGATCCAGTGTTGTCACTGCAGTGGCTCAAGTCACTGCTGTGGCAGGTTTGATCCCTGGCTTAAGAATTTCCACATGCTGCAGGTGTGTAAAAAAAAAAAAAAAAAAAAAAAATAGAAAAATCCTTTTTTTAAGCCAAACCTATGGTTACCAAAGGGGAAAGACTAGGGGAGGGACAGATTGGGAGGTTGGGATTAGCACATACACACTACTGTATACAGAATTGACAGGTAACAAGGACCTACTATACAGCTACGGGAAATCTATTCAATACTCTGTGATCACCTCTATGGGGGAATATTTGAAAAAAAATGAATATATATGTATGGCTGATTCACTTTGCTGTACACCTGACACTAACACAACATAGTCAGTCACTTCTTGTAGGTAAATAAAATTCATTTTAAAAATTAAAAATAAAAAAAATTTTTAATTAAAGAGACTAATAGAATGCAAAACTTCCTATGTTTCAATTCACTGAACAAAGTAATCAGTTTTACTAATGAACAATAGTGTTCAAAATGGGGGCTTCCCTTGCATGTCTGTGGGGACCTGTTAAGTATTACTGACCCACACATTCAGAAACCATGACAGTGCTCACATCACATTCCTTCCTGAGTCTGTTCAATACAAAATTAATCTCACTTTGATTGCATGGTATTACACGATGGTAGAAATTTTGGGGAGCAATGTAAAAAAATTCTTCCCAGAATCCTCTAGAGACAAGGTTTTCCTTTTCCATTTCAGCATTTTATATTTGGGCAGATTTCAGTTTGGATTTTTGCTGGCTGTCAAAGATAATGATTTTGTCCTTTAAGCTCTAGGCTCACTTTCTCTTTTAGGTCATGGGATATTAATTTTCTTTTAGAAAAGAGCAAGCAAATTGAAGAAAGTTCTTATGATCCTTCCAAAGAGATAAGTACTCCCCAGCAGAGATGCCAGCTTCTGTCTTCTTTGAGCAAATAACTTACATATTCTGGCTTTGATTTTTCTCACTTAAAAAGATATATCATTAGAATCAAAGGGCATTTCTTATGGAAGGCCTGTGGACACTGGTCGTGTCTGGTATAGAAAATCCCCACTGCACTGTCAGGTTTTTTAAGAAGATGTTGCCACTTATAAGACCAGCATGACAGAGTACAAAGGGGAGTGTTTTTCACCCCATAGTTGGAGACGCCACACTTGGGTTCCTAGCCATATCAAAGCAGGGATTTCAGACTTCTCAGACTCTTCCCCCATGGTGAGCAAAGAGGAGGGCACTAACTCAGCAGTAGAGTGAGGTTAGACTTTGTAATCATAAATCACCAAATTACAAAAGGCTGTTTAGACAGGGTTCTGCTAAGACAGAGATGAAAGAGGCCACCATATTTACGCAGTAAAATATTAATCAGTAAGTTGTGTTATCAGTAAAGAGGTAACAGGGTGTTTCTAGGAAACAATAATATCTTTGTTAGTTTAGATTTTAATGTTTTGAATATGTGACATGAAGTTCTGTTGATTTTGGAAGCCACTTACCTCTTTAGTGACTCTTTAAGTATAAAGGGTCCAAGTTCAAAGAATTCTGGTAAACAAGGCTTCTTACCCTTGGACCATGGATGTTAACAAAGAGAAGGCTCTCTGTAGGCTGTGTTTAACTGTGCTTCCCAAACATGTCTAACCACAAAACCCATAACATGTAATTGAATCCTATGGAAATAACCTCCTTAGAACAATCTTTGGGAAACATGGACCTTAAATGATTTCCAAAACCTGATATATATTCTGAAAAGAGAAGAAACCTGAATAGGCTTTGATTTGAAGCCTTCCAAACTAGTGAAAAAATATCTAAACAATATTTTAATGACTCTTTATCATTTTCATATTTCTTCTCTCAGACACATTTGAATTGATCTTCATGACACCATGAAAGGGGTTTTATTTTTAAATTGACGCCTGGAAACCACAACACTCCAAAGACCTGCAAGCAGTTTTGGTGGAAAAATCACCTGACCTCACAATAGTCATAACCACTCAGTTAACAAGATCTTCTCTGGCTAGAGCCATGCTGTGCTTCCATGTCCCTAAGATATCAATTCCTTGAAAATTGCCATCCAAAATTCCCCATGCTTCCCCGATACACCTATGCAGTAATTGCCGTATTGCTCCAAATGACTCTTACCTCCCTCATTCTCTCAAGATTTGGAGAAGTATTATATTATGGAAATAATACTGGTTAGAATTAGACACTTCTGGGTTCCAATCCTTCTGCTGTAAGTTATCAGCTTGAAGACTTTGCAAGTTACACTTTGAAAGTTCACTTACTCCTCTTGCAAAGAGGATGGTGACATCTATCCTTTCCAGGGACAACTGTGTCTTGATCTCGAATAGACATCTTTAATAGAACTGATTTTCCTTTGACCTCTTACCCACTCTCATTTTCTTACTCTATTAGCAGAATTGCAAACAGCTAAAAGTGAAGAATTCATTGATATATATTGTTATGAAAGTGTTATCTTGAGAAAATAATGGTAAATGGAGTAAAGAGAAGAGCTATCTCCGTACCACAACTGCCCTCAGCCTTTTCTGCAAAATAGAATCTTTCCTACAGGACAAAAGTATTTTCCAAGACTGGGAAGGGTTTTCGTGATTACAGTTGGATAGAGGGCTTTGCAATGGACTCCTATTTCTCAGGCAAAGAGGACTTAAGACTATAGTTAGAAAGGAGTTAGAAAGAAAAAGCAAACAAACAAACAAACAAAACCTACACCACTTCTCCAGTAAAACACAGTAACATTACACGAGGATATTTTGAAAAATAAAGAATCTCAATTCATCCATCCATTCATTCATTTTTCCTTTCTTTCATTCGTTGACTCATTCATAAAATATTTATTGACCACTTACCAGGAATCTGAGGAATAAAGGAAACTGTGGTTTGCCAGTCTTTATCCCTTGGTCCTAGGGGCTGTCTTCTGTGTCCCAGGAGGCCATGGACAGCCAGTACCAAAGAGAACAGTGGTTAATGGTGGCACCAGAACAGCAGAGGGGCATATGAACTGGAATGGATGTAAGTCAAGCCCCCTTTTTATTAAAAAGCACAAAGCTGCTCTCTAAAAGAGGTGCTTACTAACCCCAGTGGATTTTTAAAGAATCAGTCTGGGGTGATTAATTGTTATGACTTGTGTATTCTGCATTATTTAGCAAAAGATGGCCACATTTAAAAAATCATTATCAGGAGTTCCCGTCGTGGCGCAGTGGTTGGCGAATCCGACTAGGAACCATGGGGTTGCGGGTTCGGTCCCTGCCCTGGCTCGGTGGGTTGACGATCCGGCGTTGCCGTGAGCTGTGATGTGGGTTGCGGACGCGGCTCGGATCCCACGTTGCTGTTGCTCTGGCTAGGCCGGTGGCTACAGCTCCGATTCGACCCCTAGCCTGGGAACCTCCATATGCCGCGGGAGCGGCCCAAGAAATAGCAACAACAACAACAACAAAAGACAAAAAGACAAAAAAAAAAAAAAAAAATCATTATCAGATACATATTGAACTTTAAACTTTTTTTAAAGAAAATTATGTGGTATAGCATTGAATATTGGGTGTCAGAGAAGTGGAACTATTTGTATTACTGATCTCAAACTTACTTGTCACCAAAGCTGATTCTGATATAAAAGATTCATGGTTCTTTCTTTTGATGTTGCCTAGAAAGAAACTTCCTCCAAATTATGGGCAGCTTAGTGTGTAGGCAGTACCTTCATGAGTGTTTTAGTTAATGTAGGGTTTATTTTGCAAAGACTTTTGAACACTTAAAAGGAATGCTCATGAATTTCCAAATGCTATGTTTGCTGTAGCAAGACATTCAGAGTAATCATTACCTCCAGCTGTGATTTCCATCTTCCCCACCACTGCTCCCCGCCTGTGCTTCTTTCATATTTGACAGACATTCTGCATTTTTAGCCACCCTGACAATAATTATGTAGTTGGTGAGCAGCAACCATTAAGCTTAGGTGCATTTAGTTCCTACTTAGGCCCAATTATATGATCACGAAGCACTTCAAGAGGTAACGCGAAGTCAAGCATTATGACAATATAAAACCAAGAATTTAAATGAAAAAAAAAGGAAAAGAAGTTATTCTGAGGGAAGTACAAGATGAAACACATCTTTTGTGGAGTTCTTTTTTAACATAATATGTTACCTTAGAACAAACTATTTGAAAATAATTTTTGAAATTACTGCTAGAACATATACATAAGCAATAGCAAAGCCTTTGTGAGATTTTTAAATCTTCTAAATCTTCTAAATATTTCTCTTTCTCTCTCTCTCCTTTTTTTTTTTTTTTGTCTTTTTAGGGATGTACCTGTGCCTTATGGAGGTTCCCAGGCTAGGGGTCGAATCGGAGCTGTAGCTGCAGGCCTACGCCAGAGCCACAGCAATGCGGGATCCGAGCCGCATCTGCAAACTACACCACGGCTCATGGCAACACCAGACCCTTAACCCACTGAGCGAGGCCAGGGATCAAACCTGCATCCTCATGGCTACAGCTCGGATTAGATCCCTAGCCTGGGAACCTCTATATGCCGCGGGAGCGGCCCAAGAAATAGCAAAAAAGACCAAAAAAAAAAAAAAAAAACCAAAACATTTTAACAACCTTATCTCAAAGTAGATTCACTATCTAGTAACTCCACAAGTTTTTTGTTTTTTTTTTCCATAGGATCTCAGACTGCATATTATCCCATTTTAGGCCTCCATTTAACTTATTCTTTATAACAGCTTGTTTAGGAATAAAACACAATTAATATAAAATTGCATCTAAATTTTATTCTACTTGAAATATTCAAGTAAAGCCGAGGCTTAATATATTAAAACTTAATATATTAAAGCCAGAGGGCATATTATTTGTGTGTATGTATACATATATATTTAACTTTTTAGCTTACATTTTTGGGAGCTAGACATAGCCAATCAAGCTCTTAAAGATAGCTGATCCTAGTACGAATGACTTCCTTAATTTTCACTGCATTTTTTCATTAGAAATATTTTAATGGAAACTCTTAATAAGAAAAACAACAGGTCATATCCTGCAATCATCAAATTCCAAACTAACTTAAGGAGTTGTGAGAATGCATATGATGTACATGCACAAATACTTTTCTTCCAAAAACAGTAGACCTACCATTCAAGTGTCAAATGATCAGCACACCTAGATTATTTCTCACACCTCCCTAAATTAACAATTTGGAATTTAATAAATTAAAAAACAAAACAAAACTATCTCTTGATTTTCTTACTAAACGTTTCCATTAAAAAGTTCCACCAAAAAAATGCAGTGAAAAGTAAAGAAAGGAGTTCCCGTCGTGGTGCAGCAGAAACAAATCCAACTAGGAACCATGAGGTTGCGGGTTCAATCCCTGGCCTTGCTCAGTGGGTTAAGGATCTGGTGTTGCCGTGAGCTGTGGTGTAGGTCGCAGATACGGCCTGGATCTAGTGTTGCTGTGGCTGTGGCGTAGGCTGGCAGCAACAGCTCTGATTAGACCCTTAGCCTGGAAACCTCCATATGCTGAGGGTGCGGCCCTAAAAAGACAAAAAGACTAAAGAAAAAAAAAAGGTAAGGAAATACTAGGATTAGCTATACTACAGTTGATACAGTATACTATATAGAGAGTATATGCTATATAGTATATATCCTATAGTGTGTTATATAGGGAGAATATAGTATATAGTAGAATTTATAGCTCTAGATTACATAGAATTCAGATGTCAATTGGATAGAGTAAAAAAACCCCACATATACATATTTTGTTCTTTAGATATCAGAACTACAAACACACATTTTTGGAAAACTTTCTAATAAACATTTTAGTGGAGCAGTTTAAAATTTGTTCTTTTCCCAATAGAAAACAAGGAGCTCTGTTGTCTAAATATAATCTGACATAAAGTGACTCTATTTAAAGTTTTATATTTAATAATCCAAATGCAGGGAATGGGCATTAAAAATACATACCTGTGAAATACATATTTTGTTTCCTTCAATTTTAGAATAGAAGCTCTTTCTTTTTTTCTTTCTTTTTTTTTTTTTTTTTTTTGCTTTTTAGGGCCACACCCTTGGCATGTGGAGGTTCCCAGGCCAGGGGTCGAATTAGTGCTACACTTGCAGGCCTACGCCACAGCCACAGCAATGCAGGATCCAAACTGCGTCTGCCACCTACACCACAGCTCACGGCAACGCCAGATTCTTAACCCACTGGAAGCTCTTATTTTCAATGAAGTAACACAGACCATGAGCAGTATCTTGTACTGGAAATCTCTTAACCAGGCTTTTAGAGAAATAATGGATCAGAATGCTGTGCCTTATCAGTAAAACACATTTCATGGTAAATTCGGAAAGAAAGCACTGAGTGGAACAGATGATATTATGTTCTTTACGACCACAATACCAATCTTATTAAAAATAATAATGTAGCTTCTTTCTATATAATATTTTGATCCTGGAGTTCCTGTCATGGCACAGCAGAAACAAACCCAACTAGTATCCATGAGGATGTGGGTTCGATCCCCGGCCTCACTCGGGTTAAGGATCCAGTGTTTTCGGGAGCTGTGTTGTAGGTTGCAGACATGGCTTGGATCCCACATGGCTGTGGCTATGGTGTAGGCCAGCAGCTGTAGCTCCAATTCAATGCCTAGCCTGGGAACTTCCACATGCCACAGGTGTGGCCCTAAAAAGCAAAAAAAATAAAAAAATTTAAAAAATAAAAAATATATATATAATATTTTGATCCTTCCTTTTGCTACACATCATACCATAAGTTAATATTTTATATGAAAATCCATTTCCTGGACAATCCTATCAGGCTGCTACCCTACAGTAAACTCTAATCTCTGGAAGAGAGGGGAATTGCCATAAGGATAACCATGTCTACCTTCTAAAAATGGGTTGCTGTTTTCTATTACATTTAGTAGAGGAAAAGAAGGGACAAAAGGGGCACCATTCAGACGATTTATTGACATACTAAAGAAAAGACTAAAAATAAAAGTAATCCTTCCAAATAGGAGATCAATCCTATCAAGTCAAGATAGTAAAAGTTGATGTCATTTTATTCAATTGAACCAATGAATTTTAAATGTGAATATGACATATAATGAATGATGACATTATAGTCTTAAAAAAATTTCAATCTAAGACAGTTTTTAGATAGTTTCTAAAAATCAGGGTATATATATATTCATGCAGTGTAATATTATTCAAAAATTTTACATATAATTTTATACCTTCCTCCTACATGTACATACAGATGAATCACATTGACAGAAGAGAGTCTCTTACAAACAATGATAAGTGTGGTTTTCTACTTTACCGCCTCCCCAATCCTAACTCTTCTAAAAGGGAAAAACAGAGACCAAAATCATTTCTAGAAAAGAGGGCCCTGGGGGAAATCTTACTCTACATGCCTCCCCCTTTGTCTCAATCATTCATTCAGTAAATATAGATTGATCGTGCACTAGGCACCAGCTAGGGCTGAGGATACAATAATGAGAATAATAGAGTTTCTCCCTTCAAGGAAATTGTTATCTAAGGGGAAGAGAAATCTACTGACTATTACACTACAACACTAATTTCTCCCCTCTGAATACTGTACTGTGACAGCAAGTCAAAATGCTGAGCGCGCCTGGAATTAAAAAAGACAAAAGGGGCTGCACGTGGGAAGGGGAGATGGGATTGGCACAGATGCTGTGCTTTTATATATCTTTTCAGTCAAGAAAGAGAGTCAGATTATTTCATGACCACCTGCCTCTCTGGGCCTTCTCCCACTCCTGCATTCTTCACATCTGTCCCCCATATTCCTCCAAACATACGCTCAAGACAGGTGTCCTAAATGTTTGCCCTACAGATAGTTCTCCCCCCAAAAAAGCAGACAAAATCATTCTGGGAAAAATTCAAATGAGTACAGCATGCTTGCAAGATAGTGTCTCTTGGGGACTCCTAGTTTCCTAAAACTAGTCCCATGGTCTATTTGAGCAGAAGATTCATCTGGGACATTAGGAGAGATATTATATATCCAGGCAAGAAACAAGACAGACAAATTTGTAAAGGACACTGTCAAGTAAAATATAAGTTTAAAGCTGCGTTTTACTTAGGTCCAAGTGAAGAGTATAAAAGAGTGCAGTGACTACTGTATAGAGTACAGGAAAATCTACTCAATAGTCTGTAATAACCTCCATGGGAACAAAGAATGGATATATTTAGATGTACGGCTGAGTCACTTTGCTGTACACCTGAAACTAATATAACATCTATAGTAGTCAACTATATTCCAATGAAATTAAATTTTTAAAAATAATAAATAAATAAAGAGAGAAGTGAGAATTTAGGGGGAAGAGTTTGTTTGGCAAGATGAATTCTATTCCCTACCCCAAAGAGAGGGAAGGAAAAACACTTTCCTCTTCAACTCAGGTCAGAAGAAAGGAGAGTTCAAGGGGACCATTCCCTATAAGGAGGGTGACACATTGAACTAGTGTCTGCCTTCCACGGAGGAGGCTTAGTAAGCAGGAGGGACTGGCCAGAGAGCTACTTGGAGGGTGTGCAGAATGAAAGTTGCTTCTATACCGGGACTGGTCTACCCGCCCAGAAGTTGTGTTGGAAAAAAGGGCATAAGTTTTTCCTGTTGTGCAAATGTGAGGCCTCGAAATAGAGAGCCAACCACAATTGCTGAAGAGGGCTTCCCCAAGAGAAAACCATCTTGGAAAGCTCCCCTAACTCCAACAATGAGAATCTGGGTGCTGGAGGAGACCTCTGGAATTCCAGAACTCAGGGGGTACACAGAAAACAAGAGAGAAAAACAGCATTCACTTCAGGGGAAGTACCACCATATGTACCCGGGGGAGGGGGGGGGCCTCTGGGAATCCACAAAGGCACCCTTCTGAGAGTCCATGTTAAACAGATGCCAAGGCGACAGAAATGCCAGTTAGTAGTACCATCAATAAAAAAAAAAACCCTTCCTACCTTCTTCCCTGTCTTCTTTCCTCTGCCTTCAGAGCCAGAAACCGAACAAAGCAACAGAGGGAAAAGAGGGAAAAATTCAAAGCCTAGAACAGGGATGCTAGGGGAAAATGTCTAAAACTTGGCAAAGAGAGGAAAACAGACTGCATGTCCTTTCAGTGTTGCATTAAAGCATGGCTCACAGGTTTACCCAGGGAGGAATCTTTATTTCATTTACTATCTCTACTGAATAGGGCCCAGACTCTGGAATTTGACATTGACTTATAGATTTCTGCCTAGGAGAAAATAGAACCCAAAAGGGTACATTTCTAGGACAAATTCAGGAAAATTAATTCAGCTTTCTTTTTCTGAGCAACTATTGATTCTGCAAATGCTCTAAAACTAGCTTGATCATTCACCTGATTTTCTCATTAATGAGTTAATGTACATTTTTGACGTTTTCACTTTAGATTGCAGGAGAGTCATGCTTTAAACTTTTTTTAAAACACTTTTGTAGAAAGGCAACCTTTCTCTTTCTCTCACTGCCAACAACCAGCCTGCAGCAGAACCCCAGCCAAGGAAGGGAAGAAGATTTAGCTGTAATTCAGTCCCAATGTTCTCATTGATACACGTGACTGTCCCTTCTGATTTCTGAGCAGAGGCCAGATTAGTGATACAAACTGACTTTAAAAGTTTCAGTAATCTGAGAGTGATTTATAAATGTCATGTACCAGACCAAATTACCTGTCCAGGGATAGAGAAATACTTCCTGCAATATTTTTTAAGTAAAGGGATAATAGGAAATAAAAACAATGTTGTCTCTGATTTAAAAAAATCTTATGAGTTCTGCGTTCTGCTCACAATAACATGTAGTCTTCTAAGAGTACAGAAGGATAATAGAGAGGGTCATTAAAGAAAAGAAACCAAAATATATATTTCTTTGTTCTTCTCTCTAACCAGGATGTCTCATTTTTAGTTAAAAAAAAAAAGAATACAAATTTTATATATAATTGATAGGTGTTTCTTTTAAACACAGATAGCATATTTAAATTTACAAACACTATATATGCTACAGAATATATTACCTTGAATCAGGTATTCATAAGATTTTAAAAAGCAAACTCCCAAAGTAATCATTTTCATCAGGACAGTTTCATTTGAATTCCACTTTATCCAAATGATACCGATAATGTATTTTTCTTGAGCAATTATAAAAGCAGATGGGATCTTATTATAGATTTTTGCATAGCAACAGTGAGATTAACTATAAGCAAAGTTGAGATGACCTATAAAACATGGCACGGCTTGTGCTATACAAGATGTTAACATTTCAACATCCCAAACACAGAAATTCAAATGAAGTAAAAATGCAGAACTACAAAGAAATCAGTGAAACTTGTTAAAACACATGTTCATTAAATATAACCTTTGAACATCACATGAAGAACTGAGTGATTCAATAAAACTAGTGATAGATACTTAATACAAGAAGTAAAGCATTGTATCTTCATGTTATGTGTCACTATAGTTCGCACAGCAGAGCATATAATCCTTGGAATCAAGTCTGAAATTTGGGGTCTACATAGATTCAAAATCTACCAGAGTTAAGTTCTAAACTCACTTTTTAATTGGCTGTGGAATCTGGGGGGGGGGGGGGAAGATCCCCTTAGGCTATTTTAGTTCCCACTTCATCATAATATCTACCCAAAAGTGTGTTAAGTACCAAACATAAGAAAACAGTATATGTGAAGTTCTCAGTATACTTCTAAGTCCTATGTTCATATTTATCTTGGGGGAGAGTATCATTATAATACAGAGAATTTTCCTGAAGACTAATGGATTATAGGGAGAAGATCCAATGTACCATCTTTGAAAGCTCTAATATTAACTGAGACTTTGAACTTGGGAAATGAAGAAGGAAGTGAGGTGGAGACCTTCCTGCTGCAGCTTCCTCTATACACACAGCTACTTATTAGCTTATTTCTTGCCAGTGTAGTGAGAAGACAGGGAACAGGGATCACTCCATGAGTGCAAGGAAAAGCCAAGTGTAGCAGCTGTTATCAACCATGGGCATTGGCTGCCCGATAGCAGAGCTCCCAGCAAGATGCCAGGATCTGAAGCCAGGCAAGTACTCAGGGTCCTGGACTGCAAAGAAAGCCCTTCTCCCCTCCTGTTTTACTGCCTTGAATCTAGTGAAGACCAATGCCAGAAGCAGCAGAAATTCAGGAGTTGAAGACCCACCATGTCACAGGACTGAGGACATTGCTGAGGATCTGCCAATACTCAGCCCTATAATAACTGATGGGGAGCAGTTGGATAGCATCCTACTTTTTCAAACTGCAGCTTCTCTAAGCAGGGCACAGGCGATAAAGGGAGAAAAAAAGTTAAAAATTAAAGATAAAGGAATGAATATGTTTCCTCCTATTTTAAGAAAATATCCTGTTCTTTGGAAATACATTTTGGAAAAAAAGAGTATCTCTTGGATTTAAATTGCCCCAGTGCTTAAGAAGATATTCTGTAGCTTCTGGAGTAAAACTTTGCAAAAAGAACAATGCAAACACGAAATTATTTATAAGTAGTATATGGTAACTTTGGACTATTAAGTAACTTATTGTGTTAAAACTAGTTTCTCCTATACTTCCTTGTACAGTTCTGAGAAATACTTAATGTCCTGAAAAGTATACAAAGTAATATATCAGATGATAAGCACATTGCAGATTTATAACTACACAGTTATAATTTTGGAAAACAGTGGAGTACGTGGAAAACATTTACTCAGTGTGTCATGGTGTTCAAGGCACCACTTCCATATACAGCTAGCTTTTTTGGCCCTGAAGACTGACTACACAAATCATTTAAAGAGCAGCTAATCTACAATTTGAGAAAAAAATGTACTCACAGTATCTAACAGTTTCTGTGTTTTTGGTACCAAACAAGTCATATGAAAGTGATAAATTCCAGCCTGCAGCTGCTGTGCTAATAAAGTTGCCAGTGAGTCAAGTTCTATCTAAATATACGCACATGCATTTCCATCGCAATTACACTTACCCAGTCGACATCAATTATCTCAAGAGTTAAAGGGCATTTCTTCACACCCCTACAAAAAAAATTAACCAGAGTAAATTATGCATTCAACAAATCCCCAAATGTCTTCAATATGCCCCAGGATAGCATTCAGATTTTAGTCATTTAAAAGGACAGCCTCTGGATCTCGACTTGAGGGTCCTCTACCATTGCAACTGAGACAACAAAGATTTTTGCTATGCAGTAGTATAAGTATGGGTTTTTTCTGTATCATGATCTTGGCGATCAATATTGAAAGGAAAAGAGATGTTTGACCCAACATTTGTTTCCAAAATAATAATATTATATATTCATGATGATATCTTCCTTTGCTTTTGTGTGGATTCAAGATTGTGTCACAATTCAGGATGAAAAATATAGAACCTAGCAAATACTTGATTATTTTAGTTTATCCTAGGAAAATCCTGAAGACAACCATAGTTAAAATAGCCACGGAATGTAGGAATTGAGATCCCACTTTGCAGGCATCTGTGGTTACAGCTAAAAGACATAAAATAGCAAAAGCAATAAACTGGGTCAGAGTGCCAGCTCTGCTAACAAGGAGTGGCCTGACCCACTTGTGTCATTTGGTGTTGGGGCCTCCAGTGACTGACCTGGAATCTGAGAAACTTAGGGAAGCTCATTTCAATCGTCTTTTTAGTTATAAAATCCTATATTTAGGTAAAGAGAATTTTAAATTATACTATAATTTGCAAAAGTAACAATCATCCCCTCCAAAAATCACAACCTTTATGATGAATTTCCCCTCTCCTAGTAACTTACCTTCAAAAATAGAAGGTTGTACATCGAAAAAGCAAAAGCTTTCTTTGTTTATGAACAAATATACACAAATACAAATTTTAAATCACATTACTCCTATACAGTCATTTCACATATACACACATATAATTTATCACTTATGTGTATATATACAGCATACAACGTTCCCAAGCTATTGGTACATGTGTTCATTTCTCCTAGATGAGAACCTAGAGTCAGATGTTGAATACATATTGATGTAATGAATAATAGATGGGCTGCCAGACATATATTTCATGTTACACAATATAGTATCCAACACTGAGATCCACCACTATTTCAAAAACATTTTCCACTCAGACATGATACAAATATCTCCTCTTGTTCATAGGACTTACCATCTGATTATGAGTTATAAATGTGGACCGTTTCATGTCTAGGCTGCCAGTATTTAAATATAAGGCACAATCAGAATAACTAAGTGCATCCACCATATTAATTTGCAGTCCTGGTAGGAACTATAAATTCAGAGGGAAGTAATCAATTCACCAAAGAAATAATGTTGATCTCTTAGCCTTATATCATATTCGCCCTGGAATTATTCCACTGCCATCAATCAGAAAGAGAAATATAGCATATGAGGCAGCAGAAACTATCAACCATTCTTAAATAGAAAGAACCTTTGCATATAATTTTCTAGAAATACTGCATGGAACAGGTTCTGAATGGTAAGAAAATACCGAGTCACTATACTGTACGCTTCCCAGCTTAGGGAATGAAGTAAAAGTTTCCTCCTGGTATACGACAAGGAAAAAGAAAGGTTTGATGGGACACCTATAAGTTCCTAAAAATGGGAGGTAATTTCCTTTGTCCATGAAGTGGTATTGGAGAATTATCTGGTGGACCCATCACTTTCCCCTCCACTGCTGAAATCATCAATGACTAGAAGCATCAATTTCATCATTCTCTATCTGGAAAAAAAAATGGGATTAGTGCATGTGGGGAAGATGTGCTGCTGGAGGAAGCCAGGAGCACTGGGAAATGACAGAATCTACTGTTACAACATGTCAGGAAGGTTTAACAGCCTTTCCCCTTGAGATGCAGGAGAGGAATCAGCTTTATCCACCCTCTCTTTAAGATCCTGCCCTGTGAGGATTTCTCCGAATGATGGCTTTTGAGGTGTCCCTCTACATTTCTTTCAATATAAATCATCTTTGGCAGGAATCTGGAGGTGTTATCCGTCAAAAAAGGTACTGATAGGCCTTGTAAGAGTTGAGATGATCTTTCAGAAAATCAAGACAATACTCCAAAGCAAATGTAATGGTCAGTAAATAGTCTACACCTTAAACTCTCCCACCATTAAGTCTTATTCATTGAAAGAGAGAAGACTAAGAGTGATGAAGGCACACTTTTGAGCATGTGACTTGTTTTAAGAAGATGAAGGTAGAAACTAGGTAACTTGATAGCAGCATCAACAGCTCGGAGAATTACTTATCTATTAAAATGATATCCTTGATCTTTCTATACCAGTGCGCCTTCCAAAGATGCACATGGGCAGGACAGTATTTTTCTTTCTTGTTGAAAAGTCCTTATAATTTTTAATAGAAGTCCACTTATGAGTGGAGAATACCCCATTCCTCACATTCTGCATCATCTATCCTCTACTCAGAGTGGTTACAGGGATGGGGAAGGGACTGTCGTGGGGATGCTAGCAGGCTAGGTAAAATGGAAGACTGAGAGAGGAGGGCAGGAGAGAATCTATAGCCCTGTGAACCCAGGCTGGAGAGTCTGGAATTTGTCTGACAGGCAACCAGAAGGCACTGAATTTACTGTGTAGGAGGATGACATTAGCCTGAGAGAATGGCACAAAATCTGGCAAATAGTCATGAATAAAAATAAGCAATCTGTCCTTATTCCAAGCCCATATTACAGTTGCATAGCAATTTGGATCAACATTTTTTTTATTTAAAAATCATCACATTCAACCTGAGTTATTTGACCTTGGGCAAGATACTTAAATAAGATGCTTGTGTTCAAGCGTCTTCATCTTGAACATACACACAAAAGAAATGACTAAAGCCTATTCCTTCTGTTCTAGGGGTATTGTGGAAAAAGTGAAATAAGGTATGTGAAAATACCTATAAAACATATTTATAAGAAGTGAGACTACATAAAGGCAAGTTTTTAGATTACATTTTTGTTATAAATGAAATGGAAAAATACAGACAAACCAATAAAATAAAATCTCAAATTTGTAGAAAGATTGTGATTCACTTTCCTTGACATTGAAAAATGCTCAGAGAAGTTTTATTACTTCTCACAACTGGGAGGTTCTTTATATCCATCAAGATTCCTTAATTCTACAGTTTTTCTTCAATGTTCTCCTTCCTGTCAAGTTGCAAATAAATTGTTATCATCTTCTCTATAATAAGCTCTCCCACTCTTGAATAATTTTTAATGACCCTGTGCTTTGTAGTCTAAATTATTCTGGTTTCTTTAGCCTTTTCTCTTATTACAACATTCTCCTGCCTTTATAGTTTACCTAATTCAAAATTAGGAAGAAAAAAAAGTGTCTCCTGAACACTTTTTAAAAAGAAAGACAATGGTGTTTGGTGATCTTTCCAAAGCATGTATATTTTGATTAAATACAGATGAAGCATATGTTCTTTATTTGGATTAATAATAATGAATAGAATAAATATATTCCTCCAAACATTTGAATATTCCACATGGGCTCTTTAAGGACTTGGGTGATGGAAAGCAGATTGCAGCACTGACAGGACAAGAAGCTTCTGTTGAATCCAGCAGTGTTTCCTACACTGCCAGAGCAACATCTTCAGCCACAGGATGCGGCCCAGAAATATGTAACAAGCTTCATCTACTTCCCAACCAAATTTTGTTGTTGTTGTTTCCTTTTTAGGGCTGCACTCACAGCATATGGATGTTCCCAGACTAGGGGTCTAATCGGAGCTGTAGCTCCTGGCCTACACCACAGACACAGCAAGGCCAGATCCGAGCCACGTCTGCGACCTACACCACAGCTCATGGCAATGCTGGATCCTTAACCCACTGAGTGAGGCCAGGGATCGAACCCACAACCTCATGGTTCATCGGATTCTTTTCTACTGTGCCATGATGGGAACTCCCCCAACTAAACTTTTAATTTGCTTGTGCCTAAAGGATGACGTATTGGATTCTTTTTCAGATTTTTGTTCGTTCATTCTTATCTGTCTGTCTGCCTTTAGCTTTAAATTTTAAATTAATTTCCTACAATGTGTCCATTATTTTATCATAAATTTCTATCTTCCCTGTGCTTCACACTGCAGGTCCTGCTCTCTGTTTTCACTATTAGTAACTTCTTTGAAGTTAAAATAAAAGCATCATTAATCCCTGTTCAGCTAGGGAGTCTGAACTCAGTCAACCTCTCTGAGCCCTCCCAAGAACAGTGTGGAAGGCTGTCCCATAACTACCCCCAAATAAGAAGCCAGATCTTACTCTGTGGAGTAATCAGAGAGGGACCGGGACTAATTTTAAGGTATATGTGGAAGAATGTTTATGAAAATAGTCCCAAATCTTCCCCTACCTTAATCTAGGTCTTGATTTTTCCAGCTCTTCCCATCAGGTGGCATCTACTTCCTCACCCACTGAACTGGGATTGGCCTTCTGAGTTGCTTTGGGCAAGAAAATGTGGCAGACCTGACAGTAGGTCAAATAGGAGTTTAGGCCTCAAGAGGCTGTGTGAGTCTTTTCTTTTCTTTTTTGTCTTTTTGCCTTTTCTTGAGCTGTTCCCGTGGCATATGGAGGTTCCCAGGCTAGGGGTCTAATCAGAGCTGTAGCCACCGGCCTACGCCAGAGCCACAGCAATGCAGGATCCGAGCCGCGTCTGTGACCTACACCACAGCTCACTGCAACGCCGGATCCTTAGCACACTGAGCAAGGCCAGGGATTGAACCCACAACCTCATGGTTCCTGGTCGGATTCATTAACCACTGCGCCACAATGGGAACTCCTCTGTGCATCTTTCCAATTCCTGCCCCCACCATAAGAACAAGCCTGGGCTAGCCTGCTGGAAGGTGAAAGCTGATTCAGCCTGGCTGAGGCCATTCTGGACCAACCAGCCCTCAGATGACCTACCAGTGTCTGGCAAGAGGATGAGGGAGCCCAGAAGACTTTTCAAGCCCAGCCACCCCATACACTCATGAGAAAATTTAAATGGTCATTGTTTTGAAATCACAAAAATTTGTTACGGAGCATGATTGAAGCAATAGCTAACTAATATAGCATGGGTGGGCATTTTTTCTGCTGAGAGGTCAACAAGTAAAATGCTGGATGCTGACAAAGTGAAGTCTTTAATGGACAATAATAGAAAGAAAACTGGCATAGCCTCAGGATTCAAACCATGGTAGATGTTAATGTAGGGGAGGGCTAGGAAATCCCAGGGTTATATCTCAGTCCCACTAAGCTGCAGGGAATTTGAACAATGCCCCTCAGGCCTTTCCTTCCCAGAGCTCACATCCAACTAGTTCTTGGACACTTTCCCACCTTAGAACCTCTCTCAAAAAACAGTTCTCCAGATTCCAAGACTCTCTGGGTTAATCCATCCTTCCTATGATCTCTGTTTTGAAATTTTTTTCTTCTCCTGAGAAAGCCATTCTTTTTCCACCTTCTCAGATCTATTCTTTTCTAGGTCTTTGACAGTAGGAATCAATGCCCCAGTAATCCCAGATCCCAAATCCCTGGAAACTCAAAGGGTGCTTATGTGGGGGGGGGGGGGGGGCGTTAATCTTCAGATGTTCAGCCTCTATCTAGTGCAGCAAAGAAAGGAAAGAAAAACAAAAGAATAAAGATTTTATATTAAAAGATTTAATGTTCATATCCTGCATTTGGTATTCAAAGTAGCCCAACATAGAATAAATCAGATAACTCTAAGATGATGTCACCAAAGCCAGCCTTCTTAACTTTGCTTGGTACTCATATGCCTGTAAGATTTGACTATTACCCCACTCCTTCAGGTTGAAGCTGAACCACACAAAACACATGGAATTTTTACTACAATCCCTTGACACTTAAATTATCCTCCTATTGCACTCTGTCTTCCTGTATCATAATTTAAATTTATTTACTACTTTTTAGTCTGCAAACAGATCGATCAGTTTGGGACATCCTTGGTAGTTAGCATAACACCTAGAATGCATAGACACATATTACATTTTTATTAAATGACTACGTAAATAAAGAAGTCTTTAGTTTCTGGCAAAGACCCTTGTCAAGTTTGTTCATGCTCGAATTGGCCCATTTACTTTATGCTTTTTGATTGTCCTTCTCTATTATTCTTGCCTTATAGGATACCCTGTCTTGCTTTCTCCATAATTTCTCAGTTTGACTTCTTTGTTTTTTCTAGGACTTTTGATTGGATTTAACTTGCCATTCATTCCCTTTTTAGTCATCCCTGTTAGGTCATGAACAAACTTAGACCCACTGAAAACATTTTGTATAGCATCTTATATACCTATTAAGTCCAAGGAATATTAATTGGGGGCAATATTATTTTCTTTTTTTTAAGAAGACTGATGAACACTGGTATCTTTGTCATAAAACTTTGCGTACATATTCTTTACTGAGATGGTCAACCTTCAATAGAAAACATATTATGTACAATTTCCTAAATGTGTAACTAAGAGAATTTCTGTCATGGAACAGCTCATAAAACTCATTTTCACAATGCACTTTGAATTGCATTGCTCTGGATTATTTATTTTATCAGTTGTCCTAAATTAGATTTAGGATTCAAAAAACAATAACTTGCTTTTCACAAATGCGAACTGTTTACCTGAAAACAATGAATTCCCCAGTTTCAGAGATTAGGGAATGGGTGGAACTAGAGAAGACAGGTCAGATAGTTGAAAAATACAGTTTGCAGGAATTATTTTACTCTCCTTAAACTTTCACTTGGGAAAACAAACAAACAAACAAAAACAGAAGAGAAAAAAGAGAGACCGTAAAAGAAGGTTGATCATTGAGTTACTAGAATTCCCAAACCTTTTGCAGAAGTGGAGGTACTTTGCATCCTTTTTCCCCTAGTTTATAAGGCTTAGTTCTGGGCATTTTTTTCTCTGTATCCTTTCTTGAGCAATATTGTGGGGATTTATATTTGTTTGGTTATGTTGACTGAGTGGATTAAAGAATGATAGTAATATTACACTAAAATCACAAAGCAGTGACCTATGCTCACTTATGCCTGCTGATACAGCTCTATAAATAGGAAAACTCAGTCTCTGGGATATTTAAGAATTCTGATAGCAAGTGTTATAGACTAAAATGCAACCACTTAAAACTCATTTGTTGAAGTCCAAATGCCCAGCATACTTCAGACTATGATTGTATCTGGAGGTACGGCCTTTAAAAAGAAATTAAACTTGGAGTTCCTAAATGGGGCTCAGTGCATTAAGAACCTGGCATAATGTCTATGAGGATATGAGTTCAATAACTGGCCTTGCTCACAAGCCATGGTATAGGTCACACATGCAGCTTGGAACTGGTGTTGTTGTGGCTGTGGTGTAGGCTGGCAGCTGCAGCTCCAATATGATCCCTTGCCCAGGAACTTCCTGGGCTGCTGTAAGAAGAAGAAAAAGAAAAAAAAAGATAATTGAAGTTAAATGATATCATACCTTAGTCCCTAATCCAATAAAACTAGTTACTTTATATGAAAAAGAAGAGACACCAGGGTTGGGCATGCTTAGAAAAAAGTCCACATAAGGACACAGAGACAAAGTGGCCATGTGCAAGCCTGGGAGAAAGCCCTTAGGAAAAAATAAACCCACTGACACTTTGATCTTAGACTTTCAGCTTCCAGAACTGTGAGAAAATGAATGTCTGTTGTTGAAGCCACCTGGTCTATAGCATTTTGTTACAGCAGCCCCAGTGGACTAATACAGAAAGTAAACAAACAAGCTGTCCAAACATGCAGGTAATTTCTTGGACATTTGGCCTTTTACTTAGAAACATATATAGAACCTAGAATGAGACTGCTTGTTTTAAGATTAGACTCAATCATACAAAAGAATGAAATAATGCCATTTGCAGCAATATGGGCCGACCTAGAGATTACTGTACTAAGTGAAGTTAGCCAGATAGTGAAAGATAAAACATACCACTTATAGGTGAAATCTAAAAAGGATACAAATGAATTTATTTGCAGAACAGAAACAGACTTATAGACTTTGAAAACAAACTTAATGGTTACTAAAGGGGACAGGTGGGGAGGGATGGACTGGGGGTTTGGAATTGGCATGTGCACACTGAGGTATATGGAATGATTGGCCACCTGGGACCTGCTGTATAGCTCAGAGAATGCTACCCAATAGTCTGTGATAACCTATATGGGAAAGGAATCTAAAAGAGAATGGGAGTGTACACATGTATAAATGAATCACTTTGTTATACAGCAAAAATTATCACAACTTTGTAAATCAACAATACTTCAACAAAACTTTAAAAAGTGAAAGAAAAAAACAAACAAAACAAAAAACAACTGGACTCTGTTGCAAACTTATGACCCAGAACAAGCTATTTAAAATCTCCAAGTCTCATCAGTAAGAGAGGGCTGATAGGAACACTCCCTCGTGCTGTTGTGAAGATTAAATGAGATGATAAGTGTAAGAGTGTTTATTAAGCACGGTTCCCAGAAGCATATAACAAGGACTCAACAAATGTCACCTATTGTCATTATTGTCATTATATTAGCATGACTTAGTAAAAGCAGAAAATTCAACCCCCCATGCAGATTCCAATGTAAGGCTTTTAAAATACAAAGTGGCAGAAAGTCCCAGCCTTTGCCTGCTTTTTTCTTCTGTCATAAAATATTAGAATAAATTTACAAAAGTTTGGAACCCTCTTGAGGAGTGGTGGGAGTTGGTGGGATGGTGACATTTTCAAAGACTTGTATTAAAGTTAGCCTATAAAATTTGCACTCCTAGATTAATAAAGAGAGTTAACAATCAAGTGGAAGCATCAATGATCAAATAGCCTGGGAACATTTTACATATAGGCTCAGAGTGTTCTCCGAAAATCCTTGACAGGCTTCAAAGGGAGCTCTGCAAGAGCTTGCCTACACATTTCCTGTTTTGTCACCTACTTGTCACTCTCACAGTGAACAGAGAAGGGTCAATATCTGAACAATAGCTGGAACCTGAAATGTGAGAATTCAGGAGAAATGTGAGGCCATAGGAATACAAAATGAGAAACAGAAAGAATCTGCTTTTAGCAAAGGCTTTTCCCAAGCACCCTGGAATTCTGAGCAGGGACTGTTTAGCACTAGGTGAATTGGGTTTCAAATCAATGCCTTAATTTACATAAAAGACATAAAGCAGAAAAATAAGAGCCCATAAATTTAAAGGGTAAAACTGCATAGCATCTCACATATTTAAATAAGAGCACTTACCAGATTTATTTTGAAGACACCAATTTGCTCAATTTTCACCAACCATTTAAGAATCTGTTTGCAATTATGTGTACCACCATCCCTGCCCTGCCTCTGCTGTATTGTGAATCCCTCATTTGAGAGTTTGGAATTTGTATTCAAACAGTCTGGTTCAATTAACCAACCACCCTTTAGCAGCTGTGTGGCCTTGAACAAGACCTTTAAGTCCTTCATCACTCACTGCACCCACCTATGAAAAATGGGCATAAATATCACACCACTACAATCATTGTCACCTAACATTGCCTTGTTCATGTTAAGTACTGAGCACATTGATTCTATGAACAGCGCTTAATAAATATTGTGGGGTGTTCCCACTGAGGTGCAGTGGAAAGGACCATGAGGTTGCGGGTTTGATCCCTGGCTTTGCTCAGTGGGTTAAGGATCCGGCATTGCTGTGAGCTGTGGTGTAGGTCGAAGATGCAGCTTGGATGCTGCGTTGCTGTGGCTATGGGGTAGGCAAGCAGCTACAGTTCCGATTATACCCCTAGCCTGGGAACCTCCATATGCTGAGGGTGTGGCCCTAAAAATAAAGACAAAAAGACAAAAAATGAATCAATCAATCAGTCAATCAATATTAGGGATTATTACTGTTGTGAAACATCCTCACACCCAAACCACTGTCTTTGACTCTATCGCTTCATTTCTATACCATTCTCATATGCACACAATCCTTTTCCTGAACATTTCTTAGACTCTCACTAGCCCCTTGGTTTCAATAATATGGTCTTATATTAGGAAGGAAATTCATTTTGACATGTGGTCATTGGGAATGCCGCCCTTCATTACCTAAAGTGCTTAAACAATGAAGCATTTTAGTTAATAAAGTATTTAGCTAAGCTAGAGTAAATAATTTACTGCCTATGTTTGAATGATTAGAATTTAGAAACACAACAAAACAGGCAAACAAAACTCACATTCCTGAATCCTAACTTGGGGATTTAGAAGCTCCTTCAGTACTTTGAGACAGCATCAAAGAGAAAAACCACTGGATACTGTGAAAACACAACTAAAATTTTTGGATTTTTAATAAGTTATTTTTCACACCATCCTTCAATGTGTCTCTTTTCCTGAATAGAATACCAGGTAAAACATCTGCCATCAGCTTTTTGTGTCCTGCTGACATATTTTTTAATCTTTCTCCTAATGAATGTGGTATGGTATAATTTATGATGTCAGAATCTACAGGGACTGACAACAGCAATTTCTGAAGACTGTCATTAATTTTCAAGAAACTCATCACAAATGTGTAGAAAGAGTGGCATTTTGCAAATAATGTATTGTCCTCTTTAATAGAGAAGTGACCTCTCTATACCCAAGGGTCCCAGTTCTTCGAATAGGCTTTCTCCATTCTTGCGAACTGGACATGCTATCAAATTAACCAAGAAAGTGATTTATTCTTTGTTGGAACTGGCAAAAGTTTTGTCTACCAGCTTTTATTTGTTAAAAAAAAAAAAAATCATTTGGAGGATAATTTTTATTCCCCTTTCCCTTAGAAAAGATCTGATATTTAAAAGCTCCTATGCATTTGCAAGATATCATTTTTGTATAACACCATATTTCTAAACACCCCATAAAAATCACTATAGTCTAATTATTTAAAAAGTCCTAATTAGTTATTTCAGGGTATATAATTTCCTAATATGTTTGAAAACTTAAAATATCTTGACTACTATTATTAGATTCAATATGTAAATTTTTTCATGCAATTAAAATTGATTCTGGTGTTACCGTGTGGTCTTCAGTGCCCGCTATTAACTATTTGAATTTTTGCCTTGTACTAATAATGCATGAATCATTTTATGATGACTTAATGGACTTCAATGATTTTTTTTTTTTTTTTTGCTTTTTTGTATTTTTAGGGCCACACTCACAGCATAGGGAGGTTCCCAGGCTAGGGGTATAATTGGACTTGTAGCCACCAGCCTACACCACAGCCACAGCAACACCAGATCTGAGCCGCATCTGCAACCTATACCACAGCTCACAGCAATGCCGGATCCTTAACCCACTGAGCGCGGCCAGGGATCACATCTGCAACCTCATGGTTCCTAGTGGGATTCATTTCTGCTGTGCCATGATGGGAACTCCAGTGATTTTTGAATCTTGACTTCATTTTTTTTTTTTTGTCTTTTTTTGCCTGTTTTTCTAGGGCCGCTCCCGCGGCATGTGGAGGTTCCCAGGCTAGGGGTCTAATCAGAGCTGTAGCTGGCGGCCTATGCCAGAGCCACAGCAACGCAGTATCTGAGCTGTGTTTGGCACCTACGCCACATCTCACGGCAACGTCAGATCCTTAATCCACTAAGCAAGGCCAGGGATCGAACCTACAATCTCATGGTTCCTAGTCGGATTCGTTAACCACTGAGCCATGACAGGAACTCCTTCATTTCGGTTTTACTGCAGAAAAATATTTCCCTTTTGTTAGAATATCCTTATTTTAATTTTTTTAAAAAGTCATACCTCTTTGGATGTTCAAATTAAGATTCTTACAAGTTACTTAGTAAAGTTAATAGCTTTAGGGGCAAGTACACTTCACCAAACCTTTAAATTACAAAGTCGCCAGTAGCAGCTTCTAACATAAGAAGTAAAGGAGCAAGCTCAGTGACCCCAGGAATCCAGGAGAGACTATGTCAAGGATACTTACACAAGCAGTGGCCCCTGGTCCAGAGTTAGACGAGCAGAGGTTTTACCACGCCATGGAGAGAACACCCTAACGAATCTCCTGCCCCTGAAACTTCTCTTGCAGATATTTCAGGATCTTGAGACTTTGTGGTAAAATTTTAATAAAGGGAAAAACTTTATCAATCCAAGCAAATTCTCTAGGCCAATAAGATTAGTCATTCTGAACTGCATGGAAAGTAATTTAAGAACATCTTACTGGTAAGTCAGTAATAGAAACAAAGGTATATTTCCTTTATGGGTGAAAAAAAGGGGGGATTCCTATCTGTAGAGCAGACTAATTCCCTAAGTGAAGTGGAGGGCCCAAAAATATTCTGATAGCAATCACCAAAAAGACCTAGTAATCTGCAACCTAAGGCTGTCTTTTTGTGACAGGTTGGTGTGGGGTGGGCAGGGGGGAGGCAAGGAAGGGTTGCCTAGGATACGGAATATACAATGCAAAGAAAAATAAGGCTGCTTTCTATAGAGCAACTGAGAACAGGAAAAATAGACTTAATATTTTAGCATACAGCCTTTAAAATACTAAGTGAAACAGCATTAATACTGCAATAAAATATAGAAACATCTTGTAGACAGCAGACTTTGCACTCCTGAGGAGAGGTTGCCTCAAACTACCTCCTCCAATAAGAGGATTAGAAGCCCTCTCTAGACTAGCAAGAGGAGGTGATGGGTGGGTGGCTGGGCAGACTAATAGAACAAAATTAGTGCTAAAGGAGGAAAGAGACATGATTAATGCTCTTTGAGAAACCAGTAGAACAAGCTGAATAGGGTGAAGCCCTGATCCCCACCCACCCCAGGTGTCCTTTGGGTGCACTTAAATTATTGAGGTTGAGGAGTTTAGCAAGCTCTTCTGGCTTCTCTATGTATTGATTGGCTAAAAGTAAGACATGATTTTTAGCTAATAAACTAGCCTTTCTCCTTCTTCGGCCTGGAGTGTATGTAAGATCATTACTTGTATAATTGCAGAAAAATCACCTAGATTCCCCATGAGGAACTAAACAGTTTAGAGTTTAAAATGCCAAACTTGCTTTGCCCTCCCTGGTGCCCTTTTTCCCTGATCCCTCAGAACTCATCCTGATTATCTGACCAGGTCTTAGTCTTTTCCCTAACAGAGAATCACATGCTAACACCAGTTACATACCTCTGCACATGTGGGCTGGTTGGGTGTATCTGTGTTTTTCATGGTATGTTGGGATGCTGAAATGGCTGCATGATCCAAAAGGCTTTAAAAGCACAAAACTGATGCTGACTACCAGCTGGGAGCTCAGCTGGGGCTGTTAGCCAGAGCCTTCCATTCTCTTCCATGAGGACATGTACTTATGGTTACTCAGGCTTCCTCACAGTACGGCCGCTAGGAATCAAAAAGCAGGAATTAGGGAGCTTCTAATCCTTTTACAGCCTGGCCTCGGAAGACCAGATATGCCACTTACACTAACTTCTCTGGATCAGAGCAGTCAGAGCACCAGCCCAGAACTACAGAAAGAAGAATCACAGTCTACTTTTGGGTGGAGGAGTGGCATGCATAAACACAGACAGAAGGAACTGATGGCAGCCACCTTTGGAGGCTAGCACTCAGGTTTAATTTGATTCCACTTCTGAGCAGGTTAAGAAAAAGCAAAAGAAAGCTTTCAGAATTGCCCTACACTGTAATAACACTGTAAATTCTAAATCAACACACAATAAATCTCTCTTTGTATAATGTTTTTCTTTTGTGCTAAGGTTTTTAATTTAGTTCTTAGAACTAAAAAGCACTATGCATTTTCTTTGTTTTAATTGTGTTATTTTGAGGCGAATGAAGCATTTAAAACATTACTAAGTAAAATGTTAGGCACTATTCCTTTTCTTAGTGTTACTATATCCACCAATAATTTGTTGAAGAGAAATAATTTTCAAGGATTTATATTGGAAATAAGTGAACTCAGACATAGCAATGAATCTTTAAAGATAATAGAAGTTTCTTGAAAAGCTGACTTTAAAAGAAAAATACGGAGTTCCCATCATGACTCAGTGTTTAACAAATCCTATTAGGAACTATGAGGTTTCAGGTTTGATCCCTGGCCATGCTCAGTGGGTTAAGGATCTGGCATTGCCACAAGTTGCGGTGAAGGTCCCAGAAGCAGCTCAGATCTGGTGTTGCTGTGGCTGTGGCGGAGGCCGGGGTCTACAGCTCCAATTAGATTCCTAGCCTGGGAACCTCCATATGCTGCAGGTGCAGCCCTAAAAAGACAGAAGAAAGGAAGGAAAGAAAGAAAGAAAGAAAGAAAGAAAGAAAGAAAGAAAGAAAGAAAGAAAGAAAGAAAGAAAGAAAGAAAGAAAGAAAGGAAGGAAGGAAGGAAGGAAGGAAGGAAGGAAGGAAGGAAGGAAGGAAGAGAGAGAGAGAGAAAGAAAGAAAGAAAGAAAGAAAGAAAGAAAGAAAGAAAGAAAGAAAGAAAGAAAGAAAGAAAGGAAGAAAGAAAGGAGGGAGGGAAGGAAGGAAGGATGGAAGGAAGGAAGGAAGGAAGGAAGGAAGGAAGAAAGAAAGAAAGGAAAGAAAAATACTGAGTTCCCATTGTGGCTCAGCAGAAACAAGCCTGACTAGTATCCATAAGGATTTGGGTTCAATCCCTGGCCCCACTCAGTGGGTTAAGGATCTAGCATTACCATGAACTGTGGTGTAGGTCGTGAGCTGTGGTATAGGTCGCAGATGGGGCTCAGATTGGGGTTGCTGTGGCTGTTGTGTAAGCAGACATCTGCATCTCCAATTTGACCCCTAGCCTGGGAACCTCCACATGCTGCAGCTGCAGCCCTAAAAAGAAAAAGAATACATTTTGTAATAGTCGCTAAATGATTATGAAGTACAAGACCTAGATAGAGCTAAATAGTTAACATTTTAGTCACACTTTGCAACTTTAAAAAAAAAACTCTTTAAGCTAACAATACAGTGGAAAGAGAAAAAAGAAAGAAAGGAAAAAGATGACAAAGAATAAAGATCTACTAAGTAAAAGGGCTAGCAGAAAACAAAAGTGAGGCCAAATTTGGTAAAATATGGCATTTCAGAGAGAATCTGAGTGTGGAAAAATAATTGAAGAATGTTTATCCGTTACAAGATCACTGTTTTATTTACACAAAATGAAATATGGATATAACATATGTCAACTCCCAAATCTGTTGAATTAAATATGCCCAGAAAACTACTTAAGAAAGATTCTGAACTATTTGTCTTATTTATTAGTATTGCAGTCTGACACCACACATCTCCAACTGGAAGAAAGCTAAAAACCCACATCCTTACGTGCCAGACTGAGAAACATATGGCACTTTCCAATAACCAAAGCCTGGTTATTTGTAGGTGGTGAAAATCTATTCAGGGGCCTCCTTATAGCTTATGAGAAAAAGCGTCATATGTTTACTTTCAGGAGTTTCAGTGAGAAGAAATTTTAGATTTATTTACAGCATAGAGGAAAAAGTATTACCTTTATTCATGAAATGCAAGGATCTTATAGAGACTGGAGGGAATTCTTTTAATACATTTTTTTTGGAAAGGGTTGGCAGCTCAGAGAGAACACTTTGTAGGGTTTTTAAATATTTAATATCCCACTGCTGCTTTGCAGCTTGAGAAAAACTTGTGGTTCTTTATTGGCAAATATTTCAGAGCTTATCTCATCTTGTATGGAATTTCTAAAAATGTTTAATATTTCTAAAACATAAAGCTAGATAAAAAAACAATAGCTTAGGGCAATAAGGTTATTCTTTCTTTGCAAAATTAAAAAACTAAATATTAAAATTTCAAATGCATAGACTTTCACAGCTGGATACAAATTTTGTTACTGGGGTTTTAATTCATTATCTTTTAATTAATATTTGTTGGTTCACCACTGTGCATTAATTATTTGAATTAAAGAGTTTAGGTGAGTCAAATAATCACGTGCCCTCTGACCTTAACAGTGAATAACTTAGTTAACAGACACAGATTTTAGGCAAGAGATATAGTGATAAGCCTTATTGTCTTAGGGGTTAGAGTATTACATCAGGATGGCAGCTAATTACAGTAGGGTGAATATGGGAATATTTTTTTTAAAAAGTACTGGAAAGTCTCTCTTAGTGAACTTATTGCAGATCTGGAACCACATATGTTAACATACGTTATTAAAGTCACAAAGGTCAGTCACTATTTCTTTTAGAATGTGTCTTGCCTGGGAGACAAAGCATATTGTTTATTTATTGTTGACCCTTTATATGGGCATGTACAGATTAAATTATTTATTTGTTATGCAACCCCCATCTACTGTCAGAAAGGATTGTCAAGACAACTGGTGATAAAAGGTAGAGTATAAGGAAATTTCTAGTTATAATGCATTTTTTTCAAGTTAAATATGCAGTTCCATGATTCAATAATGGCAGGTGTAGTAGAAAGAGGGTCCCACAGCCTGAGTATCTGGTCTTCAATCCTTCATTACTGTTTAGCAATTGTGTCTGATAGGCCTTCGGCAACTTAATTGAAAGCACCATGAATCAATTTCTCATATTTAAAGTAGAGATGTACCATATTGAATCTGAGATGACTTTGATTATGACAGACAGCATTATTTTATGTAGTACTACAAAAGAAAAAAAAGCAAAGAGTTGAAAAGAAGATGCTGTGTTAAGTGGATATACCAAAGGGCTATGATTTCAACATGAGGAAAATGAGAAAAAGTCTCAATATACAGAAAAAGGAAACAGAAAACTTGCATATCTCCACCACGACACAGTGTGGAGAGAGGAGGAAAAAAAAAAAGCCTCCTGAGAGCTCCCATTGTGGCACAGCAGAATCAAATTTGATTAGTATCCATGAGGATGCGGGTTCAATCCCTAGCCTGGCTCAGTGAGTAAAGTATCTGGTGTTGGTGAGTTGTGGTGTAGGTTGCAGACACAGCTTGGATCCTGTGTTGCTATGGCTGTGTTGTAGGCTGGCAGCTAAAGGTCCAACTTGACCCCTATCCTGGGACTTCCATATGCTGCACATGCAGCCCTAAAAAAAAAGAGAAAGAGAAAATGCCCTCTAAAATATGAACAAGAAGCCCGTAATCAGGAGTTCCCGTTGTGGCTCAGTAGTTAACGAATCCCACTAGGAACCATGAGGTTGTGGGTTCGATCCCTGGCCTTGCTCAGTGGGTTAAGGATCTGGTGTTGCCATGAGCTGTGGTGTAGGTCGCAGATGCAGCTCGGATCCCACACTGCTGTGGCTGTGATGTAGGCCGGCAGTTACAGCTCTGATTAGGCCCCTAGCCTGGGAACTGGGAACCTTCATATGCTGCGGGTGTGGCTCTAGAAACGCCAAAAAAAAAAAAAAAAAAAAAAAAAAAAGAAGCCCACTGAATTCATACTGTCAGTATGGTCTTTAAACTTAAAGTGGGGGAGTTCCCGTCGTGGCACAGTGGTTAACAAATCCGACTGGGAACCATGAGGATGCAGGTTCCATCCCTGGCCTTGCTTAGTGGGTTAAGGATCTGGCGTTGCCGTTAGCTGTGGTGTAGGTTGCAGACGCTGCTCGGATCCCGAGTTGCTGTGGCTCTGACGTAGGCCAGTGGCTACAGCTCCGATTCAACCCCTAGCCTGGGAACCTCCATATGGCGTGGGAGCGGCCCAAGAAATAGATAAAAAAAAAGACAAAAAAAAAAAAACCAAAACTTAAAGTGAACACAAAAATACTTTGAACACAAAAGCAAATGGTGAATTCTTTCTGAGAGACCATGGATGGCTTTATAGAGAAGGAGGCATTTGAATCAAATACAAAAGAATAAGAAGGATTTGGTAAGGTAAAAGTTACCATAAAGAGAGTGGAGTTCCTCCAGACATATGTCCAGGAGTGGGATTGCTGGATTGTATAGTAGTTCTACATTTATTTTTTTAAGGAACCTCCATACTGTCCTCCTTAGCGGTTCCACCAACTTATATTTCCACCGACTATGTAGGAGGGTTCCCTTTTCTCTGCATCCTCTCCAGCAATTATTGTTTGTGGACTTTATGATGATGGCCATTCTGACTTGTGTGAGAGGATATCTCACTGCAGTTTTGATTTGCATTTCTCTAATAATTAGTGATGCTGAGCATATTTTCATGTGTCTTTTGGCTATCTGTATGTCTTCTTTGGAGAAATGTCTGTTTAGGTCTTCTGCCTTGTTTTGATTGGGATATATATATTAAAATATATATATATGTATATACACATATATATAAAGCTCCATGGGATATCTGTATATTTTGGAGATTAATTGCTTCTTAGTCATTTGTTTGCAAAGATTTCCTCCCATTCCTTGTGTTGTCTTTTTTTTTATTTTTAATGGTTTCCTTTGCTATTTAAAAGCTTTGAAGTTTAATTATGTCCCATTGGTTTGTTTTTATTTTTATTTACATTATTCTAGGAGGTAAATCAAACAAGACATTGCTGCGATTTATGTCAGAGTATTCTGTCTATGTTTTCCTCTAGGAGTTTTATAGTATTTGGCCTTACGCTTAGGTCTTTACCCGATTTTGAGTTTATTTCTGTGTGTGGTGTTAGAGAATATTCTAATTTCATTCTTATCCAGAGAAAACCACAATTGAAAAAGATATATGCATCCCAGTATTCATCACAACACTATTTATAATAGCCAAGACATGGAAGCAACTTAAATGTCCATTGACAGATGAATAGTGCATTTATGCAATGGAATATTATTCGGCCATAAAAAAGAATGAAATAATGCCATTTGCAGCAACATAGATTGACCCAGAGATTACATATTGAGTAAATGCAGTCAGATGGAGGAAGACAAATATATGGTATCATTTATATAAGGAATCCAACAAAAATGATACAAAAGGAGTTCCCATAGTGGCTCAGTGGGTTACAAACCCAACTAGTATCCAGGAGAATGTGGGTTCAATCCCTGGCCTCACTCAGTGGGTTAAGGATCTGGTGTTGCAGTGGCATAGGCCAGCAGCTCTGATTCAAAGTCTAGCCTGGGAACTTCCTTATGCTGCAGGTGCAGCCCTAAAAAGCAGAAAAAAAAAAAGATACAAAAGAACTTGTTCAAAAAACAAACTCAGAGATTTCAAAACCAATCTTACAGTTATCATAGGTGAAATCATTGTGAGGAGGAAAGAATTGGGAGGGTGGGAATAATATATACACACTACTGTATGAAATAGATGATTAATGAGAACCTACTGTATAGCACAGGAAAATCTACCCAATGGTTATAACCTGATGGGAAAAAAGAATGGAAGTATTTATATATTTCACTGACCTACCTGTCTCTGTACCTGAAACTAATACAGCATTGTAAATCAACAATATTCCAATAAAATTAAATTTAAAACAATGAAGAGCTTGGAGGAGTTCCCTGGGAGCTCAGCAGGTTAGTATCACTACTGTGGCATGAGTTTGATCCCTGGTCCCAGGGCACTTTTGCAGGTGCAGCCAAAAAATAAAAACAAAAACAAAAACACAAAAGGCATTCTAAGTTAAAGAAACTTCCTGTACAAAGATTTAAAGATATGAAAGCATATGGTGTATGGCCATCTTGCCAAACTGTTTGACGTGACAAAATAAGAAATTTTAAGAAGAAAATGGTCACATAATGAGGCCGGTAAGATAGGGTGAAAATCTAGTCAAGTATCTGATTAAGCAGAATTGGCTTTCTTCTTTAAGCAATATAACATCATCAGAGTTTCCTAAAATGGCAAACTATTTCACAAATATAATTCTGGTAGAAATGTAGAGGAAAGATTGGAGGGAGGAAAGTAAACACAATACCTAGATAAAAAATGATCAAGGCCTGATCTAATACCTGAGGTCTTGAAATTAAAGAACTAGAGATGACATCAAAAGACACATTGAGGAGACAGGATTACAATGAAAGAATAGAAGGACTGGAGCTCAACTTCTATCCTAAAAACAACAAAATTCACAACTAAAGACTGAGCACTCTTCACCCAAATGGACTGGAAAGCTTAAAAAAGATATCTACTCCAGAAGAAAAAGAGGAGGACACATCAAGAGGTAGGAGGGGCAATTTCACTATATAAACAACCCCATACCTCCTGGGTGGGAAGCTCCACAGACTGGAAACTAACTCGTTCACAGAGACTCACCTAAAGGAATTAGAGTTCTGAGCCACACATCAAACTCTCACATGTGGGGATCTGGCACTGGGAGAAAGAGCCCCAGAGCATCTGGCATTGAAGGCCAGTGGGGCTTGTGTGCAGGAGCTCCACAGGACTGGGGGAAATGGAGACCCCATTCTTAAAAGGCGACACAGACTTTCACATGCACTGGGTCCCAGGGCAGAGCAAGGTCTCCGTGGGAATCTGGGTCAAACCTGACTGCAGTTCTTGGAGGACATCCTGGGAAAAGAGGGGTGAATGTGGCTTGTTGTGAGGGAAGGACATTGAAAGCACAGCTCTTGAGAATATTCAACAGCTGTGCCTTTCTCTGGAGGTGGCCATTTTGGGAAAATCTGGCTCCACCCATCAGTCAGCTGCTGAGAAGCCCCAGGGCAAACAACCCAGGTGGGATCACAGCCCTGCCCCTCAGTAAACAGGCTACCTAAGGACTCCTCAGGCACACAGCTGCCTCTAATTCCATCCAGAGACTCAGCCCCACCCACCAGAGGGATTAGAATGGCTTCACCTACCAGTGGGCAGGCATCAGCCCCTCCCATCAGGAAGCCTACAGCAAGCCCCCCATACTGACTTCAGCCACAAGGGGGCAGATATCAGAAGTAAGAGAGGCTACAACTGTAGTATCTGTAAAAAGTTCACCACACCAAAAACCTATAAAAATGAAAAGACAGAGAACTATAACTCAGATGAGGGAGAAAGGAAAAACCCCAGAAAATCAGCTAAGCCATGAGGAGATTCTCAGCCTCCAGGAAAAAGACTTTAGACTATTGATGCTGAAGATGATGCAAGACATTGGAAATAAACTGGAGACAAAGATGGATAACTTACTGGAAACACTGACCAAAGAGATACAAGATATAAAACTTAAACAAGAAGAGATGCAAAATACAATAACTGAAATAAAAAATTCTTTACAAGCAACCAACAGCAGAATACAGGAGGCAGAAGAATGAATAAGCAAGGTGGAGGACAGATTAGTGGAAATTATGGATGCAGAATAGAAAAGAGAAAAAAGATTGAAAACAAATGAAGAGTCTCAGAGAACTCTGGGACAATGTTAAACGCACCAACATCCATATTATAGGGGTGCCAGAAGAACAAGAGAGAGAGAGGGAGACAGAAAAAATATTCCAAGATATAATAGCTGAAAACTTCCCTAACATGGGGAAGGAATCACTCACTCAAATCCAGGAAGCACAACGAGTGCCATATAAAATAAACCCAAGGAGGAACACCCCAAGGCACATATTCATCAAACTGACCAAAATTAAAGACAAAGAGAAAATACTGAAAACAGCTAGGGAAAAGAAACAAATAACATACAAGGGAACCCCAATAAGGTTATCGGCAGATTTTTCAACAGAAACCCTGCAGGTCAAAAGGGAGGGGCATGATATACTTAATGTGATGAAAGGAAAGAATCTCCAACTAAGATTACTCTACCCAGCAAGGCTCTCATTCAGATTTGAAGGAGAAATCAAAACCTTCACAGATAAGCAAAAGCTGAGAGAATTCAGCAACACTAAACCAGCCTTAAAACAAGTACTAAAGGAACTTCTATAGGCAGAAAAGAACAAGAGAAGAAGGAAAGAAAAAAGGAGCAGCAAAAATAAATCCAAAGCAATTAATAAAATGGCAATAAGAACACATATCAATAATTACCTTAAATGTGAATGGACTAAACGCCCCAGCCAAAAGACATAGACTGGCTGAATGGATACAAAAACAAGACCCATATATATGCTGTCTTCAAGAGACCCACTTCACTTCTAGGGACACATACAAATTGAAAGTGAGAGGATGGAAGAAAATATTTCATGCAAACAGTGATCTAAAGAAAGCTGGATTAGCAATACTCATATCAGACAACATAGACTTTAAAATGAAAAATATTTTAAGGGACAAAGAAGGACATTACATAATGATCAAAGGATCAATCCAAGAAGATGATATAACAATTTTAAATATCTACGCACCCAACACAGGTTCACCACCATATATAAGGCAACTGCTAACAACCTTAAAAGGACAAATCGACAATAACACAATCATAGTGGGGGACTTTAACACCCCACTTACAGCAATGGACAGATCAACCAGACAGAAAATCAATAAGGAAACACAGGCCCTGAATGATGCATTAAACCAGATCGACCTAATAGATATTTATAGGACATTCCATCCAAAAGCAACAGAATACACATTCTTCTCAAGTGCACATGGAACATTCTCTAAGATTGATCATATCCTGGGATACAAATCCAACCTCAGTAACTTTAAGAAAATTGAAATCACATCAAGCATCTTTTCTGACCACAATGCTCTATGACTGGAAATCAACAACAAGAAAAAAGCTGCAAAAAACACAAACACATGGAGACTAAACAACATGCTACTAAACAACCAATGGATCACTGAAGAAATCAAAGAGGAAATTAAAAAATACCTAGCAGCAAATGACAACGAAGATACGACATTCCAAAACCTATGGGATGAAGCAAAAGCCGTTCTAAGAGGAAAGTTTATAGCAATACAAGCCCACCTCAGGAAACAAGAAAAAGCTCAAATGAACAAGCTAACTTTACATCTAAAGCAGCTCGAGAGAAGAACAGACAAGACCTAAAGTTAGTAGAAGGAAAGAAATCATAAAGATCAGAGCAGAAATCAATGAAATAGAAACCAAGAAAACCATAGAAAAGATCAATGAAACGAAAAGCTGGTTCTTTGAAAAGACCAACAAAATTGATAAACCCCTAGCCAGACTTATCAAGCAAAACAGAAGAGGACTCAAATCAATAAAATTAGAAATGAAAAAGGAGAAGTAACAATGGTCATCTCAGAAGTACAAAGGATCATAAGAGACTACTATATGCAACTATATGCCAATAAAATGGAAAACCTGGAAGAAATGGACAAATTCTTAGAAATGTACAATATTACAAGACTAAACCAAGATGAAATAGAAAAGATGAATGGACCAATCACAAGAACTGAAATTGAAACTGTGATTAAAAAACTTCAACAAGCAAAAGTCCAGGACCAGATGACTTTACAGGCGAATTCTAGCAAACACTTAGAGAAGAGCTCACACCTCCCCTTCTGAAAATATTTCAAAAAATTGCAGAGGAAGGGATACTCCCAAACTCATTCTATGAAGCCACCATCACCCTGATACCAAAACTAGACAAAGATACCACAAAAAAAGAAAACTACAGGCCAATATCACTGATGAACATCAATGCAAAAATCCTGAATAAAACACTAGCAAACCACATCCAACAATACACTAAAAGGATTGTACATCATGATCAAGTGGGATTTATCCCAGCGATGCAAGATTTCTTTAATATCCACACACCAATCAGTGTGATACACCACATTAACAAACTGAAGAATTAAAACCATATGATCCTCTCAATAGATGTAGAAAACGCCTTTGACAAAATCCAAAACCAATTTCTGATAAAAACCCTTAAGAAAGTAGGCATAACGGGAACCTACCTCAACATGATAGAGGCCATATACAACAAACCCACAGTGAACATCATTCTCTATGGACAAAAGCTGAAAGAATTCCCACTGAGATCAGGAACAAGACAAGGATGTCTGCTCTCACCACTACTCTTCAACATAGTTCTGGAAGTCCTAGCCATAGCAATCAGAGAAGTAAAAGAAATAAAAGGAAGAAGTAGAAACTATCACTATTTGCAGATGACATGACACTATACCTAGAGAATCCTAAAGACTCTACCAGAAAACTATTAGAGCTCATCCACGAATTTGGCAAAGTCGCAGAATACAAAATTAATACACAGAAATCGACAGCATTTCTATATACTAACAAGGAAAGATCAGAAAGAGAAATTAGGGAAGCAATCCCATTTACCATTGCATCCAAAAGAATAAAATACCTAGGAGTAAACATATCTAAAGAGACAAAAGACCTGTACTTGGAAAACTATAAGACACTGATGAAAGAAATAAAAAATGACACAAATAGATGGAAAGACATACCATGCTCGTGGATTGGAAGAGTTAATATTATCAAAATGACTATACTACCTAAGGCAATCTACAGTTTCAATGCAATCTGTATCAAACTACCAAGGACATTTTTCACAGAACTTGAACAAAATATTTTAAAGTTTGTTTGGAGGCACAAAAGACCCAGAATAGCCAAAGACATCCTGAGAAAGAAAATGGAGCTGGAGGAATCAGGCACCCTGACTTCAGACTCTACTACAAAGCAACAATCATCAAACCTGTATGGTACTGGCACAAAGACAGAAATATAGATCAGTGGAATAGGATAGAAAGCCCAGAATTCATCCCACACACCTACAGCCAACTAATCTATGACAAAGGAGGCAAGGATATACAATGGAGAAAAGACAGCCTGTTCAATAAGTGGTACTTGGAAAACTGGACAGCCACATGAAAAACAATGAAATTAGAACACTCCCTAACACCATACACAAAAATAAACTCAAAATGGATGAAAGACCTAGATATAAGACCAGACACTATCATACTTCTAGAGGAAAACATAGGCCAAACCCTCTCTGACATTAATGACAGCAACATCTTCTCAGATCCACCTCTTAGAGTATTGACAATAAAAACAAAAATAAACAAATGGGACCTAATCAAACTTCAAAGTTTCTGCACAGCAAAGGAAACCCTAAACAAAACAAAAAGACAACCCACAGAATGGAAGATAATCTTTGCAAGTGAATCGCCTGACAAGGGATTCATCTCCAAAATCTATAAACACCTTCTGCAGCTCCACACCCAAAAAACAAACAACCCCATCCAAAATGGGCAGAAGATCTAAACAGACAATGCTCCAAAGAAGACATACAGATGGCCAAAAAACACATGAAAAGATGTTAAACATCAAATTAAATGCAAATCAAAACCACGATGAGGTACCACCTTACACCAGCCGGAGTGGCCATCATCCAAAAGTCTACAAACAATAAGTGCAGGAGAGGGTGTGGAGAAAAAGGAACACTAGTACACTGTTGGTGGGATTGTAAATTGGTGCAACCACTGTGGAAAACAGTATGGCGATGCCTCAGAAAACTAAACATAGAACTACCATTTGATCCAGCAGTCCCACTCCTGGGCATCTGTCCAGAGAAAACCATGACTCGCAAAGACACATGTACTCCAGTGTTCATTGTGGCATTATCTACAATAGCCAAGACATGGAAACAACCTAAATGTCCATCGACAGAGGAGTGGATCCAGAAGAGGTGGTACATATACACAATGGAATATTACTCAGCCATTAAAATGAACGAAATACCGGCAGCTTTAGCAACATGGATGGACCTAGAAACTATCATGCTAAGTGAAGTCAGCCATACAATGAGACACCAACATCAAATGCTTTCACTGACATGTGGAATCTGAAAAAAGGACAGACGGAACTTCTTTGCAGAACAGATGCTGACTCATAGACATTGAAAAACTTATGGTTTCCGGAGGAGACAGTTTGGGGGGTGGGGGGATGTTCTTGGGCTGTGGGATGGAAATCCTGTGAAATCAGATTGTTATGATCATTATACAACTACAGATGTGATAAATTCATCTGAGTAATACGAAAAACAACACACATTGAAAGACAATGAAAATTCTTAAATGTCATACTATGTAGCCAATCCTGAGCTAATTGCTCTAACATATATTACTGCATGTAATTCCTCAGAATTGTGAAGTCTGAACAAATACTTTTCATGATAACATTGCTGGTGATAAAAACTTGAGTATGCTTGCTTCCAAAGCCTATAGCTATTCTTTCTTATTTCTTGCCTACCAATTTACAGAACAAGAAATATAAGAAACCAAATATACTAAAACCCTAATGTACTTGTTGTAATGACTTATATACACAATGAAACCCCTATGGAGCGTAAATAATTTAAATTTGAATTAATTTACTGAATTATCATAGAAATGAGTTTTTAAGAATGGATCATGGTCAAGTAAGACTTCATTGGGTAAAGTTAAAAAAAAAAATCACTAGTTAAGTAGGATGCCACATTGGGAGTTCCTAACTAGTCCAAAAATTTTATGAGCAGGCTAAGGTCAGAGGAGGAAAAGTTCTGAGAGGAAAATATTGGTAATGAATGTGATAAGGTGTCTAGATACCAGACAATAGAACAATTCTTAAGGAATGCTTAGCCCTATAAAGAGAAAGAATATGCAAATGATCCTCAAAATATGTGAAAAGATGCCATCCTCTGAATGAGATGAACTCTTAGTGAGTTGCTGCAGAATTTGGAACTAAGAATAATAGGAAGGAATGAGAGGTGGTACAGTTTTTGACTTACTAAAGGAAAATATTTTCTATTATCTAAAGATGTCCAACTAGGAAGTGGGTTTATTCATGGGCTTATGATCCTCAACTCTGGAAGTATGCAAATATTGTTCATTCAAAAACAATTTAATTGAGCAACTAAAATTTGCGAGGCTCTATGCTAGGCATTCAGGAAAAACTGAACAAGATCATACATCAGAAATGATTATAGAAAGGAATTCTTGCATCGTTTACTTTATATAATAGACACTTATATATTGCTTACTAGAGTCTAAGCACTGTTTGAAATTCCTAACAAATATTAATTTACTTAATACTCAAAACAATTTTACAAATAGGGAAACGGAGGCAAAAGGGGGAGGGTGAGGGAGGGAGTGGGATGGACAGGGAGTTTGGGGTTAGTAGATACAAACTATTCCATTTAGAATGGATATGCAATTAGGTCCTACTGTATAGCACAAGGAACTATATCCAATTTCTTGGGATAGAACATGATGGAAGATAATATGAGAAAAAATGTATATATATGTTTGCCTGGGTCACTTTGTTGCACAGCAGCAATTGGCACGACATTGTAAAGGAACAATACTTTAATAAAAAAATTAAAAATTAAAAAATAAAGAGGATGAGGGATACAGTGGAAGCCCAACTATGGAACCAGTAGGGGTAGGTGGGGGCTTGTTGAGGGGACGGAGGAAAAAAAACTGTGAAGGGCTGAGGTGGCCATGACTGAGGACATATGGGCTTTGATGTTTTCCTGATATGCATGATCAAGGATGTCACTATCCATTTAAAGAGACAGGATTGGGTGGATAGAAAAAGATAAAATACATGGAAGAGAAAATTGAGGGATCAAGAGAAGAATTTAAATTCAACACTTCATTTGACTTACAGCAGTTGTTCAAAGTGTGGTCTCCAGACCCACAATATCAACTTACCTGGGAACTTGATAGGAAAGTACATTCTCAGCCCCACTCCAGGCTATTGGAGCAGGAACTCTGAGGATTGTTGGTTGGGGAGGGCAACAATCTGTGTTTGAACAAGCCCTCTAGGTGATTCTGCTTTATATAAATTTTAGAGGGAAGTTCTCATCATCCACACTTTTTATTCCACTTGACAATGACTTTTTTTAATGTCCCTATCTGGACCCAAAAGATAAGGAAGAAGGATGCAAAGGCTAGAGACTGGGACAGACCTATTTAAATGAATCTGAAATTTGCAAATTATTTATAGTAAATATACTAACTTATGGTAAAAGTAAAGGCTAATAATATTTCATCATAGCCAATTTTTCATCACAGTCATGTCATGCATGACTTTCACAAAAGAATAGACATATTCATCCAATGGAATAAATAATAAGATCAGAACAATACAGAACAGTATTTGTTAAGTGGAGAGGAAATGGCTCTTGATGTGTTGCACAATAAACTGGGAATGAGATGTCCTAGATAGAACTTTCCCTTCACCACAGCTCCTGCCAGACCATTTCCGCCCCTAGCACTGAAGGACATTATTTGCTAAAGCCCAGTTGATCCTATGCAAACGGGACAATGCTGTATAAAGACTGCTGAAGTTTTGTCGCAGCCCTGATTCCAGCAAAAGACCAGCATTATCAGAAAAAATCCTGCTGTGGAAATAAATTTAAAAAACCAACAAAGAAAAGACCGAAAATTTATTTTCGTCCTCTGGAAGAAAATACCTATCCTGTTGGGAGGACACTGGAGGAGGTTTTCTGCACATCTTGCCTCACTCATTTCCCACCTGACAAGTCTTATATTTTTTTAGTCGTATGAAGCTTATCTTTAGTCATCTTAACCAGGAGCATGTTCTTTCAGTGGTTCCAGTGCTAAGAAAATTTACTTTAACTCATCAATTTAAAAAAGGCACTTTAAAACTTACTTCATGCCTTAGTGAGCCTCCTATTTCACAAAGTTGCTAAAACCTTTGGTAAGGTGCTAATGGGAAATGCCATCATGGGCACCCAAAATTTCAAACTAGGCTGTATTTCACTATATATTCCATGAAGCCCCATGGGACCATCAGATTCAAAGAGATAAAAAATATTGAGTAATGCCTTTGCATTCTGATATTATAAGATATATTGCCTCTCATTCACTTTTGTGGCACTTTTAAAAATTAGTCGTAAAATTTTCATGGCAGCATCAAAGCATTAACGTGTAGGTAATGAAATGAAACATCTTGAAATGAAAAGTTATTGAAATTATGCCAGTGGCACAACTGAAATTAGAGCAAAGAACTAAGAATCAAAGAAAAATGTTCGGGAAATACTTTTTTAAAGTTCCTATAACCATGTCTTCAAGAGAATGTATAAGGCAGTGATTGGGGTTCTAGTATATATCGGGCAGTCCTGGTCTGCAAGTCCATGTGTAACTGGGAGAGAGTATGGGATTTTTTTTCAAAAAGATAAGGGATCTTCACAGGACCCTCTCTGTTTACAAGTGGGATGTTCACTTCTTAGTCAAGATCCAGGTTACCAGGCATAGAAGTTCTCAGAAGTTCCTGTCATGGCTCAGCAGAAACCAATCCGACTAGTATCCATGAGGATGTGGGTTCGATCCCTGGCCTTGCTCAGTGGGTTAAGGATCTGGCATTGCTGTGAGCTGTGGTGTAGGTTGCAGACGTGGCTCAGATCCCTCATTGCTGTGGCTGTGGTGTAGGCCTGCAGCTCTAGCTCCAATTCGACCCCAAGCCTGGGATCTTCCATATGCCACCACAAGTGCAGCCCTAAAAAAAAGCAAAAAAGAAAAAGTTCCCACTGTCTCTAGGGTAAGCTGGAACAAAGAGATGACAGGTAGAAAGCGTATAGCAAAGGGAGTTGCCTGGCCAGTGCTGGGGCTGGAGCAGATTTGGTGTCGAGGGGAAGAGGAATCAAAAGGCTGTGAGGGAGGCGTCTGGAGAGGAAAAGGAGAACAAAGTGAAGCCATCTGGCTACCAACAGTGCTAGAGTAGAAAAGAGTTCAGTTGCTTTGCTTGTAAACTCTCTCGACCCCCTACCTGAAGGGTAACCACAGGAACCACAGCATCAAATGAAAGTGGTTTATTTGATAGGAAGTCGAATCAGCAAATACCAGAGCCACCAAGGTCTCTGTAGCTCCCAGATCCTACAGAAAGCCTGTGTTGGTTGCATGTGTGATGACTCCAGAGTAGCAAGTGCCCATCTGAAAAGCGACGAGGCGGGGAGGCAGGTGGAAGGTCATGATACATTAGCACTGAAACTTCTTCCAGACTCTTTTATTTTTCTCAGACAAGTTTCTTTTGATGACAGGAAGACATTCTAATATAGAATTTTTTTTCAAAGAAAAAAAAATTTTTTGCTCAAAAGCCTTTGTTTTCAAGATTCACTCCAGCTGTTTAAAGCAAGAAGGGCAGAATGCACATGACTTTGAGTGACCAATGTTCAATCTATTGAAATTTTACTTTGCTAAATGAATTAACCTCTTTAGCTGAGTTGTTTAGCTTTAAAGATAGAAACACTAATATTGTAAGCTCACAGGTTTGCAAATCTTTTGAAGCAATAGACCAGACCTACATATTCAACCATCTCAGACATCACGTCTTGAAGACACTCAGGCAGCTCAAAACCACAAGTTTTCCTAACAAACCTCCCCATCTTTTCCCAAACCTGCTGTCCTCTCTCAATGGTTGGTGCTACAACATCCACCAGTCCTCCAGAAAAAAAAAAGTCTTTCTGGATATCTTATTACACAATTTAGATCTTCTGCGTGGTGGATATTTCTCAAAGGCCCCCCACCTTTTATTCTTAGTGACCCTATCTTCATTCTGATTCTCTTCATTACTCACCTGGGTTAATGTAACCATCATCACTATTCCTAATTGGCTGCCCTCATTCCAAGGTTGCCTTCTCCATTCCCTCTGCTCGGAGGTACAATGTGATCTTTTCATTCAGACAGGAAGACTGGAGAGGGATGGAGAGAGATGCAGGTGGAGGCGATTAGACATTGGAGGCACAGAATAAAATAATTAATGTTGAGGTGGGAATTTAGTCTTTCTGTGTAAACCTATTCTTTCATGCTCATAGATACCTCAAAAAGAATGTCATTAGCAACCAGTAAAAGCAAACAAAACAAACCAACAAAAACTTTCTTCATTCTTTCCAAAATATCTAACATTTTATCTGTTAGAAATGTTGAAAAAGAACAGAGGAGTCATTCTTTTTGGGTTGATTTTTAAACCCAGAAACATTGCTGGTGGTACATAAAATGTCTCTTTCACAGTCGTATGCCAGAAAATAGAAAAATTTAAAAACAATGAAAGCAATTTCTTTTTTCAGAGATGGTGAAGTGCTGTCTTGCTCTATTCATTTTGTACCAGCTGGCAGACAGAGTGATCTCATAAACAAGCATGTGACAATTCTGCTAGTCATGCACTTGTCTCTGTAAACTAAGTTATGAACTCACTAAAACTACCTGCTTCTAAATGGAAGGCTCAGCTCTTCCTAAAACACTGGAAATGTTCTCAGACCTGCATCCTAGAATAAACACAAAAGACAACAAGGGCCTGATTTGGCCTAATTCTCCAAAAAGAAAGTGACTAATAATAGGTGCTTTCTCAGTTCAGCAAGCAATAAGTGGATCCTGAACAGGTGAGTATCTGAAATATTGCCAGCCTGGTTCCTAAAATAGAATTATAAAACTTTGGAGCTGGAAAGACATTAGAAAAGCAACCTCCTGGCTATAGTGAAAGAGCATGCTGAGACCCAGGAAGGTGAGTGACTCAAATTCGGCCAGTGAAAGCTGTACTCAGCTAAGAGAGGGGCAGAACTACCCTGGAACTCTGATCTCCTGATCGACAGAGAGGACACCACCCTTTGGTTATCCCACAAGTAGCAAATACTCAGACGTCAGCTCCTCTGAGTCCTGACAGGTCTTGAGTTATCTCAGCTTCCCAAGTGTGAGCCACTCTGGGGAGGGTCCAAGCACACTAGCTAAAACATACAGATGATGCATGCCCAGGTGTATCCTTCCTTTAACGAAATCCTGTGCCGGTGTCAGATGCAGAAACACCTCCCGTCAGTTCACTGGTCCAAAGCAGCAGCAGGAATGTGAAACTAATACTTCTACAGTTCTAGCATCAGTACTGTGAAGAAATAATGCTGCCCATCGCCTCTAGGTGCTTAGCTACTGCCACTTCACATCCTTATTCTCCGAGGATCAGATTATCAATGCAGTCATCGCAACTCATTCAGCACATGTTTATTGAGTCAGACATCATGAGAGATACTGGAGCAAGCCTGATACTTGTAGTCTTCCTGGGACTTTCCTTGTTGTAAACTTTTTATGATTTGCCTGCGCTGCTCCCCAAGCTCTACTCATGAGTTAAAAAAAAAAAAAAAATGCATTGATCATACAAAAAACTAGTACTTCCCACTGTGGTTCAATGGGTTGAAAACCCTATATATTATCTGTGAGGATGCAGTTTTGATCCCTGGATGTAGGTTAAAGATCCCAGCATTGCCAAAAGCTGGGGCATATTTCCAGTGTTGCTGTGGCTGTGGTGTAGGCCTCAGCTACAGCTCTGGATCCCTGGCCCAGGAACTTCCATATGCCACAGGTGTGGCCATAAAAAGAAAAAAAAAAAAAAAAAGCTGGTTACATATATGAAAAACTGGGAAAAATCACGTTACTTTTTTTCCTAGAAAAGTACTTAATTACACCAAAGCATGCAGAAACAAATACCCCCAAAAACAGCAGATAGATTTTCTTAATCACACAGAAATAGAATCTTTAAAATTAAAAGAGAACAAGTGCTTTTAGGTCACAGCACACAGCATATTTAGCACAGGATAATGAGAAGTTGAAGTAGAATACAAAATTACAGGTTTATCCTCTGCTCTAAATCAAAACCCTGGTTTGCAAATGACCCAGCTACAGTGTTTTATATTTCTTGGTTTTGCACATTTCATGTTTTAGACTAATTAAATAGACAATCTATTTCTCTGAGCTTTATTTCTTCACATCTAATTTCTCAAACCTATGAAATCTGGTTACCTTTTCATTGATTCACTGATCCAGTAAAGTGACCAAATCCCAAGGTCCCTGCTCAACTCTTAATGGCATCATGTTTTTTTGCTACATTCAACACTCCTTAATGTACTCATAGTCCTAAAACCTTTCCCCTCTCTAATCATTTTCTCTTGTTAGCTTGTTATCAGTCCAGATCACCCACCTCTCTCTTCCTACATTCACTTTATAAAAATTGTTATTATTATTTTTTTGTCTTTTCGTCTTTTTACGGCCGCACCCGCAAGGCATATGGATGTTCCCAGGCTAGGGGTCTAATTGAAGCTGTAGCTGACAGCCTACACCAGAGCCACAACAACACCAGATCTGAGCTGCATCTGTGACCTATACCACAGCTCACAGCAATACCGGATCCTTAACCCACTGAGCAAGGCCAGGGATCAAACCTGCAACCTCATGATTCCTAGTTGGCTTCATTTCCACTGCGCCACGACAGGAACTCCTAAAAAAATTATTTTTTTATTGAAGTATAGTTGATGTACAATATTATATAAGTTACAGGTGTGCGTTATAGTGATTCGTAATTTTTAAAGGTTATACTCCAGTTATAGCTATTTTAAAATACGAACAATATTCACCATGTTGTACGATATATCTATATCTATCTGTTTATCTACATATACATCTTTTTTATCCATTTATTTGTTGATGGAAACTTAGGCTACTCCCATAGCTTGGCAATTGTAAATAACACTGATGTAAATACTGGGGTACATGTGTTTTTTTGTCTTTTTAGGGCCACACCCACAGCATATGGAGGTTCCCAGGCTAGGGGTCTAATCGGAGCTACAGCTGCCGGTCTAAGCCACAGACACAGCATCGCTAGATCTGACCCTCATCTGCTACCTACACCACAGCTCAGGGCATCGCCAGATCCTTAACCCACTGAGCGAGGCTAGGAATCGAACCCACAACCTCATGATTCCTAGTCAGATTCGTTTCCACTGTGCCACGACGGGAACTCCTACATGTATCTTTTTGAATATCCAAGAATGGAATTTCTGGATTCTATGGTAGTTATAGTTTTAGTTTTTTGAGAAACCTCCATACTGTTTTCCACAGTGGCTGCACCAGTATATGTTCCCACCAACAGTGTACAAGTGTTCCCTTTTCTCCACATTCTTGCCAACATTTATTATTTGTATTTTTTTTTGGCAATAGTAGAAACTCTTCAGGCCGGAAGGGAGTGCCACAATATATTTAACATGATGGAAGGGAGAAACCTACAACTAAGACTAGTGAAAGTCTCACATTCAGATTTGACAGAGAGTTCAAAAGCTTTACAGACAAGCAAAAGCTAAAAGAGTTCAGCACCACCAAATCAGCTTTATAACAAATCAGCTTTACAACAAGTGTTAAAGGAACTTCTCTAGGTGAAAAAGAAAAAGCCGCAACTAGAAAAAAGAAAATTACGTTGTTTTTTTTTTTTAATTTAGGTTGTATATACCATATTCTTCCAAAAGCATTTAAACTGTCTTACAAAGTGAAACAGTATAAAATGGAGCAATGAGAAATAAAACAGGGTTTCAACCAAACACCTGAACCCAAAAGCAAGTAGATAGCATCCCCCACTTGAAGTAAGTGGCAGAACTTTAGTGTGGGCAGAACTGGGCTCCATGTTTTCTACCAGCTGAAATACCACGAGAAACATGTTGAACTACATTCTTTTCATTATCTGATGAAAGTACACACAACTGTCTCTGTAGTCTGTGCTATTTCTTAGAATGAAATTCAAGCAGGAATTCATAACATGAAACCTTGCAGAAGACACAGCAAGTACCAAACCACTTCAATTATGTGATTACCAAAAAATCCATTCAGACCACCCTTTGTAAAAATAGCATACATTAAGTTAAAGTAAAATTTAATGAGAGCACTGGGGGAGAAGATAAGACAAGGTAGTCCAGAGCCTCACATTCTCAGAATCTAAAGTAAGAGGGGGGATAATTTTCAATAGTGAAACAATGAACGTGTCTATTAGATTCTCTCAAATCCTCGATTCCTTAGGTAATGGTGGCTGAGGCTAGATTATTGTCAGTTCATGATTTAACTCTCACAGGAAACTGCAGTGTAAATATTCCGGGTTGTCAGTTAAAACTAAACCTCCCTGCTTTAGTTATTAGTCAAGACTTGTCATTTTTGTCAACAACCACATTTGTTTGCATCACATACAAGTTGTCTCACTACAGCAGAGACGCCAGTCCAGGAACAACTGTTTTTCTTGTCATTGGCCTTGGACAGGACCACAGTAAAGATTCTACCATCTGCAGCTTCTAACATGAGGGAAATAATTGCACTCCGAAAGCTTTTTTTTTTTTTTTTTTTTTTTTTGGCCAAAATGACTTTGTTTTGCTTTATGATCAGTTCTTCTCATTCATTGAAAAACCTCAGTGTAATACCTCTTAAAGATTAAATATTAAGAATATCAATACCATGGAGTTCCCACTGTAGCTCAGTAGGTTAAGAACATGACTAGTATCCATGAGGATGTGGGTTTAGATCCCTGATCTCGCTCAGTGGATTAATGATCTGGTGTTGCCACAAGCTGTGTCGTAGGTCATAGGTGTAGCTCAGATGAGGTGTTGCCATGGTTGTGGCTCCAATTTGACCCCTAGCCAGGGAACTTCTGTATGCCGCAGGTATGGCCTTATTTGTTGGATTAATCTTGATTATTTAAATATTAATGAGTGTTGATTATTTCAGTTTATATTTAATTGATGGTGAGTCTTTCCTTTATATAATAATTTGGTAAATGTCATATGATCCTTCCTGATTAAAATGGTCCGTCTGGAATGATAAGTTTTTCTTGTGTCCTATATAGTAGAACATGTTGCTGTCTCACCTAACAACTTTCAAAATGGAATAAATACCCATTAAAGGGGGACAGATGGAGTAGAATTGAGACATATAACTTGTCTGCATTTTGCTTTAAAATTGTATCTGTTAAATTTCCACTTCTGGCATAATGTAGTCATTGAAACCAACTTGCTTTCCCACCAAAAACAATGAAAAAAATAGGCAAAATACACCAAATAACTCTTTGTAGATATTGGACAACATACAAGGCAGAACTGTGATCCCTGAGAGAACGAAAACAAATGAAAAAGCCCTATAGTCACCCTAGGGTACTGCCTGGCAGCACTTTCTGGAGGGCAGTGCAGGGAGGGGTTTCCCACCCAAGTACAGTAAGGTCTCCTCAGCTCATGAGAAGAGTCTAGTTGTAATATCTGTACTCACTATTTTATCCCAGCAGTTCAATTTTTAACGTTTAATGGGATCTAGTGGAACTCTATAAATTCCTAAGCTGATGTGGTGTGGTAAAAGAATTTGAACATAATAAGACTTTCAAAAACAAGCAGGAAAATCTATTAGAGACAGCAGATCATTTTTTAAAAAATAAAGCAATTGATACAGAAACAACATTTAAAAAATTCTTCACTAAACATTTTATTTTATGAACTAGACATAAGAACTTAAGAAAGGGGAAATAGGAAGTAATTAGGGAGCATGATAAAGAATATCTAAAACAACTAGTCAATAACATACCAAATAATATAGTTAGTTCACCCTTTTCAATGTCAGTGTAGACTAGACATCCTCCTATCAAAAGCAGTAATAAGACACAAAGGCTTCTATTACTTTTGTGGCTTAAAATTATCTTAGGATCAATAAAACATCTGACAATAGAAGACTGATTTAATAAAATATGTATTAGATATAAAATAATGTTGCAGATAATTAAAAAGGAAATATCTGCATGACTTTTTAAGGGCTTTCAAAGAATTCAGTTTTAAAGAGTTACTGTCATTTACATTATTAATCAGCAATTGTTAGGTCTTTCTAGAATATAAAAAGTTAATGATCAATCAAATAAAATACAGTGACCTTAACAAGTCCTACTATCTGAGTAGGATAGTAATTTTTACATTACTAAGTTTTCAAAAGATAAGAATGAATTAGCTTCATTATTATAATTACACTTAGTTTAAGAAAAAAATTTTAAAAACCACCTACACATGTGTACATATGCTTATATAAACATAGAGAACATGTAGAAGATAGCAGATCAGGCTGTTAATATTGATCATCTTTGAACTGGTGGCATGTGAGAATGGCCAGGGGCACAGATCTCTATCTTACTTAATTTGTTATAGGTACATGTATTACTTTTGTGATTAAAAAAAAAAAAATCCAATAAAGTAAATTTATTCCTAGAACTACCATAAATAAAATAAAGTAAAAATAATAATACACAGGGATAACTATTTGCCAGATATGATATATGGATATTTTAAAGTATTAATAACACAAATAATTATAAAAACATTAACACACCACTATAAAATGGCGAAATAATACTAAAATAAAAGCAAAAAACACAAATAGGCCAAGAAATTTGAAGAAGAAACGTATATTCCCAGCAGCATATAAATATTTGTCAATTGCACATATTTCAAAAAAATATAAAAGTAACTAGTTAACATTTTGCTATATTGACAAAAATTCCAAAAATACAAGTTGCTGAAATTAAATTGAGAACAACTGCCTTATAAACTAATGTAGACAGGTAAATTTGATTTTTTTTTAGAATAATTTGATAATATACACATAGAACCGTTAACATTTTCTACTCTTGGAACCAGTAAGGTCCACACAAAGAAATCTATCCAAAACAAAAATTAAGAGATCTAAAGATGTGCTGAAAATAATTGTTGTGGCAAAGTATATAATGGAAATCCTCTAAAGTCCAACAATAAGAAAGTGGCACAATATAAAGTACTCAAATTATAAAACATTGCAGCAGATGGATGGGTTAGACTAATTTCTATTTCCAGTGTCAACTGAAATCTTGACCTATGGAATTACTTTGCTGTAAGAACTGCTTAAGCTTAGGGTCCAGTTGACCAAATTTCTGCTTTTTTGGCAAGGGCAATGATGCTTTTTTCAGTTTATCTAATCTCTGCTTGAAGTAGAAGTCTCTCTCAAAGAGAAGAGTGATTTCATCTTTTCTGGCCTTCTATGGTTCTTCAGTCCTGTGTGTAACTGGTCTTACCTGGCTTCCTCACCTTTCCCCAGACCCCTCCCAGGGCTGTGGCATTCTCTGCAGGTGGGAATAGACACTGTATCTCCAGGAAGGGTCAGTAGTGTGTATTACTTTTGGACCATAGCCAATGTCAGATTTACACACAAGAATAAGATTCAATGCCATAAAAAATATTTTTTGGTTGGTAGAATAACATATACCACAGTTCTATTCATAAAAGAAATTGAGTGTGGTGACATGTCACTGATGTCACTATGTCTAAAATGTATTATGTAAAAAGTGTTCTGAGGGAGTTCCTTTGTATGTAGCTCAGCAGGTTGAGGACTCAAAGTTGTCTCCATGAGGATGTGGGTTTAATCCCTGGCCTCACTCAGTAAGGATCCAGCATTGCCATAAACTGCGGCATAGGTCGTGGCTTGGATCTGGTTTTGTTTAGGCCTGCAGCTGCAGCTCTGATTCGAGCCCTGCCCCAGGAACTTCCATATGCTGCAGGTGTGGCCCTAAAAGTAAAATAAAATAAAATTAAATCAAATTAAATTAAATAAATAAACTGTCCTGAATTTTGCAATCCAGATAAACATGACTTCTGAATCTACCATCTTGATCAATATTTCTTTTAACATGATTCATAGATTAACTACTAAATTACTAAACAGGACCTACTCAAATTTTACAGTAGTTCTCATTGCAGGTGTGAGAACCGCAGTAGTGACTAGAAATAGAGGTTCCACGGGACATACTTTTCTTGTACAAGACGATCGATTGATTCATGCTGCCTGGGCAGCCACCAACCAAATCTGTAACATCATACAAAGGATTCAGTTCTCTCAATGTTCCCGTTGTGGCACAGTGGAAATGAATCCAACTAGGAACCATGAGGTTGCAGGTTCAATTCTTAGCCTCGCTCAGTGGGTTAAGGATCTGGTGTTGCCGTGCGCTGTGGTGTAGGCCAGTAGCAACAGCTCCTATTAGACCCCTAGCCTGGGAACCTCCACATGCCATGGGTGCGGCTCTCGAAAAAGACAAAAAAAAAAAAAAAAAAAAAAAAGGATTCAGTTCTCTGGCATTTGAAAATATGACTGTTGACCATTGTTTTCTCAATATATAGAATCCCCCCCTTTATTTTTTGTCTTTTTGCCATTTCTCGGGCCGCTCCCATGGTATATGAGGTTCCCAGGCTAGGGGTCAAATCAGAGCTGTAGCCACTGGCCTACACCACAGCCACAGTAATGCCAGATCCGAGCCAAGTCTGCAACCTACACCACAGCTCATGGCAACGCCGGATCCTTAACCCACTGAACAAGACCAGGGATCAAACCCACAACCTCATGGTTCCTACTCAGATTCGTTAACCACTGAGCCATGATGGGAACTCCTAGAATCCACTTTTGTTCAGCAAACATTCATTAAGCATTTACCTTAGTTAGCACTGTATCAGAAACTTGATAATAACACTGCCTTCATTCTTGAAGAAGGAAGACTTGCTCACCATCTTGAAGAAAGGAACTGCCTACACTTTTTTTTTCATTTTTTTAATTACTCAAATGAATTTATCACATCTATAGTTGTATAATGATCATAACAATCTGATTTCACAGGATTTCCATCCCACAGCCCAAGAACATCCCCCCACCCCCCAAACTGTCTCCTCCGGAAACCATAAGTTTTTCAATGTCTATGAGTCAGCATCTGTTCTGCAAAGAAGTTCCGTCTGTCCTTTTTTCAGATTCCACATGTCAGTGAAAGCATTTGATGTTGGTGTCTCATTGTATGGCTGACTTCACTTAGCATGATAGTTTCTAGGTCCATCCATGTTGCTAAAGCTGCCGGTATTTCGTTCATTTTAATGGCTGAGTAATATTCCATTGTGTATATGTACCACCTCTTCTGGATCCACTCCTCTGTCGATGGACATTTAGGTTGTTTCCATGTCTTGGCTATTGTAGATAATGCCACAATGAACACTGGAGTACATGTGTCTTTGCGAGTCATGGTTTTCTCTGGACAGATGCCCAGGAGTGGGACTGCTGGATCAAATGGTAGTTCTATGTTTAGTTTTCTGAGGCATCGCCATACTGTTTTCCACAGTGGTTGCACCAATTTACAATCCCACCAACAGTGTACTAGTGTTCCTTTTTCTCCACACCCTCTCCTGCACTTATTGTTTGTAGAGTTTTGGATGATGGTTTTGATTTGCATTTCTCTAATAATGAGTGCTTACACTATTTTGATGTTGATATAAACACTCCCTTTAAAAATATCTTAGAGGGGATTCAGGAAGAAATAAGAAATGCTTAGGTTCAACCAACTCCTTTTTTTCTTTGCTCTTTACTTAATTCTATTAAGTTAATATGTATACAGTATCTGAAATAAGTACTTGGTTCCATCTTAATCTCTACATAAAGACCAATAACATGCCAGGTCTAATTTACAATCCAAGAAGTAGATCGTAAAGGAATTTTTTTTTCTTTTAAATTTCAGGTGTGCAAAGTTGAGTTAATCAGACTCCTTCCTTTCTGGCCTGTTATCATCTTTGCAAACTCCCCTACTAGTTTATCTTAATGTGTTTCCCTTCAACCCCATCTCTAACCCCATTTTCCCTCTGGGTCACTCGCTGTAGTATATATAATACATGCTTTTATTATATATGCATCTCTAGAAATATATAGTATTCTTGTGTGTGACACAATATACATGAGTTAAATTGTACTGTAAATTTCCACACAGTTCTTTTTTTTTTCATGCTCAATACTATACTTTAAAATATGTTCATGTTGTGTCTAATTCATTACTCAATTCTTCTGGTACAACTGCATTGTACCATCATGCACATACACTATGTTTTTCACATCCACATCCTATAAGCAATGCTAGAGTGAACATCTTCCTATATGTTCCTTATGAACCAGTGAAAGCTCTTCCCTGATGGATACGCCCTGGAATATGATTGCTAGGGTAGGGTATAAGCATGTTAACTTTCCTTCTTACTGCCAGGTTGCTCTTCAGAATGAGGGCCACAACTTACCATCTTACTGTTGGGCACAAAATGTCCCATTTCTTCTCATCTTCTCAAACATCTGATATCATATAACCTTTAATTTTTGCAAATCTAAAGCAACAAAGAGGAATTCATTCTTATGATTTTGTGTCTCTGGAATCTGAGGTTCAAGTGAAGCTGAATACTTCTTTACTACGTAGTCATTTGAGTTTCCCTTGTGATAATGCTCATGTGTGAGGCCTGCCCACTAGTGGGGTTCTGAGGGAGTCCTGTGCCCTAAGAACACACCTGCCAAGACCTACCTGTACCTTCACCTGGAGGGACCAAGAGGAAGCCCAATGAGATCTGAATTGCACGGGCCTTCTCCAGCCCTCTCTACCCCTTGGTGTCTCTATCTAACCTCATGTCTCAATGTGTCCCTTAACTTCTAGCCCTAATTGAGTCCTGAATCCCTTCAGAAAACACTGCCTCCCCTATGTCTCCCAGGAGTGAAGGCTATTATTTCTCTTCAATCTATGGTTCCCATGTTTGGAGAAGGTGTAGGTCTTCTTTGGCCCTGGTTGCTGGTTCCATGCCATTCTCTCCCTCTTCTCTGAACTCTGTATCTCTGAATCCCATGTCATCACAGTGCATCACACCCATTGCTCAAGCTTGTCGTCCTCTGCCCATGTCTGTTCCCTCCCTTGCTCTCAGAGATGAGATGTTCTCACCTTCTCCTCCCAAGCTTCTTCCCACTTTCTCTCACAACAGGCCTTGCTCTCTATTTCCCTGAGCAAACAGAACTCTCTAGAACTCCCCCACCCTTTTCCACATCTCCCTTTTAGCACACAATCAGCCCTCCTCTCGGGTAAGCAGATGAGCTCTCCAAACTCTTGTGGAAGTCCCCCATGTGCACGGACATCCCACACCCACCCCCTCTCACCTGCTCCAGAACACTGTTAGCAATTCTCTGCATTCCTGAACATACACTCAGACTAGTATTTCTCCAGTTCTAAATCAAAATAAACAAACAAAAAGCCTCACATCCCTTCTCTCTCCAGCTACTGTCCCACTTCTTTATTTCCAGTTAGTGCAAAATTCCTTGAAAGTGGGGTCTGTATTTTCTCCCTCTAATCCTCTGATCCTCTCCCTCCATTCCTCCTAACCCATTCCAGACAAGGCTTCTCTTGTCAAGGTCACCATGACTCCTATGTAGAACTTAGGATTCTTAATGGCCAAGTTTTAATCCTCCTCTGATTTGAATGATGGGCAACATTTTGCACAATCAGGCACTTCTTCCTTAAATTACTTCCTTCAATTGGATTCCAGGACACCACTCTCCTTTTTCCTCTCTTAGCTCGATACTCCTTTCTAGCTTTCAGCTGGGATTCTTTTCCTAATGTCTCTGAAACACTGTAGTTACTTAATCTGAGTTTTGGTTTGTCTGTTTGTCCTGTAACTTGCATAGATACAGTGAGGAGTCAATGAAATAAAAAGTATCAGGAACCAAGCCTTAAGCTTGGAACACAGACATTCAATGATGGCTATTACCATTAGCAGTAGCACGACCATTAGAATTCCTGGATAAGGAATCATAAAAAAGATGCCTGCAGTGATTCCTGGCTAGCTCTCCTTAGGAGAACATAAAAAATAAAAGGTCACAACTTTAACATTTAAAAGAAATTCATGCCAATAAAATAAAGACAAACCTTAGTTCTTGATATGAAAATCCCTGTTACAGAACTTAAATATAATCAGGAAATTGAAAAGAAAATGTTAAACTTTAAAGAAGAGATTGTAAAAACACATACTTTAAAAACACCAACATTCTATTGCACCAATTTATAAGCCAAAAATTATTAACAGCAGTGATAGACAATTTTAGCTGAGCATGTCCATCATGAAACTTTGAGAGTTTGGTCTAGGGAAAAATTATTAGGAAAACATCATTAGTCACAATGGCTAGAATATGTACAATTATAAGCAATCCTTAAATTTCAGTGGCTTAAAACAGGTTTCTGGGGCATTTCCTCACTTATATCACATGTTATCACACATCTGGCTCTGATTCGTGTTGTTTTCACTTTAGGACCCAAGCTGATGGAGCAACAGCCATCTGGAACAGTGCCCATCACTCTAATGGAGAAAAAATGTAACAAGGCACACACTGACTCCCCCTCAACCCCCCACCCCTGGAGTGACACACATCCCTTTCTTCACTCTCGAAGGCCAAAACAGGTCATGTGATTGTGCATAACTGTAATCGGGTGCAGTCACGCAACCCTTCCATGTGCTCGGAAGGAGAGAGAGAGCTAGATATTTGTAAACAGCTACCACCCTTGAGTTTAATATCCAGCCTTCACTACCCAGTTCCTTTGACTCTTTGAATGGAAATAACCCCCTCAGCCTTCAATAATCTTTATCAACAGGCAGTGAGAACTTTCTCTGGGACTGCACGATGTTATCAGACATTCCAACAGCAAATCTGAATTTATATCTGCAAAAGAAAAAGGTTCCTTTAAGGTAGCAAGACTTGCTGATACAAGTACTGAACTAGGAATTGGTATTTCTGCTAGGTTTTACAACTGATACCTTCTGTGGCCTAAGGGAAGTTGTTTAATAATACCATCCTTCAAGAAAATGAGACATAATGACTGATTGACGGTGGAACATTTTGGAGCAGAGTAAGGAGGTGGTTGAGATTAATGGTGAAATCTTCCCATCAGATGGAAGCCTGAACTACTCGGTGACTGACACTAAAGAAGCAAAACACTGACATGCAAAGTGTCTCAAATGCTATGTGACGGGCTGTCTAGAAATTGTAAAGAGTTATTATATATGAGCATGTCATATTCCCTTCTCTGTTACACACTGATGGAAAAAGAAAGCCTACAAGTTCAAATCTGGCTCTGAATCTTCCCTGTAGTAATGCAGGCATTATCAGGAACTAGCTACACATTATTGTATTTATCACATATCCCAATGTGAATGTCTGCATTACCTAGCAAAGAGTCCCAGGAGGAGGGAGCTGACATAATTTCTATAGAGATAAACTATTTCCTAGCAAGGCTGTAAATAATGGCATGCAGGAAACAGACATTGCTTATAATAACGTGTGATGCTTTAAGTGATCACAACTCAAACACTACCAGATCAAAATATCTGAACAATTATAAATTGTTTTAAACAAAGCATTTCAAAACACAGGCATTATGCAACACTGCACAATATATATTGTACAATTTATTTTCTCTATTTTCTGCTCCTTTCATTCAAATTACTTCAGTAATTTACATGTATTTTTGTCAGTGTAACGATTCAAACAGGAAAACACAGAGTACAAAACCTCAAATCTTTCTTCATTTACTTCACCCCAACAGATAATGGTGACTTCTAATTGAGCTTGCAAGCCTCACATTATTTATCCAAGAATGCACACGTATGCGCGCACACACACACACACACACACACACACACACACACACACACCCTGGGCAAAGTTTTTTCCTACATGAATGATATGAAAGTCTATGCATCAAAGTCTAATTTATTTTTTTCCTTAACAATATGACTTGCAGAGATTTGTATGTAAATGCATACAGCTTTATCCTAACTTTTAACTGGCTGCATAATATAGTTTAGCACAATTATTTAACATGTCCCCTGTTGACAGTTACATAGGTCATTTCTAAATTTTTATTAACTATAAGAAGCAACTTTTTTAAAAAAAAATACCTCTTAGATTTTAGTAATAGAGTTGCTGGGTCAATAGCACACTTTTTTTAAACTTTTGAAAGATACTGTAAGATTGCCTTCCAGGTAGACTCCCCCACTTTGCACCCTGACCAGAATGTATGAGAGCTTCCACTTGTCTTTCACCCTCAACAGCTTGTGCCAATCTAAAGTGTAAAACCATCTCAGTCATTAATTGGTTTTTTCCTGATTAAATATGTTAGCATGTTTTCATTGAATTATACTTCAGTAAACCTGAAACTCAAGTTTGAAAATATTTTTAACCGCAATTTTTATATTTTTCTTCCTAATTTGTAGAAACAGTTTAGATACTCTGGATAACAAGATATTGCCTGTTAAACATGTTGTAAGTATTATTTCTATTTAATGTAAGTTTGATTTTATATTTAGTGTATTTTGTTATACAGAAGTTTGAATCTTTTTGTATCCAAATCTGTGGGGTTTGCGTTTGCTTAGGAAAACATTCCTTAAATTAAGGCAATATATTATCCTATTCCTTCTTCAAACCTTGTCTTTTGAATCCAGGTCTACTGAGCTATTATTTAGAGGTAATAAAATTCATTGTTTTTAGTGCACAAGTTTCGACAAATGCATGCAATCACAATATCACTACTACAATCAAGAAGCAGAACAGCTCCCTTAACTTCAGTGGGTTAAGGATCTAGCTCAGATCACTGCTGGGGCATGGATTTGATCCCTGGCCCAGGAAGTTTTGCATGCTGTAGGTGCAGCCAAAGAAAGAAAGAAAGAAAGAAAGAAAGAACGAAAGAACGAAAGAACGAAAGAACGAAAGAAAGAAAGAAAGAAAGAAAGAAAGAAAGAAAGAAAGAAAGAAAGAAAGAAAGAAAGAAAGAAAGAAGGAAAGAAGGAAAGAAGGAAAGAAGGAAAGAAGGAAGGAAGGAAGGAAGGAAGGAAGGAAGGAAGGAAGGAAAGAGGGAGAGAAACAGAACCATTCCATTTCCCAAAAGTCCCTCAACTCTCAAGTCCGTCTTCTCAGCTCTTAGCCCAATATCCAGATCTTGAAAACCACCGATCTTTTTTGATCTTTTTTTCTGTTCCTTTGATTTCCTCTTATATCAAGTCACATAAGTGGCATCATATACTGTGCAGCCTTTTGAATCTAGCATTTTTCAGGCTTGATATTCATCTCATTAGTTGAAGATACAAACAAACAGTTACTTTATACTGCTCTATAAGAAGTGATATTCTACTGTACAAACGGCCACATCTTTACCATTTACCAGGTGAAAAACATTTGGGTAGTTTTTGTTTGGGTCATAACAAACCACTAGAAATACTTACTATAAGATTTTTGGATGAACATAAGGGTTTTTTTTGTTTGTTTTCTTTGCTTTACAGGGCCACAACTGCAGCATACAGAAGTTCCAAGGCTAGGGGCTGGCCTACATCACAGCTCACAGCAACACCAGATCCTTAACCCACTGAGTGAGGCCAGGGATAGAACCTGTGTCCTCATGGATACTAGTTGGGTTCATTACCACTGAGCCACAATGGGAGCTCCTAAACTTAAGTTTTTATTTGTCTTAGGTAAACACTTAAGAGTAGGAATGTGAAATCACATAGCAAATAAATGTTTAAAATCATTTGCTAAACTGTTTTCCAAAGAGATTGTACTATTTGGCATTCTCACCACTATATAAAAATTCCAGCTGTCCTGCATCTTCGTCATCAGTACTTGATATTATTGGGGTTTTGAATTGTTTTGCTTCTTTAGGCATTATAAAAATCTGAAGTTTTAATTTCCATTTTCCCCAACTAATGATGAGCATCATTCATGTGTTTGTCATTTCAATATCTTCTTGGGTGAAGTATCATTATCTTGTGCTCATTTATTATTGGGTTTTTTCTTCATGATTGTGATGTAGAAGTTACTTATGTAGTCTTGATCCAAATTCTTATCATATACAGTGTATTTTCTGCCATCTTTGGCTTGCCTTGGCACTCTGCAGATACTTTTGAAAATCAAGAGTCTTAATTTTAATGAAGTCCAGATGATAAATTTATTTTTTTAATTATGCTTTTAGTCCTGTCTTCTTTAAGAAATCTTTGCCTAACACAGGGTTATAAAGATTTTTCTCATTTTCTCCTATAAGTTTTATAGTGTAGGGTTTATATTAAAGCCTATGGTTTGGAGTTCCCGTCGTGGCGCAGTGGTTAACGAATCCGACTAGGAACCATGAGGTTGCGGGTTCAGTCCCTGCCCTTGCTCAGTGGGTTAACGATCCGGCGTTGCCGTGAACTGTGGTGAAGGTTGCAGACGCCGCTCGGATCCCGAGTTGCTGTGCCTCTGGCGTAGGCCGGTGGCTACAGCTCCGATTGGACCCCTAGCCTGGGAACCTCCATATGCCGCGGGAGCGGCCCAAGAAATAGCAACAACAACAACAACAAAAGACAAAAAGACAAAAAAAAAAAAAAAAAGCCTATGGTTTGAGTTTTGAATTTGATTTATGCATTGTGTTTGTTTGCTAGGACTGGGTGGCTTAAACAACGGAAATTTATGTTCTCACGGTTCTGGAGGCTAGAAGTCCAAAGTCAAGGTGTCAGCAGGTTTGATTTCTTCCGAGACCTCTCTCCTTGGCTTACAGACGGCCACCCTCTTGCTATGTCCTCACATGGCCTTTCCTCTGTGAGCATCATCCCTGGTCTCTCTCTCTGTGTCCCAATCCCCTCTTCTTATCAGGGTACCAGTCAGGTTGGAATAGGCTCCAGCCTAATGGCCTCCTTTTAACTTTAACCACCTCTTTAAAGGCTTTATCTCCAAATACAGTCCCTTTGTGAGGCTCTGGGGGTTAGGACTTCAACACATGAAGGTGAAATGGGAGGGTGGGAGGTGAGGGGACAATTCAGTCTATAATATGAATCAAAATACTTTGTGTGTGTGTGTGTGTGTGTGTGTGTGTGTGTATGGATGTCCAGCTGTTCCAATACCATTTGTTGACAAAACCATTCTTTTTCGGGAGTTCCCATAGTGGTGCATTGGAAACGAATCTGAGTAGAAACCATGAGGTTGCGGGTTCGATCCTTGGCCTCAATCAGTGGGTTAAGGATCTGGCGTTACCGTGAGCTGTGGTGTAGGTCACAGACACAGCTCAGATCTGGCATTGCTGTGGCTCTGGCATAGGTCCGCAGCTGGAGCTCCGATTAGACCCCTTTCCTGGGAACCTCCATATGCCGCAGGTACAGCCCTAAAAAGACAAAAAAAAAAAAAAAAAAAAAAAAAAAAAAAAAAAAAAAACACTCTCTTTCCATTTTTTTATGGTGAACCTCTCTTCCTTCTGTTCTATATGTGAAATAGTACGGGCATGCTGACACTCTTTGGAGACCTTCTTTTCCTTAAAGTTCTAGCTAGTTAGTTGCCCAGAGACCTTATCTGGGTCCCATTCTTGGACTTCTTTATGAGTTTGAGAAAAATGATGATTTCATAGATTTTCTGGCTTTTTCTTGTTGTTGCAGGGGGTGGGGGAGAAGGGAAGGTACTCTTTTTCTAGTTTTATATCCTGTCAATACCCAATAGGCTATTTTAACTATTCTTATTTTATTTTCTATTTTTTTCTCTTTCAGCCACACCCACAGCATATGGAAGTTCACAGGCCAGGGATCAAATCTGAGCCAGAGCTGACCTACTCCACAGCTGCAGCTGGATCCTTAACTCACTGTGCCAGGCTGGCCATCAAAAGGGTGCCTCCACAGAGACCAGCCAGATCATGAACCCACTGAGCCACAGCAGGAGCTCCTAACTTTCTATTTATTTATTTATTTCATTCAGATTTCCTTTTATGTCTTAGTAAAAGTTCATATTTTTTTCATAAAATCCTTACATTTTATAAGGTTTATTTATTGGTATTTTAGAATTTTAATTTTTGCTATTTTGCTTAACAGTATCATTTATTTAGTATTGCTTTAAACTATGTAGTGTATAAAATTGAGTTATTTTTGTAATTTGATTCAACAAACTTACTGAATTTTATTAAATATAAGAGTTTACCAGTTAATTTCTCTTGACTTTTTCAGTCCATTTATTTTTGGTTTTAGCTCCTAGAACTACTCTATTGCCATAGCAATATCCTCCAATGTGTCTTTGGCTGTTATTTCATCTTATTTTTGCCCATAGATCTGTGCCTGTTTTCTCTCTTTCAGAAATTTAGAGCTTTCATATGGCACTCTTGTTTTTCTGTGCTTATGTATATGATTTTTGTGAAATTTTTTTTTGCTATTTCATGAGGTGCATTTCCTCCATGTGGTAGCTTGAACTCAGTCTTCGCTTGCTTTCAGTTCCCCTCCCCTGACTTGATATTTTTCATGAGTAAAATTTTTGCAAACCAGGTATATTTTGGAAAAGTATACACTTGAAGTTTATGAAAACTAAATCATACTTTAAATATACTAGGTTACCTTAGCTTTTTAGCATCTTACAAGCTTGGTAATTAGTTGTAAAGTACAAACTCACAATTACCAAAAATAAATAAATAAATTCCTAACAAATAAACACACAAAATCTATGACATCTATTCTACATTATTTTCTTTAGGTTTTGGTATCAAGGTAACTCTCAGCTTATTCATTGAGTTTTAAGTTTCATATTTTTTATTTTTGGAAAATTTTATCTAGTATGGAAATTACATGGTCCTTGTAAGTTGTTAGATCTTTCCAAGATAATTAATTTGCCATATTGCCAATAATAGAAATAGATTTCAATCACTATTTTAAGTTTTTTAGTGGCATTTGTCTATCCCAATATTTCAACGTTTCTTGAGTTAATGTTAACTGAAAGTTATTTTTCTGAGTTTTCCAATTGTATACATAAGGCTTTTCATAGAATTCTTTTATAGTTTTTAATTGATTCAGTTTCTGCAGTTACATTTTCCTTGCTTATGAAAATATAACTAAATTTTCTTTTTATAACTAAATTTTCTGTTTTCTATTAACTTGGGTCTTTTCTATCAACAAAAGGATGTTTTTAATAGTTATTTTCAAAGCACCAGGTTCTGATTTTTAACATCTTTTTTGATAGTTCTCTCTGTCCTAATTTCAACTTTTACATTTAATCATTTATTTCTACTTTCCTTGAATTTATTTTGCTGTAATAACTTCCTGAGCTTGAGCACATTTCATTTATTTTGATAATAAGTGTGTTCAAGATTCTAAAACCACGGAGTTCCCATCGTGGCTCAGTGGTTAATGAATCCGACTAGGAACCATGAGGTTGCAGGTTCAATCTCTGGCCTTGCTCAGTGGGTTGAGGATCCGGTGTTGCCATGAGCTATGGTGTAGATTGCAGACACAGCTCAGATCCCATGTTGCTGTGGCTCTGGCGTAGGCTGGTGGCTACAGCTCCAATTGGACGCCTAGCCTGGGAACCTCCATATGCCATGAAAGCGGCCCAAGAAATGGCAAAAAGACAAAAAAAAAAAAAAAAAAAAAAAATTTCTAAAAACCTCTATAATTTCTCTTCGACCACTTCTCACAGGTTTTGTGCTCCTTCGGTCATTTATTTTTAAATTATTAAAGAACTGCTTTAATAGGACAGGGACTTGCTGGTAGTGGTAGAGGATGGCATGCGCGTGTCCTTCTTTTCTAATATTTCTCAATTTAGTTTTATAAGAGTTTATATGGCTTCTGCTTTGTTTTAAATTATTTTTATTTAATGATATTTTATTTAGAATCTTTTTCAAACTTTTGACACTACCCCAGGTATTTAAAATTAAAGTGAGTTAGCAGCAAACATCTCTTAGAGTCATTAGGTGCAAATAATGGATAGGAGACAAAAACAAAAAAATCTTGATTTATTTGCTTATGTCTGAAAGATTAAGATGACCTCATGGGAAAATCAAACAATGACCAATAAGAAATCAGAGAAAAAGCCTGAAAGTATTTTAAATACATTAGTGCTATTATTTTAGCCTCCACTCATTTCAAATAGATATGGACAAAATTGTGGGTTTTAATTTTTTTTTAATAAATTTCATCTTTAGGGGTTCCTGTTGTGGCTCAGTGTTTTAAGAACCTGACTAGTACCCATGAGGATGCGGGTTCTATCCCTGGCCTCACTCAAGAGGGTTAAGGATCCAGCATTGCCACAAGCTCCAGCATAGGTCTCAGATATGGCTTGGATCCCATGTTGCTGTGGCTGTAGCATAGGCTGGCAGCTGCAGTTCCAATTGGACTCCTAGTCCAGGAACTTCCATATGCTATGGGTGTAGCCATAAAAAGAAAAAAAAATAAATTAAAAGTAAACTTTATTTTGGGATGTGAAAATCCACAAATCTTATTTCTTACTATTCTTTGAAGTCTGGTGGCACAGGAAGCATTAAAAAAGCAGACACTTCTGACATAGGAGACAGAGACAATGCAAGTGTGGGAAATCATATAGAATTTGTTGGAATCAATCGATATGACTTTGGAAAACTATTCCCAATATTTGATAGCACATAGTTAAATTAAAGCCAAATATTTCTCCAAAAATGGGATAGAAAATGCTCTACAATGGACATTCCTTTATCCATTAGTATATCAAGAAGTATAAAATGATTAAAGGAGAAACTAAAGAATTCAAGTAGTTATTCTGAATACTTCAGGCCACACTATCCCTGAGACAGAAATGGTGTCTCAGTATTAGTAATAAGCGGCATTATTTTGGATTTCATTCCCCAATGGGTGAGGATAACTTTCAGTCCTTGAAGTCATCTCAAACTTGCTTCCAAGTCTCCAAGGACCAGCACAGGTAGGCTTTCAACCCTTTCTCTCAGCAGCCACTAAGTCCAGAGGCTTTAGTTTCTCCCAGTGGTGCATGAAGCAGCCCCAGTTGCTCTCCAGGAAAGAGGAAGGCAAGGGGGTCATGCCTCCTGCTCCATCCAGCCCCGATCTGCTCACAGTACTGACGTGACATGGCTGAGGGCCTCTGCCACCACTGTGGCCTTGGTGTCCTAACAGCACCTCACCTTGGTTATCCAGAGCTTCATTTTACTCAATCCAAAGTGGAGGCTGCCTCCCTCCACCTGTACTGTTATTCTATTATTTTGACCCCTCAAAGAAGCTGCCTTTTTCTCCAACATGGTATATATGTAAAGATTGCTCTTTTTTTTTTATTTTTATTTTCCCACTGTACAGCAAGGGGGTCAGGTTATCCTTACATGTATACATTGCAATTACAGTTTTTCCCCCACTCTTTCTTCTGTTGCAACATGAGTATCTAGACATAGTTCTCAATGCTATTCAGCAGGATCTCCTTGTAAATCTATTCTAGGTTGTGTCTGATAAGCCCAAGCTCCCGATCCCTCCCACTCTCTTTTGGTTTTATCCAGGCACCATTTTCCCTCTAGAACTCAAGCGTGGATACAGACAATTGCACTAGTGTTACCCACACTATAATGCAGACTCACCTCTTCCATCTGATGGCAAGGTGTGGCAAGGTGTGGCTAGATATGAATCCAATTCTCTCCCCCATATGATGAGGTTTTCTTACAGGATTTCTCAATTCCTGATGCAAAGAGACCCCAGGCATCCACCTCATATTCTGCCAGTGGTGGTCAAGTATTTCTCAATCCAAATGAATATGTAGCTCAGATAAACCACACCCTCCCTTTAAAATATAGACTATTTAATCTCCTGGAAAATCAGCAAAGAAAATATGCAATAAGTAATAATCCTATTTGATAAGCATTTGGTGGAAATTTACATAGAGCAGGGACCTGATGGTGCACAAAGCAGTGATTCATCTGTGAGGCTGGCTGATGTCATAAACCAGGAGAGGCGAGGAGGAGAAGTTTATGGGCAGTAGCAGTTGCCTCTGAGTAAATTACGGCTGTGTATTTATTCTGGGACATTTACTACTTTCTCCCATAAATACAATTAATGTGCTGAATTTATTTTCCAAGCACAAAGCAGGGTTATAACTTATCTCAAAGTTTTTCAGCAGAGAAGCATACAAAACAACTTCAAAGGGAATTCTCTGGGTCTGGCTTATTGAAGAATTGAAACAGCATCTTCATTTTCCTTTTGGAGACCATGGCACACATAAGCAGAATTTCCTTTCAGGATGTGGCATGTTTTCAAAGGCAATAGACAGAAACTAGATGCTCAATTACTATTTTCTCTTAACTTTATCATTCTTGTCTTTCCCCCAAAATCTGAATTAAACATGGGGCTTTTATTTTTTTTGAAGGAGCTTGTCATCATGAATAAAACATGCTCATGAGTAACTGTAAGCCATGGAGAGTTACCTCAATTGGTTTTCAATTATCTAAAAATATACAGTTAAAAGGAAACATTCACAGAAGTTTACCTGAAGCCTATAGGAATTTTCCAAGTTCTTTTAAAACTTTGGATAACCACCAAGTGGCCTAATTTGCAATGACTTTATATTCCATTGTCTTAGAAAAAAATGAAAATAGTGATTTGTTTTCATTGATTGAAAAGCTGAAAATACAGTGAAAGGAATTTCTTCCACTCTCCCTTTCCCAACACACATTCCCTTTCCTTTGTCTTTCACACAATCTCAGAAATCATTCTACAATGTTCCATCATGAAAGGGAAAACAGGGAGTTCCCATTGTGACTCAGCAATCAGTGATTATGAATCCGACTAGTATCCATGAAGATAAGGGTTTGATCCCTGGCCTCACTCAGTGGGTTAAGGATCCAGCATTGCTGTGAGCTGGATTTAGGTCTGGGTCATGAGCTGTGGTGTAGGTTGCAGACACACCTTGGATCCAGGGTTGATGTGGCTATGGTGTAGGCTGGCAGCTGGCAGCTCCAATTTGACCCCTAGCCTGGGAACTTCCATGTGCTGCAGGTGCAGCCCTAAAAGGCAAAAGCAAAAAAAAAAAAAAAAAAAAAAAAAAAAAAGAAGGGGAAACATTGTACATTGTTCAGGTGGGGAATGGGTCCATCAGGCAGGCAATGGAGCGTGCAAGCAGGCCACTGACCAAGTACTTAAGCATCCAGATGAAACCACATGGCCGTAAATTACTGTCATTACTTTCCGAAAGTTCCCTAGATCATGCAGGATTATCCATGCAATCATAATTACAAAGCAAGCTGTAGTAATCATTAAACAAACACAGCAACTTCTGCAGTCTTAAGCAAAACGCTTGTTTTCCTAACTGATTCTCGTGTACAATCTAGAATTACCAAGTGGGGGGCAATAGCTTCCCTTCTTTCCTTAGGATTCAGAGAGAGAGAGAGAGAGTCATGCTCTCCACAAGCCATAATTATCCTCACCAGCAATGACATTTGGCAGGTTTATATGTGTTGAAATGAGCACGTAATCAAGGAAGCTCTGAGGACCATCTAAGAAAATTACTCAAGATATTCAGCGAGAAAGTCACAAATTTGAGTTAGCATCGAAGGAAGTTTTTTTTTTTCTTCTCCCCCCTCTTGGCACACCCTTTACAGGGGATGTTTTACTTTCTTGATTTTCATGGAGGAAAGTAAAATGTGGAAATTGACATTAATAGGTACTCATGTGGCAGAGTGAAAGCTTTCTTCAACTATTATCTCTTTTAATATTCACAACAACCTTCTATGTACGACAGCTTACTTGTCTCCATTTTATAGAGGAGGATGGTTTGGCTCAGGGCAGTGTGATTATTTACCATTTTCCATCACTACTTCATGTCAGAACCATGATTCAACACCAGGATTATCTGTTTTGGAAGGCAACACTACCTCTGCTGCCCTGAGCCAGTGATAGAAAAGCTAGGAGAGTTTTTCTAAAGTTAAAAAAAAAATGTTGGGTGGCATTTTATTTAAGATTCTATTTTAAAGATGAGGCGGTTTTCTCAGATCCAATAAAACTACAACCGTTATCACAAACTAAAGCCAATCAATCCAGCCAGTATCTGGAAGAACACAGGTGCAGATGTTTACCACAGCCAAAAGCAAAACTTAAGTCTAAATGCGACATTTATCTCCACATCTTTATTGAGTGCTGATTTGCAAAATACTCTGTTGGACATTGGTAAAACAATGGTGAATATGCAATACCCCCCCCCACCCCGCACACACTCTTTGAACCCAGAGGATGGTCAGGATGATAATTAAAATGCAGTAGAACCAAGGCAGACAGGAACTACCATTGGTGGTGAACTTCTCAGTCTCTCAAGAAAGATGAACTCCTCCATTAACCTTGTCTGCCCTATGTACCCGGGCTCCCCAAGAGGTGAGCAAGCCACCACCTGCCCTTGTGAAAATGCCATATTGTGAGAAATGGAAACAACCCACCTCCAAGGGTCTGGGTGGATTTAAAGAATTGTGAAAGAGGAGAAGGATGGAAAAGACCAGCTAATGATGAAGTGCACCTTCACAAATGCCACCTTAGATGTCATAATTAAGATAACAATGCTGCTCAAAGTCAAATCTCTACTCATTCCATCCCAGGTCAGTCCAGGCAGCAAAACCAAATTCAGATGCTGGAAAAGCCCAAGAAGCTGTGTGCTGCAAATCCCACTTCAAGAAATAACTTTGAATTGTCCAGAAACATCAACAGAGCCACTTCCAGCCCCTCCTAAGCTCTTAGTCCTTGATGATGTGATGCATGGATGCTTGGCCGGCTTCCCCCCTTCACTATCCACTCCACACCACGTACCGCTGGACTTTCTGCAGTTCTCCAAGAGATTCACATATGGCTTACCTCCCTGTATGCTCTCCTATACTCTTCTTTTCCTGTCTTAGTTTTGAAAAAAGTGCAGCTTGGTCTTCTAGCTTCAGCCAGACTCTTCTAATTCCTCCAAAAGGTGCATCTGTGTGAACACTGAGGGTTCAGCAGTGCACAAGGCTGGCAGCTTTGCCTTCACAGAGTTTATATTACAAATAAATAGAATCATTTCAGATACCGGTAAGTGTCACAAGAAGGCATCATGGAAAGTTAACAATGCAAGAGGACATACTAGACGGTGAGAGGCAGAGGTGATCTGCTTCACACAGGGCTCCATTCAGGGAAGTGGTAATTGAGCAGAGCCATGAACTGCAGAAGACTTCCAAAAAAGAGGCAGTAGAAGAGTTAGTTTTCAGGCAACAGCAAAAACGTGTTCAAGTGCCCTATTATAGCATTTTTCAGATGGCATCTGGTTGCTTCCTAAGGGCAGTCTGATTACTTTGAGGGGAAGGTCTAGCCTATTCATCTTTGCTAGGCTAAACTTAGTACCTGGTTAGTACCTGGCTAATGGACATTCAATGAATGCTTGCTAAATGAAAGACAACATAAATAGTCCTAGCTTTAAGGAAAACTTTACATATTGAATGCAGAACAGTGTAACAGATAACATTATCTTAATTCTACAAATGTAATAGTTTCGTGTCTTGGCAGAGTTTTCGGCATGCCAGATTAGGCACATCCGTCCTACATTTATCCAATTGCATCTACTTATGTACAATGGAGTTTAGAAATCCTTCTGGAGGGAAAAAAAAAAGCCTTCCACAAACAGCTCTGATATTTGGACATACCAGGCAGTCTAGTGGATGAGGACCATGAAAGCATTGAAAGACACCTGCTCGGGAGTTCCCGTCATGGCGCAGTGGTTAACGAATCCGACTAGGAACCATGAGGTTGCAGGTTTGGTCCCTGCCCTTGCTCAGTGGGTTAAGGATCCGGCGTTGCCGTGATCTGTGGTGTAGGTTGCAGACACGGCTCGGATCCCGCGTTGCTGTGGCTCTGGTGTAGGCTGGTGGCTACAGCTCCGATTCAACCCCTAGCCTGGGAACCTCCATATGCCGCGGGAGCGGCCCAAGAAATAGCAACAACAACAACCAAAAAGACAAAAGACAAAAAAAAAAAAAAAGAAAGATACCTGCTCAAAAGGAGAAAAATCTGGCTCCCAGCCCCCTGCCAAGGCATGTGTGTCCAATAGAAGTAGTGGTTTCTGTCCATCAAAACCTGTCTTCAGCCAACAGCTCTAGAGGCAATTGAGAGGAAGTCCTGTACAGATGAGGTGAAAGTACTCTCTCATTGAATTCTACACGTTGTGACCAATACACCCAGCTGTGACAAACTCTAACAGCATAATAAAGAGGAAATAAGCTTTCTCTCTACATTTCTGAAAGCTGACCCAACTGCCATAATATTGTGAAGGTTGGAGTTCCCATTATGGAGCAGCGGGAAACAAATCCAACGAGGAACCATGAGGTTGTGGGTTCAATCCCTGGCCTTGCTCAGTGGGTTAAGGATCCAGCGATGCGGTGAGCTGTGGTATAGGTCACAGACATGGCTCAGATCTGGTGATGCATAGCAGTGGTATAGGCCGGCGGCTACAGCTCCAATTAGACCCCTAGCCTGGGAACCTCCATATGCTGTGGGTGCGGCCCTAAAAGGACAAAATACAAAAAAAAAAAAAATTTGAAGGTTAAGAACAGCATTGGGTAACAATGCCACCCCAATGGAGCCAAAATGAGCTTAGTTTGTGGGAGGCAACCTCCAGCCCAGTCATAATGACAACTCTGGGTGCCAACAATAAGCAACAAATTAATTGGATTTGTAAAGACACATCTGAGTCTCCTAAAGAATCGTAGAAATTTTTGCAGACAAGAAACTGTACAAAGTGTATAAGTAATATTATATATGAGTGTATTTTATATCCAAAACTATAGAGATTTATGAATAATGAAGATAATGTTAAATCATGGTTCTGTAAAGGATGCTGATGGGAGCATGATCCTCTTAACATGATCTAGTCACTCCTGGACTATAACACAGACTAGGTATTTCTTGTGCTCTAGTTTACTGTTGTGTTGAAATTTAGAGAATTCTGTGATTAGTGTTATTGTTCTTTCTTTTTATGGCCACACATGCAGCATATGGAAGTTCCCAGGCTAGAGGTTAAATCGGAGCTGTAGCTAAGGCCTATACCACAGCCACAGCAACAACAGACCCCAACTGCATCTGCAACCTACACCACAGCTTGCAGCAATGCCAGATCCTTAACCCACTGAGCGAGGCCAGGAATCAAATTTGCATCCTTATGGATACTCAGATTCTTAACCTGCAGAGCCACAAAGGAAACTCCCATGATTAGTATTTCTTAAGCTAATATTTATCAGCAGTGAGTGTGTTGAACAATATCTAAATCACCTAGGAAGTTTTTCAAAATGTTTCCCTCATTCTCTATCTATAACACCTAACCCCCATGATTCCAATATACCCCCCCTTCCCAAAAAGTTGAGATGGGATATATGTCTATTTTTGCAAAATCCCCCTAGATGATTCTAATTATACATCCCTCCAAAGCCATCCATCACCTGAATTGAGAACTGTCTAATATCAGTTGCCTCCACCTAGGCTTGGACTAATACTAAACAGTAAATCAGAGTTAGTACCATTAGTTAAGTCCCTGAAAAACAGGTAAGTTGATCAAAAGGTTTCCAGCTGCAAGTAATATTTTAAACATTGAAAATATCTTTTCGATTTTTGGTCCAGGAGAGGGATGAGCAATTGATTAAATTCCAAAAGATTTTTTAAAAATTAAAAAAAAAAATCTTTTCAAATTCAGGGTTTATTTACATTTCTGACAAAAGATAAACCAAACATTTTAAAATGCCTGTAGTCTCCTCTATGAAGCCTGCTTCCAAACAAAAATGTCTATCTAGCTCTCCCTTTTATTTTCAAAAGTAACACTTTGAAATATTTAGTAACAGTTTTGATATCTGCTTCTGGCAACACCAAGCAATGACCTTATGACCACCATCTCAGTGACCTCTAGGGGGAGCTCAAGTTTCCCCCGCATTCTCCCTGGGAGACTCAGGGAAGGCGAGCTAAAAGGGATGTACCATTGAAGGAGAGGTGAAGGGTATCGAATTCTCAGTGCTCTAGGGAATAGGATTAAATTATAGGCCTTTGCGGCAGTTTTTTTTCCCTTGGGAAATCGCTTCAGAACTGTTTCTTGAAAAGTGTCTTTCTCTATAAAATCGGTAAAAAGAAGCCCGAGTCTAGAACATCTGCACAAATTCTCTGAAAAAAAGGGACTTTCTGTTCCATTCCTTGATGTGACTTCCTGCCTTTCCTTGCTATTAAGAGAAGCTAGAGAGAGTTGAGATCCATGCAAGGACTTAAAAGGAAATGGGTTGAAGAGATTACCCCCAATGCACCTCAGTTTTTGCTGTGACACTGAGGCTACCAATAAGTTAATAAAGTCCTCTGGCTCCACATCATTTAGGGCAATTTATTAGAGCTCAAGACTGACACTGGGGTTTGGAGCCTAAAGCCCCAGTCCTTGCCTGACCTAGTTCTCATTCAGGAATTGCTTGTGGAATGAACCAAATATCAGCACTAGGGCAGGATCATATTTGGACTCCTGGGTCCCTGCCCTTCCTAAGTTTCTCCCATCTCAACACAACTCATGCTACCTCTTAGACTGGAGATGAAAGAAAAGAAGGGAAAAGAGAGGAATAAATATTCAGATTCAATGGTGGTCATGTTCACCGGCTTTGAAAATCGGGAGACATCATTTCATGTTCTGGATCTAGTACTTATGTGCCCTCAGATAAGGTGCTTAAAATCTCTAACCTAGAATTTCCTCAGCTATAGAATATGGATAGTAAAAGAAGACACATATAGTTAGAATGAGGGCTCATTTTGACAGTTTTTCTCAAAAAGAGCACACACGAGAATCACATGGAGCAATATATACACAATGGAATATTACTCTTTTATAATAAAAGAATGAAATAATGCCATTTGCAGCAACATGGATGGACCAAGAGATCATCCTACTAAGTAAGTCAGAGAAAAATAAGTAATATATGATATCACTTATATGTACAGACTTTAGAAAATGATATAAATGAACTTATTTACAAAACAGAAATGGATTCACAGATATGGAAAACAAACTTATGGTTACCACAGGGGATGGGTGTGAGGGTAAATTAGGAGCTTGGCATTAACGTATACACAGTACTATATATAAAGTAGATAAATAACAAGGACCTACTGTATAGCATAGGAAACTATATTCAGTATCTTGTAACAACCTATGATGAAAGAGAATCTGAAAAAGGATAGATAGATATATGTATAACTGAATCACTTTTCTGTACATGTGAAACTAACACAGCACTGTAAATTAACTATACTTCAATTTTTAAAAAATGGTTTAAAAGAAAAAAAGAATCACCTGGAGGAATTGTTGACCCATGGATTGTCGGGCACCACCTCTAGAGTTTCTGGTGCAAAAGACCTCTGATGGGGCCCAAGGATTTGTGTCTTTATTAAGTTATCACATGATACTGATCTTGCTGGCCTAGAAACCTGACTTTGAGAACCAGTGAGTAAGATAATGCAAGCAAGTTATTTTGCACAATCCTTGGAAAATAGTGAGCAAGCAGTAAATACGTTTTAGCTATTATTTTAAAGCTACATTTTTTTTTTTTACTTATTCTTAAAACCAAAAAAAATGCATTATGTTTGAGAGTTTTTAAAGCAAAGTATCTGTTATATCATTCCTAATGCTGGCAGAGAGTTTGTGCTGACCTTAGCCAGTTAATGTTTCGTAATGTAATCACAGCTACATGTCAAGGCACGTAAGAGGTTTTTGGTGGTAGACTATTCATTCTCCTATGATATGTTTATTTGCCAGTGTGAGTGAGTTGCTAAATTTATGTCTAGAAAATCCTACCTTGACTATTTCTTCACTCTGATTACTTCCATATTAGGAAATCTGACTTTCACTAAGTTGTTAGACAATGTTGATAGTTTCTTAAGCAATTGGGTTCTTCAGTACCTGCCTCATAAATTGACCATGTATTGTCTAAAGAAACCTGAGAAGCATAGTTCTGCATAAACTAAGTTAAAAGAAATCCTGTCATTTTGGCTGTTCAATTATCACTTATCCCTCTCTTCATCAGGGTTAAGTGGATCACTCTTCCACATTAATAATAAGTTCTACATGACACTCATACTTAAACATTTATTATTTTATCTGATCCGCACAGCCTCACAGAGGCAGTTTCATCATCACCGTGACCATCCTACAGATGAGAAAATGAAGACCTGGACTGGTTTTAAGTGTACAGTCTCATTTGCTAGTTCTGGAGACCAAGATCTACATACAATGTGTGGTCAGATATTTTCAGACTTTTAAAAAATCAGATGTAAGATTTGGGCTCTTTATGCCTTTCATTTGGCAGTTTGGTTAAAACTGCAAAAGCAATACTTGTCTACTATTGGAAATCAGAATATATGTAGACAAAAAGAAAAAATTAAAACCGTACCAAATCCAACCCACTCAAAAAGGACCACTATAGCATCTTGGTGCATAACCCTCTAAACTCCCCTTCCTATTATGCCATGTTCAAATCAAACCCTGATGCTTCTGAAGCTGCTGTTTTCATTTACCAATATATTATGATCATCTTATGTCAATAAATCTACATTTTTTATAGCATAGTGGTTCATTGTTTGAAAGCACTATAATTTGCATAACCAACTGAGTGCTAGGTGATGTCCAACTTTTGCTTTTTCAAAAAGCATGCCAGCGAATACTCTTGGAGCTCAATCTTTCCCACATCTTTAGTTATGTCCTCGGGAACAATTCCAGAAAGCGAAATTACTATGTCAAAAAGCATGCACATTTTAAGGCTTTTGGTACATATTGCCAAATTGACCTCAAGAAAGGTTGTGCTAAATTACTTGCCAGTCCTCCACTCATGAGCAAGGCACTTCCCCCCTTTTATTGTTATTGCACATTATTTATTTTTTTGGCTACCAGTGGCTTTTTCTTGGCCAAAGCCTCATATGTTCTTACCTCCACAAAAGAAGCCTTGAAGTGCTCAAAAAGAGCACCTAAATAACTCTTCTTGTGGACGAGATTTGAGGATCATGTGAAGAAAATTGGTAAAGCTCTTTAACTTCCCTTTCTCAAAACTCCACCCCTACCGTCACCTACCTGTTCCTACCTGTAACATTCAGTCTGTACTATGAGCCCTGCATTATTCTAAATCTCTTATGTGTGCAAGTCATTTAATCCCAAAGAATCCCTCTAAGAGGAAATGCTATTATCATCCCCTATCTACAGAAGAGGACATGGAGGCCCATCTTTGCCCAACATCACACTGGAAGTTGGAGAACTGATATTTGAATGCAGGTAATCAATCTTTAAGCAAAAATAAAGGCAAACAGAGGGACAAAGAGGAAGAAGGCAGAAAACAGAGGGAAACAAGAGGTGTTCCAAAATGTCAAAGGGACAACCCTGAGAATGTCAAAGGAGATAATAAAATAGGAGTCTGTTTTGTATTTGTCATTATTCCTACTAACATGTAAGGAAATTAAACTAATGGAATCCAAGTGGGACTGAACTCACCACTCAACCCATTTCTGTAGCACCATCCTTGGTCCTTATAAGGAGGATAGCCAGGCCCCCTGGAGCTCGAGACCTCTGAGTCAGGACGTGCCACTTTCTAAACCCCCCACCTGGAAACAGAGCTGTTCCATCTCACTGCCTCCACCAATTTATAGCTCCAAGTGGGCACACTGAATCACTAAAAGTTCGGATGGACGAAACCTGTTTTCTTGACCCATCATATGATTTCCAGATCAGGAAAAAGGACAAAATAGGGAAAGACAATTTAAAAAACAAAAACAAAAAAATCCCTTCAAACCTCATACAAGCTATTACGAATACATCTAAAATCCTGGAGGATATTGCAAAAACCTTAGAAAACTGCTCATTAATACTGGTGCAAAAAGGATATAAATTGTGCTAAGTCAAATGTTGCTAACCTTTGGGGACCTTGATGCATCTCTGAATAGAAGCATTTCTTGAAAGAAAATAAGTAAAAAGAAATAGCCCCATGTTGATATTTTATTGAGTTTTATACTGCTCAAGATTTGGGATAAACTAGAGGTATGATTCATTAAAGCAATTTAGACCATTATCAGTCCTTTGCAAAAAGGGATTTTTATCCAGAAACAGTAGATGCTATATGTCTTCCTTTTGCATGATTTGATTCTTCCTGCCCTCACCATAAAACACATTTTTTCCCTAAGTATTATTTGTCACTGTACTCTTTTTTTTTTTTTTTTTCCCCAGAGCTCTACCTTCTAAGTTGGAGATGCTTTTGTACCACTTCTTAATTCACATCACAACATTGTTAACTAGATTTGTGGAAACTTAGTAAGGTAAGAAGTAAAGTAAGTAACAGAAGTGATAAAAGAACATAAGTGTATTTTTTTCCCAAATTAAATTTCCCCAGGTTTCTCCAGATCCTCCTTGATTCTCCTCAGTTAAAGAAGGCAGCAAGAAGATAACTAGAAGGGCTTGACCAGAACAGAAGGTGCTTGTCCTAATAGCTTCATTCTGATGCAAGAGAGAGAGAGAGACAGCAATATATGTAGGCCCTGCTTCCACAGAATAAGTTGCAAAAAAGTACATGCTTGCCTCCTTACCTCCTCTAAGGTGGTAAGTCTTCTACTTTTTCTTCCTGTTACAACCTCATTCTTCAATATCAGCCTAATTCTGAAACAGCTTATTTTTTTATTCATGCTTTAATTTTCCTATCATGTTTTCAAGAGCCAGTAAAATTCTGAAACAGACAGAAAATGCAAACCAGATGTCTATTTAAGGCCACAGGCAACAACATACAGTAGACTCAATTTTTTTTCCCTGTAATTTCTCTTTTCTTTTCTTTGGAAGTAGCTACAGATAAGTAACCAACTCAAACAATAGCAATGGAAATGATGGAAGAGATAATAGAATAGTATATTCAAATACAACATCCTTCATTTCTTCCATTTAGTTGAAGAACTATTCCAGCTGGTTTTACTGTGAAATTTTCCCCCCAAAAAGCAAATGAATACAGGCTAAAACCTCAGGTAAATTTTATTGAATAGATGGAAAAATGCCTTGATATAAAAACAAAACAAACCAAACCAAACCAAAACTAAACAAAACAAAACCAAAAAACAAATATTGGAAACATGCTAAAGTACTGTGGTAAAATATTGTGTGCCCACTGTAAGCCTCCCAAAGTCATTACACTCTGTTCAATACAAGCCTGTCAACTCCCAGCATATTATTTGTTTGTTGTTCTCACCAGAACCCATAAATAAAAAGAAACCTACTCTAACCACTATGTCTTCAGGAAGACATCTCCTTCTAAGAGTAATCCTTCAAAGTTACCTCTAGAGTTGATGAGCCAGGTTTGACTTGGTTCCGATCATAAGCTTCTTCAGTCTCTTAGAAACATCTAAAAGCTTAGTTATGAAATATAAGATTCACTAATTTGGATTATTTGTAGAAGAGTCTACCATGTTCAAGTGATAAGGTTTTCACTGAAATTTAGTTATGTTATAATGAAACTATATGCATAGTTACTTCCATATCACAGTACAGTCAGATTTTACAAGGCCCATCTTTAATTATGCAACTGTTTCTTGGGTACAGTTTGGGTTCTCCCTTTTCTCAGATGCTGCTTTCTCTCAAAGAATAAACTCTATGCTTTAGCCTGAGTAGTACAGTCATCACTTTATAATTAGAAGATTAAAAAATAAAAGTATATAAGGACATGTATTCTAGCCAAAAGACTAATTTATTCTGTATCACTGATGGCCCTAGGATATTTCTAGTTGTACACTCTTGAGTGTTGGCTTCCTAGAGAACATAATTTAGAGACAGATGCTTATAAGAATAGCCTCTGTCTTTCAGATGGGAAAGCTTTGCAAGTTACACAGATGAGGCCTTATATCGCCCACCTCATTATCACACTAATAGATGGGGAAGAGGGCTACCAGGAAGGTGATTGTAGAATTCTAAAAGATTGTGATAACCTTGAGATGCAGTCAAAAGCTGAAAGTGAATTTTCATAAGCAGGATTTATGTACTCTTAGAGAAAAATATAGGCCTAATACTCTCTGACATAAACCACAGCAATATCTTCTCAGATCCACCTCCTAGAGTAATGGCAATAAAAACAAAAATAAACAAATGGGACCTAGTTAAACTTAAAAGTTTTTGCACAGCAAAGGATACCATAAACAAAATGAAAAGACAACCACAGAATGGAAGAAAATATCTGAAAATGAAGTGACTGACAAGGGATTAATCTCCAAAATATACAAACACCTCCTGCAGCTCAATATCAAAAAAACAACCCAATAAAAAAATGGGCAGAAGACTAAATAGACATTTCTCCAAAGAATACATACAGATGGCCAAAACACACATGAAAAGATGTTTAACATCACTAATTGTTAGGGAAATTCAAATCAAAACTGTGAGGTATCACCTCAGACAAGTCAGAATGGCCATCATCAAAAAGTCTTTGAAAAATAAATGCTGGAAGGGTTGTGGAGAAAAGGGAACACTTTTACACTGTTGGTGGGAATGTAAATTGGTGCAACTACTATGGAAGAGAGTATGGAGGTTCCTCAAAAAACTAAAAATAGAACTACCATATGCTCCAGCAATCCCACTTCCAGGCATCTATTCATAATTCAAAAAGATATATGCACTCCAGTGTTCATTGCAGCACTATTTACAATAGCTAAGACATGGAAGCAACCTAAATACCCATCAAAAGAGGAATGATAAAGAAGATGTGGTACATACATACAATGGAATATTACTCAGCCATAATAAAGGAATGAAATAATTCATGTTGCAACAACATAGATGGACCTAAAAAATATCACACTAAGTGAAGTTAGTCAGACAGTGAAAGACAAACATCATATGATATCATTTATATGTAGAATCTAAAAAAAAGATACAAATGAACTTATTTTCAGAACAGAAACAGACTTATGGTTACCAGAGGGAACAGGTGGGGTTCAAGGGAGGAACGGACTGAGAGTTTGGGACTGGCATATACACATTGAGATATATGGAATGATTGGCCAGTGGGGACCTGCTGTATGGCACAAAGAACTTTACTCAATACTCTGTGATAATCTATGTGGGAAAAGAATCTGAAATAGAATGGATATGAGCATATGTATGACTGAATCACTTTGTTGTACAGCAGAAATAATCACAATATTGTAAATCAACTATACTTCAATAAAACGTTAAAAAGTGAAAATAAAAAGTAAGCAATATGTGCACAGCATACAGGCAAAAATGGAAGTAATATTTTCACATCTATTTCTTAAAGCTAAAGCGACTACTTGAAGCCAAAACTCTTTCAGAATGAATGAAAAATATGCCTGGTGAAGTTCTTCAAATCAATTAATATGTGATCTAGAATGGAGTACAAGTTATTGCCAATGTAAAATATGTGTGATTACTTACAACCTAAAGGAGAAATCAACAGCATCAGCTCAGGTTCCATGTGCCTTTCTTCAGGTATCATATTATGATTTTGTTTCATACCTGGATGTAGCATCCCCAGTGGAAAGAATATCAAGCTGCCCCACCTAATCTGAGCTGCTCCGGTTGGTGAATCTTTCCATAGTGTTTCCCATAGAAGACCTTTTCGTTTTCCAAGAGGAGGCTTAAGATCTCAGGGGATTATAACACCATAATGTTCATCCCTAAGCCCCCATCAAATTTCCATTTATTATCTACAAAACCATTTAAAGAAAAATTACATACTTTTTAAGGAAAAGATGAGTTATTTTTTAAAATGTGTTCTTGAAATGCACATAAGAAAGAACAATACTCACAAATACGCTCATGGAAGGAATAAAGGAAAACATGCCAATGTCTTAAAAGAACACTTCAAAAAGGACCAAGCCAGACGTAAGAGAACTAGACTTGACGGGCAGCAAGTGTATTTGTGTTCTGGGATAGCCAGAAATGCATTTTTTCTGGAACAGTTTTATAGCTAAATAAAACTTTTTCAACCCTGATTCACATTATTTTTGCTCTATTACTTGAACTTCATTTTTTTCTCCTTGTCATTGGCCAAAGCGCAATCATTTATTGCCTTGATAAGAATTTGGAACATGCAACTGAGGTCCATATTCAGAAAAGAAATTGCATGGTAAAGGGAGTCAATAGAAAATTCATAGAGGAAATTCCACTATTTTGGCTTCTACTTCATGGAACCTTACAACTTATAACTTAGAAACCACAGACCTACATACAGAGGTATAATTGGCTCTGCTCTAAAGCACTGTTTACTTTACCAAGCATGTGACCCAGAAAGATTATTGCCAAAACATGTAGCTCCAGAAAGTGGAAACATTGTTAAAAGGGAATGCATTTAACATAAAAAGTAGACAGCTTCTTCCCCAAGAGATGTATTTTTATGCAGAAATGGAAAACAGTACATATATACAGCAAATCCTTATTTATTTAGCATTAACAGGGTAAACCACCATGTTTCTCAAAAACAAAGCTGTTGAAAAATATGACATACTTTCTCACTTTTTAAAACATGTATTTTGTTTTATTTTGCATTTCTCAAGACGTTTGGGGTTAATTAGTCTACAGTGATATAGAGGTTACCGAAGAATGCTCTATATCTACAGAGTGTAGTGTTGTGAGGACTTTTGTCTGTTTCTAACAGTTCTTCACCACCCTATTGGCCAAGTTGTCATCTCTCCTCACTATGTGGGAAAGAGTCTAACAGACTCTGTTAGGGTCTACTAGATCCACTCTCTCTCTAATTGAGTGTTCTGATCTGCTGCAAGCCCAGAAACCAGATAAAGAGGCTTGCTAAAAGTAAACTTACACTAAGAGTAAATAAACGCTAAGTAAGGATTTTTTGGTGGTGGTGGTGAAGACCTTAATATTTTGGTTACTGGTAAGCCTTCCTAAGCCTTACTTTTTGCTTCTTGACAACTTCCTGAGCAGTAAAATGTGCCACTTTACTTTCACAGAAAGTGAGGTGTTGTATGGTTTGCCTGTTTGTGGGTTGTGTTGTTACTCCAAACAAATGTCGTCATTCCAATAATTTTCCGTCTTAAACTATTTAGCAGCAGATCTTTCCTATCACACCACACATGTACTCCTGACTGTGATGACCTTCTATCAACAAACTAAATTAAGACAGAACACATGTAACAGAGATGAAGGCAATGTTCTCACACCTTTAGAAGAGACTGAGGTAAATATTTGGTTTCAGGTCATAGTCTGAATTAATATGTGGGCAGTCCCAGGTGAGATGAGGACACAAACACATTCACACCATGTACATGCACTCATGCACAGACTGACCCTCAGACACCGGGGTGGCTTGTTATTCTAGCAACTAAATCCAATTCCCTCATCTAACCTCACTGGCTCAAGACTGACTATCTTTACTTCTCCCATCCTACCTATGATATGTTGTATGGATGGCTCTTCGCTCTTGGATGTTACTAGGAAAAGTAAAAGATTCACAAAACTAACAAACAGATGATGCCATCAATGCATTTCGACAAAGTAAAAAAAAGCAAAACAGAGCAGTGTTTTAAAAATAGCATATATCTCTGGTTCCCCTGAAGAAAATTTAAAAATCTCATGCTAACAATCTATTCACTTTTACTCCACTCTTAGAAATGGCTCCCTTTTCACATTTCTGCCCCCTCCCTCCTGTTTTTTTTTTAATTATTTTTATATTTTTTAATCATGAGAATATCCTGTTCCTCTCTAGCCAATTTTGAAAATAATTTTCAGGCAATGGGATGATTAGAGGCTGCATCATTACCCTGGAGAAAAATGAAATACATTACACTGGCCATTATCATCATGCCAAAAAGGAAGAAACACACTTAAATAACTGCTGAGTCTAGACATAACCTTCATTGCCTAGACAGCTGCTGTCCAAGCAGAGATTTTCTCATCTATTTATCTTCAAATATACATTAAAAGCTCAGTTTGATTTTTATTTCTGAAGATTATATCTAATCACTACCATCTTGGAGCACAGATCGAAGACATCACACCTATTACAATGCTGATCGTTAGGCTGGGACAGATCTGCATCTGCTCCAAACTGCTGCTCAGAATCCCTGACAGGAGGAGCATTATCTCTGCTAGAGAGAGGATGAACCAGTGTTGAAGCTCCTAAATACTTGGAAAAATTCAGGACTAACTCTGAGTTACTTGCCCACATTTTCGTATTATTGTAGATATCAATTAGTCACCTGCCCTAAGAGACTTAATACCAGCATGTAGACACTGACCCATGCTGAGGACTTTGCACTCCTCCCCACTCTCCCAAATCCACCCCTTCACTCACTGGCTAATTTGACTATGACTTAGAAACTAAATGAGAGAGCTTAACTTTTTAAGGAAAAGGATTATCAATTTTCCTTGATGCTCTCTTCATTCATTATACACTCATTAGTACGGAGCACAAAGGCTCAAGGACAAGGCACAGAGATATTTGCACATTCTGCAGTAAAATGCAGGAATAACCTAAAAAATTGATGGACTTTGGGTAAAGTTTTAAAATAGGTGAATTGCTTTCGTAGCTTCCTCTTGTCTCCTTATTTGTCCACTAAATTTCTTTCTTCGCCAAAGACAGGGAAACCATATGTTTCGCCTAAAGCTTTTGTCTGATACTTAATTTCTTTTGACCCACCTATTTTTTTATTATTTTTTTTCTTTTTAGGGCTGCACCTGTGGCATAAGGAGGAGTTGAATGGGAGCTGCAACTGCAGCCTACACCACAGTCTCAGCAACGCCAGATCCGAGCCACATCTGTTCTTGTCAATGCTGGATACTTAACCCACTGAGCGAGGCTAGGAATCGAACCTGCATCCTCATGAACACTCTGTTCGGTCCTTAACCCACTGAACCACAACAGGAGCTCCTCAACCCACATATTATGTTCATCATCCACTGAAACTACCTCCGCTCTTGACTCCAACAGGCTCCTGCTTTACCTTGGCACGTCTCTTTCTCTTCTCTCTTTTCTCCCTTTCTTTGTTTCTTCCCTCAGTATCTTCTGACTTCCACTCTATCTAACCCCTTTATACATTTTACATCTTTGTTAACAAGACAGAGTATCAGCACCAAGTGGGAAAACAAAAAAAGATTTGTGGAAAGGAGGAAGAAAGGGAGAGTGAGCAGGAGGCAGAGAATCAGCTCAAACACAACCTGATTTCCCAACCCAGAACACCTACGTTCACAGACCTTTCTTCCACTCCAGCTGCAGGATACGGACAGTAGAAACAGAATAATATATTAGGAAAGTGAACATATTGAAAAAACAGATTTTGAGATTTTTCTCTACTCCTTTTACTTCCAAGAAAATAGAAGACAGAGGTCTTGATTGTTTGACTAAGTTTATTTTGTCAAAATTTTAGAGCTGAGAGCATCCAGCTCCCATCAACTGGTGGCTAATTAGCTCTTTTGGTTTCCATTTATGTGTGATCATCATTCATCATATTCTTCAATTCTCTGAGGTCTGAGTCCTCTACTGTGACTGCATATTTCCTTTTTCTATTTTGCAAAGAGCCACCTTTCTTCCGTGAGACCAAAACCAGCCACACTGCAGGCCATGTCGAGGCCCTCTCTTCTGCTTTCTGCTTTCTGGAGTCAGAACTCCATCAGCCTCCCTCCATGAAGGCACACCTGTGCCACACTGGCCTGAAAATGACTGAGTGGTCCCTTCAGCACCCAAGGCCTATTCATATTATTTTTTCCTACTCCACTTCCCTTCTCTTGAAGTAGTTTTGTGTCAAGAGAGCAGCTGCTATTACAACTAATCATCTCAACATACCTCATCAAACTGAGGAAATCACACAGCATGCTCCAGCACCTCAAGAATAGAAATGATCCAGTTTTAGGATAATATAGTTAATAATCACCTCAGCTTCAATTAAGACATCCACCAAGAGAAGCCTTTTTTTCTGTTTAATCATCTTTTCTTTGCATTAGTAAGTTATTTCTGGCAGGAAACCCAGAGATTGTTAAGCTGCTGCATTTCCTTACTTCATTTCTAAGCAGTTTCACCTGGACTGGATTTGTGACATACCATACCAAAAAACCCCTCAAAATATCTTATATCTCAATGTAATATTTAAACTCTGGAATGAATTGAATCTCTGAACACAGCATTAGAGGAACTGACACCATAAGCTCAATATTTTAGAGGTATATTCGTTTTAATCTCTTATAAATCTAGTTACCAGAAACACCTTGGGAGCCCAGTCCACTAGTGTCCCATGGTACCAGTGCAACTTAAAACTGGTTCCACTGAATCTCATGTCATTCTGCTTCATTAGGATAAGATAAAAGGCAAAATTGTCTCATTACTCAGCTCTGAAGAAGAAAATCATTTATTAGAGAGATGGTTTTGACTTAACTAAGAAATTACTGCAGCCTGTCACAATTTTTTCTCCTGTTGTTAGTAATTCTGGGCATTTATTAGTGATAATATTTTCATTGATTGCTAATGAAAAGATTTCATTTCTTAAATCTTCCACTTGTGCTGCATTGTGAAATGTTGCTTGAGGGTTTGAAGTGTTTCTTAACTCCTAAAATTAGAAATCACTCTGATTTGAATGAAGAACAGCTCTGTTTCATTCAACAGTGATTCTTTGTATTGAAACATATTTCCATTAGTGCAGTAATAGAAACTTGAATATGAAGATTAATCAAAATAGATCCTAAGCCTTAAAATAGAAAGCAGAAGATGCTATTTACAACCACAATCTTCTATATCTCTAAACCATCCAGAAATATTACAAGAGAAGAAACTAGGTTAAGATGGCTGACTGAAGCCATTCGAATTTGTCAGAATATATAGAGAGTTAGCTAAGTATTCCAATAAATTCACCTTAAAATATATCCAGATCACCACTAAGAAATACTGTCAATCATGAAGCATAAATGTGGATGAATCTGTGAAAATAGAAACCAAGATAAAACCAGCAGAGAAAATCATAGATAACACCCACTCAGGCTGGAACTGCTGCAGAGGTGAGAGTGGCTCTAGGGTTGTCCAGAATTTTTCAGGGATTCATGAGATACCCCAGGGAGTTTACTGGAAATAAGAAATTGTGTTAGAAGCAAAGACACTGCTTAGCTCCTTTTTTCTTTCACATTTCTGTTGAGCAACTGGTGTAGAAGCACGTGTCCATGAAGAAGAGTAGTAAGGATGGCTGTAACCAACCTAGTTATGAACTACCAGAAGGCAAACCATGGGTAAAAGCCACACATTGTAACTCTCACACCCACCCCACTGCATTCAGTGCAGATGGCCTCTGGTTATCAGAAGAGCCTCCAGCAACAGGGAAATAGAGACTCTCATATAAAGATGAATACATAATTGAGAATCACTATGTGGTTCAGGAAAAACAACACTGAAAAATAAACACAGATGACAACAACAACAATAAACCCCATCCCCCCAGAATAGGAGTACTTCAACAAAAAGAAGAAACTTTAAGGACAATTGATATCTTCAGAGAGAGATGAGAAGATAATTCATTCAAGAAAAAGAAAACAAGTAGAAAGCATTAATGTTTAAAATACGATGATCAGAAATGTAATTAGCAAAATGACTAAATAGCATAATGGGGCAAAATCATGGAACTGGAAAGTAAAGGAAGTGTAGAAGAAAGGTTCAGAGACATGAAGAATGCAATAAGTGATCAGAGAGGCTACATATAGGAAATAGTTAAGAAACTTAAAAAGTCTCAAAAGTCCTAGAGAAATGTCTTCAGTTTAAAATGGCCCCATAAATACCAAGCAGGATATTTGGTAAACTGCTCCGTCCTCCCAAAATATCATCCTGCAATTTCTGAACATGATAAAAACTAGCCAGTTTTCATTAAGGAGAGATTTATCTGTCTAGAAATCTATAGGATTTATGAAGATTTAAAAAAGTAGTAAAAGTAGTTCCCGTCGTGGCTCAGTGGTTAACGAATCCGACTAGGAACCATGAGGTTGTGGGTTCAATCCCTGGCCTTGCTCAGTGGGTTAAGGATCTGGCGTTGCCGTGAGCTGTGGTGTATGTAGCAGAGGCAGCTTGGATCCCACATGGCTGTGGCTCCGGCGTAGGCCGGTGCCTACAGCTCTGATTCGACCCCTAGCCTGGGAACCGCCATATGCCGCAGGAGCGGCCTAAGAAATGGCAAAAAGACCAAAAATAAATAAATAAATAAATAAAAAGCAGTAAATTATAAATTTAGATTAACAAAATAAACAAGCTTAATTTAGTGTAGGTATGTAGACCTCTCTCTTGAATATACTTAAAGGAAAATACATTCTAACTTTAGAAAGAAATAAACAAGAGTTCATTGACTTTCTGATGTTTTGAATAGTTGCTAACTATTCAATTGTATGACCCTCAAAACCTTAAAATGCATAAGTAAATGAAATAGGAAAAGGCTTAAAATTTAATTAGCATAATCCTAGAGAATATGGAAACAACACAAAAACTTAGAATTCAACATTTGAATGGTTCTTCCAGGAAACACATACACACACAGGTTATCTTTTCTAAAAACATTCTCCACACAGAACACATTGTTCTCTTTGTCTTGACTAGGTTTCCTAGACCAAAAGGAAATATTGCCACAAACAAAAATCCTACATAGAGACAAAATATTTATGATAAAGTAAGCCACTCAAAGAACAGCTAGGCTCTCTGACTAAAGCAGGAATGGAATACAGGCTGATGGACTACACGATGACGATACAACTGATAACATGGGTACGATTTACAGCCACAAACTGCTCTAGCACAACTGCTCTGGACTCTCCCCACAGCGGAATTCAGAGTGGTTAGATCTTATCAGAATTCCAGTGGTGTAAGCTCCTACTGAGATGTGGATATGAGAGGAGAAATTCAGAGGGGCCAGTCTGGAAATCAACGAGCTCAGGACTCCAGCGTTTTATATCAGGCCTTCTTGATTGGACCTCCTTCTCTAGGCCTCCCTGGAGGAAATGGTTTTGTAGCTTTCCAGGGCTTCTGCATTACAGGAGACAGAGACTTTAAAATGTATGCACTACCAGAATGCCCCAGCAGCAGGTACATCGATTTTAAGTCAGTGTGAGGGAGTAGGAATGGAAATCATAATGGAGGAACCAGAAGGGGTGGCCGGCTTTCTAAGTGCCCAGGTTCCTGCACTCCTGGGGTTTTCACCAACCAGTCTGCCCGGGAGAATCACAGGTGCAGCATTTCTCTCTAAATCTCAGTTTGCAAAATAACCAAACCCACAGACTGGTCAGAGAGGAGTGAGTGGTATATAGGAAAGCTGTACTTTGCATGTGTTGGTGTCTTTTCTCACAAACATATAGGGTAGTTGCAGACACATGAGGTTTTTAAATTCTCAATAAGTGAAAAATAGGCGATCACTGGAAGCATTTTTTAAATTCTGAAATGGCTCTAATAGAGCAAATTGAAGGGAATATATGAAATATAATAACCATATAATATTGTACTATAGTAATACAATGTACATTATATATTAAGAAATATATTAATATACTATATAAAATAATTTTACACCTTATTCATAAAGGTAATGGAGGACCAAAAGCAATACCAAAAGTTGGGGGTATTCACTGGGATCCCTTAAAAAGATAAGTTTGATCATAATAGAATGAACTCAGAAAAGCCGTATTATTTTTGAAATTGTCCTAGAAGTTTTATGAAAATGAGAATCATCACTAACTATGAATGTCTCAGTTTCTCTAAACATAAAATGTATAATATATATATATATAATATATTAAAAAATTCTCAAGATCAGTCTGAAATGAACTATAAGAGAAAAATGGGGGAAATGCCAGTAAATTCTAATAAGGAAGTCTCATTAAGCTAAGATGCTTAGGTAAATCCCCAAAAAATAACTATAAAGGCCTCTGAGCACTGTTTACCAGGTCAGAGTGAAATTCATTCACACCATTGATATCTCAGGGTGATTTTCTTGGCTTAATTATGTCAGGAAGAGTTATTATTTTTCACTTAGGGTAAGCATAAAAAAGAACACTAAAAATCAAACTTAGAGACTGACTAAAAAAGGGAGAGTAAATAAAGTACAGAAATATGAACAAGTATACAGATAAAGCCCAGGTGTAAATTACTGAGATTTCAAAAAATTCACATTCAGGTATTTCAACAAAAATCAAATCCATAAAGAAAATGGAAAATTTTCACAAGACACAAGAAGAATATAGCTAGAAATGACAGAAATGACTGAAAAAATAATCAAATACAAAATGGAAAAACAATAGAAGCCTACAAGTTGGTATGTTAAACTCAGCTATAGCCTAGGTCTTGAAAGTCAGGATGAAGACAGTGATCTTGCAGGGAGAAGAAAATCTCACAAAAGAGAAATCATTTTTTATCACCAGCGTAAAGTAGGATTCTGCCAGCACAAGAAGGGTCTCAAGATAGAATTCTAACATTGCTCTATCTCCATCTTCCTGTAACCATTTAGTTCCACTTTAAGAACTCAGTGATATATCATGACCATAAAAACGGGAGGCTGTTTTTTAAGCAAGAAAAATCAACACTTGTTCTGCCTTACAATTGGATTCCTTACTCAGGCCCCCAATAGGGAGAAAACAGGGTGGTATGACTGTTTCAGTGGCAACATCTCTTTTTCTCTATTGCATTTTTTTCTCTCCTTCCTTCAATAAGAAATGATTGTTATACAAGGACATTCATCTGTCACCTGGCCTTGGGCATGTGAGTGATTCCACTTACCCAACTTTCAAACCTCTCTCCTCTTCTCCCCTGCAGGATGGTGCGCTCTCTGCCACCCTAGCATGTTTTACCAGTGCTCTGTATTCTGCAAATCATGTTCAGCCGTGTTAGAATTACAATACTGCCTTTGTTAGCCCTCGGCTAAAGCTCTAAGCCTGAGGTTGGCATGATAAAATGTTCTTTAAAAAGAGGTGAGGCAGGAGTGGAAAGGAAAGCAATTATCACACACAAAGTTGTCAACCATGTACTGGGATGCACTGATGGTCCCTTTACAGGATGCCGCACTGATTCCACCCAAGTGTAGGGATGTGGCATTTTAAAAACTGAGGAACCGGCCAGCTAACCGATAAGGTTTTGTTTATATGGCAGACTTGGAGGGTTTTATTGCCTTTTGAAAGAAAAAAAATTATCCACAATCACATCTGGTATCTAACTTTTATTTTAGGGATAAAGACTGGCAGTTAAGATAAGGTATGAGTAAATGTTACGTCATAAGGGAAAAACAGAAAGATTGCCCCACATTGCCCGGTTTATAAGCGTCTTTCCTGTTTTCACGTAAACCCACTGCTGATAGCAGCAAGAGGGGAGGAATAATTAGTAAAGAAAACCTTATCTAAAGCTTTCCTGCTTTATTCAGAAATATCTAGTTTTCTGGGTGAACACCTGGGTGTCAAGAATTATGAGGAACATTCATTCTCCCTTGTATCTGCTAAATGCACTACTTGGACACTATGCAGATCAACTTAAGTCTGTTTTTCTTTTGCTTAGAAAAGATAATCCATTTTGAGCATCTTTATATGAAACAATTCAAACAACTTATTTTCTGCTATGACATCACTATATATGATTAAAGTGATTATAGTATTATATTTAAATTCAGCAGGATTCACATTCTTATCTAGTTTTCTACATCCATGTAAGTAAACAAAAACAATATTAAGGAAATGCTCCATCAAAAATGTCCTGCAGGGGATTTCCCATTGTGGCTCAGTGGGTTACGAACCCGACTAGTATCCATGAGGACACGGGTTTGATCCCAGGCCCCACTCAGTGGGTTAAGGAGCTGGTGTTGCTGTAAGCTGTGGTGTAGGTGACAGACGTGGTTTGGATCCTGCATTGCTGTGGCTATGGCATAGGCCAGCAGCTTCAGCTCTGATTATACTCTAGCCTGGGAATTTCTATATGCCGCAGGTGTGGCCACTTAAAAAGCAAAAAAAAAAAAAAAAAGAGAGAGAGAGAGAATATCCTGCAGGAGTTCCCACTGTGGCACAAGAGGATCGATAGCGTCTCTGCAGCTCCAGTTCACAGGTTCAATCTTCGGCTGGCACAGTGGGTTAAAGGATCCAGCAATGCTGCAGGGCGTAGGTCACAACTGTGGCTTAGCTCTAATCACTGGCCCCGGAAACTCCATATGCCTAAGGGCAACCAAAAAAAAAAAAAAAAAAAAAAAAGAATGTCCTGCAATGTTCAGAGATGCACAAACTAAGGAGGCCTGAATAAAACAGGTACAGTAGGTGCTCTGCCTATCATAAACCCTTTCTTCTGAGAATTAATTCCGTCCACTGGGGAAGGACTTTAATAGGCATATTTAAAATATATGATCCTGGAGTTTCTGTTGTGGCACAGTGGAAACGCATTCGACTAGTAACTATGAGGTTGCGGGTTCAATACCTGGCCTGGCTCAGTGGGTTAAGGATCTGGCGTTGCTGTGAGCTGTGGTATAGGCTGGCAGCTATAACTCTGATTTGACCCCTAGCCTGGGAATTTCCATATGCCCTGGTGCAGCCCTAAAAAGCAAAAAATAAAATAAAATAAAAAATAAAATAATATATATGGTCCTGCAACCATGGCCACAGATGACTGGAACAAAATTAATGCCTGATCCAAATTGGCCCAGATTCTCTCTTCCCCAGAAATCTGTACAGATGGGATGTAAACCAAGGACAAGAGGAACAGTCAGTCAGTTAGTCCTCTTCCTCCTGCCACGTGAATGGAAAAGGAGATAAATCAGATCTTGGGAAAGAAGAACAAAAGAGCCCCAAAGACCAAAACAAGTAAATGAAATAGATGGCACTCCCTGCTGGTTTAAGGATCTGGCATTGTCACTGCTGTGAAGAGGGTTGCTGCTGTGGTAAAGGTTTGATCTCTGACCCAGGAGTTTCCCCCTGCCTCGGGTACAGTCCAAAAAGAAAAATATAAAAATAAATGAAATAGAAACAGAGAGTACTACTTGGACTCCTGAAAAACTCCCCAGCCTCTCCTGTTGACAACCCTGCTTCCTTCATCCCCCATGGATATTGTTCTGAAGCTCACTCATTAAACTTCCAGTTCATGATTCTCCATCTCAAAGTCTGTTTCTGATGATGAGGAAAACATAGACCTACAGCCTTCCAGGTATTATTTTTCCACTATTTACTACAAAACACATAAAGATCAATGTCAAGAATCTCTTCAAATTGGATATTATTATTACACAATCTATGTATTTCACTTTAAAAAGTTATGTTTCAAAAGCACAATTATCTGGATATACTAGAACATTTTGAATCATTTTAGATTGTTCCATCTTCAAAAGAAGAATGCACTGCTTTGCATTTGAAAAATCACGAGAAATTTTACTGCATCTGACCTTAACTCCCTTTTATTAGCTTAACTGCATGTTGAAACACATATGAAACACGGCATGTGGTAAGGCTTTCCAAAAATACTAATCATCTATCTGTAAAAACATTGCATCAGAGAATATGCAGTTACTGGCTTTATCTGAATGCTAAAATATGAATTAAACAGCTTTAGGTTTTTTAAGAGTGTAGGAAATCTCATATTTTCTTTGCTCTCCTCTTAACAATTATAGTCTCTCCTGAAATCCGAGAGCTTGGAGAATTAACATATTTTCAATTCAAACCTTGAAAACATCCATTTATGTCTTAGTGATAGAAATATATTGTAGTGGAAGATTCTCCTCCGCTATCAAGCACATTTTGTACAAGCAAAGGGAAAAGTCTTTAGACTCTTATCAAAAACTCAGGCCGTTCACCAAGAGCATACATTCATATTTTATTACTAATCAGGTATACTCTTATAAGACCTTAAATGGACTATGGTTATCGGAAATACTTTGTTTTGTTACTTCTTTCTCCTTGAGGGCTCAAAAATTTTTAGCAAAATTAAAACCTTTACAAAACTTCTGAAACAGCTTTTCTTTCCTTTAGGGGAAAATACCACTTTAATATGCAATTCTTTGATATCATTGATGTCTTTGATATGTGACATCATGATAGATGCTAAGAATATCGTATGAATTATCATTTTCCCTCTAGCATTTCATGGGATATAGGAGTCTGATTAATATTTAATCACTGTGAATGTGAACATAATTCTGTAGAAACTAACATATTGTCCATTTTAAATACATATGTCCTTTAGATCAGTGGCCAACACATTTGTTTCCTATAACATGTTTGCAAAACAAAAGAATGCCCCTCTCCCCCCAGGAAGAATGCCCTAAGTCAGAATAATGTTAAGGAGAATTTAAGGGCCATCATTTCAAGTTCCTGCATCTGAAATTGGTTAAAGCTCGGTATTATAAAAGTTGTAGATTGTTCTGACGTCTTCAAAAGCCATTTTATTATTTGGAAAGCATATTAACCAATTTAGCCTAATAATTGAAATGTTGATGCACTCTCAGCCTTTTAGCTAAAGCAGAGCAATTATTGGTAGTGAAAGCTTTATCACAGCTTTGCAGTTAAGTTTCCTGGCCTTTAAGCCTGTATCTCTTTCGGTTTCTGAATGAGGTGTTGTTTTAATAGTTATAGGGCCCATTTAAACATCATTTGATCAATTGTGATCATTGCCTCCTAAGCTGCCTTCCTCTCTCTCCTTCCTGACCATAGTGTTCCTTTAACTGCTGCTCTGGGTCTTTGGTTGAGAAACACTGCTCTTGGCAAGATTTGGATTTCTCTAGCACCATTTTTATTTCTATGCCTCTTTGCTATCCAGACTGCTTATCCCAGGGATAAATAGGAGTTCCCATTGTGGCTCAGTGGAAATGAACCTGACTAGTACCTAGTAATGAGGATGTGGGTTCGATCCCCTAGCCTCGCTCAGTGGATTAAGTATCTGCTATTGCTGTGAGCTGTGGTGTAAGTCAAGATGCAGCTCGGATCTGGCATTGCTGTGGCTGTGGTGTAGGCCAGCAGCTGTAGCTCTGATTCGACCCCTAGCCTGGGAACTTCCATATGCTGTGGGTATGGCCCTAAAATAAATAAATAAATAAATAAATAAATAAATAAATAAATAAATAAATGTCAATCTTGCTTTATCCTGGATCATAACACTACCCTGACCCATACTGGACAACAGACCAAAAGTTAATTACCATGATCAAGACAGAAAATATAGAGCCTCCACCTGTTTCTACACTGAGAAAATATTGACCCTGGCAACAAGGAACTGACCGGTTACGTGATGAATCTTTTAACAAGTGAGAGTTTTGTATATTACAGATACACTTGGCTAATTTGAGCCACTTGAATAAAGATCTGGTTCAAGAGCTTTGAGGTCTGAACCTCTTCCATAATGAGCCAATGAACCAATCTTTCTTTTCACTTCATGTCATGCCATTTTAGATTTCCATAGAATTATAAAATAGCAAGTATTTATTTTGCTTTTTCTCGCCTAAAGAAACCACCCCCACATACATACATACACACCTACACAAGGTATGTAAAGGTCAAAGAAAAAGGAATTTTTTTTCTGCCTATAAATAACTTTGATATATATGTTTAAAATTTTATTACAAATTCAACTTTTCCACAACCCTTTTATTAAAAGAAATCCCTTGAAATTCAGTTGTCATTGATCCTTGGTTCCTTTCTTAGTGTCAGAAATTTTTCAATTCAGAGTTCCCGTTGTGGAGCAGCAGAAACGAATACGCCTAGGAACCATGAGGTTGCCGGTTCGATCCCTGGCCTCGCTCAATGGGTTAAGGTTCCAGCATTGCCGTGAGCTGTGTTGTAGGTTGCAGACATGGCTTGGATCCTGCACTGCTGTGGCTCTGGCATAGGCCAGCAGTTGTATCTCCAATTAGAGCCCTAGGCTGGGAATCTCCATATGCTGCAGGTGCAGCCCTAAAAAGCCAAAAAAAAAAAAAAAAAAAGAAAGAAAGAAAGAAAATTTTCAATTCAATTTTTAATAGGGAAATTTTGCTTCCTGCCTTTTAGTGAAGTACCAGATCTGCAAACTTTTTAGATGTCTCACGGAATTCACCTATAGCCATTTCATGAATGTTGGAACAGTTACTGGACGCCCTTCAAGTCAATCAGGAGACTTCTCCCCACTGAAAGAGGGACCGTCCCATGCACATCAAAGAATGAGAATATTTGCCTTGCTGTCCCTTCTATTTTTCTATAACATCATATTTCATTTTCTATCTTGGCTTCTTTAGAGAAAAATTGCATGAATGGAGAAACTATTATTTCTCATCCACCTCTTTGGAAAAGCAGACATTTAAAAGTGTTATACTGATTAAGAGCATTCCTTTACTTCTCCTGTCAGATTTACTATCTCTATACAGCAGTTCTCTGAGCATGGTATGAAGCCTCAGAGGCTTGTACCCAGATGAAACAGCTACTCCTGGTGGAAGGAGCCTCATGTTCTCCACGTTTCTACCATGGCTCCCGGGCACAGTATCTGTGGACACAGGCTTCTGCAGACCTGTGGGGTTAGGTCTTCCTCTGGCCAATAAAGCATAATCTGACAAAACCCATTGATTCTAAAGTTCAGCACTGTTTTTCAACTTCTCAATCAATTCCCATCCTGTTTTTATATATATATATTTTAAAAAGTTTATTGTACAAATATTTAAGAAACACAGGTAAGTATGAAAATAAAAATCACCAATGGCTCCCAACCCAAAGATGACCTCTGTGGGTCACAACCTTAGATGACCAGAACTAAAATATAAATGAATAAAATATAAAAATAAAAATGGGAATTCCTGTCATGGCTCAGTGGGAAACGAATCTGACTAACATTCTTGAGGACACAGGTTGGATCCCTGGCCTTGCTCAGTGCGTTAAGGATCAGGAATTGCTGTGGTATAGGTTGCAGACTCAGCTCAGATCCCAAGTTGCCGTGGCTGTGGCGTAGGCCAGTGGCTACAGCTCCTAGGAACCTCCATATGCCGAGAGTACAGCCCTAAAAAGACAAAAAGAAAAAAGAAAAATGTTTATTTTTAAAGTTGATATCACACTATACCACAGTTTTGAAAAACGCTTTTGTTCATTTAATACGTTTTTATGTTTATCCATGAGATTTTAGAGTCCATGTCATGTTTTATTGTATAGATGTCCCTAAATTCCTTTAAATGTTCCCTTGCTTTTGGACATTTAAGTTTTCCTTTACAGACAGAGTAGAGATAATGCTACAGTTTGGAAATTCCTGTTACATATCCCTTTATAATTTTAAAGTATAAAGGATAAACTAGGCTTTATAACTCGAAAGATGATTTTTGCCAAATTGATCAGTGATTAATGGCACTTTTAGCACTGCTTGCTTGTATATTCAATATTGGGCAAATGAATCTTTGCATAAAGTGGAAGAGGTTAAAAGGAGGAGGTAGGGAAGGAAGGAAGAAAGAAGGCAGAGAAGGATCATTACTGACTGCAAGTGCTTACTGTACCACATTCTGCTGAAGCTTTCAACCCTTTAACTCATTCAGCGTTTACAATAAGCCTTGACTTGCCATCTTATGTTGAATAATTATTCACTCATTTTAAAGATGATAAATTTGAGGAAAGAGGTGATGAGGACCACAGATTATACATAGCTTGAGTCCCTTTATACCGAAAAGCTATATGAGCCTGGAGCATTTGCTTAACTTAGAGACTTAATTGCCTCATTTATAAAATGAATGAGATGTTCAGATCTGTTCAAGTTCAAAGAGTCTATGATCCTTAGTTTAATTGAAAGAATGCTGCCACTACCTTGAGGGGTCTTCACATTCCAATATGAGGAGACAAGACCACTTAGCCAAGACTTACCTGAGAAGGGACCAAACACACGTTCTGTACCACTAGCCAACACCTATCCTGCGAGTTTAATAAGATGAAGTTTGAGGAAGATAAGAGTCTTGCTGGAGAAAGTCATGGATGCCCTGTGGCAGTGTACCTCACATACACCCTCCCTCTCACCAGGCCTCTCGCCCTAGGGAGGGCAGGGTAAGGGAATCCTCCCCCTACCCCATGACCTTAAATTACATGACAGGAGCTTCCTGGGGGTGGTGCAGAGTAGCCCTTTGGTATTTAGGGTTTGGAGTAAAATAGTGTCTCGTTTTTGACAAGATCTCAGATAAAATTTTGCAGCAATTATGAAAGGGTAGTGTTTGTAAATACCTATGATCCTACAGGTAGGAGGTCAAAATTCTGGGTGTGTTTCCCAAAGTCCAAATGCAAAGCCTACTCTAGGGCTGTCTGCTTGGGCATTGCCAGGACAAGCCTGTCTCAGCGAAAAATCCAGAGTGGAGGTGGGGTAGGAGGATAATATTTGCAGGGGAGGTTCTTGCCACATGAAGGGATTAGTCTGGCTACTCAGGAGAAGATACTCATAGATGCTCCCACAAGATAAAATTTTTAGCTTTAAACACCTGCCAAGGTCAAGAGAAAGTAAGAGATTTTCTTAGCACTGACCTTGCCCCTTACCTCTGCTCCCTACCTGTTTCCAATCTTGGCGGGCCAGGGTGGCCTTGTGAGTGGAGGAGGGGAAGATACAACAGGGAAATAGAGAAGGTGCTAATCACATGCTCACTGCCCAGCAGGCTTACAGCCACAGTCCACCAAGCTGGGAAAAAAGAAGGAGATTTGGAGTTTGGATTTTATACTGGACTGAACATGCTAATTACCGAAATGAAGTTATCTTTTTTTTTTTTTTTTTTTTTTGTCTTTTTGCCATTTCTTGGGCCGCTCCTGCAGCATATCGAGGTTCCCAGGCTAGGGGTTGAATCAGAGCTATAGCCGCCGGCCTACGCCAGAGCCACAGCAATGTGGGATCCAAGCTGAGTCTGCAACCTACACTACAGCTCATGGCAACGCCAGATCCTTAACCCACTGAGCAAGGCTAGGGATCGAACCCGCAACCTCATGGTTGCTAGTCGGATTCATTAACCACTGCACCAAAATGGGAACTCCCTGAAATGAAGTCATCTTAATATGCAAAAAAGACTGGAGGATATTCTGGTCTCTGAGAGTGGCAAGAAAAGTCACCAAACCTACTCAACTCTTTATCCAAAGAGTGGTGAAAAACTAGTGCCCTAAGTAGATTAAGAGAGGCAGATGGAGGAAAAATAAAGTTGCTTTACTGTGGTATCCTATGGAGTCCCACCTCTTCCCACCAATAGGTTAATTTAGAAGATATCAAAGGGTACAAATCCCTCTCAGCTTGAGTATAAATATGCATATTGTTAATTTCAAACAGGTCTGGACCCGCCTGGGGAACTGGTGCAGTAGGCCTGATTGCAAGAATCTCTCTTCTAGGACACTCTAAGGAAGACAAATTAACCTGACAAGGAAAAATAGGCTTGACTCAGTGATAGAGCTCCCTCCATGCCTCAGAGCGAAGAGCTGACTCTAACATGGCATTTGCCAAAGGGATTATTTTGCTGCCCTCTCGAGATCATGAAGTTCATAGGAAGAGAATGAAAGAGAAGGCTGTATAAAAATGAAAGATTTGTCTCCAAAGTTTACTTTCCTCCCTCCCTGCCCTTGCTGTGGTTCACTGTGACTGAAGTAGCTACTTCTTGGCCACATGACTTGTTTGGGCCAATACAATGTGGACAGAAGTTAGAGTGTTTTCTGAGGTCTTAAAAGGTATCATGTGTTTTCATTCAGTACTCTTGAACTTCTGCCACTTCCATAAGAACATAGATCTGATAACAACCTGCAGCCTAAGTCCAGGTAATCCTGCCTGATTTCAGCAGAGCCAATGCCAACCCACCCAACCACAAGTAAAAATTAAATGATTACTGTGAGCCACACATGTTTTGGTGTTATTTGTTGGGCAGCATTGTCATGGTGAAAAGTAAAACCAATTAATACAAGCAATTTCTACCCAAACACTTTTGGATATTGGAGCACATAAAACACTGGAGTTCAAAGGAAGTATTCACCCCTTATTGAGCTACTGAACACTCAGAGCTGTGACACTTTCAGTGATTCAGGACGACCTGGGAGAGACCACAGTGCCTGTTGTCTGGAAACAGGTGACCACGGCCATGTTCTCATGGGTACTGAATGATAGCAATAGTGGAAATTTGTGTATGGAGATGCCTAAGAGACACACAGGAAGTGGGAAAGGAAGTGTGGAGTTCTCACAACTCCACAGAGCCATCCTGGACTAACTGTACTTGTGCATAACCAGGTGTGATACACAGGTGTGATTTCTGCCAAAGATGTACAGTCCTGCAATACCAGTCAGAGCCAGAAGCAAAGAAATCCAGGTTACAAACCCGTCATTGCAATGGACTTTCACTGAAAGAATCAAATTCAAAGTAGCATAAAAGATGTGGAAGGAGTAAGAAGGCATGAAATGGTACTCTGAATATTATGTTAGTTGACATCAACCTAGAAGAGTTTCCCAAACATGTCACGTAAGACTCTGGTGGTCCTCAAAATATAAATGTTGTGCAAAGAACACAGAATTCTAGACCCTATGGTGAAAAACATTTGGAATAAAAGGCAAAACAAAATTACACATTTATTAACCATAAGGAATTCTCCAAGCCTTTAATATACTCATGTCAATTGTGACTCTTGCAGGGAGGACCGGTACCCGGTACACAATAAAATTGAGGAAATATTCTAAGATTTAACTTGTAAGTGGGATTCAAACTTTTTTAGTGAAAATTTCATTTCTTCAATCCAATACATAAATCAAAATTGATGGACATTAAAAACACTTTTTATTGAAATTAAAATAAAAAATAACAGAAAAAAGGAGAAACGATTTCTCCAACAAAAGTTAAAAAATGACCCGAAAGTGATGGGAAAATTGTTACTGTGATGATGGGATAGATTCAAAATTTCCAAAATGTGAAAATATGGAATGGAATCAACAAAATGAAGTGTATGAGGATATTTATTTATTTATTTATTGTCTTTTTAGGGCCACACCCATGGCATATGGAGGTTCCCAGGCTAAGGGTCGAATCAGAGCTACAGCTGCCAGCATGTGCCACAGCCACAGCAACGCCAGATCCAAGCTGCAACCTACACCACAGCTCACAGCAACGCCAGATCTTTAACCACTGAGCGAGGCCAGGGATCGAACCTGCAACCTCATGGTTTCTAGTTGGATTCATTAACCACTGAGCCATGATGGGAACTCCAGAAATGTATGAGGATAAATGTAAAACTGCAATTCAGGGAATCAAATAACCAAGTTCAGATAAAGGAATGGAGATTAAGAGGAAAATGTCAAGACAGGTTCTAGTATAAGCCTGTGAGATTTATAATAAAGCTTAATGCAATCTTGTATTAATAAATGTGTAATGTCTAGATGAGAGATGGGGATACTTTTGGCACTGTATATAGTGTATGGCGCTTGGTTACATTAAATTCTTTCAGCATTTATCCCTCCTCTTCGTGTGTGTTGTTCAGCTTTGATAGAGCATTTTGAGAGTGTACAGTGAGGAAATGGAATGACTTCCAAAATACTGAAGTCAGGAAGCTAAGGGGTCTGGAAGCTGCAAAATAAAAGGCATTGCTGAAGAAAAAAGAAGTATTTAGTCTGAGAAGAGATGACTTCAGGAATTAATGTGTAATTTTCAAATATTTGAAATGCTATTTTTTGAAAGAAGGAGTAAACTTACTTCGAGAGACCCCAGAGAATAAAGCCAACGGCAATGAGTGACTATTATAGAGTCAAATTTTGATGCAATGCAAAAGGAACATTTACAATTTGGACTATTGAAAAATAAAAGTAGCCCTCTCACAGAGGAGTGAGGCTTTCATTCCTGGAGGTATGTAAGCAGAAGTGTAAGGTGGCCTTGTTGCAAAGGGATTTCTGTTTAGGGTTCTCTCTCTTTCTCATTCACTCTCTCGCCAAACTCTATCAATCTGTGAAGGCTTCTGATTACCACTTACCCAATGGTAAAACAATGTTCATAGAGTCCCTCTACTTTATCATCCAGAGGGGCATATGTGAGAAGCAATCCAGGTAAGAATTTTTCCACATTTACAAGAGCTTACTTACCTTGCCCACATAGTATTTTCTATGTGCCCCCTCAAAAAGTGAGCCCAGAAATAGCCAAGGTAATGTCTGAATGTGTGTTTATGTGAGCTTGCTCTTGCTCACACCTTTGTGATACTGTGTTGATGGTTGGGTGGGTTGACGGTGGGTTGATAAATAGAGACATATGCAGAGAGAGGAAGCAAGAAGAGAGAGAGCCATAAAGACGAGAGAGAGAGAAAGGAGATAGAAAGAAAGAAGGAGAGAGAGAATGCAGCCAAAAGGGTAAATATTGCCATTTAATCTGCACATAACTAGAGTCCCCATCTTCTAGAAGAATGGGATAATTTTTCTCCCTTTGAGACACTGCATGTTCAAAAACTCCTTCCGACATATAAAAAGTGAAGCACTCAGGCACAGTCCATCAGCCATATAAATTAAAGAATACTGAACTATTTAGCAGAATATGTAAGATGAAGCTTAAGCTTCAAGAGCATGGGCATACATGATGAGGGGTTTAAGGAGGAAGAGGAAGAAGAAAATGCTCAAGAAGATGACTGGATGTGGTGGCCTGCCCTCTGTGGGCAAAGCTGGGGACATGAGCAAAGACAGGGAGTCCAAGAGGCATCTGGGGCAGTGATGAGACAATTATTCTTGATTTACTCCGCAAACGCCAGCCTCAGTCAGCTGCACATGCAGTCTCAAGAGGGTGGGCCATTGGAAAGTGAATTAATCTGGGTGGTATCCAGTGTGGGTTGATGGTAGGCATGAAGGTAACAGAATGCCCAAGAGTTGGGAGCTTGGCAGACACCAAAGAGTAAAGCAAGAGAAGAAAATAATAAATGGAAATCTTACAAAGAGCCTTAAAATATTAAGATGGCAACAGAATTTCTGAGCTTTCTGGTCTTATAATAGAAGTTGGAGCATTTTTATTTAAATCCTAATGGTTAAGGTCACCCCTGCAGACTAGAAGATTTAGAATTGGCAAATGTGTTTAATTGTGGGAAACAAAGACGAGGCACCACTATCAGCAAATGGGCTGACAATTTTGTCAGCCTTCCCTAAACTCAATGTGTAAGTGAGCAACCATTAGTGAGCGACCTTTAGTGGTCCTGCTCAGCGACTGGTCAGCATTGCAGTGGGCCCTTCCCCGCAGCAAGTGACAGTTAGTGAGTGACCGTTGGCCCCTCCCCCTCCCTTTCCTTTGTATAAAAGGAGCCTGAATTTAGACTGAGGCAAGATGGGGTTTTTTTGGAGACACTAGTCTGCCATCTTCTAAGTCTGCTAGCTCTCTGATTAAAGTCACTATTCCTTGTCCCCACTCATCTCTGAATTTATCGGTCTGTCCTGCAGTGAGCAGAGCAAACTTGGGTGAATTTGCAAGGTAATCAGTGTCCACTCTATAACAGTTTGTAGGCCCAGGCTTATGGTTCATGCATTGTTAAGAACTGCAAGTGAATGAAGAAAACCCAATACATGCCATTCATATTTTTGAGGATCTTTGCTTTGCTAGTTAAGAGAGTTATTTTAAAAAATGAAAATTGGTGCAGACATGAGGGAAAACAATAGTTTCCCCCCAAAATTAGAAATAGAACTAGCATATGATTTAGTAATTCCACTTTTGGGTGTTTTTCTGGAGGAAATGGAAACACTAACTCAAAAAGATATATGCACCCCTATGTTATTATTGTAGCATCATTTACATTAGCCATGACGTGGAAGTAACCTAAGTGCCCAATAATGAAAAAAATCTTTTTTCAATATATATACAACATGTATATGTATACAACGTGTATATGTATATGTGTGTATATATATATATACACACACACATATAATGGAATATATCACAGCTATAAAAAAGCAGGAATTCTTGCCACTTGTGACAACATTGATGGACCTTGAGGGCATTATGCTAAGTGAATTAAGTCAGAGAAAGACAAATATTGTATGATCTCACTTATATGTGGAATCTAAGACAACGAATGAACAAAACAAAACAATACAGAGGAGAGATTGGTGGTTGCCAGAGGTGGGGTGGGGGTGGGGGATGGACAAAATGGGTAAACAGGGTCAAGAAGTACAAACTTCCAGCTGTAAAATAAATAAGTCGTGAGAATGCAATGTAGAGCATGGAGACTGTATTGCATATTTGCTAGGAGATTAGATCTTAAAAGTTCTCATCACAAGAAAAATAAATTTGTAGCAATGGGAGATGATGGATATGACTAAAACTTATTGTGGTGATCATTTTGCAGTATACATGTGTATTGAATCATTGTGTTGTACATCTGAAACCAAAATAGGTCAATTACACCTAAATAAAAAAATAATAAATTGAATTATTTTGCGGATAACTATTGTTATTGTTTTTCCCAATTATTGATATTATGAACCAAATATTCAGAATTATTCTGATTGCTCCTATTTCCTGACCTATGAATAGTAATGTTATATGAGAACATTTTGTATGTCTTGTGTTAGGATCCTGTATTAGTTTTTATAAAACAAACATAACAGTTTACAAAAGAAGCACTCTTATTTGCAGACTATAATTTTGATTTTCAAAGAGCCTTAACATCTATTGGTTTGAAAATTATATTTCTACTCAGTTTATTTTATTAATGGCTCTTTTGAAAATCCTAGATTATTTACCTTAAATTAGGAGCAACATATAAAATGTAAGGTAGATGTGACATTTCAAGTAGTGAGGCAGTAGATGAAACTTTGTTAAGGTATATGAAGACAAATCATTTGATTTATCTTTGTTTTCAATGTCCTTTTCAACCTAAGTATTTATGGCTAACATACCACATCTAGAATTTTCTTTAAAATACACCATCTTTCTTTAAAATAAAAAAATGGGGCACAAATCAAAACTAATGGCAGAATGTTTTTAATTAATGAAGATTCATTTTCCTGTTCTCCATCTTGGACATGTTTGGAATTTTCCATAATATAAAAAGTAGAAAAAAACACATATATTTGCATGTATGATGTAGACTCTTCTTTATTAACAACTGCAAAAAAATCAAAAGCTTATTTTACTAAATATATCAAAATTCCTCTTTCTGGCACTCATTTACTTTAAACAACCCTTCCACTCTCTATATCATTAAGGATAGGGGGTTTTGTAAAAATTTCTTTGCAGCTTTCATAATGTTTTACAGACAAAAAATTACAATAGGATGATGACATCAGGTTTTTTTTAAAAAAGCTTCCCCAAACCAGTGTGTGAAATCCCCTACAGTAGTCCTTGATCCCTGAAAACTCAAGGAACCAAGAAGAGAGGCACATGTGGCTCAAAGCATCTTATAAAATGTGATTGGTCTCATGATGCACCTCAGTGGAAACAGATAACTTGATGGTCCTCTCCTATGTCAGAGAAGGATATTCGACCAAGACTTGGCTAAGCCAAAATCTTCCCTCCCATTGCAGCACCTGGCTGTCCTCTCTCCACTTGATCTGCCCTCTCTTACTCACTACATCTTCACCACATGACAAGCAATGGGCACACAGCATGGACAAAGCTAGCATGTCAGGATGAGCTGCTTCAGAAAGTTGGAATTGTGATTTGGGGTCATTCATGGGCTTTTGTGATGTATGTCAGATGATATTCTGATTTCTTTTTCTTTCAACTTTCCAGGTAATTCAGATCTATGAGCCAACTTGGAGTTGATTCATTTGGAGCATCCACCCAAATTCTGAGTTTTCTTAGGATCTGGGTTCTCCTGATGTCTTAGAATCGAGTGTCCCTCGGAATTTGTCACAGGATCAAAATAAAAATTAAGCTGTCTACACATAATCTGGGGGAAAATTAAGGCCAAACATTTTGATACAAAAGGGAATAGGTAATCCCTGATGGCTCTGCTTAATACACAAAGTGGTGTCATATATTAGAGGCCTCCACCAGGGTATAATCTAGAGGAAAAAAGAGAAAGAGACATAATAGACAAAAGAGACATGACTCTAGAACCTGATTCCTTAAAAGAGGGACTTAGTCCATTTCCATCCAAATATCCTGTTTTACATTTATGTTTGAACATAGATAGCCTTATGAGTATATGATAACATTTCTATAGGACAGTCTTAGAAGAAGAATGAGGAAGGGCTAGGTAGTCATAGGATACATGCATTTAAGACACTGAGGGACACTGGCAACTGGTCCTGCAGAAGAGGGCTCACCTACTCCTATTTTTTCATTCTTACCCTCAACCCCTTCTACCCACATCCTTGTATTAACAACCCCACCTTTTTTTTTTTTTTTTTTTTTTTTTTTTTTTGTCTTTTTGCCATTTCTTGGGTTGCTCCCGTGGCACTTGGAGGTTCCCAGGCTAGGGGTCGAATTGGAGCCATAGCCGCCGGCCTACACCAGAGCCACAGCAACGTGGGATCTAAGCTGTGCCTGCAACCTACCTACACCACAGCTCACAGCAACACCGGATCCTTAACCCACTGAGCAAGGCCAGAGATTGAACCCACAACCTCATGGTTCCTAGTCGGATTCGTTAACCACTGCCATGACAGGAACTCCTTGACAACCCTATGTTTTAAACATTTATCCTATTATCTGACACATTACAAATGCTCAAGAAATAATATTTTATGATGCAAAATTGATAAAGACTGATATATCCAGAAAAGATAAAAACATGAATTTGAAAAAATATATGCACCCCAATGTTCAAAGCAGCACTATTTACAATAGCCAAGATCTGGAAGCAACCTAAATGTCCATCAACAGATGAATAGATAAAGAGGATGTGATGCATATATACAATGGAATATTACTCAGCCATAAAAAGAATGAAATAATGTGATTTGCAGCAAGATGGATGGACCAAGAAATTATCATACTGAATGAAGTAAGTCAGACAAAGACAAATATAATACCACTTATATGTGGAAGCTAAAAAAAAAAGATACAAATTAACTTATTTACAAAACAGAAACAGACCCACAGACATAGAAAACAAACTTATGGTTACCTAAGGGGACAGGAGGAATGGAGGGATAAATTAGGAATTTGGGATTAACATATACACTCTACTATATATAAAATAAACAGGAGTTCCCATGGCTCAGCGGTTAATGAACCTGACTAGCATCCATGAGGATGCAGGTTCAATCCCTGGCCTCACTCAGTGGGTTAAGGATCTGGTGTCACCATGAGCTGTGGCGTAGGGTGGCGGTTACAGTTCTGACTGGAGCCCTAGTCTGGGAACCTCCATATGCTGCATGTGCAGCCCTAAAAAGGAAAAAAAAATTAATTAAAAAAAAAAAACCTCTGCTTGCATCACATTTATAAAATAAATAAATAAACAACAAGGACCTATTGTATAGCACAGGGAACTATATTCAATCAGTATCTTGTAATAACCTATAATACAATAGAATATGAAAAAATATATGTATACACACATGCATACATATGTGTAACTGTATCGCTTTGCCATATACCTGAAACTAGTACAATATTGTAAATCAATTATACTTCAATTTTTTAAAATTGATAACAGATTTTCAATTTATAATGCATCATGTTTTACTTTATGATTAACCGCAAAGGTCCTTGCTAAATGACTATGCATGTGAGTTCTTATTAGAATATTACTTGATATCACACTTATTATTAAATACCATGCTGTAACTCCCAAAATTCCCAGGGAACATTGGTAGAATGAGAAAGTCGGGGAGAATTGGAGGTTACCAACTAGGTCCACAATTTAGCACTAGCAGCAGAGCACACAAAAACACAAGTCCCTTCACATATTCCTCACATCTCCACAGCCAGGGGAGGTGATATACCAAATTAATTCTGAAGGCGAAAAATGAGTGTCACTGGGTGAATAAAATTGGGAAAAAAAGTATTAGCATGAAGGAACATCTGCTACCATCACAATGAAGTACTGGCACATAGACCATCTTAAAGTGACAATACCCACAACAATGAAATTAATGTGTGGACAGTAGACCCGGTAACTGCCTTTATGTACCTGTGCCCTCTTTAGCTGCTTGCTAACACCCTTAGCCCAGTCCTGTGAATCATTGGAATTGCTGCAAAAAATGCCAAAATAACCTCTGAGAAGCAGATGGTTACGAAGGCTTCTGTCCAGATGCCAAAACCCCATATGTTGCCAATCTGTGTTTCCAGCATGCACCATTATACTTAAAATTATATTTTTCCTTTTCCTGCCATGTTCACTCTACCATAATTAAGAAGGTTCTAATACTTTTCCAGAAAACAAGAAACATCACAGCCTGTTTGCCTTCCTTTTATAAATAGAAACGTGAAAAGCAAGTGTCAGACACCCCCAAACCTTCAACCTAAGCTGCAACTCGACTATTTGGGACTCACAGCAGTGGTCTTCGTGGAGTCTTTTTATAATTTTTTATTTCAACAGAGTCATTGTCTCCCCTGGACTCACCAAGCAACTCAGTATTGAAAAGTTTGCTCCTTAATTCTTTTCCAAGCCTAGCAAACCAATAAACAAAAAACCCAGTAGTTTCAGGAAAGAAACTAGTCATAGAATTTTTACTACCCAGAACCAGGAGGGTGAAATTAAGAGGCAAATTCTCTACTTTAGAGAAATACTTGGATTTCTCAAGCCAGCATTGTTGGCTAATACCCCACGTGCCATGATAGCAAAATGTTTGGCACCATCTCAGAGGTTGAGCTTTATGTACCAAAACAAAGCACTTTGATCAGCACCCAAGGTTACATGTTACAGGGACAACTAAAATATTTCCCAAACCCAGCTGACCCTCTGAGGAGCCCAGAGATACCATTGTTCAGAGGTCAGTCTTTCCAACCATCAGTTTTTCTATTGACTTGTTTACTTGCTCATGGACCAGAATGTCCACCCCCTCCAGGGTCTGGCACCATTAGATGTGGAAAATGTCCAAAATTTCACAACAAGTTGTCTATTTCTGCAACAGTCAATTTGGCATATTTACATGGTGTTCCAATGCAGGGCTTTGAAGCTACCAATCATTATAAACAGCATTCTCTCACATTTCCCTTATGCTATTTTCCTAGGAATCTATGCACCATACCTGGAAAGGAAATACCATTAAACGTCAACCTTTCAACAAATAAAAAGGAACTTAAATTACTTTCAGAAAATATTTTGGAGTTGTAGAACAACGTGTTCATTTTATTAGTAAATCTGAAACTTTTTTTTTGTCTGTTTGGTATGGGGTGGCATGATGTTTTTGAAAAACTCAGATTACACTGAGATATGTGAACCTGAATCAGCAATTTAAAAGTAAGTATGACATTTTAACTACATTTTAATGGTTAAACCATGGAAGTGATGCTGATTTATATCAAAATAACTTTTGAAGGTGTTTTTCTTGCCTGCAGCTATTTGGATACCTGACAAGAGGGAAATAGGAAAAGAGTGAGCAAAAAGAGAACGATGTTTTTCCGTTTCTGTTGTTTTGTTTTTGTTGTTTTAGGGCCACACCCAAGGCATATGGAAGTTCCCAGGCTAGAGGCTGAATTGGAGCTGTAGCTGCCAGCCTGCACCAAAGCCACAGCAGTGTGGGATCCAAGCAGCATCTGCAACCTACACCACAGCTCATGGCATTGCCAGATCCTTAACCCACTGAGCGAGGCCAGGGATCGAACCGGCATCCTCATGGATAATAGTCGAGTTCGTTACCGCCGAGTCATGAAAGGAACTCTTTTTTTTTTTTAACCAAGAAAAAAAAAAGTGAGTTGTGGGTTTGGAGTTTGTTTGTTTATTCAAATTAGTGTTGATAACTGTGTTGGAAAGATCTAAGTGTAATAGCCAATATTTGGACATGTCAGCATGCAGGGTTCTAGGTTTGCATTTGTTTCACAAAAAAGTTAAGATTAAGGATGAAAAATTAATGACAAAAACTGTAACATATAATTTCTATCTGCATGTATGCCTGCCCTCCCACTGTCACATGATTTATGTTTAAGTTCTGCTAGGACTCTTTAAAAAAAAAAGAAAGAAACTGAAAAATTCTGGAAGATTAGATGTAAACAACAAAATCTCAGAACTTTTTTTTTTTTTTTTGTCAGCCTTTCTTCTCCCCAAAGAGAGAGAGGAAAATTGCAGACATATAATTACTTTGAGAAGCTAACAATCATGAGTTAAAGGCAAAGTCTTCTTAAAACATGGAACTTAAGGGAGTTCTACTGTGGCTCAGAAGTAACGAACCAGACTGGTATCCATGAGGATTCAGGTTCGAACCTCAGCCTCACTCAGTGGGTTAAGGATCCAGCATTTCTGTGAGCTGTGGTGCAGGTCACAGATGAAGCTCAGATCTGGTGTTGCTGTGGCTGTGGTATAGGCTGGCAGCTGCAGCTCCGATTTGATCCCTAGCCTGGGAACTTCCATATGCTGCAGGAGTGGCCCTAAAAAGACCAAAAAATTTTTTAAAAAGTATAAAGAAAACACTGAACTTAAATATATTGGCCTCTATGCAGATAATGAAGAGCTAAAATAAGTCCAAGTATGGATGAACAAAAATTGAGATGGATAAATATTAAGTTCTTGTTAGAGAGTTGTGTTTTATTTATAGTAATTTTTTCATTGATTTTTGCTAATGACTTCCTAATAATTTTTCTTTCTTAAACTTAAATCTCCAACCACACTAAAATTTTTATGTCATAAAAACACTTGCCCCATGGCTATGAGCCTATGAACGGGCTATTTCTTCTGGGGAGAATGTGTGTTCCTTATAATCCCTAACACATAGAAAACTAGCCCACGGGGAAGTTTCTTGTTCAGATAGAATGAAAGAGAATCCCGGAGTTCCCATTGTGGCTCAGTGGAAACGAATCTGACTAGTATCTATGAGGACACAGGTTCGATCCCTGGCCTTACAGAGTGGGTTAAGGATTCAGTGTTGTTGCTGTGGTTGTGGCATAAGCTGGCAGCTACAGCTCTAATTCCACCCCAAGCCTGGGTACATCCATATCCCTTGGGTGTGGCCCTAAAAAGAAAAAAAAAAAGAATCCTGATACTAACCTAGATATGAGATTTTTTTTTAATATCATAAAGGTGGCAATTTAAATTAGTGGGTTAATTATTTGGTCCATAACTAGTATTGGAAGAATATGCTAATTATTTGGAAAATAAGTAAAACTAGACCCCCTCTGCCTCATGCCTTATTCAAAACTAGGGTCCAGTGGTTTAGCAGTGTGACAGTGTAAAACAAAACCATACAACTATTAGAAAAGCATTTAGGAAATAATTGTTATAAAAACCAGTTACAATGTGGACATTTATGGAAAAAAGCAATAATAAATACACAAGATGACAACCTTAATAATGACTGGATAAATGTAAATCAAAATATCTAGTCTATACTAATTATCGCTTATCATGTCATAAACATGAGGGGGGAAAAAAGTCACTCAAATGTGGCTGAAATTCTAAATCAATATAAGGAATTTTTTTCCTCTTTTTAGGGCCACACCCATGGCTTATGGAAGTTCCCAGGCTGGGGGTCGAATCAGAGCTACAGCTGCCAGCCTACACCACAGCCACAGCAACATGGGATCCAAGCCACATCTGCAACCTACACCACAGCTCATGGCAACGCCCAATCCTTAATCTATTGAGGGATACCCAGGATCAAACCCTCATCTTCATGGTTCCTAGTTGGGTTAGTTAACAACTGAGCCACAAAGGGAACTCCTAAGTCAGTAAAAGGATTTTAAAGGGCAATTAGACAGTGACTTACAATTCCAAATGTGCATACATGTCAACTTAGAAACTTTAGTTTTGAAGAATCTATCGCATAGATATACTCCTACTGTGTACAGAGACAGTCATTGCAATTTCATTTTGCTATAGCAATGAAATAAAGACTACAAAAGTCCATCAACAGCAGATTGTTTAAATCAATTAGAATTCATCTGTACAGTAAATATCAGACCGCTATTAAGATGAATAAAGTATATCTGTATTTCCTGTGTTGGGCAAATATCCAGCAAATACCCATAATATGTTTTATGTTTTAAGTCAAAAAAGTATGTTTTATGTATCGAATGGTTATACATACAAACACAAAAATGAATTTTAAAGGTACACGTATTATAACTGTACATGTATTCTTCAACCTGCTATGTGTCACTTCCTTTTAGAACTTTTCTCAATATCCCTGTGAATATGGTCTTCACCTCTTAAGTCTTAAGGATGTACCTATAATTCCACTGTCATCACACTCATAGTTTCTGATCAAATAAAAGTTAAAATGTTTTTTGGTGGACATAGGGTGCTGAACATTCAGAAATGTAAGTTAATTTGTCACGCCTCAAATACCAAAATCACATTGGAAAAAAAAAAATCAGAGGCAATCCTCCAGCAAATTCTTGGAGGCTCCACTGTTTGCCTAGCCTGTCTCCAGATAATACAAGATGCAGAGATAATATGTCAAGGCATGCCCACAGTGTGACACTCCCCACTGAGAGCAGACAGACTCCTTGAAGGAGACTGGGGAACCTTCTCTGCTAGGAAGCCTATCCCTTGTAAGGGTCTCTCATTTTAAAAGTTCTAATCAAGTGTAGGCACGTGGGGGTCAGAGAAGGAGGGTGTCAGTCCTTGGGCATGTTCTGGCAGCCCACAGCAGGGAAGACTGTTCAGCTCAAACAGATGTTCCACACTATTTACCTAACATCTGCTCTCATCAACCCAGTTGTCAGACAGGATTTTACAGACAATAATATTGTGCCAGTGACTATAAATTTGAAGTTCTGCTTGGGTTGAGGAGGACTGATTAGAAAGTGCATAGTTTGAAAGACAAGCAAACATGTTGATGAGTCAAACCAAAGTAACTATTCACATTTAACTAGTATTATATATATGTATGTATATATATATATATATATATATATATATGCATGTATATATATATGTATATATATATATATATTAGTATTATACTAATACTAATATATATATATGCCACACCCATAGCATGCAGAAGTTCCTGAGCCAGGGATCGAACCCACACCATAACAGTCATAACACCAGATCCCCCTTAACCCTCTGAGCCACCAGACAAAATTTTTAAAATATCAATTCAGATTTTAGAACATCTCAATAGTGAAGCATTTTCATAAAATGATAGGATTATTCAAGATATCTGATATCTTTAAGATCTCTCATGAACCACATCAATTTTCTCTGTAAAAGTCAATGATGGGTCACTAAGAGCAACCTGAGAAAAAACTGTGGTATTTAATCCTTAGAGATTTTCCTCTAACTTCTAATTCTTTTCTAACCACCATCTCCAAGTTCAAATACAAAATCACTGAGCTATTTAAGAGTTTAACAGAATTCAAACCCATCTGGCAAAAAGCTCTATTTTGACAGGTTATAGAAAAAAATAGATAAAAAACTACATACATTTTAAATATACATTATACATGTTTGTTGGCATGTGAAACACAATGTGAAAATCATCACAGATTATACCTTAGAGTGATGATACAATATTTTTTTCTGATGAGTTACACATTAAAAAAAAAAAAAAAAAAAAAAAAAAAAAAACAAAAAAAACTAGCCCAAGTGCAAACTGGAATAAGACAGGGAAATTTTTTCTTAAAATCTCTTAGGTATCTTCTAATGCAGTAGTTCTCAAAATGGGGTCCCTGCTTAGTAGCATTAACATTTTCTGGGACCTTAGACATTCTGGGGGTGGGGCCCAGCAATATGGACTGAATGAGGCTTGTAGGTGATTCTGATGACCACTCAAGTTTGAGAACCACTGTTCTAATGGTTCTGATTTTACAGGCTCTGATAAACTCAACTTGGGGTAAGCTGACTATATGTGTTACCCAAGGTCTTCTTTCATAGGACTTTTACATTGTCAGACTAAGCTTACTCAGTATCTAAGAAGAAATCACTTGGTCATTCTGGATGCACGTATATATATTTTAAACAGATAAGTATTTTCATAAACTATGGTGACAGTGGAATATATAAAAAATCTAACTTTTTTCTGATTTATAAATTATTAAATTTGAAGTTTCTTAAATTTAACAATTGAATTCATTGATTTATAGTTAACAGTTCATCTCTATTGAAAAAAAAACATATAGGAGTTCCTGTTGTGGCTCAGTGGTTAACGAATCTGACTAGTATCCATGAGGATGCAGGTTCGATCCCTGGCCTTGCTCAGTGATTTAAGGATCCGGCGTTGCTGTGAGTTGTGGTGTAGGTCACAAAGGCGGTTCTGATCCTGCATTGCTGTGGCTGTGTGTAGGTCGGCCACTACAGCTCCAGTTTGATTCCTAGCCCAGGAACCTCTATACGCCGGAAATGCAGCCCTAAAAAAAAAAAAAAAAAAAAAAAAGCAAAAATACATAGTAATTGGGCCCATCCCAGTAGATTTCAAATAGTCATATCTAAATGAAAACTGGACAATATCTGTTCTCATTATAAAAGAAAGTGATTGTAATATAACTCTTCCTTGACTTCACCTCTGCTTCAACTTTTCTCTCCATCACAATGATTAGATGATTATTTTCCTTGATGTCCTCAAATTATTAGCAGCCTTCTATGAAGTGAGCATTTCATTTACAATACAGATGAAAACCAGCAGTTTCTTATTGTACTTATGTTAAAGGATAATAAATCTTTCTCTTGTCGCAGCACAGGATACAGTTTCAGTCTCCAAACTCTCTAAGCCTTCAATGAATTTTATATATAAAAAAAAAAACCACAGTAAAAAGTCAATTCTCACATTTCTTCCCCAAATTCAAACAAGATTAATCAATAAGACAAAAGGCATAAGAACCTACATATAAATTATGAGTTTTTGCCATTATGGCTAACTGAATTTGAAATCACAAATAACTACTCCCCCCCCAAAAAGTCTTCCCCAGGTACACTGTAGACCTGATTATGAAGGAATAATTTTTATTCTATCAGCTCCAAATACTTGAATAGAAACACTAATTCTATTGTAACTTAATTCAAATGGGTGAGAAGTTCAGATGATTGTATACACAAGCAAATAAAAGCAATAAATTAACAGAAATTTTCTATAATTACCAGTGTCTAGAACATCATTAATTTCATTTTTTATTCCTGATATGCCTCAAATCCCCATGTTAATATTTCTAAGATGAAAGCCAAGTAATAGGCCATTCTCATAGCAATCTGTTTCAACTCGCTTTTTACTATGTCTCTTCAATTTAGTCTTTTAACCTAACATATATAAGTATTACAAACTCTGGGTTAAATCCTTCATTTGATTCCTATACATATGATATGCCTTTAAAGATTCAACTAATCAGAATTTTCACATTCATAATTAAATAACTTAGCCATTATAATTAAATTTTTCTTTCAGCTCATCTCTCAATTTAAATGTCAGACTAAAAGTAATATTCATCTTTAGGAAAAGATAACACATATTAAAATATTCAGCATGATTGGGGATTACATAAATACTTGAATTCCTGAAGACTAAAAGGAATAAAAATGATTCCACCATATGAATATACACCTTATGGGGGGGTGCAGGGAGGCAATAAATAATTTAAAAATAGTATTTAGTGTCTTTTTTATCAGCATAAGTCTCTTTCCTATTTAGCATTGGCCATGCTGGGAACTGGTAGCAGTAAAAAGGAGAAAGCTGCCTTTGCAATTTGTTTCTCCTCTTGGCTCCTCTTTGCCCCTGAGCCTGACATAAGTTGTAGTTGTCACCAGCAGCTCAGGTAGCAGACAGAAACCTCAGCCTGTTCTGAGACCTTGCCAGGAGCAGCAATTGTTCGGCACCAGCGGGTGTAGGAGAGCGGCTGGCACTTCCATCAGAGCATTCTGTGTCCAAAGACAAACCTCTATTAATGGTGCATACTAATGATCTTTACATTTTAATTAGAAATGCTTGAGTTAAGATCACTCACTGAAAACTTAATGAGCAAAGGAAGGCTTTCCTCCTGTTCCTCTGCTTTTCGACTACAAGAGAAAGTAATAAGCTGACCTGAATCGGGTCAGAGCAAATATCAAGAAAACTCATTAGAAATCTGTGATTTAGTCCAAGCTGGAAATACCAGATATTTCCACTTCAAAGCCAAGAAAACATGGGGTTAGCAAAGGGAATCGTCCGAACAAGTCTCTTCTCTCTTGCTTTTTCCATTCACTCACACAGGCATATTTGACTTTGCCAGAGCCAATCCTTTAAATATGTAGGAATCAAAAGCCACACGCCTCTATCAATGTCTATAAAGTCGCCATCAAATTTGAATATCTTCCTAAGCATTTTGAGAATTTTGTTTCCTTTCTTTGTCTAAAAGCCCGAAGTATTATACTAAATATTCTCAGATTTAACTCTTGATTATTGTAGTAACAAAAAAATAGATTTAATACTTTTGGAAAATGTTTTTGGAAACTTTCTTTTAAACTGAAAACTAACTTTTCTTTCAAAAACAGAGACAAGATATAGGTAGTTTTAAATTATGATTTTATTGGGAAAAAAATTTCTATGCGGCTCTGCTTTCCCACTCTCAATGACTTCTAAGACATCATCACCACCATAGAAGCTTTCAAACTTTGACACTTAATAAATAAGTCCTCAAATATGGAGAAAAAATTGTCAAGTCCAGGCTCCGCTCCAGGGAATGGCTTTGAGCCTCTCCTCCAATGAAAACAGAGCAGAGGTGAGCAGTTTCAGCTATTTCACACCTATATATAATTTCAACTCAGCAAGTTAAGATGTTGTCTCAGCTTTCCTTCCTCAAATATGTGGAACAGGGTTTCCTGAAGTGAGGTTTCCTGATGTCTGGTGGTCCAGTTGTCAATCAGGTGGTCTTCAAATAATATGGAAGCTTTAAAAGAAAAAGCAGTGAAATGATTATGCCAAGAAGCATTTCAGAAACACATAATGGGAAATGGGAAATGATTTGATCTTCACAGAAATCTAGTCATATATATGATAATCATCACCTTTTGGAAAGTTGTTGTAGGTGCTGAGAATATGTTGATCAATTCTTCCTGTCTATTCTTCAATGAACAGTGTATTTTTGTCTCTGCTGATGAGTTTTTCCACCATTTGTGATATATTTTTCATAATTGAGAATTTAGCATTTTCTATTGTAAGTATCATGCTGAGTTAATGCCCCTGTTTGAAAACTTGGATCAATGACTCAAAAAGGGTTCAATGATGCATGAAAGTAATAATGACAATACTAATAATTTCTACAACTCAGAAGGTCATATGAATAAAAAGAGACTGAAACTCCACTGCAAATATAGAATATGAGTTTACATATATCCACATATGTGAATCTGCTGGCTTTCCATAAGCAGATGAAAAAGAAAGTAAATATCTGGAAATGGTTGTTTTGAAGAATCAGCAAAACTATTGGATAGCCCAATTTTATTTTCTATTTTAAAACTTTTTCCAAATAATGCCATAACACATAGAAGCTTCATTTCTAAATATAACAAAATGACGTCTTATGAAAACAACTTGAGAAAACACAGTACAAACATTTAATAATTCTTTACAAAATAAAATTAATTTTGTCACCTGGCCAAAGAGCAACTAGAATTAGCGTGGTAACCTGGACAGTGATCCTTCTCACAAGCCTAGATCTTTCACTCTAATAGCACATTTCAGTCTCGCTGGTCTTAAGTGCTTCCCATTTAAATCCATGGTTTTCTATTTAAGATCCTTGTGTCATCTTTTAGATAATGACAGGTGTCTCTTACTTTCCAATAGTTCCTCTTTCTTTTTTTCCTATCAAATTTATTGTTTGGGCTTGGTCCTCTAGCTGAGTTGAAGAGTTGCTGTAATAGTTAGCATCTTTGTCTTAGTCTTGACTTTAAGAAGTCTTTAAAAGTTATAACATTTTCTGTGACACTTGCTGAAAATAGCTGATGGATACCCACTAGCTCCTGAAGGAACTTCCCTTCTGTTCCAAATAAGGAGTTTTTAATATTAACTGGTATTAGATTTTATTAATTGTTTTTGAAGAGCATCGATTAAGATAATTATATGGTATTTTCCTCCTTTAATCTGCTTCTACAGAGAATTGCATTAGATCTCCTGATGAAATATCCAAATTCCTGAGATAATCCCTTCTTGGTCTTACCTTCAATACTCTGTTGCAATTTCCTTGATAATAACCTACTTTGAATTTCTGCATTTATGTTTATAATCAGAATACTACTAGAAGTTTGCCTTTTTTGGTATTAAAATCATACTGCCTTGGTATTACTCTAAAACAAGCCTTAGAAAATTAATTAGATAGTTTCCACTCTTTTTTAATCATCTGGAAGAATTTCTAACATATGAGAATTACTGATACTTTACATTTTTATAAAACTTAAACCATCTGGCACAAGTTCTTCCTTTGAGGGAGATTTCTGACTGTTTTCCATTTCTTCTGCCGTTATCGATAGTTTTAAGTTTTCTACTTCTTTTTGAGTCACTTTTTTACTTTATATCTTCTTAGAAAAATAGTTTTTTCTCCTAGAGCTTCAAATGTATTGGTCCAAATCTGTAAATAGCATTTTCTTCAAAATTGTTCATCCCCACAGTTCTAGTTAATTGCTGTGTTTCTTCTTTTCTATTACTGTTTCATTATTATTCCTGTTATTTTTGTCCTTGATCAGAGTTAGCAAGTGTTTGTCAATTTTGTCATCTATTCATTTTATTTTTAGTTTACCTTTTATTTTAAATATATATATAAATACTTTTATTTGCATTAATTCCTTCTTCATATTTTCTTAGCCATTCACTTATTCATCCAATATATAAAAATTGGGACATAATTTCAATTTGTCCCATTGATAATGACATTCACTTTGATCACTCAATTAACATGGGATCTAAATATCCTATTTATTGTCAAGATTTTATTTATTCATTTATTTAATTGTATCATCAAAACTCATGATTTCTTATTTTGCCAATGGGTTATAATCCCTTAAAATTAATAATTATCTTGATACTCAAATTGAACTTGGTTTGGTTAGTGGAAATCCCTCCAAGAAAGCTTTTGAGTTTTTTCTTCTGCCACATGATGACTCAGGCTTATCAAACTTCCCCTGCCCCATCCGTGAAAGTAGCATTTCTCAAAGGAGCACTGGATCTTCTTTGCAGAGAATAGTCATCCCAGAGCCCTTTCAGGGACAGATCTAGGGAATAAATGTGAGAATACCCTTAATACACTCAGAGACGCACATGAAAATCGACACATGTAACTATATTTAATTCTATAGTTACCTATTTTTATTCAACTATATACTGAAGGCCATGAACTCACATCAATACTGTTGAATCCAGTCTACAGAGTTCATTCTAGTTTTCTCCCTTGTTATATTTGTAATGCCTTTTCCAACCATGAGAAAATGATTCCCATTATCTTTAGAATACTTGTTTATTTATTTATCTATTTATAAATTTTATTTTGGCCATGCCCTTGGGATCAAACCCATGCCACAGCAGTGACCTTGGTCTCTGCAGTGAAAAAGCTGGCTCATTGACCTGCTGCACCACAGGAGAACTCCTCTTTAGAATACTTATTTATTTGATGAATTTCTCCATATACACAGCCAATATCCCATTTCTGGATATTCCCCATCCAAGGACTCCAAAGCTAGCCTGGATGTCCTCCTTGGCTCACTCAGGCTCTGACTCCCCATGGTAGATGCCCCCATGTCCATGTCCATGAACATCTCTCAACTTGCTGGGATTCTGACATGGTCCACAAGACCACCCACCCACATGAATTCCTCTCTCACGAAGCATGCTGGGCAACCCTTGGAGGCAGGTGACCTTATCACCCTGTAGGACCCCTGACTCCCAGCTCACTCTAGCTCCCCATTTCCAATGACAGGGACACCTTTATCAACACCATCTGAATTATTTAGGGAGGAAAGGGAAAGAGGAAGAGGAAAAAACTGTATTCTACGCTACAATGAGCTTTCCTCAGTATTATTAAAAACCCAGGATAACTTTTTACTAAGTATTTATTTGCTCGTGTCAATCAACAAACATTTATTGACCACCTGCTGTGTACTCAGCTGAGGCAATATGAGAGAAATATGAGAAGGTTCCTACTCAAAAATAGATGAGAAACTAAACATAGAGTAGAATAACAAAGGTTCACTATATTTTCCATAACAACAGAAGCACAAAAAGGAAAATCTATAACTATTAGCTTCTCAAATTGTCATAATGCATAGTTTGCTTTGAGGTAACTTTTCCAGGCCTTGATGTCTAATGCCTTTCCTCCCAATGCCATTGACACTCCCTTAGCATCAAGCTTTTTATTAATGCTTCAGAATGGCTGGTGGTAGGTTTTCTTCTGTTAAATTACTAGAGCAGACACCATTGTTATTTTGGTAGCACTGTCTTCAGAACTAAAGCATAATAATGAAAGTCATAGTACAATGTTTAAAAAAAAATCATCACTTAAGAAAGAAAATAGAAAAAGAGATGTATTACAGAGTAATCCTTAAAATGTGCTCACTGTAGGCTGGTCTGACTCAGACATGCAATTTATATTTTAAACGCCATTTTCATAAAGGTCTACACTCATCTGGAAAGTATAAAGCATAGAGTGTGGCTCCATGTTCTGGCGGGGAGGGTGAAGGTCAGACTGTGGAGCCCAGCAGTCTCTACAGGAGAAATGAAAACAGAATGAGGACTCATGGGGCAAGGAGAAGCCAAGGAGCCAGTGGTGACAAAGGAAGATGCAGTCCGGCTGGGAGGCCCAGGAGGAGTGGAGGGAAAAGGAAGTAGATGCTGCCAATCGCTCCTGTCACCACAACTGTCATCAATTTTGATGGTTCAGAAGGAACTGATACCATTTGTGTCTTATTCTACATGGATTTTTTAAAAAGTCAACAACAACAACAAATAAGGAGCTCCCTAGTGGCCTAGTGGTTAAGGATCTGGCATTGTCACTGCTGCGGCGTGAAAGTAATCCCTGGCTTGGGAATGTCCTCATGCCATGGCTGTGGCACAAAAAAGAGTGATTACAGTGGATGACAGTATTATGTCACAGCTGAAGGCCATATACGACTACTGTCCACAGCAACAAATGACAACAAGATCAGTTATTGTTGTCCCCGTTACCGCTTTTCTCAAGATAAATATGTAGAAACAATTATGGAAGCGATTATTCATGCCTTTAAATTTCACAAGCATGTTTGAACTTCACTCTTGCTTTCTATAGGAATGACAGAGACTCAGTACTTCAATGAGCAAGGAACAGCCTTCATTAAGGTACAAAATACTTCCCTCCAAACCCCAGAGGAAAGCAAAAGCTGATTCCCGAATGCTGTGGATGTCCTTCCCTGCATGGTCTTCACTTACTGCAAATGTGGTTGGTCCTACATTCCTTAAATGAGATCTTTGTTCACACTGCCCAGGCTCTGCCCTTTTCTCTAAAACCTCCCTCCAGCAGTCTGCCTCTAGGACTCTGCCTCTTTTGCCCAAATTTTTTCAATTAAGGCAAATTCTGACCCAAACTGGATTAATGAGATTTTCTCTCCTGAGAGGCTAGTGTTAGGACTCACAGACTCCTGTCACTTACCTGATGACACTGAATTTTTAAGGACTTCAAAATGTGGGGAGTGGGGAGATATGCCTCATGTTAGTATTTATAGTCCTTGCATGAAAAAGCAGAGGAAAGTGACCTACGATGTGATGACAAGGTGAAGCAGATGGGCTGAGAAAGGGAGATTGTTCAGGGAGAAATGGAGGGACTCCGGTCTCTAACCTTTCAGTTCTGGACCCACCGTCTACCCTTCCATTTAGTAAAATTCCTCTGGATCCTTGTAAACATCCCTTATGTTCACCCTGCCTTTTCCTTAAGCTGGCTAGGATTGGACAGAGTTAAGGAGAGCTTTTGTTCTATGAACGTGTATCTGTCATTGCTTTATAGGTCTTATCTCTGACTCTGTGACCCTTTGTCTTAAGGGGTAGCAGTACATACATAGAAATACCACTGACAGTTTTATATTCCTGTAGATGGCTACTATTAGATCACTGAACACCCAGAATCACAGACTCATTGCTTAAGGCCTCTTCTGCACCCAAATTCAATCCTATCATTCCTGGAGCAGGTGATCCAAGGAGTAGAAGACTTAGATTGGAAAGTTCTATCAACAACTCAGAATATCTCCACTTTGAGACTTACTAGAGATCTCAATGTTTGTTTTTGGTACATGTCCTAAAAAGCCCAAGTGATCTTATTAATGCTATGGAATATGCTGAATAATTCATTTGGGCCCTCAAAGAATTGCTGTAAAAACCACTGGTTTAATTATGTCAGAGACACTGCAAAGATCTTTAATGTTCCCTTACACTGAATATATAAGAGATTGCCTTGATTAAGCTAAGCATCCTAGCTTTCTTTTTCTCTGCCCACTTTTATTATTTGGCTCTTATTGTTTTGTTTTGGTTTTCATGTTTCTTTGTTGCTGTTTTGTCTATTTTTTTATTATTTATTTTATTGTTTGTTTTGTTCTGTCCAATTTTCTTATCTCTGTATCTTTTATGGTGAATGTATGCTTGAATAAAAGAATAAAAACAACAGTGAAGTCAACCATTGAGCAGAAACAATTATTTTCAGGTTCATCCATTTTGCTACTATATCAGCCAGAGATATGAAGCCACCATGAAATGAAACATCACTCAGACCAGAACCTACTGGACTCTTTTCTATAAGATTAACGATACCATGTGCCCCATCTCGGGGGCCTCTTTTAGGACTTTTTTACTTATGTATACAATTACTGAGCATTTTCCTTCCATGCAGGACACAGACGTAAGGAAGAAAAATTCCTTTCACTTGAAGACTTTACAGGCAGTGGGAAGACAGACATGAAATTTGCTAACAAGAATATAAGAAAATAAATGTCCATCAACAGATGAATGGATAAAGAAAATGTGGTGTATATATACATAAGGGACTGTGACTCAGTTATGAAGAATGACATCATGCCATTTGCAGCAACACGGATGGACCTAGAAATTATCATATTAAGAGAAGTAAATTAGAGAAAAACAAATATATTACACACGAAATCTTTAAAATGATACAAATGAACTTACTTGTAATACAAAAATACAAAAATAGATTCGCAGACATAGAAAACAGACTTATGGTTACCAAAGGGGAAAGGCTGTGGGCGAGACAAATTAGGTATTTGGGAATAACAGATACACACTTCTAAATATAAAATAGATAAATAACCAAGGTATGGCTGCCTACCAGAGGGAACTATATTCAATATTATATAAAACTGAATCACTTTGCTATACACCTGAAACTAACACAACATTGTAAATCAATTATACTTCAATTTAAAAAAGAACATAAGAAAGAACAAAATGGGCTCTAGGAAGGTAGGCACATTTGCATAAGACAGAGGACAGAAGTGGCCATGAAGGAAGAATAGACTGTGAGAAACCAAGGACATCAGGATGTCGCAGACCAAAGAGATACCCTGAGCAAAGCGGCAGTTCCCTAAAGGTTTATCTTTTGTTTATGAAACAGTGAAAAGCCAGTCAGGAAAATCTTGATTTGTTAGAATTTGTTAAAAGCTTGATCTATGTGGAAAGTCATGTTTGGGAGTTCAGACCTAAAATACATCGGACAATACACATTTCATTTATAAGACTAAGCTTTCATGATTTCAAATGCTGCTTAAGTGAAAAATAATGTAGGAGTTCCCTGGTGGCTCAGCAGGTTAAGAATCTGGCATTATCACCACTATGGCTCAGGTTACTGCAGTGGCGTCAGTTCCATCCCTGGCCTATGAGCTTCTACATGCTATACATGTGGTCAATAAATAAATAATCTAAAGAGAAGGAATAAAATGAGAAATTTCAGGAGTTCCCATTGTGTCTCAGCAGGTTAAGAATGCTACTAGTATCCATGAGATGTGGGTTTGATCCCTGGCCTCATTCAGTGGGTTAAGAATCCAGCATTGCTGTGAGCTGTGGCATAGGCTGGCAGATGCAGCTCTGACTGGACCCCTAACCTGGGAAGTTCCATATGCCACAGGTACAGCCCTAAAAAAAAGCAACAAAAAAAAAAAAAAAAAAAAAAAAAAAGAGAGAGAGAGAAAACTCAAGCTGGGATTGATGGGAACAGAGGTAGAGAAAACATACTAGAGGCCTAAGCACTGAAACCTGTTATTGTTGTTGTTGCTGGGGACCCAATATGACTTCATTCATGAGCTGAACAGTTTCATGTTCTACTGTCTGAGCCAGCCAGTTGCAACTGTTTAAAAAAAAGAAAAATCCACTATATCCCTTACAAATCTGTGCTTGAGATGGGATGTCTCCTAGGTAACTGATCTCCTCTGTGCCAGATGGTCAGTGTATGTCTATGCAGACATCACACTGTGGTTCTCTCCCTTTCTGGAGTCATATGCCAGCATGAACCTCCTTTGGTAGATGAGAGCATGTATAAATTGCCATTTCCATAAGTGAGGTTGGTGTTACCTTATTTTCATTTTATAGTAAATCTATGCATAATTAATAATGTTAAAAAATCATCAATTGTTCATTTAAAACTCTTTTAAAAATAAACTAGATATGAAAACATTTTTTCTATCACCTAGAAAAGGTTCTTGATCCAACATGAAACAAATTAACTCAAAAAATAATTTGTAGTTTTTACCCCAAGAGCTACTTCTCTCTTTTTTCCAGAGGATTTATATTTAGCAAACTACATTGCTTCTTGTCAATGTGTGAAAATATGCTACAAGGAGACACATAACTAAAATTGTCAAAACGAAGCTACTGACAGCACATTTGTGTGACAGGGCAAATCTAGGCTGCTGTACTGTGATAACAAAAGCAGCCCAGTCAAAGGCCACGGGGCAGCTCTGCTAACACCATAGTTTGGCATCGTAGAACAGCACAATGCAATTTTCACATGTCAAGGTGAACACGTAATTTAAAGGGCAATTGTGTGACAGTTGCACATTTCAATTTTTCATTTATTTAAAGGATACCTTCTAGTAATGGATACAGTATGGAGCAGGGAGAGGTGAGGAGAGCAGAATCCCAGTGCCCAACAATGGGAAAGACTAAGATAAATTTAGAGCAAAGGCATTTGCTTTTCAATCCTCTCACACAGTCATCCAAGGACTTCTCTCTCACTGCAGCCACAGAGAGCAGGAGGAAAATCAGTTCTTGTACAAGCAAAGCTCCAGGAGTGCCTGCTTATTCTTATCATGTATTTTGTTTTGGAAACCATGGTGAAACAACAAACATCATCTTATCCACTGGAAATCGGTGTCGCTCCCCACCCCCGTCCCCCTTTTAGCACCATCCCTTGTGCGGCTGCCTTTGATCTTCTTTCTTAATATTCTTCAGCAGGAGACTTCAGGGAAATTGATTACTGAAATGTTTGCAGGCAGATATGAAGAATTACCAGTTCTTACAGAGAATTCGTGTGGTGACACATTTACGACGTACACTTACAGAGAAGCGCTCCTATCCAGCCAAGCAGAGATTGGAACAAGATGAAAACATAACCATAACAACGTCCTGTGAGGCCCACTGTTCGCCTGCCAGCTGGGTCTCACCCTTCTTCTGTGGAGTAAGCAAGCAATGGGGGAGGTGGAGATGCGTCTAGACTACAGTCTCGAGCCTGATTCCAATGGACTAGGGACAAAAGGGTTCTGCCCACTGTCAGGTGTCCTGGGAGCAGCACTAGGCTCTATGGGAGTCCCCCTACCATGATTCGTCACCTCAGAGACTCTCTAGGCAGGAAGAAAAAAAAAAATCCACCCACAATCTACTATTTACAAGCCTGGGGCTTCTCCAAGTTTATCGCTGGAGGCACCAGATGCTCACTTAAGCCCCTTCTTTCTGAATCCGTCTATAAAGGGGTTGACCAACAAATAGTATTAAGTACTTAATCACCACAGCAATGACCTAAAAGTCAGCCTTTCAACAATTCACTTAGTGGAAACAGACTCATACTTGAATTAAACAAGGAGAGAACTCTAGGAAGGACATAGTCCCTTTCTATAGAAGAGGGGCAGAGGAGGTTTAATCAACATTCTTTTGAGCTGAAGCAATGGATTTAGCATTGTACATAAAATTAAGGTTATCAATTTAATAAGTTAGGTGATGCTTACTCTGAGCATCCTGATTCTACCCTAACAAGCAGAGGAGCACCTGTGAGAAGTGGCAAATGTAGACTGAAGCAGAACCAATCGAAGTAAGAAGAATTATCTGAGAAGCAGAGAGGAAAGAGGATGAACACTCGAGCTTAGCAGAAAGAGTGTAGTCAGAAACCAGACTCTGGGTTCATATCTAGATTTGCTATGGGCTGCATAAGCACTGAACCAGGCACATAATCTCTCTGTGCCTCTGTTTACTCAGCCATAAAGTGGGATGATAGTGGTATGTGCCACAGTGGGGTGTTTTGAATGAGTTTAATGAGTTCATTCCTGTGAAGTGCACAGACTGTGTTTGGTGCAGAATAGGCCCTCAGAGTCTGTAATTGTTAGTTCTTAGTGAAGGTGGTATTAGGAAAGCTCAGCAGTTGGGAGTATTTGAGTAAAAGCAAAGGCTCTTACTCACCAGGATAGACCCAGAGGGGATCACTCTGTTGTAGTCTATAGTGAATAACAGACATTTTTAAAAAAAGTATTGAATTGCATATAGTGATTTTAAAAATCTCTTGCAATCTGTTTTTATCACTTACTGTTAGTGAACACTTTACCAAGGAATTAAACATACAATTCATGCTATAGCTATATTTTTTATTTGCCAGTGTCTTATTATCACACACAAGTTCTTTTCCATTTTTTATATTAATAGATATAACAAGAAGAAAAATATCGACTAAAAACAAACAAAATATATTATTCATGACTGTGTCCCTATATCAGTGGGGATGGTTCTTTGTTTAGGAAAATATCTGAAAAATCCTCTTTGAGCATGAAGAATAACAATTCATTTATGGTCTGAAGGAAGAGGAAATTATGGTGAGGAAGTGAGCTGCCCTGCATAGCAGAGGGAAAGCTGTGTTTTGCCCCTGGCTTGCCTGAGGAGAATAGGTGAGGTTTGGGGGTAGAGAGGCTCCTCAGGGGAGGAGAGGTTCATGGTTAGAAGGGTGTGGCATAGGATGAGGTTCTATGAAGGATACATCCCAAGGGGTGGGATAATTTCCTAGTCATGGTGAAATTCAACATCAGTGTCAGAGCGCTTTCTGGTACCATGCTCTACTTCCCATTGGTTATCCCTGGATCTCATCATCTCCAACAATACATTTATAACAATGATAACACAGGGGATTAAAGGAAGATACATGTCCAGTGTGGAGAAAACAAGGTCACCAAGAAAAGTCAACAGACATTGTTTCTAGCAGTGAGATTTAGTGGTGTTACTAAACTATTCTGTGCATCAGTTAATTTGAAAATGGTGAAAACGTCACTTATTTCATAGAGTTGTAATGTAAAATTAAAATGCTTAGACAATGACCAGCAATGGTATATATATGCTCAATAAATGTTAACTATAAAAGTCTACTCCATTGAATATCCTTTTGCACATGCATGGTTGGATGTAGTGCCTTACAAAGTCACGAAAAGAACCAGTCAGAATAAAATCAGGTTTTAACTGCCCTGAAGGAAGAAATTGGGATCAAGCAAGAATTCAAGCTAACATACAAACACTAGAACAGATATGTGATTAACTAAGTATAGTACAGACATACCTCATTTTACTGTGCTTTGCAGATTACCAACTGTGTTTTACAAAGTGGTCTGTGGCAACCCTGTGTCCAACAAGTCTATTAGCACCACTTTTCCAGTTTGCTCACTTCATATCTCCCTGTCATATATTCATACTTCTTAACAATATTTCAAACTTTATGATATTTTTATGGTTATCTAGGATCAGTAATCTTTTTTTAAAAAGTTTTACTGAAATATAGTTGATTTACAGTGTTGTGATAATTTCTGCTGTACAACAAAGTGATTCAGTTATACACATACACACATCCATTCTTTTTCAGATTCTTTCCCCAGATAGATTATCACAGAATATTGGGTAGAGTACCCTGGGCTATATAGCAAGTCCCTGTTGGCCATCATTCCATATCAGTGTGCATGTGCCAATGGAATCAGTTATTTTTGATATTATTATTGTAATTGTTTTGGGGCACCGTGATCCATGCCCATATAAGAGCAAAATTTATTATTAAATGTATGTGTTCTGACTGCCCAACTGGCTATTCCCCAATCTCTCTTCTTCTTCTCAGGTCTCCTTTTTCCCTGAGACACAGTAATGTTGAAATTAGGCTGATTAATAACCCTACAATGGCTTCTAAGTTTTCAAGTAAAAGGAAGATCTGCATATCTCTCACTTTAAATCAAATAGTAGAGATGATTAAGCTTAATGAGGAAGGCATGCCAAAAGCCAGAACAGGCTTAGGGCCAGACTTCTTACACCAAAGGGTTAACCAAGTTGTGAATGCAAAGGAAAAGTTCTTGAAGGATATTAGAGGAACTACTCCAGTGAACAAATGAGTTCTAAGAAGGTGAAACAGACAGAGCTGATAGGGAGAAAGTTTTAGTGTCTGAAAGGAAGATCAAACCAGCCCCAACATTCCCTTAAGTCAAAGCCTTATCCAGAAAAAGGTCCAAACTCCCTTCAATTCCGTGAAGCCTGAGAGAGGTAAGAAAGCTGCAGGGGAGTTCCCGTCATGGTGCAGTGGTTAACGAATCCGACTAGGAACCATGAGGTTGAGGGTTCGGTCCCTGCCCTTGTTCAGTGGGTTAACGATCCAGCGTTGCCAGGAGCTGTGGTGTAGGTTGCAGAGGCGGCTCGGATCTCGCGTTGCTGTGGCTCTGGCGTAGGCCAGCGGCTACAGCTCCAATTAGACCCCTAGCCTGGGAACCTCCACATGCCACGGAAGCAGCCCAAAGAAATAGCAAAAAAAAGACCAAAAGAAAGAAAGAAAGAAAGAAAGAAAGAAAGAAAGCTGCAGGAAAAAAGTTTAAAGCTAGCAGAGATTGGTTCCTGAGGTTTAAGGAAAGAAGCTATTTCTATAACATCTAAGTACAAAGTAAAGCAGCAAGTGCTAATGTAGAAGGTGTAGCAAGCTATCTAGAAAATCTAGCTAAAATCATTAACGAAGGTTGCTACACTAAACATCAGATTTTCAATGTAGACAAAACAGCCTGCTATTGGAAAAAGATGCCGTCTAGGACTTTCATAGCAAGAGAGGAGAAGTCAATGCCTGGCTTCAAAGCTTCATAGGACAGGCTGATTCTCTTGCTAGGGGCTAATGTGGCTGGGGACTTTATGTTGAAGCCAATGCTCATTTCCCATTCTGAAAATCCCAGAGCCCTTGAGAATTATGCTGAGACTACTCTGCCTGTGCTCTATAAATGGAACAACAAAGCCTGAATGACAGCACATCTGTTTGCAACATGGTTAAGTGAATATTTTAAACTGTTGCTACCTACTGCACAGAAAAAGAAAAGATTCCTTTCAAAATATTACTGCTCATTGTCAAGGTACCTGGTTGCCCAAGAGCTCTGAAGGAGATATACAATGAGATAAATATTTTCATGCCTGCTAACACAACATCCATCCTGCAGCTCATGGATCAAGAAATAATTTCAACTTCCAAGTCTTATTATTTAAGAAAAACATGTTGAAAGGTCTCTCTGACATAGATAGTGATCCCTCTGATGGATCTATGGAAAGATGATTGAAAATTGTTCCGAAAAGGGTTCATAATTCCAGATGTTCTTAAGAACATTCTTGATTCATGGGAAGATGTCAAAATATCAATAAGAACAGGAGTTTGGAAAAAGTTGAGTCCAGCCCTCAGGGATAACATTGAAGGATTCAAGACTTCCATGGAGGTCTTGAAGTGCAGATGTGACAGAAAGAGCAAGAAAGCTAGAATTGGAAGTGGAGCTTCAAGATGTGACTTCATTGCTGCAATCTCATGATAAAACTTTAAAAGATGAGGAATTGCTTCTTATGGATGAGCAAAGAAAGTAGTTTCCTGAGATGAAATCTACTGATGAGGATGCTGTGAAGACTATTGAAATGATAACTTGGGCTTTAGAATACCACATCAACTTAGTTGACAAAGTAGAATGTGAAAGGATTGACCCCAATAATGAAAGAAGTTCTACGTGGTTAAAATGCTATCAACAACATTTCATGCTACAGAGAAATCAGTCATGAAAGGCAGAGTCATTCAGTGAAGCAAACTTCATTGTTGTCTCACTTTAATAAACTTCCATAGCCACCCAAATTGCAGCTTGATCACTCAGCAGCCATCAACATTGAGGCAAGACCTTCTCCTAGCAAAAATATTACAACTTCCTGAAGGTTCTGATGATAGAGTTTTTTAGCAATAAAGTATTTTTATTTTTATTTTTTTTACTTTTTTATTACTCAAATGAATTTATCACATCTATAGTTGTATAATGATCATAACAATCCTGATTTCACAGGATTTCCATCCATAACCCAAGTACATTCCCCCCACCCCTCAAACTGTCTCCTCCGGAGACCATAAGTTTTTCAATGTCTGTGAGTCAGCATCTGTTCTGCAAAGAAGTTCAGTCTATACTTTTTTCAAATTCCACATGTCAGTGAAAGCATTTGATGTTGGTGTCTCACTGTATGTCTGACTTCACTTAGCATGATAGTTTCTAAATCCATCCATGTTGCTAAAGCTGCCGGTATTTCGTTCATTTTAATGGCTGAGTAATATTCCATTGTGTATATGCACCACCTCTTCTGGATCCACTCCTCTGTCGATGGACATTGAGGTTGTTTCCATGTCTTGGCTATTGCAAATAGTGCTGCATTGAACACTGGAGTACATGTGTCTTTGTGAGTCATGGTTTTCTCTGGGTAGATGCCCAGGAGTGGAATTGCTGGATCAAATGGTAGTTCTATGTTTAGTTTTCTGAGGCATCTCCATACTGTTTTCCACAGTGGTTGCACCAATTTACAATCCCACCAACAGTGTACTAGGGTTCCTTTTTCTCCACACCCTCTCCAGCACTTATTGTTTGTAGACTTTTGGATGATGGCCACTCCGGCTGGTGTAAGGTGGTACCTCAGAGTGGTTTTGATTTACATTTCTCTAATAATGAGTGATGTTGAACATCTTTTCATGTGTTTTTTGGTCATCTGCATGTCTTCTTTGGAGAATGGTCTGTTTAGATCTTCTGCCCATTTTTGGATGGGGGGTTGTTTGTTTTTTTGGTGTGGAGCTGCAGAAAGTGTTTATAAATTTTGGAGCTGAATCCCTTGTCAGTTGATTCACTTGCAAAGATTATCTTCCATTCTGTGGGTTGTCTTTTTGTTTTGTTTAGGGTTTCCTTTGCTGTGCAGAAACTTTTAAGTTTGATTAGGTCCCGTTTGTTTATTTTTGTTTTTATTGTCAATACTCTAAAAGGTGGATCTGAGAAGATGTTGCTTTCATTTATGTCAGAGAGTGTCTGGCCTATGTTTCCCTCTAAGAGTTTTATAGTGTCTGGTCTTATATCTAGGTCTCTAATCCATTTTGAGTTTATTTTTGTGTAAGGTGTCAGGGAGAGTTCTAATTTCATTCTTTTCCATGTGGCTGTCCAGTTTTCCCAGCACCACTTATTGAACAGGCTGTCTGTTCTCCATTGTATATCCTTGCCTCCTTTGTCATAGATTAGTTGGCTGTAGGTGTGTGGGTTGAATTCTGGGCTTTCTATCCTATTCCACTGATCTGTATTTCTCTTTGTGCCAGTACCATATGGTTTTGATGACTCTTACTTTAAGTATTTTTAATTGTTATGTATATTTTTAGACACATGCTATTGCACTCTTAATAGACTACAGTATAGTGTAAACATAACATTCATATGCACCAGGAAACCAAAGAAATTCATGTGACTAGCTTCACACAAATTCACGTGACTGCAATACATGCTTTCTTGCAGTGGTCTGGAACCAAACCTGCAATATCTCTGAGGTATGCCTGTGTATAATCTTTCCAAATTCCTTTCTCTAAAGAAGTATCCATGTGGGGAGTTCCCATTGTGGTGCAGTGGAAACAAATCCAACTAGGAACTATGAGGTTGCGAGGTCGATCTCTGGCCTTGTTCAGTGGGTTAAGGATCCGGTGTTGCCGTCAGCTGTGGTGTAGGTCGCAGACATGGCTTGGATCCTGCATTGCTGTGGCTGCGGTGTAGACCGGCGGCTGTAGCTCTGATTCGACCCCTAGCCTGGGAACCTCCATATGCTGCAGGTGTGGCCTGAAAAAGACAAAAGACAAAAAAAAGTATCCATGTAAGATGAACATTGTTGAAATAAAGAATAGACCCCTACCAAAGACCATTCACATTCTACACACTATGTGTCTGTATCCCTTGGTTACACAGGTTATTTTTGCAGTGTAGCAAAAATTACACAAACAAGACTTCTGGAATTTCTAGATCTATATCTAATTTTAATTGTTTTTAAAATGTTTTACAAATAAGCATTAAGGACACTGTCCTTGAATTATATATATCAAGTCCAATTTAATAAAGCAGAGAAAGAGGGTACCCTTTAAAGAGAGCTTATTTGATAGTAAATACATATATGTTTTGAAGAATAAGTTTCACTTGTTCAGGAAATTTGGTTGTCTAGGTTGCATCCTCTAAAAGTGCCAGCTAACTTAAGCTCTGGTTTACCACTCCTCAGAGATTTCTGTATCTCACTTTATTAAACATGAAATTATAACTCGTAAAAAGTTTTTTTCAGCCATTTATTCTCTTACTGGCCACAAGTATTCATTTATCCACTCATCATGGGGGCCAAGAGATATTTATTGTGTAGCTGCTATGTGCCAGACTGGGCACTGAGTAGGGATATGTTCTGATTTCAGAGTATTGCATTGAACTGAACATGAAGTTACATATATATGATGCCATCCTTTGGTTATGCGAACACCATTTTGCTTACCAGTTGTCATGAGGAGGGCTTGGGAAGACTTCGACAACATACTGTATAGACTAAAGAAAAGGCCAAGCCTGGGACTACAAGAGAAGAGAAGGCAGAGGTCACACACTTTTGTGACCCAGCAGATGGGTGTGCCTGGACACACCACGGGTAAAGGTTCAGGGGGAGGGTCCCTGTCACTATGTTGATCTCCCTTCTTATAAGGCAATCATGAAACCAACTGTGTGTGTATTTTGTGAAAGAGAGAAAGAGGATAGGGTAGGGGAGAAAAGAGAAAATTTGGCAGAAGTGAGAGTGTGGTAGTAATCAGAATACCGGGGAACCAGGAAGACCAGCTCAGGTTCTAGAGCTCTCTGCACTGATCTGGGAAAGTCAATCATCCAGCTCTTAGAGCTCATGGGAAATCTGGTCCAAGTCCAGCCCCTCCTGCCAGAGCCCCTTCTGCCCCAGTCCTGTGGGATGCTGAGCTTGGGTGTTGTACGGTCTATGGAGAGAAGGAATAGTTTCCTCTCCCATCTGGCTCCTTTTCCAAGGAAACAAGAAAGCCCAGTGTAATTTTAAGACAATTTGAGACTTTCCTGTATGCTATATTTTATGCCGGGTATCAAGGATATGAGTAAATAAATTGGATAAAAGCCCCTGTTGCCAAGTAACTTGTAGTCTAGAGGGAGATATAAACTAGTACAACTAAGGCTATCATATTATCTGAGTATATATTAGTGATGTCCAAGATGTGAAAGAGATGATTTTACATTTATTTTAATATGTAATGAAAAAAATATATCCAGTGCACCAAACTTTTGCAAATACTGCTTGAGATAATGACAAAGAAGCAATAAGTTTAAAAATGAGAGGGAAGAGTTCCCATTGTGGCTCAGTGGTTAATGAACCTGACTAGTATCCATGAGGATTCAGGTTTGACCTGGCCTTGCTCAGTGGGCTAAGGATCCGGCATTGCCATGAGCTGTGGTGTAGGCCACAGACTTGGCTCGGATCTTGCTTTGCTCTGGCTGTGGTGTAGGATGGCAGCTGCAGCTCTGATTTGACCCCTAGCCTGGGAACCTCCATATGCTTTGGGTGCGGCCCTAAAAAGGTGAAAGACAAAAAATATGAGAGGGAGAAAGTTGCTTGGTAAAACATGGTAAGTAATTAGTCATACAGATAGAACCAAGATAGAACATTAAAAATTGCTCATGTGGTATGTGAATAAAGTTTGGGAAACACCGCTTCTAGATTCTGAGTCTTCACAAAATCCTGTGATGCTGGCATTAATTTACATTACTTTCAGAAACTGGACTCAGAGAAATCTAAAACACTATCCAGTCCCTCAGGACCTGAAGGATGGACCACCTGAGTCTGCAGCCCATATTCACTCCATGGTCCTGCACTGACACAGGAATGACAATGATCATCAAAAATTCTAATTCATATAGGATTTTCCCAAATGCTAAACCTACATAGTCAACTCTTTCTCCCGCAGAGCAATCTGAAGCCACCATGCTGTGGATCATGAAAGGAGTCGTAATTTGCTCTTTCCCTCAGTAATCAATAGCTCAGGGTTCGAAGCATTTACTCTGCCTGTGCTTTTGCAGCCCAGAAACCTGAAGGCAGTTACCTCAAAATTCAACAAAATGTCTACTGATAATAGGTGGCTCCACGGGGAGGTTTCCCACCAAAGGAAAAATCAAAGAGGAGAGGAAATAAAGATGGACTGAGAGGAAACTGCTGAGCTTGCTTCTACCATGGAAGTCATTAACCAAGGTGGATTAGTAAACTCGTCCAAAGCCACATCTGCCCTATTAAAGCTTGAAGGGCCATATGCCAAAGTGAAAATCAAATAAAGCAGCATAAGGACTGTGCCCAAATGAAGCTGGTTTTATTTTTACTACACAGAGTGAGGCGCTGCACAATAAAACAACCACGGAGAGACTTTGCCAAGTTTTAGTGGTTTCCCAGAATGCATTTAAAAACTCAGAAAGTCTCTACCATCTCTACTATTGATGTTTGCTACTGGATCATAAATGGACCTCTATTCTGACTTTTAGGGAAAAACACATTTAGTGAAAATTTCATCAAGCAAAGGGGAATTAGAACATCAATTTTAGTATAATCTGTTACACACAGCTAAAAATCCTACAATAATAACAGTTTCAAAATTACTTATTGTTATTTTTTTAAAAAACCCTCATTCCTATGTTAATTGCCCTGTTTCCTTTCATTATTACTAAGTGTTTTGTCCCATACCAAAAAATAATAATAATAATAATAATTCTGGGTTCTAAAGGACAAAGGATACACTTCCATGGAATTAGATGATACATTCAAATGCTGTTACGACTGCAAAAGACTTTTCCTATTCTGTTCACTGCTTGTAGAAGACAATATCAGAAAACATTAGTACTAGATAAGCTTTATTACTGCCAACCTGATTCAAGTGTTGAAGTTTAAATTGTTTTAAAATTATTTCCTGGTATACATATAACTTTGTATATCTTCTCCAATTTTGGGGGATGATATATCTGAATTATAGAACACTCATTTTGCCTTGTCTTGTTTCATGTGATTTTATTTTTCTTGAAGTATATGCAGTAATTCAAACCAGACCAAAAATATTCCTAACAATCTGTTTCAATGAATAAGAATAATGAAAAGGATTTCTAAATAGTACAACAAATATATTCTTAAGAGAAAAATAAGGTTTGTTCACCAAAATACACATAGATTTTTTAGAAAATTATCCTTCCATTTTTTTAGCAAAAAATCTGTTTCATAATCAGTAGAAAAAATAAGTTGGTAGACTATTACATAGAAAAATCTTTTAATACAAACTTTTAGAAAAACTGGGTAAAATATAACAAGTTTATTGTTCAAAACGTAACATAACGATAAAACAACAGGGTGGAATCTCAGGTGCTAAATCTCTATAGTGTTCTGAAAACCCCATTGTGTGTGTGTGAAATAATTCTGAAAGCCCAGGGAGAGAGCATCAGTACTAATAATCTAGGGACTTGGGTTTTAATGTTAATCTAAGGACTGAAAAGTAGCAATGGAACCATAGTATTTGAGATCCCAGAAAAAAGTCATAAGAAATTCAATGGCTGGTTATCTTGTGAATTGGTGGCTTTGGAGTATGGGGAAAAATTCTCAAATGCCTATAAAGTGTTCTGCACACAAAGACTAATTAGCCACACAAGACTAATGGATGAAGCAAACATTTGGGTTGCAACCAAAGTTAGCATAACACATGGAAAAATGCATCCAAGCAAGAGTCAGGAGACATAAAAACAAGACTTAATCCCATAGAACTTTATGTAATAGAACAATATCTCAATATCTAGGGAAGTTGTCTTCTTCTTAACAAAACAGTAGGAAAAGCTGGATGCTAACAAGCATGCTATGTCTGGAAATATTATTGGAGGACTACAGATCAATGAAATCGAGGAGAGTCTGGATTTTGGAAACAGTAGAACCATGAAGAAATGAACAGACTTTTTGCAGCTGCTTTTTCCTGGTCCAGTTGTTGATTTGGGGAACTGAGCAAAAGGCTAAGTAAGAATTTAGATTTTTCCTGGGCAGATAAGTCATTCTAGGAATAGAAAAAAACATTAGAGGTTTTAGGAGTTTAAAAAGATGGAGAGATAAAATTAGAAACGATTAAATAAAGGCAAACTTTAAACCTGAATATAATACAATCTCTCTCTCTCTCTCTCACACACACACACACACACACACACACACACATACTAGATACTGGATAATTCTCTAATTGGAAACTTGATGGTGTTCTCTTCTAGACATTCGTCAAATCATGAAGCTGCACAAGGGAGGAGGCTGAGGTTCTGTCAAGGAGGGAGCACAGAAATCAGAGCAAAATTTTCTAGAAACCCATTTACCAAAGAGTCAGGGACTATAGTTCAGAAATAACCAGAAGAGGGGTCCCAGGGCACACAGTAGCCTCCCCACTGAATGCTCTGGAGGACTATGACCTAGAACAGAGAATGACAGCAGACAATGACCTAGAACACACAATGCTGTATCCTTAACTACCAGGGACCTCTGTGAATTAGCTTAGTTTCTGATTAGAAACTAAGGGGTACATGCTCATCCCCAACTCTATCTGACTTGCAGAGCAAAGAGTGAAGTCCGATGGAGAAATGCAGTATTGACTGGATCTCTACAACTTACTCTATAGTCTGGCATTTGATCAATAATAACTTGACTTTGTCAGCTCTGAGAGGCTGCCCACATTCCTTGGTTTGTGATCCCACCTTTCTTCAAGACCAGCAATCATATCACTCTAACATTTGCTTCTGTCTTCATGTCTCCTTCTTGACTCTTCTGCCTTCCTCTTCCATGTCTTAAGGACTTCTGTGACTTTTACTGGGGCCACTTAGGTAATCTAGGATAATACTCCTATTTTTATTTTTTATTTTTTTATCCATAATGATTTTTTTCCATTATAGCTGATTTACAGTGTTCTGTCAATTTTCCATTGTACAGCATGGTGACCCAGTTACACATACATGTATACACTCTTTTTTCTCATATTATCATGCTCCATCATAAGTGACCAGACATAGATCCCAGTGCTACACAGCAGGATCTCATTGCTAATCCATTCCAAAGGTAATAGTCTGAGTCTATTAACCCCAAGCACCCCATCCATCCCACTCCCTCCCCCTCCCCCTTGGAAACCTCATGTCTATTCTCCATTTTTAAATACTTTATTTACTCACACCTGCAAAGTCTCTTTTGCAATACAAGGAAATATATTTACTGATCCTGGAATTGGGACATGGATATTTTGGGGAATCATTAGTCTGCTTACCACAAAAGTCTCTAACATAAAAAAATTAAAACAACAATGAGATATACAGCAGATTAGAAAATAGATACTTGTCTGTTAACACCAAGTATGGGTGAAAATGTAATATAAAGGGAGATTTTTACACGCTTGAGTGAACATGTAAAACTTTACAGTTTCTTTGGAAACTATTTTAACAATATCATTTCTTGGTGTCTACCCTAGAGAAGACATCACATGTTCACAAGACAAGTTCAAAATTATTTACTGTAGCTCTGTTAGTCATAGTGTAAAAGAGGAATAATCTGATTCTTAGCAGGAGAGAAACTAGTAACTATGGCTTATTTGTGCAATGGAATATTAGATAAAAATCTATGAAATATATATAAATACATTATATGATATGTTGCAAATTATTAAATTATATATACAAATCTTAGAAACAGAAAAATAGGGAAAATTATTGGATTTATGGAAAAATCCTGGTAGTGAGGAGGATTGAGTAAGCACTAGCACCAGACTTGTACTTGCAAACATGCATGTCCATTTTTCAGGTACACATAATAACAGTATATTGCATATGCTATAAGAATATAATACCCCAAAATTTCAGATGAGGGTTGTCTCAAGGCTGAAAAAAAAGGGAGTTAGATATACATGTAATATTAATTTCTTAAAGTCTGGAATAATTGATGAAAGTTAACCTCTGTTTAATCATCAAGGAGGTTTTTGAGTGTTTGTCTTATTATTTTTAAATTTTTCTTTATTTTGAATTAAAAACATAATAATAGGTAAGCATTTATGTTACCTTTTATTCTATTTCATTTCCAAATTATCACAACCCTGAAATGAAAGGAATCAAATTTAAGTAGGGATCCAAGAAGCCAAATCATACACATATTCAAGAATAGAACATAAAACTGAACATAACAAATGATTAGAAAATAGCCCTAAGAAAAGGGATTATCAAATCTGTGTCTCATACTGCAAAATGTCTTTATCTGAAGTACTGCTCAAGTAAGGTTTATGGAATTTCTGCAGAAAAATTATCCAAGAATGCAGGTTCAAAAGTTTTATTATCTTCTAATGTATTTTTATAGCCGCCATAAATTAGCAATATCTGTATAATATACTAAAATAATTTAGAAATATACCCTGCTATTTCTGCTGCTTCACCATTCATAACGACCATTTCAGGGGTGGGGGAACTGTCCTCTGACATCTCTCTCTCCAATGTCCTCTCATGGCTCTGCTCCTGAGACTTTACTTGCACAGTTTTGTTATTTTTATGTGTGACGAGATATGAAGAAAAAATTATTGACAGAACTCATTCTAGAATATCATGCCAAGTCCATTACTTGTCACAAACAAATAGGGTCTCACAATACTGCCTGGATCACACATCAGATTGCTATACCTTTTGAACCTGCCACAACTGTCAAAATGCCTCCCCCCACACACTTTTTTTGGCCATACCCCACAACATATGGAATTTCCTGGGCCAGGAGTCAAATACAAGCCAAAGCTGTCAGCTATGCCACACTGGCAGCAACACCAGATCCTTAACCCACTGCACCACAGCAGAAACTCCAAACTGTCTCCCTTTTAAGCTATGTTTCTAAAATTGGTTCATGTTCCTCCAAGCTCAAATCTAAAAGTATAAGTCTGGAGCTGGGTGCTAGCTCCTTCTCCCTCACTACAGAATTTTCTAGTAATTTGCCCATAAATAAACAATATTAAGTGGAATAACACTCCCAACTGTAATATATGTTGCCTCCAAAATCCAAGCTATAGCAACTTGTCCTTTACCTTTGAAGAGATTCCCTTGCAAGCCCCAGACTGCTGGACCTTATAAATTTCAATAAATTTGCAAGCACCTCTGTTTTCATGAAATTGATCTCATCTTCTGACTTGCAATTTGCCTTTTGTCTTACCAAGATGTCTTGGTAAGAATTTGCTCTTGGTTTTCAGTGTTTGTGAAAAGGGGCATCTTGAGGGGCTTCTACATGGTTCACCATATCATAATATCTGTCACTCAAAGATTTAGAAAGTCACTATGGAAATTCTATTATTTGCTAAGTATATTTATGGTGATTATATACACAGAATTTAGAGAATAGCCACATATGGTTTAGAGGTACTAATAAGCTATCTGTGAAGTTGATTTGGGTCAAAATCTTTCATCAATCCACATAAGCCTCCATTCTGACTGATGAACAAAAGTGATGCTTGTGGACCTGAGGATTTCTGTCTGTTCAAGTTCATTTCCAAAAATGCCTGAAAAGTCTGATCATTTGTCTTTCCCCGGAACAATGACTCACATAAATGGCCACATAGAGACTTATGTCTCTGGTGTTTTCTGTATGTTTTCTTTATGTTTGTGAAATTTGTACCTGGTTTTTCCTCAAGAAAGACTTTCCTCTTTTCAGGGACTGTAGGCATGTGAATAGACTAAGGTTCTATATTTGGGTACAAAGCTATGATTCTTAGGTTTCTGTTCACCAGACTCTTTTTTTTTTTTAAGTTATAAAAATCAAGTAGGATCCTTCTTGATTAGGTAGGCTTTTCATCTTTTTAAAGACTAGGGATCAATAGCAAATTACCCACTACCATGGATCACTGCGAGTAAAACCACTTTAATGAACATGCTTATCCCTTTACTTATTACCATAGTTATGTCCATGTCTCTGGCATGTAATGGTTTGAACCTAACACTCCAGGATGCTGTCTTTGCATTTAAAATGAAGCATCCCTTTTCAATGACAGTGTCTCTTACCAGCATCCCAAGTTAACAGAAAATATTTTCAAAAGTGCTTTTCAAAGATGATGGAGCTGCTGTTACCAATGCATTCCTTCCAATAATTATGCCTTTTAGGGAGTCTTTTATAGAGCCCTCTTGAGAAACACATAAACAAATGTGTTGTATGTGAGCAATCCATTTCAATTTATATCACCCTAAGTCTTGAGTCCTTCCCAAAGCCCTTTCACATGAGAGACCAGACAAAGGTGTGAATTTAACAGCAAAATAGTAGCAACTGCAGGATCAAAATCTGAATTTGGTTTTTGCATACCTCAGCCTTATGCTATAATTGATAATATATATTTTTTTAGCGAAGTAATTCCCTGGCTTGCTTTCTCTTCTCTTTCTTGAAACACGAACTCAGATTTTGAATTTGTAATTCTTTTTCAAGTTGTCAAATGCCATTAGAATCAAACATTCAATATTCCTTGAATTCCTTATGTCTCTACATATGGTTCTCTGGCTATGGCCCTAGTTCCCTCAAAGACTTGCCTTCTGTGACTACTTCATTGCAGGTGACCACAGATGAAAATTAAAGGGCTGTTTCACACTGCTTGCCAAGAGCCTTTCATATCAGCTAGATTTCAGTGCCTTCAGCCTGAATCAGACCAGATAACCAATTCCAGATACTTCCTATTTACCTGAGGTTCTGTTTTGTAATATGAATTCTGGAGTCAGTTCTATATCATTCAAGGTTATAAGTTGCAAGCAAAAAAAAAAAAAAGCTAATTTTAATAGTTTAAGCAGAAAATGACTTTGTTATAAAGATACAGCAGCTGATGAAATTTTGAGAAAAATGGAAGTTAAATATTCCAGAATTAATGCCTACAACCATACCACAGAATTGGTCCAAAGAGGGAATAGTCATTGCCACCAGTACTGAGCACTTGAGACTAGAGTTTATATGACTGCAAGTGATAAGACTTTGTGCTGGAGAGGGTGTAGAGAAAAGGAAATCCTCCTATACTGTTGGTGAGAAGGTAAATTAGTAAAACCACTATAGAGAACAGTGTGGAGGTTCCTTAAAAACTAAATATATAACTACTCTATCAAGCAATCCCACTCCTGGGCATATACCCAGAGAAAACAATAACTTGAAAAGATACATGCACCCAGTGTTCACTGTAGCACTATTTACAATAGCCAAGACATGGAAGAAACCTAAGTGATCACTGACAGATGAATGCATCAGAATATTACTCAGCCATACAAAAAGAATGAAATAATGCTACTTTCAGCAACATGGACAGGCTAGAGATTATCATTTTTTTATTGTTATTTCCCCAATACATTTTTTTTCCACTGCACAGCATGGTGACCCAGTTACACATACATGTATACATTCTTTTTTCTCACATTATCATGCTCTGTCATAAGTAACTAGACATAGTTCTCAGTGCTACTTAGCACGATCTCATTGCTAACCCATTCCAAAAGCAATAGTTTGCATCCATTAACCCCAAGCTCCCGAGCCATCCCATTCTCTCCCCTCCCCCTCCCCCCAGGCAACCACAAGTCTATTCTCCACGTCCATGATTTTCTTTTCTGTGGAAAGGTTCATTTGTGCTATATATTAGATACCAGATATAAGTGATATCATATGGTATTTGTCTTTCTCTTTCTGACTTACTTCACTTAGTATGAGAGTCTCTAGTTCTATCCATGTTGCTGCAAATGGCATTATTTTGTTCTTTTTTATGGCTGAGTAGTATTCCATTGTGTATATATACCCCTTATTCCTAATCCAATCATCTGTTGATGGACATTTGGGTTGATTCCATGTCTTGGCTATTGTGAATAGAGCTGCAATGAACATGCAGGTGCATGTGTGTTTTTTAAGGAAAGTTTTGTCCAGATATATGCCCAAGAGTGGAACTGCTAGGTGATATGGTAGTTCTATGTATGGTTTTCTAAGACACCTCCATACTGTTCTCCATAATGGTTGTACCAGCCTACATTCCCACCAACAGTGCAGGAGGGCTCCCTGAAGTAAGTTAAAGAAGGACAAATATCATATGATATCACTTACATGTGAAATCTAAACAAATGATACAAATGAACTTATTTACAAAACAGAACTAAATTCACAGACATAGAAAACAAACTTATGGTTACCAAAGGGGAGAGTGGGGGAAGGAGGAGGAAGAGATCAATTAGGAGTTTGGGATTAACATATATACACTATTATATATAAAATAGATAAACGAGGATCTATTGCATAACATGGGGAACTTTATTCAATATTCTGTAATAACCTACAGTAGAAATATTTCTGATAAAGAATATATATATATTCAGAATCACTTTGCTAACTGGATCACACCTCAAACTAGCACAACACTGTAAATTAACTATACTTCAATTTTAAGATATTGTTAAATATAAAAAGAAACAAAAGCCATCTAAATTGGGAAAAAATAGTTTGCCAAAGCAAGATGTAATCCTGTACAATCCAGCTCCATCTTTACAGTCAAAGAGTTAATCTACAGATATTCAGTTAATGGAAATACTCTGTTAAAAATATTTTTTTAAAAAATCACAGTTTTTTTTGTAAAAAACTTTATTTGCAACTGATACTGATGAAACTTTCGTGCTAGGAATTCATTCTGAGAGCAATTCATCCCTGAGAGGCAAATGATTAAGTACTGTACTGACTAGTATAGCTAGTAAAATGAATTCTTCATGGAGCCTCCTATCTGACATTGTTCACTTCTGAACCACAGTCTGACACCAAGTTTAACTGGATTTACCCAGGTCTCACACTTGTGCCTTAAGTGTGAGAGAGGCTGACAAAATGAATTTTCTAGTTTCTACTCTGAGGATGCTGAGCACACATAAGTAGGGATTTCTCCAAACATAGGAAAGTTTTCAAAAATGCTAGATAAACAAAAATATAACAGATATTCACCATTATTGATGTGTACTCTTATTTTTAATCTTCCTCTATGAATAATTTTTGTCTTAAGTGTGTTGGATATAAATTGCATAAAGTCTTTCGTTGGTCTTATTTGGGGTTATTTTGGTGTTTTATGTTTTATTTTGCTTTCTCTTTTCTAATATTGTTTTATTATTCAACTTTTCTTTATATTTTTTTCAAGTGGTTTAAATTTTTTTGCTTTTGGTGTTTACCATTACGTTAACTTTTAAAAACTGAGCTATTATTTCTCTACCATGACGAAAAGAACTCTCCCAACAGCAGAATTTAAAAAAAAAAAAAACCTAACATTTATTTCTTTCTATTCACACTCAACTCACAGTGTTCATTAAAATAATCTGGAATTTTTATATGGAAAGTATTTCATTTGTTCTTGTTGTATCATCTCTTTTAAAATAATATTTTAACACATATTATTTCTTAATTATGTTATTTTTTTCACAACTCGATTTTTCCATATAATTTTTTTTAATTTTTTTTTTTTTTTTTGTCTTTTTGCCATTTCTTGGGCCGCTCCCGCGACATATGGAGGTTCCCAGGCTAGGGGTTGAATCGGAGCTGTAGATGCCAGCCTATGCCAGAGCCACAGCAACGCAGGATCTGAGCCGCGCCTGAGACCTACACCACAGCTCACGGCAACGCCGGATCGTTAATCCACTGAGCAAGGGCAGGGATTGAACCCGCAACCTCATGGTTCCTAGTTGGATTCGTTAACCACTGCGCCACGACAGGAACTCCGATTTTTCCATATAATTTAGATACTCGTTTGGTTTCATTTATTAGGTAGCTAGAGAAAGTTTTCTAGCAATTTTTTCCAGGAAGCCTATTTGAATTGGCTACTTTCTAAATCACTGCCTGTCTGAAATTTCTTTTTAAAGCATTTATTTAAGAAATATAAATTCATAAATTAGAAAATGCCTTGGTGACAATTATCCCCTTATGACTTTGAAGAAACTATTCCAATGTTTCTCGCTTTCAGTGTTATGGAGGATTCACTGGCACCAGTCTATGGCTCTGTGTGTGTGTGTGTGTGTGTGTGTGTGTGTGTGTGTGTGTGTGTGTGTGTGTGTATTTCTTAACTCCTTATTAGATAATCTCTTTTAGTTTAGTAAGGTTAAGAGGAAGGGGATTTTACCATCTGCAAAAAATGTGTGGAGATTTCCTTTTGGTTATGAGAATTCAACTTTTACCATGATATATTCTAAATGTGTAATTTTTGTTATTTTTGCCTGCAATTAATATCTGGAAGTTTGACAACATTCTCTGTCAGTGAGGCTATGGGGAAACAATCTATCTTATGTACTGCTCAAATGAATATGTAATGCATAACTTCTACAGCAGGTAATTTGTTAATATCTAATAAAATTATTTATAGAGTACCTTCTGACCAGAAATTCTACTACAAATTTTCCCAGAGATACCCTGACAAAACTATGAAGTCATTGCACAAAGTTACTCACTGCAAGACTCTTACCTTGTAAAAACCCAAATGTCCTTCAACAGAGCTGATTAAATCAAGTATGAATATACCCACAAAGTAGAAAGCTATGTAACTCTTAATTAGTATAAGGAATATCTGAAAGTGCTACTAGGGAGTGACTTCCACAAAATATGGTAAATTTTAAAAAAGAAAAAAAGTAAGGTGGGGATAATTACAAACAAAATGCTATCATTCAGCTCAAAAAGGAAGGATATGAGCATAAATATATATCTTCTGATCTTAAAAAGTAAACAACAGAAAAATCATAAAATTAAAAGAGTGATTTCCTTTATCTTGCTTTTTACACTTTACATAATTATAAGTAAATTTGTTTTAAAGCAATCTCCAAAAAATTAAAATTTGGAAGTAAATCTGTGTTTAGTTGATGGCACAGAGCTTGTTCCAAATTAATTTTAAAAATATTAATTTGACTGTGCATCTCTAGAAGGATATAACCCAATAATTAAAAGAAATTTAAAAACTCATTGTTTATAATCATAAGCAAGGTGTTGATATTGTCAGTCAGAATCTGCTATTGGTGTATTTTGGTACAAAAAATATAAATGCGATATTCTCCCATGCTATTGAGAACCAGGATTTTATGCATGAGTGAGGACATACAAATACAACATTGAAATCATTAAAAGTAAAACCACTTGTAATCTTGAATTTGAATTGAAATTACTAATGCAAACCTGAGATTAATTTTTCTTTACAAAAAGCACTTCCTAACTCTGAATGCTAAAAAGTCAAGAGAGAACGACCAACCCACTTATTTATTTTTTATTTTTATTTTTTACCATTAAATATTTTATATAGCATAATAAAAAGAATAACTGGTAAGAATTGCAAAAATAATACACCCTCTTAAAATAAGTAAAATATAAAATGCATAAATTGGTTAAAAAACAGTGTAACTATATAAATATGCCTTCACAATTTGTTACATCTTATTGATTCTTCAATATAGGCATTAGACCATTCTAAGTGATGTGATAAACAAGACATTATAGACCTTACATTGTACCATGGAGAGAAATGGTTATTAATAATACAATTGTAGAACTGTATTATTTAATTGTACAGTTGCATTATTTAATTATAATTATCATAAATTCTTTGATGAAGAGGAAATCAGAATCAGATCAAAGAAGACTTCAGCATTCCAAGAATGATGTCAAATGACCCCTTTCATGGTGGATTATGCACTTATTTACTATGAGATATATTTCTTCTCCAGAGATTCCTTGTTTGTGTATCAATTGAAGATTACTGGTTTGCAGTTATTCTGAAGTTTTGATATGAGTCTATATGTATATGAGATTGTTTTAAGTTATTGTTCTCTTAATTGCAAGTTCATCTCGAGTGTCCTGCATTTGTACCCTCTTCTCACAATTTCTGATTTTGGTGGTATAATTGTGCATGAATGATTTTGTATCTTTACATATATATACCTTTACTGGTGAGCCTTGTCATTTGTGGAATTTTTGTTTCCTGTTGCTGTCTTTTCTTTTCTGCCTAGAGAAGTTCCTTTAGTATTTGCTGTAAGGCTGGTTTAGTGTTGCTGAATTCTCTCAGCTTTTGCTTATCTGTGAAGTTTTGATTTCTCTTTCAAATCTGAATGAGAGCCTTGCTGGGTAGAGTAATCTTGGTTGGAGGTTTTTTTCCTTTCATCATGTTAAGTATATCATGTCATTTCCTTCTGGCCTGAAGAGTTTCTGCTGAAAAATCTGCTGATAACCTTATTGGGGTTCCCTTGTATGTTACGTGTCTCTTTTCCCTAGCTGCTTTCAAGATTTTCTCTTTGTCTTTAATTTTGGTCAGTTTGATGAATATGTGTCTTGGGGTGTTCCCCTTGGGTTTATTTTATATGGTACTCGTTGTGCTTCCTGGACTTGAGTGAGGGGGGTTCCTTTCCCATGTGAGGGAAGTTTTTGGCTATTACCTCTTGGAATATTTTTTCTGTCTCCTTCTCTCTCTCTTCTCCATCTAATATGGATGTTGGTGCGTTTAATGTTGTCCCAGAGTTCTCTGAGACTCTCTTCATTTGTTTTCAATCTTCTTTCTCTTTTCTGTTCTGCATCTGTAATTTCCACTAATCTGTCCTCCACCTTGCTTACTCGTTCTACTGCCTCCTATATTCTGCTGTTAGCTGCTTTAGTTTCAGGTGTACAGCAAAGTGAATCAGTTATACATATAAATATATCCATTCCTTTTTTTTTTCCATATAGGTTACAACACACTATTGGGTAGATTTTCCTGTGCTATACAGTATGTTCTCATTTACCATCTATTTTATACAGTAGTGTGTATATGTTATTCCCACCATCCCAATTCCTCCCCCTGCCCCCAATGATTTCACCTATGGTAATGCATAAGATTGGTTTTGGAACATGGATGGACCTACTCATTTCTAACAAATGCTCTTGGCACCTAGATTACAGCCACCACATACCATTCCTCATTAAAAGGGACTGAGGCTCCTTGGAGAAATGTCTGATTCCAGGTCTAGAGCAGAAATTCTATAAAGTGAGCTCAGTGTACTGTGTCAGACTGCATAGCAAGGAAACTCTCTAAGATTGCTAGGGTCATGTCAAAAGGACTCAGAAGTCAACCTAAAGAGGCTCACACTGATCAAAGATGGACATTTTTAGCATTAATAAGTGCTAAAAATGTCCATAAATAAAGTGGTTTGAAACGCATCATAAATACTTCAATCTTTATCTCCATGACATAAAAAAAAACTAGGCATATAGGATATTAGTGAATCAATTCATAATTTCACAAACTTGTAAAAAAGGGAAAGAATCATATATCTACTCTGCCTTTCCTATACTGTACAATGGGATAACAAGATAGTAATGAAAGGAAAATTCTTTTAAAGAAATATTCTAGTTGATAACTAAGGCATGAATGATAGAAGAGTATTCCTATTTTTCAAACCATAATGAGTCTGGGCATTGACCATCAATTGCTTCTAATATCACAAAAAGACAAAAACCCAGACTTTACGTACTTCTTAATAGAACACAAAGCTACTTATGAAGCAGCTTTACCAAAAAAGATCAGCCTTTTCTGGTCAAGACTCTAGATCCATCTACTAACTTTTAGGAAATACAAGATTAAAAGACTTTTTATTCAACACACCAGGGAGGGAATTTGCAAAACTCAGACTGGAAAACTTCAGGATTTAAAAGCAAACCAACCCACTCTTTCTTTAATAAGAAATAATTGTAAAAACAAAAAACAAATAAATAAGAGAGATGGATATATGCCCAAGAGTGGGATTGCTGGGTCATATGGTAGTTCTATGTATAGATTTCTAAGGTATCTCCAAACTGTTCTCCACAGTGGCTGTACCAGTTTACATTCCCACCAGCAGTGTAGGAGGGTTCCCTTTTCTCCCCAACCCCTCAAGCACTTGTTATTTGTGGACTTATTAATGATGGCCATTCTGACTGTGTGAGGTGGTATCTCATGGTAGTTTTGATTGGATTGGGAAGATGTGGTATATATACACAATGGAATACTACTCAGCCACAAAAAAAGACATAATGCCATTTACAGCAACATGGATGGAACTAGAGACTCTCATACTGAGTGAAATGAGCCAGAAAGACAAATACCAAATGATATCACTTATAACTGGAATCTAATATCCAGCACAAATGAACATTTCCACAGAAAAGGAAATCATGGACGTGGAGAATAGACTTGTGGCTGCCCAGGGGGAGAGGGAGGGAGTGGAGGGATCAGGAGCTTGGGGTTATCAGATGCAACTTGGAATGGATTTACAATGAAATCCTGCTGAGTAGCATTGAGAACTATGTCTAGATACTTATATCGCAACAGAACAAAGGGTGGAAAAAAAATGTATACATGTTAGTGTAAGTTGGTCCCCATGCTGTACAGCAGAAAAAAAATAAATAAAAAAAAAAAGAGAGGCAGATGGAGAAGAAATCTATAAAAGAAATTACCTAAGACAGAAATCAACCATTCCTTTGTAAGGACCTTATTTGGACCTTGATTTAACCAAATGATAAAAATGAATATTTTATAACATTTATGAGACAATTAGAAATTCACACAAGACTCAATACTTGCTGATATTAAGTAGATATTATCCACTCAATTTTTAAAGAATGATAATAGGCTCTTTAAAACTATTTGTTTTAGAAATAAGAATTGAAATATTTACAGAGGAAATAATAATGATGTATATGACTTAATTCCAAATAATTGAGGAAGAAATTAATGTGTGTGTAGATGAAACAAGATTGGCCAAGGACTAATAGCTGTAGCTGGGTAATGGGTATATGATGGTTTATTAACCCATTCTGTCTACTTTTGTATAGGTTTGCAATTTTACATAATAAAATTTTGAAAAGGGAGAGATGAATTAACAAATCCTATAATTCAGAAGATATAAATCTGTATGTGGGCTCAACTAACTTTTTATGTGTTTGATTTTTTTTCCATTCTGCCTTCTTAGTTTTTAACTCTCAGAATTCCTGTTTTATACATTTTAGATCTACTGGATATGTATTTATAGCCTTCTGCATTTTTCTTATTATGTTCTCTTCATTTTTTTTTTTCTGATTTGAGTTTTTGAGCCTTCATTTAAAACTATTACAAAATTAGGTTATTTTTCAATATCCAAAATTTATTTACTACTTTGATTGAATATTTTATTTGCTATTGCATTTGTCATCTCCAAACCAACTTTCCTTCAATCTCATTGAGAATATTATTTTATTAAATAATTTAATAATAATAGTAGGATTAATAATGATAGGTAATGAAATTAATTGCTTACTGTGTTTTCATAGATTTGCATACATAATATCTTTAGATTATTCATATTTAAACAGACAAGAACCCTGAGGTTAATAAAGCTTTAGTAACATTGCAAAAACCAGGCTGGACTTAGCTAGGCCCATTTGGAAGATACTGTTCATCTTGGCTGGGTTTGCTCAATTGTCTAGGGCTTGGATGGAGGTTGGCTGATCTAGATGGGCTTATCCAGGTGGTTCCACTTTATTTCATGTGTCTCTTCTCCTTCTGGTAGGAGTCAGCCTATACATGGGTATTCATGATGATATTAAAAAACGCAGAGACAAGCAGAAATATGTAAGGCCTCTTAAGGCCTATGCTGGGAACTGACATCAATTCTTAAAGTCACTTGGCTGAACTTAAAGTCATGAAGCAAGGAAATTTATCTTGACACTTTGGTGGGAGGAATCTCTAAGTTATAGAACAAGAGATGAATTTGGGGAGGCTAATGAGTAATCACTCGTCTAAGTTCTCTAAGTATTAAATGACAGAGCCTTAAATCTGGACAAAAACTTGGACTCTTAACCACTATCCAACAATGGAATTTCTAAATTTCTCCACTGATTTTTGCTGTATCTTTCTTTTTTGGGAAGATACATTCATTGATGCCAGTGATTGATATGCTTGTTGGAATCTGTTGAATCTTTCCATGTGCCTATGTTTTGTTTTGTTTTTTTCTTTCTCAAAGGGAAGGATGAGACACATGCATTTTTGTACAGTATTGGGAACTAGGATGGTATGTTAGATTTTGTACATGTGTTCCTTTCATTATTCATGTCCACTAATTAGAGATATTCCAACATCTCATAAGATTAAAAGAATTCAATGCAGCATCTGGAAATACCTGGCATATAGTAGTAACTTAATTTTTAGTCCCATGTATCCCTTGTATTTCCCAAGTGCCTCTTCTCCTTATGCATGTAAACATGCACATCACTTTTCTTTCTTTTCCTTTTTTTTTGTTTTTTAGGACTGTACCCATGGCTTATGGAGGTTCTCAGGCTAGGGGTTGAATCAGAGCTACAGCTGCTGGCCTACACCACAGCCACAGCAATGCCAGATACCAGCCGAGTATGTGACCTACACCACAGCTCACTGCAATGCCAGATCCTTAACCCACTGAATGAGGCCGGGAATTGAACCCACGACCTCATGGATTCGTTTCTGCTGCGCTGCAATAAGAACTCACGCACAACATTTTTCAATGCTCCTCAGATTTTCAACACAACCTTCCATTCGTGTTCTGTACTTTCTCAGGTCTCAATTATTTCTTAGTCTGACTTGCTCCAGGCTTCATCCCTTAGTCCTCTTGAGAAACTAAGCTCTCAAATGACACAAGTAAGCTGATTTTCTTTGATTTCCATTCAGTCCGAAGACAGCTGACACTCCTTACAATTGCATTTCTCAAGGTCACCAATATCCTCCACATTGCCAAGCCATTGAGCACATTTCTCCCTCACACTACTCACACTCTTAACAGTATTTTACATGGCTGATCACTTATTCCTTCTAGAAATACTCTCTTCTCTTGCTCACAATTTCATACTCTTTGAATTTTTGGCCCCTTACCTTCTGGCCATTCAATCTTACTCTGGTGATTTCACCTCTTCCACCCAATCTCTAAACACAAGAGTTCACCAAGGCTCACACTACCTGGAATCATTTCTAATTTTTGTGATATATTTTCCTCATTAGACGATTTCATGCTTTCCAATTTTTTTCCATGATCCTAGTTTTATTTCTTTTTTTATATAATGATTTCAATATTTTTTTCCATTATACCTGGCTTACAGTGTTCTGTCAATTTTCTACTGTACAGCATGGTGACCCAGTTACACATACATGTACACATTCTATTTTCTCACATTATCATGCTCCATCATAAGTGACTACACATAGTTCCCTATGCTACACAGCAGGATCTCATTGCTAATCCACTCCAAAGGCAATAGTCTGCATCTATTAACTTCAAGCTCCCAATCCATCCCACTCCCCCCACCTGGCAACCACAAGTCTCTTCTTCAAGTCCATGATTTTATTTTCTGTGGATTCATTTGTGCCATATGTCAGATTCGAGATATAAGTGACATCATATGGTATTTGTCTTTGTCTTTCTGACTTATTTCACACAGTATGAGAGTCTTAGTTCCATCCACATTGCTGCAAATAGCATTATTTTGTTCTTTTTTATGGCTGAGTAATATTCCATTGTGTATACACACCACTTCTTCCTAAGCCAATCATCTGTCAATGGACATTTGGGTTGTTTCCATGTCTTGGCTATTGTGAATAGAGCTGCACTGAACATGCGGGTGTATGTGTCTTTTTTGTCTTTTTTTTTTTTTTGTCTTTTTCTAGGGCTGCTCCCAAGGCATATAAAGGTTCCCAGGCTAGGGATCTAATTGGAGCTGTAGCTGCCAGCCTATGCCAGAGCCACAGTAACACAGGATCCAAGCCACGTCTGCAACCTATACCACAGCTCATGGCAACACCGGATCCTTAACCCACTGAGCGAGGCCAGGGATCAAACCCACAACCCATGGTTCCTAGTCAGATTCGTTAACCACTGAGCCATGACGGGAACTTCTGCATGTGTCTTTTTAAAGAAAGGTTTTGTCTGGATATATGCCCAAGAGTGGGATTGCTGGGTCATATGGTAGTTCTATGTATAGTTTTCTAAGGTACCTCCATACCGTTCTCCACAGTGGTTGTACCAGCTTACATTCCCACCAACAGTGCAGGAGAGTTCCCTTTTCTCCACACTCCCCTCCAGCATTTGTTATTTGTGGGCTTTCCAATGGTTTTAAGACAACTCCCAGATGCTGGAAATTCTCAGTTATATCTGAGCCTAAACCTCTCCTTTGAACACCATGATCTTACCTGACATTCTCACTTGAATATGTCCATGGACAAGTTCTTGATTTCTGCTGTTGGATCCTTTGTTTAATTGTGATAACCTTTCCCTTGAAGATGCAATCTAAACTAGCTCTACCAATTTCACAACGCTGTTTCACATCACTTTGTTTTATTATGTGACCAACACACACCTGAAATAATCTTTTTTTCATGTTGATTTGGTTCTTGTTTATTTTCTATCTGACCATCAGGATAAGCTTCATGACAGCAGAAGTCTTATGTATTTTCTTTAATGTTTCATCTTTAGTACCTAGAATACTGCCAAACACATAGTAATAACTTAAAATTTTTTTTGGATGAAAGAATAAATGTCTTACTTTGGTTGGCTTTCTGAAAAGCAAGCTGAAATATACTAAAAAGTCTATTAATTATTAATAAAATTGCTCACTTATTCTGCTTCATGTTCTGCAAATATTTTCATATAAATGTCTAATTTAATGACCACAGCAACATTGGGAATGGGGATTATTATTATCTTTATCAAAGTGAAGGATATTATAACTGAGAGGGCTCACGCAGATGTGAAACTGAATTTTGTTTCCAGGTTTTCTGATTCCAAGTTCACTGATATTGCTATCAGATCATAGTATTTATGATTTTTCCTAAGGAGTCAATAAGAAAAAGCAATTCAAAATGCATTCTTAAAAACAAAAAGGTCATAGAAAGCATATATTCACATTCCATATTCATTCATGTACATAGAAATCATAAAATCAATAGTTTTTTTTGTTGCTGTTTTTTTAAACTCCTCGATAATGAAAGATGTATTTAGATTACTATCTCTAGCGACTTACAGTATCATTTTTCACCTGGAAAATTTTTGTAGTGATTCAAAGAGAATATTTCATGGCTCAACTCAATTTAAATAACAACAGAGTCAAAATAATCATAATAATAGTCATGCTTTTATATTACTTCACATACTTTCAACAAACTTTTATGATACCTGCCTTTTTGATTTTCACAGAGATTATAATGTAAGATTATTAGGATCCCTTTTAAAAATTATTTTAAAGCACAGGGAACTCTATCCAATATTCTGTGATAATCTACATGGGAAAATAATCTGAAAAAGAATGGATGAGTATATATGTGTAACCGAATCACTTTGTTGTACAGCAGAAATTACCACATTATAAATCAACTAAACTTCAATAAAACTTTACAAAATGGAAAAAATCATTTTAAGTACTTTAATATGACTACTTTAAAATGACTATGTAAATAGCCTACGAAATAATCTCAAAATTAACTCTCCCTACACCCACACTCAGTAAGAATTATCTTTGAACACTTTACAGAATTTTCATTCATCAGCTCATCCATTGATACCTGCCACTCCAACCACATAATTTCCTTATGTCCTTCTTGAGTGCAATCTGCACCTTCTAACATGTCCAATATTATTACCCATTATAAGAGAAGGTGTTGCCTGCGGTCTCCTATATATCTCCTGTTATTTTTTTTCCTTTTTTTAGGGCTACACCTGCAGTATATGGAAGTTCCCAGGATAGGGGTCGAATTGGAGCTGCAGCTGCTGGCCTATACCACAGCTATAGCAATGTCAGATCTGAGCCATGTGTGTGACTGACACCGCAGCTCATGACAATGCTGGATCCCTAACCCACTGAGCAGGGCCAGGGATTGAACCCACAACCTCATGGATGCTAGTTGGGTTTGTATCCCACTGAGCCACAGTGGGAAGTCCCTCAACTGCTACTTCAATTCATTATTTTCCCATAACACTTAAACAATACACATCATTCAGTATATTATACACCTGTCTGAACTCCACACCTTTGGTCTCTGTGTCAATAAGTACTTGGAAGCAACAGAAATACTCTGGCTAACAGGCAAAAGAGAAGTTATTGGAATCTAACAACACAATTTGAAGGTAGTAGGCTTAGTAAGAGAATTGTGTAGGGAACACGCTTGGTTGCGACATGGACAATCAAGTCAGTATACCACCGCCAGGGTAAAAATCCACTTCCTAACACAGCCTGGTTTCTTGTCTCTTTGATCAAGATTTAAGAGAGCATCCAACTCGCCCATTTTGCATGATGTCCTGCCCTTTGGCTATGGGAGGTATGAACAATTAAAGTAACCCTACAAAACTATATTCAATAGAGAAGAAGCACTTATTCAAGAAGGAATAGGAGTGCTCGGTTTGGGGTTTTTTTGTTTTTTTTTTGTTTTTTTTTTTTTTAAAAGAAATTACACTATATTGACAATGAAAAACAAATTCCACTACAGTCTACTTCTCTGACTATGCAAAAGCCATACAGCCAAACTGTCATATGTACATTTTCAACAATATCCCTGTATAACAAAAATTCATCTATTCTCTTAAAGAAACAACTAAAATTCATCCAGATCCAAGTCCAGAACTACTGGCATTGTACTTTTCCTCCTCTAGTTCCTTCATGATACCATCTCAATATTCTATAGCCTAGAAACTGAATGGAAAATTTAATTACCACCTAACCTCCTTTATAAAGTAGCAGGGTAATGGAAGAAAAATGAGAATATATATTGAGTTAATGTATAAAGATGTTTGCATAACGAGCAAGGAAGAAAATAATGATAAACGTTAACATCATCATTTCTGCTGCTGGTCATGAGGCTGTTTTTTTTACTTCCTTCCTCTACGACCTGTTATAGGCTCCCATGGCCTTCAACCAGTATTCCAGCTGAAGGACACCATTCACCCAGCTGGTTAGTGGTCTTGCATATATAGGATTGTAATAGTCTTTTATTAACTGTTTCTTTGAGTTATACTAAAAAAAGTTGGTATCTCCAATTAGTTTCCCAGGTTCCTACTATTTGCATCTCTGCCCTCATTGTACAGCAGAACGCTATTTCCCCTGAAAATCACAATTAATGTCACACATAAAATGTTGTATTGGTTATTATGTTATTTGCATTCTCCAAGATTTGGGGATAGAAAGTATTGGCAGTTGAATAGTTCTCATAATTTTCATATATATCCAGAAATACATGCATAAATATTATCCTTCTTTGACATTCAAATGAATTATGTTTCTAATTGTTCTAAGAACACGACCATGTCCCCATGAGTTTTATTGAGAAAATTAGTGAAGTTTGGATTCTAGTTTCAAGAGTGCAGTTAAGACAGTAATTTCTTTGGAAAATGTGTGATTGGACCACTATGAAATATGCATTATGTTATAAATCATAATCACCAGTGGAAGTGCATTATTAATCGTGCATAAAAGATGCAGTAGTTATTATTGCTACTGTACATTCAGTCCTCTGCCCTGAAATATAGTTGAAATTCCCAAGTTGTAGGTCAGGTTAATCTTTCAGTCTAAAAGCAGATTTCTGTATCTGTCATTTTTATATTTACCTCATCTCTTACAATTCTGGATTACTAATTTTCTTTTGGAATTAAGCCATCTGCCTTAAAATTAGTTTTACATTCTAAAAATCTTTTCAATGACTGTCTTCATTATAGATTGCCAGAACTGCTAGAAAAGAATTACATTTTCACCATTTTTCCCTTGAATATTTGACATGTTTCTAGGATGGAAAACCATTTTCAAATTTTTAGTGATTCTGATCTGTTCCTTCATTCTGAAATAGCTATGTGCAATAAAATTGGGGAAATTTTCTGTCTACAGAATGGTGACATTTCACCCTGGAAAAAATTCAGCATCCATGAATATCTGATTTTGTACATGAAAACTTATAATTGGAGTTCCCATTATGGCTCAGTGGTTAACGAATCCAACTAGAAACCATGAGGTTGCGGTTTCAATCCTTGGCCTTGCTCAGTGGGTTAAGGATCTGGCGTTGCCATGAGCTGTGGTGTAGGTTGCAGACTTGGCTCGGACCCCTCATTGCTGTGGCCATGGCATAGGCCGGCGGCTACAGCTCTGATTAGACCCCTAGCCTGGGAATCTCCACATGCCACAGGTGTGGCCCTAGGAAAAGAAAAAAACAAAACAAAAAACTTATAATTAAAGAGTTTCAAACAGACTCAAAATAGTAAAAGCCTAGACTTCAGATCTCTTTTTAAATTAAGATTTAGCATTCATTTTTATGAAAGTAATAGTGGTTCACAGTTTAGGACCTAAAGATTACATGCTAAGTAAAGTAATTCAAGACAGTCAAATATTATATGATATCATTTATATGCATAATCTAAAAAATAATACAAATGGGGAGTTCTCTTGTGGCAAAGCTGGTTAAGGATCTGGTGTTGTCACTACAGCAGATTGGGTTGCTGCAAGTGGTGCAGGTTGGATCTCTGGTCAAGAACTTCCATATGCTATGGGCATAGTCAAAATAATAATAATAATAACAATAATGAATATATATACATATTCACATAACAAAAATAGACTCACAGACATAGAAAACAAACATGGTTATCACAGGGGAAGGTGGGGGAAGGGATAAATTAATAAATTAGCTTGGGATCAACAGATATACTACTATATATAAAATAGATAACCAACAAGGACCTACTGTATAGCACAGGGAACTATATTCAGTATTTTATAATAACTTATAATGGAAAAGAATCTGAAAAAGAATTACATACACACACACTCACACACACACACACATATAACAATCACTTTGCTGTACACCTGAAAGTAATACAATTATAAATCAATTGCATACTTCAATAAAAACACAGAGGTTCACAGTTTCAAAACAAAGAATATATTAGATTTAAAATGAAAAGCTCCTGCCTTCTGTCCCCTCTCTCCCCACTCCTGATTGTTCTGGCCAACAACTGATTCTCACTAAATGGAAGCAACCACTTTCATCTCTCAGCTTTTTCTTAGGGAATATACATTCATATTTTTAAAATAACATGATTACACTGGTATCAATTATTTAATTCTTACATGGAAGAGGAAGAATGTGCCTTTCTCCATAAACAAGCACACACCAACATGAACTCTTTCCTCATCCCCATCCTCCAAATATAGTGATATATTTTTGGATTAAATTAGTACTCAATGTTCACATTATTATGACCAGCTAAATATTGTTCACAGTTAAGCTACTAAGTATGCTATTACTACATTTTTTTTTTATCTTATACAAACTTGTGCTTCCCTGCAGGTATACGTGCCTTAGTTGAATGTCAGACCTACTGAATTTATTGCTTTTAATTTGTCTCCAATATTTTCAGACTTTTTGGAAAGATATTTTAGAATTTAACTTTCAATCCTTCTTTTTCACTTGTCACTTATGTTACCATTTTTTATTTATAAGAGCTCTTTCTTATTATCTGACTCATATCCATGGTCCTTTGTTCTTACTTCACATGTACATTTCTATGAGGATGTTAATTAGGGCGCGCGCACGCGCATGTGTGTGTGTGTGTGTGTGTGTGTGTTAGCTCATTCAGACTGTTATGACAAAATACCATAGACTGAGTGTCTATAAACAACAGACATGTTTCTCACGTTTCTGGAGCCTGGAAAGCCCAAGATCAAGGCCCCAACGATTTGAGACCTCCTTCTGGTTTGTAGGGGGCGTCTTCTTCCCTTGTCTTCACATGGTGGAAAAGCTCTCTGAGGTCTCTTTTATAAGGGTGATAATCCCATTCATGAAGGCTCCACCCTCATGACATAATCACCTCCCAAAGTTGTCACTTCCCAATATTATTACACTAGGTATTTAGGTTTCGACACATGTCTTTGAGGGAGAGGCTATATACAGTCTATGGCTGTGTGTGTGTGTGTGTGTGCGCGTGTGTGTGTGTTTTCCTGTTACCTGTATTGCCTCTTCATCTTTGACTTTATTCTCTCCACCCACCCACCTATCTCCTCATCATCTCTCTCTTATAGAGGGTTCCTTGAAAGTCAGGTAATTTGAGCTATCACTTCACCTTTAAGAACAAGGTACAAAATTGATGACTGGAAGTTCTACAGACATAAGTAATCTTGACCTCTGGTGGGCTTTACTGTAGCCTGGTCAAATTGAAACCCAGTAATTTCATTGAGGACCCCTACTTAATCACATAGGAATTTTTTCGTAGGCTAGTCAGTTTCCAAGAAGGCGATTTTTCACTCTCTCAACTGGGGAAATCACCCAGCTAAGAATATGTTGGGAATCAAGGAAGAGAAGTATGGTGTAAGGACCTCACAATTCAGTATGTAGTCTTCCCCTCAATTCCTGTCATTTTAGTGTGCCCCACCATAGCTGCCCCAGGTGTGCTCAGTGTTCCCCAAATCAGAACTTGCCTGATTCAACATCTATAGTAAGAAAATTTTATTCAGTCTTCTTCATGGGTTAGAGAAGGTAACCATGTGTGATCATAAAGGTGATCTGGTGATCTGATACTTTCAAGACTTTCATCTGATCTTCCTTTTTTGGCCCAATATATAGCCTGTGTCCTGAGGTACCTGATACCACCAACTCTTTGGCCTTCTCAGGCATCACAGGACAAATTGGTTTGGTTCTTCTTGACTCTCCCACCAGCAGGTTTAGACTTGAGATTTCTGTAGTTCAATTAAGTCAATTACCACTCATACATCAGCTTTCCAGCATTTAAAAACTCAGTTTATGTTTTTAGTTTATTGTAGTCTTCTTTTTTATTCTTTATGTTTATTTTTCCTTGTGGGCTTCTCTCTCTCTCTCTCTTTTTCTTTTCAGGGCCACACTTGTGGCATGTGGAAGTTCCCAGGCTAAGAGTCAAAGCTTCAGCTGACAGCCTAAGCAACAGCTACAGCAACTCAAGTTCGTTAATCCACTGAGCAAGGCCAGGGATCAAACCTGCATCCTCCTCTGGATACTAGTTGGGTTTGTAACCCACTGAGTCACAATGGGAACTCCCTCTTTTTAATTCTTTTGATATCATTTTAGTAGGATTTCAGGAAGGACTGGACATAAATTAATGTGTTTAATCTAACATGTTTAATATAGTTGTATCTTCAATTTTAGGAAACATACCTACATCAGCTATTTAAACATTCCATAGGGAGCTCTGGAGCTTGGAGGTCCTGCAGAGTTGTCTTGAGTTGGGACGAGGGAGCTAGGCTTTTATACATTATCCTCCAGTGAGTGGATGCTGGATGCCCCAGGGATGGGACAAGGGATCCTCCTTGAGCAAGGCAGCAGAGAGAAATTCCAGGAGACAGTTTAGAGCTGAGGACTGCTAACATAGGTAATAGGAATCTGGGCTCTACAGCATAATGACTGCTGAATGTGGCTTTTAGCAAACTTGCATTTGAATATCTGAATGAATAAATAAAATTTAAAATTAGAAAAAAAATTCCAAGTGATTTACTTAGCAAGGAGAATTGACACTTCTGAGACAAGCAGGGCTATGAACTTAATTGAAGAGACTGTATGATTCATCTCTTTGTCTGCAAGTTATAGCACTTCACTTGGTTCATAGTTGATTCACACTTAATATTTGTTTAATAAGTAAGGTTAATAAACTTTAAGAATTAGTTCTGTTCAAAACTTATTGTTAGTGTCAATATTATCTTTTTCAGCCGCTAAAAATAAAATATTTCTGCCCCCCAAAAATTCAGCAAGAGGCAGTCATTGAAAATATTGTAACAAATAGAAGAGTTTGGCCCATATCAAATGAAATGAAAAGGTCACAAAATATCACCATTGTCATAAGGGGAAGAGATGCCAGGCTGTCCCTGATCCCCACAACCATGTCAATTTACTCCTTGACAAAAATTGTTGATATATTTAGGGAAGTGATGTAAAGACCAAAAATGTCCTAGGGATAATTTCGAGTCAATAAATGGATTATTTTCTCATCTTCAATAAAAGCTAGAAATATAAAGATTTGGGACTAATGATCCTGAAAAAAACTGTTATTTAGAATCAGGAATAGATTTCTCTGAGCCATACCTTCATATGGCAATAACACTAAACAGAAGATGTCTCTGCTTTCAACTATCTGTCATCTATTGGCCAGTTTATTACCTCTGGATGGTGGATTCATCACAGATCTCTCTGGACATATCCAGTTCATTTATATCAACCAGGTGTCCCAGACTCAATGGTCTTGTGTTAAACTAGCAAATAGCTAGAAGAAAATGAATCCCTTTCAACACACAGAGTTCAGAGCCATATTTTTCTCATGTTGACGGCTTGGAGATAGTGCTGCTTCCCAGTTTTATACTAGATGCCTAATGCAATGCTGCATCAGTCAAATCACATTATATCCAGTTACAGAGCAGGTCAGCACAAATGGTCATGTTCAAAGAAGTCTCTGACTTCCTGCCAAGTCGTTTGGCACCACTCAAGTTGTCATCAATTTGAATTACTTGTAGATCATTTCAGGAGATATTAAGATAATTATTGGCTGTTCTCATAAGGGTTGGAAGCCAGCAAAGCACTCATTGAACTTCTGAATCCATATACAAATTGTGGAACAGACACTTCATATCATAAAACAATATAATTCATGTCATGTTAATGTATGCGCCACTTCAGTTTATATTCTATTATTCTACTCTTATATTACAAAACATACTTGGGTAATTTATCCAGTTGATACTGGCATGCATGCAGCTTGTTGTATCTAAGATATTTTTTCTCAATGCTTTGCTGAATTTTTCCACTAAAAAGTTATTAGAGTATAAATGGCACCTAGCTATACTACTTTGAAGAAACAATTGAAATTAGGCTTCAAAATTTACCTTTTAAAATAAATATACACAGGAGTTTCCCTCGTGGATCAATGGTTAACGAACCCAACTAGGAACCAACTAGGAGGTTGTAGGTTCAATCCCTGGCCTTGCTCAGTGGGTTAAGGATATGGCGTTGCCCTGAGCTGTGGCGTAGGTTGCAGACGCGGCTCGGATTCCGAGTTGCTGTGGCTCTGGTGTAGGCCGGCGGCTATGGCTCCAATTCGACCCCTAGCCTGGGAACCTCCAGATGCCGCAGGAGCGGCCAAAGAAATGGCAAAAAGACAAATGAATAAATAATCAAACAAACAAATAAATAAATAAATAAATAAAATATACACATAGCAACAGACATTATTAAAATACTCTCCATTTATAGACTATCACATTCCAAAATTTTTTCAAAAGCTGGGTTTCCTGAAGTGACATTTCACATAGAAACAATGCAATTTGGACCTCACAAAGGTTATCATTTAATACTATATCAATAATAATGCCTGTTTACATTATTTGTGCTGTGAAGAAAGTTATTTTATCCTAGAGTATGCTCTAAGACCTCATCCCCTGGCATGATGTTTCAGTAGATAAAACACTCAACCTCCATACCTTCTTCATTGATTTCTCAAGGTTGCAACAGTAGGATACAGAGTAAAATACCTCAGTTATCCCCAGAAAATCAAGCTAAAGAGAAAGAGAATGGAGATTAGCTCCTGGTAAAGGTAATTCACATCCCTAAGTCAGTAATATTTACATGAGGAGTGGAAATGGTACATAACTAGTTAATTCCTCTGTCAACTTCGATGCTCTCCACAGCTTCCCACTCTACCCCTTTGAACTTTATCTTCCCGTGTTTTCTCTTCTAATTACTTATTCCAGTTTGTCAAGAAAACTGTATGGCAGTTAAAAGCACAGGCTCTGGAACAGAGGGTATATTCATGGCTGCCCAGTATAAGAAAGATAATTTTTCCATCCAGGGCAATCATTGGACAAGTTTGCATGCAGCCCATTAAAAAGATTGGGATTTCCTAAACTTGAGGTTCCTCAGCTAGAATGCAAAGCCCACAACATACACATTACTTTTCTGAGACTTGAAGGGCAAGAATAACCAACAGGAACATGGAATTCATGTTACCTTCCCTGTCCTTTGTCTTTGATCCAGGAGACTCGTATCTTTTGTGAGCATCCATGAAACTGTGATAGGCTAAAATGTTAGTTTACAAATGGAGTAAAATCTCACAGCTGACTTTCTGCCACTTTAATAGCCATGTGATCTTGGAAATGAAACTTTGGTTTTCATGTCTAAAAAAATGAGGTTAACAATAATCTTTACCTCAAAGGATTGTTACATGTTTAAATAAGATACTACCCAAGTATTGTTCCTGAAACTGAAAATGTCCACATGTAAATTAAATATTGTTGATTTTTAATTTTTGTGCTTTTCCTGACATTTTTGGCTTAATTTTTTTTCTCTTCTTAAGTGCACAATTCATCTTTTTGGATGTATTGGACATATTCATCTTCTTTTGTTTTAACCATGTGAGAATTTTTACAGAAATGGAAGGTTAAAGCATTCAAGAAAGTACAGTAAAACCTGGGAGCTATATATCTAAGCACCATCCAGAGACTTGCAGAGGGCAGAAAAGTAGTTTACTGCTTTTGGTGTCATCTCAAAGGTGTGCATTTAACTCTAGCTATGTATTAGAAATGAGTTCTGTCTAATATAGAAAATTCCCAAACTTCTTAGCGAGGGGCCCCAGGCAGTGATGGTTTCACCATGTTCTCCCAGGTGATCCTAATGTTCAGCTTGGTTGAAAGCTACCATTCTGGTCAAAAAAATTTGTCTCTTTCTAAAATGGGGGTGAGTCCTGACTGGAAGCACTGAAGAGCTTTAACAACTACAGATGACTGCCTGTGCCCCACTCCCAAAATTCTGATTTAATTGGCTTGGGTGAGACTCCGCATCAGGATATGAAAAATATCCCTAGGTGATTTCAATCTACAGCCAATGTTCTAAGCAAAAGAACAGCAAGGAACTAAAGACTTCTCTTCTTTAAATATATCAAGGAGGTAGGGCAGGGGATGTAATAAAATCCTAAAATCCTGAAGGGATGACTCCACCCTTTCTCAAGGCTTTGAAGTTTGTAACATCCAAAACTAAGTTGAAGACTCTCAAACTCCTAAGTCCCAATCAATTGGCCTTGCTTGCTAGGCAGTCAGAGTGGTCCTGCAATTCTTCCCCAATACAACAACTATATTATTGTGGCACCTTGTAAAGTAAGCATTGTATATTTCAATATTGATGATTCAAACTATTTCTGTAGCCAAATATGCTACAGACATTAGTCAGACAGGTTGTATAGACAAGTCTGTAGTTGATCCTCATGATTGGAGAAGGTTATTATGTTTGTTCTGCATGAGGGCATCTTTGTTTTTTACATCAGCATGTTTCACTCATATGTTTGTAAAATGTGATACTATCCAGGGTAGGAAAGTCAAAACAGAATTGTTACTATATTATCTGCAAAATAAACAGTTTTGTCTAAAACAGCCATTTTTAGACCACCCATAGACAAGGATTTTACAGGGATCCTTCATGCTAAATATGAATGTTTAAACCATAAAAATATCATTTAAAGCAAATGTGGTTTGAAAACCAGGAACCTGCAAAAACAAGTTAGAAAAAACATTATTTAAGAATTTGGAGAACAAGCTCACAATTCTGTCCTCCCCCAAAATATACATATAATGATCAAGACAAGTGAATCAGTATTTCATTTTATTCTTTTTCTATGACATTAAAAGGGATAGGGCATTAATATTTGAATAGTTCATGTTAGGAACGTTACCAACATGTTTTCGTTTTCATGCTCACAACAGCCCTATGAGGTTTTGTTGTTATTGGGGCTCATGGAGGTTAAATTGTTTCAAGTGGTTTAACCACTGTGTGGGGAAGGAGGCAGGAATGGACCTCATCAGGGTCATGTAGAACTCTCACTCTTTCCCATTACATCACTTGGCACTAACAATGGACTCAGCACACAAAGGCACTCAAGGAAGGTGTTACGGATAGAATTGTGTCCTTACACATTCATATTTTGAAACCTCTAACCCCCAATGTGCCTGTATTTGGAGATGGGGACTTTAAGTAAGTAATTAAGGTTAAATGACATCATAAAGGTGGAGCCTAAATGTGACAGGACTAATGCTCACATTAGAAGAGACCCCAGAGATCTCTTTCTCTGAGTGCACAAAGAGGCTATCTGAAGATACAGTGAGAAGGTAGCCATCTACAACTTAGGAAGAGGGCCCTCTCCAGAGATCAGCCTTGTTGGCACCTCGATCTTAGACTTCCAGCCTCCAGAACTTGGAGAAAGTAAATTTCTGTCATTTAAAACACCTAGTTGACAATATTCTATTACAGCAGCAAGAGCAGACTAATACAGAAGGAATGGTTCTGTATCTATTTATAATCTCCCTCTCTATGTCTGGAGTCCTGAACCATTGAATAGTAAAGAAATCCCTGGACCAAGAATTGGAAGATCTCATACCTTCTCCTCAGCAAACCAGCCAGTGAATGTAGGCATGCCAAGGATTCTTTGAGATGAGACCCGGCTTACTTATTTGTAAAACAGATGTTACTATTCCCTCAGCCTACACCCCCAAGGTATTATGAAAATGGAAGTGAAACTGACAGCACTAATGGCCTGAACCTAGCCAGAACACAAACTTGGACTTGAACCCACATGCCAGGACTTGAACACATGCAAAAACAGATTGGGACTTGAACCCACATGCCGGGACTTGAACCCAGCCTAAAGCCAGTTTGGGACTTAAACCCACAGTTTTAAAAGAATCACTCACCTTATGTCTGGACTCACTGAGGTTCAGGTTCTTCAAGTCTCCATGCAGAAGGAATTCAGTGAGAGACAAAGTGACAGGCAAGAAAGAGATTTATTATGATGGGATGCGTGTGCGAGATAACAGCAGGCAGGCAAAAAAGCTCTGCCCGGAGGATCTGACGGGCTACATCCAAGGGAAGTGGGAACTGGAAAAGACAGCCTCTTCCTCTTTCTCCTCCTTAGTATTTGGTAAAGGGTGTATTCAAATCAGCGGAAGGGCGGTCCTCAAACTCCTGCCCTGGGTCTGAATCTGGGGGCCTCATCCCACCCCCCCAAAGGACCTGAGGCAATTCTCACACTTCCACTAGTCAAGCAAGGCTGCCTTGTTCCCATGGCTTTCTGGAGCAATTATTAACTTACAGTGGTCTCCCAATGTCCCCTAGGTTTCCCTCTTTATCTATGGTCTTTTATTGTGACTTCTACACTACTGTGACTACTCCACCCCTATCAAAAGTATTAATGGTTTATAAATTGTAAAGAACTAAATAACCCAAGGAAATACCATCAGTAAAATTCCAAATACACGTGATAGGTACCCAGAAAAATACCAATTTCCTTCAAACAAGCATGGAACATATTTATAGTATCAAAACAATGAGTAGATACTATGCTCAGAATAGATTTCACATGGCCTGTCCTAACATATGAAATTGAACTTTCTCTGTCAAGTGATTTCTCTTTGGATAGGAACCAGGAGACCTCTTAGGGTCCCCCAATTGAGTGGCTATAAGGGTGCAATCACAACCCCTTATTTAACATCATCAGCTTTTTTTTTTTTTAATTTATTTTTTATTGTTATTTCCCCCAACAAACTTTTTTTTTCCCCCACTGTACAGCATGGGGACCCAGTTACACATACATGTATACATAACTTTTTCTCCCATTGTCGTGCTGCATTGTAAGTATCTAGACGTAGTTCTCGGTGCTACACAGCAGGATCTCGTCATAAATCCATTCCTTGAGCAATAGTTTGCATCCGTTGACCCCAACCTCCCAATCCCTCCCACTTCCTCCCCCTCCCCCTGGGCAACCACAAGTCTATTTTCCAAGTCCGGGATTTTATTTTCAATGGAAAGGTTCATTTGTGCTGTATATTAGATACCAGATATGAGTGATATCATATGGTATTTGTCTTTATCATCACCTTTTCTAGTCCCTTATTAATCTTCCTTTCAAGGTTTTTCTCCTCCACCTATAGCATGTTTTAGGTTTTTTCCCCTAAGTACCTGGGAATCAAAAGATCTTCCTTCTTATGCCATGTCAATCTCATTCTAACTACAGATACCAGCATATTTAGCCTCTGTGGATACAGCCTCTTTATCTAGAAAATGAACATGTTGGGCTGTGGTTCAGGTTGCCAGATAAAATACAGCAAGCCCTGTTAAATTTGAATTTCAAACGAACATTTTTTCAGTATAAGTATGTTCTGTATTTTTATTCACTAAATTGAACAGCTCTGGCTGAGTAACTTCTCAGGTCTTACTTGGTATTACTTGAGATTACATAAACAATAACAATTGCTGAATTACTGAAAGTTGCTCTGTGCCAGGCATATTTGCCTTTAACATAGATTATCTAACATAATCCTCTACAAAGAGTTAGAGGGAGCATAGTCCACAACATTGCCCTCACTGCTGACCCCACTGGAAAGTTCAGGATCCACAAGCCAACCCTTAGTTTCAATAGTTCACTAGAGGACTCAAAGAACTTACCATAATCTGTTAGACTCGCAGTTATGGTTTCTTCTAAGCTGAAAACTACGTGTTAAAATCAGCCAAGGGAAGAGACACACAGCAGAGACCCCAGGAGGGTCTCACACCAGCCTTCATGTGTCCTGCCTAGTGGAAGTGTGGGCAGTGTTAACTCCTAGAGATGGCGGGTGACTGTCCACACAGAGCCTTGCCAACCAGGAGAGCTCACCTGAACTCTGGAGTCTTCCCTGGGGCTCCATCATTGACTGCCCACATAGCCAACATCAGCCTCCAGTCTCCACATAGGTCATGCTAATAGCAGAGAATTCACAATCCCCACCATAAATCACATTGTAAGACTTTCTTGAATGGCTCAAAGATCCCAGGTAAACAAACATGCTCTTATCAGGAAGAACATTCCAAGGGCCTACAGATAACCTCAAGCAGTCAGAGCAAAGGCCAGATTTCTTTTTGGGCAAAGTTAAATTCTTTAAGAGAAGTAAAGAAAAGATTAGTAAATAAGTAAAAAAGCAAAGAGAGAGGTTAGCAGTAGTTCTAATTTTAAAGATGAAAAAAACTGAGGTACAAGGTCAAATGACTCACTCATGGTCATATAAATAGTAGCAGAAACGGGATTCAAACTCAAGAGTCTATGCTTTTTACCACTGAACTGTGTTGCTGTACCTGATCCACAGAAAGATCCAGAACAAGTCCTAATAACTAGTCTATTCCTCCAGCTACTGCTACTCTCAACCAAGCCATCAACTCCTGTTAAACCAAGCCTGATCCAAGTCAGGCCATTTACAATAAAAGCCTGGTATCAATTCCCTGACTTCTTAATCGAGAAAACAGCCAATGATAGTTTTTGATTTTGACTGAAAAGGTACAGCACCCCAACTTTATCAAATTACACCATCAATGTTGAGCATCCTGTGTGCTGGGCAGTGCACCAATGGCGTTACTCTACCCTAGTAAATGTTAGTCATGAAGAGTGTTCCTTCACACTGTAATTTCCAAATGGCCATGTATAGTTCTTATTCAGATTCTCAGTCTCTCTCTCCCTCACTCCCACTTCCTCCCTCCCTCTCTTTCTCCTGCCCTCTCACTGAGGATGGTGGTCCTAGGTGAGACCTAGGTGTTAGGTGTTCATTGGTTTTCTCTCTTACTCCTTATCTTCAGACCTCTTAGGTTAGAAGAACAGGGTCTCTTAGCTTGTCCTTCCTTAGGGGAAAAATAGGCAAAGCCAGCTTTGGTTTAAAGTTCTTTTGGCCTATTTAGCATTCATTTAAAACAAACAAAAAACCCTCAAGGGTCAACTGAGTTATCAGAACTGCCTAAATTCAAAGGCCAAAGTCATTGTTAACTCCATTTGTGCTGCCACTGCATTCTTTTCTTTTTGTTTATTTCAAATAGTGACTTCTTGAGAAAAACAGTCTAAAGGATACCTATATTTTTGCCAAAATAACACCATTATTAAAACCTAATAGTTACCACTTAATGTGGTGTAAGAGTATATGCAGAGAAAACTAAGGATGAGAGAATTTATGTGAGGAGGCCAGAATCATACAACCAGTCAGTGGCCAAGTCAGAACTAGAACAAGGGTTTCCTAATTAGAACTCAACAAAGGTTAAGCCACCTCCTCCACAGAGAGAGACAAAGAGAAAGCCTGCTCTGGAAAGAAGATCAAGCAAAAGATAACAAAGGGAGGTGGGCTGGCAATCAGTCAAACATATGAAGTAACTCTAAGTTTAATAGCTTAGGAAAGATTTGCTGAAACCAGAAGAGGATTTTAATTTCAATTTTTTTTTTTTTTTTTTTTTTGCTATTGTTTAATCTACATTTTACATTTGACTTTAGACAATGCATCAGTAAAACAGTCTCCAAAAGGAATGTTTTGTTTGGACTGAATTTTTTGTTTTATTACTTTGTTTTTATTGTGTGGTGTGTTAAAAGGGTATAGCATTTGAAGTAGTGGGAGTTAGAGAATGAAGAGGCTACTTTGTTGTTGGTTTTTGTTTTTGTTTTTGTTTTTTTGCTTTGAAATAATCTCACAACATATTTACAATATAAGGATAATATTAGCAAATGCTAAAACACAGGTGCACCAAGGCCAGCAATAAATTAGTCTCATATCACCAATCAGTCCAGATGCTGGCCAAAGTTTTTGGGTTTCGAGAAATGAGATACTGGTACACACTGGCTGAATGTCACTGTTAAAAACTCTAAATCCTGGTTTTTATTGAGCACTGTTAGGGATTAAATGTTTGTGTCCTCTCCCCCCCAAATCCTAATCCCCCAAGGTCTCCTTCTATTAGGAGTTAGGGTCCTTGGGAAGTAATTAGGTCATAGGGGTGAAACTCCTACGAATGGAATTAGTGCCATTTTAAAATAGACCTCAAAGATAGCTTGCCCCTTCTGATATTTGAGGACACAATAAAATGGCTTACTATGAATCATGAAGCAGGACATTGAATCTTCTAGCACCATAGCCTTGGATTTCCCAGCCTCCAGAAATGTAAGAAACAAACATCTGTCGTTTAAGCCGCTCAGTCTATGGTATTTTTGTTATAACAGCCCAAACAGACTAATCAAGCACTTGTTTTGAATCAGTCACTCTTTTACAAACACATTACAGTACTTCGTCTTCCCAACATCCCATTTTACCCATAAGAAAACTGAACCCAAGGAAAGTTAACTGACTGCCAAATACCTTGCCACTAGAAAGTGGCAATGTTTGAATTTTTATCTGGTTTCTGCAACTTCAAAACTCATACTATAAATCATATAACATTCCCTTATAATATGGTGATGTAATAAAATGGACATTATTGTTTGGATAGTTTGGCTTGGTGTGTTTTGATCTTGTTGGACTTAGGTTGGTTTTAAGTCAACAGTAGCAGAAGAAAATTTTGGTTATCATCATTTTGACTTAAACTACTTTATTTGTTCTGCCTCAAAGCAAAGAGGTTTCAGCATATTTAACTATAAAATTTCACATAATAAAAAAGTTAAAATATTTAAATAAATTATAATTAGCAGTTGTAAAGTACTTCTCATCTTTAAAGAGTTTATTAGCTTTCAGCCTTTTAATCTTCTCAGACCTCTGCAATCATTCTCACAGGTGGTTGATGCATAAACTCCAAAGTGAGGAAGATGGTCATGGGAGAGCTACGCCTCATGGGAGAAACCATCACCAAATCAAAATCAATCTTTATATGCCTGACTCTTTGCAAAGGCTGTACGGTATGGAAATGGCACACCGGCCCTCCTTCTGCACTAAGTTCAACTGGACTCAGAATCAGGGAGGGAGACCGTAGGTTAAAGCAGCTCTTCCCTTATGGGCGCTGGGGAGACCCACTCAGGGAAGTTATCATTCCAACATGTGGGTAAATAGGAGGGATAAACACCAATGAAATAGAAGCATCACTGAGAGGCAGCAATTAGCAATAAAACTAAATGTGGAAACAGGTTAAAGAATTGCTAAAGAAGAACCAAGTTAAGTTTGAAGAGGCTATTTGATGGGAGAGCAAATCTGTTTCTTGGTCTGTAGACTTCCACAGAGTCTATGCCTGGTATTCCTCGACTACGCTGAAGCCATTATAGAAAAAAGAAGCACTGAGAGTCAACAATAGATCAATGAAAATAACCTAGAGATGAGAGCATATTATTAATTACACTTTGGTAACAATCCTGGAAGCATTATGATAAAAATCTAAGCCAAGTGTTGAATGAATCTGACTTTTATTTTTTTTGGCCAGTATTAGCACAGACAATCATTTATTTGCAGTCCAAGAATAGAAAGAGTGAAATATTTCTACACCATCACCTGTGTGGGTCTAAGTCATGTATTGGGCAGTGGAAAATAAAATATGTAGGAACCAAAAATAAAATCACAAAAGATTGGACAGAAGCAGTAGTCATCAGCAATCACTCACCTAACATTCATATTTGGAACTGTGGGTATTACTAGGTTGAGCTGTAGTATACAATCAAAGTCCAAAGTTCACAAATCAAAGATGTGCCAGTTCTCATGGATGCACTGTGCTCACACATAAAATAACCTAATGAGACTGTCCATCATAATCTGGGCTCCAAAGTCTAAGAACTGCCATCTAAGAGTGACTAGACCAGGTTCCATGATGAATCAAGGTTCATTACAGAGAATATCTGTTAGCTATGGTATTTCTATGGCTTCTGAGGGAATCTAGAATATTTCCTTTTAATCACAAAGTAAATCAAACCGGTATATATTATGAAGCAACTGCATGATGGATGGCTATTTTAAGCACCTACAATTTCTTTCAATGGTACTTCAAATCAGAGTCCAGTCTAGTAATCAGTACAAAATTGGTCCAAATAAAGATAATTATAGTGAAGTTTCATCAAATAAATAGCAGTGGTTCAAATTCAATGCCAGTTTGCTGCTGGTATTTGTCTATGGAAAATAAGTAGACTCAGAGATTCAGGGAGAAGATAAGTGAGCCTCTTCGTTGAAGGGACAGAAGTCACATCAACAAAATTCTCCAGATTTCCTCCAGCTGTTTCAGTAACCCTAAACTGATCAAAAAGAAAGTTCAGCTGGTCTTAGCCCCATCTGGACTCTAAGATTGAAGCCAATGAACAGAAGTAAACATACCATAGAATGGAGACTCCTGCAGTTGTATTAATTTATCTTGGAAATGGCTGATTGGTTTTGAAGAGAACTAAACTTATCATTTGTTAACTTCACATCAGGATGTTTAAACTTCACATCAGGATGTTTAGGAGAAAAATTTACTCTAAAATGTGTCTAGGAGTTTCTTGATGGCTCAGGGGTTAAGGATTGTCATTGTCACTGACGTGGCACGGGTTCAGTCCCTGGCCCAAGGACTTCCACATGCTGTGGGTGCAGCCAAATTTTTTTTTAAGTAAAAAATTAAAATTAAAATGTATCTATTGTTGTGTTTTGTTATGTTGTATTGTGTGCTGTTTTGCTTTGTTTTAAAATACTAGTTTGACTACATGTGTGACATAAATCCTACTTAATCAGGACTGGCTTAATGGCTGCCATCATGGCTGATATTAAAGCTGTCATTTAGTTAGATAGCACTGACTTACTGGGAGACAATGTGGCCCTGGAAGAAGCCAGAGAAGAGTATGAGCAGTGGGCAGTGGCAGCTGTGTCACTGAGAGCAGAAATAGGATGGGGAAAAGGAGAAGGGCCAAGTAAAGACATTTCAGTGGATCAGAGAGGCCTCTATGCAAAATTAGCCCATGTTAACAATGTAGAAGTTCCTTAAATTTTAGGAGTTATAGATCCAAAAATCAGTGATTTCATTTTAATTTTTTTAAGTGATATAAAATCTGTTTTTTAAAAATAAACAATATTGTATTCCAAAATTTAAATTTTAACTTCTGCTAAATTTCTATACTCAATATCTAGAGGGTATTTTACTTTTATGTATTTCTTTTACTATAATAATTTTGTTTACTTTTTACTCAGCTTACCCTTCCCCATTCTTAACCCAATGTTTTGGTAATTAATATTAACAGCCTGGAGTTAATTACTTCACATCTCCTATTATAGATTATATTTACAAAATGTAAAATAGAAATCTACAGGAAGGCAGGGAAAATGATGGAAAAATAACAAATAGTTAAAAAGAAAAACTTCCACAATGGTATGTTCTAATACAATCATGATACTATTTTAGAAAATTTCTTTCTTGAATTATTTCTTTGCATAGATTTAAGTTATTTGTTAAATTAAGCTTGAAAGCTGCAAGCTTTACCTGCAGCTTTCACTAAAATTAAGAATGAGTTTTAGATACTTGTAAATATCTGCATAAAATTCTGCTGAATGGATGGATCATGGATGTGGGAGGATATTGGTACTCTTTGTACCAGCATCCATATGCTTCTCTTCATTCCCAGATGCCCTTGCAGATAAGATTAGGTAGAGCCTAGTCAATGGACTGTGCAGGAGAGTGATATATGTCACTCCTAAGCCTCTCCTCTATACCTTCCCTTCACTCTCCCTTCTTCCTCCCCTCAACTGGATATAGAGGAACAAGCCAAAGACTCAGGAATCCAAGAAGTTGGAAAGAATGTGCTTTGTTTATGCACCACATAAAAGGCCATTTACCAAATACCTGGTTGGACTATGACATAAGCAAAAATTAGAACTTTTTTTTTATGTCACGAAGGTGGTTGTTTGCTACATCATCAAGCTTACCCTCATCAATGTGTAGCTTACCCTAAAATTTTATCTTCTACACGTATTGGTTCTGTGACTGTTGTGGTTGTGTAGCCGTGATGGAATTGCACTGCTCAGATCTCCTTCGAAAGGAAGCATAGTTAACTGACAGCCCCAGGCACTGCTCCTTAGCTCCGCTCTGGTTTTCACAGCAAGCGCCTGCTCCCAGCCAGTGACTGAGCACACAGTGCATGATACAGCCCGGATATCCCTACCCAGAGCAGGGACCTTACAACCTCTGTTCAAGGACTCCCATCAATATAGCTGAGCCTTTCTAAGAACTATCCTGCAGTCTGAAGGCTCTTCCAAATCTTGCCCCCACTTCTTTATCTTTCACAGATTTGTCCAATAAATCTCTTAACATAATCTTATCTTTGCATCCTCTTCCTGTAGGATCCAAACCAGCAAAGATTATTTCAAAATTTCTATGATGATATATAAAATTGTGATGAAAACATTTATGCATATTTTCTGAATTTCAGATAAAATTCTTGAATGAGATTCTTTAGTAGGCAAAATGAACATTTTTAGAACTCTTGGCACATGTTGCCAAATGGTTTCCAAATTGTCTCAATTTACTCTAATACCAATAAAAAATGAAAGTACTTATACTACCACATCCTCAACGCAATTAAATAGTACAGTAAAAAAAAATAAGAGCTCTTTGCTCATTAGAAAGGCAAAAATCATCATTCATAGCTGTTTTGTTACGTACTTTTTAAATCTAGTGAACATGAAGATGATTCTAGATACCTATCTATAAATTGTATTTCCTCCCTTGTGAGAATTCTATTTGTATATTTTGCCCATTTACTCCCATTTTTTTCTATTTGTGACATTTATTTTTACTCATTAAAACCCATGGTTCTTCTTTAACTTCCTTTTTAAAAAACTAATATAAAACAAAAAGAGAATAACTCAGCAGAAACAGTTTCCTTGTAAGTACATCAATATTACCTGTGGCTAATAATAAAATATGAGCTGTTTTTCAATAACACCTTTCCAACATGTCATGAGCTCCTCTTTTCCAGAATGTCAACATTTATTCTTTGGCAAATTTTAAATGTTAACAGTGAAATATGTGTTGAACCACCTATCATGGAAAATACAGAAACCTCTGTTAAAGATACGTAAGAAAATGTCATATTTCTTCTTAAATAAATTTTGTTTTCTTTTGCTCCGTATAGTACTGTTGACGGTACTTTATCCACCTTGCATGTCTCCAAGGAATAAAATCAGTTGTGATTACTCTATAACTGCATCTTCAAAACAAAAGACCACAATGAAAAAAGGCTCACATTTTTATATAGAATCTCTATTATACAACTGAATTCACACAAACACACACACACACACACACACACACACACACACACACACACACAGTCCTAATGTTGATATATAAAAATAAAGAAAATAATGTTACAAACACCTTTGGATACACCACCAAGCATAAGAAACAAACATTGCAGATCATAACAAAGCCCCTTTCATAATTTCCTAAACCTCTCCTCTCCAATCCCCCAAAGATATCTGCTATTGTGAATTTAATGTTGATCAATCTTACTCTTGTTTTTACATTTTCACTATAGATGCAATATACATCAATAAAAAAATCTACAACATTGTTTTGCATCATTTAAATTTTATTCAAATTGTATCCTGTCCAACATATCCTTCTGCAACATGTTTCTTTACCTCAAAGATATATTATTTTGAGATTGATTTATCTTGGCAGGTGCAGCTCTGGGTCATTTTAACAGTTGGATGGAACCTTCCTCCAGATAGTGTCTGTGGATCAGTAGCACAGCAGCACCTGGGAGTTTGTTAGAAATGCAGAATCTCGGAACCTACCCCAGACCTACAGAATCAGATTCTGTATTTTAACAAGATCCCTGAATGACAGAGATGTACACTAAATTTTGAGAAATAGTGGCATTGAATTCCATAGTATTAAAATTGCATACTTTATCCACTCTCTGCTAGTGGATATTTAAACTGTTTCTAAATTTGTAATATGCCGGTTTGACATCTTGTTTGTTTTATGTTTTCATTTTTAAGAAAACTTTCCCATCAACAAAACAATAAAGGTCTCATAACATTTCCTACTTAGGCATGTAAATGACTTACTGAGGGAGTAGTTCTTTATCCCAGAATTAGGTAGACTAGTAACATGCATGAAGAGCCCTCAGTGTGCAAAATATGTCACATTTCCTCACTTGTACAAAACTGATTAAAATCCTGCATCTGTTGACCAAGGCCATCGAGATATTCAACATCATAAATTTTCATGGTTTCTTTCCCTTCACATCCATTTCACTAGAACCTTAACCAGCAAAATAAGAACAAGAGGTCTAGTTATCAGTCTACCAGGTCAATGATGAGGATGCTCCCTGACCAGGCCTACAAAACTGTTTCAGAGTTCTGTGGCTCCACTCTTTCTGCACCAAGTCTTTCCAGAGACTTCACTAAGTCGAGTGGCCATGCCCCGATACACACAGCCAGGCATACACTTCAGGGTCCTGTCACCTCCGGGTGCCTCATTGGGTCACCTACAGCCCTTTTGTTTTCCTTCTCCGTATTTGAGGCATCAACCTCTTGGGAAGAGTAATTACCCAGCGCAGACACAAAGTACCACCAGAGTTCCCTCTTGCCCTTTGGGTCAACTCCGGTATGCCTAAAACTCTTTCTTTCTTCCACAAAAATCTATTAATCCTCCTTTGGGAACAAGGAGAGCTCAAACCTTGGGGAGAAGCCCAATGTAAATCCTCCTGTTTCTAAAGAAAGAACATACAACACAGAAAAATAATACAAGATGCCAATTATTTTCTCATAACTCACTCTATTGCAAGCTTAACATTTACTAAAGTTAGAGGATCTAATTCAGGGTAAACCAACTAAGTTCTCTTTAGGACTGACTGTCCTTAGCACTGAGTCACTACATTTTTTTTTTTAAACTCCTCTTCTCCACTTCAACACCTTCTCTTTTATACATTAAGAATCTGGCCCCAGACAGTACAAATGCTTATGAAAGCTTGACCAAGGTGCCAAGTTTGCTTTGGAAATAATTACGCCAAAGTTCCTCTGGAAAACATCACTTAGGAAATGATTTCATGGATTCCATGCAGCATGAATCCAGTAGGATTTGCTCTTCTTGGGACCATCATGAGTGTTCGTTCAAAATGCAACCTCAGCAATGAAGCTGGAGCCTCACAACACGTCCTTATTACCAATGAATAACAAAAAAAATTTTTAAAAATAGAACCTGGCAAGGTAGAAACCGATCAGAGAAACTGGTAGGATTGACAGATGATGTGAAGGTAGAATCTAGTAATGTCAGCAGTTATGACAGATTTGCTAAGGTGGACACAGCTAGTTGATGGTAGGTGTGGAAAAATCCCATGAATCTTGTTGCCCAGGCAACTCAATTTAATAAACATGTTCACTACCTACTAGGTGTAAAATGCTTCTTACTTTATTTTATTCAATCTATGAAATCATCCCGTAGAGTTATATAATGATTATCATCATACATATAAGGATGCTAAACCTTGTATTTAAAAAAAGGACTACAGGAGTTTGGGAATAGCAGATGCAAACTATTATACATAGGATGGATAAGCAACAAGGACCTACTGTATAGCAAAGGGAACTATATTCAATATCCTATAATAAAGCATAATAGAAAAGAATATGAAAAAATATATATATATAACTGAATCACTTTGCTGTATAGCAGAAATAACACAACAGAAGTCAGCCATACAATGAGACACCAACATCAAATGCTTTCACTGACATGTAGAATCTGAAAAAAGGACAGACTGAACTTTGCAGAACAGGTGCTGACTCACAGACATTGAAAAACTTATGGTCTCCAGAGGAGACAGTTTGGGTGGTGGGGAGATGTGCTTGGGCTGTGGGATGGAAATCTTGTGAAATCAGATTGTTATGATCATTATACAACTAGAGATGTGATAAATTCATTAGAGTAATAAAAAAATAATTTACAAAAAAAGAAATAACACAACGTTATAAATCAACTATACTTCAGAGAAATAAATTTTTAAAAAGGAATTATATACTTGGCAAGTAACAAAATTGAGTTTGCTCCAGGTGGGACTTCTGGTTGCAAATCCAGCTCTCTTTCCTGTATACCTCACTAAATAACCAATAAAAATATCAGGCAGTTACATACCTCTAGACACGCCAACCCCAAAGAAGTCTATTAACAGTAACCATCCAGATCATCCGTTCTTTTGGCCCTTTTCTGCTTAGACTAGATTCTATCCACCTGAAAAGAAGCTACAGTACTTCTAGGATATTTGGTTTGGAAAATGTCTGCTTCTACCTGGTCACAAATTCTGAAGTAATCCTTCCTACTTGGCATTGGTTGGGTATTGTTAGGTCAGAAGGGCACCACTATTCCTTATCAGATATTCACTGGGCATTTTCACCAGAGAACTCAAGATTCCAGACTTGGACTTTGTTCTATTTTATTATAGCAAAAAATATCTCTCTCTTGCTCTCTCTTTCTCTTTCTCTTTCTCTCTCCCTCCCCCAGCATCAGCACCACCACACCACCGACAGAGGGAACAGTGAGAAAGCAGCTATCTACAAGCCAATAAGAGAGCTCTTACCAGGAACCAAATTGACCAGCACCAAGATCTTGGATCTCCCAGCCCCCAGGGATGTAAAATATAAATTTCTTTGTCTAAGCCACCTAGATCATGGTGTTTTGATAGACCATCCTGAGATGACTAAGACACACATTCTCTTTCCCCGATGCCTATCTCACATGCCTCTCTCAAGTAGTTTCCAGGCCATTTTATTTTTTGCACAAGTACTGGTTTACATTTATATAAATAATAAGTATACATGTATGGGAAATAGAAGGATAAGAAAAAATAGACAAGGCCTCTACTCTCATGGAGTTTACAGTCCAGTGGAAGAGGTAAATAGGAATCAAATCATCATACACATATATAATCATATGATTGCTATATTATTGATGGCAGGCTCTCTGGCCTCCCCCTATATCCATCAGCCATGTCTATGTAAGCCCAAAGGTAATTTCTGAACACAATTCAAGATTTATTTTTCCTATCGATTTCTCACTCCCTGGGTTAATTAAGAAATACCTTTTGGTATTTGTTAAAGAGGTGCAATATATACCCATATCACTGCTCAATTCATTCCAGTCTCAGCTACAGTAAATCTGGATCCTGTGATATCACGATTATTTTCAAAACAAAAATGACTCCAGGAGAGGTAGTACATGACTTATAGCCACACTAAGAAATAAAATCTGAAAGCAGACATCCTTGAGAGAAATTTTGCCAACAAGGTATGTGCAAATGTTTCCTATGGTATCATTTTGCCTTAGGCCTGTCCCAGAGGAGAACTATGACTGTAGAAACTCAATAAGAGTTTAAAGTCTTACTAAGGTAATTTTATTTCCATTTTATAAGTCTTATGTACATTTCAGATAGTTTCAACCGCCTTGGGAAAAAATATTAGAAATGAAGTTTGGAATATTTCCTTTGAAGGAAAACTCTTTCTGCTATTAGACTGTTTGGGGAAAGGTTACTTATGGCAGAATGATTAGGAGAATTTTAAGATAATTGCTGCTCAGTGCTGCGGTTTAGAATTTGAGGTTGGGGTTTGAAAGGGCAGAGTTAGCAGAAACTTTATGCATCTTAAATAAATTATAACAGAATACTTTCGCCATATTTAAAAGAGGGCTATTTTTTTCAGAACCAGCAAGAGTCTCTCTCAAGAGCACTACGTTTCTAACTGCTGTAGAGTGAACAAGTAACTTCATTTCTGAGACACCTGCTGCAGAGGAAAGTGGCTGCTGGTTCAAGTCCCAGGGTCTTTAAAGAAGAGGAGTAGAGAATGTGATTGGGTAGGTCACAGAGACTCAGCTGAGGCCAGCATTACAGGTAATACAGGGTCTCTGGGTTGTTGGGGGTGATCTTTCTCTTCCATGGGATGTAATGCTATTTTCAAAGGGAGATCGGTGATGTAGTTGGATGAAAAGTGGCTCAGATTTTTGAAGCTGTATCCTAATGACTTGGGATAGCAAAACACTCAGAGATTTGTAATTAGGGAGGAGACGATGGCATGTCTGGGTACTATGCTTACTTTCACAATGAGTCAATTTGTGCTGGATGGTTCCTGAGAACACAGACCCTGCTTTAATAGCACATCAGTAACAGGCTTCAGTAGCTAATAAGAGTACTGCCAGGGAGCAGAGGACTCATTAAAATAGCGTAACCTGCAAATGCATGTCATGGCCCTGCTCAAAATCCTTCAATGGTGCCCTAAAAGCCCATGGTATAAAGCCTCAACATGGCACAATTCTACCTAAGGAGGCTTTGAGCCGCTGTTCTTCCTTTTCCCTGTATTTGGTGATTCAGGATGTTCCCATGCTCTGCTGCCTCTCAGTCTTTGTTCCCAAAGTTCCCTCCCTCTCCCCAACTTTTGAGTGTCTATTTGTCTTTCAAGTCTTAACTCCAGGATAACACACTCTCCCCTGTCTGAGGCTATTCTTCCTCTACCAGACAGAGAAACTCCACCGCCACTCTACACCCCTCTACTACAGCACATCTTATTACTTTGGATAGTCATTATCTGTCTTGTCCTAGGACTGTAAGGTCCCTAAGAGCACGATCCAAGCTATCTTCTTTCAAACTTACTTATTGGGTGACTTTGGACAAATTACCTAACCACTTTGTACCTCAGTTTTCTGGCAGGATGGTGACCACTTATGTCAAATTTCCTTGCACTTCGAAAAATAAAAGGATATGGATACTACCCACCCAGACTGGTGATGTCAAGTGTAAAGAGGGTGCACAAGAAATTCACAACAGAGAAGGGACAATTTGGAAGTTAGGACTCTAAGGCAAATGAGGAAAACTAAGCCTCTGAGATCCCTGGCGATAACTGGGAAAGATTACAGGATTGGGGCTCAATACCATCTGATTAACTCCTAAAGAGTAAGGTTGTCCCAAAAGACTGAAAGATAAGGTATCTATCTAAACAATATACATACATACCTGTATTCCCTAATATTATACTACTGGTTATATCTCAATGTTCTTCATTTTCCAGCTTTGCCCTAGGAGTTATCTCTAACTTTTCTCATGCCTTCTGTCAGATTATGTCAGTAGGGGTTAAAAATTTTTAAAAAAGACATTGGTCAGTCTCCTTACAAAGCTTCATAAAACTCCCCTGAGCAGATGCAAGTGACTCAGCACTAATTCATTCAGACAACAATCTCTTCAGAGTACACACCAAGCACTGGGTCTGCCCCAGTACTTCAGGGAGACAGAGGAAAGAAGTCATTCCTCAGGCTGCAGACTTTGGCCTAGAAATAGGTCCCAGGTCTAGAAACAGTGAAACCCAGCCTCCCCAGCTCCTGTAATACCTTGATCTAGCACAATCTCTATATGATAAGTGGATATCCTCTTCTGAGGTGGGTACTCTGATATTTCCAAATCCATGACATTGATTCTACTTCAGCAGTGTAATGTCCTAAGGATTTTTGTCACTTTCATCCTATAGTTTCTATAACGTCCTTAAGACGTAAGTTACCCAGTCAAAATATGAACCCTTGATATCTCTGGATTAGAGGGAAAATTATAATACTATTGTTCATCCAGGCTCATAAAAATATCATAGTTGAGGAAGAACTCAGTGACACCATTCTATTGTCAGGCCAATCATGACATAAACTATTACAGTACAACCTCATTTCAATGTGTAAAGAACAGCTATAGATCCAGCAACATCATAATACATCCTTCCCTACATGCTATGTATTTTTCTAGGACAGAATGGAGACAGTTAAGGAAAGTCTTGCAATGTTAATCCATCAATCACTCAGTAGGCCTGCGAGGAAAGGCTTAGTACATCTGTTGCCCAGGTCCTATGAACATAGACTTTTTGCTTTCTTGAATAAAGTTCACATGTACCTTAAGCTCAACAAAAACATAAACCACTTCATAGGATGGCATCAAAGGAAAGAAGTGTTTGCCCTAAAATAGTCTCTTAAAATCAACAATGATTCTTGACCATTTTCATGGTCAATTTAGAAATTTAGTGATTTTTCCATGTTTGAAGGTCAGTTATCTTTTCCAGATCATGAGGTACTGCTTCTTGCTAATATTTTCAGGTAAATGATACATGAAAATATTATATATATATGGTTAACATCTTCTAAAATACCACTTTATTAGAAATAGCAAAGATTGGTTCATGAGTGGATAGTTTCTGTTGAAAGCTTGCAATGGTATGAATCTTGAGGCTTGAAAACAGATTAAGGACAAAATCTATCACCTTGTAATATGGCAGACAGGTGGGAGACTTCACAGAGAATTTACTTTCCTCAGTCCAGCATGGTCTAGAATTGTGTATCTTTTGCTTTCCAGAGTTGTACTCAATTCTTGTGGGGGCAGGATTCACATGACCTAAGTTCACACCACAATTAAATAAGATAGAATATTATTTCTCTCTAACGAAATAAGTCCAAAGTTGCAAAGCAGGGCTGCTGTAGTGCTTGCACTGTCACCATGGACCCAGACTCTCTCTCTCCTTTGCTATTCTTACCATTGTCTTCCATCATTAAAGTTTCCCTATTATTCAAGATGTCCAGGACAGCAACATTCCAGGAAGCAATAAGCAAGAAGAGAAAGAGAGAAAAAAAAGAGGCATGCTAGTAGATGGTCTTCTTCTTAGGGAACATTTTGAAAGACCTACCAATAGCAATTGCTTACATGTTCCAAATAACCAAAGAGGAGGCCCAGATATTGAATCTTTTACTGATTCCACCTGTAATAAAACTGGAGTTCAGTTAGTAAGGTAGAAGTAGAGAATAGAGATTATTTGGTAACTAATATCTCTTCCACATATAGGAATCAGAATATCAAGTTATAGATTTATAGCAAGAAATATGACTATGTTGCATTAAGGAATGGGAAGAATTGGGATAGAAAGTCAAGTCATTAAGTAGGAGCTGGCTGCAGGTATGCAACTGGTAATTGCCAAGAACCAATCTGTCAAAACACTGGGCCACAGTTAGAGGAACAAGACAGCAGAAATCACAGCTAATAAATAAAGTAGGACAAAGGAGGAAAGGAATGTCAGTGTCACAGTACAGCAAGGAAGCAGAAGCAAGAAAACCAAACCAGATCAAAACTCAAAGAATGTAAAAGAATGTAAAAAGGGAATACATTTGCAGAGTTAAAAATAATTGTGCTATAACAAAGTTTCTCAATCTTGGTGCTACTGACATTTTAGACTGAATAATTCTTTGTCATAGGGATCTATCCTGCATTGCAGCATTCTTAACCCCCACCCACCAGATGCCAGTCAAGACAATCAAAAATGTTTCCAGATACTGCTTAAGTCTCCTGACCTGAGTTGAGTCCAGTCACCCCTGTTGGGCACCACTGTGTTAGGTTTGTTATTGTTCCAATTCTGAGTTGCATAAAAGGCACAGATTTATTGCTTACATTTCATGTTATCTTATCTCAGGAGATGCGACTCTCAAAACCACAAGGAGTTGGGAGTGACCTAGAGATCTAGGGAAGAGGTCAATAAAAGTGGTGTGGATGCATGCTCTGGGATCCAAGGCAGCAGTTAGAAGTAAAGAACTGGATGGATGTACAGCTACGGCAACATGATTTAAAACACAGTGTTAAGTTTTACAAAATTAAGGGAGATCCACAGAGTAACATGCATAGAAATTTAAAATACACATACAAACATAATAACCCTACAGATTTTACAAAGATACAGACTTATTGGAGAACATATATCAAACATACTAGAGTGACTGCCTATGTCAGGGACCAGACCAGGATGGAAACTAATGGGGGGAAATAAAACTAAATTAAGGATAAAACTTTATATAATACAATGAGTTAGTATGCCATGGAGTGAAGAGTATAATTAAATCAACTCTCAGCACTTCTGTCCAAAAAGAAAGAAAAAAAATCACACTGGATATCTCAAGTTCACATTTTCATTAGATGCTTAATATGCTGTCATGGTGGAGGCTTTCCTGGCACTGAGCAAGCTCATCATTTGTGGATATGTCAGGCAGAATCTTGCCGATAATTTCCCAATTATGAAAAACACTTAGGCTTTAAGTTCTGTGAATAATCAAGAACTCGTGATAGGAGGTGAGCTGAACTTCTATAGGACTAACGGAGCTCCATTTTGATCATTTAAAGTAATCAAGCTGCTGTGTCACCGTTCTTCATGTAGAATCTATATCCTTGGTCCCCGAACTGGACATAGAGCATTGGCTTATCAATCTTTGGCATGAGAGAGTAATTATTACTACTAAACTTGCTCTCAGATAATGGGGAGTATCCATGACTCAAACTGTTGACCAGCATTACCTCCTCTCAGGTTAGTAGGTGAAGATGGAGATGTCATTTCAGCCACAGATGGCTCAGGTGTGGAATCTTCTCCATTTTATTCTCTGCTCCTTTCTTAAGCCACTCATTACAAATGGCCAAAGGCATTGTTACATGGCTTCATCGTGAACTTAACATGCAAGATACACAATACAAAAGATCTCTAAGAATTTTAGTGCTAACATGGAGTTATAATTTTCCCAAGAGCGACATGACCAAAGCAGGCTTTGGTGGTGCTATGTAATTCAAACTTCTTGAGGGTAGCTGGTCGGGGCAGACAAGGAGATGCACCACTCAGATCCCTTCAAGGAAGGGCTCCTGTCCACTGCAAAGACTGATTAGCAACTAGCCTCCAGTTTTTATCTCCTTTAGGCTCTCAAGGTCTCTCTCTGGCCAGGAAAGTCACTGGTCAATGGTTAAGCATGGCAGTGGCGCCTTGCCATTTCTGCCCGGTGTTGACTTCTCTAACAGGCAGTCCTTGTTCAAAAATACCCCCACTGAGTTTAGAGAGTTATCTGATGCCTCCCACCTGTCCAACTCTATTACTTCTCCTTTTGTTTTTATAAGTGTTACCCCGCCCCGAAAAAAAAAAAAAAGTTAAAACTTCTCAGTCCATCTCAGATTTGCTTCCTGGAGATTCCAATGTGCGACATTGGTGATGCTGATGAGAAGTGTCACTTAGATACTTTCATATTCCTGGGGAACTTGATCAGACTCTAGGAGAGGGGAAGTCCACAAAAACCCTAAAATCACATAAAACTGTGTGTATGCTTATATGAATTTTTCTAAAGGGGCGTTAGCTTTTGAAAAAAATTCTTAAACATGTCTGTCACATGGAATGATGATTGTTAACCCTCGTAATAGTCCTTTCTTCCCTTTATTTTTAACTGAGAAGAGTCATGTCAGAATAAAGACTACTATCTACCATCCTTTGCAGCAAGGCATCAACATCCTAACCAACCCAAGGTCCATGACACCAAAAAGATTACAAACTATACAATAATTCCTTAAATTAATCCCATTTTTAAACTCCTTGAGGTCAGAACTATCTCTTGTACCATACAGTACAACACAGTACCTGGCACCTAGTTGAAATTCAGTTTGAATCCCACATAATGTTTGAAGCTACACATTTCTGCTCAAGTCTTTCTATTTAATTTGTTTCTAGGAGTTCCCATTGTGGTAACAAACTCGACTAGCATCCATGAGGACGCGGGTTCCACCCCCGGCCTCACTCAGTGGGTTAAGGAGCCGGCGTTGCTGTGGCTGTGGTGTAGGCCAGCAGCTATGGCTCTGATTAGACCCCTAGCCTGGAAACTTCCATATGTCATGGGTGTGGCCCTAAAAAAAAAATTGTAATAACAATTTGTTTCTAAATTGAATGAAAGCCTCTCAGGCTATTAATCCCAGGAGGTGGGCTTTTGCCATCAAAATTGAATATGTCCCAAGACACCTATTTTAACCACAGAATCTGATCTGGTTCCAATATTATTTCAGGGCTGATTTAAACTATATACTCTTATCCAGCTTTTTAAAATGGAATTTCCTTTTTATATCAGAAAAGATGTTCCCTTTACCGAATCTCTGTGAAACAACTGAGCAGATGACAAGCAGTCTGTCCCAAGATAGGACTTTGGGAAATTATCATACATTAATGAATGACCCTTTTTTCTATGCTGACCAAATCACAGCAGCCTAGGAATTCAAAAGAGCTTAAATATGGATATTGAAAGTTGATACCTCATGACAATCATAACAGAGAACATTTCAAAGTTTCTTTTAAGTTTCGATATTCACCCACAACTTTTCAATCTATTTCCCACTATCCCACTAAACACCAACTTCATGTTACATTTGAGGTTTAAAATCTCCCCAGTTTTCTAATGTTGAATCCACATATGCCATTAAGATAAAACAAGCTCAGTTTGAACCAAGAGTCTCTGGCTAGTTTTATATCTTATGGGGAAAATCTGAAATTTGAGTAAAGCAATCATTTCAATAAAGGCTTTGGAAATGAGTACTTTTCCTTTTATGGTAAATTGTTCCAGTCACTTCTCTGTTCTCTGGCAAGTCTAAGCGACAACTTAACCACTTTTGTACTCCGTTCAAATCTTGGATAAGAAAAGTTATTCAAGGACATAGATCTAACACTTATAGTTCCAGTGCTTTCCCCAGAATGAATTACAACCTCTGCAAGATGCAGAAAGAAAGTTACAACCCCTGATGTCTTAACTTCCTTCCATGGCACCCGGGTCACCACAAAAGCCTCTTGAGGCTGGCAAGCTGCATCAGCAAAGTCACACAGGTTTTTGCCTGTACTTACTCTGCTGAAGGATTCTATCAGGGCACCCATCCCAGACCCTCATAAGTTGTGTCATGTTTGGCTGTGGTTCATCTTGTAATGACACAGACTTGAAGATGTGTCAGCTGCGGCAGTTCTGGTTTCTTGGAACCTCACATGGTATTTGTGACCAGGCTGCAGAAATTGCCCAAGCAAGACTGACACTTCAGTCATAATTTTAAAGAGAGGAAGAGAAAATTGCATGAACTCTGCAAGGAGTCCACACCCCTGGAGAAGCAGTGTGGAGCTGGGCTGATGGATTTGAATCCCATCTCTGTCATTATTCACTGTGTGTTTCTCATTAAGTTACTTTCCTCTCCACAACTTCCTTCCCTCATATATAAAGTCTAGGATCACAGGACCTAACTCTGTTGTGAAGACCAAAGTAGTTAAAATTTGTAAAGCATTTGGAATAACGCCTGGTACATAGTAAGAATTACATAAATGTTTGTTTAATACATTATTAAGTTTTACCCCTTAGAGGATGCATCTAAGTCTTGGTTTCTTACATAGAAATAAGCATTTACATTCTTATATGGCTTCTCACAAGATTTTTGCACTATTATTAATCCCCAATATGAAATGCATCTCACATAAATACGATCCAGTTTAGCTCCTGTCAGCTGATTCCTACAGTACCATCCATGAACAAGGCATTGGGATTTGCAGAGTATGACGTGGCCAGTAAGCCACAATGCCTGCCTTCAAGGACACTGCAGCCTAACAAAAGGAATAAGAAACTGTGTGATTTTTAGAAAGAAAGAGAAAGAAAGAAAGAAAGAAAGAAAGAAAGAAAGAAAGAAAGAAAGAAAGAAAGAAAGAAAGAAAGAAAGAAAGAAAGGAACAAACTGTGTGATTTTAGTCAAGTCTCTTAATTTCTCTCTCTCTGAGCTTGGCTACACATGTCCCTGTCTATAATCTGAGAGGTATCTTTCATCCTTAACAATTTATAAATCAAATCATTTAAAATAAAAGATGACAGCAACGAAGTACAGGAGAAATGCAACGAGTTGGGGGGGGGGTTCTACAGAAGAGAAGATTATTTCTTAGTGTTTTTCCAGGTTTAGTTGTAATGTGATACATACAGTCTCACCTTAAATTGTCGTTCCTTCTCTACTAATTCAAATTACCTAAGGCATGCAATTAGGTCTGTGACGTATTCTTTAGCATAAATCAGTACAATTTAAATTATGAGATATTTTCAAAATTTAATTATAGAGCCTTTAAGGATAGAGTTTATTGAGAAGTCCTTTCTTCACAGTCAAAGGGGATGTTTTGCACCTGGCCTAAGCCATACAAGTCTCTATCTTAGGGAAGCTAAATTGTCCTGACTCTGGCATAAACAAGAGCTACAGCCTAGGGCAAACTCCCTGTCTGGTACGTCCCCAGAAAGGGTCTCAGATGTGCGACCACCCGCCTACTCACCACTGTCCAATCTGCTCCCCCAGGCATTGCTGTTAATCTGCTCAGCTTTGCTCCTTGGGATATCTGCTGTGCTTATCTGTGTATAGCAGTCTCCCCATCCTCAGCTGGGACCAGCATCTTCAAGGCATAAGAAATAAGAAACTGTGTGATTTTAGTCACGTCACTTAATCTCTCCTGTGATGCTAATGACAGTTCCACCAAACACTCAGGCTGCCTCTTGTTACTTCCACCTGGAGGTCTGCTCCCTGGAGGCCCCTAAGACACCACAATCCTGCACAAGTACACTCCTGGGTCTGCCAGGTGTCAACATATGTGCTCATTATAGAACAATGAGAGAAAATCAAGGCCCCCATTCACGTCAAAAGCTGCTGGAATGGTCCCAAAAGGCAATGTGTCTTGGATTCAAAAATGTTACAAAGTTTGGTAAGATCATTTTCAGATGTTAGTTACACATTGCTCTTCCTTCCAAAGACCAAAATGTGCTATCAGTGATTCAGGGACTGTCACCACCCTGCACTAGCTGGGTGTACCCTTCCAAAGTGACAGACCTTGCCGGCAAGCCCAGCTGACTTTGGAGGGCTTCTTAGATTTATAGTGAGACCTCCTGGGGAGGCCCTTCCCTCTACACACAGACTTCTGTCAGACGTTGACAAGTTCCCCCACATGCCTAGATGTTTCTTAAACTTGGCAGTGAACAAAGGTTAAATCCTTTTCCAGGCATCCCCTCAATTCTCAAGAAATAGGCTTGAGATAATACTGCTCAAGCTTTGAGAAAAACTGCTTAATATAAGCCAAGTCTTCAGGTAAGCCTCTAGAGAGGTAGTTGATTGAAATTAGGAGGAAAGAAAAATGCAAAGGCAGTGTGGAAGCTTGATAGTTATTCCTCTAAAATCCATTCAGTTTTTCTTTCAAATTATGAGAGTTTATCTGGGCATGGGTTTGTCCAGCCAGGACTACATTACCCAGGCTCCCTTGCATCCAGGAGGCACCATGTGGCTGAGTTCTCACCAACTGGACAGGAGTGAAAGTGATTTTGGCAACACTTGGGCCATTTGCTTAAAGTGAAATCTGTACTTCCCTTCCCCCTCCCCTCACCCCTGTACCAAGATTAATCAAATTTCAACCAAGGGAAAATGAAGCAAAAATATGGAAGAGAAGAAAGGAAGGAAGGAAGGAAGGGAAGGAGGGAGAGAAGGAAGGAGGGAGGGGAAGGAGGAAGGGAAGAAGGAAGAGAGGGACGGAGAGAGGGATGGAAGAAGAAAAAAAAAAAAAGAATCACTTTTTTAGGCTACAGGTATATTACAATTGCTTATAAAGAGACAATGTTAAAATACCATATGGAGCTCCCTCTGTTGTGCAACAGTATCCTCAGCATCTTAGGAGCAATGGATACAGGTTTGATCCCCAACCCAGTATAGTGGGTTAAGGATCTGGCATTGCTGCAGCTGTGTTTAGGTTGAGACTGCAGTTTGGATCTGATCCCTGGCCCAGGAATTCTGTATGCCTCAGGGCAGCAAATAAATAGATACATAAATACATAAATAAATAAAGACAATACCATAGCATACACTTGAAAGTTGCTAAAAAACAAACAAACAAAAACAACAACAACAAAAGTTGCTAAGAACGTTGATCTTAAATGGTTTAACCACACACACGCACACAGGTAACTACATCAGGTGATGGAGCTATTAACTGTATTGTGGTAATTATCTTACAATATATACATGTATCAAAGCATTGCATTTACACCTTAAACTTACATAATATTATATGTCAATCCAATCTCAGTGAAACTAGAGGGGAAAAAAGAGACAAGCTATATATCAACAAGAGTAAGAACGTCTCAAGAGAAGAAAAGCTCTTTCAATGTGAACTGGATATTTACGCTATTGGTTCTCAAACTTCAGGGTGAGGGTGAATCACCTGGGGGTTTGTTAATATAGATTCAGAGCTTCTATTCCCTGATATTGTGATTTCAGTCAGTCTTTGGTGGAGGTCTGCTGCTCTCAGCAGCCCCAGCTGCACCACCAAACACCCAAATATGTTTGCAATGACTAGACCAACCCACAGTGAAGTAGAAACAAAGAGCTGAGGGGATCTTGAGAAAAGGAGAAATCTACAAAGAGCCTCAGGAAATAATAGTGTCATTTATTACCTTCCAGCCAAACTTTACTTCTAAGATGCTCTTCTGAGAAAATAACATTTCTACAGGGCATGAATTATTTCAATCTTTTTATTATTTACTTGTTTACAGCTCTTGTAATAAATACTACAAAGAAACATCATTGAATCATCACTCCAAACTATTCTATATTCCTCACTACAGAAGCCTAAATAAATGTTTCCTTCTAACTCCCCCTGCCTCAATGACTGTATCATTCGTGGGAAATAAAACTGTGTGGTGTTAAAAACCTTTTGATCTTCGTCCATTTAGAATCAGAGACTTGGCAAATCATAAAATTCCGATCCGACCACTTATTTTCTTACAACTTATATTCAGTACCTGTCTCAGTTTCTAAAGTGCATGGTAGATTACCCAAGGAAGAATCCTGCAAGTGACCTGGACCAGAGTTTCTCAACATGGGGCACCTAGACCAGCAGCAACAGCATCAGCATCACATGGAAATTTGTTGGAAATGCTAATTAAGCATTAATCTAGTCTCATTTATTCACTAAAGCAGAGTTTCCTCTTAATGTTCCCCACTCCAACTACTGCCCTCATCTTATGCATAATGTACAGCAAAAGCAAAATCCTATTTATTTACATCAACTCAGTAAATTCTCACTTCCTCTGAACAGCCTCCTATGATCACTCAGTAGCAGATTCAGTTGCTCTGTCCTTTGTGCTCCAATGCACTCTGTAAAAGAGCTATTCTAAGGCCTCTCATGAACTACTACAATTATAAATATGATGTTCTTTCTATTAGAACAGGGATTGTGTTTTGTTCCAGTCCAGAGTTTCACTAACTCCAGCCCCTAGCACAGTGTGTGGTCCAAAGACCCTAAATGATGTTGTTGATTGGTGGAACCAGTGAATAAATGAAGGAGTAAATGAATACCAAGTAATATGTGGTAAGAAAAATAGCTTGGGCCTTGAAGTCATTTGCGACCTGGATTTCTATTTTCTACTACATTACTTTCCAGGTGGCAAACCAGTGACCAGCAATAAAATATTTTCCAAGGAAGTGTCTTGTTTGGTCAAAAAAATTTCATGTCTTTGGGTGAGGCATGTACCCTTTCTCCAGTGTGCACTCCCTCCATCCATTCTGTCTTTCTTCCTCTAGACTCACATATTCCTCATGAAGGCATGTGAGTCAGCCACCAGCCCTACCTGCTTTTCTGGACCCTGATTCTTGGCTCCTGTTCCTCAGCCATCGGTCTTACGCTCCATCTTAGTTGGTGCCCAAGTCTTTCCCTCCCCCTCCTCCTGGCATCCTTACTTGTAATATATACATTATAGAACTCTCAGGATCTCTCTTTGGCACTTACTTTGGGCCTCTCAGGCTGAGTTTTAAATCCACTGTTTTTCTAACTTGATGCCTCCTCATGGTCCCAGTTCAGTGTTCTCTTATCTTCCAAGGCATGTAGGGTGACATTTAAGGCACAAACACCAGCCCTGACACCTTCAAACAGTGTGACCTTGGAAGAGTCTCTATTTCCCAGCCTCAGTTTCCTTATCGGTAAATGGAAAAATCCCCTTCCTTGCACATTTGCTGGAAGAATTAAATATTGAGAAAGAATAAGTTAAAAACAGATCACATAGTTTTGGCAAACTAGTAGATCCTTATTAAATTCTCTCTTCTACAAGTTTATTAGTAGCATAACCAGCTCCAATAGCATAACCAAAGAGGTATTTGTTAATAAGTTGCTGCCCTGTGCTAGTCTTTTAAAATAAATTATTCAATGAATCCTTACAGAACAACAATCCATAAACGGAGTTATGTCCTATTATTCCCATCTCACATAAAAGGAAATTAAAACTCCGAGGAGTTAACATGTTTGCCCATCATAATAAATGTTATACATCAGAAAGGAATGCTTTTGGCTATGAGCAATTAAATTATATTTTTTATCACATTACAAGGAATGCAGAAGCTCTAACCCCAGGATTAGGTCAGTGATTTAAGTAGGTAGGGATGCAAGGTTAGGGTCTGGGCATCTTCTTGTTCTCTGCTTCTTGGTCAGGAGGTAACTGCAACCATTTTATCCATTGGCAAAGGCAATACAGGAAGAAGTTGGGTGGCGGGAAAAAGAAATTGACTTTCTCCTCATGTTGTTCTGCCTTTTTTAAGAAAAATTTTCCTAGAAATGCCCTGGAGGCTTCCCCTTTCAGATTGGTGGACAGAACTGGGTCACACAACTCTGGGGAAGTTGTATTCTTTCTCAGCCTCTGTGTGGGAAGTTGGGAGGAGGAAAGGAGACTGGGAAAGGCTGCTGGTGAGGTGGACTGGGAGAACTGGGATTCCAAGCATGCCTCATTGGCTTTAAAGGCCACATCCCTTTCATTACTCTAGCCTGTATCTTTTGTTACATGAGTGTAAATGATTTTATAGGAATTTAATATATTAGTAAAAAATCCAAACTGTTTCTATTTCTATTCTTAACTGTCTCAAAAAAAAAAAAAAAAAGCCTTATTTCTCTCTCTAGTGACCTATGATAAAAATGGCGTTATAAATAAACCATTGTACCTTTATGGAATAGAGATATTAACTCTCTTGAAAAAATGTTTTTCCTTTCATATCAAAAATATGAGTGATGTTATAAAGCAGAAGTCATCAAATTGGCAACAGACTCCTTCAGATGTATTTAAATTGGAGGAGGATGGATTATATGCTTTTAAAAGATTCATTTTATATTTTTGATCATAAATTCATGTAACCTAGGTAACATGTTTCCACTACATCTTTCAACCAAATATGTCTTCAACATTATCAAGTTTCAAGCCAGAATCTCATTCCAGAGGGTTTTTGTGTGTATTTGAAGGCTAGAGTTGCAATTCAATTTATTTTAGCAATGAACTGATATTTATCAAGATGTGAATCTATAGGACTAGAATATTTCAATCAACATTTTTACAAATAAATATTTGCTTATTAAATTGATTTCACAGTTGAAATTCAAATCTAAGTTTTATTTCAAAGTTACAATTGCCAGTTACTGGATTTTGCAAGAAGTAACAGCATTTGCTTTATTAAAGGCAAAAAGAAATGAATGTCTGTTTATCTAAAAATTAGCAAGGAATTTACTTTAATTATTTTAGGGCATAAGAGAACAACCCCCTCAAAAATCACCATGATTTAACTACACTAGTTGTCAATGATGGAGTAGCTTCTCTGGTTTAATATCTCCCATTTTGATTTCTGAAATCAACTTCTCTCTGTTATGAGTATATAAGGAAGGGGTGGATTATAAATATTGTGCTCAGATTTGTCATCTAAAAACAAAATATTTATAAAAGAACATTAAAGCGATATTATCTGTAAGGATTCTAAAAACTCCATTAAAACAAAATTTTTAAAAAGCCTTCAATTATATGATAGAAACACTTTATACTGCAGATGGTTACAGAATACTAACTGAATGTTAAATGTAATTATTGATCTCAAAACTGCCTGATGAATGGTACTAGTTTAAGGCGGCATTCCCTGAATACCCAGGATCACAAAGTAGCAGCTTTGGGAGCTCCTATTGTGGCTCAGAGGGTTAAGAATCTCACTAGTATCCATGAAGATGCAGGTTCAATCCCTGGCCTCACTCAGTGGGTTAAGGATCTGGTGTTGCCGCAAGCTGTGCTATAGGTCACAGATGTAGCTTGGATCAGAGTTGCTGTGGCTGTGGTGTAGGCTGGCAGTTGCAGCTCCAATTTGACTCCTAGCCCAGGAACTTTCATATGCCACAGGTGCAGACCTAAAAAGTCAAAGGAAAAAAAAAAAAAAAAACAGATTTCACTGCCAGGTAATCCGTATCATTCCAGGTGGATGAAGAAGAAAGGGAAGTGTGAAGTCTGACCAGTAGTCCTAGAAACACCACTGTGAAATTTTATGACATAATTTTAAGGCCATCAATTCTAGTCCCCTAACTTTTAAGTGAAAAAAATGTAAAGGCTGTGTAAGATCAAATGGCAATTGACCCCAACACTGTTTTTATACTCTAATAAAAAAATATTAAAAAGAAAATCAAATGGCTTTCTCAAGATGGCCCAGCTAAATATATTTAGAATAAGAGTAAGTCTGTGGACTAACAGCATTTCTATTGTACCCCGCACCCCCCCACACACACATTCTGGCTGGAGGGCAGGCTTCCTTTGGAATGCCAATAATGATGTCATCAGGGATCACTCCATACCCTGAAGGAGAAAGGTGAGGAGAAGGTTGGGTCACTGACTCCTAAGAACTTTTACAGTACGGATACCAGGCCAGGGGGCCATCCTTCTCACTAACCCCATTCTTCCCTATCAGCTACAGAGTCCACCCCTGGCTCCTTGGCATCAAAAGGCCAGAACATAGAAACATCTTGAAGAGTGTGGTGATCACAATTATGATGACCATGGAGGTGAAGGTGGGGGAGGCTGTTTGGTGAGTGGGAGGTGAGGGATGGGTGTGGAGGAAAGAGGATCTAATTCATTTTTAGATGCAGAGGTTCTTAGTATCTGTTTTCCTCAGTTTCATACACCACATCAAAACACAGAGATGAATGCAAAGGTCTTATCTGACATCCTATTACTACACAAACAGAGAAGATGGCTCATAATGATCATCAGAATTATGCAGGTGGCCTAATACTTTTACCACTACCAAGCAGATGAAGTAGTTCTGGTTTGAGATGAGTACTGAATTCTCAAAATATCATCTCAAAATATCAAAATAACTGGGTTGTACAGTCCAAGAGGATAATGATCCTCCAAGAGTGGAGCCATGTAGTCAGAATTCTACTGGAGAAAGCTGAAACCCATCCTGCTAAGTGTGACGGCAGATGGCCTCAGCATGCCTTCATGCTTGGTCAGATGTTATTAATCTATGACCAAAGGAGCAGGTGGCAACCAGAGACAGCATGATTTCCTTCACAAGTCACTCTAGCTACAGGAAAGTATTGTCTCAACATGTTAGATTCTCCATACTGCTTATTTTTAATAATAGGTCTTCTTAAGCAAATGGAAATGAGGGACTGACATTTTCTCTTCATTTTCCTGGTGTTTATGAAAGACTCCATAGGATACTGAAGTGAGCAATCCCTCATTCAAATACTCACTGGGCAAAAATAATTCAAAAATAGGATGTTAGCCCTACCTTTAAAGAAAAATTCATTTAACCTGAAGAGTTCATTGACATCAAATGCGTAAGATTATATTTTATAGACTGAATAGGAGTTTCCCCAGTATAAAGCAGTCAGCCAAATATTTTATAGATTAAATGTATTAGAAATGTAAATTATTCTAAGCCAAAGACTATTATCTTCCTGGTTCACTTCTGAACAGCTCTAGGATATCTCCCTAGATAGATCAATACCTTCATGAATCTTTCTCAAGGAAGGGTCCTCACGGGCTTCATCAGTTCACACTGGTGTATTTCTATAAAGCAGTTAAAATACCAGCACCACAAATTAAAACTTTAAATGTATTACCTACAGTTATTAAAATGCCATGGTCAGATGCTCTTCAGCATCCTCCCAGTAGCTTTCCTTTCATAATATTATTTGTTTTACTGAAAGCCATTTAAAAATGAAATCCCATTTCAATCTATCTTTGTATTTAGATTGTTGGTATAGCTTTAAAAAGAAGCAGCAGCAAAAAAAGAAAGAAAGAGAGAGAGAGAGAAAGAAAAAAAGAAAGGAAGAAAGAAAGAAAGAAAGAAAGAAAGAAAGAAAGAAAGAAAGAAAGAAAGAAAGAAAGAAAGAAAGAAAGAAAGAAAGAAAGGAAGGAAGGAAGGAAAGAAAAGAAAAAATCCCTTTACAAATGAAAATTGCCTTCTTGTGTTCAGAGCTAATTTAATCTAAATTGTTAACTCTGCAGAAGGTGCAGTCCAAAGAGAAATCTCATCCCTAAGGCTAGAGGGGTAACGGGTTTATTGTACTTATGCATCTGGTGCCCTCGTTCATGAGACTCAAACTCTGAACTTACCACTCATAGCTCACAGCCAGCAGTGGCTCCTTTTTATTCAATAAATTCTGCCTTGGTAAAGCAATAAGATAATAAGCTCAACCCAGTGGTATGTCCAAGATAAATACAGAGCTATGGCATAAACCTTTAGGAAATGGAAAAGAGCAGCTATTCGAGATCATGGGAAACTGCCTGGAGTTACAGTTTGGGAGGTAGGAAGAAGAGAACTTGGAGAGACCGCATCTTTATTTTACCCAGCTTGCAAAAGGAAAGTACAACCTTCCAAAGAAAATAGCTCTGAATCTTAAGTGTGAAGGATACTTTCTATGTGCATGATGACCAAAATCTGCTTATTTGTATGTTTTCGACTCACCTCTGCAAAAATAAACGTGTGGTGGTTAAACTTTTATATCTGAAGCAAAATACTGAATGCTCTCTTACATGAATCCACCCAAGATCTGTTTCGCCTTGTATGTCAACAGAAAGCCCCCCATACCAATGCCCTAGCTCACTTGTTTTCCTCTCTCTACATAAAGCAGCATTATATTTGGGATTCAGAGAAATCCAAATTCAGGCAGTTAGAAATTCTAATTCAGGCAGTTAGAAAACTCCATTTAACCAGATTGTGCTAAAAGATTTCATCATTAATTTGCTTTCTACTTTCAATCAACTTGAAGAAGGACACATGGACGTCAGTGATAAAGTTGCCCCCAAACCTAGATCTTGAACGAAGCATCCCAGGCAAATTTGTGCCTGCCTGAGTGTAGCCCTTGTAAAACTTCTGTCCAAGTAAAGCTGTTGGACAGGTTCATGTTTAAAAGTCTTGGTAAGCTCCATTCTTAACAGCAATTCCAGCACCTACTAAAAATAATGTAGAACCACACAAATTGCACATGAAGGTTAATATTGCAATGTTTCTGCCTTCTGTAGGCAAGATAAACAACTTACCATTATGACTGATTGATTCAACAAAACTACTGAATACAGGATGAACTCTGAAGCAGCTTAGATATTAAATAAGGAGATACTTGATATGCTTTAGCTACCAGGGGAGGGTTTTCCCCTCTCTTTTTATTTAAGGAAATCTACATTCACCCATGAATTCAGAGAGTTTCTTTCCTCACCCTGGCCTGTCATGGTAGCTTATAATAAAGGTGCCTTCAGCAGAGAACAAGGAGCTTGAGCAGATGCCAGATGGGTCCAGGGCATCCAGGAGAGCAGATCATGTTCACTCAATTCCATAGGATTGGTGAGGTTGTAACTATGATGGGATGAGGCCGCTGAAAATTAGGACTATTAAAGCCTCTGCCACTTATTGGTTTTGTAATCTTGGACATGTTTTTAGGCTCTCTTTCACAGTATCCTCATCTGTGACATGTGGACAACAATACCTCATGAGATCACTGTCAGGAATAAATAAGCTGAGATACAAAATACTCAACACTATGTCTAGTTCATAGAGGGTGTTTTACAAATCTTACCTTTTCACTAAGTCACATTATACTCCCTTTCTGTAATAGGCTGAAAAACAAACCCTCCAAAAGCTATCCATATCCTCATGCCTGGAACTTGTCTATGTAAAGTATTTGCTAAAAATATGTTTTTGAAAATGTGATTAAGTTAAAGATTTTGAGATGAGATTTTCCTAGATCCTCCGTGTGGGTCGTAAATCCAATCACAAGTGTCACTGTAAGACAAAGACAGAAGGAGACCTAGACACAGAAAAAAAGGCAGCGATGGCCACAGAAGCAGAGCTGGCCACAAACCGAGGAAGGCTGGCAACCACCAGAGAAGGAAGGGATCCTCCCTAGAGCTCCTGGAGGAACGAAGTCCCAAGGACCCCTAGATTCTGGACAGTGAAACTGATTTCAGATTTTGGCCTCCAGAACTGTGAGAGAATAAGCTTCTCTTCTTGTAAATCACTAAGTTGGTGGTAAGTTGTTACAGAAGCTACAGAAAACTAATACCATCCCTACCTTCTTCAGTGTCACACTCTGACAGTGGCCACCCTCCTTTCAAGGCCAAGCAAGAGCAATTCCTTCCACTGTCCACAAAGACAATCACCCTGTCATGTCATGAAATGCAATGCACTTTGTTTGGCACACTCAAATTAAAAAAAAAAAAAAAAAAAAAAAAAAAAAAAAGTCTGTTTTCCCTTCACTTGCCTATTTTTCACCTTAAAGTAGAAAATCCTACATAGTTTGTAATACACTACACCACAGATTGCACTGATTTGGAGGCATTTTTGCATGGTATACAGCTTAAAAGTATGCAATTGAAAAGTCCACTGTTTGTTTGCCCCCAAGCCCTTCAGCATTAGGGTAGCTCCGGCAATGCTCCAGGGTCTCTGTCTGGGTGAGGCAGGACCAGCTTGTCCTGAGGAGAAGAATGTATATTTTCCCCTACATTGGTATGTCCATAGTCATCAAAAAAAAAAAAAAAAACTGTTGAGATGATATTAAGTAATATAAGAGCAGACTTCAGTGGTACACAGACACAGAGTAAAATACTGTCTTGGCCTTTTCAATTGTCTTCCAACCTGATTCATATGAAGGAGGATGCTTAATGGTATTTATATTGATTATGGCCTATTTATGGCAAAAAGTTTCTCTTTTTTAATCATTTATTGATAAGCATATAAATGTTCCTCCTTAAATGTATTTCAGTAAGCACAGTGAATCAATTTAAATAAAAGTATTCAATAAATAACACAACAGGTGGTCATCGTGAAGATAGCCCTCCAGTGCCTACTATTTGGGGCATATCACCCTAAAAAGATGAGCACTTCCAAGTCTAGAAAGATTTATCCAACTCCACAGTTCCCCAGACCACAAGCCAGTTGACATCAAAACCCTAACCACAGGCCTGTCTAGGCGCCAAAGAGTTCTCATCCAGCAGATTCTGCCTGAGAATTCCAAAGTGTGATTGAGCACTTCTTTTCACCTGGGGAGCACCTTGGATGTTCACAATGTCCTGCTGAGTCAGGCTCTGGCTCATCTGAACTGCATTGTCCACGCACTCCCTGGACTGTCTCCCTAACAGTCAAGAGCGTCTTTGTCAAGGACAAATACAAACTATTCTTAAATTAAGCAATTGTCCTATAGGATCTTTCTATCCCCTATCCTTCCAGAAATAGAAAGGTAATTGTCTCTTAGATTATCCATCAGAATAAATTACATGGCTTCAGGGACCTGTGTTCTAATGGTCACTTTAAAAGAAAAATGCAGGTCAGTAATCTGAAATCAGTCAGGAGTCGTGTAATTAAAGTAACTTTCACAAAGAAATCAAAACAAAAACAGATAATTTCGCTTGAGTCATACTTCTCTCTAGTTAGTGGAAAATGATAATAATACATCTAAGGTTTATTTCCCCCCCCCCCATGGATGATGACAAAACTATACTCAAATACTTTAAACTGCACAGAAAAAGAAAATTACTTCAGTCTTTTGAGTATTTACATTGCACTCAGACATGCAGGAAAATTTTTGCTAGACTAGCTTCTCTATAACAGATTCAACTGCCTCCCTGAGCCCCACCCTCTAGGTGGCAAAGAAAATAACTGATTTTTATTCCATAGACTCAGTGGAATAGCAAACCCATCATTGAACCATCAGCTTGGGTCACACAATCTTGTTTTGATAAACGCTGCTCTTTACCCTTCTCCCTTCCTTCCTCAAGTTGGCAGTGGGTAGATGAAAGAGAAAGACATGCTCTTTGAGCAGCAGGTGAAGGCTATGTATGTGTGTAAGTGTATACTATACTATGTATATGTATATTTGTACTGCTTGTGAAACTCTCATTGCCACTAAACCTTTTAGCATCTCCTGTTGAATAATAAGGACTAGTCCATCACTGGACTGCCTCTTCATTTGATCAGGATTCCACGGGCTTCTCTAGTTAACTCTCATTGGTGTTCAGGACATCCTGAGGTCTGTCTGAGGCAGTCTTCCCTAGAGGTCTTGATTATAGGACCACTTGATTCTGAGCAAAGATCATCACCCAGAATATGACACCAGACTGTTGGTTTTCAAATCACTCTTTACTATCTGTGACCTTGGGCAAGCTATTTAATATCTTTGTGCCTGGGTTTCCACAACTCTAAAATAGTGGGGAGAGGGGGATAATAATAATAGTATCTACCTCTCCAAGTTACTATAAGGCTGAATTAATAAAAGCAAAATACTTTGAGCAGGATCTGGCACATATAAGTGCTATTTAAGTGTTTACTGCTGTTGTGGCCATTGCTGTGCTAGGAAGGGTCCAACCAGATAGACAGCTCCCTTCCACCTCCCACAGGAGTGTGTGAGGATTCTATTTCGATCATGCATCAGCCAAGTCAGCCCAGAAATCTAACCCAGGTGGTCTTCTCAGGCTATGCCATGGGGACTTCACAGCTGTGACCAGAAGGAAAACAAAATATGAGGCAGTCTTTTCCTAGAACCCCAGAATGAATCATAGGGAAACTCTGCCCAACATCATTCCCTTTGGTTTGTCTAATTCCTATGCTCAGGCCAAAGCCAAAGAAAGGAGCCAGGGCTCCATCTCACTTTGTCTCTCTCACCTCACTCTCTTCCTCTTTCCACTGTCCTTCTGAAATTGCTATCAGGAGCTTTCCTTTTTTCATTTTCCTTTCCATCTCCCTTCCCTAGCACCACATCTTCCTCTTCTAGATTCTAGCTTTGTAGGCCATGACACAATGGTGGCCAGAGTAGAGAACTTACTAGCCAAGAGATATGCATCAAGAAGCTTTCAAAAATATCATACACAAGCTTATAACCTAAAAAAGAAACAGCAAGAACCATTTTTATATACTCAGCAATGGAAGGAAAAAATTAAAAACAGCTATATTGGGTTGAGAGGAGCATTCAGAGAAGTAGCAGAAATCCACTATACTTCAGCTTGTGGAAGTGATTTCCTGAAGAGAAATCTCCTAGATTTCTCCCACAGTGATATCTGGAGGAGGGAGAAACATTTTAAGTATAAATAAAGGGTTAATTCCAGATAATTATAAATTAAGTTTTTCTGGGAAAATTGTCCTTAAGATGGATCTTTAAAAACTATAATACACAAGGAGTTTCCGTTGTGTCTCAGCAGAAATGAATCTGACTAGCATCCATGAGTACGCAGTTTGACTCCTGGCCTCCCCCAGTGGGTTAAGGATCTGGCATTGCCGTGAGCTGTGGTGTAGGTCACAGACGTGGCTTGGATCTGGCATTGCTATGGCTGCGAAGTAGGCCAGCAGCTGTAGATCTGATTAGAGCCCTAGCCTGGGAACCTCCAGGTGCCATGGGTGTGGCCCTAAAAAAAAAGTAAAAAGACAAAAAAACCCTGTAATACATAAAACAGGAAACACTACCTTAATGAGTAACAACCTGGAGTAAAATTTCCTTATAAACATTTTCTGCAGGAAAAGCCAGGTTCTAGAGTTCATGATCAGTAAGTTTTTGGTTTCATTTTTAATGTGATGACAAAAAAAAACCTATAAAAGGAAAATCACTTGGCTCATTACAGAGGCCTCCTGTGATCTATGAAGGCAGGTCACACACAGAGGTTCAAGATCTGCCTATTCAACACTCCGGCAATACCATGAAACAAAGCCTGCTGTTCTGATACAAGGGAAGTGCTTTGGGACTTCCCCAGGCAACACCTACTAAAGTATAAAAATAGAGAATATGCCATAGAATACATAAATCTAGAAACACAGACATCTTCAAACATAATAGCTGTAAATCACCATGAGAACCCCTTGTCCACTAGCTCCAGTGTCTCCTTGTAAGCAGATGACTGCTGATGGCTTCAGGTATACACTATACTCTCTTCTATTAGCATTGCAGCCACAAACACATTATTTTATTTCAGAGGCTCTCTATGTGTGTCCCCATACATGGCGGAAAAGTTAAGCATGCTCAGAGTCAGAAAGAAAATTTTTGTAAGTCTAATTGTGTTGCCCATTTCTTTTTGCAAGGTCATACATTAGCTGCAATTTTATGAAAGTGGCAGCCTAACTCATTAAAGCTATTGGCGTTTTTTTTTTTTTTTTTTTTTTTTTTTTTTAATGGAAATGGTTCATAACAATTTAACAGAAGAAAAAAGCCCCGGAGGCATGCAGAAGTTTCTTCATTAAAAGAAAATTAACCCTGAATTTGTAGCACTGTGATTTAATGAGCAATGGTAATGCTTGCCCCAAATAATACAAGATCAAAAAAGCACCATATGGCTTGATTGTATGCAGTAATTAGGATAGAATTGGGAAGTAATGAAATCATAGAATTTTAGACCTGGAAGAGTTATAACAGATCATTTCATCTAATCTGTCAATTTTCTTCTCCAAAATCACCCCCATTTCTCTATCCCCACACATTTTACAGATGAGGCAAATGAGTACCAGAAAAAATAAATTATTTTCTCTAGGTTACCTATTTATTATAACGGAAAGTCTGCATTCTCATTTCAAACTACAGAAAAAGGCAAAATAAATTCTAGTCTAAAGGATAATCTAGAACAAAAAATAGTATTAGGTAAGATAAAGATGCTAATAACTTTAATATATAAAGAATTTTCTACTAATCAATAAAAAAGTTAAGTAGCCTAAAGAGAAAATAAAGGGATTAATGGACAATTTAAGAAAGAATCCATAGGAATTCTTGATAAATGTTTCATCTTAACAGAATACGAAAAATGTAATTTGAGAAAATAAAATTCCATGTTCACCAATCTATTGATAAAAACTTTTAAAGGTTAATATTCAGTATTGCTGAGGGCTAAAGAAAGGAGTCCCTTTATATGCTGCTAATAATCATGAAAATGGTACATACTTTCTGAACAGCAATATGTCAAATACCTTAAAAATATTTATGTCCTTTGACCCTAACTCAACTTCTAACCATTTATATCAAGGAACTACTTAGAGATGTACATCAATAATTATGTAAAAGGATGTTTTTATTGCAGTGTTACAACAGTGAAGAGTTGGAATCAATATGAAATTCCAATGACAGGGATTGAGTAAATACATTTGTATACATTATTCAATTGACTACTACCCAGTAATCATTCAATTGACTACTACCCAGTATTTACTCATGATGAAGTAAATTTAGTCACAAAAATGTTTATAAAAATATCAAGTTATAGAAGAAAAGCACAGTGTGATTTAATAAATTGATCAATAAAAAATTAACTATATGGAAAATAGACCCATTTTGTTCTCTCCCTCCTTATCCTCTAGTATCTACTTCTCTGTTCTCTGCATCTATGTGTTTGTTTCTGTTTGGTTTGGTTTTTTCACTTATTTGAGGGTTTTTTTTTTGTTTGTTTGTTCATATTTCACTTATGCATGAAGTCACAGGGTATTTGTCTTCTTCCATCTGACTTATTTCATTTAGCATAATATTCTCACAGTACATCCAAGTTGTCATGATGGCAAGATTTCAACTTTTTTATGGCTGAGTAGTAGTCCATCGTGTGTGTGTGTGTGTGTGTGTGTGTGTGTGTGTGTATCTTTATCCATTCATCCATCAATGAGCACTTAAATTGTTTCCTTATCTTGGCTATTGTAAATAATGTTGCAGTGAACATAGAGGTACATATATCTTTTCTAATTAGTGTTTTTATATTCCTCAGATAAACACTCAGAAGTGGAATGGTTTGATCATATAGTAGTTTTAGTCTTAATATTTTAGGATTTCTCTACACTGTTTTCCATGGGGCTGCACCAATTTACAATCCCACCAACAGTGCACAAGCACTCCTTTTCTCTTTATCTTCACCAACACTTGCTATTTCTTGCTTTTTTTTTTTTTTTTTTTTTAGGGGCACAACTGCAGCATATGGAAGTTCCCAGGCTAGGGGTCGAATTGGAGCTACAGCTGCAGGCCTATACCACAGCCACAGAAATGCAGAATCTGAGCTATGTCTGTGACCTAACCCACAGTTCATGGCAATGACAGATCCTTAACCCACTGAGTGAGGCCAGGGATCAAATCTGCGTCCTCATGGATACTAGTCAGGTTAGTCACCCACTGAGCCACAATGGGAACGCCCTTGCATTTTTGATAATAGTAATTCTAATAGGTGTAAGATGATATCTCATGATTTTGACTTGCATTTCCCTAATAATTAGAATGTTGAACACTTTTCATGTGCCTGCTGGCCATCTGTATGTTTTCCTTGAAAAAAATGTCTATTCAATTCCTCTGCGTATGTTCTAAAAAAGTTTGTTTTTCATTATTGCTGAACTATATGAGTTTTTTATATATTTTGACACTAACCTTTATTGGAAATATGATTTGCAAATATATTCTTCAAGTCAGTAGGAGGTCTTTTGTTTTATTGATGGTTTTCTGTATAAAGACTTTTGAGTTTCATGTAGTCCACTTGTTTTCTTTTTTCCCCCCCTTGCCTAAGAAGACAAGATCCAGAAAGACAATATCCAGAAAGATATTGCTAATACTGATATCAAAGAGTATACCAAAAATGTTTTTTTCTAGGAGTTTTATGTTTTATGGTTTCAGGTCTTACACAAGTCCTTACTGCATTTTGGGTTGATTTTTGTGTATGGTGTGAGACAGTAATCTAGTTTCATTTTTTGCCCTATGGCTGTCCAGTTTTCCCAACACAATTTATTGAAAAGTCTCTCTTTTCTCCATTGTATGTTCTTTGTTCCCTTATCATAAATTAATTGTCCATATATGTGTTGGTTTATTTCTGGGCTCTCAACTTTTTCCACTGATCTACATATCTGTTTTTGTGCCAGTACTATGCTGTCTTGATTACTATAGCTTTGCAATGTAGTTTGAAATAAAGGATTGTAACACTTCCAGCTATATTCTTTCTGGGGACTGCTTTGGCTATTTAGAATATTTTGTGGTTCCATATAAATTTTAGAATTGTTTTTCTTCTAGTTCTGTGAAAAATGCTGTTGGGATTTTGAGAGGGATTTGCACTGAATCTCTAGATTGCTTAATGTATTATTGACATTTTAACAGTGTTAATTCTTCCAATTCATGTGCATGGGATATCTTTCCATTTCTCTGAGTCTTATTCAGTTTCTTTCAACAATGTCTTATAGTTTTCAGTGTACAGGTCTTTCACCTCCTTGGTTAAATTTAGTCCTAAGTATTTTATTATTTTTGTTGAGATTATAAATGGAGTTGTTTTCTTAATGTCTCTTTCTGCTCATTGTTAATACATAGTAATGCAACATATCTTTGCATATTGATTTTGTACCCTGGAATTTATTATATTTCTTTGTTATTTTCAATAGCTTTCTGGTGGAATCTTTAGGATTTTCTGTATGTTAAATCATGTCAGCCATAAATAGTGACAGTTTTACTTCTTTTCCAAGTTAGATACATTTTTCTTGACTAATTGATCTGGCTAGGGCAGCTAATACTATGTTAAATAAGAATGGTGAGAGTGGGCATCCTTGCCTTGTTCCTGATCTTAAAAGGATAGCTTTCAGTTTTTCACCATTTAGTATGATGTTAGCTCTGGGTTTGTCATATGCAGCCTTTATTATTATATTGATGTATATTTCTACTGTACTCATTTTAATTTCATTGTAAGTGGATCTTGAATCATATCAAATATGTTTTCTACATTTATTTAGATAATAATATGATTTTTATACTTCATTTTGTTAAGTGGAGAACATCCTGATTGATTTGTAGATATTGAGCCATTCTTGCATCCTTGGAATAAATTCCACTGGATAATGATATATTATCCTTCTAACGCACAATTCAAAACTGAGTCTTTAGAAAACCATACTCTCTCTGTTGAATCCTGCTTCATTGAGAATAAGACAAATGGTAACACCACCTCTCCAACACACACAAACACACATATGCCTAATAAAGAATTATTCTAATAGAGCATTTAAACTTTTGGAGGTGTGGGGAATGGGGAGAAGGACCCAGTCTCCCTTTAAGTCTTAAGTATCACTTTGTAATTTCCACTGCTGAAATAGGTCACTGGTTTAATGCCTTTAGCACCTGATTAATTAGTAATCAGGGCAGAATTAGATAGTTTTTCTGCTACAGAGCTAGTAGTTATCATTCCTGACACAGAATTCAACTTTTGATAGTCAGCAGGCACACTGCTGTCACCACTATACTCTGATCCATGTTCCAAGTTTATTTTAAGGTTCTGTTTGGAAAAAAGAAAAAGAACAGTTGTGAATATTTTACCCTCAAGTCTTTTTTTCTTTAATCAGATCCCAGTATTCATAGATAATATAAATGATTATTTGATGAAAGCAAATAATTTGTGAAACACTAGTAGGCACTCAAGGAGATAGTAAACATTTTAAAAAGTCAGGTCAGGTGGGATGGATTGGAAGTCTGGTGTTAGTAGATACCAGCTATTGCATTTGGACTGGATAAGCAATGAGATCTTGCTGTGTAGCACAAGGAACTATATCTAGTCACTTGTGATGGAACATGATAGAGGTCAATGTGGGGAAAAGAGTGTATACATATATATAACTGGGTCACTTTTCTGTACAGCAGAAATTAACAGACCACTGTAAATCAACTATAATAAAAATTTTTAAATAAAAAATAACTCATATCAGGAATTCCTGCTGTGGTGCAGTGGCATAATGATCCAGCTTGTCTCGGCAGATGTGATGGTTCAATCACCAGCCAGGCTCATATGTTAGGATCCAGCATTACTGTAGCTGTAGTGTAGGTTACAGCTGCAGCTTGTATCCAATCCTTGGCCTGGGAACATCCATATGCTGTGGGGGAGGCTGAAATGGGGGAGGAAAAAAAAAACAACTCATGTCATTATTATTTTTAAAAAGGGGAGGTGATTTTAAAAAGACGATTGTATTTTTAAGAAAAGCACCTAAAGTAGCATGGAAAAATTAGAAAATCTGGCTTTTTCCTTTTCAATATTAAGTATTGTGCCTGCAATAAAATGTGTCCAAAACTGTCTAAAACCACAATTTATCTAGGTCTTATTAATTAAGTATTCTTTTGGGAAAACATTACAATTGAGTTGTAATAATTCAATTGCTATTCACACTTGGAGTGTAAGTAACCAGATTATCAATTTTAAGTCCATTTTTCCGCTCTCAATGTTGAATGCTGAAGAATAAAACAAAGATAAGAGAACCACGGTAAAAAAAAATCTTAAAATTCCTGTCAATGAAAAAGTGATTATGGCTTATAGAGCCATACATTCACGCATAAACACACAAACAAGAAAAAAAAATAGTGTACTGTGGGAATTTAATATGGTATGCATGGTCCTATCTGTGGTGAACCTTTGTAGGGAAGGTGCCATTCCCCCATCTAATTACAGCACCACCATATTTTTTGTGCTCCACTGACATTTGCTATTTTCTATTTAGAAATCTAGGATATGTGGAGCCAGGCTTAAGAGGCATTTCTTTTTTAAGTAGTGCTTTACCAAGTCCAAGTTCATACTGCTCACTATGCAAAAAGCCAATAATTTGAGAGATGAGGTGCTGGGGCAAGGAACAGTGGCTTTATTCAGATAACCAGCAACCAAGAAGATGGTGGACTACGGTCCCAAAGAACGATCTTATCAGAGTCAGAATTCAGGTTTCTTTTATACCAAAAGTGGGGTGAGGCTTTTTATACTAAGAGTTGGGAGGAACTGGTTGCTGAAAACTTCTTGATTCTGGCCAGAGTCCAGAGGGGATATGATAATCCTTTGTTCTTGCACCTGTTCAGGTAGGTCTTGTTACTGATGTCCCTATAAACATCCAAGACAAATGTTATTCTCTGCTCTATAACCTTTTATCTCTACATGAATGGAAGGTGTTATACCCTTAAAGGTCAAGCTTTGGAGGCAGACCCTTGAGAAAGGGCTGTTATGTATATTCAGGCTATAGGCAATATTCCTTTACAAAGGGGCAGAGAGACAGCATGACTAAGTGCAGGCAATAGAGCACAAAGGTTAGAGCTAAAAGAATAAATCCACAGTGTATTCAGGTTTGTTATTCTCTGTTACAGTGTAAGCAATGTAGATTTCTGTGATGCAAATGTTCCTTTACAAGAGTTTAAATCTATAGACCCTAGAAATGGTCATTTCCTGTTTCTTTCAGATGCTGGTGCTCTAGAGGGAAAATAGGAAGTATGTGTGATACATAAGTGATGTCTTGATGCTCAGAAACAGAAAAACAAGTCCTAGGTCAAAGCTGCAGGGTAGGGTAGTAGTGACACTACAGGAGCCAGACAGTAATAAGAACATGCTAAAGCAAAACATGATGACTCTGGGAGTTCCCTTCATGGCTCAGCAATTAATGAAACTTACTAGGATCCATGAGGATGCAGGTTTGATCCCTGGCCTCGCTCAGTGAGTTAAGGATCCGGCATTGCTGTGAGCTGTGGTGTAGGTCACAGACATGGCTCAGATCCTGCATTGCTATGGCTGTGGCATAAGCCAGCAGCCGTCGCTCCAATTCGACCCCTAGCCTGGGAACCTCCATATGCTGCAGATGCAGCCCTAAAAAGAAAAAAAAAAAATGATGACTCTGTTATGTCGTACATATGCACTAGATAAAGACGATTTGAATACAGCTTGTCTTAGAATCTGGTGTAATATTAATAAGGATTACTCCTGAAAATGTTGAAAACACTGTTAAAAAGAACTGTTGGAAGCTAAGTTATTGTGGAAATGAAGGTGTCAGCAACATACCAAGCTAGTCAACATAATTTGCCAGTAAGTTCCAGTTATCTGTGTTCCAGGAATTTCCAGGCGTCCCTATGGGTGAAACCATGTGACTATTTTTTGTCAATGGGTCATAAGCTCAGATGAAGTATGTCATTTCTGGATCAAAGCATTTTATGGCCAGTGGGAGATACTCAAGCTTTCTTTTCTCTTCTGGCATGGTGATTGGCCACATTCAAGATGGCAGCTATGCTCTCAACCTTAGTTCCTAAAGAGTTATGATGAATCCAATCTCCTCTAGACTCACAATAAACATAACTGAATGGAAAATAAATTTAGGTTATTAGAAACTACAGATATTTGGAGTTGTTTATCTCAGTATAACACAATATTCAACTTATATATATGTGACTTCCAACTGTATCAAGTGTAGCCTAATGATAAAGCTTTTACCGGTTTTTCAAGAAATCAGATATAAATTACAAAAGTCAAAAAAGGATGTAAAGGCCATAAAAATCCTAGAACAGTTAGAAGCAACAATGTAAAAAGGGGAGCAAAGCTGCCTTAAACCAGTGTATATCAGGGGAAAAAAAAGTTGGAGGGAAGAAGTGAATCAAGAGCTACAAGTATAAACCTAATAAATACTTTTTTCCTTATGTTTGCTTCAGTTTTTCAAAGTAAAAATAACTCATTGAATAATTTCTTTTCATAAGCACTTGGGAATAATATCCTTGTTTGTAGATTGTTCTATACATAAAATGCACCATTCTATTTTTCTGACACTACTGTCAATTTTTCCTGTGAATTAGCAATTAAAAAGCTATAAGATTAGGCTTTTATTATAGACAAAATAAATACTGTCAACTAATTAATCTTTCATCTTAAACCAACTTACTTCTCAAAAAAATGAGGTTAAAAATAAAGCAAGAATATGGAGGATATACATTTCAATAAAATACACAATTCTATTTTTTCTTGTTAACAACAATTCTCAATTGATTTTGAGACATAAAATTTGTGCTACTTAAATTGTGTGACTTCAGCATAAGTAGATTTTAACTATGATATCTATAGTATTCCCAATTCATAAGCAAAGCAACAGAGGCTCAGAAACATCATGAGTCCAACTAAAATGCATTTGGAAGTCCATTTCTTAGTATTATTCAAATACTTCACATTCATTTGGTCATTCAATAAATATTTAATAAGACCATACTGTGTATCAGACATTGGTCTAGGTGAGCAAGACACATTCCACTAGTGAAGGCAACCATTAATGAGTAATTTAAAAACAGAATGGAAAGTGCTAGGCTTGAAGTACAGGGAGGGAGCTGTGAGGGCACAGATATGGCCACATAACATGGGGCAAGGGAACCAGGGAAGACTTCCTAGTGGTGATGACCAAAAGGAGACCAGATTAAAAGAAGCCGAGGGTAAGAACTTCCCAGAAAGAGCAAAAAAGAGAAAGTCTCTCTTTTTTTTTTTTTTTTTGCTTTTTTAGGGCCATACCTGAGGCATATAGAAGTTCCCAGGCCACATGTTGAATCAGAGCTATAGCTACTGGCCTACACCACAGTCACAGCAATGCGGGATCTGAGCTGCATCTGTGACTTATACCACAGCTCACAGCAATGCCATATCCATAACCCACTGAGCGAGGCCAGGGGTTGAACCCACATCCTCACAGATCCTAGTCAGGTTCGTTAACTGCTAAACCACGAAGGGACCTCCAGAAAAAAAGAGAAAGCCTTAAAAAAAAAAAAACCTGAAGCAAGAGAGAGCATGTGCCCTTGGTCAGTAGATTGGTGTCCTCAAAAGCAAGTGAAAAATGGCCAGAGATGAAACCAAAGAGGTACCTTTGACAGGACTCAGAACCTGAAGCTCCTTTTAGACCACATAAAGGGAATTGCATTTCTGGTTAAAAACCAGAAAGCCATTGAAAGATTTTAAGCAGAGATGGCTGTGATGGAATTTGGGCTTTAGCAAGATCATTCTGACCATGGTCTAAAAAAATGGTTTGGACAGAACAAGTCTTGAAGCAGAGTAGCTGACTGGGAACCTTTAAAAATGAACCCAGTTATGTAAGTGTCCTCCAAACTAGAATAGTGGCAGCAAGGTGGAGAAGATTGAAAAGTCTGAGAGAAACATAATGGAATCAAGAGAATGTCCACAGGTCAAAAGATGGGAAGAGTGGTCAAGGACATCTCCCCAAGGGCTCTGGGTTCACCTGCCTGGCTTGGGATCCTGGCTTCACCATTTACTATTGGATGACCTTGAGGACCTTTCCCAACCACTTTTGCAACAGTTTCCTCATGTAACAAATAGACATAAAAGTAGTACTTACCTCATAGGTTGTCTTGAGGTTAGAAGTTCCATTAAGGCACAACACATAGTAATCTCTCAGTAAATATTAGCTGTTAGGTTGCAAAGGAAACTAAGCAGGATTAGGACTGAAAATATCCATTAACTTATTGAATTTGGGGAAAATAACTCTATCACTGGAGGATGAAAACTGAAGTCATTTTGCAGTGTCTTAAGGATAGAGATAAGGAAAGATGGCAATTGTGGATAAGTCTTAGAAGAAGGGATAAGAAGTCAAGTAGTTCTCAGAGGGAAATATGAGGCTAAATAAGGACTTTAAAAACAAAAGTTTTTAAGGTGTTATGTATGTATAACTAAGTGCTGATAGGAAATAGACAATAGAGGGGATGACACTGGAGTTTCAGGAGAGAAAGTGCATATGTGATGGTACAAGACCCATAGGAAGAAGAAAGAAACTGGGGCCCAGGGCACAGCTGGAGGAATAATCCACAGAGGAAAGAGAGGCTCTTTCATTGCTATACCCTTTTTCAGCCAATACAACAGAACATTTTTGTTCATCATTGAAAAGAATATACCAAAACACACGGCACATATGATCTACACTTAAAAAATCATAAATGTGAGCAAAGTGAATGAAGCAGGATTGCAGTTTCTTTTCAGCCGCACATTGCCACACTGAAATCTAGTCCTCTGTGTGTCACACCACTGGCAGCCACATTAGGCCACAGATCAGAGTCCTTGAGAGGTCAAGAGGAGGGGGCAATGATGGATAATTGAGCAACCAGGAGGATTCAGCAGCAATTTAGCAAATGATGCCTGACCAAGAAATAAATACACATATACACAGAAATTAAACTCAGAGAGCAAGTATTTATAATATAAAAGGAACAGAGTATTTAGATATGGTGAAAGACTGGGACAAGAACTAAGGTGGATTCTTGTATGATGCATTTATCTCTATGGAATATTTAAACTATATTTTCTCAAAAACAAAATTCCCCCAGGCTCTGCTATAAAGCCAAAGCTCTTAAGCCTAGGTTCACAGTGCCTTTCAGGGTGAGCATTCTATCAAGGAAGCTATTAATTGAAACTCAGGCATGGTCACTTGCAAGGCTGTTGGGAATGTAGCAATGCAAGAGCCACCGGTATGCCATTGATTTTCAAGACTACAGTAAACATATGCCAAACCTCAGACCTTTCAACACTCTGAATAGAGTGTGTGTGTGTGTGTGTGTGTGTGTGTGTGTGTGTGTGTGTGTGTGTTCACATTTTGCAAAAACAGAAATGTATTCCAATTAGCTTCATAGAAGAAAGGTCTGGACTACTCACAGTTTGCAAGCTACAAAGACTTAACTCATTCTGACTTAAGCAAAATAGAAAATTACTCACTTAAAACCGCTACACGGGTGGGGGATCTGGAAACTTCAGTCAAAACTGGATACAGACACTTGAATGATGCTCTCAGTAATCTACTAGTTTCTATCTCTTTGACTTTCTTTCACTGTTTGTGTCTTTTCAGTCACTGTAAGATTATTTGAGAAATGGCTGTGTGAGGGGTAGGATCATAGTATCATCAGTCATATTCATTGTAAAAAACCTCTCCTATTCTCAAAATTCTACCCTTAAATCTTTGTCTCCTTCCAGTTATCACCTTACCACTTGCCACACTTTTTGGAGGCCAATATATCTCATTTTCCCTCTTCCTCACCTCCAAACCCCTCCTTGGTTCTCTGCAATCTAGACTCTACTGCCACAGCTTCATTGAACCTGCTTTTGCAAAAGTAACCAATGATTCCATATTGAGGAAGCAAGAGGGATCTTCAGTACTCTGTGCAGCATGTGACTCTGCTGACCATGTACTTTTCTTACTTTGGATTCTTTCAGTAGCAGACCCTGAGGCAAGGAATCAGGTTCAAGAAGGAGAGAAATGCTAATAGAATGGAATGTCTTTACAAAAGGCCCTCGTCAGCGTGTTTTCATCTGGACTGTGACAACAGTCCCCCTAATGGGTCACTTTGCCTGGGTTTTGCTTTTCTAAATCCATCACAATATGCACTCAGGGAAATCTACCCAAATTGGACACTCCTTCCTTTTCAAGTTCCAAGATTTCTGCCAGATAAAATCTGGCCATTTAGCATTCAGAAAAAGATCTCCCACCACTTAACCCTTATTCGCCCTTCCTGTCACTTCTTGCCCTGGTCACCACCTGTCGTTTTGGACTCTACTACTCAGCTACTGTGGGACTCCCAAGAAGACAGGTTTCTTCACAGCCTCACATCTTTGCTTCTGCCTAGATCACACTTCCCACACTCTATGCCTAAAATGCCTTACACTTCCTTCACGACAGTATCGGGCAGCCTTCCTCCACATTCCAGTGTATCTTGAGCAAACCTTTATCTGATGCCATTTAATGCTATTATATCAACACAGTCTGGTCCCCTTTTCCATCTCCCATACTAGCCCATAAGAACCTCAAAGGTAAAGACCATTTACTATTCAATAGGCACTTAATAATTATTGAACTGAACTATAAAAAATATTAATAGTACCATTACTGACATCTCTCCATTTAAGCATATAAAATTGATTATAATTTATTTGGGAGACATGAAGTTACAAACATTATTTACTAAGGGAGTGAGGAAGAACACAGAAGGGAGGTCTGTTTTACTCTATTTTATTGAAGCTAGCCAAAAGCCCATGGCATAAACTGCTGGAGCTGGCTAAAGGGCGAGGCCAATAATTCCACTCCATGCTCCTTCGCACTCTCCTTGGTGAATCTGCTAGGGTTTCCAAGATCTGGAATTGGCTTCAGCCCTTAGGCTAAACACTTGTTTTTATTAAGAGGCAGTGAGAATTTAAGCTGCTATTGATCTTACCTACTTTAACTAGATGTAAACTCCTACCACAAAAACAGGTGACTTGGTCTTACTTCTTGAGATTCTCGGAATAGTCTGTTGGCAGAGAATGTTTTTGTCAGCATTAATCATTCATTCACTCAACTACTGTTTTGTTTTGTTTTAGATCATTTTTGAAAAGAAAAAAGAAAGCATGAACATGGTATGTATATTAAATGGTAAAAAAAATATAGGTCAGTGCTATCCAAAACATCATTCTGAAATGATGGAAATGTTCTATTTCTGTGTTACCCGAAACGGTAGCCACTCTCCATATGTAGCTATTAAGCCTTGAAAGGTGGCTAGTGCAATTGAGGAACTGAATATTTTATTACATTTGAATTAAGTTCAATTTAAATAGCCCCATGTGACTAGTGCCAACTTACTAGTGCAAGATAGATAGTAAAACTTCTCTTTCTCTTTATTTCCCCTCAGCCATCAAGTTCCTCTCCTCAAAGGAATTAATTACTATCAGGTTCTTGAACATATTTCCAGTGATACTCTCTACACATTTATAAATAATCATAGGTATGAATGGACAAAAATAGTATCCTAGAAATCAAACCACTTGGAATTCTGGCACAACACTACCAATACTTTAATTTTTAAAAATGCAAAAAAAAAAAGAACATTTCCAATCTTAAGACATTGATGAACTATACTAATTTACCTACAATATATGAGAGTGTCTCCCTAAATCCCCATAAACACAATGAGACAACTATTTTTAAATATTTAGTATGTACAAGGCAATGTTCTGGGTCCTGAGTGTATAGCATTAAACAAGACAGAGGATCCCTGCTTACATGCTATACGAAGGAAGAAATAAATAAGCAAATGAGTAAATGAACAACACAATTTCAAATAATGATAAATTATATGAAGAAAGTAGAATTAGATCACATAATATATGGAGGCAAAGGTGACTACTTTGGATTCAGAAGTTAAGGAAGTTCACTGATCAAACGATCTTTGAAATGAGATCTGAATTATAAGCAGATATCTATCCCAAGACTGGAGACAGATCCTGCCTAGAAAAACTTAAGGTAATAGTCCATAGGCCTTGAGGCAAACACAGAAGGAAAGTCACTATGGCCAGAACACAATACTGGACCAATAGGAAGAATGGATCAAGTTCAAGCCAGGGCTTCAACATGTCAATGCAAGAAATTTTGGTTTCATTCTGAGCGCTAGTGGTAAAGGTAATCTCATGCATGTAGTCTTCAACCCCATCTTAGCAGCATAAGAATGGGCTGTGAACTTGGAATCCTTCCTTACCAAGCGCAAAAGAGTCCTCACACCCTCATAGCCCTCAATGGGTTTATCACCTTATGTGGGAATATCTTTTCCCATTTCAGATTCAATGGTGCACTGCTTTATCCCACTTAAGAGTGCGGGTCACTTGGCACCTGGTCAGCCCCACTACTATATTTGTCCCCTTCAGGGAGAGGACAAGGTCCTCCTGCTGAAGCCTAAGAAGGATGTGTGCTGGCCAATTGCCCTGAATTGGCTGTTAGAAGGAACCTGCTGCCCCTGGGGGTATGACATGCCCCTCTGAAGCTAATCTTGCACAGTTACTTCTCTAAGTGATGAAAGCAATGTTCCATTCAGTGCTTAATGCTATTGTGTTTTTCTTGAAGACACTGCTCCCAAGATGTGTGGGCAGAAGTGCAACAGATGTCATTTGCTCAACAAGTGCTATGTGAAACTTTTGGGGAATTTTAAGTAGGAGGCAAATGTGATCAGTTTGTAACCATGTAGAGAATGGATGTGAGAAAAATATAAGACAAAGTAGAAAATTTGGAAGTTACAAGGTGAGGGATGATGGTGCTAAAACTACAGAACTAGCAGTAATGATGGACATGAAGCCAGCAAGAGTTGCTGAGTTTGGATGTGTGTATATGGAACTGAAACCAACATAATCCTCTGGTAAAGGATCCGGGACCAGGCATAATTTCTTTTCCCCATGTTAAACAGTAATGAGAACAAGCATAAAATAACTCAGCTAATTCCTTGAGAAACAGACTTGCTCCTTGAAAGCAAGACTGTGGACCAACTAAGCAGCTTATTCTTCAAGACTAACAGCTTCAGTACTATAGCCTTGTCATAGCTGCTGATCCAAAATTATATTATAAACTTTGTCTAATCTCCACCGGTTTCTTGCCTTGGAAGATTGCCTTAAATATTACTCAGCCCAGGCCCTAAAACCTGCAAATACCCTCCCTGGCTTCAAAGACACTGCTAAGACTGTCAAGGTGATTTCCTTCTTGACTACAGAGGTCCAATAAACTTAGCTGTGCTTGATCAACAGGTTTTTCATGTTTTCTTGTAGTGTTGAAGGTCCAGAATGTGTTCAGAGAAAGAGAGAAAGAAGCAAAGAGAGTCTATGTACGATTACTATCCTACCTCTATTACTGTAGAGTTTTCAGATTCTTTGTATAAGACCCTGGTAGAATGAGTCCTAGATTAAAATTCAAAATGCTTAGTCTACAGCAAACCCATTGACAGAAACCTCTCAGTGCCTCAAGCTCTTTTTTTTACTAAATAATGTAAAAATAAAGAATTAAGTTCTGGTCCACCTTGAAACAATATAAAATTATATATATGTAAAACACTGAATAGCTTGAGGGGGAAACTGAACTTTATGAAGTAAAAGAACTATTAGTTTTTGATTGGAGTGAAACTTTTAACTCACATTCAACCCTTTGTATCCCTTTGAAGTACAAGATGAGATTTTTTTGATTCCTCAGGAAGATCCTTGAAACCAATTATGTTTTACATGAATTTAGATTCTATCAAAATAAGTGACAGAACTAGAACCCAGGTGTTAATTTTCCTTCAAATAGTAAGAAATGGATAATGACCCCTGAGCCAGCAGGGCCTTAAAAGGCGACATCATCCTAAATTACACAAAATAACAATTTATAAAACAAGGAGTAAAAATATTGGCAGACAACCATACAACACTTTACTCAGGTTATGCAAATTCAATCTTGAAGTATTATTTTTCCCAAAAGAACCCATGCTTGTTATCATAGACATATTAAAGTTTTGCTCAATTCAAAATCCAAAGAAAGCTCTGTTCAAAAGGAGAGGAAATAGCTATATTTCTCTCTGGTTTGAATTTCCTTTTTCATTATTTCTCATCAACTATTTGTAATTTCCTTATACATTGCATGGACCATATGCTATACAAACCAGTAGAAACCTTTTCAATGAAAACTAATAGTAACTCAGAAAATGGGGGCCTATAAAAAATGCGTTGTGGTATACCATCTTGCAAAATCTAAATATAGTGCTGGGTCAACTCCTGTAGGTCACTAAATAGAACTGCTGGCAATTCCAGACAATTACTTTTTGTATTTTTCCCCCTGAATGTTTTCACCACCTGTCCACACGTCTGACCTCTCTAGTCATTTCAAGCAGTTCACAAAGGGAAGAAGGAAAAAACCTGGCAAGCCCATATGCCAAACTAAATCATATCCAGGAGACCAGATGCCTTCTGAATCCAAGAAATGGCTATTTATAGAACTGTAATTAGTGATTAAAACCCCAGGGAGTGTTTTGTTTTCCTTTTAACCCTGAACTCCTCTCAGCTTCTATGTACTCTCGTACTAAATGTGATGCTGCACAGCTCTGCCATTTATTAGGAAACAACCTAGTAATTATTGCACGAAATGTGCTCTTCACAGTATGTCTAGCTTGCTTCATGTTCTTAGTGGCCAATTATTCTTTAAAATAAGATCAGAGCCTAATTTCCCATGGTCAACCACCAGAAAACTCAGCAGTGTAGAAATTCAGAGATACATTAAAAATGAAAAGCAACTTTTCTGTAGTAGGGATATTTCCAAAACATTTAAGCTGAAATAGTGATATTTAAGAAATGGATGTTCAAATAGGAAAAACAGAGCCAAGATCACTATATGACCACAGATTTAATAACTGAGAAGTAAGAAATGTTAGATTAAAAATATGCTCATCTATCATCAATTGTTCTGAATGTTAATGAGGAAAGGCCTATATATTTGCGTAAATGAAATTTGCCCAATATGAACAACATTTCACTTCTAACACTGAAAAACCAAGATTAGAAAACAATAAATATATTAAAGATCCCATGCAATGTATTCCAAATAATTTATGTAGATACTCTGTCTTCAAAGAGAGGGAGCACAACAGCCCACTGCTTAAGTATGGGCTGCACATAGTAACTTCTTCCAAAGAGCACAGCATCTTTCAGGAACTAGAGAAAACAGGGAGTGGCCTGTTTTAGGGAGTAACCTGAAAGTCAGGATACCTGACATAAATCATAAATAATAGAATAAATAATATAGCATATAATTAATAATAGGGAAAACTGTGGGGTTGAGGGTACTTTCTGAACTACTTAATTTTTCTGTATATCTAAAACTATTGTAAAAGATAATCAAAAATAATAATAATGCATGTAAGCATTTTTAGTACCCAGATCTTGGTTTCTAGTACCAAAGTCTCCTTGGAGAAATGGTTGATCCTTTTCATTTTGCTTCTAAGAAATGAAACCTGGAGAATCAGAAGTAAGAAAGTGCTTTAAAAAAGAAATCCATGGATATAGAAACTAACTAAAAGAGCTCCTAATGGCCAAACCTGAAAAAAAAAAATAATCATTTAACTTTCGCCACTAATACAAGGGGAAAGGAAACTAATATTGATTGTAGGCTGTTTATGAACCAGGCAGTATGTTAAATCTGAGCATTTATGCTGCATTTAATCTGAGGAACCACTGTGTTAGGTAGGTACTTTACAAATGAGGAAGCTACAGGTCAACAAGTTGAATAATCTTGCCCAGAGTCACATAAGTCTCAAGGAGAAAAACCACATTTTGAATTAGGGTTGCTTAGCTCCTGAGTCCATACTTTTTTCACTATCCAATGCTGCCTTTAATTCAAATTCAATATTCATTTGGTCATGAAGCTTAGTCCTAAATTATGTAAAGTTTTCTTGTGAATATCTATTTAAAAGTTTAAAAGGTTTTGGATGGGGGAGAGCAGACTATATTATTATTTATTATTATTCCTTTAGTGACCATGATAGACAAATTACACATGTACAGAAAAGTTGCAAAGCCAAGGAAATGGTAAAGATATCCATTTAAGGTGCCCAGGGCTTAACTGTTCTTGGAACTTTAATTTGCATCCCAGTAGGGGCATCTATTACTTAGTCTGCCTCTTAAAAAGCAGAGAGTTTCTGCTTCATTTCTGCTTACTTGGCCTCCAGGAGAACCAGTTTCTACTACAAATTGATGAGTAAACAGCTAATAGAATTGCCCTGAGAACTCATCAGAGGAAAGAACCCAACATACTTTGTAAGGCTGCTCCCATCAAGCTGCCAGCCTGGAAAGGCCAAAAGTGATGGAGTTAAAAAGAACATCACTGTGCACCATGGTTTGATGCACAGTAAAAGCACAACCCAGCATAGCACATACACTGCCCATGTGGGGGTTATATCACTTTTCACACATCCCCACTCCTATCTCCACTCCCTGTCCCCACCAGCCACATCAGGTGGTGCTGGGTGAGCTTGCCACCCAGAGGCCTCAGTATCCAGACACTGACCCAGTGACTGGTCACTGCTGTGTTTAATCAATGCTCTTCTACATCACTTGAAGCTTCTTTGTGGATAAGTAAACCACATGGGTTGTTTTGGACTGTAGGAGTTGTATTTAAATATTTTCTTCCTTCAGCCTCTTTACTTAGTGATTCATTCCAACAATACTTTCAAGTTCTAACTTGAACATTGCTCAGGAATTGCATAGATTGGGAAGTTCAATCCTAGAAAATGATCAGGTCTATGAGGTATCTCATAATACGGTTTTCTGACTTTGAGAATGCATTCTTTCAGACCCCCTCTTTTTCCTTCCAATCATACTCTTTATCATTATTCAATTAGTCATGTTTACATGTAGGTCATTTTCATTATGTCCTTGTAAACAAATTTTTTAAATCTTCTTAGAATCCAATCATGTTATTTTCTTATTTGCTTTGCACATACAAGCCCTGAGTCATTGAAGAATAGACTGAGAGGTTGAAAAATATCTGGCACCAATACAGGTAGAAACAATCTTATTACACTGAGAAGCCATCCAAGGTCTTCCAAGTTGGGCTTCCAGAGTCTGGGAAAGTTTTATGAGGCCACGGCTCAGATACAAAGACTTGTACAGTAAACCAACTTGAATTTCTATGTCAAGAAAAAAACCTGTCATTCAGGATGATTGGTTGGGACAAAGGGGGAGGGGAAATAATATTAACTTTACTTAATTAATCTAATCTTTATTAGATTACTAATCTTTCTGCAAATAAATTATGAAACAATTTTAAGTAATTTATTTTTCTTTCTTGAAGGAAAAAAATGTTCGGTTAACTTTCCCCCAAAATGTCTATTTTGCCTGCCTTAAAGAAATTCACAACAACATGAGTGACAAAATTTTAAGCAGAGTTTGAAAAATATTATTCCTAATATTTTCCCACAGTTAAGAGTCTGGGGACATTTTCTCTTGTTAGATAACCAAGACGCTAACCCTCTATAACATTCTGGCAGCTTGCCTCTCTGGACAAGGGTGAGAAAAGCAAGTATTCAAAGTCTGGGAAAAGCCATCTCCAAGGAAACTCCCATGTTTACCCTTCTTTGGGGAAATTGTTTTGAGGGCAGGACTCTCCATGTCTAAGCAGGTGACAGGCAGAAAGAGCTTCCAGAGAAAGGGTGTCCAAGCCCCTCCCCAGCAAATGCCTCAGGCAGTCACCAGCTTATTAGATTTCTCTGGTAATTAGATGTCTGTGTAACTGCCCAAAGCCACATGCTACCACGAAGAATGAAATCTCTGGGAATTTAGCCCCTGGATTTAATGGCTGGCAGAGAGAAATGGCCAAAAAAGAAAGAGGGGGTTGAGTAAAGGGCAGAAGCAGTTGCAGAAAAAATGAAACAAAGCTTTTGTCACCTAAAAAAAAATTAAAAATCAAATTTTAGCAGCAGTGTTTCTAATTAAGTTTGGATTATTCAAAAGACATTACCTTTCCCATCACAAACTGTTTTAGAAAGGATCAAGTGTGATGCTAAAGAAGAGATCCAGGATTCAAAACCATTGAACCACTGCTATTTGTTCTATATTACAAGCCTAGCTCCCAGTATAGAAAAACCTGGGAAATGTACATACTAGATCTAATCATAGTTAATATCGGGTTTTGTACAAATGAGGGTGCAAGAAAAAGCCAAACTGCACCATAGATATGACACCCTTGAATCCTTTTAAAAGATTGGCTAAAAGCTCTTAGAGAACCAATCTAGAAGGATTTAAGAAAGAAAAAAAAAAAAAAGATTAAGGTTCAGTTTTTTTTCATCAAGGAGTGTGTTGTCTGGTGGGATAATAAAAAAGGCACATTCTGTGATCAAAGCAGTAATGGGGGCTCAGGGAAGGATGGAGCCCATGTGGTTAGGACTAAGAGTAGGTGTCTGTTTTATTGATGAAGTGTATTTGAAATGAGGTATGAAGGAGAAAGAGCATTGAGTTTTGATAGGTGGGGATAGTGAGGAATAGAGTCCAGGCAAAGGAGCAATGGCTAAAAATTAACAATAACAGTAACAATAATAGCAGTGAGTTTTAGGTACACAGACTTAACAATTTTGTTTAGAGCAGTGGTTATCAAAGTATGGTTCCTGAACCAACATTATATGGAAATTTGCTAAAAATGTAAATTCTTCCAAAGAAGATATTCAAATATCCAACAAGTACATGAAAAGGAGCTCAATAGCACTAATTATCAGGGAAAGGCAAATCAGAACCACAATGAGATATCACCTCAAGCCTGTTAGACTGGCTATCATCAAAAAGGCAAAAAATAACAAGTGTTGGTAAGGATGTGGAGAAAAGGGAGTCTTTGTGCACCCGTGGTGAGGTTATAAATTGGTGTAGCCACTATGGAAAACTGTGTGGAGGTTCCTCAAGACATTAAAAATAGAACTGTTACATGATCCAGCAATTCCACTTCAGGACATATATATCCAAAGGAAATGAAATCATTATCATGAAAAGATATCTGCACCCCCATGTTCACTGAAGCATTATTTGTAATAGCCAGACATGGAAATATCCTAAGAGTCCACTAATGGATGACTGAATAAATAAGATGTGGTGAATAAATAAGATGTAATATTCAATTACAGTAGAACATTACTCAGATATAAAAGAAAAGGAAATCCTGCCATTTGTGACAAATAGATGGACTTTGAGGGCATTTATCCTAAGTGAAATAAGTCAGACAGAGAAAGACAAATACTTCATGATCTCACTTACATGTGGAACCAAAAAAACTGAACTCATAGTAACAAAAAACAGACTGGTGGTTTTTAGGGGTGGGGGGCACTGAGAATAGGGATCATTAGTCTCCTCTGGTAATTCCTACTTGCTTATTTTAACTCTCTTATTTCATAAACATGTTACTTTTATAGAGAAATTCAAGTTCTTTTTTGAGGTAGCTGGAATCAAACATGGGCATAAATATCATAAATATATCTATATTGGAAACAACTAATGGAAAGCTGATTATTTCATTAGCAGAATGAATCATAATTAAGGGATATTAGCCCTCAAAGACTAAAAGACTTTAGCTATTTTTAAAAAATAATTTAATGTATATACTATAAGAAAATATGCAGGAATAAACATTGATATGAGCAAAATGTATGGATACTCTGACATTCAGTGCCTGATTGCAGTAATCTACCCAAGTTTTCTGGGATGGAAATTAATAAAAGTTTTCAGTGGTGACAAAGCACACTTAGCTAGATCTGCTAATGGAAGAATATACAAACTGCATAATGAATGTGTTAACACTTAGAGAGAGGAGGGCAATTCAGAGTAGAGGTTAGGAGTTTTAACTATGAATTTGAAGGGGCTCCCCTTGATCTCACCTGGGACATTTCAGGAACCAAATAATAACAGTCATGGAAGATAACCCATTAAATAAAACAGGAATCCATGAGTTCAAAGCTATATATATATAAAATTTGATAAGAAAAAAATAGTCTCAAATTACCTTTGCAAAAATTACTTATTAATTGCAAGGAAGAAAGAATAATTTTACAATGGGGAAAACTGGCAGATAACAATCAAGATACTTAATCAAGTGATCAAAGCGAAGATCGCCAGACATAGGACAATTTGAAATCATGCGCCTCCTGGTAGAATGTAATGAGAAGAACACAGTATCACATCCGAGAGAGCCCTGTCAAAGATGTCTGCATCTCACCATTTAAAAAAAAAAAAAAAGCAAAACCCACATTAAGGGGTATTCTACAGAGTAACTGACTTGCAGTCTTCAAATAATAAAGCTATGAAATTCGAGGGAAGACTGGAAACTATTCCAGACCGAAAGAAACTAAAAAGACATGACACCTTAATTCAACACCTGAGCCTGAACTGATCCTTTTTGCCATAATTACATTATTGGAACAACTGAAGAAACTCGAATGGGATCTCAGCATTAAATATTAACAATACATCGATGTTAACTTCCTGAATTTGATGGTTGTATCACAGCTATCTGTGAGGATGTTATTGACTGTGGGATTTATATTCTGAGGTGTTTGGAGGTGATGAAGCGTCAGATTGACAACTTACCTTCGAATAGTTCTGCAAAAACCAAGTTCTTTTATTGTACTTGTATCTTTTTGGTAAGTTTGAGAATGTTTCCAAATAAAAATGATTCAGAAAAAATAAAACCAAAACTTTTGGGTTTGGAAAGAACTGCACTGGTTGCCAATACTAGAGGTCCAATGTGACATCACAAACCCAATGTTCAGTCCCAGACTTCCGACTATGCCAGCAAGCAGGGGAGGAGGGTATCAGTATGCTAGCAAGCAGACCATCAAACAGCTGTTTTGAATCACACCCAACAAGGCAAAGTGCCTGGAGCATGAGGAGTCGTTTCCCAGGTAGGTCAAGCAGGAATCAAAGCTCTATCCCTGCATGCCACTCAATGTTGACTCTTGCAGTTTAAGGAAAACTTTGTTATAGGAGCAAAACAGTAGCCAAGTTAGCCCAACAAGATAGAAAACAAGGCACAAAATAACATTTGGCAGAAGAACACAAGCGGTGAGACTCAGAGTCCCAGACCATTCCTTCACATCTCTCTCCCCCTCTGTTCATTCTTTTTAATAGCAAAAAACTGGGAGGGATGCTTAAATGTCCATCAATGGGTGATGTGCTTAAACTGTGGTACAGTCATACAATGAAATACTTCCCAACTAGAGTTGAACTTTTATTGATTGAGTGAATGATTGATTGATTACTTTTTAGGGCTGCACCCACAGCATGGAAGTTCCCCGGCCTGGGGGCGAATCAGAGCTGCAGGTGCCAACCTACACCACAGCCACAACAAGCTCAGATCAGAGCCACGTCTGTGACCTACATCACAGCTCACGGCAATGCCGGATTCTTAACACTCTGGGCGAGGCCAGGGATCAAACCCACATCCTCATGGATACCAGTTGGGTTTGTTACCTCTGAGCCACGATGGGAACTCCAAGACCTATACTTTTAAAAACAATGTTTTAGTAAAAGTGATGAAACCTCTACTTCCTATAGCCTGATTTTATCCTAAAGACTGGAAGTCAGCTCCATGAGGATGGGGACTGCTGAATCCCAGCTACTTGACAAAGAACTGGCACTTGAAAATATTTGCAGAAAGATGGAGGGAAGAAAGAGGGAGGAAGGAGAAAAGGGCTAACAAACAGGGTCCTAGGACTGAACCTACAGGTGGAGGGTAAGAACACAAAGCAATAGAACCTATACGGCTGCAGAGGAGAAAAGAGAAGCTTCATCCTTACATTTAGCTTTCTTCATTTAGGTACCAGAGATTGCCTGAGCCCAGCCTATTTTAAAGATAGGCAGTGAGCTAAGGTGTAAGTATTTCACCACTGCAGGTAATCCTTGTGCCCTGCCTTAAGCAATTTCCAATGACACAGATATAGTAAGGTCGTGTACACATCGACATGGATCAGTTCATTGAATTAGAGGTCAAGTGGCAGAGAACCAAAACAAGCCTCTGTGTGAAATGAGACAACAATGTCCTGCACACCGAGGGGCACTCTCTGTGGACCCTGACAGCTCCTGCGGCAGCAGGGGGTGACGTCAAGGGTGGGAGGTGTTACTGAAAGCAGCAATTGGTTTTGTCTGGGACCAGGCAGTGCCTGTAACTCAGGCACCTCGTCTGTCAGGAGACTCAGACTTTCACAGTTTTGTCATGAAAGCAGCAGTCGTATGAGCTGCGCTGCTGATCACTTTCCAGTTTTGCTCCTTCAATGATTTCAACCTTTCCCCAGCATATCTCATTGCTTCACTTCCTTTCCTTCCTTCATGCTCCACCTTGTCCTTCCAATTAATTTTCAAAGGTCTGGTCTGATATCTCTTACTTCGAAATAGTGTCTGAAGTAATATCCAACATAATTCTGCAATCAAATCACACAAGCAGAAAACTCAGAATTTGGGGAGAAACTTCAAGAAGCACAGAAATCAGTACTCTGTTTCAAAGTGGCACTTTAGGAGTTCCCACTGTGGCACATCTGGTTAAGGATCCAGTGTTGTCTCTGTAGCAATGCAGGTTCCATTCCCCGGCCCAGCCTAGTGGGTTAAGGATCCCGTGCTGCTGCAGCTGTGACATAGGTCGCAGCTGTGGCTTGGATTTGATCTCTAGCCCAGGAACTTCCATATGCCATGAATGTGGCCATTAAAAAAAATAATAAGTGGCACTTTAAAAGGTATAGCATCTTCTATTTGTATAGCTCTTTACACATTACAAACACTCCCCCATGTTGATCTCATCCAATCTCTTTGAATCTTACAGGTACTGTCCTCTAGAAGCTGAAACTCAGAGAAAGAAGATAATACAAAATATTTAAGATTGAACGGGGTGTTTACACTGTGCAGACACTGCTCTTGGTGTTTAGATGTGTGAACCCACTTAATGCTCATGACAACCCTGGCAGGAAGGTATAGTTATTATTCCATGAGGGGATGGGTGACCCCAATGGCTTAGTCAAGCTCTCACAAGCATGCAAAGGAAGCGGTAAGAAAGCAGGGGTATGGACCCCAGACAGGCCATTTTTGTCTTTTGATGATACCTTTGGTCAGGTGAGTTTAAGGGAGAAAATGCTTTGAGGTTGACATATCAATGCACGTGATAGTGTCTGCCAAAGAAACTTCTGACTGCATCATGTTTCATGCTGAATAGGAAGAAGGATTCAGAGTATACAATAGAGACACTACAAGTTTTGCATTGATAAATGTCTACCATGATTGGGAAAAAAGTCTTGAACCAATATACGTTGTTAATTTTACCACTTTTTTAAGTTTCACTATTATTAAACCATGTTCATATTTTAAAAAGGCTTGTCCTCTGTGCTCATCTGCCCTCCTCTGCAGGAGTGGCAAAAGCCATTCTGTTGATGCCAGGACTTTTTACCATCCGTTGGTCCAGATCATTACTACTGTTAGTGATGGCACTGAAGTAGTGGGCATGTTTGCATTTTAATAAAGATAGGTGATTTATAATCTTGTCTTTCTGAACTTTAATATACTAAAACTACACATACACACATAAGCACACACACACACAATTTACTTACATTAACTGACTACAGTGTTGATTTTTTTTTTTTTTTTTTTTTTTTTTAGGGCTGCACCTTCAGCATATGGAAGTTCCAGGGCTTGGGGTTGAATTGGAGCTGCAGCTGCTGGCCTACACTACAGCCATGCCAGATATGAGCCACATCTGTGACTTACCCCACAGCTTATGGCAACGCTGGATCCTCAACCCACTGAGCAAGGCCAGGGACCAAACTCGCATCCTCCTAGACACTATGTTGGGTTCTTAACCCTTGGAGCCACAACAGGAACTCCCAACAGTGTTTTTTGATAACTCAAAAAAAGACATACTAATTACACTTTGGAGCAAAGGGTACTGTGTGTTTTCTCAACTCTGCTTAAAATAGGCTCCTCGAAAGAGATGCATGAGATGGAGCCTGAGTGAAGTGGCTGTGCAGGCAGATGCCTGAGAAAGTAAAATATCAAGACATGCTCCTTTTGCTTCTATTATTATGTGCCAAACTCTGATAACTATGAAAAATGTCCTTTTTGAGAATATTTCCCTCAGGGAGCTTACATTGTCAAGGAGACAAGCCCTACAGACATAAAATAATTAGAGAACCCAAGCGCAGAAGTGTGTGGTACTGACAAGTGATTCTCATCCTGGGCATGAAGATCTAGGGCCATGTACAACTTACTGCAGACAACCTCTGTAGCGGGATACAGGATCCTTTTTCACATGTGTGTGTGTGGGTGTGTGGGTGTGTGTGTAGGTCAGAAGGAAGGTATATGATTATGTAATTGTGATCATAGTTTTAATCACTATCAATTGAGAATATACATATATGTGAAGATGGATTCAAGAATACCTCAGAATAAGAATGCAGCTCCCCATGGGTGTAGGACCTTCATGATTTAAGAAAAAAAAAAAAAGCAGAAAAATGAGTCAGGAAAGATGGGAGAGTGTAGAACTTATGAAAGACAAGAACTAGTGAACTGGGGATTGAAAGAAGAGCAGGAGATGTTGAAAGCAGAGGGAACACGGAGCAAGGCTCAGATGCAGGCAGGAATTTTGAACTGGGGGCCTGCAGGTAGTAATGTCACCTTCAAACTCTACTATGTTCATGGCTCTCTCTTCTCATAATCTACTATAATTAGGCACGAACCTATCTTGAATGGAATGGTTCCTTGTAATTTCATGGCCAAATGCATCATGAAAGCACTTCAGTTGCTATTTTTTTCTTTGCAATGTTTCTAGGCCACTTAGGTAATTCATAGTAGAGATGTACGGACCAGGCCAGATCATCTTTAACACATTCTCTACAATCTTAGTGGTAGAGATTCTAAAGTGAAAACTCTAAAATGCCATATACAGATTTCAATAACAACTCAAAGACAAAAAAATGTACACATCTAAGATTCTTTTTCATATGCTCTGGTTAAATGGATCTTGCCATGTCTGGCATGTTTAGCTCTGGAGGGGCACAAAGGCAGCATTCCATCACACACCTGGGTAAGCTGCCTAGTTACTGTACCATTGTCCTGAGAAGTACCTGTGATTATTTCTGATTTTCCAAAGAACATGAAACATAGTGGAAGGAATGATTCTTAGAACACAGGGCAAACATTTTAGCTTTATAGCTTGACATCTGAGATTACACAGAGACAACATTCAGTTTCCTGTAGCCTCAGGCTCATAATATTTTATATCCTAAAAAGTCTCATGTTATTTCCAAGCTTCAAGACAAGAGTCCTGAAGAGAAAAAGAGATGTTAGACTCTTTCTGGTATCTCAAGTGATCCAGATAAATAAAAGCAGAGCTAGAAATGGAGGAATTAAGTTGTTTCACAGGAGAAAGTAGACTGGGAGAGGAGGGTGTATCAATCAACTACTTTTGTAATGATTCAGCATAACAACGTACCCTAAAATTCAGGAGGCTACAACATAATCATTGCTTTTTATTATGCAAAGATCTTTAGTCTTGCAGGCATGACCTAAGAATGCTCTGGGCTGACTCTAGAATGCTCTCTGGGACAAGATTCACTCTAGATGTCTTTCATCTTTCATGAACAAGTGTGGACAAGTGACTGCCTGAAGCAAGTTCTTCCTAATACTCAGGAAGAACTGGTTATGTAACCTGAATCATTACAATGAACCAAAACTCATATGTGAAAAAACCTGGAACTTCTTGAATCTCTTGAGACTGAAGAAAAAGAAAAAAAAAAATGCCATTCATGACCTGGGAATTATAGTTCTCTCCAACAGCCCTCCTGACCTCGCCTCCTCACCTCTTACCTTCCATGTGGATTTTATGATAAGCTTCTGAGTTTTCTCTACTCCTTAAAGTCTACTCATAATTCAAAAAAAAAAAATGTGGATATTAAAGGAAAGAAGAAAAGAAAGATAAAGGTCCTATTTGATGACAAAGAGCAAACCCTACTTTGTAAGTTACCCATTCTCTCTGAGCCTCAGTTTCTACAAAATGGGACTTTGACTACAAACAAACCAGAAAGCCTAAAAGTGGTAAAGCAACTGGATAGAGGGAAATGGAGTTCCAAAGTCCTGAGTGCCTTGCTGAGAGAAATGCTAGAATTAAATTTAGCAACCTCTTCTCAAATAAAAATCAATAGAGTTTCTAAGGGCCAAGCCTGAACCAAAAATAAATATGTTAATAGATACTTATTGAGCAAATTGCCCTAGGAAACAGGTTTGCAGTGGAATTTCTGCTGTTTAAGGGTGGATATCAGGGTAGAGAGAGATGTCAGGAACCTGAGTGAGGAAAGTCAGTAATGATTTGGAGGTTGTAGTTTTTTTTCTTGGAATAGGCAGAAGCACTGCTAGAAATCCTTTCCCATCCCATTGAGTTCCATCTTTTCTTTACTCTTGGTGGGTCTGGGCCCCATACAAATGAGTGGAATGGGGGTCAGAGCCAGCAGAACTCACTCAGGGGTGCTGGGTGCACAGTGGACCACTTGGGTCCTGGCAATTGGCTGGGTGTTGCATTCAGCCTTCTACAGAACAATTTCACTTGTCAAACAAATGGCTGCTATAAGATTCCTCCTACAACTGCTTCACCGTTGGTGATGAACAGCAGAGCATGGTGGTTAAGCTACTCATCCTTGACACTTCTGCTTGTACATTTGGAGATGTTGTCATTCCACTGGCTTTCAGGCTCAGGGCAAATGCAGGCACCTGCAGGGCCAGCACATTGTTGTGTTAATTGCCAGAGTCTTGCCAACTCCTGGGGGAAGAGAAAGCTCCTAGGACTGGAAAATCAACTTGGTCAACTTGGTGGGAGGCACCTGGCAGGCAGCAGACTCTGCTTTCTTACACACAGAAGTCAAAGGAAGCCGAGAAGGAAGAGCCTCAGATGATGGGGTAGGGGAGTGGGGGACCCAGGGCCAGCTCCCATCTTGTTGCCAGCTGAAGTTAGAAACTGGTTCCCTGATAAGGTGGGCAAAAATACGTCCCGGTGCTTTGGGAGCACCTTGCAGAATATGGAATGGGGCCAGACTCACAAGCCCAGAGGGAAAATGAGCCAGCATAGGGTCACAAAACTGCCAGCTGGACAGTTTCTGTGCTCTGAGTGTTTTCTGGGTTTGCTTTTCTCACATTCTCTGTCAGCATTGACTGAAGTAACTGTGTTTTTTCATGCTAGCCTATCTCAGTGGTGGACCTTTCCAGAAAAGACAGGGTTCCCCCAACCCAGAGCAGTATGTGGTGGCAGTGGTCACCCCAGGAGAGAGTGCCTCGAAGGTGACAGAGTTGGAGCTGCTTGGTTCAGGTGGTTTGCCCCATCAGGGAACTGGTGACTTTACTTTTAAAGAAGGTATTCCCTCTCACAGGAAGGGCATGTTATTTGCTATGTAGTGAGGAACTTTGCCTTGGTGGCAGAGAATATGTTTTCTGGAATTAGACCTAGGACTCAGTTTGGTCCCACCACTGACAGCTGTGTGGTTTGAATAAGCTTCTTAATCATCTAAACCAGTTTTGTCACCTATAAAATGAAGACAATAATCGTAACTTACAAGGTTGTTGTAAGAATTAAAGTAATGCTTGAAAAGTTCTTGGCACAAGACCTGGAAAAACTGAATACATATTGATCATCACTATTATCATTATTATTATCATTCCTCCTTACTCTTTCTGGAAATGTGGAGAACATAGGTGATAGTGAAAAAACATAGCATGGAAGGAAACGCTAATTCCCCAACTCTCTTTCCTATGTCTGGTTCCTCATCATATGTGGACTCTGCTGACTCCAGATATTTAATAACAGGCACATCTTTCAAGATGGGAGAGAACAGTCACTGGAAGTTCATAAAACTCTTTTGTGAGGCAAATTGGCTCCTGAGAAGTGCAGGAGAGAAAACAAATGTAAAGTAATTTCCTGACTTGTGCAACAGATTCCTTTTAACAAACTCTGAACAGTGTCCTTAATTTCTCTTAAGTACTAATTCTGTTTAACACCACAAACCTGGGAATTCTTAGGAAATGATTCTGTTGATATGAGTTTAAAGACCTGTCAGTGGATAGTAATATAGTAAATTACCAAAGGAAGAAATAAATACCCAGTGTTCAGCCAACTGGAAGAAAAAATATAGCTAGTTCTCTTAACAAATATTTATAAAATGTATTTGTTTCAATTCTATGCACACTAACTACTCTGATTGGCATGATATGTAATAAAACCTTGCTAGTACAGTATTATTCACAGGGGATGTATTTCAAGACACCCACTGGATGCCTGAAACAAAGGATAATACCAAACCCTATATACATTATATTTTTTCCTATAGATACATACTTATGATAAAGGTTTAATTTATAAATTAGGCACAATAAGAGATTAATGACAATAAAATAAAACAATTATAACAATATACCGTAATAAAAGTTATGTGAATCCTCCCCCAAAGTATCTTGTCCAAATTTAATGCCTTTTCCCATCTTTGCTAAGCACTTATCACACACATCCTGTGGTCGTAACTTGCACAGTGTGTGGCCCAACAGCAAATCTAGCACACATTTCTTTGTATCTCTTCACAATTTCACAGGCAGAAGATACGTTCTTACTGTAGATCTTAGCAACCTCAGCACACTGTTTTATTTTTTTCCTTATTACGTCCCCCTTTTTCACTTGAAGAAATCTCTTGAATAGCTTCTCTATGGCATGTCTGATGCCAGCATCACTACTCTTGTGCTTTGGGACACTTATTAAGTAAAGAAAGGGTTACCTGGACACAAGCACTGAGAAACTCCAAGAGTTGATCTAATAACCCAGACAGCTGCTAAGTGAGGAACAGGCAGGAAACAAAGGACAAAGGGATGATTCTCAGCTAAGGTGGGATGAAGCAGGATGGTGCGAGATTTCATCACTACACTCTGAATGGCACACAATTTAAAACTTACAAATTGTTTATTTTGGGAATTTTCCATTTAATATTCTCGAACTGCTGTTGACTAGGGTTAACTGAAACCACAGAAAGTGAAACCGAGGATAGGGAGAACATCCCTGTAACTGCTGTATTCTCCACGTAAACTCTATGTGTTACAAATTAAAGAGATGGACACTTGCAACTTTAAAATATTTGAAATAATACAGTGATATAGTAAAGGAAGACTCAATAAAATGTACCCCCCTTCATTTCCTGCATGGACCTTAAGTTTTAACCTGTGTATGTACTTAGTCCTGTGAAACTCATCAAGCAAGGCATCTTACCCAGTAAGAAAACCATTCCAAGCCCTGCCACTTTCTAAACATGTGACCTAACTTGAGCAGTTTCCCCACACTGAGCTTCAGCTTCCTTGTCTCTAAAGTTTAGATAACAAGGAGTTCCCATCATGGCGCAGCAGAAACGAATCCGACTGGGAACCATGAGGTTGTGGGTTCGATCCCTGGCCTCACTCAGTGGGTTAAGCAAACAGCGTTGCCGTGAGCTGTGGTGTAGGTCACAGATGCGGCTTGGATCTGGTGGTGCTGTGGCTGTGGCGTAGGCCGGCAGCTGTAGCTCCCATTAGATACCTAGCCTGGGATCATCCACATGCAGCCCTAAAAAGCAAAAAAATGAAAAATTTGAAAAAAAATAAAGTTTAGATAACAATATCCACCTTAAAGAGTGAAGGATCAATGTGTACACTCATGTGCAAAATGTAAACAACAGTCATACGACACAGACCAGCAAACTGGAGCTGTTGTTATCAGCATTTAGTATGAGAGTGTATGTTTCAGCCCAAATTTCAGTTTAGCAATAACTTCAATCCAAGGCAAGCTAAGCACTGTCCAAGTGAAGAAAATTATTGAATCACTTGAAATCAATGATTTGTGAGCAAACTTTAAAGCCACTGGGAAATACCAGGGGAAATGCAAAGTAATTTTTGTACTCATTCTCTGATTTTGCATAACACCTAGTCACAGAAAGACTTTCATCAGCAAATGGGCCATAGCATGTGCACTGATTGCAGCAATGAATAAAAACATGGTGGTTTCAATTTATACACTGATTTTCTTAAACCAAGTTCTACTCTCTACAAGTCTGCATGTGATGTCCATTTAGTGTGGCCCTAAGCATGAAGGGAGCCACTCAGTCTTTTCCTTCAAGAGAGAACGTGCTGCAGGAAGTGCAGGTGGCTTAGGGCACCCAGATGCAGCATCTTGTCAATTTACCACAGCTTTCAATCCCAGCCCAAGACTGGAGGGTGTGCTAGAGCACAGCCGTTTCTGCAAAATGTAGACCTTCTCCACATTCATCTTTGAACCAGAGTTTCTGATTGGTCTGGACAAGACTTTCTTGGCGCTGCACGACAGCCTAAGGCTCTCCTGATCCAATCCTCCCTCCTTCCCACTCTTAAGTCATAGCATTTGTTCCACAAGTACTATACTCAGATCTGAAAACTTTCACTGCCTACTCCTGCTCCCTTTCTCACCTTTATCTTTCATAGATATGGCCGCCAGTATATGTCTTATACTTACTACCATCTTAGCTTCTGCTTCCTGGAGGGCCTGAACTGAAACAAGGGGAAATCAAGATTTCTGTTCCTGAAGGAATTTTTAATCTAGAATATAATATAAATTAATTATGTTATTATGGAATTATATACATTTTATTTTTTATTGAAGTATAATTGAGTTATACTGTTTCAGGTATAAGCAAAGTGATTCAGTTCTGTGTATATATATGTATATATATTATACATGTATAATCCTTTACAGATTATTTTCCATTATAGGTTATTACCAGATATTGAAAATAGTTCCCTCTGCTATACAGTAGGTCCTGATGTCTATTTATTTTATATATATCTGTTAACCACAAATTCCTAATTTACTCCTCCCCTTCTTTCCCTTTTGGTAACCATAAATTTGTGTTATATGCCTGTGAATCTGTTTCTGTCTTATAAATAAGTTCATTTGCAACATTTTTTTACATTCCATAGGAAACATGTAACTTTTAAAAGCACATTATGATAAGTCCACTGCAAGGCAATCACAGCCTACCACTCCCAAAAAGCTTAATGAAATTCAGTGACTTAATAGATGTATTTCTTGGTGCTGGCAGTAGAGTCATACTGTTTTGCTATAATGTCCTAGGGACAGATGGGACACGGGTGGGCAATGATTCAGAAAAAAAAATCCAAATTGTAATTACTGGATAATGACTAGCAAGAAAGGTAGCTGTAGTTACCCTGACTAACACTACCTAACAATATTGAAATCCTTTCCTTTTTGAAGAATTATGGTGATTGACTCCTTGCTTTTCAACATTGTGAAGATTTATTGATGGCTAGTTGAGTTGAAATAAATACAAACAAGCGAGCTGTAAAAGTATGAAAAATATGACACAAAATCCAATATATTCATTCTACAAATACTATAAGCAAGTCTCAGTGTTAACACTAGCACTATTGGAGAGTTACAAAAATGAAATAAATATGAACATTCCCTTAAGGAGCTTAAAGAGCAGTCAAGAAATTCAAGATCATTTAGGTATTTCATTTTGAAAATCATACTCACAAATTTATAAGTATTTAGAGTTCCCTTGTGGCACAGCAGGTTACGGATCTAGCTCGGATCACTGCAATGGCATAGGTTCGATCCCTGGACTGGGAACTTTGACACGCCACAGGTGCAGGCAAAAAGAGAGAGAGAGAGCGAGAGGGAGAAGTATTTAAAATGTAGAGGAAAGTACCCAGAAGAAAAATACATTAAAAAAATATAAGGCATCAGTTTCTTAAAAAGGAAAGATAAAATGCTATGGAAGTTCAGAATAAGGCATACTATAGTCAGCTGAGTTGAGAACAGAGAAAAGGAGGTATCACAGAAAATTTCAAAGGAAGTTGGAAGTGGAGATAAGAGGGATAGAATTTGTACTCCAAGCACATAAGCCATGCCCCCAAAGAAAAGGAAGTAACAATGGAAGGTGAACAAAGCAGCAAGGACACAGGGTGGTCATGGATGAGAAGGACATTAATTCAGGCTTGCTGGCACAAAGGATAAATCAAGAGTTACGGTGAAAAACGGGGTCCAAGAGATAAATTGAGGCTGAATTTGGAGGGTCTCAAATGCTACACAGAAGGATCTTATTTTACATCATACACAAAATTGACAGGAACAGGAGGATGATAAAAAAAATAATAAACGGATGTGCTCTTTTACAGTAAGTGAGCATCAAATAAAAATATCAGAATCATCTTTGATTTCAATGTCACAAAGAAGCAAAACTTTTCTATACATTTTGAAAAATCATTACAATAAAGAACAAGTGGCTTAGCCTGCCTGAAGGCTGATCATGGTAAAGAATTTTTCATTTCATTTAACTTTTTAAATATATATTTCTACATCTGCTTTTACCCTGGGGGGAAAAAAGTTTTCCAATATCCTTCTCCATGAAAATGATAAGATTTTCATATCTGATGTCTATGTGTAAAGAACACAATGTATTCAAACTTCGCTTTGCTTGGAGTGGGAGATTTAAGTAGTGGGTAGCATCAGAAAGCTTTAAGCTCCAAGTGATAGAAAACCCCAACTCAGTTAGCTTAAAAAATAAATAAGTTCCCGTTGCAGCTCATTGGGTTAAGAACCCAACACAGCATCCATGAGGATGCAGGTTCGATCCCTGGCCTCGCTCAGTGGGTTAAAGATCCAGCACTGCCACAAGCTGCAGCATAGGTCACAGAATGCTACTCAGATCTCGTGTTGCCATGGCTGTGACGTAGGCCAGCAGCTGCAGCTCCAATTCAACCCTTAGCCTGGGAACTTCCATATGCCACAGGTGCAGCCATAAAAAGAGTAAATAAATAAATAAATATCATTACCTCATAACTAAAAATTCAAGGCAGAAAGTTTCCAAAATTGATTAATTCAGCTGCTTAACAACAACATCCAGAATCCCAGTGATTTCTATCTTTCTGCTCTGCCATCCTCAGCATAACTGTCCTCCAAGCTAGCGTCTCTCGTGGTAACAAGGTGTGACTGCCTCAGTTGAAGTATCAATTCTCAATTGGCAAGGCACAGGTGAAAAATGGAGGGCATCAGTCCTGTGTCTCTGCATTCTTGAACAAGAGAATCTTTACGAGGATCCCCTTAACAGATTTTCCTTCTCAGTTCATTGGCTAATTGCCAGGAAGAGTTCATGGACTTCTCCTTAAGGCCAAAACCAATCAGGATTAGCTCTGGGTCAATGAGTCAGGGGTAAAAACCTAAAAAATTAGCATCAGCCACCAAAGAAGGGTAAATGGACTTGGTCTGGCAACCAACAATGTCTGCTGTATAGTCTACCACTACACTGCTAGATGCCCATGTATGACATTTAACAGCTCTGAGCCACACTGACCTCTTTTGTAAAATAAGGAAGTTCATAAGTTCTACATGTTACTTTTCAACTTATTGTTACTTATATGAAAATGTATCTTTCATTTCAAATTTTTCTCCCCTTTAGTTGTACTTCTTGTTTTTATTTTGAGTGAAATTTAGGAAGTTGGTGGTTTAATGCTGCAAAGTCATTTCAGATAAAATTGAGATGAACAGAAAACAAACTGGTAAAATAAATTTGCAATTGATACAGAGAAAGAGCTGACTTTGTGTGTGTGTATGTGTATGAAAGACTCCTTTAAGAAGAAATCAGATAAAGATGGGAACAGTTCATAAAGAAGCAGATACTGAAAGAATAAATACAAATGCTTCTTAAGGGTATGAAAATGGCACAGCTCGCTCTCAGTTATAGTGACAGCAATTCACATTAAAACTACACTGAAAAAAGGAAAATCCACAAAAACAAGAAAACCAAAAAAAAAAAAAAAACCAAACAAAAAAAAACACCACACCACAATACCACTTTTCACCTGTTAGACTGAAAAGATCCAAAAGTTTGATAATGCCCTAGATGGGCAAAACTTCAAGAAAGCAGGGGCTGCATGTATCTCATGTGGAATTGGATATGGGGCAACTCCTCTGGATGGTAAGTAGCTGATAGCTTCCCACATCACAAATGCACACGCCCTCTGAGACGGCAAAGCCAATTTTAAGATATTATCCAAATTGTACCTCTGGTGACAAGAGAATTCACTACAAAGCTATTTTTCAAAAGAAAACACTGGAGATATCTAAATGTCTGTCAGTAGAGAACTGGTTAAAACAATTAAGTATACTGCCTACCTTCAGAGAAAAAGTGTAAGTCTGAAAAAAAGCAAAGAAAAAAAGAGAGACTGAGTTGCTAATATACATACTGGTGTGAAAATATCTCAAAGAAGTGCTGTGCAAGAGAATACATATAGTGTGATAACATTTGCTTGAGAAAAGTGGAAAAATACATACTATGTTTGCTCATATTTACTTTAACTATCTCACTAAGAGTTTAGAAACTACTTATATTGATTTCCAGTGTGGAAGGAAACTTGACAACCAGGAGACAGACTTGGAAGAAAATTTTTTTCACCGTAAATTATTTTATATTTTTGAGTCTTTAACTACATAGGTACTTTGCTATTCAAAATTAAACACTCAAATTGTTACGATGGATGCCTCCTAAAACTAAAAAATGTGCTTCAACATCTATTTCACAAAATGTAGTAGTAATCATCATAAGTTGGAAAAAAAAAAAAAAAACCTCCTACAATATGTATTTCTATCCAGGAAAAAGCATTTTTTTGTTGTTGTTGTTTATTTTTTTAATTTAAAAGAATATATAAGTAGATCATCTGACTTAAAAACAGTATTTGCTCATTGATTATTGACTGGTTCTAAAAACGATGCCTATGGGACGTTGATGTAGGTTTACAACAAAGTGCATCTGAAAAGTGACTGTGTATAGAAATCCCAACTTCGGGAATTTCTATATAATCAGCTGCTATGGCAGCCCTGTAGTTCACTCGACAGGACCCCTTCAGGGCAGCAGAGAAGCCAGTACATTTCCTTATTCCCTGGTTCATCTATCACAAACCAGCAAAACGTGACTAGACCCATGATAAAGATCAACCCTCAGCTTTACCTGTGTCATTACAGAGATTGGATTTTCCTTAACAATGAGAGTCAGGACCACAATTTAAGTAAATGCATATATTTGTTTTGAACACTGGGCAATAAGAAATTTCCCTGATTTTAGCTACATCAAGCTACTTGAGGAAACTATGATAATGGGAGGATGATCCAGAATAGCCTAGTCAGCCACTGCCAGAAATGAAACTCCTCTTTGTACCTTTTTATTTTTTTTTTAATACATCATTTTAGGGCTGTTCCAGTGGCATACGTTAGTTCCCAGGCAAGGAGTCAAATTGGAGCTGCAGCCATACACCATAGCCACAGCAACTCGGGATCCAAGCTGCATCTGCAACCTACATCACAGCTCATGGCAATGCCGGATCCTTAACCCACTGAGAGAGGCCAGGGATTGAACCTGCGTCCTGATGGATACTAGTCAGGTTCAATATCACTGAGCCACAACGGGAACTCTCTCTCTTTGTACATTTCTAATTGTATCCCAGCAATATAAATTTTTGACTTCATAGCCTCCTCCTATATATCCTTCATATCTTATTTACAAAAAAATTTATTTGTAAATCATCAACATATACTTATCTGATAATATCTTATACATAAAACCAACATAAGAAATAGCAATATTTTTAAAGATCAAGAGATAAACGTCTATAAAATTTTACTATATTCTTCTCACACTCCAACATCATGCAGTCCTTGTGATGCGCACACCCTAACACAGAATGTCAAAATTAAATAATTTGGTAATTTTGTAATACTTTTCTTACTATTAGAATTTTTGTTTATGAATATAATTATAATTAATATGTGAAACTAAACAGATAAGATGGTTTCTTTACCCAAAAAAGATTTCATGGCCATAAACTACAGAGAAGGCTGTGTTCCATATGCTCTGAATGGATAATGATTAAGAACTCCTTATCCTTGTCCTGAAGGAGCAAAGAACTTAGTAGGGATGTTGAAGTCTATGCTTTTATGTAAAATCTATATTACTGGGAACTGGCAACTTATGCTCAAATGATTGGCAGTTTAGAGGGCAGACAAAAGGGCATTTCAACAGGAATCTTCAAGAAAATTATGACTAAAGGGGCTAGGTTCCATCTTGGCTTTGAATCAGAAGAAGCTTTTCAACCAGTGGAGATCCTGGGCAGATCCTGGTAGGCTGTGATTCCATTCTACCTAGGCAGAAAGGCAGGAGAAATATGGTAGAAGAAGGAGGGGTGATCAAAGGACAAGAAGAGGTGCACTGGAAGTATGACCTGAGAGGCAGATTGTGAAAGGCCTTGCGTTGCTGGCTAATGATTTGGGTGTTTACTTAACACTCACTAAGAAAGCTTTGAAGAAGATGTGATAAAATCGAAAGAATTCTAAAATAAGAGTTAGGACACCTGCTTCTAGTGCTACTTACAGTCACTTAACAGTAAGAAAATTAATCTTCATTGTAAATAAACTATACCTTAAAAAAAGCAACTCCAAAAAAAAAAAAAAGGAATGTATAACAATGCTTGTACATTTCTTTTTTGTATACCATAAAATTACTGAAGTTTCATTTATTTGAGAAAAAAACAAAAATATTAATTTTGCTAAAACTCATTTTCTTTTCTAGATAAAAGCTTCTTTCATCACTGATAGTCTATAATTCTTTAAGGACTTTTGAGCCTGCCTTGGCTTAAGCTGGAATCTGGTTAAAAGTATATCGCAATAATCCAGAGGGAGGTAAAGGTGGCCTATACTAGGGAAGTGCAATGGAAGAAGGCAATGGGGTCCACAACAATAGAACAAGCATTGCCCTGCCATAGGCTTTACTTAAGAAACCATCCAAATGAGGAGTTCCCGTCGTGGCTCAGTGGAAATGAATTTGACTAGCATCCAGGAGGATGCAAGTTCAATCCCTGGCCTTGCTCAGAGGGTTAAGGACCCAGTGTTGCCATGAGCTGTGGTGTAGGTCGCAGACATGGCTTGGATCTGGCATTGCCGTGGCGGTGGTATAGGCTGGCGGCTACAGCTTAGATTTGACCCCTAGCCTGGGAACATCCATATGCGGAAGGTGCAGCCCTAAAACAACAACAACAACAAAACCAAAGAAAAAAAAAGAAACTGTCCAAATGAGACTGAGAAAAAAGAAAGAATATGAGTGACATTGCCAGTGTCATACCCCGGGGCTCAGTAAGTAACCAGAAACAAGGGGACAAGAGAGAGAAATGCAGGAGGATTCAAAAGTTGTTAGCCTACATTACTAAGAGAATTTCAGCATTGTTAACAGAGAGATTAGGATTTTAAAAAGAAAATATTCTAGAAGAAGGAGTTAAACACAGTTTTCAGACTATTGAGATTAAATAGGTAGAAGATTGTCCAGGTCAAAATGTCCAGCAAGGAATTGTTAACATTAAGATGATCAATTTGAGAGTCATCGCCCCAAAAGTGAAAATTAAAGATCAGAATTGTAAATAAATATTTCAGAGTTTATAAAGACATAGAAAAATGCTCAGGAAATATTCTCAAGTAGAAAAAAAAGTAATATATACATTTTGGTTACAATGTATGTAAATATATGTTCATAAACAAAAGGTAAAAACAAAGCATTCAAAATATTATCATTCAGCCTACATTATGAATATATGAGTGAATTTTATTCCTTATACTTTTTCTTCCAGTGTCCTATACTGAACATATATTATTCTTATAAATAGAAAATAGTAAAAGAGGGAAATTCAAAAATAAAAGTGATGACCAAAAAGTGTCTATTAAACCTTGACAAGACTTTTTTTTAACATAAATGTCTCTGAAGAAGAGATCTGTTTCAGAAGTGATCATACTGACCAAAAATTACACTTCACAAAAGTCCAATGGGACACAATGCAAGAATCAATTTTCTCAAGACTACATGGTTCCACTTATAAATAATGAGCTATTTATTCTCACATTCCTGGTAGAGTCAAGCATATTCTAATTGTCTTCTTCCATAACAGGTTTCTATATACTTAAAAGACAAAGGTAAATATATCTGGACATGGAGAAACCTTTGAGGAAGAAAAGATGGAAAATTTGAGCTTCAACAATACAGGACTGCTCCATTAAATTAACTCCATCACCAAGCATTAAAACCAAGACTTCAATTTTAATTACATGGTTTAATGTGTTTTGGCAGTATCTTGTCTCTTAACTCCTGACAAAAAGCTGTATCAAATAGAGGAGGAGTCTTAAACTGAAAAAGAGACACTTTTATTAAATATAGAATTAAGAAGAATTCCTGTCATGGTGAGGCAGAAACGAATATGACTAGGAACCATGAGGTTGCCGGTTCGATCCCTGGCCTTGCTCAGTGGGTTAAGGATCCAGCATTGCCGTGAGCTGTGGTGTAGGTTGCAGACATGGCTCGGATCCTGCATTGCTGTGGCTGTGGCTGTGGCATAGGCCAGCAGCTGTAGCTCCAACTAGACCCCTAGCCTGGGAATCTCCATATGCCGCAGGTATGGCCCTAAAAAGACAAAAGACAAAAATAAATAAATAAATATAGAATTAAGCAACCTAATTTGTTGGGTCAGATATAACCAAAGTATAAAAAAACAAAGCAAATAAATACATTGGCCTTATCTATGCAAAAACTCACATTTATGCTGACATTAACTATAATTAGGCTAGAGCAGAATATAGTAATCAACAAAGTATAAGATTTCACGATTCCTCTGAAACTGATTAGTATTTTTCCTTCTTAGCCACTTGGAAGGGAGCTGTTTGGGTTTCACGTTCCCTGAGACATCCATTTCTCCTAGTGAGAGCTCTCCTAGGGCCACCTGGATATAGATAAAAACGTAATTTACCTATGTAATATTATGAATAAAGAGAGCAGACAGTGACAGGGTCATTCCTTATGCAACCTATAGGTGGGCGGTAAATCAGGTGCTAGGTGCTCATCTATAATTTCATAGCCCAATGGGAGTGATCACTGGGCCAGCCTACACTGCTGACCCCATATCTGGAACACCAGAGAGCGACGTCCTGCCTAGTCCTGAATGTTGTTCAGGAGAATTCTCCAAATCACAAGTCCTCTGCTGTGATCTCTCTAGGGTTCTGGTAAACAATATAGCATATTGAAAGGAACATAAATTTTGAAACTAGAGAGACCTGGATTTAAATCCCAGTGCCAGCATGTGACACTTATCATATGACCTTAAACTAGTCATTGGAAACTGAGTTTCTGCATTGGCAAAAATGAGGGGAAAAAAATTCTACCACAGGGGATAATCATATGACTTAAGTGCCACTGTATCAACTCAGTAATATAGCAAATATACATATACGATATATTTGTTTTAATTTATATATATTTGCAAATTTCCTTTTGTTGAAGAATTATTATGTTAGATTCTCCAGAGAGGGAGAACTAATGTAGGAGAGACGATAGATACATACATACGCACATATATACATATGTATATGGATGGGTAGATACATACATATATATATATAGAGAGAGAGAGATTATGAAAGCTGAGAAATCCCAAGATCTGAAGCAAGCAAGCAGGAGACCCAGAAGAGCTGATGATATAGTTCTAGTCCAAAAGCCAACAGACTTGAAAACCCAAAAAGAGCCAGTGTTTCAGTTTGAGTCCAAAAGCAGGGAAAGACTGATATTCCAGCTCAAGTATTCAGGCAGGAAGAGATCTATCTTACATTTATTAGATATATATCTTCATTTATTAGATTCAGGCCTTTGGCTGATTGGATGAGGCCCATCAGTAATGGGAGGACAATCTCCTTCACTCAGTCCAATGATTCAAATATTAATTTCATTGCATGCACACACGCACCCCCAGAATAATGTCTGACCAAGTATCCAGGCGCTGTATGGCCCAGTCAAGTCAACACATGAAGTTAACCATCACTACAGAATCTCAATGGTTTACAAGGCGCATTCATCCTCCTTAGACTAGTAGCTACCCAAGGCATGATCTCACAGCAATGGCAGACACACATGAGAACATGCCTATTTCATGCACAAACACATTTAAGCATCTGTTCACATCATGTCTGCTAACATCTGATTAACTAAAGCAAGCCACATGGGCAAGTCCAACATTAGTGGAGCATGAAAATATAGCCACCTCTGGTAGGAGAAACTGCAATGTCACAGAACAGACGGCTTGGCTACAGAGAATGGCAAAATTTGGAGAAAATAATACAATTTACTATGGTAACCGAGTGTCTGTGTTGGATATTTAACACATTTTATTTGTGTGCCTTGTCTTTTTGTCTTTTCTTTTCTTTTTTGTCTTTTTCTAGGGCCGCACCCACTGCATATGGAGGTTCCCAGGCAAGGAATCTAATCGGAGCTACAGCTGCCGGCCTACCAGAGCCACAGTAACACGGGATCCGAACCGTGTCTGCAACCTACATCACAGCTCATGGCAATGCCTGATCCTTAACCCACTGAGCAAGGCCAGGGATAGGACCCACAACCTCATGGTTCCCAGTCAGATTTGTTAACCACTGAGCCATGACAGGAACTCCTTATTTGTGAGCCTTTCACACTCCCTCCGCCCCAGTTCCACTTGCTGTTTTCCAAGAATTTTCCCGTTCCTCTTTGCAATGTTCTACATTGAATACAAATATAATATTTTAAAGATTTAAAATAATACTATTAATAAGAAAATGCTCTTTCACTCTAGGGAAAGGTTCACTGACCTGGCAAGATGCTTCCTTAATTGGCCCATAATACCTGTCAGTTCATTGCTCTGAAAGGTTTTATAATCAATTAGGAACGTACAATGTGTATAAGTGGTTTGCATCCTATTCTTCAGTGTGCTCGACTTCACATTTGCCTGTTTTGAATTTCACCTGCTGTTATTTTGCTCAATTAACTGTGTTTGTTCCATAATTATCTAATCTATTTAGTATGTTCTGGGAGTCTTGAAAGCCCTTTCTCATCTTTGCCCTGACTAAATAATTTATCATCTGGTACGTCTGACCACTCAGCCCAGTTCGTCAGAAACTTCTTTGAAAATATGAACATTTCAAATCCAAGTGTAGGAGGCATGGATGTTGTACAATTAATATATTTTCATGCTGTGACTTGCCTTTTTCTCTTCCTTGTTTTAATAATCTCTCAACTCATTTTTAAATCCATAATAGAATTTTACATCTCACCACAATGCTACAAATCTCTTTGTGTATTTCTTTATGGAACAAATATGAAGATCTTATCAAGATGTCAACAGTCACAGTTAATAACTTGAGGCAACGTGAAAATTGCTCATAAAGAACTGAAGGCTTTGTGTGGAATTTTAATCTTTAGAAGCCAATGTTCAACATGAAGGTGGGTATTTAACCCTTAAGATGTCTTATTTCAAAGGAAGAACATTAATATTTATTACCTCTTCTAAGATCTAGCAGGCACTATATGAATGTGCTCAGACACTTGATTCCACTTTAATTCTCACCACAACCTTACCAAACTGTTACTGTTACATTCCTTTTACAGATGAAAAAACGGAGTTAACCACACTTTTACGGACTTGACCAGGGTTACCAGCAAGGATGAGAACTCCTAATGGATGATTCCGAAGTCATCTTTCCTCCAAACCTCACTTCATAGCTCTTTCTCGTGTTTTTGTCTATGACTCTTAGTGTAGTAAGCAAGAATTCTCACTATTTTATAGTTATATTGAAAAGTAAGGAGTTTCCATTGTGGCTCAGTGGGTTAAGAACCCGACTAATATCCATGAGGAAGCAGGTTCGATCCCTGTCTCTGCTCAGTGGATTAAGGACCCAGATGTGGCTGTGGCATGGGCCAGCAGCTGCAGTTCAGATTCTACCCCAGCCTGGGAACTTCCATATGCTGCAGGTGTGGGCCTTAAAAAAAAAGAAAAGAAAAATAAGGGATCACGTTCTTGAACTTTCTTGAGCTCTTTCCTTATGCTGAAAATTATAGTATGCCCTTCTATGGGAGTCTTTCCTTCTCAGCTTGAAAATCAATCCTTCATAATATGAAAAACTGTTCATGAAAATTATCTCCCCGATATCAGTCTCCAAATTCACTATGCTTATTTACTATTCTACTATACAATATCTCCAAACATTTTTGGTCACACATCCATGCTAGTAAAATATTTTACATATTCATCTCCAAAGTAAGTGTATTGGTCTACTACATATCATTTATATGGGCTACTTTGATCCACATGCTAAATTTTTATAATGCTAATGTTTTTCTTATTTTTAGGAAACAAATATAATTAGAAGTTTTAGTATCTTTTCTTTCACCTCTATGTGGGAGGAAGGGTAAGTTGAGACCAGTGCTAAATCGTAACCTTCTTGAGGTCCTCAACAGTGTCTTATTTGCCCTGGACTCTTTGAGACTGAGCAGGCTTGGACCGTGCTAGGCATGGAATGAGGCTTGTAACATAAGCATGGATGACTGGGCTGACTTTTTAGGAAAAGATCAGAGCTACACCTCTGTTGTACTTCCCTAAGTCCAGAAAAATATGTTTTGCAAAGGACACATCAGAGCTCATATTCCTTCCCCAAGCAATATGAATTTCCCTGTGAAAAAAATCTACCTTGCTGCCACAACATCCAATCCCTACTCTAAGATTGAATAGTTCCTAGGAAAAGGCACCGTTGTATGACTTTGAAGTACAGCTCTTTCACTGGCTTAACTTCAGGCCCTTGCCCAACCCCCCTGTGTCCCTTTTGTATGAATTGTTAGAGAAGCTTGGAATAGATAATTATGAATAATGCTGCAGCTATCCCCATATAAATAAGATAATGCTTATATTTTTTTCTGCAAAAGTTACACTGTGTATATTCACTGATTTATACAAACACCTTGAAAAAATAGGTACTTGAACCAGTCTAATACTGAGAAAAAAAATCCAAAAGCTGTGCTTTCTTCTTTATATTCCTCTGTAAATAAGCAAATGATGCCCATAGGTGAGTAAGGATGCAGCTGGGTTTGATGTTCTGCTAGGTCCAAACTGGTAAATGTTGTAAGAGATACCATCCTTCAGCAACTCCGCATAAACCCAATGTTTATCAATTCCTAACTCTGCTTCCCTATGAAACCTACCTTTTTGGTAGAGTCTCTAAGGAGAGATAAAGGCAATCAGATTAAGACTAATGAGTGATGCAATAAGAACCAAGTCATAAATTTACTTGAGCTGGTCTGTTTCTGTTCAGGGAATAAATGCAACTTGATTAAATTATAAAAATACTATTATAGGAAAAGACAAATAAAGGAGGTGGAGTGAGGGGAGGAGAGACTTTTTCTTAGAATAGCCGAAAATTTCTGTTTTCTAAGAAATAACATTTATTAATATAATGTATCATATAAATTGTTCTGCCAGGCATACATTGTATCTAAAATTGCCTCTTGAGGTTTTGTCAAACTGATGTTTCAAAGACCACACTAATGTAGACAACTGAAATAAGTTATACTAAATAAATGGAAAATTCTGCCATCAGATGGCAATTTTCTGTCAGAGATCTGCCCTTTATCTCTTGAATTAGATCTAATTGCCTTCCTGGCAATTCTTATCAGAGATTGAAGCAGTCACAATACAAAAGAGAAATTTAAATACACCAGAGTTTCACAAAGCAATCCTCTGACTTCCCAATATTTATTACTTTGACAAAAAGTAAAGTCGCATATGGAACACAGGCAAAATAAAAGAGGATCTACTTTTATATGGATTCAGCAGGACAAAAACAGAATCCTTAATTTTTTCTCTTCCATATAGCGGTTTACTTAAGGAAATGCCACAATCAAACGTTCTCATAAGAAAGGCTGCTCACTGGACAATCTCCCCGCAAATAAAGTGGAGTGGGAAATAGTTTTCCTGGTTTAAATGTCACATCCTTCACAGGAACAGTTCCATGGATTTTCTTCTCATTCTAAAGTATTTCCCACCAAGGATGTAAGACGCAGAGCAAGGAGTGCCTAAAGCCAGTTTTTGAGGCCCTACTACCAGCCAGGTGCTTTCAGGACAGCATTTGAGCATGGATAAGACACCATCATCCCCTTTTTACAGCTGGGTAAATTGAGGCTCAAAAAATTTAAATAACTTTCTCAAATCCACACAGTTAGAAAATGGCCAATGCCTGTTTACCCTAAAGCTCACTATATCATGCTAGTGTGTGGACAACTTGCTGATATTCTGGACATTCCAGTCTAGTTTTCACCTCAACAGCAATGGAATAAAATATAATTCCTCCATACCCTCCTGTTATCTCATACAAGACTAATTCTTACTCTTGATTTGACTATACTCTTGATTTACACTGTACAATTGTGGCTTTTTTTAAAATATTTAAAATTGAACACAACTTTTTTCTTCTCAAGACAAATCTAACTAAGCCACACTTCCTTAATTCATCATGTACCCACAAGCCATTTAAAACCAGGAACAGTGAGTCACCCAGATGCATAAAGAAACCCACACTAGTAATAACTTTCTCCTTAAGAACTTACAGTGTTATCATATCTACCATCTCATTCCTTACAACATCTTTCTATAAAATCTAATTACCACCTTACATGATTAGTCATAGATTCCAAAGACTGCTATTTCTAAACTAGCTCATCCAAAGAACCTGCAGGAGGACAGAAAGATTTATTGCACTGTACTAGCCTTAGCACAGGTTTTTCCTAAATAAAAACAGAACTGAAGGCTGGAGAGTATATGTATTCTAGTTGGATATAATTCTAACCCATATCTTACAGCCCAGTGGCTTTGCACAAAGGTGTTTCCGTTTCTACTCTGCTGCCTGCTTTCTCCTTTCCCTCACTTTCCTCAAGGAAAATCTGGACAGACAGATTCTAGAATCCTGATCAAGTGAATTTCTCCATCACTCTCACAGCAAGGAATCCATACACACATGTGCACACAAGCACATGCCTATTTATTTATTTATGACAAAAATTACAATAACATTCCTTTATTTACTAAAGTCTGGTGATTCTGCAAGCCCAGGCAAGAAGAATTTGTGTCATTTTTGCTAGGATGCCACAAGCTTTGAATTTCTCTCCATTTTCTTTCCTTAAATACTAGTGAAGGAATTCCTGTTGTGAAGCAGTGGAAATGAATCTGACTAGTAGCCATGATGTTGCAGGTTCAATCCCTGGCCTTGCTCAGTGGGTTAAGGATCCAGTGTTGCCATGAGCTGTGGTGTAAGCCAGCAGCTGAAGCTCCAATTTGACCCCTAGCCTGGGAACCTCCATATGCCGCAGGAACGGCTCTAAAAAAAAAAAAAAAAAAAAAAAAAAAAAAAAAAAAAAAAACTAGTGAGGAAAGCAATACTTATGATTAAATGGGAAAAAAATACTGCTGTTCACAACTTTAAACATAACTAGACTAGTAATGAGGCTCTGAATTTGACACCGCAATTAGCCTGCGGTACTCATCTCATTCAACATGTCCTTGGCCAGCTCAAGCATAAATTTTCATGGAATTTAATAGATATTCACTGCAACAGGGAGAAGTATGGAAAGAGACAGCTTCAGTATCTCAAACAAAAGTAACATGACACTAAGATCTACCCAAAATGCATAGTTGTGGCCCTACTGATTTGGCTCAGAGTTACCTGGAATAAGAGGCCTCATTCTGGTGTCCAAATGTCCCTATTTCCTGCTCCAAAAACTGGTAAACCACACCTTTGTACAGGTTGTCACCTGAGTAAACAGATTTTCACTGCTCATTATTTTATCTCATTAGTATGCAGAAGATCATATCAATGCAAATTACCCACACTGATACCAACTCATCAAGAAATGAAACACATACTACTATGAAACACATATTCCAACCATTTGCCAAAAAGCTCTCCCTATGATTAAAAAGGATTCTTAGAGAAAGGAATGTAATCCAAATTGGAAACAAGCACCATCACTGGGTCTCCAGCTTTTCTCTTAGATGAGAAAGATGTGAATTTAGAAATATCTTTATTACTTTTCTTTCAGATACCTATCAAATAGGACATCAGGGAGAAGCTGCCTAGCATCCTCGCAAGAGGGTACAGAATATCCCTAATTTATATCTATTTCTGTGATTCTCATCAGTGAGTTCATGGGCCATACACAACTCTTCCCTAAATGTAATAAGTAGTGCTGGGAAGAACCCTGTCCCTTTTCCTAAGACATGTATTAGTTTGCTAGAGCTGCCATAACAGAGTACTACAGATCAGGTGTCTTAAACAACAGGAATTTATCGTCTCACAGTTACGGGTGCTAGACGTCCAAAGTCAAGGTGTCATCAAGGTTGGTTCCACCTGAGAGCTATGAGGGAAGTATCTGTCCCAGGGCTCTTTCTTTGGCTTGTAGATGGCTGTATTCCTCCCCCCATGTCTCTTCTCATTTTCTTTACTTCCGCATGCATCATCGTATCCAAATTCCCTCTTTTTAGGAGGACAACAACCATGCTGGATTAGGGCCCACACTAATGATCTCATTTAGTAAAGATTCCTCCTTCATTTTATAAAGATTCTATCTCCACATAAGGACACATTCTGAGATGCTGGGAGCTAGGACTTCAACATGTGAACTTGGACTGGACACTAGTCAGCTCATAACCAAGACATTACAACCTAAATATTATGTCCAGTTTGGAACCCATTTAGTCTATTTTATTGACACATTTTATGCAGTAAGTTATTGACTTTGATCATCACTAAATTTTAATAAGATACAGATACAGGAGATCAAAATAGCGCGGTGCCCAAATCCTAGCCATCAAAAGCCAACTGAACTGATCTAAGTAAGAAATTGGACTCATACATACACTATAAATAACAATACAATGTGCTTGCAATGAATAAACAGGTAAAATTTTATAAATTGAATTACCATTTCCTTTTGATTTTAATTATAGGCTTATAAGCAGAACCAAACTTGACATTTTTGAATAATCACAGCAGCAATCACAGCCGTGACTTTGAGTAGAGGCCAAGTACAAAAAGAAAAAAACCACCTAGAAGTTGCTTTTAGGTGTAATAGGCCAGTATGAGAGATTAATGTACAATAATATGTCAACAGAACCTTTATGTATGGTTTACTCACTCTGTATGCTAGTTCCTATACTTGTGCTAGCAAGTGATGTAACTGCCAGCTGTTATATAGGTCATTTTACTTGGTTTTCTGAACACTGAGACATGTATTGTAAATTTATAAATGAGGACAGTGAAAGCTCAGGAGCCCTTAGTTGATGTGGCAAAGGCTGGACCCACAACTTGGCACTGAATACAGGTCTAGACCTTGTTTTTTTTCTGCTCACCCTGATCTGGTTCTTATAAAGTGAGTAAGGACTGCAAACTTTTCCTCGGTAAGTTTGCTTTGTGTAGCTTTTCACCCAGTCTGCACCTGATCCAGGTAGCTGTCTCGGAAATGTGTTTTGTGGTCACCAATGCCTATCAGTGAGGGTCTGTGAGTGAATCAATAAAAATAACTCAAAATGAATGCTCTACCAATGTTGGATCAGGAGCTATATACCTATCTTCTCACTGAAAAAAAAAAAAAAAAAAAGGATACTCGCATATCATATGACAGACAACCAAGTAAAACAAAACAAAACTACTTCTGTTCCCGCAGCCTTTATACTGTGTTTACAAATTTGTTGCTATTGTTTCGTGGATTCTCACAACAGGTTCCTACATGTATGAGTCTTATTCCTACTGACTATGAGGAATAGATACAGAATCAGAGCAGCTGTGCAAACGAGAGAGAAATACAATAGAATAGTCATTGGAGTAGGTGAGCTGACACACTGGTGAGTCTCAAACTAGAGGAGTCCTTTCCCCAGGGAGACCTCAGACTCACCTGGAGTGATACATTATGTTACAAAATGATGACAAAGATCACTCACATTCCCATGCTTTTTCACTAATGTAATTATGCCCCCTTCTCCTTAAGAGGTGGGGTCTATTTTCCTTCCAGTTAAAGCTGGGCTGGTACTGTGACTTATTTTGGCTTTGGTATTTTTTGAGTTTTGGATCTATGTTTTGAGAGAACTTACAACATCTGTTTTTACCCGCTTCAAAGCCAGACACCATGTAAAGAAGCCTACTAAACGATGAATTACTATGTGGACAGAGCATACCCTCAGTCTGCTAGGTTCCAGACATGAAGGTGCGGATGAGGCCATCTTGGACGAGCTGCCAGCTGAATGCAGCAACTGAGTGTGCCAGGGAAGACTAAAAGAGAACCATTGTGCCAACCCACACAATCATGAGAAATTAAAGGGTTGTTGTTTTAAACCACTCTGTTTGGGAGTGGCTTGTTATAGGAATAACTACCTGAAACACCTGAGAGCTTTTCTGAAATGCCCATGCACCGCTAACTTCCTCTCTTGGACTCTGATGCACTACTCACCTTCCCATGAACTTGAGATTTATCAAGTAAGAACCAATAATATGACCTTTGCTTGTCCTCCATTTGTTCAAGTGGAGACAACGAGTCATAGTACAAGTCAGCTTGTGGTAGGTGCCATAATTTAGGTATATGAGAAATTTGCACTCTATCAGAAGTTCACCCCACCCTTGTCAAAAAAAATGAGAATTTCTGCTTTAAAGAACCATTAAAAAGTTATTATGCTTCAACAATTACAAAAAATAAATGACCTGCTTTTAAAAATAAGCAAAAGATTTGAATATACATTTTTAAAAAGAACATATACAAATGGCCAACAAGCACATGAAAAGATGCTTAACATTATCTTAATCATCAGGGAAACGTACATGAAAACCATAATAAAATGCCACCTCATACTCATTAGGATGGTTCATACTCATTAGGATGGCTACAATTAAAAAAAAGATAGAAAACAAGTGTTGACAGGATGTGGAAAAACTGGAACACTTGTGTATAGTTAGTGGGAATGTAAAATGATGTAGCCACTGTAGAAAATAGAATAATTTTTCTTTAAAAAAATTGAATATAGAATTTCCATATGATCCAGCAATTCTACACCTGGGTATATATTTGGAAAAAAATGAAAACGCTAGTTCAAAAAGATAAATGTATCCCTAATGTTCATAATAGCACTTTTTACAATTGCTAAGACATGGAAGCAACACAAGTGTCCATCAACAGACAAATGGATAAAGAAGATGCTGTGTGTATATATATATGTGTGTGTGCCATGGAATATTATTCAGCCTTAAAAAAGAATTAAAGTCTGTCATTTGCAGCAACATGGATGGACCTGGATGCAGCAACATGGATGGACTTGGAAAATATTATGCTTAGTGAAATAAGTCAGAAAAAGACCAACTCTGTATGCTATCACTTATATGTGGAAGCTAAAAACAAATAAATGCATTATACCAAAAGTCTGGGAAATTCCTATTTCCAGACTCGCAGATATAGAAAACAAACCAGTGGTCACCAGAGGGGAAAGAGAAGTGGGGAGGGGCAAATTAGGGGTATGAGATTAAAAGATACAAACTACTATGTATAAAATAGATAAGCAAAAATGATTTATTGTATAGCACAGGGAATTATAGTCACTATCTTGTAATAACTTTTAATGGAGTACAAGCCATGAAAATACTGAATCACCAGGCTGTACATTTGAAATTAATATAATATTGTAAATCAACACTTCAATTAAAAAAAGAGATAAACTCCTAAAAAAAGTTATATTCACACAAAACCTTTTCATGACTATTCATAATTGCCAAAAACTCAAATACCCTTCAACTGATGAATGGATAAGCAAACTCTAGCACACCCCTATTATGGAATGCTACTCAGCAATACAAAGGAATGAACTACCTATACAAACAATAACTCAGCAACACGGGTAAATCTTAAATGCACTATGCTAGGCAAAAAAAGGCCAGGTGAAAAAGGCTGCACAGTCTATGCTCTTATTTACATGATATTTCAGAAAAAGCAAAACTCTAGGGACAGATCAATGGTTGTCAGGGGCTGGGGATGAAGAAGAAGTAGACTACAAATCAGTAATAAGAAATTAGGGGCAGAAGGAGGGTGATAGGCTCATTCTTTATCTTGATTGCATGTTAATTACATGATTTGTTGCACTTAGAAAATTCTTCTAACTGTACATTAAAAAGGGTGAATTTTGGAAGTTCATGTCATGGCTTGGCAGTAACCAACCCAACTAGTATCCATGAGGATGAAGGTTTAATCCCTGGCCTCGATCAGTGGGTTAAGGATCTGGCGTCCCTGTGAGCTGTGGTGTAGGTCAGACATGGCTTGGATCCTGTGTTGCTGTGGCTGTGGCATAGGCTGGCAGCTGCAGCTCCAATTTGACCCCTAGCCTGGGAACTTCCATATGATGCAGGTACGGCCTAAAAAGACAATAAAAATTAAATAAATAAAAATTAAAAGGGTGAATTTTACCTTATATAAGACTACCTGATTTAAAAAAAAAAAAATAGAAACTTTCCAAACACGGCTGAGACAATGGACTTTCTATCCCCAGTGCCTATCACTATGACTATTGTAGAGTAGGGATTCAAACAACATAGAGACCCTCCCAGCAGTGCACCAGGACTTCTCATTCATTACCCATCTCAGCAGGCTCCAGCTGCCAGTCAAGTCCTCTCTCTTCCTTCCTCTCTCCTTTCTTCTTTCTCCCCACTCTTTTATTCTTCCCTCATTTCCAAAATTCCCATTTGTTTCTTGTGCTGAACTGTTTACTTACGCCATTTTAAAGCCATACAGTAGAAAATGGCAGAACACCATAAACCAACCATAATGAGAAAAAATTTTTAAAGTTTTAAAAAATAAAAATAAAAATTTAATTATTATTCCCATTAACTTGCAAAATGCCTGACACAGAGCAAGAGGTCAAGGAATCTTTTTGGTAAAAAGAGGGAAGGGGAGAGGAAAGAAGAAAGTTAGGAAGAGAGGAGGAGGGGAGGTCTCACTCCAGACTTCGCCTTAGGATTCAGTTTTTACCTCCAAGCATCTTATAAAGGATTTGGATACTTACAAGGAAGGGAAGACACCAGGATCACGAAGGTGGTTTTTTTAAGGCGAGGCTTATCCACTCCACTCCGGATGTGCTAATTCCTACAGTTTCCTTAAATGTGGGAAACTTGACTGCATAGTCTATGGCGAACTGCATTCATGCTTTTCCCTGATTTAAGAAAAAAAAAAAAAAAGGGATTTGGGATTTACTTTTCCCTTCCAAAGAAGAAAACTTGTCCAACTGTTGAAGCAACCTCTACACACATGTGCACGCACACACACACACACACGTATATCTACCTTAAATATATGTGTATATAATTTCATTATATCATTTACTCATTAAAGAGCTTATAAGAGGGGCTAAAAGTGAGAAGTTTTGATCTTCAAAAGTTGGAAAGATAGAATCTTGAAAGGCAGCTGTAGAATGAACACAAATTATCTTACCAATATTTGCACGTCTAAGGAGACATCATTGTATTCTAGAAGTACTAATGACATAAATGATAGAGTAAGAGAATGTGAGAAGAGAGCAAGTAACTCTGGTAAACTACCTCAGTTTCCCTAAGGCAGATGGAAGCATGTGAAGAGATTAGTTCTGAGAGAAGCAACAGGAAACACATAGATCTTAATTTTGTGGAGCATGCCTTTCTGTCATATATCCTGTCAAACCCTGTGACCAGGAAGCTTCCTGGTAGAAATGAAGAGAATAGATCCATGCTGTCCATTTAATGGATAAAATAGAGTATGGACTCTATATGGTTTGAGATCAGTCTATTCTCAATCACTTTGGAGAAATGAGATCTAGGTAGACATGAAGAATGAATAAGTGACCAATCTCTGCCCTCAAGGAGCTCAAAGTTTAGGAAGGAATTGCACACCAACAATGGGTGACATTCCAATATAATAAGTAGGGTTATAGAGAGCCATGGGAATACAAGGAAGGGACTGGTCCAGGGAACTGAAGAAGGTCTAAGATAAAGATAGCTGGGGTTTATTTTTTAACAATCATGTTAAGCCATTAGGAAAATGCACATTAAAATTTTGAGATACCACTAGGATGGCTAATAAGAAAGACAGATAAAACAAGTCTTCATGATCATGTGGAGAAGTTGGAACCCTCTTGCACTGCTGGTGGGAATTTTAAATGGTGTGTATGCTTTAGAAACAGTTTGGCAGTTCCTCAAAAAGTTAAAAGTAGAGTTATCATATAACAGCAATTTCACTCACAGGTATACAGCAAAGAGAAATGAAAGCATATGTCCACACAAAAACCAGTACACAGATATTAATAATAGCCTCAAATGGAGTTCCCTTGTGGCACAGCAGGTTAAGGATCTGGCATTGTCCCTGCAGAGGCATGGATTGCTGTGGTGGTGTGGATTTGATCCCTGACCCGGGAACTTCCATGTGCCTCGGCAAGGCCAAAAAATAAATAGGCCTTAATGGAAATAACCCAAATGCCCCTCAATTGATGAATAGATAAATAAAATGTGGTACGTATACACAATGGAATATTATTTGGTAATAAAACAAAGTACTGATTCACACTACAGCGCAGATGAAAATGTTATGCAAAGTGAAAGGGGCTAGTCACAAAATGCCATATATTGAATGATTCTAGTTATATGAAATGTACAAAATAGGCAAATCCACAGAGACAGAAAGTAGATTAGTGGTTGTCAGGAGCTTGAAAGAGGGGAAATAAAGAATAACTGCTAGGGACATGAGGTTTAATTTTGGAATGATTAAATCATTCTAAAATTGATTATGAATATATTAAAGGCCATTGAAGGGAACACTTTCAATAGGTATATTTTATGAAAAGTGAATTATATCTTGGTATAGCTGTAAAAACAAGGAAATATGACAGGATCCTAAAGTTTCTTATTGCTTGCAGGGGTGAGGGAGTAAGTTTAAGTTCATCAGAGGACAGTCCAGGAAAGGAACTCCAGGATAGAGAAGAACATGGTCCAAGGCATGGAGATATTAAAGAGCATGCTATATTGGGGGATTAGTGAGAAATCCAGTCTGGTCCTAGAAGGGTATGCAGTGTGGAGTGCTAAGAGCTGGAAAGGGGTTTCGTCTTTGGAATTTGCATCCAGTGCTGAGTTTGTCCTGAAGGCAACTGAGAACCATGAAATATTTTCAAGCAGGAGAGTGAGTCATGCTGTAGGAATATTTGTCTGGCAGTGTGGAATGAATTGTTGAGGTAGTGACTGGAGGCAAGAAAGACCAATTGGAGAGTGGCTATGAGACTGAAGGAGACCTGTCAGGACCTGAAACACCGTGATAGCAGTGGAGACGGACAAGAGAGAAAATATTTGAAAGCTAATGATGAAAAATCAGAAAGACTTAAAAAGTCACTTATGGTGCTAAGATTTCTAAGTTGGGAGAACAGGTAGATCCTGATACCAGTTTTAACATTTATAGTAAAACTGAGCAAATTTGGCATGCAGTGTCCATGAACATGCACCAGTGGGATCTCCTGCTGCAGGGGCATGAGGACTGAAGGTTCACATTCTCTGAATCCACCACTGTTTTAGCACCCAGACTGTGCCTCCCCAGCTGCTCTTAGCCAATGATTGATGTGCTACATGCACTAAGACAGGTCCTTTCCTGCAAAATGGGGCCCTCCTCTGAGAAACACTTTTTTTTTTTTATCTTTTTTTGTGCCTTCTCCCCAGCCCCAGGCAAATGGAGGTCCCAGGCCAGGAATTATATCCGAGCCACAGTTGTGACCTATGCTGCAATTGTGGCAACACCAGACACTTAACCCACTGTACTGGGCTATCAAACCTGTGTCGTGTCCCAGCACTATAGAGAGCCATTGATCCTGTTGCACCACAACAGGAGCTCCTGAGAGGCAAATTTGACACAAGGACTTCTTGCTGAACTTTCTTAGAACTGTGCTGCAGTGTAAGGCTCTACCTCTCCAATCCTCCTTCCTTCCCTCTCTACTTTGCCAAGCTCAGACCCACATGGGTCTGAGAGCTCTCTCAGGCTCTTCCAGCTCTCTCTCATTTTTTCCTCACAGGTTGCTATAGACTTAATGTTTATCCTGCCCCTCCTCCCCCACATCCATATGTTGCAATCTGGAAACCCCCAATATGATAGTATTAGGAGTCAGGACCTTTGTGGGTACCTGAATCACACAGACTCCATTTTGTCAACTCCATCTTTGACCCACAGTCCTACCCACTCCCTTCTCTGTACAACTGAACTTTGGCCGGCTCACAAGGAATGAGCCCAAGCCAAAACGGTTCACCATCAACTTTTACCCTCGCCTTCATCTGATAGGAAAACTGGAAGAGTAGCTTTTTCTGATACGAATGGTTAATGGTCATGAGCCCCCAGTCCCCCCCCCCCCGAGTCTGGGGAGAGGGGGAGATCCCCTGTGAAACATGCTTCTCACTTGGTATTCAAATACTAGTTTTAGTTTTGGCCTCTCTAAACCCCCCTGGCCACCTTTTGGTGGTGTGGAGTGCAGCTGTAAATGCCTCTGGATCTTCTGCCTGCCTCTACCTGATCCTTCCTGCCTGGGTGTAAGTTACCCACAACATCATAATTGCACTATATGGAGCTGCACACCTAGCTTTTCAGTCTCAAAGGGCCTTCTCAGTTAGAGGATAGTAGTCAATATCTTCCTTCCAAACGGGTGATTAGAGTATGAGGGTAAAGCCTTCAGGATGGGATTAGTGCTCTCAAAAGAGAAAAACTCAGAGACCTCCCTCAACCCTTCCTCCATGTGACAAGACAGTGAAAACATAGCCATCTGCAATCCAAAAGAGGCTTCTTACCAGAATTCAACCATGCTGACAACCTGATCTCGGATTCTAGCCTACAGAACTATAATAAACCTCTGTTGCTTGTAAGCTAACCAGTCTTTGGTGTTCTGTCACAGTAGTTCACACAGACTAAGACAGAAACTTGTACTGAGAAGAATGGGTGCTGCTGTAGCAGATACCTGAAAATGTGGAAACACCTTTGAGATGTGCGGAGTCTGGAAGAGCTCTGAAGTGTGTGCTAGAAAAAGCATCCTTTCCATGAGCAGGCTGGTAAGGGCAATGGTGCTGAGAGCTCACAAAAGAGAGGAACTGCAGGGTAAGCCTCTGTCTTCTTAGAGGTTACCTAACTAGCCATGGTCAGAGTGTTGGGAGAAAGATGGACAGTCAATGCCATCCTAATGAGGTCACAGGCAGAAATAAGGAACACATTACTGGACAGGAGAGGAAATCCTTATTATAAAGTGGAAAAGAATTTAGCTGAGTTGTGGAAGATAGAATTGTGATCGATGAAGTCGTATAGTTAGCTGAAGTGATTTCTAAGCAAAGTGTTGAAGGCATAGCTTGGCTCCCCCTGACTGCTCCTAGTAAGCTGTAAGAAAGGAAAAATTACTTAAAAACAGAATTGTTAAGGAAAAACATACTAGAAATAAAAGATTTGAAAAACTCTCAGCTGATGGATATTGCAAAAAATGAGAGCATGCGAGGAAGAGAAGACTCGGGTGTGGCAAGGAGGCTAGTTGATAAGGATTTTAGTCTGAGTGTGAATTGTGGACCTAGTCTGCTCTCTAAGCAGAAGCCAGGCACTACTCCCCAAGCCAGTGGAAGAGTGACCCCAAAACAATTCAGAAAGCACCAGAGCTGCTGGTCCACCACTAGCCCAAAGTGCAAGGGAGTAGAGAGTCAGGGTGTAGGAAAGAGCAAATGGTGTAAAAGTCAAAAGATTGGCACCATTGGGCCTGGTACAGCACAGGCCACTTTGGCTGCCCCTCTGGAGGATGCAGACAGCAAATTATGGCAGCCTCCATGTGGGCCTAAGGGATATGGCTGCCTCCACCTGGATTTCAAAGGATGAGACTATCTACCAGAGCCTCGGGTACAGGACCTCGTCCCAAGAGATCCCCAGAGTCCAGGCAGAAAACTGTTGCAGGGCTGTCCCACTGAGCCCTGGGGTGACATTGCCTCCACAGCAGTCCTAGAGGGCAGAGCACTGAGCCAAAGAGAATTTTTCAGAGATTTTAGGATCTCATAAAGTTTGGACTTGCTTGAAATCAGTTACCTCTTTCTTTTTCCTATTTCTCCCTCTTGGAATGGAAATGTCTATCCTATGCCTATGCCACCTTTGTATTTTGGAAGCACACAACTTGCTTGGTTTCACAGATTCACACCTGGAGAGAAGTGGCCTCAGGAAGAGGTGTACCTTGAGTCTCACCCTATCTCTGATGTAGATGATACTTAGACAAGAATTTAAACTTTATACTTTAGTTGATGCTGGACCAAGTTAAGACTTTTGGATCTGTTGAGATGGAATGAATGTATTTTGCCTGGACATGAAGTGGGTGTGGGGGGCAGCAGTGGAATATTATAGCTTAAACAGTTGTATACCTCCAGAATTCATAGGTAGAAATCTTAACCCTCAATATGATGGTATTAGGAGATGGGGGGGGGGGCTTTGAAAGGTGATTAGGTCGTAGGGCAAGGCTCTCACAAATGGGATCAGAGCCCTATGCAAGAGAACCCAAAGTGTTTCCTTTGCCCCTGCAGCCATTTGAGGACAGTGAGAAGTCAGTAATCTATAAGCCAGGATGTGAGCCCTCACCAGACAGCAAATCTATCAGCACCATGAGCTTGGACTTACCAGCCTGCAGAACTGTGAGAAATAAATGTCTGCTGTTTATAAGCCACCTAGTCTATGGCACTCTGTTATAGTAACTTGAAAGGACTAGAACACAGTTATTTTCTCCAAAAAACTTCCAGCAATCAAATCCCATCTTGGTATCTGCTTCTCAGAAGATCCAAAAATGATGGAAAAGCATTAGAAATAATGCTCCTTATTCCTTTGGCCCAGTTTCATTTTTTTCCTTTGAAATTCAACATTCATTCAACAAACATTTTTGAGCAATTATATATACAATGATCCAAAGAATAACTGAAATCAAAAACCACAAAGAATTCTTTGGTTATAATTGTTTTCCAAGGTTCTGTGGTTTTGTATTTCATGACTTGGCTTTGTCTCACTATACTTTTTATATTGTAGAAGAATATTGGTTTTCATGTGAAAATAAACATTATACAATACTTGAGAAGGAAAACAAAGTTAAAACTTTTAGGTTGTTCCAAATATTTACACATATTTATTGACAAACATAGAAAAAAGACCAAAAAAAAAAAATCCAAAAACATGAATGTTGATTTCTGAGAGGTAAAAATTATGAATTATGGGTTAGAATTATGGGCTATTTTCCATATTTACTCCCTTCATCACATTTTTTAATTATCCAAAATTTCTGCAGGAGTTCCTATTGTGGCTCAGCAGTAATGAACCTGACTAGTATCCATGGGAACACAGGTTTGATCCCTGGCCTCGCTCAGTGATTTAAGGACCTGGTGTTGCCATGAGCTGTGGTGTAGGTGGTAAACGTGGCTTGGACCTGGCGTCGCTGTGGCCTTGGTGTAGGCCAGCAGCTACAGCTCCAATTTGACCCCTAGCCTGGGAACTTTCATATGCCACGGATGTGACCCCAAAAAGAAAAAAAAAATCTTTAATAAATGTTCTGATAATGAGCAAGATTTCTATTTTTTGAGGTTAACCACAGAAACAGCTAAACTCTTTGAGGCAGATAAGAAAAGGTTATTTTCTAGTTTCAGAGACCTTGGTTAGACTCTTTTAGTGTGTTGCTATGGGAATTAACATAAAAATAAGAATTTCTTTTTTTTTTTTAATCTAGAAAGATCCATATACAATGCTGAATCTCCTAGATTATCTGAATCATCCCCCTGCAGTTCAATGTCAATGTTCTCATAAGTCTTATTGTTAAAACCAGGTTTGAGAGTTCACCCCCACAAAATATGCTATAAACTATGAGAAACTACTCTCTTAAATATAAGAAAAAATACACCCCCAATGCTCAGTAACACTGAAAAGATATTTAAATTCCATACAACTCTCAAAAAAAAATTTAGGAGCAGTGATGTCTACTTGTGAAATGCACTTCAGTTCCCTTTCAACTACACCCTCACTTTTTTTTTTTTTCTTCTTGGTCTTTTTCATAGAAACTCATCTTTGTACCCAGGCTCCTTTTTTTTTTTTTTGCCCACAGCAAGAAAGTCAGATGTGGCACAAGCTTGTACCTATAAGATAAAAAGAAAGGGCATTACACTTTCGTCCTTGGGATATTTCATTTTGCTTGCTTCATTATGTCTACAGCAAGCTAGTTTTTCAACATTTGTGCCATTCAATTTCTCAACCAGAATCCAGTCAAGAGTAAAATATAAACTTATAACTCTTGCCAACCACTGAACAACTACTCAAACAGAGCTCTGGATTAAAAGGCCTGCTAGATATGGAAAAATGAAGGTTACCATTCAAGAACTTTGGCACAAAGACAGCATCAAAGTGTAAGAAAAAATGGCATTATTGGAAAAATGGAATTGTTTTCCTTCTTTAAGAAGACAAATTTCATTGTTTAAAAGACTACACAGTACTCGGTCTGAAATACAGAGCTCTGGGCCAAAATCTCCAGCTTTAATCTCTTGTTGTAATAGGCTGAGCCAAGATTGGTGTGTCCAGGTAGCTCTCAGGGAATGGTGAGAGCCATTCAATGTTATGAAAAAATTTGGAAAATACATTCTATTTTGGAGGAACCAAGCCATTTTTTTTATGCCTTGCTATGAATTGGACTAGTGTCCCCAATCTCAAATTAGTATATATATTTTTTAAAGTAAATGCTTTAATTATCCAAAACCAATAGGACTTGAAATGTAAGCAATCTCATTTCACAATACAGAGCAACAATGGCAACAATAAAGCAGGTCATTATTATGAGATCCTACATTAATTACTCACATGTAATGTAACAACCATTGGACTGAGAATTAAAGAAAGCCAAATTCTAATCTTCAATCCACCTTCTTCTAACTCTACTAATTAGAGCAAACTAAATGAACTTTGTCAGTTTCCCCATCTGAAAAATAGGTTTAATAACACTTCCTCTGTCAACCTCAAGGAATCATTTGAGATTTGAATAAGAAAATGGGATAAAAGTGATTTGAACATCGTGAAGCATTACTTAAAACAAAAATGATTATTACTTCCAGCTAGAGTAAATCATTAATGTATAGTACATGGTAAAAGTGGCAATGTGAATTTCTACCCCAGATAGCAATGTCAGATAGAATGCTCTCCCTCCCTCTCTCTCTCTCTCTCTCACACACACACACAATCCTTTATTGAAGCCAGCTAAGAAGAGCAACATGACAGATAAAAGAATAATATTTAAGAGCAAGTTAAAGATCTTCTTTAAGTCATTAAAGAAAAAAACCTGTTTTATGTTCTTAATATTTAATATGATTTCAGTAGATAAAATATTCCTTTCTTCTTAAATATGCATATATGAAAAAATTATAAAATTAGAACTCTACCTTATACCATTCACCAAAATAAAATCTCCATGACAAAAAAGAATGAAATTTTTGAAAAACCAGCCAGAAAAAAATAGGCGACTATTCTCTTATATGAGGAGGAAAATTTTCTAAGCATAAAAGCAAAGTAAAAATCATGAGATAAATCATTAGTAAAATTTAATAACAGGAGATCCCATCGTGGCTCAGTGGAAATGAATCTGACTAGCATCCATGAGAACGCAGGTTCTATCCCTGGCCTCGCTCAGTGGGTTAAGGATCCTGCATTGCCATGAGCTGTGGTATAGGTTGCAGACGTGGCTTGGATCTGGTGTTGCTGCTGCTATGGTGTAGGCCAGCAGCTCTAGCTCCGACTCAACCCCTAGTCGAACTTCCATATGCCACTGGTGCGGCCCTATAATAAATAAATAAATAAAATGTAATAACAAAAATTAAAACTTTGTGCATATCAGAACAAGATCACTAAAAAAATAAAAGGCAGATGACAAACTGGAGAAATATCTATAACATGTTAGCAAAGGATTGGTACTGATCTTTAACCCACTGAGCAAGGCTGGGAATCGAACCTGCATCCTCATAGAAACTATATCGGGTTCTTAACCCACTGAGCCACAATAAGAATTGGGATTGGTATTCTTAACACATAAATAACTCAAAGTAAACTAATATAAAATAAATATTACAATAAAAATTGATATACAGTTCAAAAAAGAATATAGTTAATAAACATAGCTTTAAAAAGTCAATTTTCAGATTAACAAAAATGGTAAGTTAAAACAAAACAGTTATTTTTCTCATATAAACTTGATGAAGGTTTCAGCAAGACCAGCACAACCATAAATGGCTGATGGGACCTTAATTTGTGACAGCATTTCTGAAAGGTCATTTAGCCATATAAATTATTTTACTTGTTAAAATAAATTTGCTGAGTACCAATAAAATTCAGATACTCTGCTGCAGAATAGAGACAGAACAAGACATGCAAATTTCCCCTTATGATCTGGTAGAGAAAATCAGCATTAAATTGATTTACAAATAGCTATAGTGATAGTGTGAGATGACTGGAAGAAGTAATCAGACTTGAGATCTGTTTTGGATATAGAAGTCATAGACCTTGACATGAGATGTGAGGTACTGCTATCAAGAACAGGTTTCTAGCATGAGCAAGTGAACTTCTTCCCAACTGGATGGATGGTAGCTCTTCCTCTGGTAAGGGCAAACCCCAAGGAGGAACAGGCTGAGAAGTGGAAAAGGAGATAAGGTGTGAGGATGTTAGGTGGGACATGCCTGAGAGACATCCAAAAATGTAAGGAAACAGGTCAGAAAAACAGGTCTTCATGGAAAATATGTTAGTGAATTATCAACATAAAGTTTATATTTAAAGCCATGGGAGTAGAAAAGACAGGATAAGAAAAAAAAACCAAACAAACAAACCAAAAAAAAAAAAAAAACAACAACAAAAAAAACCCAGGGAGGAAAAGGGACATTGCTATTGAATTGCTGAGTTGTGGAGGAAAAGAGTTTTGTGAGTGCTGTACTTCTGAGAAGTCAGGTAAACACAAGACTGAAAAGTATTTGGGGGATTTTGCAATCTGAAGATCATTGGTATTTTAATGAAAGGGTTTAAATCACTCTATTTCCAGGCATTTATTCTAGGGAAGTAATTAGAGGAACACAGAAAACGTTAGATAAAAATATGTCACAGAACTGCTTATAATAGGAAAATAGCAAAAACAATCTAAATGATTGAAAGCAATTATTAATTTTTTTTCTATAAATAGAATGCTATTTAGCCATTCAAAGTGTTTTCGAAGAATGCATAAGTGTATAAGAAAATGTTAAGGGTAAAATATTAATTTTTTAAAAAGCAGAATAAAAAATAACATTTCAAATTTTGTAAAAAAAATCACAAATATAGAATATCACATAAAATATATTTAAAGACTATCTAATTCATCTCTGTCAAAGTTATGGATGATTTCTATTATGTTTTTTAAAGTTTCAATATTTCTACTATGACTGTGTATTACTTTAATAGAGAAGAAACTACAAATTATACACATATTTTAATAATAAATTGCCTATGCAGCTTTGAGCACTCTAGAGTTTTTAGTGACATTAAAATCATTTTTCACAATTCAAATGTGTTTCAATTGATTTGTCTGACCAATCCAAGATGTTTTTACTTTATAATAAAGTGGAAAATATTGATCCAAACTTTTTTTCACATGTCAAAAATCCAGAAATAGCAAAATTAAAGCTACCAAATCAATAAATAGTATTTAGTAAGAGTTTATTGTATATATAAGAACCGTTTGCAAACTGGCAGCTTTGCAGTTCCAAGGTTGACAAGAAGCTTGGGAGCATGAAGTTACAGGACAGTTTATAAAGTGAAAATGAGAAAGTTGTTAACCTTTACAATGATTGGTTATTACAGTGAGGGTTTTTAGACAGCAGGAAATTGGTTAAAAGTGATTATCTCATACCATTTTAAGGAAGATGACTTACTGCTTTTATGATTGTCAGAGGCACTTACAAGAAATAACTTAAGCTAAATTTCACTTGTGCTCATAAAAACAAGCTGGATTTATTTTTGCTTACATGGCTTAAATGGTTTTGTCTCCTCAGAGGATTCTCAAGTCTGGTCTTCCTTTTGTATTTAGCACATAAAATAAATTGAGGTTGTAGGGAAGAGTTGGAAGAGAATGAATGACTCATGGGATAATCAAGGAAGGATACTAGAAAAGAAATGATCCCCAAGGTTTATTACCAAACCCTAAGCTCAGCCCCTTGCATGAAGAGTTGCAGAGACATGGTAAAGTCTCACTTCTAAACCTAGGACCCCTGTGTCTCTATTTCTTTAGCTGATTCTGCTGCAGACACTGCTAAATGGATGAAAAAGAAACCCCAAATTCCCTCCTAAAAGTTAAATTTCTATATCACTTTTTTTTTAAAGTGATATAAATAAAACTAAAAAAACAACCACCAAAAGAAAAGGACAATAATTGATCTATACTCTTGGTTTCAAAACTCAATGTTCAAACCTATCGCCCATCAAAATGATATCTGGGGAAGAAGCTTAGAGATCTAGATAATAGCTTCCAGCTAAAAAACAAAAGAGCAATAGAGTAGGTTTTGAATGGTTCATTGAGTTTCTGGCCTAGAGCAAGTCACTCTCTGCTTAAAAGAAAGAAATAATAGTGTGCCTTTCAAAATGTTACTATGCTTTCAAAAATCAAAATTGAGAGTTTGTAATAAAAGACATCACTTACTTGCAAAAAAAGCAAAAAAATGTATAGTAAAATAGTTACAGAAAATAAAAATCTTCACTGCATTACCCCCACGCCACACATACACACACATACCCCTCGGAGAGATGCCAGTTGTTTCATTCCAGGACTGACGAAACATTGCAAACTTGGTGACAAAAGTCACTGAGGTAGACAGAAATTTTGAGACGAAGAAATCCAATATTTTTTGTTTCTGAAATTAAGAAGTGTTTACCTATGCCATACTTTTTCTTTTTCTTTTTTTTTTTTTTTTTTTTTTTTTAAGGGCTACACCCTCAGTATATGGAGGTTCCAGGCTAGCGGTTGAATCGGAGCTGTGGCCGCTGGCCTACGCCAGAGCCACAGCAATGCAGGATCTGATCTGCATCTGCAACCTACACCACAGCTCATGGCAATGCCAGATCCTTAACCCGCTGAGCTAGGCCGGGGATCGAACCCGCCACCTCATGGTTCCTAGTCGGATTTGTTTCTACCACACTACGACAGGAACTCCTATCCCATACTTTTCCCATATGCACTTTTCTTTCTTCCATTCAGTTATACACCCTCAAAACTTCTCCAGCACTACTTACTACAATCAAAACATCTTCCTTCAATTTCAATCCACCTTAAACTAAGGTTATCCTTTTTTTTTTTTTTAAGATCTATTTTACTTGCTTCAAAAGAAATTCTCCATTGAAACAAAGAACTTAAAATAATTCACAGTGATAAGTTCATCTTTAATAACGTTAATCATAAAGACTAATAAGTAAAATCAGCTTTTTAATGAAAAGCATCCACATCCATTAGCACAACTAGGTATCTTGCTTGGTAATCTTACTGCCTCCCTTATTAAAAACCTGTCATTTTAATTATTCTTGACTTTTTGCCTCATTTTTTTTTAATGATTTTCCTTTTTTTTTTTTCTTTTGGCCAAGCCCAAAGCATGCGGAAGTTCCAAGGCCACGGATCAAATCCCCCCTGACCTGAGTCACTGCTATGGCAACCCTGGATCCTTAACCCACTGAAGCCACCAAGGAACTCCATCTGCCTCAATTCTTAAGAGAGATTAAAACTCAACCTTTCATTTTGACAGATTTTAATTTTACCAACTTTCAACTTTTAGAGTTTTGAAAGTTTTCATTAAAGTAGACTATTAGCAGAGCTTTGTTAAAATAATTTACTCACTGGAGTTCCTGCTGTGGCACAGCAGAAATGAATCCAACTAGGAACCATGAGGTTGAGGGTTTGATCCCTGGTCTTGCTCAGTGGGTTAAGGATCTGGCATTGCCTTGACTGTGGTGGAGATTGAAGACACGGCTCGGATCCGCATTGCTGTGGCTGTGGCATAGGCTGGCAGCTGTAGCTCCAGTTAGACCCCTAGCCTGGGAACCTCCATATGCTGCAGATGCAGCCCTAAAAAGCAATAATAATAATAATAATTTACTCATCATCTCCTTTTATTACTATGGGCTCAGTTTCCAAAAGGCCTCTAAACTTTATCTTCAAAATATGATAAGCTTCTCAGTAGACAAAATTGCTTACTTTCTGCATAATGACTAATTTCAACCATAGTAATACAAGAACTTATCTGTGATTTTAGACCTAGCCAGCTTATTAATCCAAAATAATTGTTTCTTATTATTTAAGAGCTGTTAGATATTTAAAACTTGAGTTTGGTGTCAAAGTGGCAGAATATTTAACTTATTCATCCACTTTATTTGCTCCCTAAATCTAGACTAAGCCCATGCACTAACTAGACCATGATTTCCAAATGCAAATGCCTACCAGGGTCAAGAAAGTTGAGAATATATGATAAATAAATAAATAAATGTATAAATTATCATTGTAATTATATTATCAGAAAGGAAAAACTTTAACAATAGCAGTTATCATACTGTCTTAATTTATAAAATCAGGAAAAAAATTAAATCTAAAACTAGGAAATAAAACACAAAACAGCTAGGTTTTGATGATGGAGATGAGGGAGAGAGCTCTGGTTAAGAAAACTGCAATGAATTGTAGCATGAGAAAGCCCAGATGTAGATGAAACAATGGTCAGCGATTTTTTTTAAGCAAATGATCTTGAGAGCCTTTGAAAATCTAAAGGCTCTTCAAGAGTCTCAAGGGATAGAGATAAGGCTGCAAAAGTTTCATCAATTCTAAAAGCTGGTAGAGGCCAGCTCTGATTTAAACACTTATTTCTATTGGCAACTTAGTGTAATGAGCCCCAAATCAATCAATGAACTAAGTACAGTATAGGGGGAAAGGTGCTATTTTTTTTATTATTCATTATGTAAAAATTAAACATTATGCAAAGCATTCAAACATTTAAGAATCATATTACCACCAAGTCTTGGCAACCAAGACACAACAAGGAATCAAAGCAAAAAAACGAACTGTAATAATACAGCAGCTGGTGTTTTTCTGCAAACCAATTTGTTTATAGGTATTAGGTAACAAACTAGAAAGCTCTCACAGGATTCAAAAGCGGGTCAAATACTGAGATAAGTGCACTGCCATGTTCTAAAGTACATAACCCAAGTACCATAAGGCCAAAACATGCCCTCCCCCTGACACACACTTAAATCACTTCTTTTCTGTCCACTCTCATTCTTTTGTTTCTTCTGATAAAGCACAATATTCTCATACTCCTTCATTATGGCACTTACCCTAAGCTGACTTGCACTATGGTTAATTGTCTTTTGAACACTAGAGGACAGGAAAAGGTTATGTTATCATCACTAACATATCCAGCAGGGTCCCTGGTAGAAAATAGCAGCTCTGACTCAACTCTGCCTTGAATCAGATGGATGGTGGTGTTTCCCTAATGCTTGCTGGTAGTTCTGGGTTTTTTTTTTTTCCAGCTATTCTCTAGCAAACATCTGCCCTACCTTCATATCTGGCTCTGCTGCCAGCCTTATCAAGAACAGTCTCACTTCTCCCGTCAGAATCTGTCATCCAGAAATGGTTCAAAAAGTTTGTTTCTCATAATACCCTTAAGCTGGCTCCAACTTTGTGTCTTGATATTGAAAATGGTTTTTTTAACAACTAGCTTTTCCTTCACATTTTACAAATTATTCCTGATACAAAATTATCCCAATTTCTTATAAAACCACAAAATGACGAAAACTGGCCTAATATAGTCAATAACCTTCCTAAGGCTCTATAATGATAAAGACTTGAATGCTGTTAAATTTATCTCCAAATTTTCTATTATTGCAAATTCCTACCTCTTCAGAACTACTGTTTAACTCTCTCCTAGGACATAATTTGGTCCTTAACAGGTATTGACTCTTCTTTCTGGCAGTTCCGACATCTTCATCCTTACAGCAAGAGACAAGTTTTAATTTCTCTGCTAAAACAGCTGCCAAGAGAAATGGCACTGCTGAAAAGTGAATTCGATTCAATTCTCCTTTGGGCTGGTGAATCCATGTGCTCAAGAGGGCATCCTAAAAGTCTATCAGGTATTGCAGGAGAACAAGACCCTGTTTTGCTTGAGCAGGCCCTTTACAAAAGAAGATCAGTACTGCTCAAACCTTGGTGCATCTATGAATTACTTGGGGATCTGGTTAAATGCCCATTCTGGGTCTTGCATTTCTAAATCCCTCCCAGATGATGTTGTTACAACTGGTCCACTGAGACCACACTACAAGCACCAAAGATCCACACAAGGTGCCTTTTGAACTCTTCCTTTGATGCTTTTTCAGTTTTCCTTTTTTCCAAAGCACCACCCAATTGCTACTCCTACCCTTGGCCACACTGCAATAACCTCCTCAGGCTGGCCTCTCATATGCTGGTCCACATTAGCCCTTCATTACTCTTTTTTTTTCTTTTTCTTTTTCTGTCTTTTTAGGGCCGTACCCATGGCATATGGAGGTTCCCAGGCCAGGGGTCGAATCAGAGCTGTAGCTGCCAGCCTATGCCACAGCCACAGCAAGGCCAGACCTTAGCCGTGTCTGTGACCTACACCACAGCTCACAGCAACACCAGATCCTCGACCCACTGAGAAAGGCCAGGGATTAAACCCATGGATACTGGCTGGGTTCCTTAACCACTGAGCCACGACAGGAAGAGCCCGTCATTACTCTTTGTATAGTTCCTAAGAGACCTGCCCTAAGCAGGCTGCAACACTTCAAGAGAAAGCTAGTCAACTGACTCACATGAAATATTAATAGATGCTTTTTGAACTATGCTTTATTTTATGAATGTCTACTGGATCTAAGGTCAGTAGGAGGAAGATTCTAAAGCAAGGGTGAGGACAATCCCAAGCCATTGAAGCTACCTAAATTCACCTGCATCAGCTGATTCACTTCTGCCCTTGAATGTTATCATTATACTAGAAATTTCCATTATTTGGCATCTCTTAAGTTCACTTGCCTAGAGAGACTCTGATTCTCCTTATTTTCTCCTAACCCCCAGGTTGAGATGCTGTGACAGCTTACTCAGGAGCTGAGACTGTTAAAAATGGTGAAGTGCTCCTAAAATCATATCAGACTTGGCAATATTACAGGGATGAATCAGACACAGAAGTATGTTCAACTTTCAGCTAAAATGAGAATGTCTTTATCTAAATTCCATTAAACCTGGCACCTTTCAGAGAGTTCTCCAACAGGAACAAAACTCAAACACTATGTCTGCAAGCCTGCCAAGTTCCCCTTATCTGAATAACCTTCAATTTAGGACTGGCCTATATCATTGACTTTAGAAAATTACCTGTCATTCCATTTTTGCTTCTTGTGTAATTTAGGTTTTGCTATAGTCAAGTTCAAGTATCATTTACAACATAACATTAGGATTCCTTTATGGTCATTATTTTAACTTCCATAAGCATACATGTGGGTGAGATAGAGAAAAATTTTTTAAATATTGCATGATCAACTGCTCCTGTGCCAACATGGGAGAATCACCAGCCTCCAATTTGAGATGTATTTGCCCCTGAGAAATGTTTTTTAAGCAGAGTTGAAGGTTGGGTCCTCTGTAAACTGGATGAATGTGCCTTGTCTCTTTCATAGATTAGTCATCAATAGAAACAGAAAGGAGAGGTCGAGTCAACAAGAGGTGAACCATATCCTTAGGTGATGCAAAATAAGAGAATTACAAGAATGGGAACCAGAAAAAGAAAGATATTTGTCTAGGATCTCCTTCTTAACCCACTAGCAGAAGTTTGATTACAGCTCTTATACTTGCTTCTTTAAACAAAGATTATCCTAATTACCCTAATGATTTTTTGAACAATTACTTAGAAAAGCAGTGCCTCACTTTCCCAATTAGGCAAACAAAACAAGGATCTGATTTTACAGTATCGACAGAATGAACTCAGCCACAGCCGGGAGTCAGCAGAGCAGAGTATTGGCAGGCACAAACACAGAGCCTCTTCTCCTGAACTCCTAAAGGCACAGGAAGTGTTTATTGGCATTTCCGATTTGGGAATTCACCATCTTCTTCCCCTTGAGTATAAAAAAAAGTTGACACAAAAATTTATTTCAAAGTGCATACACTGGGCAAGGTAGAGTAACCCTGAATATGTCTAAAGCTGAACAGACTTAAAAGCTGTTATACTCAATCTCCACCCCCCCATCTATGTGTCTTTGATTTATCAAGAAAACTCCCAGCTAACTTCTACACTCTGGCTTGGAAGGAACAAGCAGGAACTCATTAATTATGAAGCACACAAAGCAAGCATGTGCTGGGAAGTTATGTAAATCCAATTAATTCTTAAATTCCAGACTCAGACGTAGAATCCTGGGATGGCCTCTTAGTTTCCCACCAGCAGCCTTGGTAGCGTATGGAACAAAGGAACAATGGAGCTAACGCAGGTTGTAAATCTACTGTGATGGACTGATTCCTCAGTGACATTGGAGGCTGGAGAGAGGGCTCTGTGGCAGAGGGCCCTGGAAGCCAGCAGCCTTGGTGATTGCCGAGCAGCTGGGAAACGTTATCCCAGAGTCAGGAGCAGCCTCTACCAAGCATGAGATGTCTGCAGGTGCTCTCCATCATCCTTAGTAAATGCCAGTGAGTTGTCTGTCATGTTCAGGATCTGGTCAGACAGAAAGAAAAATGTGTACAGCAAGGTCCTTTCCCTGTTATGCCCTTGTTTACTTTATCTATAAACACCACTCAACCCCGTGGCCCCCAGGAAATGCTCAGTGAGCATCTGTTGAAAAGGCACATAACCCAGAAACCGAGAATGGGAGCATTTCAATAGATTAAAGGACAGAAGCCAACAGATCCACTTATGAATTAAAAAAAAAAAAATTGGAAGAAAGAATTGTAGACAGAGGTTGTCTAAGTGAGTTTGAAAACTAATCAAGCTACTGTCAGTATTATCTGGATTTTAAAGATCTGACATTTTCAGAAACTGCCTTCTCTTAATTATATAATGCCTAAAGTTCTCCTTTCTGAAAATTACCAATTTCTGAAATAAAAATGTTCTTTATGCAGTATATGATAAAAAAGTGTCTTATTCCTCTGTTCTTGCACTAACATGAAATCTATTTGCAAGACTTCTGTTTGAAAACATACTTGAATCTTTACAAATATTACCAAAAATTGTATTACTTTATATTGCTTTATCAGAAAGTTGGCCTAGGCTAAAACAGAAGTGTTCTATACTTCTCACTCAGCAAAGGCCATTACATACCCAAGGCAAGCAATTATTTGCCAGACTAAACTATTAAACTGTTTCATGACTCAGAACCAATTGTCAACAGTATAATGCAAATATTTTAGAAAGCTAGATTACATAGGACTAGCTCACAATGAAAAGTTCAAAGTATATTTACTTAATAAATATAATAAATATGTATGTTGATCAATAAAATATTAGATGTAGATTAGGTTTTTTTAAGTATTTCCATTGCAAAACAGAAAAAAATAACTGTTGCTATTATATTTTCTTGTTCAGTGTCCTCTCTCTGTTAGTAAAGTAGAACATTAGGCAAGCATAATAAGAAATCTTATCCTAGAACAAGGAAAGCCAAGAGTCAACAAACTTTTTCTGTTAGAAGTCAGATAGCAAATGTTTTAGGCTTTACAGGCTACATGGCCTCTGTCACAGCTACCTAACTCTGCAGCTATAGCATAAAAGTAGCCATAGGCAATACACAGAAGAATGAACATACCAGTGAGCCAATAAAACTTTATTAACTAAAACAAGTGACAGACCAAATTTGACCCACAGACCAGTTTACCAATGCCTGAGTAAAGCCAAACCCCACTATAAAAATCAGGTTCAACAATGTTGGATAATTTTACCTAATAATTTCAGTACTTGGCATTTATTCCAACTGCATTTTCTAATTATACTAAACTCATATTTTCACAAATATGTAGGAAATGAAAATTTCTGATTAAGTATATAATCAGGTTAACAGTTTTTCAATAAATATTCATTAAACTAGAATGTGTCACATAATATTTGCTACTAGATTATATAGAAAATTGCAGGTAAGGCAAATAATATTCTGCTAAATCATGATAATCAAAGTACCTTTCAGGATCCTAAAATGGTTCTGAAATGTAACTATAAAAAAACTTCATTATATAATATTGTTAAAATCTAATTTCAAAAAGGCAAATCATGACTCAAGCAAATATAAGCATTTTAAAGGTTTTATTTAACTCATTATTTAATGAGAGAACAGGTAAGATGCCAAAACTGGTTCAAAGAACATTTGAAAAGGTTTACATAGGTAATTTAACAAGAAAACATTAGGAGAAGATTACTGGGTTAGATTTAAAACTGGTTAATTGACCAACAGCTGAGATTATCTGTTCCACTGACCAGAAATTATTTGCATTTGACCTGACATAAATCTACAAGTTAAACTTTGTCCCACAGAGTTGTAAATGGCCCAGTTAATAGAAGCCCAGCACTACACTGAAATAATACTCACTAATCTCTTTTACTTATTTCCAAGTTCCAAATGATTTTTCTGAACAATGGTGGAAATTAGTCTATGTCTGCTCTGCATGTATGAAACATACTGAAATGTATTATATAAACCCTATATATTAGCTTGTTGTCTTATTTTTTTGTTTGTTTTCCCATAAAAGCAGAGGATAGAATTGAGAAATTAGAGCAAAAATAAACCCATGGGACCTAATCAAACTGAAAAGCTTTTGCACAGCAAAGGAAACCAAAAAGAAAACGAAAACACAGCTTTCAGAATGGGAGAAAATAGTTTCAAATGATGCAACTGACAAGGGCTTAATCTCTAGAATATATAAACAACTTATACAACCCAACAGCAAAAAAACCAATCAATCAATGGAAAAATGGGCAAAAGACCTGAATAGACATTTCTCCAAAGAAGATATACAGATGGCCAGCAAACACATGAAAAAATGCTCAACATCGCTGATTATAAGAGAAATGCAAATCAAAACTACCATGAGATATCACCTCATGCCAGTCAGAATGGCCATCATTAATAAGTCCACAAATAACAAGTGCTGGAGGGGCTGTGGAGAAAAGGGAACCCTCCTGCACTGTTGGTGGGAATGTAAACTGGTACAGCCATTATGGAGAACAGTTTGGAGATACCTTAGAAATCTATACATAGAACTTCCATATGACCCTGCAATCCCACTCTTGGGCATCTATCCAGACAAAACTCTACTTAAAAGAGACACATGCACCCGCATGTTCATTGCAGCACTATTCACAATAGCCAGGACATGAAAACAACCCAAATGTCCATCAACAGATGATTGGATTCGGAAGATGTGGTATATATACACAATGGAATACTACTCAGCCATAAAAAAGAATGACATAATGCCATTTGCAGCAACATGGATGGAACTAGAGAATCTCATCCTGAGTGAAATGAGCCAGAAAGACAAAGACAAATACCATATGATATCACTTATAACTGGAATCTAATATCCAGCACAAATGAACATCTCCTCAGAAAAGAAAATCATGGACTTGGAGAAAAGACTTGTGGCTGCCTGATGGGAGAGGGAGGGAGGGAGTGGGAGGGATCAGGAGCTTGGGCTTATCAGACACAACCTAGAATAGATTTACAAAGAGATCCTGCTGAGTAGCATTGAGAACTTTGTCTAGATACTCATGTTGCAACAGAACAAAGGGTGGGGGAAAAAATGTAATTGTAATGTATACATGTAAGGATAACTTGATCCCCTTGCTGTACAGTGGGAAAAATAAATAAATAAATAAATAAATAAATAAATAAATAAATAAATACATTTATGGTAGTTGCTAACAAAAAAAAAGAGAGAACTAGGTGAGCTTCTCTGTGCCACAGCACAACGGAGATTCAAAAAAGTGATGACAAGTAACAGCCTTCTCCCAAGTTGTTCTGCACTAAGCTCTTGGTTGCAAGGACTGCACACCCGTGTCCTTGGGCTTTACTGTTCCCAGAATCTGTATTCACATAGCCAACAATGGACAGCTGAATGGATGATGGTATATTAGCACCATGGAAGAACTGCAGCTGTTGCCATCATGTTGGAGAAATATTTTTTGGCATGAAAATATTTTCACAATATATTCATAGTGAAAAAGTAAATTACTCAACAGTGTAGCTAGGCACTTTTTTCTGTGTGTGCATTTTCCTGGTTTTCTGCATTGACTTTATAGTTTTAAAAGTTTAGAAATTGACAGAACACTGTAAACCAACTATAATGGAAAAAGTAAAAATCATTTTAAAAAGTTTAAGATTCTCTCCTTATTGCTTAAAAGTAGTGTGTACATAATGACTTTTTCCCAAAAAGCATAGTATGGAAAGGCGGGAAAAATAACTTACAGTGAAGAAACCTAGCACTACCTCAGCCAGGTAATCAAGGTCAATGTCAACAGTGATCATTCATTCATGTTGATACTATATATCCTTGGTTTGACATGATAAATGGCACTTTACCTCTGTGGTCTTCCTCCCCCAAACCCAGAGCCCCAGTCTAATCATAAGAAAAACCTGAGACAAATCCAAATCAAGAAACATTCTACAAAATTATAGAATGGTACTATTCAAAATTGTCAGCGTCATCAAAAACAAGGAAAGTCTGAGAAACTGTCACATCCAAGAGGAGCCTAAAGGAGACATGACAACTAAATACAGTATCTTGGAACAAAAAAGGACATCAAGTTAAAAACTGAGGAAATCTGAATGAAGACCAGACTTTCATTAATAGTAATCTATCAAAATTTGTTCATTAATCTTAATAAATATATCATACAGCGTAAGATGTTAAAAATAGGGGAAAGTTGGGTATAGGTCTATTATAACTCTCTGCTCTATTTCATATATTTTTCTAAAAAGGTAAAACTGCTTTAAAATAAAAGTCAATTTAAACTTTTCTTAGATTTATGATTATCTATTACCTTTTCACTTCAATCGCTTTAAATATTTTCATCCATGTTTCCCCTTTATAAAGTGAAGGCATATTCACTTTAAATGAGGAAGGCATATTCTGTGTATTTCTGCTTCTATATTTTCAAAGCTGCTATCCCAAGTCTCAAATTCTCCTTTCTCAGAAAAAGAGTACTTCTATATGAACCACATCCCAATTTTTGTCCAATATTTCTTTAATTGTTCCCTTTAAGAGAATTCTCTGCACAAATATGAAAAATTGTAACTTTGACATAATGAGACTTAAAATTCTTCATAAGGCTCACATGATTTATTTCCAAGCATATAAACTATCTTTTGTAATAATATTTTACTTTATGAATACCACCCTGATACCTAAGTTAAATCAATGTAGCTGTATTGGTAAGAAAAGAAATAGTAAAAATATTAAATGTGGGCTCTGCTTTAGTATAATCCAGGGTGTTATCTCCATGGCATTTTTAGGGTAATTCTTAAGTATAAATAGTATGATATATATGCATAAATTAACTTTATAAGTGGTTCTTTAGTGGTTGGAAGACAAGACCCCAGTCAGAAATCTACATGACAGAGGTGTCTATTAAGCCCTTCAAATGATATCCCTGAAGGATATCAAAGCATCAATGAAAGTCGCCATCACTGAAGCACCAGGACATTTGTTAATTAACATGATGGATGCCTAGAAAATAATTTTCATGAGTGAAATAAATGGTGTTCAATGGTGTTTACCTGGACTAAAATGATTATACAGATTCCAATTCTCTTGAATGAAGTGAATACAAAAAGCCGGCAACGCCCACACTCTAAGCTTACTGTTCCTTTGGGTTCTGGGTTCTTCCCACTTTCCAGGTGACCTTGTGACCTGACCATACCAGAGTTCATGTTGAACCCCTAGAATGGTGGAATATGTTTGCGTCATATTGTGTACACGTCCATGTCAGAGTGAACCTTCAAAATAGTAAGAGCTAACATTTATGGATCATTTACTGTCTGTCAGGCACTGTTTTAAGATTCACACCTGTAGAAACTCATGTTGTCTCTCCGAATCCTCTAAAATATGCAGAGGTATCTATCACAGAGACAGAAACAGAGGCACAGAGAGGGTACTAACTCACTCAAGATCTCATTGCCAATCAGAATGAGAATAATGAAAGGATCATTAATCAGTCAGTAATGAAAGAAGCCCTCCTAACCCATGGAATTTCTAAAAGGTAAAAACTCCAATAAAAAAAATATCCTTAAAGGTATAGACTGCCTTGAATACTTACCTGAAAGGATATGCTTCTTTGTTCTGAAGGAACAATTGACTTCCTTTTATTTCAAATGTTTGTTTACTCAGTTGCCCCATCTTTTTAAAATGTTTATTTGAATTTGTTTTCCAATATGTACTTGACTTTTTTTACTGCTATCTCCTAAGCTTGAAAAATAAATACCTTAACTTCCTTTAAATAGGGTGTTAAAAACTATTGTGTGATAGTCCCTGGGCTCTGGCAGAAATGACCAACCCAACATTTCAGCCTCCAAAATGACAAATGCAATGTAGGTCTTTTCCCATCTCACTGTAGTGCAGTACTGGCCTAACCCAGAACAGAACAGACGCCGAAAAAGAGTAGATGGGCTATGGGAAAAACTCTCATGAAAATCTCCAGAAAACCTTCCCTGAAGAGTTTTCAGTTTAAAAGGCTTTTGTTATTTCAGGTATTGTCTACTGAAAACATGCTTGTTCCATCTATCCACTGTCATTCCTCCCCACATATTTTCTGTAAAGATTCCATAAACTATTTTTTATAGGTAGCCTATTTTCATCTAGGCAAGATCCACTTTTTATGGATGCTCTCTGTCCATGAGTTAGGAAGGTGAAGTCCCAGCCTGCTCAGTTATTTTCAACCAAATGGACTCCATTTTGCGTAATTTGGTGTACCAGCAATGACCCGATAGATTCCCTGAAGACTCATAGGATCATCATGACCTGAATCATCTAAGAAAAAATAGAAAATGTTTTTTCTAATAGAAAAATTCCATCCTGGCCAAATGAAGTCTGGTATCTATGGGAAGAAGAAGAAGAAGCATAGAGGGAAAAAAAGCCATATTTTAATTGACCTCCTCTCAGATGCCCAAGAGAGGTTGCAAACCTTACAAAGTACAGAGGGGGACATGCAAAAAGAAAATGAGATAGAGAGAGAATTGGGGGACAAGCCTTATAATTACATCTGTTCAGAGGTGCCAGGAACAAAAGTACTAGTCCTCCTACCTCAGAGGGGTTACAAGCCTAGGTCCTTCCACCAGACTAAGTTCGGGGACATGGACCCCTGTGAAAATCCTGGCATTGATAAAAGACTAGGCAATAACTTCAGTAACCTCTATATTTTGTTCCTAAGCTCATAACCACCCATTCAGTGAGTCTCTACCACCTTCCAGATTTCCTTCCTCAGGAATACCAGAAAAGATTCTGTACAATTACTTCAGCATAAGATTAAATATTCAAAACATTATTACCTAAACCCTGAGGAGGTCACACCTTAGAAATAATGGCCAGTGGTGGTCACTCCACTTTTAGTAAATGGAACAAAGACTGATCCCTAGGAAAGGCCTATTTTTCAGAAATTAATTCCTCTGCAGTCCATTCCTTTGTTTTTAAATAACAGGAAGTAGGTCAAATTAACCTCTCTTCTTAAGTAAGCCTAAATTACAAAGAACAGTAGGATAGAAAAATTATTAGTCTAGCAGGAAATAGTAAGTAGATGTTGACATTGAAACAGGTATAATTGTAAGCAACTCCGCTTTAGGCTGTAATGTAATCTCTCTACCATAGATGAAAAATAACATAAAAAATGTTATTCTAAAATAATATAAGTAAAAGTCTGTCTGGATAGCACAAAGTTTTTGAATTACAAATGATGTTGAGAGTCTCTTAAGAATCTTAACTATTTGAAAAGGAATACTCCAAATACATTTGTCATACAAAATGTCTATATTTTTTTCCCACTGAACAGCAAGGGGATCAAGTTATCCTTACATGTATACATTTTCCCCCCACCGTTTGTTCTGTTGCAATATTATTTTTAAGTGAATATGGTTTAAAACGTACAAACTGTGTTGAATCTACATTAGAATATGTTGACTGAATATGACAGTTGATTTTTTATCCAGAAAAGCAGAATGATACTGAAAGTCTGTGTATAAAAAATTTCAAGGGTATTAAATAATTCTTATTTGTTTACCAGAAAAGTCTAATGCTCAAAAAAAGTTACCTTGTAACACAACATTGTAAATCTACTACACTTCAATAAATTTTTTGGAAATGGAAATAAAAAATTATCTTTGGTCTGATAAAGACCAGCAACAAGCCAAGTAACCGATACTAGGCTTGCACCTGAGGCCAACATCTGAAAATGAATAACAAGAGAAGAAAGGAAGGGAGGAAGGATGTCAGTTTAAAATCTACAAACAGCAAAGACTACAGTTCCAGAAAACTGAGGAAGACGTGACCTAATTATTTCCCTCTCCTTTAATAAAATATTCCTATTTTATCTCACCTTTGTTTCCTAAACATTCGTTGCAAGTTTGAGAGGGTTGTGTTGTTGTTGCTGCTGTTGTAAACACCCCTGTTGGGGAAAATATATCTGATATATGAAAATGAAGCAAAAGGATGAGTGTGTGTCCTTTAATTGTCATTCTGGAACATCGTGTGATGTTCTAGAGTCAGACAACTAGAGAATTATTCTGTTGTTTGACTCACTATTTCCTGTTGATTAAAGTTCAGACTCTATAAAGTTAGCTATTAACTTGCAGAAAATTGATAAGTTGCAAATGATTTTGATCTGGTAGAGATGTGAATAGGTGTCTGCCCTACAGAAAATACGGCCCCAAAGAGTAAAGCTTTATTGTCCTGTTTTGCACCTAATTTAGTGCTGTTATTTCCATATTCTTTTTTTGAATACTCCTTTGATCCAGCTTTGCCATCCTGCTGGTTTCCTTTTTAATGAGTTGATTATATCTTTGACTCATTCTATATTTATATGAGTTAAACTTTTAACTACATATTATAGTTAGACCCTATTAAATCTCAAACCATAATTTTCAAAAATATTATATAACAAAAGTGAAATTTTATTGGTGTACAAAAATTGTAAAGAATACAATTTTAAATTGTACTCTGTAGTTACAAGAGCAATTTCTATGACGTATGAAATTGGAAATCTTGAGCATAATATATTTGTTTCCATTCAAGAATTTGAATTTCTGCATTAAAATTGAAGCACTAATGTTTTATGCAAAACATGACATTTCTTGCAATTGAAATGTGTTATAACTACGAGCCTGGGTATTCTTTATGAATACCATTCTAACAGAACCCAGAGACAATCTGAAAACTACATGAATCCATGATAAAGTTTCCACTTGAATTTCTTGAATATAAAATTTTCCATGTTTTCCAATTATCTTTTAAATCAATTGCATTTTATTTGACTATACTCTTGATATATTTATAACATTCTTAGTTGGATTTTTAGAAGTCTCAATTCATAAATTCTAAGATAATATCTATCTTTATACAAAGGCTTCTGAAAAAAACTATGTTTATTGGAATCTTTATTAAACTAAGGCTACCAATAATATATACAAAGTATGTTGGACCTTTTATTCCAAGTGTGAGAAGCCTACATATCCATGTTTTGTTCTTTGATAATCTCATGAGTTGTAACATATGAGGTATTGCCTTGATATTCCTGGAGCAAAATTGAAGACTTGATGGTATAGGGTCAATATGATCCGAACTGGGAGATTTGGACTTGTATACTGTCTACATGGTATAACAATGTAAGTCATGAGATGTTGAGTTCTTAAGGGGATGTTATACATTATAAAATGAAAAAGAATTTGTAGCTCAGAAAAAGAAGCAAAATAAATGTAAAAGCTTGAAAGTACTTGAAGATTCAGTTTAAAGTACTTGGGACTTGGAAATTTTCCATGGGAAAGAGGCCTGTGAGGTAATGAAGATTACCTCATTTCTTTACAAAATTTAAAAAACAACCCCTCCCAAAAAAAACCTTTCCCAACTCTGCAATGTCACTTCTGAAAATCTTCCTACCACCAGGTTCTATGATCACTAATACTGCTTTTACAGGCTTCTTAGAAAAATGAGTGATGTGTTTGTAGCAGGAAGTTACAAAGCAAATGAAGATCACTTTATCAGTCAAAAAAGCAAGGAAGCTTTCAAAGTTTATGAGGTCATGTCAAAATTACACCAGAGCCAATCAAAACAGGGCTCCCATTGTCCAAATCTGTGATAATTTGAGAATCAAAAGGAGAAAACTGGCTGAAGTTGATTCATACTTCAAATCTGAAAAGAACATAAATCCATAATGATACATGGAGGGGGTGAGGGAAAGGCTAATATAAAATAACCTGAGAGAAAAGAACTTAAAAATATCTCTATTGTTTTATATTGTCAAGATGATCTTATTGATTTATGATATCAATGAAGAATATAGAAACAAATAAATGTAACTACATCAGTTAAAAGGCATTTTCTGCTTCATGGAAAATGTCAATAGAAAGACTCCGTAAGTCATGGCCTGGGGTCAAATGGAGCCACATAAAATATACACATTCAACTAAAATAATCTTAAATATTTTAAAGAATTACCCGCAGGTCCCAAGACTTTACATTTCTCAGGATACCAGAATGAGGAGATTGGCGTGGGTGGAAGCTGCAGAGTTCTATGGTTAAACAGAAGAATTAGGGGAAAGGAAAAACTGGAATTCAGGGGAACTGGCCACAAGACTGCCACTTTCTTGAAGATTGATGGTAATTGACATAACAGTGTAAATGGTACTCAACATATTCCTGGAAGGACCACCTGGTTGGTATACCGCAATGTACCGTTGTGATGGTCAATTTTACATGCCATCTTGACTGGCTCACAGGGTACCCAGATATCTGGTTAAAACATTATTTCTGGATGTGTGTGTGTGTGTGTGTGTGTGTGTGTGTGTGTGTGTGTGTGTGTTGTTAGTGTTCTTGGGAGGTGAGAGGTATTCAAAAAGAGATTAACATTTGAGATGGTGAACTGAGTTAAGCAGGTGGTCCTTATCAGTGTGAGTGGGCATCATCTAAATGGTTGAGGACCAGAGTAGAAAAAAGAAGTGAGGAAAAGAGAGCCTTCTCTCTCTGCCTGTTTGCTTAATGGAGACATCATTCTTCTCCTGCCCTCAGACTGGAACTTACACTATGTTTACCTTCCTCACAGATCTCTCACAGTGAACAATGCTAGTGCTTGGAAAGGCAGAGTTAACACTAAAAAATATATAGGAATAAATGTGTGGATTTCTTTATCCAGAGAAGAGAGAATAGGATGACAAAATTAGTCCCTCTATAGTCAACAGAAATTTGTAGTATGTTTTGAAATCTCGGTTCTTTTTTTTTTTCCTTTTTATGGCCGCACCTATGGCATATGGAAGTTCCCAGGCTAGGAGTTGAATAGGAGCTATAGCTGCCGGCCTATGCCAGTCACAGCAACTTGGGATCTGAGCTGCTTATGTGACCTACACCACAGCTCACAGCAATGTGGGATCCTTAACCCACTGAGGCCGGGGATCGAACCCACATCCTAGCCAGGTTCGTTACCACTGAGCCACAATGGGAACTTCTGAAATCTCAATTCATTTTTAAAAATCCATTTTTCTTTCTGGAAGCATCTTCACTAACTCTTCAATGTCACATTGTTCTTTGTTCTTCCAAAATAATACCTTGACTCCCATTCTTTTCAATGTATATCTGAAATTCTCTTCAGATCTGTATTTATTTACTATGCCTCCCTTGTTTCATATATATAGTTTACTACTTTTAATTCACAACTGATCTAATTTACTGTTAATATTCTCATTTTCAAAATATACTTGAGTCATTTTTAATGTCCTAAAAATTGAAATGTCTAACTTCTGACTGATAAACGTTCCCTGTTTCTTCCTGCAGAGAGATTTTATACATTTAACAAAAGCCTTATTTCCAAAAGACTTCTATAATCTTTTCCCCTATCCATGGCAGAGCCTGGGGGAAAAAACCTAGTATCTCATTGATCAAGTGCCTGATAACAGACAGTAGGGTGTCTAATTAAGATTCAAGAATTGGTTCTATGATATCTCTTCACTAGTAAGTAATGGTTTACTTGGTAGGATATGGCTTGTAACATACCCCTCAGACAGGGTGGTGGGAGACAGACATAGCCTAAAAGATCCTGAATAATCAAAAGCTCCTGATATTTAGGAAAAGAACTTAGCAATTGCTGAACAGCTCTGGTCATGGCCCACGGATATTTCACTATATTAAACATTAATATTCTCAGTGAGAAGATCAAAATTAATCAATAATGAGAACTCCGACCCTGGATTTTTTATGATAAAGTTGGACATAGTTATTGTATTAAGTACCTTTGTATGTATTTTAAAAATAAACAGGCTAAAGCTTGTCATTTAATCAATAAAACATTTTTAAACTTCACACATATTGATTTCTAATCACACAGTCCAATTTAAAAAAAAATGCAGATGGCTTTGCAAAGTCAAGACTCTAGTTCATCTCTCTTCATGTTGTTAAATATCTGTGTTATGTTGGGCAAGTCCTTTAGTTGTTAATACCTTTACCTATTGCTCCTTTCCCTCCAAGTATTATAAAGATCAACCAAGAAAGGGCTTCCAAAAGTTAAAAACAAATAAATAAGGCTACAGTTCTCAACTTTTGTTTTCTATTCTGAAACAAAATCCTTATTTTGCGGCAAGACGAGAAACATTTAAACATAAAAAATTTTCTCTGGGAGTTCCCCGGTGGCCTAGTGGGTTAAGGATCCAGCATTATCACTGCTGTGGCTAAGGTCACTACTGTGGCACAGGTTTGATCTCTGGGCCAGGAACTTCTTCATGCTGCAAGCACAGCAATAAATAAATAAATAAATATTTTTCTCTGTGCTTTGGCCTCCTCTCTCCCTCTACTGTGCATTGTGTATCTGTATTATATATTGATTAAACCTCCCCCATCAGCAGAAATACCTGCTCAACCATAAGGAACAATGTTCTCTTAACATCAACAAGACAACTTCTTAAAAGATAACACTACTTCTTGATCTTAGATCTGGATTGTGCAAACTGTCATTTAATGTGCATTTAACATACAGCCCTCTGTCTCAAAAACCTTAAATAACTTCTAATGAGCAGAACAGTTCTCAGAGCTTTCTGAGATGCTCTTCCTGGGTTATAATCCTCAATCTGCCTCGAATAAAATTTTCAATTTCTCTCTTAAATTGATGGGTTAATTTCCACCAACATTACCAAAGAGTACATGACAGACAATGTTCACATACACTATCCACTCTAATGGGAATATTTATGCATTTTATAAACATTCACATAACACTTGCTATTTTCCAGACATCTTTCTAAGCAATTTGTAAATAACAACTCATCGAACCCACAACTCCCTATGAAGTAGTTGTCCTTATAATTTATATTTAAAAGATGAGGAAACTGAAGTACAGAGAGGTCATGTGACTTTCTCAAGATCACACAGGTAACTGAGTTGCAGAATTAAAATACAAACCTAGCACTGAAAATCCTTAATTGCCACAGGAAACTGTCTCTAAAAAAGTGAATCATGATGCAGTTTGTTTGCTTTTGAACTTTTAGCAGTTCTACAACGCCACATGAAAGAGGAAGTCAGCTATTTGAAGGCCCCAAATTGTTATTTTACATGAAAAACCAAAAGGGCTATTTTAAAAATTAAACCTTTAAAAAAAATCTGTATTTTTAAAAAAATCAATTCTTCTCCTCTGACTTTAGGTATATAATTAAGACAATCACTTGAAAGGTACATGGCATGGGGTAAAGAGGAAAATTTCTGAGTTAAGTCTTCACTGAAATTCTTGAAGGATCTTATAATTTTTGGTCATGAGTATTTAGAGTCAAAGAATAATATTTGCGATTTTCCTCATTCAGGAGCTGCTGCTGAATTATTTCACACAGATTCAGGATCCCCAGAGTCTCTCTTTTATCTGTTCCACACGGGAGAAAAGATAATGAGCAGAAAGCAGAATGATGCTTCTCAAGCGACAATGTAAATTTCTGTGTTTTTTTTTTTTCCTTTCTAATCATAAAGCAGCAACTTTTTACTCACTAAATAAATAAATAAATAAATAAATAAAAGGAGACCCTTCTTCCCAAGCAGGACTCTTCTAGTGACTGCTGCTGGCATGGTATTTAGTGAAGTTTAGTAACAATGGATTCCCTCTTCAGCTACAGTTGCCACTGGCAGCAATTCCATTTTACACGTATTTCAGCAAGGTAATATTTCAGAAATGATACCTGAATACCTTGTACCCTTAACAGAAACAAAGAGCTTTAAACACTGCAGCAAAAAGAGTAACTTCACAGTCATTAGTACACAACAAACATTACTTCAAGTAAATGCCTACTATGTGTCAGGTCCTGCACTCACCAGGGGAGACCAGGATAAGTCATGGAACATGTCCTCAGATAGGTCCCACAGCAGTGGCAGAAACAGACAGAGGAATAAATAATGACAGAACAATGTGATTGGTGGTCTGACACAGGTATATGAAATACTGTGGAAACACTGCAGGTGAACAGCTCCATCATCCTGGGCAAGCACTGATGAGATGACCTTTAGTTTTGCCTTGAAGGGCAACAGAATTTTAATAGGTGGAGAAGGGAGGCAGAAGGTATCCATATTTCAAGAAAGAGGAACAACACAAGAAAGGGCATAGAGGGATGAAAGGCAGTAATTTGTATGTGGCGATAATTCTTAGCTGCTAGAGAACAGCACCCATGGGAGAAGGCTGCTGGGAAATGAGGCTGGAGAGGAGTATGGGGATGGCTCATGAAGAACCCTCAAGGGCATTTTAAGGAGTTTATATTTTATCCCATAGACAAATAGTAGTTATTTATTTATTTATTTATTTTAGTTTGAGAGGAAGTCAAATAACACTTCTAAAAAAAACTGTGGCTTTTAAAGATCACTCTTGTAATGTGATAAAGGAAGAAACTAGAGGTGAAACCACTGCTGGGGAGAATTCGAAAAACTCCTAATTGAAAGTAAGAGAGTAGACAAGATCAAGAAGATGATTTGAGAGCATTTCATGAAGTAGAATCAATGGGAGTTAGTGAGCATTTGGTTAGTTGAGATGAAAAAAAGAATGACTCCCAGGTTGGTGGTCTGGATCATTGATACCACTAGCTAAAGTAGAGTATAGAAATAGATAGGTTTAACTAGAAAGTAAAAACTGAAAACATACCTGATACTCATGCCCTGTAAGAAAAGGACAATGGGGAGTAAGTGCATGAGAATCTCTGAAGTGGGTGTGTGAATGAAGAACACAGAAAGACAGGGGTAGGTAGCAGAGTCAGAAGTGCAGAGACACCAGGAATGAAAGCAGTTAGAAGCTCTATGTCAGTAGAAGTAATGAAGTGGTAGAAGCCCCGGGGCATCAAAAACCAGGCCACCAAGAGGAGAATGGAGAGAATTCAACTAGTAAAGGCAAGAGCAATAGAAGCAGAGATGGTGCTTGATGGGTTGCTGCCATATGGAGCCCCTCCAGAGTATGGGCACTGGCTCTGAGGACAGCTTCCAGAGCCACCACTGAATCTCCAGGAGTGCTGTAGGTTGCCTGCAGAACCTCTGCCCTGACCACTGAGTCCTGATCTTTCAGGACTGCACAGAGAGCTTTCCCATGTATCCTGACAACAAACCCTGGCACCTCAATCAGCATGAGTGCATCCTTGCTCCTGGAAAAGAACAAAGATTGAGAACACAATATGCAACACTTCTGAAAGTTTCAGGACCATTATACTTTTTAAATAGTAACTTAACATATTTTCCTGTTGGTGTTTTTTATTTGTTTTTACACTGTGTCATTTTGTCTTTATGCAAGCTTTTTGCAGGGGGTAAAAGAGACAGTAACCTATTCTTATTGTTGACTTCAAAACCATGGCATTGGATTCTCTTAATATGTACTTCCAGAGATTTGATAAAGCAGTATAATTACGCCGTTCAAGGACTGTACACTTCTGAGAAGTCAATTTCTTTAAAGACTCATGAATTTGTGTTTGGAATTTCATGATCATATGGGTATCATTTTAATGCCAATGAAACTTCAATACACAAAAGTTAGCCTTCAGACACTGAACACGTACATCTGCCCATAAATTCCTAACTCCTTTTCTTCTCATGTTAGATCAGTGGTAACTATAAGCTTTGAGGTTTTATTTGAATCAAAATTAATAAAGAACTTGCTATAGGAAAGAACAGGACAGATGATGTGGTTTCTTCATCAAATAAATCACAAGGAAAAAAAGAGAGAAATGATATGAATGAGAGGCTTAAAATTATACTGATTGCAATGTGTGGGCCTGATTTAAATAATTTAAACAAATTCAAGTAAAAATATAAATAAATACAAAAAATTAGCATTTAAAGACACTTGCAAATTTGAACACTGCCTGGATTCTAATGGAAAGAAGGAACATTGTTAATTAGATTTGTTTATGATATGGTTTTGTGGTTATACATTTTGAAAAAAAAGAATACTTATCTTTTAGATACACATACTAGTATCTAGGATTTGCTTCAAATAACACAGGAGGAGGGAAATGGGTAAGGGCATAGATGCAACAAGACTGGTCATGAGGTAATTGTTCAAAACAGGGATGGAGAGTCATAATATTATTCTGATTCCTTTCATATATATTTTGAAGTTTTTCATAATAAAAACTTTAAAAAAGCTTTGATATTATATAGCATAAATGAGACAATTTCTTTTCCTCTAAATGTGTTTATGCTTATGTATATATCAAAATATAGCTGGAAATAAAATATTAATAGTGCCTATATGCAGGTGGTATGTGCTTTAGACTGAATGTTTGTGTCACCCCAAAAATTCGTATATTAAAATCTAATGCCCAGAGTTCCCTGGTGGATCAGTGAGTTAAAGATCCAGTGTTGTCCTTCTGTGGCTCTGGTTGCTGCTATGTTGTGGGTTCAGTCTCTGGCCTGAGAATGTCTGCATGCCGTGGTATAGCCAAAAGAAAGGAAGGAAGGAAGATAAAAATAAAACTTAACACCAATGTGATGGTGTTTGGAGATGGGACACTGCGAGGTGATAAGGTCATGAAGGTGGAGCCCTCATGAATGGGATTAGTGCTCTTATAAAAGAGGCCCCAGAGAGCTCTCCTGCCTCTTCAGTCATGTGAGGTTACAGCAAGAAGATGACTGTCTCTATACCAGGAGGCAGGTTCTCATCGGACACTGAGTCTCCTGGCAATTTAATCTTAGACTTCCCAGCTTCTGGAACTAATAAATTTCTGTTGTTTATAAGCCATCCAGTTGATGGTATTTTTGTTATATAAACCAGAATAGATTAAGATTACAAAATTCTGAGAGAGCATTAAAAATCCTTCCTACTTAACTGTAATATAGATATTACACGACGGGTATATATGATGTAATAGATTTTTTTGTTCATTTTGCACAAATATCCATTGTGCCTAAGATAATAGCTGAATCATGGTGCTTAAATTACAATGCACAAATTGCTGAATTTCCCTGAACTGAAACACACAAATGTTGAGAATTATTGGGCCAATCAGAAATGTGTTAGGCACTAATATTTTCAGCCTCAGTTCTCTTTTATTCCTTGAATCTCACATTAACATTGTTCTAACCACTTTCAAATTATACTTTCTTTATTATTTACTCTAAACTACCACATTCTCAAAAGTCCAATTTTAAATTTCTTGCCTAAATAAAACATACCCCTTCTAATTCATATTTCAGGTATCAAATTAATTCTTTTGTCAAGCTACAATTCCAAAGAAGTACAACTTTATAAACATTTACTGAGCATCTATTGGGCTTATGATGATGTGCTGAGTAGTAAAGGAAATAAAAAGATGAACAATGTGTCAGTCCTCTTTCTTTTGTTGGTGGTGGTGTTGTTTTTGTTGTTTAGGACTGCACCCACGGCATATGGAGGTTCCCAGGCTAGGGGTCAAAATAGAGTTGTAGCTGCTGGCCTACACCACGGCCACAGGTATGTGGGATCCAAGCCATGTCTGCAACCTATACCACAGCTCAGGGCAACACCAGATCCTTAACCCACTGAGCAAGGCCAGGGATCAAACCTGCGACCTCATGGATACTAGTCAGATTCGTTTCCGCTGAGCCACAATGGGAACTCCTAGTCCTCTTTCTACATACATATAATCCTTTGTGACTATATATAGTTATATATATTATTATGGTGATTGTATATTGTATTAGATTCCATACACACACACACACACACATCTTTTGTGAGGATTAAGACAGACACACAAGCACTTACAAACATAAAGCAAATGGAATGTGATAAAATAGAGATGTCAAAATACAGTGGGAAAAATAAAGGATGGATAGATAACTTCTGATGAGATGCTCTTGGAATTTTCATGGTGTTAGTGACCTTTGGCCTGGGTCTTCAAAGGTGGGTGGCACAAAATAAGCAAAAATACAGTGATGGTTAAATTTCTCCCATTATCCAGGAAAAATGCTCCTATGTTTTCCTCTGCTCACATATTTACAATGCTTCTGATACCAGAAGTGGGGGGTTTTCGCACATAAAGCAACTGTGCAACACCAGCTGGGTCTCTATAATTCAATTCAATTCTGACACTGTCTATGTGAAATTAGCATCAGATCCCACAAATTAAAAGCTCAGTCCTATGAGATATCAATTGCAAGTTCCAGACTGTTACCTGTACTTCTGACCCACTGTCTATAGGTCGGAGTTCCTATCATAGAATCCAACCCCACCTTGGATTCTATAGTTTGTTAAAATAACTCACAGAACTCAAGGGAACACTTACTTAATATTTACTGGTTTATTATAAAGGATATAATAAAGGATAAAATGAGCAATAAGATGAAGAGACAGGAGTTCCCGTCGTGGCGCAGTGGTTAACGAATCCGACTAGGAACCATGAGGTTGCGGGTTCGGTCCCTGCCTTTGCTCAGTGGGTTAATGATCCAGCGTTGCCGTGAGCTGTGGTGTAGGTTGCAGACTCAGCTCGGATCCCGCGTTTCTGTGGCTCTGGCGTAGGCCGGTGGCTACAGCTCCAATTCGACCACTGGCCTGGGAACCTCCATATGCCGCGGGAGCGGCCCAAGAAATAGCAACAACAACAACAACAAAAAAGACAAAAGACAAAAAAAAAAAAAAAAGATGAAGAGACATATAGGATGAGGTCCAGCAGTGTCCTAGTACAGGAAATTTTGTCCCCGTGGAGTTGGGGTGTTCCACCCTCCTGAAACATGGATATATTCACCAACCCGAAAGCTCTTCAAGCTCTGTAGCACTGGGATTTTTACGGAGGCTTCCACACAGTAGGCATGATAGAACACTAATTCCATCTCTAGCCCTGTCTCCTTCCCCAAGAACCAAGGGTGGGGCTGCAAGTTCCAAGCTTCTAATACCAGTGTGGTCTTTTTTATAGGCAGTCTCCATGCAGGAGCCCACCCAGAGTCACCTCATTAGAACAAATAACATTCCTATCACTTAAGAAATTCCTAGGGAATTTAGAAGTTTTGTATCAGGAACTGGGGTCAAAGACCAAATATAAGAACAAAACATGTTCTTGGTGCTCTTATCACTTAGGAAATGACAAGTGTTTTAGGAGCTCTGTGCCAGGAACTGGGGGCAGAGTTTTTTGTTGTGTTTAGTTTTTTTTTTAAGAGAGATTTATATTTTTGTTATCTTTTCTTCTATTATTTCATATTCCTTGTTCAAGGGAAAGGACACAAAGAAGGAGTCCAATGGTGCATAGTGTACAAGAATCTTAAGTAAGAGATAAGTCTGGAGAAATAACTCAGGGTCAAACCATAAGCGGCCTTGGATGCCATATTGAGACCTCCATGAAGTTTATGAAAATGCAGCCAAAAAATTAAATTTTACTCAGATGCGATTTTATTGGTGTCATAATGCTTTCTAAATATAATTGTCTAGTTAATGATCACAATCAACACTATTGAAAATTTTACTAAAGTGGACCCCTCAGAACCTTGGGTCCCAATGACCTGGCTGGATCAGCTTAGTTTTCTGCTGAGACTGTGACTGTGGATAAAACTCTTGGGAATATGTACATTTTTAGGAAGTAGGTAAAATGAAAGGCAAAGTAGCTTAATTAAAGGACTATCTCTCAAATTTCCCTCCAGGAATTTGCTTTAAAAAAAGCCTCTCTCAGAGTTCCCTTCATGGCTCAGTGTTTAATGAATCTGACTAGGAACCATGAGGTTGCAGGTTCAATCCCTGGCCTCACTCAGTGAGTTAAGTATCCAGAGTTGCCGTGAGCTGTGGCACAGGTCACAGATGTTGCTCGGATCCCGTGTTGCTGTGGCTATGGTGTAGGTTGGCGGCTACAGCTCTGATTAGACCCCTAGCCTGGGAACCTCCATATGATACGGGTGAGGCCCTGGAAAAGACAAAAAGACAAAAAAAAAAAAAAAAAAAAAAAAGCCTCTCTCCCCTCACATGTCTTTTCCCTGGTCATACACATGCTTTTCCTTGACCTCTCATTCTTGCATCTATACCGGGATCTGTAAAGTCACTGGACACAGAGGCCAGGCATGACTTATCATGCCATATTCTGACATACTACAATACTAAGCCTTTGTCTCAAAGCTCATATGAGAAAGAAATATTCTTCCTCTCAGGACATTATTTTTATACTACTAATTCCCCTGAAAAATATTAGATTAGAAAATCCCATCACCACACATCCCAATGGACAGACTGGAAAGCATCGCACATGCTTCCATCACAGGTAGACTGAAGGAACGCTCTTAAGCTGGTCTGACTCCATTCATTGCTCCCCAGTAGACCCAACCTGGGGCAGAACAGAAAAGCCCAAAGTGATAACTTTATGCTCAACAGGTTTTAAGAACAAGCACTTCTACAAAGCAGCCTTAGGCAGCAGTATATACAACTGTGTATAAAAACAACGGTCAGGTTTAAAATAAAATCCAAATGTCAGGCATAAAAATGCATTTTTCTTACTTTACTCTGAAAGAATGCACCAGGGAGAAATTCAGCAAATAAAACCTGTTGAAAATATGAGCACTCTTGCAGGTTTATTTCCAGTGGGACATTAACACAGGCTTGCAGTAATACCTCTATTAATGAAGAGAAAGTGTTCCAATGACACACTTATTCATCAGATATTTCATAAGCAAGACAAAAAAAACCCACAAAAGATAGAGATGTTAGGTACTTCATGTAGGAGGGTAAAAATACGACACATAATATACAAATATGACAAATACTAAAGAAAATAGCATCGAATCTACTGGAAAACATAAAACAGGCCTCCTATGATTCAGTGTGGAAGTTAATGATGGAAAATCATGCTAAAGGATTTTAAAGAAACCTAATATTTACCCCGTAGTTAAGAAAGGTGGAAGGTTCAGGGGAAAGCTGATTGGAAAAGGTTCTCCAGGTGACCCGTTGGCGGACAGGACAGCTCAGTTTCTGTAAGACCCTGTAACAAAGGACACAATTTCATGGAGCTCTAGCCACCCTGGTGAGTGCCAATGGGGACCCAGAAGCAGAGGAAGGAGGGGAACAGGCTGAGAGGTGTAGTCTCAGGAAAAAATTGAAGTATCATTCCTCCTCTATTTGTATGTTTTTTTCATTTTTCCCCAGTTTTACTGAGATAAAATTGACATACAGCATTATTCAAGCTTAAGGTATACAGCCTAAGTATTTGACTTACGTACATCATGAAATGATTACAATGTTTAGAGAGCATCCATCATCTCATATAGATACAAACTTATAGAAAAAAAAATGTTTTTCCTGTGATGAGAATTCTTGGGAGTTACTAAGAGTTCACAACTTTCATATATAGCATACAGCAGTGTTATTTATTTATCGTGTTGTACTTTGCATCCCTAGTACTTCTCCATCTTATAATTAGAAGTTTGTATCTTTTGATTGCCTTCATTCAATTCCCCATCCCTCTACTCTTTCACCTCTGGTAACCACAAATCTGATCTCCTTTTCTTTTTTTTTTTTTTTTTTTTTTTTGTCTTTTTGTCTTTTGTTGTTGTTGTTGTTGTTGCTATTTCTTGGTCCGCTCCCGTGGCATATGGAAGTTCCCAGGCCAGGGGTTGAATCGGAGCTGTAGCCACCGGCCTACGCCAGAGCCACAGCAACGCGGGATCCGAGCCGCGTCTGCAACCTACACCACAGCTCACGGCAACGCCGGATCGTTAACCCACTGAGCAAGGGCAGGGACCGAACCCGCAACCTCATGGTTCCTAGTCAGATTCGTTAACCACTGCGCCACGACGGGAACTCCTGATCTCCTTTTCTTGCTTGGGTCCATGGTATGTGGAAGTTCCCTGTCCAGGGATCAAACCTACACCACACCAGAGCCATAGTGGTAACAATGTTGGATCCCTAACCCTCTGAGCCACCAGGGAACTCCTGATCTCTTTTGCTGTAGGTTTGTTTGTTGTTGTTTTTTAAATAAATTTTGCAGGAGTATAGTTGACTTACAAAGTTGTGTTGTTGGTTTGTTTTGTTTTGTTTTTATTTAAGTACAGTTGATTTATGATGTGCCAATTTCTGCTTTAGCAAAGTGACCTAGGCATACATACATATATATTTTATTTTTCTCATATTATCTTCCATCATGTTGGTTTGTTTTTGAAGTATAGCTTACCTACAACACTATGTCAGTTCCTGTTACATAATACAGTGATTCAATATTTCTATACATTTCGAAATGATCACCATGATATCAGTTGTCATCTGTCACCATATAATTATATCACATATTTATTGACAGTATTCCCCACACTGTATACTTCATACCTATAACTCAATTATTTTGCAACTGGAAGCTTCTGTCTTTTGATCTCCTTTGTCTATTTCTTTCCACCTTTCACAGCGCTCTCTCTCTCTTTTTTTTTTTTTTTTTTTTTTTTTTTTTTTTTTTGTCTTTTTGCTATTTCTTTGGGCCGCTCCCGCGGCATATGGAGGTTCCCAGGCTAGGGGTCTAATCGGAGCTGTAGCCACCGGCCTACACCAGAGCCACAGCAACACAGGATCCGAGCCGCGTCTGCAACCTACACCACAGGTCGCGGCAACACCGGATCGTCACCCACTGAGCAAGGGCAGGGACCGAACCCGCAACCTCATGGTTCCTAGTCGGATTCGTTAACCACTGCGCCACGACGGGAACTCCTCTCTCTCTCTTTTTTCTTTTTTTTTTGTCTTCTCTAGGGCCGCACCTGCGACATATGGAGGTTCCCAGGCTGGGGTCAAACTGGAGCTGTAGCCACCAGTCCACACCACAGCCACAGCAACGTGGGATCCTCAACCCACTGAGTGAGGCCAGGGATTGAACCCACAACTTCATGGCTCCTAGTCGGATTCATCAGCCACTGAGCCACAATGGGAACTCCCCCCTCTTATTTTTAATAGGAGTAACTCAACTTTACCTTCACCACTTAGAGACCTCATAACTTGAGTCTCTTACATACTTGCTTCCCAAGGTCTGACATTCTTTTAGGAGGAAACCAAGTCATAGCCTTCACAATTTGAAATGTATAGGTATAAAATTTAAGTTCATAAAACATAAGTGCTATTGAAACCCCAGAGTCAAAACAAATGCCAAAAGTCAAAACAAATGTCCAGCAGGTGACATAAATGAGTGAAACAGCTGAGGAGGGGGAAAGTTGGGGTTGCTGTAGAGGGCACACCCTATCTGCAGGGGACAGACATCCCCCAGCTTCAGCAGAGGGTAGCCAAAGCAAAGTCAGCATCATTACAAATATTGCAAGAGCTTCTTCTTATATTTCAAGAGAGATGCTGATCCCTATTTTTATGTAAAATGTTTGTATTTTCAAAACATTGGTAACTAATTCATTCAAGCAATTCAAAACACTCTGAGGGCAAAGAAATCAGTTTGGCCAGCCAAACTCAGGACATAGACTGCCATTTTATAACTCACTCATCAAAAGGCATTCAGTCCACTGGGAAAGCTAGTGGAAGTGAAGATTATTAGAGCTTCCTATTTTGGCAGAGTTGAGAGTAGAAAACATAGGAGGGCATTGGTTTAACAGGGCGAGGCATATTTTGAAAGCCTCACGATTTTGCTCCTTGCAGCCCCAGCCGTCTGTATTTAGATGGGACAAGTGGAAGCTGTGCGGTGCCATTTCTCAAGCTGGTTAACCACACATAAAGCTTTACTTCCCACAATTTTAATACTGCCAATTTCATCATAAAAGAGACTAGTTCCCAGAGTTTTCACTAATCAAGGTATCACATTATATTTTTTGGCATAGAGCATATTTATGAATCACATTATGCTTCATCTAAAGAGATGATTTTTCCAAGCTGCAGCAGATTGAGTGTGGTTTTGGATTCTGCAACCCAAATATCAACAAGGCATTTTTTTTTTTAAGGAATTAAACGGAAATCTGCAATGCAGCCATAATTCACTACAGAGCTCTAGGCCAGAAGCCTGCCACAAATCGTCAGTCTGAAATGTTATTAACACATCAGCTACTAAGGTCACCAAAAGACACTATAAAATTTTCTTTTACTGTTCATAGATGGTGAAATATATATCACTTAACTGGTGCACAGAACTTGCTTTAAGCAAATAAATTCAACACTTGCTATTAATCGATTTAAGGAAAGCAGCAAGCTGATGAATAGTGCTGGGGATAGTAAGAATCCTAGAGCCTAAATTAGACTGCAAGAATCACCCACAATGATACCCCATGGTACTCATGTACCTCTGAGTAAAAGGAACATACATATGGTTATAGGTATGTGCACAGGGCAGCTATAGTGTGTGTGTTTTCGTAGGGAAAGAAGAAATTTCATGTGGTCTCACTATGAATTTTTTAAAGCTGGTACTGCTTGCTGTAAGCTTTTTGCACTCCGTTGTAAATTTATTTTCTATATAAATAAATATTATCTCATTACCAACCACCTCCATTAGAATCTAGCAGATCATGAAATAGGCTTTGCAAGATCAAGCAATGCACTTAGGCCCAAAAAAACATAGTTTTGGCTTCTAGCTCAAGAACTTATGGAGAAATAAAATTTCACATTACAGTTTGGAGAACATACACTATATAATCCTTCCTAGGCAAAGGCATTTCTGAAAAGGAAAGCAGATTATGTATAACTGTGAAAAATAAATGTTTCTATTTCTACCTACTTCTTTGCCTACCTTTCTAACTTGTATTATTTTCAACAATTCATATTTAAATGAGTATATTTTCTGTAATGTAAAAATAACACAAGGACAAAGTATCTTGAGATTTAAATCTGCTAGATTAAATACGAAGTAAGTAATTAATCCACTCTCCCGCTTGTTTTAAGTGCATAACTTCCAAGGATAATGTCACTGAGAATATTATAAAATTCAGGAGCAAGTCTGTGGCCACGTCCTAGATGCCGTCTCAAATGTTTCTAAAACATCAATGAATCAAGAGTTTATTCCATTAATTAGGCAAATGATGCCCAATGATAACCACAGAGAATATACAGTCTATTATGGTTGTAGGCATTCATTTAAATTTTTATTTAAATTGCATACAGAGTTCCCATCGTGGCTCAGTGGTTAACGAATCTGACTAGGAACAATAAGGTTGTGAGTTCAATCCCTGGCCTCGATCAGTGGGTTAAGGATCCAGCATTGCCGTGAGCTATGGTGTAGGTCACAGACACGGCTCGGATCCCGTATTGCTGTGGCTCTGGCGTAGGCTGGTGATTACAGCTCCAATTAGACCCCTACCTTGAGAACCTCCATGTGCCTCAGATGTGGCCCCAGAAAAAGGCAAAAATAAATAAATTAATTAAATAAATAAATAAATTGCATACATTTTAGCACCTTTTATAAAGTGCACGTGCGCAGAATTCAAAAGGAGCATTTAAGTACCATCCCAAAGAAACATTAGAGTAAGAGTTTTCCCCAGATTTAAAGTGAGTGGGAACCGTAGCTACACAAATTTTTGCAGCACGAGTTCTGCCGCCAAGTTTAAGAACTGGCAATAGCCCAGGAACCAATGCAAGAGGTTGGCAGCGCAGCAGTGGTCAGTTTTGATTGGCAGAAGGCGTGCCTCGAGGGGCACAGCAAAGCACACACAAGGGCACTTGTGTTTCAGCTCCTGTAAACCCCAGAAAAGAAGCAGTGTAAGGACCCCGGGATGCTTACACAGCAAAAGTAAAAGTTCTATGGTATGCCTGAAACATCAAATATTTTTATTTAGCAGAATATGAAAGACAGTTTTAAAAGAACTGAGCTTGTACTTGAAGAAAAATGAATTAAGCCATTAAGTCATTTGGCCTAACACAGTGTTTGTATTGCTCTTTATAGGATGTTGATTTGGAGTGGCCATATTTCAAAGTCAAAAGATATTTTTCACACACTCCAAGGGATTTCTAAAATTAAGTGCATTTAAATATGAACACTATAGAGAATTCTATTTTAAAAATCAATTTTAAAATCTAGTTACTTGGTGGTACTGAGGCTTCACAGTAGAGATTGTTGGTTGGCGGCTTTGTGGGGAAGTAGATAGTGTGGGGCCTCTTGGACTTGGGGATCCATCTGGGCACAATAGTGGAGGGGCGATCATACATCACGTACCTCTTGATGGGATGCCTTAGGAACAAGGTGACATTACTTGTAAAGTGTTTGTGTCAAAATGTTCAACCTGAATCTGATCACTCCTAAAGATCAAACTAGCTTCTGAAAAAACAGGAGCTGAAAGAATCAGCAAAAGCATCATCACCAGGAAGCAATTAAACAAATTCAAAAGTAGATGACTGTACAAGACAACTGGCTGAGTAGCATCAACAAGTTAATATCATGGACAGGGAAGGAAGTAAGGGAGGCAGGGAGAAAAAAAATGGGTTTATAAATAAAAACAAACAAGAGACATCACAACCAAATGCACTGTGTGTCCCTGGTTAGGATCTTGGTTTCAGTAACTGGTTATAAAAGACATGTTAGGATAAGACAGAAAACTGTAATACAGGCTCATTACTAGATAGTGTGAAGCAATTATTATCATATTTTTAGTTACAAAAACAGAATTGTAATTATGTGGGAAACTGCCTTCATATTCTAAGAAATCCATCCTAAAGTGTTTAGGGATAAATATGTCATGATGTCTATAATTTATTTTAAAAGATTTCAGAAAAAAAATAGATACATAACAAAAGTTTTAACATCTATTCAAAAAAATAGATATACAACAAAAGTAAAATCTAAGTGGGGGTATATGGGTGTTTATATATAGCATTCTACATACTTTTCAGTATGTTGTAAGTTTTTAATAACAATAAATATAAACAAAATGAAGTTTTTTTTAAAGTTACTCTGTCACTTTCTAAACTTTAGATATTCAAAGCAAAATCATCTCTATATTGCATTTAACTATCTCCCTGCCCTGTAAGTCTTAATTAAAAATATTTTATCTTCTATTTTTTCACAGTCTTTAATGCTTTTCAAAAAGCAACAGGGGAGTTCCCTGGCAGTGCAGCAGGTTAAGGATCCATTGTTGTTACTGATGCGGCTCAGGTCACTGCTGTGGCACAGGTTTGATCCCTGGTCCCAGAACTTAAGGCATTACCCCCCGCCACATACACACACACACACAGTGGCAGGTTTCTACGCCTTAGTTCAATAACTTTTATAGAATACTTAAGAGCATACCTTATTCTACTCCTCTAAAATTCAAGTTAAAAAAATAAAGTTTTTTAACAGGGAACAAGTCACTCAATACCATCATCCAAAAAAGACCATAACTAATATTAATATTCCTACCTTTTTTAGAGTACACATTTTTGATATACTAAAGACATTCTTACATATAAATTTTTATTCTGCCTTTTTCATATACTGTAACAGCTCAAGTATGAGTCTTTTTCTAAATATTATTCTACATTGTCTTAAAGCATTCTCCAAATGCAAGATAGATTTTATAACTACAATGCACCTACACATAAGGAAGAATCTTTAAAGCCAACATTTAATTATTTTTTCCAATAGAGAAATTCCTACTAGGGAAGCTACAGAGGAAAATCACAGTTAGCAGATAATCACCAAACTATATTTTGACTGGAAATCACGGCCTCAGGGCTCCCCAATGCTTGTGTCCAGTCAGAGAGGGGAGCTGAGGCTCATTTCATTCAAAGTTGCATAATACTGACATCCAATTTCATAATTTTAAACAACTTGAGGCAATTTGCTGTTGGGTATATGCTCCTTCAGAATAGAATAACTGAACCGAGATAGTCAGGAATATTTATAGAGGTAATACTTAGCTAAACCTGAAGAAAGCTTAGCATGGATATTTGGATTGAGAGGCAAGGTGAAGGTAAAAGAGAAAGGGAAGGGATTAAATTGGATAAGGGTTTGCAAATGGGCATCTCTGGCAAAGACAACATGAGTAAAGGTGGGGGAATGTGTCGAGTTAGTACCAGAAACCAAGCTATAGCAGAGAATTATAGTCTGGGGAGATTTGAAAGACAATTTCTATAAGTAATATAATATTGGGCCAATGATCAAAGACCTTGAATGATAGTCAAATTCAATTGAATTTCAAATTTCAAGTCATATTACAGCCATGAGTTTGCAAGCAAAAGAAAGCCACAATGAAAACGTTTTGGTTAGATTAATCTGTTAGAAGTATAAAGCATGGTTTGAACTGGAAGTAAACAAAATAAGAATGACATGTCTGTAACAACAATGTGTCATTAGCCATGGGACTAGGAAGGAAGGGACATTGTAAAGGAAGAGTAAACTGGACTCCATGACTAATTAAATAAGAGATAATTGAGAGACGTATCTGTCAGCGACTAGGAGAGGAGGCCTGACTGGGAACATCCACAGTGGGATGTGCATGTGAAAATGTTCAGAAAAGGAATATATATACATATACATGTATATATGTATATGTATATATATATATAAAACAGGGTCACTTTGCTGTGCAATAGAGACTGGCACAACATTGTAAATCAACTAACTTTAATACAAAAAAATTAAAAACAAAACAAAAAATGTTCTATGAGGAATCTGGAAAGATGAAAACCTGAATCTAGAGCTAAATCTAACAATAAAGTAATGTGAAGAGTTTCACAAGCGGTTTGTGGAATTCAGTATCTTAACCATATAGGACTTTTGCATAAGGCAGTAGCTTAAGTGGTCACTGAAGTCAACAATATATATAGATATATCCACATATATAGTCTTTTAGGGCCATACCCATGGCTAGGGGTTGAATTGGAGCTGCAGCTGCTGGCCGACACCACAGCCACAGCAACACCAGATACAAGCCATGTCTGCAACCTACACCATAGCTTACGGAAATGCCAGATCCTTAACCCACTGAGCGAGGCCAGGAATCAAGCCTGAGTCCTCATGGATGCTAGTCAGATTTGTTTCCACTAAGCCATTAACAGGAATTCCTCAACAAATACACATTTACTTTTATCATGAATGCCATATTACATTTACTGTACATCAATGATACTCTAATCCCATCCCATTAATAAGGTTTACAAGTCGAATTCAATATATGTGAAAGTCAATTCAGGATAACTAGGGAATGTGTGCTGTCCTCCTTCATGTTGGAAATTACTTATGTATTAAAAAAGAAAGACAAGTTGTTTTCATATCATAGAAGATATCAGTATGATTCTATCTCCACAATTTGATAACACATTCATCTGTTTAAAAATACCTGTTAACAAACCTAGTCATAAAATGCCAATGCATCTGCAGTCAACATTACATTAATAAACCCATTTATAAAAAATTCCCTGTGATCATCTTTGCTGTAACTGTCAATATTACTTAGCTCCCATTATCCACAATGTGATTAAGACCCACTGAGTCTATTCCAATTATTCATGGTGTTTATGTCTCTAACCCAGATAGGTATGAGGTCACATAATTCACAAAACTCAGAAAAAAAAGTAAATCCAAAGGACATTGGCATAATAGCTTAAGCATTCATTCAAAAATGAGTGGTGGTAGTTACAGACAGGAAAGTTAACTCCCTTCTCAGAACTCTTCCCAGGGTATCAGACTCCTGATTTTCTTTATCCTATGCCGTGACCTAAAGGTCTTACCATTGGGATGGAAATGCTATAAAATTTGGTTGTGATGATTGCTGTACAACTATAAATGTAATAAAATTCACTGAGAAAAAAAAAAGGCTTACTATATCCTTATTAACATTTTCGTGCACAATGTTAATAAAAACCAACATGTCAGAAATAACATTTTTTTTTTTTTTTGGTCTCACCCATGACATATGAAAGTCCCCAGTCCAGGGATTGAATGTGAGCCACAGCTGCCGGCCCACACCACATCTGTGGCAACACCGGATCCTTAACCCACTATGCCGGACCAGGGCTCAAACTTGCACCATCTCAGAGACAATGCCAGATTCTTAATCTGCTGCACCACAGCAAGAACACCAGAAATAACCATTTCTAAAGGTTCATTAGTCAGCTGATATTAGCTGGAATGCTTTCAAGCTACAAATAAAGCATGATTTAAGCTGTCTCCCTCCCATAAGGATATTTATTGGCTCATGTACCTAGAATACCAGAGAAAGGCCCAGTGGAGGTTTGGAACAAGCCAGAATAGAATTCCAGTTCTATTTCTCTGTAATTCACTCCACTGAGTCCTTCACTGTGAATTAATTTCATCCTTATATTAGCTTCTACATGGTGGAAAAAGAGCTATGGCAGTTCTGAGCTCTTTATCTGTAACTCCATGATGACCAGAAAAAGAGAGAATATCCCTTTTGAGTGGCTCTTTCTTAAAAGGAAGAAAATTCCTTTCCCTGAAGCACTGAGCAAACCTTTTTTATGTCTCATTGGCACAAACTGGGTCACATCACATGCCCATTTCTGAAGCAATCACTGGCAAAAAAGAGGGATTACGTTTGCTCAGTGATAACAATTCCTAGAACTTGGGAACAGATCTTCTTACCTGAAGCCCAGGGAATGCAGGGTCACAATGGGGATATATTAACAAAAAGGCCCATGAGGTGGGGGTTATGGTTAGGAAGAGAAAAGGAAGGGATGGATGCTGTGGCAGGTCAAAAACTCTGCCCCTGGACATTGTTTTGTTTTTTAAGTGGGGATTTTTTGATGTGGAGTAAAGGAAAAAAAATGGAAAAGCAATCTGACAGTTTTCGTGGTTACCCACTCCTCCCAATTGCCTTAATTTTTCTCTTTTTGTATTTTTCAAGATACTTTGCAGAGTTCCCAACCAACCTGACTAACATTCATGAGGATGCGGGTTTGATCCCTGGCCTCACTCAGTGGGTTGGGGGATCCAGCATTGCCGTGAGCTGTGGTGTAGGTCGCAGACACGGCTCAGACTCCACGTTGCTGTGGCTGTGGTGTAGGCCAGCAGACTATGGCTCCAATTTGACCCTTGGCCTGGGAACCTCCATACGCCATGGGTGCGGCCCTAAAAAGACAAAAAGACCAAAAAAAAAAAAAAAGATACTTTGCCCTGTCATTACTCCTCATTATTAGAATAATTGCAAGTTTAATTTCTCAATAAGACTAATGACTAGGATCCAATATACGGGGACTACATCTTCTTAGCAATTTTTTTTCATGTATGTATTTTTTTTCTTTCTTCTATTTTTAGAAATATTAGTCACGTTTCCATTATTTGGAGGGGCAAATCCATCAAGAAATAGACTTTCTGTGTATCATTTCCAGTGTTAGATCTCTGAATATTTTTTCAGGGGTGAGGTGTATGCATGGTATTTTCACAGGACATCAGTTTACCAAAGGAGATCTGACATTATCACTGCTAGAGTAAAAGATAAAATTTTAAAACACAAAATACTTGAACCTGGTCAGATTTAATCTTTTCCGTGTCTCCCATAAACTGCTTCTCAAAGGGTATAGTTTCATCTACTGCCTTCTGTTCTCCCGCTGGCCTGCAGGATTAGTCCCCTGGCCCCAAATCTGAAATATATTATAAATAACAGCTACTATTTATCGAGCATGTAGGAAGTTATCTAAGTTACCCCTCACATCAGTTTCATATGGTATTATTCACCTTAATTATTCCCAAAAAAACTGAGGCCCAGAGACGTTAAATCTCACAGTTTTCAGACTGACTGGTAGAGTCAAGATTCGAATGATGTCTGATTCAAGAACCATGTTAGTTACCTTGTGTCAAATGGCTTCTCAATTCCCACTGCCCACAAACAAAGTTTTCGAATTAATAAGCTTTTTTAAAGAGCAATTTTAGATTCACAGCAAAACTGAGCAGAAATGGAACTAAGAGTACAGAGTTCCCATATACCCTCTTCCCCTGTAGAGGCACAGCTTCCCCCAATATCAATATCCCATACCCCACAATGGAGAGATGTCTTTCTATCAACAGATTCACTCTTGATGTCATACACTTTATGGGTTTTGACATATGTGCAATATAAGTTCACATCATGGTAGTATCACATAGAAGAGTTTCACTGCCCTCAAAGTCCACTGTGTTCTACTTATTCATCCCTGCCACTCTCTTATCCCTGTCAACCCACTGATCTCTTTCCTGTCTCCATATAGTTTTGCCTTTTCCAAATTATTGTATAGTTGAAATCATACAGTATGTACATTTTCAGATTGCCTTCTTTCACTTAGTAATATGCATTTAAGTTTACTCCATGACTTTTTATGACCTGCTAGTTTGTTTCTTTTTATCACTGGATAATATTACATTGTCTGGATGTACCACAGATTATTCATCCATTCACTTGTTGAAGGACATCTTAGCTGCTTCTAAGTTTTGGCAGATATGAATAACGCTGCTATAAACATCCATGTGCAGGTTTTTACAAGGATATGTTTTCAATCCCACCAACAATTTTCAGTCACTCCCTACCCCAACAAATCCCTTAAAACTATACCAATCGTCACAAAGATTTCCCGCAGGCCTGTCTCCAGAGTGGAGCTTCCCAGGGACACAAAGAATTCTCTAAATCCAAAAGAAAATGTTTTAGAAATATAGATTAGTAGTTAATAATATTTTATGAGAGAGTTGATACTAAAATTATACAAATGCTTAATGTGGACTTCTTAAAACAAATGGAGCTCCTGAAATACTGTAAAAATGCAATTTGAAGAACATTATTGTTAAAGATTAGTTTTCACTGTTCTCCAATTGATGAACTTCAACTGATGAATTTCAATGCCAAATAAAAATGACAAAGAGGTATTATTTTCTAGGAATTACATATTTGTATCCCATCCATTCTTGGCACATATTTTAGAGTAGACATATAAAGAAAAAGGAGAGGACTGTGCAAGCCAACACAAGAACCTTGTCCTCAGAGGCCTTAGATCCTGTGCACTCAAGGGAAAGACAAAAGGTGTGGTGTCTGCAGCACTAGAGAGCAATATAACTAATCCCAAATCATAAGTTTCACTGAGGGTTAATGTCTGATGTGTGCTGATGATTTTAACGCAAAGACACATAAAATAAACTCTACTTTCAGTACAATTTCAGGAGTTTAATTTGAATCTGATGAATCATGTTTAACACATATAAATTTTTATTTGTAGAGTTCATGTTATTTTAGATAATTCTTTTTATTATACAGGCAGATCCCAAACATATTGTGAGTTTGGTTGCAGACCATTGTAATAAAGTGAATATTGTGATAAAGCAAGTCATACCAATTTTTTGGTTTTTCATTGCATATAAAAGTTATGTTTACATTACACTTTAGTCTAATAAGTGAGCAGTATCAGTTTATCTAAAAAACAACGTACATGTCTTAAGAAATAGTATACTGGGAACTATATTCAGTATCTTGTAAAAACCTATAATGGAAAAGAATCTGAACAAGAAGATAACTCATTTCTTTTTATTATTTTTTTTCTTTTTAGGGCCCCACCTTCTGAGCCACAATGGGAACTCCCCCTTTTGGATAAATTTTGTTATGTCTTTGAATATATTAATCTTTTTGTTTCCTGCCTTATCTGTAGTTTACCCTATTTTAAAATCTCAGTCATTGTGGTTCTCATCACCAGAAGTTTGAGTCTTTTAAATATATTCTATTTAGCTTTTTGAATATAGTTTAATCTGTTTTAACGTCCTTATCTTTATCTAGTTCCTGGTCAGCTTCATTTGATTGATACTTTTCATAATTATGGGTCATGTATTTCTGCTTTTTAAATGCCTAGTTATCTTTGATTGGATGTCAGACATTGTGATTTTTATATATCTGAAGGTTGCACATTTTTGTATAAATATTCTCGAGCTTTCTTATTCAACACAGTTATTTGGGAAATTTTTGACCTTTTTAGAATTTGCCTTTAAGGCTTGTTAGGTAGGACTAGAACAATTTATTTTAGGCCTGATTAATTACTCTTCACTACTGAGACCATTCTGAATACTTTACTCAATGCCCTGACTTGTGAGGCTTTTCCAGTGTGACTGGTAGAATCAGGCCCTCTTCTTGGGAGTGTGTGAACAATGGGTTCTATTACCTCTAATCTTTTTTTTAATAATTTTTTTCCTTGACCTTAGGTAGTTTCCTCCCATGTATGTGTTGATTAGCACTCTTCTGAATACTAACGAAGGACCCTCTGCAGATTTCCAAGGTTCTCACTTTGTGTAGCTCTCTCCTTTCAACACTTGGCCCTGTGAACCATAATCTCTCTGGACTCCCAGGAGCATCTCCTTAACTCAAAGAGTCTACTCTTCTCTGTCTCACTTTCTCTTCCCTGCACCAAGGCCTAGAAACCCTCAGGTAATAAAAGAGGCAATAGCAGGGCTAACTTCATGTGTTGCCCATCTTTTAAGGATTGTTATCTTTCATTGCTTACGTCCAGTATACTGAAAAGTATTTTTTTCATATATTTATGTCTTGTTTTCTTACTTGTTAATAGCAAGAGGGTAAATCCCTTATCTTTATTCTCTCTTGGCTAAAAGAAATCTAGTGATAAGATCTTCAAGGAAATTATATTTGGAAATTATACAACTGGAAGACAAAGGAACTCACATCTGCCTACTCTCTTCTACTCTTCAGTGGAATGTGGCATTCTGGCAGTCACTATTAACTACATTTTCTTGTCTCCCTAGACCCCACCTTTACCAGTTCTCAGAATACCTCAGCCTTAGGGAAATGTGCTCTTAGGTAAAGGGGGATAGATATTGGACCTAGATCCTACTCCTCTGTATAGGAGTTGAGGTTTTCTGAAAAGTCAGTAGGAAGTCACCCAGTGCAGTTTCAACAGAAGCTTGGAATTGAGGATGCAGACTTGGATTAGGACCTGCCATTTCCCTGTGAAGGCCTGAACTTTTTGAACATTTTTTCATACCAGCCTTAAGAATCACACACGATCCTAAGGTGCAAATTCTTCTAAGAGGAGAACTCAGGAGTCAGGAGGGACTAAGCTAAAATCTGCCCTTTTCTAGCACATTCTAGAATAAGCAAACATTAATTTCATTACTTAATCCCCCCCTTAGAATGAGTATAAATAATAGATTCATAAATATAGAGAGAAGAGACCATGGTGAAAGCCACAAGTTGCTAAAGTTAGATTCGTTTGTTTAGTCTGAGATTGCTGAAATTGACATTTAGAGAACCATATTTCCTGGCTATGCAAAAAACAAGTTTATTCCTAGACAAAAACAATTAAAGATATGACAAATGCACTAAAAAATGATTTTCAGGGTATAATACAGACAAACCTGGGGTTCATTAAATAGGGAGCCACTATGGGAACTCCACAAACTGCATTTTTAAAGAATTGAGCAAAATATCTTTACAATGCTTAAGTATGCTCTGACAATGTACGTACTAAAATTTATCCATAGACACCACTAGTTTTATCATACCAAAAGAGCAGCATTTAAGTCTTCTCTGCCAAATGATGTTTAACAAAAATAAACAGTCTTCACCTTGAGGTTGTAGCCATCCTGACCCTGGTGCCCTATTGTCTAAGAAGAAGACATTTAGGTAGACAATGTAGTAGCTCTCAGCTAAGAACATCTATTCTCAAATCTGAAGAGCTAATTCAGCCTTAAGGATGAGGCATTTTCTGATGTTATCCTCCAGGTTTGAACCAGCCTTAAAGACGAAGAGATTATTTATAGTGACTCAGCTCTGGAGTGGCAGCAAATGTACTAAAAAGTGGGTACAGAAGGGATTCAGATCTGGAACATTATAAAGGAGAAAAAATTCTTTCAAGGCCATGGTTTCCATATGGATATTACATTGGAGACTTCTGTCAAGGACTGCCTCCTTGCATCCTACAGAGTAAAGCACACTTTTTTTTTTTTTTTTTCCTCAGTAGATATCAAAGAAAATGTACTAAACATTCTTTTTCCTTCAACCAACCTGACTGCTGACCAGGTGCTCCCATTTATTTACAAGGCAGCTGCTCAGAGGAAAAATGGGGGGAAATAGCATTTCCCGAAATTGTTAACTTACAGTAAACTAAGGAAGTAATGGTTAACTATGATGAGACAGCCATTTTTGTGTCCCCTTAAATCACTTTAAAGCGATAAAAATGAGCTTGCTTTCAAATGTAAACAGACAGAAAAAAATTAATGAATGTGTCCTACTTTTTCAGATTTGGTTTTTCTCTCCTTCAAGAATGATTTTTCAACAGTCTCCTATTTGGAGACAGTCAGGCTGAAAACCGTTCCAACATTTCCTTTCTGTCTTATTGAAGACAGGTGGTGAGTAGGTGAAGGATGAGTTCCCATGGCCACAGCTCTTCTTTTTCCAGTATCTCATATATGTAACTCTAGGTTCATTCATCCCAAATAGAAATGCCCTCCAAAGAAAGGACAACCTCTTAAAATGTGGCAACACATATGAGATATATTTTGTTGAGCTCAAGGCCTGGTACAAGCTAACTTTTTAGTGTCAAAATATAAAACAGTGCAAGGCAGGTATTGAAGATCGCATCACAGACATATATTTTTTTAAAGCATCAAGTTGTCAGAAACTTGCCAAAAGGAAACAAATATCACACACACAGAAAAAAAATCTTGCCAAAAACTTGAACAAAGCTGAAAGAACTGCAGACCCATAAAATCTTTTGCCAGTAGCACTAAATATAACCTGAGGTGGCATGTAAACTCAAAAGTTAATCTCATCTGATCGGTCTTTTCCTAACATGTGACTTGAGAGCATTTTAAAAGGAAACACAGAACAGATATGAACATTACTTTAGCAGTTGTCAAAACTAAGATTTAGAATTGTTATTAAAACCAGACATGAAGGGTAAATAAAAAAACTGATGGCTTGAATTCATAGTTTTTTAATCACTCTTATCCCCACAGAATGCACAAAAAAGGCAGTAAGTAAATGCTTTTTAATTAAAATAGTTAGTGTTAGTAAAAACACTTAAGGGAGAAAAGAATTGCTGGGAATCAAGTGGGATCCAAACCATGGAACTGTTTTCTTAAGAGGTTTCTTCATCCTTAGGAATGACATAAATACATTTTCCTTCAGGGACTGCATTACCTAGATTTTTTTGACAGTCTGAACGGCTTGTCAGAATAACAAAAGCATTGCTAAAGATCTAGAGACCTTAATTTTCCCAGGTTCATCCCAGCACACTTATAATTGAGAACTTAGTTTTATGCATTCAGGTAAGAGTGAAGAGATCATTTTCTCAAAATAAGACTGAAATATCTGTACTTGAGAAAAGTGTATATCACAAGAAAAAAAATAAGAATCAAGTGAGAAATTTCAAGATGCTTCTATACCTTTCACCTTAAAATTTCATTGTGGTTACAATTTAAAATGAGATAAATCTTTTTTTTTAAAGTATTGCTTCACATGTTTTTTTATTTTCTACTCCTTTTTAATATTCATCATCCTACCATGATGCATATAAAAAGCACATCCATTTTAAATATATCTTAACAAAATAAATGTGTAAGAGACTCTCAGATATTGATGATATAGACTTAAATCATGAAAGATTATTGAGCGGAAGGAGCTCAAATGAAAAGTAAGATACGTAGTGAAAGAAGATCTAAAATAGGGAAGAAGACCAGTTTCAAGGCTAAATATTACGACTACCTGCCCCCTCCTACTACCTTGTAGTGACCTTATATCACTCCTGGTATAATTTCTCATGTATCAAATGAAGAAACAAGGACTTCTCCTGTGGCTCAGCAGGTTAAGGATCCAGCATTCTCACTGCCATGGTTCAGGTCACTGCCGTGGCCAGGGAACTTCCACATGTCACAGGTGCGGCCAAAAAAAAAAAAAAAGAAGAAGAAGAAGAAGAAACTAGATTCGGTGAATGGATGAATGATTTTTTAATTGTGTTTTTCAAATAGGGTTTTGAGAAAGCACCCTCTTTAGGGTCATCCTGAAGCTGGCATGGGTAATGGCTACAGTAGTCAGTGTGGGTCTACCATTTATCTGTTCTATCTACTGAGAATCTTTGGGGATTTTGTTTGCAAATAGTTTAACTCTACTTGTAATACTTTCATAAACTAATGGGCTAAACCACTAACATCTCTTTGGCCCAATATTCTAAAAAAGTTAAAATTAGTTATGGGTTTTTAAAGGTCTTTGCTGTACTCCCTTGATTTAATAACCTCCACTAGAGAGTAGCACATCCATTTCTTTCTATGGCTGCCTTGTCATGTATTAAGTGTTGTCTACATTCCAGATTTTGCCTACATTTTGATGTTCTTTCTCAAAGGGTGGCAGTCCATGTTAGAGAAGCATGGGGTAGTCTCCAAGGCTGGAGAACAGACTCTCCAGAGAAGCTCTGTGTCAGTACTGTCCTAGCTGATCTAACCTATCAGGTCTCAGCTGGCCAGACTGATACTGGAGAAAAACAGCAAAAGCTTTATATGTGATGGTGCAACCATTATCATCACATCATCATCTTCATCATCATCATCTACATACAAAATGAGGTAAGTAAAAATGGAAAAAGATGAGAATAACCAGGAAGTATGGAAAGCTTTCAATTTTAAAGTTGGATCCAGAAGTTAAAAATAGGTCGCAAAGAGAAAGCAGAGAAGCTATATGGCTGAGGAAGTACTGTGAGTTGGAAGCTGTAATCAGCTATTTATTTACACAAAAGGAACCTCTAGCTATCTTTTGATGTTCTAAAGATCCAGCACCAGGAATCTTTGTGAAAATCATACATGATAGAGAAACGTGAAATCAATGACTTGGTTTCATCTTATTTTTTTTTATAGAAATAGTCATGATATTTATTTGACCCTCAATGATTTAAGCTGGCTGATCTGATATAGCTACAAAGAAAAAAATGTTGCCGGCCATAACAGTTCTGCAAGGATGGAGTCATTAGCCATTGCAGTCACCCCTCAAAAGTGCAGCCTGAGAGGAATTCAGGATGGATTAAAAACAGGAAGCATTCTGCGCTTTAGATATACAGGCTCCTAGGTAGTTAAGACACATATTTAAGGAAAAATTTCAATGACTGCAGATTCTTACGTCTTCCCATAAATGGAAAAGCACTAAAATATTTAACTTTAGATGTCTGTGATTAGCAGTAATCTCTTGATGTTTGATAACATGTTTGTTTTTGTTTTTGTTTTTTCCCAGCCAAAAAAAAAAAAGTTATATACATCCTGGCTCCTCACTTACCTCTTTAAAACAGTTCCTCAGGGCTATATGAGAGGCTGTCTCCCGGGCTTTAGTCCTCAGTAAAGTCCCTGAATAAAATTTAACTAACAATTTGTATATTGTGCATTTTTCTATCAGTTGGCATAGCCTGTGGGGAACATTCTAAAAACTTAAATGGGTAAAGTATAGAACTTCCTTGAATGTTAAAAACTGCCCAGGTTGCATCAGTGCCTGGATCATTTATCTATTATTGCTTTAACAAAATACCCTAAAACTTAATGATTTTAAAGAAATAATATAAATCAAACATCATTTTTGATCACAATTCAGTGAGTCAGCAATTTAGGCTAGGCTCAGCTGAGCAGTTTTGTTGTTGCTTTTGCCAGGTCATTCAAGTGGCTGCAGGTATTAGGTGGCTCAACTGAGACAGGATGATCTATAATAGCCTTACAGATACATCTACAAAAAATTAATCCATCAATCTAAGAAAGAAATGGAAATTTTTATTCTTGGCAAATTGAGGATTATAACCCAGGAATAGCATCTCAGAAAGCTCTGAAAACTGTTCCACCTATTAGAAGTCAAGATACAGTTATATACTTTTTTTAAGACACAGGGCTACACATTAAATGACATATTACTGACAGTTTACACAATCCAGATCTAAGTGTCATTGTGGCCCCTTAAGATAAAGAAGAATGTTATCTTTCAAGGAATTGTCTTATTGATACTAAGAGGAAGTTACTCTTTATGGTTGAACAGGTATTTCTGTTGAGGTTTGGTAAACTTGACATATAACACGCAGATAAGCAATGAACAATAGAGGGGGAAGAGGAAGCCAAAGGGCAAAGACATTTTTTTTACATTTAAATTTTTTTAGTCTTGTTATAATAGGTGAATTTTGTTTCACAGACATATCTGAGTCATATGACTTGGGGCAATATTCTCAGACTCCTTCACAGAACAGCAGCAGTGTGCCAGGAGCACAACAGCAAAAACTGTTAAGTTCTCTTGAGGCCTAGGTTCAGAGTCACACACATATTCTATCAGCCAAGGCAGTAACAAAGCCAGTCTCAGATTCAAGGAGTGAGGAAACAGAATCTACTTCTTAATGGGAAAAGTCATGTTGCAAAGGGGCTTGTGTACAAGATGGGAGAGATTATCTTTAGAATGTCTTTAAAGCATTTTTCTTCACTCATATGTGGAGTGTCAGCTCCCAATTTAAAAAATTTTTTTGAAATTAAAAAAAATTGTAAAACCTGGCAATTAAATAAATGGTGCTGACCTTAGTAACTTTGGAAAACAATGTTCTGACTAGAAACGGTTAAGACTAAAGACAAAAGGAAAGGTATATAAATACTGTACTTACATTGATAAAGTTCTTTCCTGTGGGGGGTTCAGGTTAACAATTCTGAAAGTACTGTATATATACACTGTGATTGGGCAAATAAGTAAAGGCATGACAGATGGTGGGAGCCAGGTTTCTTCTTGTTGGAAAAGGAGGATACAGACAAGCAAAGGAGGAAGACTAGAATGGACCATGTGGGTCTGGATTAGATTTGGAGACATCACTATGAACTCATGTTTAGCTCAATATGGATATGAATGTATCATCAACACATGAATAACTACAGATATGTGTGTATACATGTGTGTACATGTATGTTAATAGGCACACAATTATTTCTTGGCTCTGTGCACTGAAAGGCTTAGAAGCAATGACATTCCAGTAGCAACAAGCACACAAAGGCCCCAGATATTGCTTTCTGTACTGTTCTCCAATAAAGGAAGCACTGCTCTTGGGAGAAACTGCTGATTCTAGGGCTGGGCAGGAAATGTACTGAATAAACCTGGAGTGTTTAGCAGTGCCAGAGAGTGAGGAAACACCGAAGAAATAAATGATGTGGTCATGCCAAAGGACATAGGAACCAATCTGAAGAAAACTGAAACAATTCAAGCAATAAAATAAATAATATGGTATTTGGGTTATCATCCAAAATGTAAAATAAATATCCATGATTCCATACTGATATAAATGATTGAATACATAAATAAATGGGGGAGAAGAGACAAATATCTCATACAAAAGAATTCCAAATAATTTATATAGATACTTGTCCTCTGAAAGACACAGCCTAACTCTCCACCCCTCAAGTATGGGCTGTGCTTAGTGACTCGCTTCCAAAGAATAGAATAGGAAAGGTGGGGGAGTAACTTTACAGGGGTAAAACCTGGCAGAAACTACCTTGGGAAGAGATCAAGGTTAACACTGTCATTGACAAGTCATGCTGGTAACATGAATCCTTGGTTTGACGGGATGAGGATGTTACTTTATCTGTGTGGTCAACATCCCCAAATCCCATTACTCCAGCCTAACCAACAGAAAAATATCAGACAGTACCCCTCCAAAATGTTAAGGTCATTAAAATCAAGGGAGGTTTTTAAATTCCCTGGTGGCATAGCAGATTAAGGATACAGTATTGTCACTGCTGTGGCTCAGGTCACTGAAGTGGGGCAGGTTTGATCCCTGCCCCAGGAACTTCCTCATGCCATTGGCACAACCAAAAAAAAAAAAAAAAAATTCTTTTTAATTAAAAAAATAAAATAAAATCAAGGAAAGTTTAAGAAATTGTCATAGACAGAGGCTGAGAAGACATGAGAATAAAATGTAATGTGATTATCTTGGAACAGAAAAAGGACATTAGACAAAAACTAGTGAAATCCAAATAAAGTATGGCATCAAGTTAATAATGCACCAATGTTGTGTCCTTTGTGACAAATTTACCATTGTAATGAAAGATTCTGACCACAGGGGAAACTGGGTGAAGGTTGTACAGGAACTCTCTGTACTATCTTTGTAACTTTCCTGTAACTCTAAAAAGCTTAACAAAAAGCTTATTAAAAAACAAACCTGGCAACCAATTCTTAGAGAATTCTTCTATGCTCCTATTCTCTGGTTCAAACTTTACTTACATCTGCTTTCCCAACTTTCCATCCTACAATCTTGGACCTAAAGTCTCCTGCCTAGCCCTTTAGATTGAAGAAGTCTGGATGACCCATTGACCTTCAAGTGAAAAACATAAATATTGATATTTAAACACACATGTACTTTGAAATGTACACACACTTTACATATATGCATAGATCCACATATATAATCACATTGCAGAGATGCAAAATGCAAATATATCGAAAGTGAAAATACAACAGATAACCACTGCTAGCAACCCTCTGCATAGCACATTAGACTTGTCTGAAATAAGAACAGTTTCACATGCTATTCAGAAACCTACTTTCTTCACAAAGTGTATTTATGAAGCTTTAAAGCCCCACATAAGCATAGACCCCCTTCCAGGTATCTGAATCTATCTTCTTCTTAAAGACCCTAAATTGTGTAAACTTCAGGTCCCACAAAATCTGAATTCACCCACTTCTATGTGAATAAATATATACCTGCATTATTATTTTAAGTGCCAGAAAATATAATATTTCACTGCATACATGAACCATCCTTTTTTAAAATTAATCCCTTAAAGAGATGTCTAGCTTTTCTAATTCTTTGGAATATCATCCAGTATTTGCACTTGAATGCTGAGTTAGCATCTCTCCAAAATATCTTCTCTATGCTCTGAAGCCCTACACTCAATCCAGGCTCCTAGTTCCCAGCCTCTAATGGTCTTGGGGTGGGGAAGAATTGGGAATAAATTTGGGACAAGATAAAATAAATGCAAGTTCCTGAGGAGGAAGTCAGTGAGAGGAAGCTGGGTTTTGGAGAATATTATTACAACAATCATTTTATCAACAAATTAGTATGACGTGTGCTCTGTAAAAAATGTAATTCTCAGAGAAAAAGGAAAAAGAGAATCTGTGACCCATCTGAGACCCCTGTAGTGGCAGTTGCAACCCCAGGGGCATAGGATCCTTTGAGATGGCTCTTAGGAGAGACAATCTTTGACATTTAAATATAAATTAATAAAAGGAAATACAAGGTCTGCTGAGAGGGCAAGGATAGGGCATGTGGGTGGGTACACTTTAGAAAAGCAACCCCATAAGCTACCTTTTTTTTTTTCCTGTGAAAATAGGAGGCCATGTTATTCAGCAAAAGACAAGACTTTGATGTTGAAGTATGCACAAAGTAGACACAGGTTAGAAGAAGGCAAATTCATACCAACAGCACAAAGGATGGTATAAGTGTTTGGGAATGAAGCTTTGTACCTCACTAACCAGACACCAGGCACACCGAAGCATTTACACAGCTCTGGGCAGCATCACAAGAACAACGGCCAGTACCATGAAGGGCAAGGCAAACCTGCAAGGACGAGACAACGGTAGACAGGAAAGAGTGATAGATAAATAATTTCCAACAATGAAACTGTAGGGCCATAGAGGACGGTGAAAAGGGCTGGAGTTGGGGGTCTGGGGGCTGCAAATCCCATCTCTGCTGTTCACTAGTTCTATAACCTTGGGCAGGCACTAAAACCCCAGAGCCAGATTCCAGTATGTACAATGGAAATATCATACCTATCTTGCTTTAAAGTTTAGATATAGGAGTTTCCATCATGGCAGAGTGGAAACGAGTCCGACTAAGAACCCTGAGGTTGTGGGTTTGATCCCTGGCCACACTCAGTGGGTTAAGGATCTGGCATTGCCGTGAGCTTTGGTGTAGGTCACAGACGCAACTCAGATCTGGCTTTGCTGTGGCTGTGGCATAGACTGGCAGCTGTAGCTCCAATTTGACCCCTAGCCTGGGAACATCCATATGCTGTGGTGAGGCCCTAAAAAGAAAAAAAAAAAAAATGTATAAAGTTAAGCACAACGCCTATCACTCATGGAGAATGGTGTGTGCTCATGGGGCATGGCATTTAAATTGATGTTAACAGACCTAAATCAATTGTTTCTCCTCTCTCCCTGTCTCCTCCTGCTAGCTTCTTCCCTACACGAGCCGCAGGTCATTTCTGGTTTCTCAGTCTCTCTCCTTCTCTTAGGCAGAGCCATTTAGCTCTTTTCACCGGCTATTTCAAACTTAAGAAAGATAAATTGTTCAGTAACTCTGGGCATAGGCTTACTCCTTAGATTGATTTACAATGGCTAATCTCTTTGTTTCTAAAGATATAATTAAAGAACCTCTGGCCACTCTTGCACTTGCATCTACCAGTGTGGACATCATTGATGGATGCTTTGTTCTGTTTCCTCCCAGCCATTACTGCACCTTTACCAAATCTTGGACACTTTCTATTCATCTCCATGGGTCAATCAGATATTAAAGTTAAAAGATATGTGACAGTTGGAGATTTCTGAAAAAGTTAAAAATAAAATTCCCTTATAAATCAGTATTCCACCCCTAGGTATATACCCCCTCAAATCAGGAACTCAAACAACTACCTCTTTGCTGGTGTTCCTTTCAGTATTATTTATACTAGCCAAGAGATGGAAATAATCCAAGTACCCATCAAGAGGTAAAGAGAGGAACACAATATGGTATAGATATATAATAGAACATTATTCAACCATAATTAGGAATAAAGTTCTGACACATGCTAAGTGAAGGAAGCCAGACACAAAAAGAAAAATGCTGTGTGATTCCAATTATATAAAATATCAAGAAAAGCCAGATTCATAGAGATGGAAAGTAAATTAGAAATTACCTGGGGCTGAAGAAAGGGGTAATGGGTACTGGTGCTTAATGTATACAAAGTTTTGTTTGGGGTGATGTAACATTTTGGAAATAGTGGTGATGGCTGCACAATATCGTGAATGCAATTAATACCACTGAATCATAAATCAAAAATGTAATTAAATAACAAATTGTTTTATATATTTTACCATAAAAAAAAGAGGCATGACGTACTGGAAAAAAGCACTCTAATTCATTAATTAGAGCATAAACATTTCCTCAAATTTTAACATTTCTGAAATCAATGTTTGTTTCACCATCACTTACATTTGCTGTCTGCCAGGTAGTACTTGTAAGTGGAGCCATTGCCTGCACATATTCAAAGTTGGTTGATATTCCCATAATTTTTAGAAAGGTGCAGTTACTAAACACTTGAGTCAACATACTATCCAAACACCATTTAAGGAGAAAAATAAAAGTTCTAGTTTTTTGGTTTTTGTTTTGTCTGAAACCTTGTTACATCTACTGGTAAGTTCAAGAAAGTGCCAGCATCAAAACTGAAAGAATTAGTGGTTATGACTTAAAAAAAATTCTGAAGACAGCACTGAAACACTCTTTGGAGAAATGTGGCTGCACCAAAGTTCTTGATGACACAGAGGATGAAACACAGTGTGGAAAAACTATGTAAAGCAAGGGCTCTGAAGAAAAAAGTGAGGCAAGAGAGTGGATGAGTTCTGAATATAAAATGTTTTGCAAATTCCTCAGCCAATCAATTTAGTTTAATACTTTCCCTTTTAAGCATACACTCAAAAAGTCTAAGCAAGCTCTTTCAGTACATATAAAATAAAAATTCTGTGATAAGACTCACTGTAACATAGCTTAACTAATAGTGTTTTGTTGTTTTGTTAACCACCTTCCCCTTAGGAATATATAAAATAATGGTATCTTACAAGCAATGGCATCTTAGATTTAATAAATGCAGTTAATTGCAATAAGTAACCAAAGGTTAATATCCTTATTAAGATGAAGCATCCCTACAAAATAGAAAAATATGAACAAATAAAAAAGTAAACCGTTCACAAAAAAGTTAAATGGTCATCAAACTTATAGGATAGTCACTAAGACTGAGGCTGGAGTGTCAGGGGAAGACACTGACTCATGTTTCCAAGTGGAAGGACTTGGCTGCGAGTGCCACTTCTGATGTCTTCTCCCCCTCCCTGGTGACTCATCTAACTGGTGAGTTTGGGAAAGGGAACTGAACATGTGTGGTTCAGACACTGTCCCTTTCTCTTTTCTTATGGGTTATGACTATCTTATAAATTGCAAATTTTCTGCTTCTCTATATGGTTTCCAAGGAGAGACTACCAATGGCAGAAGCTGTGTCGCTTTCCAACTCCGCCTCTGATAAAAGTGGGGAAGATTAATTCAAGGTTATAGTATTCAGAAAACTATTGTTACCATGGATATAGGCCATGCTGCCCGACAGTTTTATCAATAGGATAGGTGATACTCTTCTTGATTCTTGCATCTGCCTCTCAGTTTATTCTAAATCAGGCAGGAAGGTAAGAGGATGTTATTAGTTCTCTCAAGCTTTATCAACTAATTATTAGGAATGAGGGAAATAGTATTCTGCACAGTACATTGGTAAAAATAAAAATAAATAATAGTCAGGCTTGGCAGGCAGTTAAGAAGTCTTTTTTTTTTTTTTTTTTTTTTTTTTGACTGCATCCACAGCATGTGGAAGTTCCTGGGCCAGGGATTGAACCTGCACCACAGCAGCAACCCAAACCACTGAAGTGACAGAACTCTCAAGAAGTCTATTCTTACATACTGTTTTGGGGAGTATAAATTGGTAATTCTTTGGAGAGCTGAGAGGTAGGTTATTATTTGATTATTAATAAGTTCGCATATTTTACCATATTAGGCCTGCTATGTTTCCTCTTTGGAGAACTGGAGGACTTAAGTTAGATATACTATACTGGTTTCATTTAATTTTGATCTGATAAAACAAAGAAATAAAACCGTGAGCTGAAAATAAATAACCATACCTTAAGTATCATGATTACTGACATTTTTTTTACTTTTGGTATTTCAACAAAAGGTGCAAAAATTAAGCTTCAAAAGTGATAATTTGACAAAAGTAAATAGTCCCCTCCCCCCTCATGTGATTTTCCCCTGCTGATTATAAATTATTATCCTATGAAGCACAGGAACCTAGAACCTAAAAATTCTCATGCTGAATCATATCTTTGGCAATTTCATCTAAACCACAGGAAGTTTTCTAAAAATATCTGCTGCCTCTCCCCCTGCTAAAACTAGTTTAGAGTCTTAAGTTACAAAGAGTTGAAAATCATGGGTAGCTGTGCACTGCCAGCAAGAAGCCAATTATTTAATCCTTGAATGAAGCTTCCTCTCTCTGGGCAAACCATTAATATTTATTTGTTATCACAATATATTTATATAGCACTTTACAGCTTTCAAAGTGTTTTCCCATACATCACTGCATCTGGCCAGTAAACCCGTAATGAATCAAAGAGGAAATGCTGTTTCTTTAATGTGAACACTATCTCATAGATGTTAAATAATTTATCTAGGCGAACAACTTGCAAGTGTCAAAGAAGGGATTTAAATTCTCTCAGAAACATCTAAGTACATATTTTTAATAGTTCAAAGAGGTCTATCTTCCCTCCCATTTTCACTGCCTTTTCTCAAATGACAGATTTCTATTTGTGGCTTTAGCAACAGCAAATTATTTTTTAAAAGAAAATATTAGTTTCAGGAGTTCCCATCATGGCTCAGTAGTTAACAAATCTGACTAGGAGCCACGAGGTTGCGGGTTCAATCCCTGGCCTTGCTCAGTGAGTTAAGGATCCAGCATTGCTGTGAGATGTGGCATAGGTTGCAGATGCAGTTCAGATCCCGCTTGGCTGTGGTCTGGTGTAAGCTGGCGGCTACAGCTCCGATTAGACCCCTAGCTTGGGAACCTCCATATGCCATGGGAGCGGCCCTAGAAATGGCAGAGACAAAAAAAAAAAAAGAAAATATTAGTTTCAAAGGAAGATGGGGAAGTACCATCCTTAAAACCTCATCACATCTCATGAAGGTATACCAGTACCATTAACCAGTTTCATGAGACCAAAATCTGTAACTTATCCAAATTTTTACTTTTTTCTACTTTCCCAAATTATTCGAAAATAAGTTATGTCTGAAAACCATTACATAAAAGGACCACAAAATTATAGTTCCAGTAATAGTAGAAAAATCAAAGGAACTCGACCCATGGCATTACTATAAAAATATAGGCATTGATTTAAAAAAAAGTCTAAAGGCTTTCAGAATTGTTAATGAGACAACTGAAAATACAACTTTCAAGGCCAAGTCTCAGAAAATAATTTGGCATGGGTGTTTTACTCACTACTCCCTTTCCACCAACCTAATATTACTAAATGATTACTAAAAATATGGAAAGATAACCTATATAAGAAGTCCTTAAAGAGACTGCAATTAAGTAATATATATAATATATATATAGCTACTATAAATATAGTAAGACATTAAAATCAATATCTTTAGGTACAAAATGAAAAAACAGGAGTTCCCCTTGTGGCTCAGTGGGTTAAGAACCTGATGCAGTGTCTGCGGAGGGTGTGGATTCGATCCCTAGCCCTGCTCTGTGGGTTAAGGATTAGGCGTTGCCACAAGATTCAGCATAGATCACAGATGCAGCTCAGATCTGGTGTTGCTACGGCTGTGGCATAGGCTGGCAGCTGCAGCTCTGATTCAACCCCTAGCCTGGGAACTTCCATATGCCACAGGTGTACCCCTAAAAAGAAAATAAAGAAAATCGGTGAGACCATTCAATATCATTGGAGGCTCAAAGAGAAATACTGAAAGAGCAGTGCCTCTGCTTGTCCTATCTTTATCTAACAGCATGTAGGTGACCTCTCAATATTTTGAGTTACTAAACACTTGAGATACACACTGAAAAGTTAAGTTAAAATTAACAAAACCCAAGCCTGACTGCACAGATTTTTAATGGCCTGTCACCTTACAAGGTAGACTTTCTTCCAAGTCTATATATTCTTAGAATTAGGGTATAAGGCATGATGTACATTTTCAACAGTATCTGTAGAATAAAGGAAGGTGAAAGGGGGAAAAAAAAAAACCACAACTTGAAAGGCTGAGCAAGTTTTGTAGATCCCGAGACAGAATATATTTGTAAACTCATGGTGGAAAGAATAATCTAAGTCTATATAGACCTGAGAGGCCTCACGTTTCGAAGTCAAAGTAAAAAGATCTTACCCTTTGTCTTTCATTTCGCTAGCTTTCTACCCTTGTCTTCTATCTCTCTAACCCTTCTCCCTCACCTCTCTCTTAACCGTGACTTCCTCTTTTTCACCTTGTACCTCAATTGGGATTTCTCTACCTCTTTTGCCCTCAAAAATCTCCCCTTCACTTATTTATTAATAATTGAGAAAATGCATTGGAACGTTTTATGCAATTACATAATCTTACCTTCAACTACATACTTCTGGTTCTTAAAAGTTGCAACACGGTACAGCACAAAGAATGCTGAAGTCAATCAGAAAATCAGTGTTGAGCCTGGGGTCTGTCACTACCTATTTTTGTAACCATGGGCACATAACATTTTTTTATTGTTGTCTTATTAGGGCCACACCCAAGGTATATATAAGTTTGCAGGCTAGGGGTCAAAATTGGAGCTGCAGCTGCCAGCCTACGCCACAGACACAGCCAATGCTGGATCTGAGCTTTGCCTGTGACAACCTATAACACAGCTTGCAGCAACACCCAATCCTTCACCCACTGAGGGAGGTCAGAATGGAACCTGTGTCCTCATGGATACTAATCAGGTTCATTAGCCCTGAGCCTCAATGGGAACTCCACAAATAACTTCTCAAAAGAAAAAAACTGTAATGTTTTAATCCAAAATTTAGACATGTAGCTCATTTAGTTGAATAGGTACTACTATGGTTTTTCTATGTATTAAAGCAAGTGCAAAATTACAGTGGATGAGATTACTCAAGACATCCTCCTTATTGTTCAATTTTCTGTTTCCAGTTGATTTAAAAGCAGATCTGTTCAAATCAGGATTATAAAGATGACATTTGCATTTACTTTATGTTATTTAAGTTTCTTTTCATGTAAAAGGTCCAACTCTTTTTCCCTGCAATTGTCAAAACAAAGCCAAGTCATTTATCCTGCAGAAGTGCCTGTTTTCTGCATTTTGTTGGTTGCATTCCCAGGATGTTCTCTCTTTTGCGCTGTGTATTTCCCATTAATAGATAGATCTTGGAACTTGATCAGATTCTGGCTTTTTTGCTTTTTCTGTCAAGATACTTCATAGGTGGTATTGAGTACCAATGAGTTATACTAGAAGGCACATCATTAAGATAAAACAGTAAGTTCATCAGGTGCTGCCATCCTGATCCATCCATCCAATGTTTCTCATCAGCTTTTCAATTAATAGCTTCAGCAGTAATTGATGATCATTGCCTAGCTCTTGCCAATTTATTAGTTATCTAAAAACAGTGATATTCCAACAACACTCCTGAATACATGAACTGAAATAATTCTACAAATTCTTCCCCTCAATTATTTATTATCCTGGGGTAAGACAGGATAAATGTTTCCTATCCCCATGTTACGCCAGTTTTCAGAATAATTCCTCAACATATTTCCAAAAGTAACTGAGTTGCTTTGTTTTGTTTTGGGTCACTTTTATCATTTTGAATGCTTAAGTTCCATAGTTAATGTGTTTCACTCCACTTCAGTTATTATCCGTGTTGATCATCAAATTATTCCATTTTATGGCCAGTGGCCTAGAACCCCTGCAGTTGGATCTTGAGCTTTTGAGAAGATATCTTTTGAGTTTTTGAGAACTTTCTTGCTTCAGTGATATTGAGGTACTGCTGTTAATTTTTTAGATGTGTTTCTTGGAGGAGAAAATGCCTACTGTGTACACCTGAATCAAATTTAAGTTTTAAAAATCACCAACTACTATAGAAAAACAGAAAAAAAGGCACACATCTTATAAGTCCAGCTCATACTCAACAGAGTTTCTCAAAATTATATCAAAATACATGCAACATAAAAAAAAAACTTATCTATATAACCTCACTTTCTACTCAAGAAAAAGTTGAATATCTGAAGTTAAGAGATAGTCTGAAAAGTATGATTCTTAAAGTATTCTTTATTAAGATCATTAAAAGTTGTAGAAACAACTTTATATCATAAAGGCACAGGGAGACAGTTCTGATAAAATAGTCAAATTAAACAGTAACTTACAGTACAAAAGACAATTTTAATGCACATACAAACCCCAAATGTCTGATTCAAAAATATCTTACTGCGTCTATTTAATGGGCAATGATTAAAAATATAAATTGCTGCTGTATAATAAATATCTGATAGTGAACATCTTGATAGCAAAGTGAACAAAATATTTATTGCTTTTCACATATATATTTTTTCCCTGTAATTTTAAATTCCTAATTCTTTTACTATCTTCTCCTCAACTTTTCCAAAGATAAAAGAAATTCCACATAATCTCATGGGGAAATGGTGGTTACAAAAAATTACCTCAAGTAGCAATCACTGCTGGCAGTGTTTTCTCACTTCTTTTCTGCAATCATAATCACTCTTCCAAAAAGATAAATGTTAGCTAAACCACAGAAAGACAATTCTATGACTGGCATTCTAAGGTTTACAATGAATACATTATCAAATATAAAAGGTGTTCCACTTTGAAAATGTGTTATTTTTTTTTGACATTTTGAATAAGAGGCAAATGTCTGACAAAGTAATTTTACCTACTCCCCTCAAAAGTTTTCCAAAGTTGTAAAAAGTCAGCTTAGTAAAATTTCCAGCACATAAATATTTCTTTGAGGGCTAGTTGATATATATGTAATGTACTGATGTATAAAAATTAACATAATGTAATATATTTTACAATGAAAAGATCTTACCCTTCTTCCAGTTTTAAAACTGGGATTAACTTTATTGATTTCCTCCTATTCTTTTTGTAGCAACCCAGTTATAGATGGTATAAGAATTTCCATCACAACAGTAAAATAACATGAAAGCATCATCCTAAGTTAATGAATGCTATTTCAACTTAATACCTACATTAAAGTCTTTGATAATCATTGTAAAGTTACTTAACCATATGTCATGTTTAAACAGTGTGTAGCAGCTAGTAATGTACCTGGCACAGAGTTGATGCTCAATAAATAGTTGCTGAAGGAATGAAAAAGAAAAGAAAAACTTGGCTTTGGTTGTGCATATTTTAATCACTTTCTGATTAGAATAAGGTCGGTCTAGAACTAAATACTACACACTATACCAAACTTTGTCATAAACAAAAGTTATAATTTCAAACAGAAAACTATCACCTATGTTATTAGCAAAAGCCAATTTGTATACTCTAACTTTAAAAAAGAGCCCGCAGAAATTTCACTTTTGTTCATTTTTATCCACATATTTAAATTTGATGCTTTGATATTTAACAATTGGATAATGAAGACCAACTGGGGCAGACTGGCTAAATCTGTCTGCTTTATAATTACTAGTCCATCAATAAATAAAAAGTTACGATGCCAGATTAAACACAAACAATGACAATTATGCTGATTTTTGCAAAACAACAATGACTAAAAGGTAAGACATCTTTAAATTACATATATTTAAAAGCAGTAGCTTAACTTTTCAACATAAAATAAAAACCAGGAAGATAATGATTTTTAACAATGACAGAGTTGAAGTATTAGAAGTAGGATAGTAAGAATAAGTAAGTGACCAATTTTAAAATCTAACCACAGAACTAAATCTAATATTTCTCTGGCATATGCATTACTATTGTGGACTAGTTAGCATTTAAAAAATACTGGGTTTTTTTTCCTCAATCAAAATTAATATCAAGGTACAGGTTGCTAGTATACTCTTAAAGCCAAAATGACATTTTGCAGCATATGCCAAAGTTCATGTTTAGTGTACACTTATAATTACTGGCATAGAGGGATGTAACTGCTAAATAACCATAAATGATCTCATGCAATGGTGAAACCATAGAAAGTAGAAGAAATGTATTTATATAATAAAATATTCAGTTTTCTGAAAAAAACACAATAAACCTGGAAATCCTGCCCTAACAGTAAATGTGTACCGCATAGCACTGAACAAGAACTAGCCCAAACAGAAATGAAAACCTACTGTAACGTGAATGTGTAAAATTTTATTTAAAAAAAAAACAAACATAAAAATGGGGGGGAAAAACAAACCCTACACATCAGAAGGAAAAAGTGGCCTATAAAACAGGCCAATCTAACCTGACATTCAAAGTAAATGCAAGAGATTCACAAAATCATGACAGTAATGCAAACTAAGTCAAGTACCAAGTACCCTTTGATACACAAGCCAATGTAACTATCAGACTCATTTCCAATAGCTTAACAATACTCATTAATTCACTCAGGTATTCAGGGGCAAAGCAGTCAACGATAGCTCAAGTCTCCAAAGAACAAACTTATTTGCAGAAGCATCATGTGATTTTTGAAATTATATCCTATTCTGGTGGATGTGAACATAAGATCTATCAGTGCAAGTTTACCATCCTCTGAATATATTATTTCCAAATTTCACTTTTCCAGATAGTTTTTGGTGGTTTCGTTTCAGCCAGTGCTATTTAAATGAGGAAAAAAGATTCAGCATTGACTACCTCACATTGTTACTTAATTGTGCTAGATATTCACGCAGTTCTTTTGCAGCCTGGAATCTGCCATAGCGCTTCTTTGGGTTGGCACACTCATCCAGCAAGGCCTCTAGGCGGCCATCTTTGGCAATTTCACTTGGTGGATCATGAAGGAGTCCTCCAGAAGTGCCACGCCAGGTGGCATGTCTGGATAAGAGGTTCTGACAAACAGCATAATAATTGTGGTCCACAGTGGCACGAGCACAAAGAATTTCCTTTGAAAATGATAAGCAAGCCTCCTTATCACAGTCATCAAATTTGCTTTCATACCATACATCCCAATTTTCAGGTTTATCTGTGAAAAGGAAGAAAGCAGAAAGAGAAAAATTATTTTAAGAGTTTTCATTGTTTCCCAACATGTAACATTCCACTAATTAACACAATAGTATTTGTTCTTAATTGCATTTTAACTTTAAACATTCAAATATATTAATTTATAGACATTTGCTGTGAGTTCACCAATGCCAGGCTGAAGGATCAGACAAGGTCCCAACTACTATAGGATTCAGCATAGAGTAAAACTCTCCATGATAAGAAAGAGCCACACAGAAGAATGACACAGTGCTACATAAATACAGAGGAAGCACCACCTGTGCGTGGGGCCATGGAAAGCTTCATAGAGAACAACTCTTTTAGATATTGAAAGATAAGCAAGTATGAAAAAAGGGAAAAAAGCATACTAGGGGACAGCCATAGCTTTAAGGATTGCTCCAGCTGATTCAGGAAACAATAAATTCACATGCTGGAGTGTAAGACAGATACATGGAAAGAAGGTACAGATAAGGTTGAAAAAATAGGTTGTACCCTGTATGGTCATGACTATGATTTGTCTAACAGAAATTCAACTCTGGGCTGAAGACTAGGGACTAAGGTGACGACAGCAATTAAACAAGGCCCAGGAAAAAAAGCCAGATTGTAGAAATATTTGAGACAAAAATTAACAGGGAGTGCATGAGAAAAGTCTGAGGATCTAACTAGATGACAAGGTACACACTACTAACATATAAACACAGAGTGATATAAAATAGCTGTGAGGTACTCAGTAAAAAAGTTTACTCAAGAAATCAAAAGGCCACTATAGCCGAAGCATTAAGGGCAGCGAAGGGATGCTAAAAATGAAGCAGAATAGGGCCAAGTCACACAGATTATCCTCTGGTTAAGGAGTTCGAATTTTACTCCAAAAAACAATGGGAAATCATTAAAAGCATTAAGCAAGGGAGTGCTAAGATCATGATTTATGTTTTAAAAAAGGAACTACGTGAGTAGAAGGAAACCAAAGGAGAATTTCAGAAAGTTACTAATCAGTTACTTGAAGAATTTGCCAATTAGGTGGTTGGTAACAGCAATGCAGACTTCTAAGTCAGGTTTAATGGGCTGAGAAATGAATGGGGGCTGAGGAAGTAGGGACAGGTAGTAAGCAAAACTTTAAAAATAGTAGGAAAGGAGGAAAGAATCTTGTACATACTTATTATGGGAAGTTAAGAAAAACTGGATTTCAAAGAGGGGGTGGGAAGTTAAAGAAGACAACTAATACAAGTTCTCAAAGAAGGATCTTTTCCGTCTGAAAAAGAGACGAATGTATTAACTAATGTGGATGATAAAGAGAAGGACACTGAAGAAGTTGCCCCAACAAGACCAGAATTTCCCTATAAAGGTCATTTACTAGAAGGAGTTTAGAAAAGAGGGTGGATAAATAGATATGGCCTTTTGTGAAGTGTCTATTTAGACAGACCTACCAACAGGCAATTGAAAAGAACTGGCCAGAGCTAAAGTAGCACCGGAGCAATGTTCACTGTACAAAATGCAAGACTACAGAAGCTATATTGTATTCATCCAATTTTATTTTTGGAATAATTTTTTTTAAAGTTTAGGCAAGTTGCACAACTCTGTGAATGTAATAAAAACCACTGAACCGCACACTTGAAAAAAGAATGTTCTAAGCTGCTGTTTTGTTCACAATAAAAGAAAAGGTAAGTGGGAAATGAAGCACTCCAAAGCAAGACATCTACTCCCTGTGGAAGGATCTACATAGCAGATCAAGAAATACACAGAAAGTGGTTTGGTAAATATGGAACCAAGGCATTGAGAAAAATCTCAAGTATTTAACAAGATCAAGCTAAGATGATGCAAAAAGTAAATGTCAACTTAATACATTGCTGTTCCATTCACTGCATTCCGTTAAGTGCCACAAATGTTTGGTCTCTTCATCAAAAGACCCCCCCCATATGACAGGAGGAGATTAAAAAAGACAAGACCCTTACCATGGAACAATTCTTCAGTTTCTTTTACTAAGTGTATCAGTTATAGAACTATCAGCTTTGTACTACAGGCTTTATCCCTGCAACTTTAAAATTCCTTTGACAATTTTCAAAACCAGACATTATGCCACCTATCCTGTGAAGAGGTCATAAATAAAGGAAGAGCAAAGTTTTGGATGAGATATAATAAAGTCAAACCAAAGTCAGAGATCTGCAGTGCTAAGAATCATCTCAATGGTTAAAAGAGGGGAAAAAAAAAATCACTGGAGGGGCCCCAAAGAATAATGAATCACAAAATATCTGAGACTCCACAAAAAAAGATGGCCTCCATGAAAGCAGTAAAGTGTCTCTGGTAACCTTTAACTATATAAAAACTTAACTCTGCATTAGACTCCTAAGCCACAGCAGAGAGCAGACAGTATGAAAAAGACATATATAAACACACACACACACAGAGTATATCTGTGTTCAGTTGAACCTAAAGGATATTTTCCTAAACATGGACAAATTGACTAAGCACAAAAGTGTAAATATAATAAATCAGTATTTGTCTACTGATACTGGACAAATAAAATAAAGATGTAGGGTTTGCTTCACATAAATGTAAACATTACCCTGACATAGGGAAAAAAAATCTAAAAGTTATATACTTACTTTGTCTAATTAACCTTTTGTCAGCAACCAAAACATTTTCAGCATCCACAATGATGACCTTTCCATCTCTAGGACCAACTGCAAAATTGTCAAAGCTGACATCCAGGAGGTAGAGTGCAAATTCAAAGTCATTGTTTGTAAGCTGCTCTGCTATTTCCATTAATTGCCAAGCAAGGTCAACTCGTTTCTCCCAGGGTGCATTAAAGTAACTCCACAGTTCTTCTCCAACATAATTTACAGCCACCATTCTTCCACAAGCTCCAAGATATTTTGCAAATGGCCAACCTTCATCAGACGGAAAACTCTACAAAAGAATTATCTTATTATAAGAGATTCTGATCTCTCAGAGATTTGTACTAGGCATGAGCTTGGATTTTCTTGTTAAATTCAATAGTTCAATAAAGATAAACCTTATTTCTCTTCTAACCCATGGACTTGAATATTTTTTGACAGATTTATCAGCAAAACACAAGACATCTTCATTACCAGATCTAAAAGTATGTATGCCTTCCTTTATCTTTTTGACTCTTTTAAGCACAAACAACCAATTTTTCTTTTGAATGTAGGACTGCAGGACTATTAGCCAACAAGAATTTACCAGGCTCCAGGCACTATACTATCTATACTGGCAATAAGGGAGAACCACAATGTTTAAAAGAAAAAAGAAAAATTTAGAGAAGACAGATACCAAACAAGTAAGTAAGTAAGTGTTAGTTACTAAAAAGTGGTGCAGGTCTCAAAGAGTCTTTAATAGGTGCATTATTTTGTCCACAAGTAGGAAGGGATGGAATTCAGAGAGGGATTCTAGATAAGTATCTTCTAATCTATACCTAAAAGGCTGGTAAAGAGCAACCTAATAACCTATTAATACAATCTCCACACCAACTACCTCTGGTTCCAAGTTTAGTCTTGCTTCCCCCTCCAAGGCCACCATATTTTCTACTCACCTTAAACCCACTTCAAAATTATTCTCCTAATCTTAGCAATATTTTTCTCACGGATTTTACAACTACTAGGAAGATTAATATCCGAAAACAAAAGGCTTCCAGGATCGTAAACAAGTTATTTTCAACCTAAGTAAAATGGCAGGCCTCTTCTAAGGTACCTGATATAAAACAAAACAAAACGAAACAAAACCCATTCACCTGCAAGATAAGCACTGGAGTACAAAAGGGTGTGAAGTAATGTTTTAAACAACTTCTTGGAAGACCACATGACCAGATATGTTTTAAGAGCCACTTTTCAGCCTAAAAACTTTCCATAAATTGGGGTAAGAAATTATGCAAAGATCACACAAACTACAGAATATAAATATAGCCTACTTCCATGATAAAAAACTGAAAAATCTATATTCATTAAAAGAGTTAGAGATAAGGCTCTTCTTGGACCCCCTCAAGAAAGTAATAATTCTTTCTACACTGAGCTTTTATAAAATTGACAAAACTCAGTAGTAACTCTTACATTAAAACTTTTATCAACTTTAAAGCAAAAAAGATTTTTAGAACCAAATTTCTTCCATAACCTATTTTCATTTGTGTTTCCTTTCAAGTCTATCAATGCACAATAACTGTACTTGTACTTTGTACATATACCATTTTTCTTTTAAATTTTAATACCTGCAGTTTTGTGGCAAAATACTAATTACGTAAATTAAAAATTAAGATATGACATGATGGATCTTTAAATATAGTAAATGAATTGACTCGATTTTGTTCAGGGTTCTTTAGTAATTAGAAGAAAGCACATTTTTTTACCTTGTATCTGAGATTTTTAACTTCTCTTCTGGGCATTGGGAAAGTGAGATTGCTCATGTCCAATGTGACATAAAAACTGTTAACCACCTGTTCTTTTCAATTTTTCTTCCCAAATAAGATACCTCCACAACCTTGAGAATTTATTTAGACAAAATGATTACAAAAGATTTAACTGTTTTACTACTTTCCCAGAAGTATTCATGTATAAAATCTCTGACATAAAAAATGAAAGCACTTGAAAAAAAAACTGGGTCTGTGTGATTACATAGTTTTGTGGTGCAAAAAAGTAAAGCAAAAAACTCTTCCATACACTATTGGTGTATTATTCACATGCCATATTGTAGAACAGATACAAACATATCTTTGTGAAAATAAAATGGTCTTTGACAACAGACGAAAAGGGAACCCTGCCAACATCTGCACATATACAAATGCCTCCTTGTTTTTGGAGCTTATCCAACTGGCAAAAGACAGTCAAATACATACACACTTCATTACCCAAGTCCCTCATAGAAGAAAATTAAAATATATGAACAAATGTCACACTGAGCAAATTTATATTCATAGTAATTTCTGACAATGTTAGCTGAAATGCTATTATGCCTCATCTTAAGAGCAGTATATATAGTCTGCTACCTAATCTTTTGGAAGAACTTTTAATAAATGATTTCACATCATTTGCTCATATGACAAGAATTTTCACTGTGTAATCAAAATAGTCAGATTTCATTAACGAGAAGAGAATTCTACTGAACACACTGTAGTACCAAGAAAATGCTCAAAGGAAGCCAAAATATTTATAATCTGTATTTAAAACAATTCTGGCTTAGAACCAAATCACCACGATCAAGCAGAGTTCAAGAGATAAAATTTGAAGATGCTGCTTCTTAGATTTATTAAATATATCAAGAAATATGAAACAGAACTTCTTATTTCTGACTACCAAATTCCCACAGGGCATAAAACATAGTAGCTAAGATAAGAAGTTTACTGCTGAGATCCACATTCTTTTCTTTAAAATTTTAAAATCAGATTTTCAAATTGCCTACAACAGGACACAATTTATACCCTGAAATAAAATGTATTTTTTAATTTTCATTTTATTACTTTTATGGAAGTATAGTTGATTTACAGCATAGTATTAATTTCACACGTACAGCACAGTGATTCAGTTAAACATGTATGTGTTTGTTTAGATTCTTCCAATTCTTTTTCCTTATAGGTTATTAAAAATTTCTGAGTAGAGTTCCCTGCGCTATAGAGTAGGTCTTTGTTGGTTATCTATTTTATATATTTTAGTGTGCATATGTTAACTCCAACCTCCTAACTTATCTCTTTCTCTTGCCCCTCAATATTTCCCCTTTAATAAAGATAAGTTTGTTTTCTTTGTGGGCCTATTTCTGTTTTAGAAATAAGTTCATTTGTATCTTTTTTTTTAAGATTCCGCATATAAGCAATATCATATATTTGTCTTTCTCTGTCCATCCTTGCTGCTCCAAATGGCATGATTTCATTCTTCTTTATGGATGAATAATAATCCATTGTATATAGGCACCATGTCTTCTTCATCCATTCCTCTGTTGATGGACATTTAGGTCACTTCCATGTCCTGGCTATTGTAAACAGTGCTGCAATGAACACTTGGGTGCATGTATCTTTTGGAATGATGGCTATCTCTGGATAGATGTGCAGAAGTGGGATTGCAGGATCATATGGTAATCTATTTCTAGTTTTCTGAGTAACCTCCATACTGTTTTCCATAATGGGTGCACCAATTTACAGTCCCACCAACAGTGGAGGAGGGCTTCCTTTTCTTCACACCCTCTCCAGCATTTATTACTTGTAGACTTTTGGATGATGGCCATTTTGGTTGCTATGGGGTGACAGATATCTCACTGTATTTTGATTGGCATTTCTCAAATAATTAGCGATGTTCAGCATCCTTTTATGTGCCTTTGGCCACCTATATGTTAGATCTTCTGTCCATTTTTTTTTAATTGGGTTGTTTGATACTTTTCGTATTGAGCTGTATCATGAAATGTGTGCAAAGGATGATTTACTGAAAAATTGTGTACAAATACTTTTTATTTGAAGGAAAGAGTCTTTAAACTTGGAATAGTTTAAATTCTAATCAGATTGGAGACATTCCAATGAACTGTTCAGGCTTTTCCATCAGGCTTGAATGTATGTCATAAAGTGTTAATATATATTAAAGTTTTTAAAACTAAATATTAGTTTAAGATTATACAAAGGTACAGAACAGTTACAAACAATATTTATTGTATTACAGAGTTTTTTGTTGTTGTTGTTGTTGTTTTACATCAAGTTGGTGACCACCCAAAGGAAAAAATCTACTGAATATTACTACCAGTATAAAAGTTAAAAATGGATATTTAAGTATCAGGTCAAACATGATTAACTCTAAGATTTAAATAAATGCCTTCACTGTTAATTTACAAGATAAAAAGTATTTTTAATACAAACCTAAGATAAATCACCATGTCTACCTATCTTTTAGCTTAAACCAAGGTTTCAGAAACGAAAATCCTTAATATTATCTTCATTTTACAAGGAAAATAAAATGAAGGTGACATAAGATGTATCTAGTCAATAAAGTAAAGAGAAAATTTAGATATTTCATATTCTTTAAAGTATATAATGTTTTATAAAATTTCTATACTTAAGGGCAAAATAGTACGTAAGCAGAATAATGGACTTGAAACCACAAGTCCAGCTTTAAGTTTCAACTTCATGTCTGCATCTCACCAGCAGTGTGATGGTAGCAAAATCTTAGAGCTTTACTCTCTTCCCCTGTACAATAGGAATATTTGCTCCACATTCATCAGGGTAATCTAAGATCAAAGAGGGAGGAAGCATGAAATGTATAATTTACCACTGCTTTATGAAGAATTGCTTACCAAAACATTTTTATACTTTCTATTTAAGTCTTCCTATGTACACAAGTCCAGTCCAGACATTCATCAATAGACGTGCTTGTTTTCCTATCACCTACTGAAAGGCATCTACGAATACTGAACACATTCCAAATACAGCCAAGAACCACTAAATTAGAGATCTATCTTCACTGTCCTCTGGTACTTTCTATTTACAAATAACATATAAACTAGTTACCAAACTTTAAACAGGTTTGATGCTGTAAGAAATGAACAGGGTATCCACAAGCACTAAAAACATGAAAAAATTAAAACTTGGTAATATGCATACACATAAACACAACATTTTAATGAGCTTTTCATTTATAATAGGTAAGCGCCACAAAATAAATTCTAAATGCTAATGTGACTAACACCTATTGATCAAAACCAAATGTCATGACTGTATGTGATCAATAAGTGGGATGTTGAGTTCCCTTATGGTGCAGTGGGTTAAAAATCTGGCATTGTCACTGCAATGGTTTGGGTCACTGCTGTGACAAGGGTTCAATCCCTGGTCCAGGAACTTCTGCATGCCGTAGATGCGGTCAAAAAACAAAAAATAAACGGGATGCGAAATCTATGAATTCTAGAGTTGGAGGGTACCTGAGTTGTAAATCTAGTTCAATTTTAATAGCATAGTTTAAGTGATTTGCCTCAAGTCACACAAGTCAATAGGAAGTGAAGTCAGGCCAATACAACCCCTCAATCCAATATACTTCTGTTTCAGAAGTTTTCAAATTTTAGAAAGGTTATCGGTATGTATAATTTCATACTCATATTATATAATGCCTTCAGGAAGAGTCTGAGGTAGCACCTCACAAAGAAATACATTATGCTGCAAAAATAATGTACACTTATTCATCCCAAGTGAGATAAAGCACATAACGTACTTCCTGTGTTTTCATATTTATTTTTAACGTGATAGAACCTTTTTTTTTTTTTTTTAAATTTGGAATCGCAGATAAAGAATTATAGGTCAACCCACATTTCACTGACTAATACAACAGCTGGAGTAAAAGGCAGCGAGAAGTTATTGCGGAACATAAAGAATACAAATTGTGAATTGAAAAATCCTAGGTCTAGCCTAACTCCACCACAAAATGCAAAGTAGACAGTTGTAAAAATAAAACATAGTCCCTATTCTCAGGAAAGCTTTCCAGCCTGAGGTGGGAAGATGATTATTAAATACATATAAATTATAAATTATGGAATTTGTTACAAATTACAGAAGTATAGAGAATGCTGAGAGAGAAGAATAGGGACCTATTTCAGATTGTGTGGGAAAGGACAGCCTCTCAAAGGAAGCACTACTTAGGGACCAAGATCTAAAGGATGAGCATAGTATTATATAGACTGGGGATGAGGCATTAAGAATATTCCAGGTATGGAGTTCCCGTCGTGGCGCAGTGGTTAACGAATCTGACTAGGAACCATGAGGTTGCGGGTTCGGTCCCTGCCCTTGCTCAGTGGGTTAACGATCCGGCGTTGCCGTGAGCTGTGGTGTAGGTTGCAGACGCGGCTTGGATCCCGCGTTGCTGTGGCTCTGGCGTAGGCCGGTGGCTACAGCTCCGATTCAACCCCTAGCCTGGGAACCTCCATATGCCGCGGGAGCGGCCCAAGAAATAGCAACAACAACAACAACAACAACAACAAAGACAAAAAAAAAAAAAGAATATTCCAGGTAGATGTTAGAGCCAGAAAATCGTCTTCTCAGAACTGAAAAGAGGAAAAAAAAGGCCAAAGCAGCGGCATGAAATGAGGAGGGAATGGCTTGAAGTATGGGGAGGAAAGCAGGAATCAGATCATGCTGGAACTTAACAGAATAAAACACAAAGTGCTCAACATGGTCTCTATGCTATGAAAAAAACAAATATGTGCCCAAGCTTTAACATTCAGAAATATCTTATTTATTGAAGTTAACCAATATCCCGTGGCATCACTCTGAAAAAAGAGTTTTTACAATATCCCAATATCCTTTCATCAACAGCCATTGTCTTACCAGATTAATTAGGTCATTTTATTCTACTATGTCAGAATACAATCCTAAAAAAAAGAGGCATGGGATATATAAGAAAAACAGAACAAAATAAGGTCAACTCTAAATTGTTTGTATTCTATTATTCTTTTCTCTCTTTACAACACCAAAAGTGAGGTGGTTTGCAGTCCAAGTTAGATAATTCTTTTCATACAAAAAATAGAAAATATTTTGTAGCCATTTATTATCTCACAACAGTCCATTATAAGGAATATAACTTTGCAGTTCACCTAAAAAAGAAATATTACAAGACTAGTTTTTAAGGGAGAAAATTCCTAATAAAAAGATACTGGCTTGAAAAAATCCATTAATAATCAAAATACACAATCTAAAATCTAGTTACAAATTTTCTATAGAACTGGCTTAAACTTGAGAATACTTAAAGTAAATGTTATCAGAGGACAGAAAGTGCTTAAAGGTTCAATGTGAGTTTCAAAATTATTTTTAAAAGCCCAAATTTGAACAAAATCCCATTGTAGTAATGCATGTTATAACAGCTGTTCATAGAGATTAGTCAACTGTACTGGTGACAGACTAATGTGTTCACAGTTTTGTGAACTGTCTGGAGGGGGAATAGAATAAAATTACTGGGATGATTTAATGGTTACCTAATTTTTGCTAACATTTCTCTAAGCCCTTAGCTTCTTAATTTATACTGCCAAAGAGTGGCCAAAATCTACTGCAAATACTGTAGAATCTTGGTAATCTCAAGATTTTCATGTCATAGGATATGTTCTATTTATTTCATTAAATAATTTTCTGGATGCCATTTCCACCCACCTACAATTCCAACAATATTAAGCATGCCTTGAAAATAGCATGGCTTGTTATTTCATTGAATATCATGTCCAACAGCTGTACCTAAAATTGGAAGCTTATATTAAAATGCAACAACAACAAACTACCAAGTCTAATAGAAATAACTCTTTTAGAATAGTTAAAAAAAAAAAAAACACTTGGCTGCAAATTTTAAATATGCATAAATTTACTAGTCTCATCTGACCCTTTCTTACCTCAAGAGAACTAGCAATTCTGATCCATGTTTCTAAGTTGAAATACATACCCAGAAACATATCAAATATTTATTTCGAGTAAAACAAAATGTCAAATGGGGGGGGAATAGCTAAAAGCAGTTTCTTTTGGACCCAATAACCTAAGAATGCCCCCTTACTTCCTTTAGTCAAGATCTGATTTCTTTAAAAAAAAAAAAAAAAAATCCAATAGAACAGTGCTAACTTCCTCTGTTCCCCTGAAACACAAAATTAATTAACACGGTCTTTCAGAAGTATAGAAAAATATCTGCTAGATGCATACTATAGTATTTCTGTGCATTAAATACCTCATGCCTGGTTTTAGATTTGAATTCCCATTTCTGCCTTAAATACAGCCAAAATCTCCCCACCCCAAAGCCATGCAGTTGCTCGGACCAAAAATTATCCTTTATTTTTCTCTTTCCTTCACTTCATAACCCATCATCGCGTCTTGTCAGGTATTTCTCCAAAACATATTGGGTCTAACCACTTTTCATAACCTCCACTGCAACCACCTTAATAAAAACTACCAAGCTTTCTCCCACAAACCACGGCAAAAGCCTTTCCAATTCCTCTTACCCCTTTTAATCCATTCTCCACAAAACAAGCCCTGCTTAAAAAACGAACAAAAAAATCTTCTAGTTTCCCAATGCTATGAAATCAAAATCCTAAGCTCATTAAGCATGCCTACAAGGCTCTCTACAGGATATGGATGGGCCTTGCCTATTTCTATGATCTTGTGTTCTACCACGCTTCCTTACTCCCGTGCCCGCTCCTGCTTTGGGCCCTCTGAATTTGGCACACCTCTTGTTTAAAAATACTGTGCCCTCAGAACTTTGCTCTAGTGTCTTTTTCTCATCATTCACATCTCCACTAAAATGTAACTCTTCCTGACCACTCAATGTAAAGTATTCCATCACCAATCCAATTCTCCATCACAGGAGCCTGCTTTGTTCTTATAGTATGTAAAATCTAAAATTACCTTATTCTTTACATGTTTGCTGCCCACACCTAATGCCCCAGAAAACAAAGACTAAACAAATGTGCCCTGGCCTGTCATCTTTATTGTACCCTAAGGGCAAAGGCCAGTTCCCAGCATTACTGAGCAATTGACACAATTTTTGTCAGATTTCTTCATTTCACAGTTGAAACTCCAAATGAGCACTAAGGCAAAATATGACAAAGATCCTGAAACATCACACCTACCTCAGATAACAAATCTTTTTAAGGTTCTATCTCAGCATCTAAGCATGCCTTGAAATACCCCAGATTTAACCTCTATTTTTAAAATGATCATTCACCAAGGTACTAAATAGAGTTATTAAAGTTAATAATGATTTACAAAGAAAAATTAAACTATTTGCGCCTTGTATTACTGAATCCTTATGTGAATCATATTTCCTACAATATTTACTTTATCATCATAGGGGACTATCCCAACCCCCTTTTTCATTACTATTCAAAAAAACTTCATAGTTTAAAGCAGAAGCTACATTTACGATGTGTGTATGTCCATCTAAAATACATGACATTTGAACATTTACCACAGGAAGAGAAAAATGTACATATTCCTAAGACAGATGTCAACATAGTGTACTAAGGAACTTTTCAATTACTATAGCCATTCTAAAATGAAATAAGCTGATTTTCAAAGAAATAAAATACAGTAAAAAACTTTACAATTAAGGATATTTTGCATATTTTATCTAAATAGTCCTATCTTCTTTAATCTTTGAAACAATCCTGTTGGATAAATGTTAACATTCCCATTTTACTGATTAAAAAATTGTCTCAAACATTAAATGACTTGCTCTTTGCCATCCAACAACTTTGTGGTAGTACAGAATGCTATTACAATACTGCCCTTACCACACCTCCTGCCTCCATCACCCTACTCCCCAAATCTTTGGGCAAAATCCCACTTACCCTCAGAACTCAATTCCTTGGTATTGAGTTCTGGTATCCACTGGTATCCACTCTATAAGACACGCAGATGTCCTTCCCTAAATGAGTTATCTGACAGAGTACATAATATCTTTGTTTGTAGAGCTTATTATGCTATATTGATTGCAATTCATCTTTTATATACATACCTCCTACATAGCTAAGCTACATGATGCCTTTCAAGGCATCTTTTCTAAGACCTTTTCAACTCAAATGCCTCCTAACAGACTATTTACCAAATGAACGAACAAAATTCAGTTCTTCTGACTTTTAGATACAGGTCTATTAAGTCCAGAGATCTTCCAGGTATTTCCTAGATAACTTCCTATCAAGAATCTATAAAAAGACATAAAAATTGGATAAAAAAATTTGATTACATAATTTAAAACCTTTCAGGGTCTACAACCATGATGAGTAACTATCCTCACCTTATACCAATAATTTTACCGACACTCTTAAGACATTTTATAATCAGTTACTAAAATTCATTGTATGTAGAGGAAAAATGCAGGGCTTATATTCTAAGACCATATTAGTTTAATATATACATGAGCAAAAAGCAAAGAAAATACGTCAGCATTCTGTTTACAGTCACCAGCAATATAGCAAGTAGGCCAGAGACCATAAGCTAGAAAATTAGAATAAAAACCAGTCCAATGATCCCCTGAGAAATCGACCATCTATGTCCAGAAAGCAGAGCCCCAAAAAAGTAAGCTTTCTATTAGTACCCACCAACACCTGTGAGAAATATGTGCTGACCCATGCAATGGAAATATGAGGGAACATAGTTAGAAAATTAGACAAAAGTACAGAAAGGACCTCAGAATTAGTAACAGTCAAAAGATATGGATATGCAGAAAATAGGCTGGGGTGTCAAATAATTTTGCTCCCCTGACCTGGAAGTGGTGCTTTCCTAAGGGTGATTTTTGCTTCTATAATCTTTCCAAAATAAAAGTCTCCTTCTTTTTTTGGACCCAATTTACATAGGTTTTAGTATTTTTACCTTTTCATAAAGGATGATCAAGTGTCAAGTGTCAATGAACCCCCTGATTAAAAACAAGAAAAAAAAATCCTCTAGATTTAAGCTTATGAATTTACTAGGTAAAAAGTGCTCTTCTCAAAACTACCTAGTCAGAACCATCCCTGAAGTCTAAATCTGGGAGGGCAGTTAGTACAGCAGTAGCCAGTAGGAGAGAAGTAGGTGGCTCCCTATAAACTGCAGCCTGAAAAGAATCTCCTGACATAAAGTCTGAAAGATCCTTTCTACATGCTATTGCCCCACAAGATCCTTAGCTACCTTTAACTGCAGACTTTTCCCTTTAAAGACAGTCTTGAATTTTTGTTTTGTTTTAATCTGATTTCACACATGAAAAATTGGGGGATAGGAAGATAAGGTGGAAACAGGGCTAACTAGCCTGGCTTTCAAGCCATACCCCCAGGCAGTAATCAAGAACCAAAACCTCCAGCCCCCTCTTAGAAAAGCTTAAACACACCAGTTAAAGTCAAGCTCAAAAGCAGAACAATAATTTTGCAAGAGTATGAGAGTCACAGGATGTTTAGGCTGAAAAGGAAAGATCTAATCCAGTAGTCTCACTTTACAGGTAAGTAAAGGACTTCAAAAAATCCAGATAGCATCTTTCTCTCTCATACATACATTCTCTATAAATTAAGGAATAGGTAAGTACAAATACAGGGATACATTTTATTGATAGCAGAAAACATATTGCTATATTGCTAAATATATCAACACCTTAATTTTTTACTATCCTAAGAATGCTATACACAATATTATGAAGTCCCTTGCCAAATTTTCCCCCCATAAAATTATGGAATACTTGTAATTAAAATATACTTCTTGGTGAAGTAAAAATGTTAAGAGGAAAAGAAGACATCAGAGTAGAAGATAAAGATTCTAGCATTACCTTGTTGCTTGGTGTTTATAAACATTTTTTAAATTAGACTGTGGCAGAACAGCTTTAAGAGCTAGATAAGCTGCTGTAAGTTATTAAGACTACTCAACAATGGGAGGAGAGTGTACTTTTACATCATTTCATATCAGGAAATCTGTACTACAAATCCATGTAGCCTTATATAGATAAGGTAGGTCCATAACATATCTTGCAGACATTTAATAACAGTCACATCTCCTTTCAAGGCATAACAGAAACTGCAGTTTGGTACTATTTCTTAAAATCAGAAGAGGCAAGTTTAATGGGTTAAACTCATATATACTTTTCAGTTCTTTCTTTAGCATCTTGTTAAAGAGATTTTTAAATGTTTACTTTGGAAGCATGTTTACTACATTGGAACTTTTGTTTGAATTCAGTTTAGAAGACTTTTTCTCCCAAGTAGTTAATTTTGGTGCAACAACTGTCCAAAAATTCAACAGGTAGCTCCCTCTCCTGGAAAAAAAAAAAATGTGAGTTCCTGTTTAAGTTGTAAAACACACATTTTTACACCCTTAAAAAAAAATACACAAGCATCAAAATATACAGAGAGAGCCAAATTTAAGTGATTTTTCTACCCTTATCAATTAATATCCCAATACTATCATAATCAGCTATTAAGTTTCACAGAAACCTGTTTACTTAAATTGTGTACATTTGCCTAGTTAACAAAAAGTAATGAACAATCATGATTTGACTTAATGTATAAAAATCTTTACACTTGATCATTGAATTTTGAGATTCCTTTCACTTTAGTGGTTTCATACTGTCATCAAACCTTAATTATATGTTCATACTTAACTCACTAGTTTTTACCAAAGATAATGTGGTTCTATAAAGAAAGTAGCAGCTCTATGAAGATCTTCTACTTAAAAAAGTCTTCTTATTCTACTTGCTTGTTTGTCAGTTAAAAAAATAATAATAATAAACATACCAAAGACTGATTGGTACTAAACATCTTAAATTTATATTTTACACAGCATGTAAACAGCTATAGAACTGAGTTGACTAAATTAAAAATTCAATTTATAAATATCACAGTCAACAATGTTGATACATATATTTCTTCACATACCAAAAACAAACTCATACTCTATAATCCACCTAGCCACCAGTGCAGAGCGACTACGTCAGTAAATTTCAATTACCAAAATACTACTGATCTTTTTTTTTACTATTTTCTTTTTTCTCAATGAATTTATTTTATTTATAGCTGTACAATGATCATCACAATCCAATTTTACCAGATTTCCATCCCACAACCCAGCACATCCCCCCACCTCCCACTACTGATCTTTTTTAAAGTTGCTTATCACTAAAGATGAAAACAGAGAAAGAAAAAGTTTAAGGGAAGAGTTAATAAGAAAAGATACAAGCTCACTTTACTACCTCAACTGTAAAGTAAACTGAAGATGCTAATACTTCAAATTTCAAAAACACATAAGCTTCCCAAATAAAGCAGATTTACCTTCATACAAATCAAATACCTTAATTCCTTATAAGTTCCTTAAAGTGCCATATGTTTATAGAACTGGATATATAAAACTCTCTAAAGATATTGGTTCTAATATTAGCTGAATTACCTGATAATGTGTCAATATGCAGCCACTATTATAGGTGCAGAAAATGTGTATCACTAAGATAGCTCCTCACTAAATTCTTAGGTCCCAGAGAATTTGACACACTCTATATAACAAACCAAACTGCTAGAGCTTTCTCCAGGGACCAACCTTGCTAACACAAACATCTTTCTCAAAGAGAAAAGGCAACTTAAATAAAAAAAGAAAAAGAAAAAGAAAGTGTCAAATCAAATGTATATATCATAAATATGGACCTAAGCTTTAGAGGCTGACTAGTTTTGAAAGGAAGAAATAAAGTAATTACTCTGAGGGAAGTTAAACCAGTTTTGCATACACCGTTAAAGAGAGCAGCATTTTATACACAATCTGTACATCCTAAGACGCTTTAAAATTTATCAGGACCCACATTACAGTTTTCTTCAAAGCAAAATATTTGCGTTAAAATTATGTGACTGAACTAATCACACTATGCTCATTTCTCTTAGCTAAGTTGGGCAGCAGAGAACTTGAGAAAAGCAAACAGTATCATTGAATTCTGCACATTCCTATTCACACACTTCAGATTTTAAAAAATACAAATCTCCCAGTGACATTCTTAGCAGCGCAAAGAGGCTGTGAAGTACACCAAATTACTTGTGATTAATTTTAAGTCATTCTTTCCCCTTTGTATTGGCAATACAGCACAACTGGTATGGAAAAGAAGGAAGGTTATTTTCCCTGGGAATATCATAAGAGATCACAGCACCAAAGTTGCAACCACTATCCAAGGACACTGCATTAAAGACGAGTGGGAATGTGTATAAACTCCGTAACTTTTCCCAAGGTAAGCAGGGTTTTTTTGGGGGGGCGGGGTGTTTTCCTCTTAGCTGTCACCACCAGTAAAAAGATTCCAACCTACTCCCCGAAAAAGCTCCTTTGTCTTCAAAATAAAGTCACGAGAGAGCCACTAAGTCAAACAGGAGAAAGGTGACTCTAGTCTCTCCATTTCCAGCCCTGGCCTAACATTTCGTCTCCTCCTGCAGTCAAATTACCAGATGAACAGAGCAGGTCACAGGATCAGGATGAAAATGCCCGATTTGGCCTTAAACCCTCGCAGCCCCAAGTCCAACGACGCCTTACTTTTTTTTCTCTTTCTAATCTAACACCTAAAGCAGGCCTCAGGGATTAGCCCCATCCGGACCACAGTTTCCATACTCTAACCTCATCCTCCCGAGTTTGTCCCCAAATCTGCCACCCCAAATGATTCGCCAGGTGAATGAGCTAAGGGATAAAACAAAGAGACTTTGGGGCCGAAGTTAAGCCAGTCACGAGGGGTACTAAAGGGGAAAGCAAAGCGGTATAGAAACACTTAAGAACTAAGGTCTTCCTAAACAGACTGCGCCGAGGAAGTGCAAGCCCGGCGAGCAAAGCAGAAAGGCAAGGAGGAGAGCCGAAGGAAACTCGCCGGAGAGACATTTTGGGAGCGTACCAGACCAAACGCGCTCCCTCTGGCGTTGAAAGATCCGCAATCAGAACCGAGATGCGCCCGCGTCTAGGTGACAAGAGCAAGCCTCGCCACCAGCTGGGTCGCCCTCCACGATCCCGCACCGCGCCCGGGGGTCCCCAGCGCCGTTCCTTTCCCAAGCCCGCCGCCTGGCCCCCCGGGGGCCAGGTCCTGACAGGAGGACCGGTGCGGGCGGGGCCGCTGCTCCCGACTCCCGTAACCTGGGTGGCCCTCCGGGCAGGATGCCCCCCTCCGGGGTTTCGTGCCTACCTGTAGCACCAGCGGCTCGGGGTTGAAGGCCAGGGTCAACAGCAGCTGCATACGCTCCGAGTCCTTGAGGTTGCGAAGCAGGAAACTGCCCGAGTCCTTGGTCTCGGCGTATCGGCGCACCAGGCGGTCGAGCAGACGCTGCGAGGGGCAGTGCACCAGGTCGGACCAGCCCTCCACCGCCTCGGGCGTGAGCAGCCGCACGTCGCCGTTGAGGCGCGCGAACTCGGTGCGGGGCATGGCCTGGAGCAGGTCGCAGCGGGGCCGGCCGGTGGCCCGCTTGCAGATGCTCTGGTCGAGCTGCGCCAGCTCGCGCTGCGAGCCAAGGCGCTTGAGCACCACTCGGCGGCGGCCGCCCTCGCGGGGCTCGCCGTACTGCGCGAAGTAGACGTTCTTCACGTTAAGGAAGTCCAGCAGGCGCAGGCGGCCCCACGCCTCGAACACCACCTGCCCGTTGAGGAAGCGGCGGCACCAGCTCGTACCGAAGCACGCCGGGCACTTATTGAGCTGGAGGAAGCGCCGGTCGGCCAGTTCGTTCCGCTGCCAGGAGGCGAGCAGCGACGGCGAGTGCAGCACCATCAGCACCAACAGGCTGCCCAGCGCCGCCAGCTTCAGCGAGCGGGACAGGCGGCCCAGCTTCGGGGGCACCAGGCGCCACATCCCGCCCGCCGCCCGTCCCCCGCACCCGGAGGGCGAGGGCACCCCCGGGGCGCCCCCGCCGCGCCGAAACCCGGGGAGCGACCGGCAGGGGGCCCCCGGGCGAGTGAAGGAGCGAGGGCGCGGGCTGGGGCGGGAAGCGGAGTAGGTGTGTAAGAGAGACGGGGAGCTGGAAGGAACCGACCGGAGCAGGCTGCGACTTCTCCCAGTCACTAGTCTCCACAACTCTCGAGCTCCCTCCTCCGAGCTCCCCGCCCTCCGACTCCGGCAGCGCCTCCTCCTAGCCAGTCAAGTTATACAGCAGCGGGAGGCGGAGGGAGCGCGGGGACCCAACGCCCGCGCGCCCGCGTCCGCCCGTGTGCGCGCACGCGTATAGCTAGCTTGGGGCGCGAGAGCTGCGGCGGCGGCGTCCGCCTCCTGAGCGAGCGGGGTGTCTGAGAAGAGGGAAGCAGGGACTCACGGAAGGGGAAGAGAAGCTGGAATGTCAAACATCGAAAAGTAGCAACTGTGTAGGAAGGTGGGAAGGATGAGGTGCTCGCGCGTCCCTGACGCCACACGCCCCAGTTCTTGCGCGCCGACTCCCCGGAGGGAGGGCGAGGGGGCTGGGGGCGGGGCTGGAGGGGCGGAGCGAGCGTGTGGCGTACCGCCCGGAAAGCGTAATCGCGGGCTCTTGGGGGTGGCTTTGGGGGCCCACTCCGAGGGGCGGGGCTCGAGCTTCTAGAGGCAGGGTAAACTCGCGAGCTCCTGTGGAGAAATGACTTTTAGTAATAGTTGCTTTTTTATGATCGTTGACTTTGTTGGGGGCTGTCTTTTGTCATTGTGGAAAGCGTCTTCTAAGTCGGAAAAAAAAAAACTGCGGAACCCTAGTGCAATCCTTCGCCTCCGCAGGGCACCCGCAAGGCGCCCGCAGGGTGTAGGCGGAGTGGGCGGGGCGTCGTGTTCACTGCGCCTTATAGGGGTGGGGCGCGCGCCTGGGGGCGGGATGAGGCGAGGCCAGGGAGGGATTTCTTGTCTTTGGGCCCGCGCGCCTCCGCTTGGGGGCGGGCCTGCAGAGAGGAGGTGGAAGGGCGCGAGGTGTGGCTGGATTGTTTGAGGGGAGATGCTTCACCTTTGGCGTCAGCTACTTCTGTGGAGGCATTTTAAAGTATCCTGAGTGGGCACGGAGAAAACGAAGTCCGCCACACACCATGATAAAAAGGGGAAAGTAGGCTGAAGAGGGAACTGACGCGGCCTGGTGTCACTTTGAGTTGTGCCAAACACTGCCTAGATGAGGAAACGAGCGGTTGGCTAGTCTTTCCCAGCCCGGCGCCGAAGCCTTTTTTTTTTTTTTTCTTCTTCCCCAAGGATGTTGGCGTCCTCGCGCCTGCCTACCGTGAGGGTCTCCGGCGTGCGGCTATGCGCCCCGCCCTTCCCCCCACGCTCGGGCCTGCCCCGCGGGCCACGCCGCGTCGCTGTGGCGGTACCCTTGGGGACCCGGGGCAGCCTGTGCTCCACACCGGCACCTTGGCTCAAGTTCGCGCCACGACTACAAAAATAGCTCGGAAATGCGGAACTACAGCGCCTCGTTTTGGTAGAAGTTTTAGGGGACCCAGACTCCACAGTAGCTGGGACATGTAATTTTAATGCTGTTTAGTTTTTGCGCTGGAATAATTAAAATGAGTAGTTTTTCTGTTGGATAAGTGATTCCTGATACAGTATTAAATATCTGAGTTTTAACTGAGTTAATGATAGCGATTGAATGATGACTTTTAGAAGACCAATGAACTGGCCTGCATGAATGAACTCAAGAGTAGCTAAATGAGAAACATCTATATATTGGATTATTAAATTGACTTCTATTGTTCTCAACACCTGTTTGTAAAAGGCAGAGCCATTCTCTTGAGAAGTACTGTTGAAGTCAGTATTTTGACCTTCGTGATATAAGAATTCAAACTTTGAAAAAAGAAAACCTTTATACAATTTAAGGTGTTCAACACAGAAGTGACTTTTATATGATGTTAGATTGACGACAAATTGGAAGATTTAGTCTTCAAAGCCTGTACAAAGTGACTGCTTAAGAAAAATGCTGAAACTAAGGGCTTTTTCAAACCCTTGGCAGTAATTTGATTTAACGTGCCTTCAGTACGTTTATTCCATGCAATGTAAAGTTCTGAGCAAAATCTCAAATGAGGATTTCATAGAAATAGTGTTTGGTGTGATTGGTCTGGAGATGTCAGCTCTGCTTCTGCTGCTGAACTGTGAACTAGGCAAGTTACTACTAAACTGCAGATTTCTTATTCCTAACATCTTTTCTATTTGTCCTATAGATGTATTCAATTAATACAAGATAATTTATATGGAATTACTTTAATACAGTAGAAGGCGTTACATTTCTATATTTAGAATGAATGAATTCCTTGGCATTCTTGCCAGTGACTAAGCTGAGAGTATTGAGGCATAAGGAGAGACTGTTTAAGAGACTAGTGGCAGGATTAAGGAGGTACTGCTTCTATGTATAGAAAAGATCTTTTGGGTTCTTAAACTATTCTTAGCCTTCAAATCTTTGGAATTGTGTAGGAATCATTTGAAGATTGTATGTAAAAAGTTACAAGCTTATATAAGTTGAATTTTGAAAAATACTTGCTTTATATCTAAGTATTTTACATTTGTTAAGCCCTGATACTCCTTTCAGTTAAGTTTTCTAGACTTTTATCAGGAAAGACAGTCTTCAAGAATGTAACACATTCCTCAAGTGGAGGCGGGAAGGCTTAGAGCTGTATGAGATAAAACCAGAGTGTTCTAAAGTACCATATTAAGGTTTGAGAAAAGTAAATGAATGTTAATGAACATTACCCATCTATCCTATAAACCTCAGAATGTTTTTGGCTAATGCATTGTAAGCTGACATACAGAGTTCTTCCCCATAAGTTTAAATAAAGACAAATAATGTAATTTCTGCCACATTGTAAAATGTAATTTTACAATAATTTATGCTTTTAAATATATGCAGTGGAATTAAATAGCATAGTATTTTCATACCCATCATATATTTTTTAAAAATGAACTAGGTCTTTGATAGTCAAAATATTATATTGCATTGATTGCTATTATATCCCTTGTAGCAGTGGTACTCAATTAGAGAATATGTCTTGAGGGGGAGGGTAGTTGGGATATTTGGCAATATCTGGAAACATTTTTGGTGCCATAACTAGGGAATAGGGGCTACTGGCATCTAGTGGAGGAGGCCAGGGATATTGCAAAACATCTTACATTACACTAGGCAATTCCCAACAACAAAAAATTAACCAGCCCTATTTGTCAATAGTGCTGTGCTCCTGAGAAACTCTGACTTAGAGAATTCTACTGTTAGGTAGTAAGATTTTAGGTATGAAAAGTCTTCTTGGTTGTCATTTTCCTGCAGCAAAATGTATTTATATTTACATTTATTGCATATCTTGTGTGATCATAATATTCTGAATATTGTCAATTTAGAGAAAATTTTAGCATTAGAACTATTACTACTATACAGCTGATCAGAATATGTCACAATTTTGAATATTATAAAAAATAATTTATTGAAATACATTTCTTTTTTCTTTTTTTCTTTTTTTCTTTTTAGGACTGCACCCGAGGCATATGGAAGTTGCCAGGTCAAATCGGAGCTACAGCTGCTAGCCTATGCCACAGCAACGCCAGATTGGAGCAGCATCTGCAACCTACACTGCAGCTCAAGGCCATGCTAGAGCCTTAACCCACTGAGCAGGGCCAGAAATCAAACCTGCATCCTCATGGATACTAGTCAGGTTTGTTACCACAGAGCCACAATGGGGACTCCTGAATACATTTTGTAAGAGATTGGGGTTTTTATCATTTAGGTAAAGTTGTGAATGAATATTATTTATTGCTAGAATCTAACAGAGTTCAACATAAATTCTTTTTCAATTTTAGAGATATAAAGGCCACATCTTGTTCATTTAAGATGAGAGGAGTAAAAAAAAAAATGTCACACAGTAATGTCATTCAGTTCTTTTTATTCCTTCAATGTTGTATGCCAAAAATCATTACTGACAATGACCTATTACAATATTCTTAGTGACGTATCATTCTTAGGTTCTCCAGTTTAGTTTGGTTTAGAAGCAAAGCATTGAAATCTCAGCTTGGAAAATGATTCCTTACTGAGTCATTAATTTTCTTGTGATTGATTGGTTACTACTCTGGCAGTTATGCCCTGGAATAATGCATCACAGTAAATTTAATGGGTGGATAAGAGGTATTCCTTTTGTAAAGGCCAAAAGAGCAATTCTTTTTGTACTTAACTGTGATTTAAGTGTTTGTTTATTAGCAGTTGTTTGATGAGTCAATGGGTGAACAATTGAACCCATGAACATTTTAAGATTAAATATTATTGTAATAATCCAAACTAGAAGTGACAGCTGATAGCAAGAAGCTGGTGAGAACTTTTTGGATATATTCTGAAGACAGATCTATTCTAACAAAATTTATTCAAGGTTTAGATGTGAGAGAAGGATAAGCATCAGCTCTCACTGCATAGATTTTAAGAGTTACCTCTTAATGAAATGGGGGATATTGAAAGAAAAAAATGATAAGATACAAGTAAAATTTTCTATGACCATTTTTTCAGTGCCATATTTGTGTTTCTGAGCTTAATTTAGCTGTTGAAAGCTATCAAAATATAAATAGTAGTACATATTACTTTCAGTAGTTAAAAACCTATGCAGTCATTCCCAAAAAAAAAGATGGTGTCTTTTCCCTGTTTCCTAGTCCAACGCCTAAAATTCAAACACTTGACAATGTTAACTAACTCTTCTATCAAGAAATGTTAATTATCTGACTTATGTTATTAGATGTACTTTAAGGACAGGTTTTGTAGTTAAAAGCTGTTAAAATAGAATATTAAACACATTGTATTTTAAATCAATAACAATCACAAGTATTTTTAGGACAGGTTTAATATCAAACACTTGGCTTCATTGGATATAAAAATAGACTTCTTAAACTCAAAAACGTCAAAACCAAGATTTTGCTTTAAATAATTGTATCAAATAGTTTTCTGACATGGTCAGAATAGTTCACATTATCTCAAATGCAACTGCAATTTGCAATCCTTGATTTATATTAATTCAGATTAACATACAACGTTACATGTTTTCTACCTTGGCTAATCCAGAGAGGCACACTTTTCTCTTAGTATAGTTTTGATACTTTTTTCCCAGTTTGTTTCAGTAGAATAAATAAGATATGAAAAGACATAAAAACTAACACCATTTCAATAAGAGATTACTTACTCAGTTGTTAAGTTATTTTGAAAAAATCCAAAACCTATGTAAATTATTAGTATCTATTCTATAAGATGGCGTACGTAATGAAAGTACCCCTTATTCAGTTCCACGCAAGTACAAGATTCTGAGGGTTGGGTTCTCAGAGTCCAATGGAGGAGACAAATATATACATATTAACTTTATTACATGTTTGTGGTAAATATTGGGATATAAGTAAATGTTAAAGGATTATAAGCAAAGAGGATATTCCTATAGCTATAGATATTGTCTTTGCATTGATAACATTCTTCTTAGGAGAGCAGATTTTGTGCACTTGGATAATTTTGCTTCTCTTTCCCTTGACAGTGTTTTCCTCCTAAGCTTCGGATTCTATGTCTCCTACCTCTCCAAGTCTACTGGTTTATGCAGATGATGTTCCTGTCACCACGGCTGGATGATGGCAGCTGTAACCCATTGACCTTTCTAAGCAAACATGCTAGAATGCTTGAAGAACCACAACTGCCACTTTCAGGACAGCAGCACACTCTGGATAGCTAAAGCTTTGACTTCTTTTCTAAGTAAGGATCGCTTCATGGAAACCACATGTATAGGTAAAAGATGTGCCGTAGCGCAGCCTAATGGCTGTTCCAGTTATAAAGATCAGCCATGGGGCTGACAACAGTCATTTATGTTTTGCACTTGGATATCAAACATAGTGTATATTTAGCATTCCAAATTATGTGGTTGAGATCAGTTGATTTTTTTTTTTTTTTTGGCTTTGTTCTTATAAAAGGGTTTATAAACCCTGTAGATAAATAATTAAGAATTCCCATTTTGGAGACCTAAAGATTCTGGTCACCAGTTCCTGTGTGGCGAGTGTATGTGTTTGGGAGGGCATTCCCTACATCAACAAGCAATTTTCTGACACCAGCTGGATATCTTACAAGTTGACTCAATTCTGACACTATCTACCTGGGGATAGCATCAGATTCCACAGGTTAAAGGCTCCGTGTCACAAGACTGCCATTTACTTTAGAAGAAAATGGTGAGCCCAGGTTGTTACCTATTCTTCTGATGATCAGCTACAAATCAGAGGTTCTCTTTACCCCTTCTTGGGTTGCGTATTAAGGGATCATCCTACAAGTCCCACCCTCCCACTTCAGAAGCCAGTTATAAATCCAGGTTTTCACCTATGCGTTTCACCTTATGCCCACCTTGATTTTAATTAATTTGTTAGAGTGGCTCAGAAAACTCAGGGAAACATTTTCTCTAGTAATTGTTCATTTATTATAAAAGAATATTACTCAGGAATAGCCAAATAGAAGAGATAAATAGGACAAAGTATAGGAAAAGAACTTGGAACTTCCTTTGTGCCCTGAGTATGCCTCTCCCTGACTCTTTACATGTTCACCAACCCAGGAGTGCTCTTAATCCCATCCTTTTGGGGTTTTATGGAGGCTTCATTACTTAGGCACAGTTTATTAAGTCATTGGACATGAGTGACTGATTCATCAGCCAGCCCCTTTCTTCTTCCCTCTGGTCAAGGGGTGGGACTGAAAGTTCAAGCCCTCTATTCCTCTATTCCATTGGTTCCCCTGGTAACCAGCAGTATCCTTAGGTGCTTTCCAAAAGTCAACTCATTAACACAAACCCCATTGTAGTGGAAGGGGGCTTATTATAAATAGCAAGACCCTCATTTCAGTTTGTTTGCTCTGAAGTGATTTCATGAACTGAAGACAAAAGACCAAATGTTATAGCAAAGGTACTTGCTTTCTGCTCAGGAAATTCCAGGGATTTGAAACTGTGGACCAGGAACCAAAGGCCAAATATATATTTTTTATTATAAATCACAATATCACAGGAACTAACTGTAGAGAGGTCTTATCATTCAGTATAGTCTATTGTATGGCCAATACAACTGAGTTCACAATAGAAATATAACTGAGTCACTGGTGTATCCAATTTGAGAGATTCTCCTCTACTTTTCTGTCCTTCTCGTGCTGCCTCATACTTTCTGTAGAAAGTAATTGGTATATAGGGTTTTCCTCCATCCACCTTCCCCCCCCAGGAAATAGTAAAGTTCTGCTTATTTTTTGAGAGGTTGTTACTGAACCAAATTTGGGCCCACTTGCCTGCCTCACAGCAAAGCCTGATACCAGGCTTGAGGTGAAGGAAAGTACATCATTTATTTGCAGGGCCCCAAGCAAATGCTTAAAAGACCCAACTCTCTGATGGCTTTCAGGGAAGAATTTTTTAAAGGCAGCATTTGGAATGAGAGTCCCAGAGTCGCAGCTCATGTACTTTCCTGATTGGTTGGTGGTGAGCTAACAGTGATCTTTCAGAGATCTTAACCATCAGCCTCTGGTTCCAACCAGTCTGGGGTCTCTGGGCTTGTGGTCAACATGTAGGCACCATCTTCCTCCTGCTAAGGGGGGGTCTTAGTCTCTGAAGAACAGCTTGAAGATGTGCATCAAATTATTATGTGTATCCATTGAGGAGGAAATAGGGACTGTTTTATCACTGAACTATTGTTTAAGCTATCACTGCTTTTCTTGCTTAACTCCTTTTCCTTTGTTTCTTTATTCCCTCACTTCCCTAATTAGTAACTATTTCTCCTCTTTGGAGCTCTGGGAGGACTAGGAGATAAAGCTTTTTTCTACAGACAAGAAACAGAGGACATGGTAAGGCTTTTGTACCCAGGAGGTCCCCAAAGAGTCCTGCTTCAAAGTCAGGAATTAAAATTTTAAATCACATCGAAGGAATTAGAAATGTTACATATTCCTTTATTATAACTAAGCTTCCTTGAAGTTTTGCCTGCTTCTTCGAAAACAGAACTTAAATAATTATAGGTAAGTAAAATATATTGTATAGTGACCTAATCAATGATAACAAAAACATTCTAACTTGTTGACAAACTAAAAACAGCAGCTTAGAATAAACTGAAATGTCAAAACAATTAAAATTTTTGTAAATGTTATATCATTCCAGCGTAAAATAGCATGTAATTGCAGCTATCAGTTTGCACTCAATAGTAAATACAGTAATTGAAATTCTAGAATTTATTTAAAAAGAAGCTTTAACTCTATATAAGGGCAGATTTTAATTCTTTTTTTGTATTAGGTTTTGATTCCCAAGTCTTTAAGACACTAGTACTTAGGGTTGAACTATAGATAATGAAAGACAATTTAAAAACATCAAGAGAGAAAAACTAGTTCAGTGTTAATTTAAATACCAAAGCAATTGACCAATAGTAAATAGTGAAAACTTTCCTATAAATCAAGTCCTGGTGGCTCAGTGGTTTAAGAATCTGGCATTGTCACTGCTATGGTGCTTTACGGCAGCTGCCCAGCAGCCCACAGCTTCAGTGTGTCAACTCTAGCAAAAACCCTGTGGCTGTAGTGTTATCAGTTCCAGCAGCTCTTTTACCTGGCAAGAAACCAAGTGAGCACTTGGAGAGTTGGAGAACACAGGTTTATTACACCTGCAGACTCAGAGGAGATGGCTCTCTTGAGTCTGAGGGGAAACCCTAAGAAGGGTTTCACAAGGCTTTAATGGGCTAGCTCTTTTGGGTCTGTGCTTGGCTGGTCGGACCAGAGTGAGAACAGGCAGGGTTGTAGTTGCAGAAGCAGCTTTATAGAAGCAGATGTGGGGGAGGGGTAGTTAGGGGCAGTTGACTGGACTTTGCTTAGTCATCATGGTTGGGGTCTCTCCTTTCTACCTTTTTATATGGACATTTTCTCCTACAGCGCAGGTTTGAGTCCCTAGCCCAGGAACTTTTGCATGCCATGGGTGTGGCCAAAAAAATGTATTTATTGAAAATCCTTAAATCATAACATGTATGTTATTCATTTTTTTGGAATGTTTGTTTCTACCAACGTTACTACTAATGAATTACATTTTTTTACATTGTTTTCTCTCTTAAAACCAGAAGTAATTACAAAGGGAATTTCAGAGGAAATGCCAAAAAAAATTTGAAAAATTTTTTTGAATTCCACAGACATTTTTAAAAGTTAGGCTCAACGGACAACCTAATGCTCAGCAAGACTCTAGATCAGCTTTTTATAGATCTCTGCAGTGCTTTATATACATTATTATATCTCTTCAACATTATTATTATTTTGGAAATTCTGGAAAATTTGGCATCCTTAAATACCAAACTCCATTTCCTTAATCTAGTGTGACTACTGATTTCTGTTTGGGTACCCTTCCATATATTACAACCTGGTAACTCCGGAAATAAACTTGGGCAAAATGGAGCTTACCTTCCTTATTTCCTTTTTAACAGGGTCATTGATCACTGTCCTGTACTGATGTTTTCCAGAGTCTGAAAACCATTGTTTCATATATTCTGTCCAGTTTTTTGTTTATTATGGCAGGAGGATAAAATCTGGGCCCTGTTATTCCACCATGGCTGGAAATTAAACTTACTTCAGAGTGTTTAAGACTTTTTTTTTGAAACCACATTACTTGAGAATGCATAAACTTTCCAGCTTTACCACTAAACTATTCACCACTAAATATAGTTTTAGAATGAACAGTTTCACACACATTTGTGTCACTTTCTTGGTCTCTAAAGATGTCTGAGTTTGTAGCTGATTTCTACTGTCACTTTTCCAGTCAGCTTTCTCATCTTAGAGTTTTTTTTACTTTACAGCACTAGAGTTGCTACCACTGTCCAAAGGAAAAAGAAAAAAAAATAATATAGAGGATAATCTAAACCCAAAGAGAAAAAGACACTTTTCCCAAGGAAGCCAAAAAAACTGTAGATACCTGTTACCTAGATGTATTTAATTTATAAAACAAAACTCTTAGCTGTTCTAAGATATTTACATTCAAGATTCTTGAAGTTTTCCCATGAACAATAGGTAGATGAGTTGATTTACATTTACCCTATGGCTTTTTTACATTTTGTGGCTTTCCTAGAACAAAGAAATAATCTAAAGGTAAATTTAACAGTTTTAAAGGCACACATAATTATAACATTTAAATGGCATTTTTCCCAGTCTGTATTCATCAAGGGTCCAAAAGCATCTTATAATTCTGTGTGTCACCTTTTTTTCATAAATGTGGCATAGCAGAGAAATATTTGTGGAGTTCCCACTGTGGTACAAGGGGAATCTGTGGTGTCTTGGGAGTGCCGTGAGTGCAGGTTTGAAACCTGACCCAGCAGAGTGGGCTAAGGATCCAGTGTTGCCACACCTATGGCTTAGGTCCCCACTGTGGCTCAGATCTGATCTGTGGCCCAGGAACTCCATATACCACCTGGGTAGCCAAAAAAGAAGGGGAAAAAAATTAGGTCTTTGCCCCAGTTCCTAGCACAAAACTAAAACCTCTGGAATTTCCTTAGTGTTAAGGCAGGCTCTTAGATAGCTTCAGGATGAGGCTTCAGAAAGGCCAGTCCATGATTAGAAGCTTAGAACTTTTGTTACATGAAAACCAGGTTCACTTCTTGGTGAGTCAAAAGATATAACCAAGCCAAAGAATGGGAGAAGAATTTATTATAGCAAGTAAGGAGAACAAGGGGCTCTTTTCCGAAGCATTGTCTCCCAACAGCAAAAGGGGAAGTTTTAAGCTAAGAGTACATTTATGAAGGGGCTTAAAGCAGTAGAGAAGTCAGAATAGTATTGGGACAAAGGTTGACCAAGTTCAAGCTTAGTTGGTTGAAGTCATGAGCATCAGAAAAGGTTGACCTCAGGAGTTTCTGCTTTGGCTCGTTGGGTTATGAATCTGACTGCAGTGGGACAGGTCACTGCGGAGGCGGGGGTTCAGTCCTCAGCCTGGTGCAGTGGGTTAAAGGATCTGGCATTGGCAGAGCTGATCCCTGGCCTGGGAACTTCCATATGACGTGGGTGCAGCCATAAAAAATTTTTTAAAAAAGGAAAAGGTCAACATCATTTCTTAGGGTTCATTAGCTTGAGGTTTCAGCATGTAGTTACCATCCTCCACCTGGCCAGAAGCCTTTGTTCCTGCAGAAGTCAAAGATGCATACCCCTTGAGGAGAAACTAAGACCCTACTTTATCACTGAACTATTGTTTCTTGACTGGTTTTCTTTTGTTGCTGCATTCCCTCACTTAGCTAAGAAAAGTAATTACTGGAGTTCCTGTTGTGGCGCAGCAGAATCCAACTAGTATCGATGAGGATGCGGATTTGATCCTTGGCCTCCATCAGTGGGTTAAGGATCTGAAGTTGCCATGAGCGCTGGTGTAGCTCAAGTTCCCCGTTGCTGTGGCTGTGGTGTAGCCTGGCTGTGGCTCTGATTTGACCCTTAGCCTTAGAATTTCCATGTGCTGAGGGTGTGGCAATTAAAAAGCAAAGAATAAATAAATAAATAAGATCATTAATTACTGAGACATGTTCAAAGGCAAGCATTGCAGCCACATTTAGATCACAAAATGGCTTAGGCCAAAAATGGTCTTTCTTATATGAAAAAAACCATACCTGGTTCTCTTTCTCCAGGGAACTCCTACCCTATCTGCTTACACTTTCAGCTCTACCCTCCAACCTCCAGGAAGGGGAGAGGGGCTAGTGATTGAATTAATTACGAATTATTAATAATTTAATCAATCATGGCCATGTAATGAAACCTCTTTAAACACCCCTAATCAATGGAATTTGTAGAGTTTTTCAGTTGGCAAACTCATTGAGATGCTAGGAGTAGAAGGTGTGAAATCTTCACACCATTACTGTAACTGGGCTAGGGCCCTGTGGGCCTCCTGGGCACACAAGCTTCTTTTGTGTCCTCCATTTCTTCTTTTTAAGGAATAAGCTTCAGTCTCCATTGACCTTCCCTGAGTTCCAAAGGGCAGGTTCAAACAGTTGCTAATCTGGGAAGGGAGGGGATGCAGAGACCAGGGAGGAGCAGTCCAGGAGACAAGACGGTAGTGCAGCCTTGGGTTAGGGTTCTGGTTCCTCCTCAAGAAGTATACATAACAGTATCTTTGAGCCTTTCTGCAGAACTAAAACCCTCAAAAAATGAAGCATTCTTCATTCCCAAAAGAAGGAGCATCACCAGAACCAGTCCCGGGGCCACTAACCAGCTTTGAGAAACAGTGCAAGCTTGCCTCTACCCTCATCCTTATCTGTAGCCCTATTTTCCACTCCCCAAACTATAAAACCACCTCCTAATCTCTTCCAAAAGGAGGATAGTCTTTAGGGAATTAGCCTGCTGTGACCCTTCTTTGCCTGGCACCTCCACCCTAAACTCTTGTCTTCATGTTTCTATTTGGCAGCAGTGGACAGAGGCCGAATTTTGTCAACACTTTGACTGTTTCTGAGTTATTTCTTACATAATAAGACAGAATATAAGTAAATGCTTTCCTGAGTTCTGTGAGTTGTTCTGGTGATGTACCAAAACCGATGGAGAGGGTTGAGGGAACCCTTGAATATTTAGTCTGCTGAGCAGAAATTTAAATAGCTTTGGCACCCCATTTGTGGCCAGTGTCTCAATTGAGTGCAGTTTTAGGGAACTTAGACACTTGTGGATCTTACTGTTAACTCGGAGGTTTGTTTGGAACCCTTATTGGAAACCTAGTTGATACAAGAATTAGTTGATAAGAATAAACCACAAATATCTACTTTTACCATGACAGTTGTTATGAGCTGAATGGTGTTCCCCCAAAATTCATATGTTGAAATCCTAATCCCCAGTACCTCAGAGTGTAGTCATAGTTGGAAATAAGGTTTTTAAAGAGGTGATTGAGTTAAAATGACAATTAGGGTGGGTCCTAATCCAATATGACTGGTGTCCTGGAGTGGGACTGAAAGTATAAGTAGATAGGATAGGGGGTCCACAGAGAAAGAGGAGCAAGTATGGCTTTCTGATATAAAAGAAGCCATTTTTTGGCCTAAGAAGTTCCTCTTATAGAAGAGAAAATCTAGACGCATAAACTGAAACCAGGTGGTGTGCACACATGGAGAAAAGACCATGTGAAGAGGCAATAAGAGCGCAGCTGTCTGCAACTCAAGGAGAGGCCTCAAAGGAAATGAATACTGCTGACACCTTGATCTTGGACATCCAGCCTCCAGAACTTTGAGAAAACAAATTTCTATTGTTCAAGCCACCCAAGCTATGGTATTTTGTTATGGCAGCCCCAGCAAGCTAACAAAACAATTAATTACTTCTTCATTTCTACTGGTCTTATATACTTATTTTAGCCCTGAGTCTTTAGCCTGGAAATTTTAGGCGCACATTAACTAATAACCCTGTCTCACTCTGTCCAAAGCCAAGGATCTGAATCATGATTTTAAAACTCAGCACATTAAAAAAGAAATGAGTAGTTCCCATTGTGGCTTAGCAGTTAACAAACCCGACTAGCACCCATGAGGATGAGGGTTCGGTCCTTGGCCTTGCTCAGTGGATTAAGGATCTGGCATTGCTGTGAGCTATGGCGTAGCCCTGTGGCTTCAGCTCCGATTGGACCCTAGCCTGGGAACCTCCATATGTCACAGGTACAGCCCTAAAAAGACAAAAGACAAAAAAAAAAAATGTTTAATTTTTTTAAAAAGAAATAAAACAATACAAAGACACAACAACCAAAAAGAAAGACCAGAGTTCCCACTGTGGTGCAGTGAGTTAAGGATATAGCATTGTCTCTGTGATGGCACTAGTTCAATTCCTGCCACAGCATAGTGGGTTAAGGATCTGGTGTTGCCAGAGCTGAGGCGAAGGTTTTAGCTACAGCTGATTCTTGGCCCTGAAACTCCCCTTTGCCATTGGTGTGATACAAAAAAATACAGAAGGACTACCACCAACAACTCAGCACAAAAGTTATACATCAGAATTAATAGTATAAAATATCAAATGGAGGAAAATTGACAGCACAAAGCAAAAATGCAATGGGTGGAAAGCATAAAAGACAAGAGAACTGAAAGACACAGAAAACCCAGCAGAGAGTAATGAGTTCCAAAAAGAGGAAGAATAAAAGATGGGGTAGCATTTTGTATAAGAAAAAAACATTTTATAGAAAGAAAAATAAAATTCCCTGAAGAGAAAAACATTCACCTGCAGGATAAAAGATCTTACTCAGGCAGGATTGATGAAGGAAAGCATTGTGGAAAATATGATCATAGACTAAAATTTTTAAATAAGATTTGTTATTTACTAAGAATTGCAGAAAAGAGGGGAGTTCCCACCAGCTATAGCAAAGCAACCATAACTAATTTCTCAGCACATCAAAATTATCATGGTTTCTTTTATTATAGCAGTACAAGGAAAGACAATTCCAAGAACTGCATTATAAGTCAACAGAGGGAAAAGGACCTCAGTGATAATTAATGAAAAAGGAAATAGCAGTGATGAATTACCAAACAAAATGTCAACCCAAAAGGTGTGCCAATATCATACAATTATAAGGGGTCATAGAATCTATTCATTAATATTTTAAGGACCTATCACTTTGTTGAGATTTCAACTTTTACATATTCTGATATTTAATACTATTTTGTTATAAACATAATCTAGTTAAATTTCTGAGTTCTAAGGATAAAGAAAAACCTAATTATCTTCCTTGGAAAAAGAATAAATCATGCAAGAAAAAGAATCAGACCACCTTGTACTTAAAATATTAGAATCTAGAAGAAAATTTAGTATCATTTATATTGAGAAATAGGACTATGATCCAATAACTCTAATATAACCAAGATATCATTTAATCACCAATTTCAAAGAAAAATTCTTTGGAAATATATGAATATTGATATAGAATATATGACTCAGCACAACTGAAGAAATATTAAAGGACTAATCAAACCACAAACGAAAGAAAATACAGACCTCAATACATGGGAAGATGAACTAAATGAGTGATGAGCTCTAACACATCTGTTACCTAGTGAGAAAACTAAACAGAAATGCGGAGTGGCTGAGTATGCATATTATGAATACTGTCAGTTCTGAAGTACAATTGGCATACTCAAGGAAACCCTGTTAGTAGACTCTTAACTAAAGGCAATTGAAATATATCAGTAAATCCTAGGAGTTTGGGGGTGGGGACAGGGACCAGATCTTTTCCCCACTGAGCCATAGGAGTACTCCTACAAAAACTTTTTTAAAATAAAAGTAATCAGTAAAAAGAAAAAAAAAATGCACACACATTTAAACAGAACAGTGAAGAGATATTGAAAATTAAAAAATGGGGAAAAGAGATAAGCAACTGCATACAAAAAAAAAATGGAGGAGAGGCAACATTGACATTAGATAAAATTAAAGTTAAAAGTATTAAACAAAATAAAGCATATGTGATAATAAAAGACACAGTTTACAAGGAATATAGCAATTGTAAGCCAGTTTTTAAGGTATTATCTCTTAGCTTCAAATTTACCCCTCTATATTTGCCTTTGTGATGCTGGAACTAGAACCCTGGACATTGCATTTCTGATTTGTCAGCTTGCACTCTTAAGCTCTAGCAATAGCAGGAAATAAAAGGTGATCATAAGACAGAAGGAAGAGGAAAGAAACTCTTCTTACCATTTATTTCTTGTTCCTATTGCCATCACCCCAATAAAGCTTCACTATGTCAGTAGTATTTCCTTAAAACAGCAGCAGCTGACTATAGTTTCAGTTTTTCAAATACCATGCTGATTGTGCCCTCTCACGGAAACCTGTACCAATGGTGCTCTAGCTTCTCTTAGGGCTGGTTCCCAACCCTCTGAGCCCCTCATCTAAACTCAGAAATGCTGTAGCAGCCAAGCAGTACACTCTTTTTTGGTCCCCCAGATCTAGATATGGTAGTTGCTTCCTGCAGTTTCTAGCTCTTTGATATTCATGAGTTCTTTTTATGCCTCTTGGTACTTTAATATCCAATTAACTTTTTTTAATATTAAGTCATCTCAAATAACCATGAGATTCTGAGAAGATGGTGGTAGAGATGGTAGCATATATTTGAGATCTTTGAATTCCCACATAAAAAGACATTGCAACACAACGACAAAGTCAAAAACAAACAAAATTTGCAAACAAAGGGTTCTCCTCACAAGCCCCAGAATATAAGCAGGTGGAACAAGCCATCAGTAGTCACAAGACCTGTGTCTTAGTGTCTATGCTGGGGAAATCAGTGTGAAGCAGTGGGGCAACAGATGGACCTGAGAACAGAAAAATCCCACATAAACTAAAAGTTGTTCACCGGAAAGCATGGCAATTCAATTTGAGAAGAGCAGCTAAACTTAGAAGAGGTTTAGCATATTTCAGTAATCAAAGGTAGGTCTTAGAGTTGTCTGATCCCTATAAAACAGAAAAAGGAGCCCATAAGAAATTAGAAAAGCTTTCTGAACCAAATCTTCTAAGAAGTCATGCAAATCAAATCCATGTATAAGTGAGCATTGGAAAACCATTGAAGTCAAATGCCATACAAGTCACTGTAACAAAGGATGACAACAAAAAACAGAATTAACCCTGCAAGCAATGGAAACACACTAGAGAGACATGCTCAACATGTATGCAGATTGAAACATACATTTCAAAATGATCTAGGAAGTTCCATCTTGGTGCAGTGGTTAACGAATCCGACTAGGAATCATGAGGTTGCGGATTTGATCCCTGGCCTTGCTGAGTGGGTTAAGGATCCAGTGTTGCCATGAGCTATGGTGTAGGTCACAGATGCGGCTTGGATCCCGGATTGCTGTGGCTCTGGCATAGGCCAGCAGCAACAATTCCGATTAGACCCCTAGCCTAGAAACCTCCATATGCCATTGGAGCAGCCCTAGAAAAGGCAAAAAGACCAAAAAAAAGATCTAGGATACTTAATGTTGTTTAGTAAAAAGATAAGAGAGATGATAACAAAAATGAGAATTAGAGAAACTTAGAAATTAGCTGATATAATAAGCAATGAGATCCTGCTGTATAGCACTGGAAACTATGTCTAGTTACTGATGATGGAGCATGATAATGTGAGGAAAACAGAATGTATACATGTATGTGTAACTGGGTCACCATACTGTACAGTAGAAAATTGACAGAACACTGTAAACCAGCTATAATGGAAAAAAATAAAAATCATTATATAAAAAAATTAAAATAAATAAATTAGCTGACATAGCTCAAAAAAGAAATAAAAATATTCCTGAGCCGAAGAATAAACTAGAAGAAAAAACACATCCCATCCCATCACACACACACACACACAAACCAAACACAACAAAAAATTCCTTACAAGAAATGGTAGATTAAAGGGAGTGAGTTTTTAAAACAAAATGAATAAATAAAAAGGTTTTGAGAGAAAATGACAAATATTAAATGTATAAAAAGATTCAACATTCAGGAGTCCGTAAAAAAAAAAAATCTAGGGAATAGAATAAATGTTAAAAATTTGCTGAAAAATATTATTGTGAAATATACATTAAAAGGGCATACTGTTAACCTGACAATATCAACCCAGAACAAATAAGACCAAGAAATATTCTACTAAAATTACTAGACTTGAAAACAAACAAACAAAAAAAACTTTGGGAATCTAGGGAAAAGAGTGCATATTTTATAAGGGCATCAAAAGTATATTTTCATCATACTTTTTAATAGCAATGCTTTATGCCAGAGGAATGGAGTAAGATGTTTAAGATACTTAAATGGAGTAAAGTATAAGTTAGATAAAGCAAATGAGCAATTATGATATATTATAAATTTATCATTACTTGTGACTTTGAGAATGAGGATTCTCATTGTGGAAAGAAAGATATAAAATAAAAAAAGACTGAGTAAAAATCCTGTGTTCCTGAATTACAAAAATCCTAGGAAACAAATCACCAACCAGTAGCAAATAGCAACCTTATCCTTCAGACTATTCTTTTGACATATAATTTTCTTGTAAAGGGAACAATGGCTTCTTCAAGATATGACTGATTCCAGGTCCACAGCAGAAAATATATTACAATATCTTGAAATACTATATAACAGAGAAATAGTCAAATATAAAAGTCATGTCACAAGGATTCACAAGTCAAATTGGGGCTCTAATTGGCCATAGCTTGTATAAAAAATACAATATATTGAAACCAATCAAATATGTTTAAACTTGTGAGTTTATAATAATGTTAAATAATATTTTTAAAAAGATTTTATCGGTTACCATGGTAGGCCTCCAAAGACATACAGTTCTTAAGATTTTTACTATATGTAGAAAAAGGGTCTTAGCAGATATGATTAAGTTAGGATAGTGAGATGGGGAGTTTATCTTCAATTATCCAGATGGGTCTTAAACACAAGTATTCGTGTGAGGGAGACAGCAGGAAATTTGCAGACTGAAAATAACATTGTCAAAGAGAGAAGACGGAGGGAGCGCCATGAAAGAAGGATTGCGTTTTTGTCTCTGGAGACTTTGAAGTGAGTGTAGCCCTGCAGAAACCTTGATTTCATATTTTTTTAAAATGTTTTTGTTTCTGCTTTTTTTTTTTTTTTTTTTTTTGCTTTTTAGGGCTGCACTCATGGCATGTGAAAGTTCCAGGGCTAGGGGTCAAATCAGAGCTGCAGCTGCTGGCCTGCACCACAGCCACAGCAAGGCTGGTTCCAAGCTGTGTCTGTGACCTACGCTGCAGTTCATGGTAACACCAGATCCTTAACCCACTGAGCAAGGCCAGGAATCAAACTTGCATCCTCATAGATAATAGGTTCATCGTTCATCCACTGAGCCACAACAGGGAACTCCTGAAACCTTGATTTTGGCACCATAAGATTCATTTCAGACTTCTGGCCTCCAGCAGAATAAATAAATATTGTTTTAAAGCATCAAGTTTCTGGTAATTTGTTACAGCCGCCATAGGAAACTAATATATCACAAATCGTTGTCTTATAAAAGAAAAAAAACATGCATTCATAATGACTTTCCTAAATGAATCATACCACTTGGTGAAAATAGTAAATGGCTTGCATGTTCTTATAAAGTTATTCCAGCTAATAAAAACTTTAGGATATCACTATTTTGCAAACACCAGTGAATTAATGAAGCTAGGCATTGAGCACAAATGGCTGCAAACATTGAAACTGAATGAAAACAAGTTATAAGTGCCTTCAGCTGGAAATTATAGACTTATCAAAGGAATGAAAAGGTAGTTTTATCAAGTTTCTGTTTCCTGAAGAGTTTACAAGAAACAGAAAAAGAACATGTTTAATTACACCATGAATACATAGTTAGCAAAATTCAGACTGTTTAAGAAATTGGGCAAGACAAACAGCTCAGTTCTGCAATAAATAGTAAAGAAAAAAAGGGGATGAAGGGAACACCTGTTTATAAAAAGAGACATATGACAATTCAAGTTAACAAAAATGGGTAAGACTAAACTACAAAGTCTATGGGTGACCACTTGAGTGACTGAAAACCATAAAAATTGGAAGGAAATGAGTATTATAAAAGTCACAGTACTAAAGCCCAGAGAGGCTTCTAGGATAGCTAGCCAAAAGTTCTGTTTCTTGGCCAGGAAGGTGGTTCCAAAAGTATTGTTTTAAAATGTTTGGGCTGCTGTAACAAAATATCACAACTGGGTAGCTTATAAATGTCAGACACTTATTCCTCACTGTATTGGAACATGGAAGTCCATGATGACACCACTGGCATTGTTGGGGTGAGGGCCTTCTTCCACGTCACAGATTCTTGTATTCTCAGTAGGCAGAAAGGGCTAGGTCACACTCTGTTACCTCTTTTATAAAGCACTAATCCCATTTGTGAGGCTTCTATCCTCAGGACTTAAGCACCTTCCAAAGCTCCCACCTCCTAATACCATTACCTTTGGGGGTTAGGATTTCAACATATGAGTTTTAGGGGGAAGGGAACCAAAAATTCAGACCATAGCGTATATTTAATATTATAGTAATTCACTAAGCAACATTTTCTTTTGTGTGTTTTTCTATAACTTTTATTTTACAATAAAAAACAATAGAAATAAATAACAAGTACTAGACTAGTATACCATAAATAACTAAAAAACTGGACCAAATATAGGATATTAGTGTTTTCAGACTTTGGAAAACAGGAAGCACAAGCCTATGATCCTAAAAAGAAGAGAAACCACTTAAGCGAGTCCTACAATCCTTCCACTTTTCTAACTGGAGGCACTTTGCAGAATGAAAAGAAGGAAGGGAGAGCATGGACAGATCTGGGATATATCTGCATTCAGACCAACCAGAGTGGAGAAACATTAATGAAACATCAAGACATTCAGTAGAGACCACAAAAGGGTGATACCATAAGGCTAAATTTTGTCCATATTAAGACTGTTCTAGCATCTCGTGAACAGAAAAAAACCTTAAATGGATGAAATTGTTGTGTCACAAAAAGTCAACATTCTTTAGAGGAAAACTAAAAATCCAGACTCAACAACATGAAAATCATCATATTCAGAATTGAATCAAAAATTACTATACATGCAGGAAAAAGTGACTGATAACTAGGAATGCAATTAGTTCATAGAAACAAACACGTAAATAAAATAGATGATTATATTAGTAGACACATAATTTAAAATAGTAATTAGGAGTTCCCATCATGGCACAGTGGTTAACGAATCCGACTAGGAACCATGCGGGTTCGGTCCCTGCCCTTGCTTAGTGGGTTAAGGATCCGGCGTTGCCGTGAGCTGTGGTGTAGGTTGCAGATGCGGCTCGGACCCCGCATTGCTGTGGCTCTGGCGTAGGCTGGCAGCTGCAGCTCCAATTCGACTCCTAGCCTGGGAACCTCCATATGCCGCGGGAGTGGCCCAAGAAATGGCAAAAAGACAAAAAATAAATAAATAAAAATAAAATAGTAATTAGAAATATTTTAAGGATTTAGAAGAAAACGTGAAAATGAGAGGAATGAAAGATAAAAGAACTAAAATGAGCATTTAGAACTGAAGAATATATCCAAAGTGAAAAAACAGAAAACAAATATACTTAATGGAAGATTGCACACTGTAAAATAAAGAATCAATAAACTTAAAGGCATAGCACAGGAATTGTTCAAACCAAAGTACAAAGAGCAAAAGGGCTGAAAATAAATGAACACATTCACTCTGTGAGCCATAGGACAATATCAAGTGATCCAACTTAAATATATATAATGTTCTAAAGAAGGAGAGTAGAAATTTTTTTTGGTAAGATAATGGTCAAATACTTTTCAATTTTAAGAAAATTATAAGAGTTCCTGTTGCAGCTCAGCAGTTAAAAAACCCAGCTTGCATCTATGAGGAGGCGGGTTTGATCCCTGGCCCCACTCAGTGGGTTAAGGATCCAGCATTGCTGTGAGCTGTGGTGTACGTTGCAGACGTGGCTTGGATCTGGTGTTGCTGTGGCTGTGGTGTAGGCTGGCAGCTGCAGCTCTGATTGGACCCCTAGCCTGGGAACTTCCAAATGTCCTGGATGCGGCCCTAAAAAGCAAAAAAATAAAAGAAAAAAGAAAAAGAAAAAAGACAACTATAAACTCCCAACCCCATGAAACTCAAGGAACCCAAAGTGGAACAAACACAATAAAATCATACCAAGAGACATAAAAACAAATTGTTAAAAATCAATGATAAAGAGAAAAGTTTTTAATGAACCAAGACAAAAAAAGGGGGGGTGGTTAGCAGTTTACATGCTTTAGAATTAATGGAATAAGAATTAAAATGAACTTATCATTAGAAACAATGTAAAAAAAATCTTCAAAGTATGGAAAGAAAAAGGAAAGAACTGTTAATCAGATTTCATACCTAATTAAAATATTCTTCAAAAATAAGGCAAAATAAAGCTATTTTTAGACAAAGCTAAGAAAATATATCCTTAACAGTCCAGCAATAAAAGCACTGTAATGATAAAGGAAGTTATCTCAGGCTCATTAAATAATACCAGGTCCTAAAAAGACAAAAGACAAAAATAATAATAATACCAGGAAATTGACCTGATTGACCATCCTGATTGACCTAACTGAAGTTATTGAAAACTACATCCAACAAAGAATACAGCTTATTTTTCTCCCCTCTAGCAGTATGATATGGTTTCATTTATTCAGAATAAAGGAAAAGGAACCCAAACAAGCCCCACAAACCTAAGGCAAAAGCAGCCAAGGTAAATATAGACAAAAATCCAAATACACTCCACACAGCTTCATTTAAGGAATAATTTGCATAAGTCTGCATCCTTTTATCTGTCCTTTGAAGTGAGTTTTTCAATCAGTTCCTGGAATGGTGCAAGTTTTCTTCTGTTAATAAGGTTGAATTCCTGGACAAAAAAAATAAAGTGCTTGAACAATGTATTGAGATGTGCTTCCTCCTGAATCTAGATCGCAGGGTCAAAATGCTGGTGATAAAGGTGAGCATAAACCCAGAAGAGGCTTTTGAGTAGTTTTTGCCACAGACATGAGATTCTTTAGGAATGGGACACCAATTTTTGATGGAAATAATGTCTCATCATTCAACTGGTCCTGAACCCACACCATGATGTAATCAATATGCTTTGGTGCAGAGTCCTTAATAGGCTTCTTTATGTTTGTTCCATCTGCCCAATGATATTCATACTTTGAGCCAGCTAACATCACAGGATAAATTTCTTCTGTGCAAAAATCTGTGATTGTTCCATAAAGCATGTTCTGATTGAAGAAACCCATGTTCATTGCAACCTACTCATTTAGCTCTTCCCCCTCAGGAAGCATGACAGCCATCTACAGGTTTCCACTGCCAAGTATGGCCTTTGCATGCTGTAAGAGCTCATATTGGTGAGAATCCTCGGGAATGTTCTTTTTTGGTTTAAATGTTTTAGAGGAGCGACTACCAAACAAGAAACTCATGTTAGCCGTGGTGTGGGTTACAGGCTCAACGAATGCAAGGCCTCTGGGCAAAGGCGGCAGCAGCAGCCAGGCAAGGAGAGAAAGGAGAAGGAGAGGATGAAGAAGAGGCGGGGAGCACCAGCTATTTGGCTGTCACAACTGCAACTTATTTTTTTTATTTAACATTGTTTTTAATTTTTAAATGACCCACATATTAGTCATAGTTGCTTTCATTTATATCCTAATCATTACTTTCATTATTTGAAGATTCATTTTTTAATTTGTTTTTTATTAAAGTATAATTGATTTACAATGTTGTGCCAATTTCTGACTCAGTGTCACTGCTATATTATACATTCTTTTTTTAGATTCTTTTCAATTGTGGTCTATCCCAGCAGATTGGATATAGTTCTGTGTTATACAGTAGGATCTTGTTGTTTATCCATTCTAAATGTAATAGTTTGCATCTACTAACCCCAAACCCCTAGTCTATTCCACTCACTTGCCCCTCTCCCCTGGCAACCACAAGTCTGTTCCCTGTGCCTTTGAGTCTGTCTCTGTTCTGTAGATAGGTTCATTTGTGCCATATTTTAGATTCATATTTTAGATAAATGATATCATATGGTATTTGTCCTTCTCTTTCAGACTTAGTTCACTTTGTATAATAATCTCTAATTGCATCTATGTTGTTGCAAATAGCATTGTTTCATTCTTTTTTGTGGCTGAGTAGTATTCCATTATATATATGTACCACATCTTCTTAATCCATTCATCTGTCTATGGACATTTAGGTTGGTTCCATGTCTTGGCTATTGTAGTAGTGCTGCTGTGGATATAGGAATGCAAGTATCTTTTTAAATTATAGTTTTGTCCAGATATATGCCCAGAAGTGGGCTAGATCATATGGTAATTCTATTTTTAGTTTTCTGAGGAATCTCCATACTGTTTTCCATAGTAGGCGTACCAACTTCTTTTCTCATCAACAGTGCAGGATAGTTCCCTTTCTCTACACCCCCTCCAGCATTTGTTATTTATAGATTTATTAATGATGACCGTTCTGACTGGTGTGAGGAGATACCTCACTGTAGTTTTAATTTGCATTTCTCTAATAATTAGTGATGTTGAGCCTCTGTTCATGTTCCTACCAGCCATCCATTTGTCTTTGGAGAAATGTCTGTTTAGGTCCTCTGCCCATTTTCAGTTGGGTTGTTTGGTTTTTGGTTTTTGAGTTATTTGCATATTTTGGAGATTAAGCCCTTGTTGGTTGCATCATTTGCAAATATTTCTTCTGTATGTTTTTTCCTTTGCTATGCAAAAGCTTGTAAATTTTAGTGGGTCCCATTTGTTTATTTTTGTTTTTATTTCTGTTGCCTTAGGAGACTGACCTAAGAAAGCATTTGCACAGTTTATGTCAGAGAATGTTTTGCCTTTGTTCTCTTCTAGGGGTTTTATGGTGTCATACCTTATGTTTAAGTCTTTGAGCCATTTTGAGTTTGTTTTTTGTGCATGGTGTGAGGAGGGTGTGTTCTAACTTCATTTATTTACAGGCAGTTCAGTTTTACCAGCAACACTTGCTGAAGAGACTGTCTTTTTCCCATTTTATATTTTTGCCTCTTTTGTTGAATTGACCATTGTTGACCATTAATTGACCATTGTTGTTGGCTTTATTTCTGGACTTTCCATTCTGTTCCATTGATCTATATGTCTGTTTTGTGCCAGTACTACACTGTTTTGATTACTGTAGCTTTGTAGTATTGTCTGAAGTCTGGGAGATTTATGCCTCCTGCTTTGTTCTTTTTCCTGAGGATTGCTTTTGCAATTCTGGGTCTTTTATGGTTCCATATATATTTTTGGATTATCTGTTCTGGTTCTGTGAAAAATGTCATGGGTAATTTGATAGGGATCACCTTAAATCTATAGATTGCTTTATAGTATGTATATTTTAACTATTAATTCTTGTAATCCAAGAGCATGGGATATCCTTCCATTTCTTTGAATCCTTTTTAATTTCCTTTATTAATGTATTATAGTTCTCAGTGTATAAGTCTTTCACCTCTATACTCAGGTTTATTATTAGATATTTTATTTTGTTGTGATTTTAAAAGCCATTATTTTTTATTTTACATTCTCTTTAATCAGAAATAAAATTTCTGATATTTCATTGTTAGTATACAGAAATGCAACCAATTTCTGAATGTTAATCTTGTATCCTGCTGTTCCTTTGTTGAATTTTTCAGATCTAAGAGTTTTTGTGTGGAGTCCTTAGGGTTTTCTGTATATAGTATCATGTCATCTGCATATAGTGACAATTTTACCTCTTCCCTTCCAATTTGGATATCTTTCATTTCTTTCTCTTGTCTAACTTCTATAGCCAGGACTTCTAATACTATGTTTAATAAAAGTGGTGACAGTGGGCATCCTTGAGAACACAGCTTATTTGTGAATGCACAGGAAATATTCACCAAGATACATCATATGTTTAGCCATAAAAGAAGTTCCAATAAATGTAAAATAATCAAAGTCATATGGCATGTATTCTGTGAACATAATGAAATTAATTTAGAAAATAATAACAAAATCATCTGTAAATAAATACTTAAATATTTGAGAATTAAACTACACAGTTCTATATAACCCACGGTTTGGTGAGTAGCATGGTAAATTAGAAAACAACACTGAACTAAATGAAATGGAATTATTTTAAAATTATAATGAAAATAATACTTCTAAACTTGTAGGGTGTAACTAAAGTAATTCTTGGAGTTTCTGTTGTGGCACAGCAGAAACGACTCTGACTAGTATCCTTGAGGATGTGGGTTCGATCTCTGCCCTCGATCAAGGGGTCCGGGATCCTGCATTGCCCGTGAGCTGTTGTGTAGGTCACAGACGCGGCTCAGATCTCCGATTGCTGTGGCTATGGCAAGGCCAGCAGTTGTATCTCCAATTTGACCCCTAGCCCGGGAATGTCCGTATGCCGCAAGTACGGCCCACAGGCAAAAAAATAAATAAATAAAGTAATTCTTACAGGGAAATTTATGGTGCTAGTATTAGAAAAGAGGAAATATTTAAAAATCAAATGACCTAGAGTTCCCATTGTGGCACAGTGGAAACGAATCCAACTAATATCATGAGGATGAGAATTCGATCCCTGGCCTCGCTCAGTGGGTTGGGGATCCAGCATTATCATGAGCTGTGGGGTAGGTCACAGATGTGGCTCAAATCCCACATTGCTGTGGCTGTGGTATAGGCCAGCAGCTGTAGCTCTGATTCAACCCCTAGCCTGGGAACTTCCATATGCCATGGGTGTGGCCCTAAAAAGCAAAAAATAAAATTAAATATTAAATAAAAATCAATGATCTTAAGCTTATATTTTAAAAAGTTAAAAAAAAAGTTAAACCCAAAAGTAAAAAGAATGAAATAAGGAATAGAATAATGAATAAAAATAAATGATATAATAATTGAACCAAGAGCTAGTTCATTGAAAAGATCAATAAAATTGTTGCTAGACTGATCACACACACACACACAAATGAAAGAAGACAAAAATTGCCAAAAAAAGACAAAAATCAAACAGGAGAAAACTCTATGGAGCCCACATGCATTAGAAGAATAATAAGGACCTGTTTTTTTGAAAACTGTGCTACTTAGATACAACTGAAAATTCTTGAAAGACTAAATTAACAAAACTGGCATAGAAGGTGAAAGAAAACATGAATAGCTCTCCTATTTGAAAAAATGAAATTGATTATTTAAAAACTTCCCACAAAGAAAAGACAAGCCCCACATGGTTGGACTGGTAGATTCAAACAAGTATTAAAGGGAAAGCTTCGCTAATCTTATACAAGGTCCTTCTGAAAATAGTGATAATGAAACACTTGCAACTCATTTTATGATGCCAAATTATCTTAATACCCTAAAACCAGACAGGGACTATAAGTAAACAGAACTACAGACAAATATTCCTCAGAAAATAGATGCAAAAATCCTTATCATAATATTATAAATCGAATCCAGCAATGCATAAAAATGACATTTTATTAGCAAGTAAAATTTATTCTAGAAATGCAATATTGATTTAATTTTTATAAGCAGCAGATATTTAACTTGAAATGGGTCTTAAACCTTAAACATAAACACTGAAACATAAAACTTCTGGAAGAAAACCTAGAAGAAAATCTTCCCAGAACTGGAGTAGAAAACAGTTTTTGGGATAAAACACCAAAATTCTCATGATGAGCAGTTAGTTCATGGGTTAAGAATCTGATTGCAGTGGCTTGGATAGCTGCAGAGGTGAAGGTTTCATTCCTAGCCTGAAGGATCCAGCACTGCCACAGCAGTAGCATAGTATTCAATCCTGGCCTGGGACATGGGTGCATTGAAAAAAAAGTTCCCATCGTGAAATAAAAAAGTGGTAAATTTATTTTATCAAAATAAAGATTTCTGTTCTTTTTAAAAGTGCTCTTGTAAATTTTATAGTTAAATAAATTATTTAATATGTAAAATATATTTTATGAGGTAAGAAGTTAAAGTGATTGGGGAACTGGTTTCAAAGGTTATTGAGAGAGGGAGCAAGTGAGTTCTGAGATGTAACTGTTTAGACATAAATTGCAGACACCAATGAGAGCATCCTGACTCGGCTGACATCCCAAAGTAATGCTCAATGCCAGGAAATCTTGGCATCTTTTAAAACCCTATTTGGCAGAGTAAGACCACACTTTATCCTAAGACAGAGTATGAGAGCAGATCTATGTTTTAAGACTAGTTTGAAATCTACCAATACTCTTTTAAAAAAATAATTTATCATTCTGACTTTCCTACTTTTTTTTCTCTTTTCCAGCTTTTTCTTAACTATTAGCTGTTGGTTTACAATGTTCACCCAATTTACCCTTACTTAATTGTTTTTCCTGCTTTGATGTTTTTTCTTGCTTAAAGCACCTGCAGGAGTGCTGAAAGATCTCATGGTGATAACTACCCCTCTTCTTTCCTTCTGTTCTTCACCCTCAGGATTGTTTTATTATCCCTTTTCTAGGTGTAAATCTGTATTACAGTGTGTTTTGTTTTGACACAGTTATAGTCTTGGTTCCTTTTGGAGTGGCTTTAATAAATGAGTTACTGTTTTTTAGATTTTGCAACAGTATATTTTATTTTTCTAATTTTATTGATATAATTGACATATAGCACTGGATACACTTAAGGTGTACAGCATAATGATTTGACTTAACATACTTGTGAAATGATTAGCACAATATGTTTAGCTCCATCATCTCATATAGATACAAAAAAAAAGAGAGAAAAATTTTTGTGTGCATGGGTGTGATGAAAATTCTTAGGATTTACTTTCTCAACAACTTTCAAATGTACCATACAGCAGGGTATAGTCATCATGTTGTATGTTACCTCCCTAGTACTTAATTGTCTTATAATTGGAAGTTTGTAAATTTGACCACTGTTATCATGTTTCTGCTATACCCCCCACCGTCTCTGGTAACCACAAACACAATTTCTTTTACTATGAATTTGATTTTTGATTTTGGTTTTGGTTCCACATGCAAATGAGATCATACAGTGCTTGTCTTCGTCTATTTGACTTATTTCACTTAGTATAATGCCCTCAAAATCCATCTATGTTGACACAAATGTCAGGATTTCCTTCTTTTTATAGCAGAATAATATTCCATCATATACATGTTATGTATGATGACATGATATATATACATATGTACATATCATAACTTTATCCATTCATCTTTGACAGACACTTTGGTTGTTTTCATTTCTTAACTATTATCAAAAATGTTTGTGTGAACATCAGGGTGCATATGTCTTTAAGAATTAGTGTTTTCATTTCCTTTGAATATATTTCCAAAAGTGGAACTGCTAGATCATTTGGTAGTTTTTATTTTTTTGAGGAACCTCTATACTGTTTTATATGGTGGCTGTACCAATTTACAATCCCTCCAACAGTGTCAGGGGTTCCTTCTACTCTACATCCTCACCAGTGGTTTTTATCATCTTTTTGATGATAGCCATTTTAACAGGTTTGAGGTGGTAACTCCTTGTGGTTTTGATTGCATTTCCTGGTGATCAGTGATGTTCAGCATTTTTTCATGTACCTGTTGTCCATTTGTATATCTTCTTTGGGAAAATGTCTGTTCAGTTCTTTTGCACATTTTAAATTAGATTATTACTATTTTTTTGCTATTGAGTTGTTTATATATTTTTTGATATTAGCCCCTTATCACATATACAGCTCACAAATACCTTGTCCCATTCCATAGGTTGTCCTTTTACTTTGTTGCTCATTTCTTTTTCTGTGCAGAAGCTTTTTAGTGATGTAACCCTACTTGTTTGTCTTTGACTTTGTCGCTTCTGCTTTAGATGTCATATCCAAAAAATTATTGCCAAGATCTATGTCAAGGGGATATTTTTCTTGTTTTCTTCTTGAAGTTTTGTGAGTTTTTTTTTTTTTTGTCTCATATTGAAGTTTTTAATCCATTTGAATTAATTTTTGTGAGAAGTGTAAAATAGAGGTCTAATTTCATTCTTTCACATGCAAATATGCAATTTTCCCAGCACCATTTATTGAAGAGACTGTCTTCACTGTGTATTCCTGTCTCCCTTGTCAAATGTTTGTTGACCATATATGCATGGATTTTTTTCTGGGCTCTTGATTCTGTTTCATTGCTCAGTGTGTCTGTTTTTATCCCAGTATTATACTATTTTAATTATGTCAGCTTTGTAATATAGCTTGATTTCAGGAAGTGATGCCTCCTACTTTATTTTTCTTTTCCCATGATAAATTGTGCTCTTTAAAACACACCATTAAGAAAATGAAAAGATGCAAACTTTTACATTTAGAACAGATAAGTAATGAGGTCCTACTGTACAGCACAGGGAGTTATATCCAATCTCTTGGAATAGAACATGATGGAAGAGATTATGAGAAAAAGAATATATATATATGTGTATATATATATGTATGTATGACTGGGTCACTTTGCTATATAACAGAAACTGGCACAACATTGTAAGTCAATTATATTTTTTAAAAAAGAAAATGAAAAGGCAAGCCATGGATTGTGAGAAAATGCTGTATCTATCAAATTATATAACATATATATGTATACACAATTATGCATGTATAACATACATAATATATATTTGTGTTATAATTATGTTTTCTATAAAACTAAATGTATGATTAATATATAAAGATATAATTAGTCATAAACACATGAAAGAATCCTCACTGTCAGTAGTTGTCAGAAAAATACAAACTGAAATGTAAATGAGTTTCTACTACATACCCTTTCACATGGCTAAGATTAAAATAACTAGAAATGAGAGTTGGTAAGGCTGTGAAACAATGGAAACTCATACATTGCTGGTAGGATTGTGAAACAGCACAATACTTTGCAAAACCACTTAGCAGTTTCAACAACATCTTGTCATAGAACACATTTGCACAAATAAGTCAATGTCAAGAAATAGCATAAAAATTTACCTTATTTCAAAAATAGAAAATTATATACAAGTTCCCATTGTGATGTACCAGAAATGAACCCAGCTAGTATCCAGGAAGATGCAAGTTCGATCCCTGGCCTCTCTTAGTGGGTAAGGATCTGGCATTGCTGTGAACTGTGGTGTAGGTTATAGACTTGTCTTAGAACTTGGGTTGCTGTGCCTGTGGTGTAGGCCGGCAGCTGTAGCTCTGATTCAAACCCTAGCCTGGGAACTTGCATATGCTGCAGGTGTGACCCTAAAAAGTAGGAGAAAAAAAAGAGAGAGAGAGAAGTTTATATAGGAATTTATCCCAGTTACAATCACTGCTAGAAGATGATGCAATGTTATTTACATTTTCCTCAGGAAAAGGAAGAATATCCTAAGAATTTAACACAAAACCAAATTATTGCACATGTTTAGAGCCAACAAACAGAATTTTCATGCCTATAAAAATCAGATGATAAATTATATTAATTTAAAAAAGAAAACCATTGCAATTATTAGGAAGAAAATAAGCTTAAATCTAAATAAAAAACAAAACTTTATAGCAGACATTAAAAAATTAAAAGAAAAAACAATCTGACAAAACTAAGAACAAACATCCATCAGATCAAAAATTTAAATGGAATAAGCTCACATAGTGAAAGAAGAAACTCTTAGAGCAAATCATAAAGCAAAACCTAAGTGTACACTATAGGTAAAAGAGATTCATCTGAAATCAATCTAATCCAGAAAGTTTGAAAATCAATAGCTGGGCACAGACATTGATTTTGGTTGGCATACTTGCAAATGCCAACCAAATCAAAATAGGGGATATTTGTATGTATCAGTTGTTTTTTTTTTTTTTTTTTTTTTGCAGAAATTGCTAGATGCTTATCAATCCCATTTCTCCTTCCATATAGGAAGATTAGCATCCCTGGCCCAAAATGCAATATGAATATGGCCTTGTGACCAGATGCTGGACAAAGTAATACGGTAGATGGGAACATCCAGGCTTGAAAATAAAATATTTCATGCAGGAGTTCCCATCGTGGCTCAGCAGAAACGAATCCGACTAGTAACCATGAGGTTGTGGGTTCCATCCCTGGCCTAGCTCAGTGGGTTTAGGATCCAGCATTGCCATGACCTGTGGTGTAGGTTGCAGACGTGGCTTGGATCTGGCATTGCTGTGGCTGTGGTGTAGGCTGGCGGCTACAGCTCTGATTGGACCCCTAGCCTGGGAATCTCCATATGCTGCGGATCTGGCCCTAAAAAGCAAAAAATAATAAAATAAAATATTTCATGCAGTCTTCTCACTTTTCTTCTTGGCCAGCTATGAACACAAAAGATCTGACATAAAAATCTGAGAGGGCCAGAGAAGATGGTTTGAACTAATTTGCTATTTTCTAAATATATATAGAAAGAGATGATAGGTTACACTTTTTCCTCCAGAAACATGGCCCTCCTCACCAGAAGGTAGCACCTTTAGGGATTTCTTAGTTATGGGGCCTTGAACTGCTCAAATCCCAACTATCAGCTATCCTTAAGCTTCAAAGGAAAGATGATGTTGAAATATTGCTGGGTAGGGCAATATAAAGACCATTTTCATTCACCTACTTTCTACCATGTAAAGGTTCTGAATTAACAGTTAGCCTTGTCTAATTATTAATATTTTCAGGTCATTCAACCATTTGATCAGAATGATCTCATCCTAGCATGTTCCTTTGTCTTAACTTCTTTTTCTATGTTGGGTACTAACTCTTGACACAGGGTTATGACTTTTCGTTCCTTTAGCAGCTTATTTCTGCCTCTTCATGATCTTTTAACTAAAACCTGGTTGCTAACATCTGCTTATCTCCTCTGTTACTGAATATGTCTTTCTTTTACTATCTCCTTGAGCTACTTTTCGAATCCCTCCTTTAACCCAGATGCCATGATTTTCTTTCTCACAAAACAGAGTGTTGTGTTTTTTCTTGTGAAGTTATAAAGAATTTCTGGCTATGACATTTATAATTTTGGGGTTTTTTTTGTTTTTTGGGGTTTTTTTTGCAGATTATCTGGTGGTTGTAAGAAGTAATAAAGTGCTGAGTTATATAAATGTATTAAAATGTGTCTTGAGCAGTGAAATAACACCGCATTTTAGATTTTAGAGTCTATTGAATTGCTCTAAAATCTCACCCTTACCAAATCACTGTTGACAAAATGATGGATGTTACATTCCTTTAAAAGTTTCCTTATGGTATCATTTAAAATTCCCCTAGATACTTCAAGTGTCTGTACTTCCTTGACCCAAATCAAATATTGCTCTGGGAATGTGGGCAACACAAATGACATCCCCTGTCTTTTAGACTCTTTCTAAAAGTACATCATTATATGTTAAACCATCCTCTGTTGCACTTATAAAACTGGTTCCTTTTCTCCAACTCTACTTGCCAATGTTGTTCCACATCTAGAATCACCTATTGTTCTCTTAAAGTGAAAAAAAAATAAAAGGTGTTTTATTGCAGAGAGCATAAACATTTTTTTTTAAACTTCAAGATTGTACTACCTGATTCAATTTACCATCTTGTTCCTCCTTAACTGCTTCTGAAAGACAGGAGACATAGCCCCTTAGCTAATAGTTCCTAGAAAATAGTAAATCTTTTTAAACAAGTGCTATGCCTTGTTGACTCTAGAGGATTTATTAAAAGAGTGGCTGTCTCACTTTTCTAAGGCTGCCATAACAAAGTACAACAAACTAGCTCTTTAAAAAAAAAACCAAAAAATCCATTATCTCACAGGTCTAGAGGCCAGAAGTTCAAAATCAAGGTGTCTATAGGGCTCTGCTCCCTCTGAAACATACAGTGGGAATTCGTCCTTGCCTCCTCCTAGCATCTGGTAGTTTGCAGCAATTTCTGGCGTACTTTGGCTTGTAGATGCATTAATCCAGTTCTGTGCCTTTACATGGTGTTCTACCTGTGTCTCCTGTTAGAAGCATTCCTCCCCTTAAAACTCAGACTTGTGGATCAGAGAGTAAGGTGACAGGTACAGGAAGCAAAATTTTTGCTAGTGGTTCCCTGGGAATAATAGTGAGTAATGCCACTCCCAATTGTTTCTTCCATAGACGGGATTCACAGGTTCAGGTAACAAGTAGAAATGGGAATGAATCCTACTGATCTTTAATATAACTGTTTACATATTCTAAAAGTTGACCAATAGTGTTTTAGTGATTAATTAAAATTAACTCTCTTAAAAAAACCTTTTAGCAATATTTATAATCACTACTATAAACACATAATTATATATTGCTTATATTGTAAATTTTAAGAGAGAGTTATGTTACAATTTATTTGTGCCTTATCTGAATTCTTTACAATTCTCTTCCTTCTCCATCTGGCAGTGGTTATTCCTTAATCTTACCATCTCAAATACTTCATTTATCTTAATCAAAGATAGAAGGAAAAAAGAGATAAACTCAGTGACTTAAAAGCTCAAGAAAAAGAAATAAACTAATACCACCAGAGAAACAAGATTTTTTAAAAAAGAGAGATAAGAGTTTTAGACTTTATATTTTTGAGTTTAAAATACTTTATGACTAATTTATCATAGTGGGGTTATCATCATTGCCATCTACTGGAGTTCTTAAGTACTAGATATGACATTTACTAATAGGAAAAAGCATGTTAACAATAGTCCATGACTTATTTACAATTTATTTTATGTATAATTTTATTATTTATGAAAAAATTTTCATACACTATTTCACTTAAAAGACCTTAGAAATAGATATAGAACTTTTTTCAAATAAGAAGACTCAGGTTCCAGGCAGCTAAACAATTTGTGTTCAGTTATATAAGCAGTTTAATGGCAAATATGAAACTCAAAATCTTGTTTTTTTCTACTATAACTCAGCTTTCCAACAAAAGTATAAACCAAATATTCTCTACTGAATATCATAGTAGAGATTAGTTGATACATTAAAATTCTTTTAACCTATAAAAATAGTGCTAGGTGTATGAACCTCATTCTAAAAGATATAATGGTATAAAAAATTTAAGTTTTATTTATCATTTACTTTTATTTTGGAAATACTTCTGGGAGTCCTCTTGTGGCTTGATGCATTAAGGCTCCAGCATTGTCATTGCCGTGGTGTGGGTTTGATCCCTGGCTCAGGAACTTCCAAGTGCCATGGGGGTGGACAAAAAAAAAAAAGCTTCTTGATTATGTGAATATTAAAATATGTGATAAACCAATTTTAAGAAAAAGTGCAGTTACAGCTGAAAATTATCCTTTCTTCATCATGAGATGATTTTTTTAGTTATAGTCTAAAAAGGTCTTGTGAATCATCTAATATAATTTTCACAGTTACTTCTTGTGTTCATCCTAGGAATATTAAAAAGTTGTGGGGGCATGTTTCCTTTTATATACATTTTCTATAGTAAAGGTTTAGAAGTCATCACGTGCCAGTATAATTGAGAAGGTCATAGGTGTACTCCTAGAGAAAGTAATTCACTTTGAAAGGAAACAACCACACCAGTTTGTTTAAAAACAGTCCAGCATCCTAAACCTGAGAAAAGGAAGTACATTTCCATGTACTGGTGATGATCTAATTTATATCTGCAGTCTTGATTGCTCCTTGGAGCTCCAAATACACATATCTGACCTATCCACTGGGATGACCTTTAGACACCTCAAATTTAACTTGGCCCCACCAGAACTCTTCTCTCAGCCCTTTAGCCCTATCTTAGTAGATGGCTAAAATCCAAAACATTCTTATTTCCTTTTTCCTTCTCAGTGTACATCCAACCTATCTGCAAGGACTGTTCAGTTTACTTTCAAAATATATCCTAAGCCTGATCACTTCCTGACACCTCTACTGCTACTCTCCTAGTCTAAGTCATCATCTCTTAGCCAAACTACTATAGTAGTCTTCTAAATGTCTGCTTCTACCAGACCATTACTCTACCATCCAGTCTCTCTCTATATGGAAGCCAGAATGATATTTTTACAATGTCAAGTAGACTGTGTATGTTGCCCTAAACCCCAGGACATGGCCCATTGTCTTTACCTTGGCCTAAGAAACTGCATACTCTTGTATGGCCTCATCTTATAAAACTCTCTCCCTGCCTTTGCTCCAGCCACACTATTCTTCCAACTCTTCTTACAAATACACCAAATTTGCTCTGGCATCAGGACCCTCCTACTTGCTATTTCTTTTACCTCTCACTTGGTATCATTGCTGATTCAGTTCTTTACCTCATTTAGGTGTCTGGTCAGAGAAGTTTTTCCTCATTGCTCTAAAATGCCACCCTTTTCTATAACTTAATTCTCTTTGACTCTCTGGTTTTCTTTATAGGAAGTGTTTATTTTTTGTTTCCTTATTAATCATCTGTCCCTCCTACAAGAAGAGGAAGTTTTTTTCTTCATGGCTTTGCCTGGTACAATGCCAAATGCTTAAACAGAAATAAGTATTTTTGGAATGAATGTATAAATGTATTTATTTAAATATTCACAGTTTTTAAATTGAGGCAAAATAGTTTAATTTAAAAATGCATAATGCCATAGTTCCCATTGTGGCTTAGTTGGTCAAGAACCTGACGTTGTCTCTGTGAGGATGTGGGTTCCATCCCTGGCCTTGCTCAGTGGGTTAAGGATCTTGCATTGCTGCAAGCTGTGGTGTAGGTAGCAGACGTGGCTTGGATCCAGTGTTGCTGTGTTTGCAGTGTAGGCCTTTAGCCACAGCTCCAGTTCCACCCCTAGCCCACATATCACAGATGTGGCCGTAAAAAGGAAAAAAAAAAAAGTGTAATGCTAGCTTAAAGATGTTATATTTCTTTGGAAAAACCTCAGTTAAAATTTATACAGTTTGCTTCCATGAAGAGTTAATAAGCTGAGTGAAACAAGCATTAATGGGCACACCAGTGGCTGGTGCAGGCATTGCAAAAATAAGGACCAAGAAAACATAATTTGTCTCCATTTATAGTGGTGCTTCTCAATCTTGGCCATACATTAGAATCACCTGGGGAGACTATTGAACACTAATGACCAAGCCAGATCCCAGAACAAGTAATTCAGAAAATTTGAGGATTGTATGTAGGGCTCCATTAACATGTTTTAAAAAGTTCCCCAGCTGATTACAATGGACAACCAAGAATGAGAACCATTGATTTATGAAGTAAGTGTTCTTTCAGAGCTATTCCTGTGCTTACAATAGTATAGGAAATATTCAAATACTTGTTAATGAATTAAATGAATTAATAAGTGAGTGAATGATTGAATGGGTGAATGTAAAGGGTATTGAAAGAACTGAACTCTTGAAAACCATTCAAAGGACTTGGCCTATTTACCGAATGTGTTGCCAGATATAGCAAATAAAAATACAGGATTCCCATTTAAATCTGAAATTCGGATGAACAAGGAACTTTTCTCAGTAATCCATGTCTGAAATATTGTAGGGCACAAACTTACAATAAAAAATGTATTTACTATTTGCCAGAAATTGAAATTTAACTGGCATCCTGTATTTTATGTGGCAACCCAATCTACTAATGAAGGAACAGTTAAGGTTTATCTTGTAAAAATCAGATGTTATTAAAATATTTAAAACAATTCACTGTTAAAGTGGTAATTTAATCTCTTTTATCTTCTGCTATAAAAAGCTACCATTAAACACTCTATTATCCTTAGGAATAAATTTAATTTTGCATTTTTAAGCTATTAATAGAGTAATCATAAAAATGAGGTGAGTTCTTGTGCATTATAGATTTTCCAAATGAACTTTAAATTCTTCAGTATCTGTCTTCAAACTACAAAATCTTGTATCATAGAGTAAGAAAAAACAATATTCAGACTCTTTTTAAGACATGTGAAGTACATTCTCAGCATGATCTCTTAATCGGGGCTACTTTAAAGTGCCATGTCTTGAATTCTCCACATGGCCCTAGGAAGTATAAGACAGGAATCCCTTAAGCTATAGAACTTTATTTTTCCCTAGCTATTTTCTGTTCATTATACTGACCAGATAAAACTAAGATTAAATTGTAATAATGAGTAATACTTGATTTTAAGTCTGGAAAAAGAAAATGATTGAAACAAATTAGCTGAATAATTGGTGACATAAGTGTCAAAGAAACTGCCTTTTTCCTTTTTTAAAAAAAATTTATTAGTGTATAGTTGATTTGCACTGTTCCTTCAATTTCTGCTGTACAGCAAAGTAACCCATCCACCCATACACTCCCATTTTTTTCATTTTCCGTCAGGTTCTTACCCAAGAGACTGGATACGGTTCCCTGCCTTGTACAGCAAGACCACATCACCCATCCGTTCTAAATGTAAGTCTGCATCCACCAGTCCCAAACTCCCCATCAGTTCCCAGTCTCCCACCGCCCCTCTGACAAACACATGTCTGCCCTCCATGTCCATGATCTGTTTCTGTTTTGTAGATAGATCATTTGTGCTATATTTTAGACTCCACATATAAGTGATATCATGTGGTGTTTGTCTTTCTGTTTCTGATTTACTTCACTTGGTGTGAGAGTCTCTAGTTGCATCCATGTTGCTGCAAATGGCATTATTTTGCCCTTGTTGTGGCTGAATAGTATTCCATTGTGTATATGTACCACATCTTCCTAATCCATTCCTCTGTCGATGGGCATTTAGGTTGATTCCGTGTCTTGGATATTGTGAATAGTGCTGTGATGAACATGTGGGTGAATGTATCTTTTTCAAGGAAAGTTTTTTCTGGGTATATGCCCAGGAGTGGGATTGCTGGATCATATGGTAGCTCTATATTTGGTTTTCTGAGGTACTTTCATACTGTTTTCCATAGTGGTTTTACCAATTTACATTCCCACCAACAATGAAGGAGAGTTCCCTCTTCTCCACACTCTTTCCAGCATTTGTTGTTTGTTGACTTGTTAATGATGGCCACTAAAACTAGTGTGAGGTGGTACCTCATTGTAGTTTTGATTTACATTTCTCTAATAATTAGTGATGTTGGGCATTTGTTCATGTGCCTGCTTGCCAACTGTATGTCTTCTTTGGAGAAATGTCTATTTAGGTCTTCTGCCAATTTTTCAATTGGGTTGTTTGTTTTTTTGTTGTTGAGTTGTATGAATTGTTTGTATATTCTGGAGATTAAACCTTTGGTGTTTGAGTCATTTGCAACGATTTTCTCCCATTTTGTGGGTTGTCTTTCATTTTTTTTTAATGGTTTCCTTTGCTGTGCATATGCTTTTGAGTTTAATTAAGTCCCATTGGTTTGTTTTTGTCTTTATTGCCATTATCCCTAGAAGGTGGATCAGATAAGATATTGCTGTGATTTATGTCAAAGAGCATCCTGCCTATATTTTCCTCTAGGAGTTTTATAGTATCTGGCCTTACATTTAGGTCTTTAATCCTTTTTGAGTTTATTTTTGTGTATGGTGTTAGAAAATGTTCTAATTTCATTCTCTTCCATGTGGTTGTCCAGTTTTCCCAGCACCATTTATTGAAGAGGCTGTTTTCTTCCACTGTATGTTCTTGTCTCCTTTGCCATAGATTAGTTAACCATAGGTGCTTGGGTTTATTTATGGGCTTTTCTATCCTGTTCCATTGAGCCATATTTCTGTTTTTGTTCCAGTACTGTTTTTATGACCGTAGCTTTGTAGTATACTCTGAGGTCAGGGAGCTGGGTTCCTCCAGTTCCATGGTTTCTTTTCAACATTGCTTTGGCTATTTGAGGTCTTTTGTGTTTACATAAAAATTTTAAAATATTTTGTTCTAGTTCTGTAAAAAATGTCACTGGTAATTTGACAGTGATTGTGTTGAATCTATAGATTGTCTTAGGTAGTACTCTCATTTTGACTACATTGATTCTTCCAATCCAAGAGCATGCTATGTCTTTCCATCAATTTCTGTCATCTTTACCTTTTTCTTAAAGGATCTGTTAAAGTTCCAGTCCTTTGCAAATGAATGGTAAAATCTTTCACCACCTGGAGGCATACTCATATGTTCAGAAATTTTCCAATGAGTGGGTGACCCAAAGAAAGATCAATTATGGTTCACTATCAGTGTGGAAATAATGGAATGATGAAAAGGCAAAACAGAAAAGGCTTCCCACATTTCTAACGTTTCCTGTCCCCAGCTAAAGTGGACCAGTTTCTATGCTTTCTGCAGAATTTTCAAGAAAAGGCTTGTTGATAGTAGTCCAAATTTTTTTATTTTACTGTAACACTATCTTTTATTGCCTGAAGACATCTTTAATACTTGTCAAAATATTGTAATACAAACCAAAATTTTGCAGGAATTTTCTTGGTTATATTAGCCCATTTCTTTGCAAACATGTTAATAGCCATTCCTAAATCCAATGATGGATTAAAAAAAAATCAAGAGATGAAAAGTCTATATAGGTAGAAGTTTTAATCCATTTATCCCATAAGTCTGTGACTATTTCAGCAAGGACAAAGTCAAGTGAGCTACAGATTTCTGCACATCGCTCTGGCTGACAGTCTTCAGTGAGGATGCAAGAACAGAGGAACTCAAATTGATTTTTCTGACATGGAGTGCATATGGCACTATGCTCTTTCATAACCATTACTGCACCTTACTTTCTCAGAGCTTGAGATGACATAATTGCAGGCTTTGTCACTTTTCAGCAACACACACTATTTAAGGTATCTGATGCAGATGTGAACATAACTTTAGAATATAAAATTTCAAATTTTGTTCCTAGAACGATTGTCCTGGGGAGGTGGATCCAGGTGTGGAGTGCTTAGCTCTATTTTGACTTTCAGAAGTTGTCCTCATAATTACTTTGCAGTTCAGTACAAAGGTAGATGCTCTTAATTCAAAAGGTTATACATAAGATCATTTGATTCTCTCATTACATTTGTCAATTTTCAAACACATGCATAGGTGTATCTTTTTAGTGTATTGATTTAATGTTCTTTTTTAAAATGATAGCTGTAGTAATAACAATAGCTACTTTTTGCTGAGATGGAATAGTAAAAGTTAATGGCAATGGCCCTGGGGAGGTTTTCTTCCTGGGCTCTAACCTCAGCCCTGCCTTTTATTACCTGTATAACTTTGTCAAACTATTTAACCTCTCTAAACTTTAAGAGAAAACAAATGCCAAGTCTCTAGCACGCAGTAGGCAGTAGATGGTTGGTAGCTGCGTTTCTAAGGGTAGAATTTGTAAACTGGAAGTTAACACTTCAATTGTCTTATTCCGGAATAAGAGTTAATAACAATACTTACTTTTATGGTTTTTGTGAAGATTTAATGATATAAAGTATACGACATACTGAGGTAAGGGGCTCGCACATAGTAAGCAAGACAATAAATAGGAACATAGTTTTGTTATTATTACTCTTTTTCAGACACTATATATACTGTATCACCAATTAAAAAAAATATCATCCCCATTTTATTAAGTAGAAACTTAGGCCAAAAATCCTAGAAGGTATTTGGGCCAGAAGTCAAACTCTAGTCTGGCTCCAAAGCCTCAGATCCTTTTATGACAATGTATTTGGCTCTAATCAGTGGCCATTCCAACATCAAAAGAACTGACACCAAGTGTCAGAGGAACAAGTTTTATTTCAATTTAACTGTTTAGAGATGGGAAGCTCCTCATATCACTTTGCTGATACTCTTCTATATAGTAACTGAAATATACATTGTTTAAGTAGTGAAGTCTTTTTAAAAAACATCAGGAAGATATTATCTTCCACAATTCAGACAATGAGATTACAGATATTTCATAACCAAATAATAAAAAAAATTTTATAAACAATTAATAAATAATAATAAATAAATATTACAATGCCATGTTCTTTACATTCTCCAAAATCTCTGAGAGAATTACAGATGTCTTTGTATTTCTTGGTGTATTTCAAAAGAATGAGAAAGGAGTTCCCATTGTGGTACAGTGGAAACAAATCCGACTAGGAACCATGAGGTTGTGGGTTTGATCCCTGGCCTCGCTCAGTGGGTTAGGGATGTGGCATTGCTGTGAGCTGTGGTGTAGGTCACAGATGCGGCTTGGATCTGGCATTGCTGTGGTGTAGGCCAGCAGCTATAGCTCCGATTGGACTCCTGGCCTGGGAACCTCCATATGCCATGGGTGCGGCCCTAAAAAAAAAAAAAAAAAAAGCAAAAAAATATAAATAAATAAATAAAAGAACAAGAAAGCCCAATGTTAAATATTTTGTACAAAGATATTACCTGAAATTATTGGTTTTACTTCTAATGCTTAACTTTTAATGCTAGTTTTACAAAATGCACCTGGCTAAATATAAACGAGTCAGTCAGCTGGTGTTCCAGATGTCTTGGAAAATATCCAGATATTTGTGATCTTAAAAAAGGATATTTTCAAAACAAACATTTTATTTTCCCACTTTTCAGCTGCATGTGCTAGCCTAGCTGTTACACAGACTTAACTATAATTTGCTTTTTAGTGTAAAATAACCTGAATCTTTTCACAGAGAAAATCTAATTTCAAAAATGCAAACTTTAAGTCACTTTGGAAACATTTTAGAAGATTCAAATGGAAAGAAAAAGGACTGTCTGTACCAGGGCTTGGCAAACTTTTTCTGTCAAAGACCAGATAGTTAAGTATTTTAGGCTTTGTAAACTTTAAATACTCTTGAAACTACTCAACTCTGACTTTGTAGAGTTGATAGGCCTGGTTAGTTTCCAATAAAGCTTTATTTACCAAAGCCAGCAGCCATAAGCTGTATCTGTTTGGCCTGGGTCTAAACACACTGAGGATTCCAGATATATTGTTTGGGGCAATTAGTAAATATCCATCAGCATAAATTAGGGAGAAGAAATTTTTAAATGGTGGCATCTATCTTTATTTAGTTGGCCTTGAGATGTGCTGATTTTGCTTCATTTGCTTTCACTACCTTACTTTCCCTTCTCCTCCTCTGTCACCTCAGAGGCTGCCCTTAACAGACTGCATCACCATTGGACATTTGAGGGACACCAGTAGGCAATGAGAAGCTAGAAAGAGGGAGAAATTCCACCAACTTTGGAGTGCCTCACCCAGACACAGATAGTTCACTGCCTACCAAACCTGGACTGCTATGTTCTAAAGGAAACCCATACCATGCTCAAATCTTTCCCCTCTTCTCCAAATACAACTATCTTGCTTCTATATATATTCTTTTAGGGCAAACTTTTCTCAGATTCTCACTTAGAAAACAGCTGATAAATCTGCTTAGTGTTGATTAACCCTCAGGAAGGATTTCTCTTTATTAGAGGACTCTAAGAAATGCCTTAAAAAGTAAATAAGGAGAGATTTATAAAGATGGTACCAAAACTGCTCTGTGGAAAATGAAACCAAAAGCTCCATTCTGGCAATTCCTACCATAGAGAAAATTCAGTATTCATAAAGTCAACCTTGACACTGGCAATGAACCAAGATTTGGGAGCACACGTTTTTTGGTACCACCTCACCAAATGCCATTAGGGCTTAACAAGTGGTGTAGTGTTTGTTGACATTTGATGCCACCTTAACTACTAGTCTAGAGATGTTTTAAATTATTATAACACCTGGCAGCAAATTGAGAATAATTTGCTGCCAGGTGTTATGCTGCCCATAACATAATTGAGAGATGATGAAGTAGAACTAAAGCAGTGGGTTTTTTTCATGGTATCTTAATAACAAAGAGTATTATTCCTTTGACTAGCTATGTGTTTACAAAGTATCTATTGAAAAAAACCCTTTAAAACTCATTAATGAGCATTTGTACTTTTATAATTCCTAAAGTCTGGTTCTTGGCACACTAATCCTGTAAGTCTCTGTAAAGGAGTCGTAACATACTCTTAAGGGTCACATTGCACAGGAGAAGATTAAAAGCCACTGAGAAGTATTGCAGTAACTAGCCTGTTTAGCTTTCTTCATTAATTTTTTTCCTAAGCTTACTTAACCATGAAATTTTATTTTGAATGTGATTTATTAACACACCATGGAACTTACATTAGGAAATGCTGGTAAAAGGTTTTAAGATAGTTTGTTTTTTTTTTAACTCTCCCACTATGATTTTATTTTTTTAAAAATTATTTTCTCATTACAAGCCTATCAATCTACATTATATATTTAGATGCCATATTAGTCCATATAAATTCCATATTATAGTATTTTCATTGTTGACTACCTTTTCTCATATGCAATAACCCTGCCTGCCTTAAGTGCTTTTTTGTTCTAAGTTCTACTGCTTTTTTTTTTTTTGGCTTCACCAGCAGCACATGGAAGTTCCTGGACCAGGTATAGAACAAATGCTGCAGCTGTAACCAGAGCCACAGCACTGAGAATGCTGGGTGCTTAACCTGCTGAGCCACCAGGGAACTTTCTTGAAGTTTGTTTGGTTTTAATCACTAGGAAAATTGCTGTATTTCATTCAATTATTTTTGTCATCTATCAGTTGATTTGAATATTTATTTCAAATTTTTAACCTTTGAACGAGATTTATAAGGAAAAATAAGAAGGTATTTCCCAGAATGTCTTATAAACAACTTTTGCCTGCCTCTGAGTGTTAGATCTGCTGAAGTCAGGTTGCCAAGAGGGCTTGACTACCTACGTGCAACATGCAACTCAAGTATCACCTCCACTTGGAACATGTCTGACCTATGGTCCAGTTATTTGATCCCTCCTTACCATGGCATTTAATGATCGTATGTATTCTCAGGGGTTTACTTATCTAATTTCATTCCCATAGACTATAAAATTCTTGAGAGTAAAGACTATAATTAATCATCTTTGTTCTTAATATCTTAAACAATATTTTTAGTAGAGGGTTAATAAAGTGAATTTCTTTGACAAGAAAAGGTTTGAGGCTTCTATGGAAATAATTTGCATTCTCACTAGATGCCAGAAATGGTGTATACCAACTCATGAAAGCAGATGGTCAAAATTTAAGGAATTTTTCCAGCTAGTTGATTTCACATTAGGATCTTGATATCAGGCCATGATGAGAGTATTTACAACACAGAAATTGGTAAAAGCTACAAATCAAGACTTTTTTATTTCCCTGGAGAGCCAGTTGTTAAACATTTACCAGCATACCACTATATACTTCTTTTATCATTTTTTCTATCAAATGGTAATTTAACAATAAAATAAAATAAATTTTAAATGTTTTAAAAATAATGATTTTTAAATGAATTGTTCTGTCTCCTCATTTAGATTGCAAGTTCTTTAGGAAAAAGGGCTATTACTTTCTTTTCCTTTATTGCCCCATTCCTAGGAACTTATAAAGACTGAATAGTTAATTGTATGTGGAGGGGTTGACATCCTAAATAAGCTTTGTGTTTTGAGTAGTGGGTCAGTGTAGGTAGTGGGAGTGTCAAAAAGGAATGAAAAAAAATGTTTAGAGTTGATACTAACACTGTATTTTGTGTTCAAAATTTGGGGTATACCTCATGTTATTTTTTCCTTCTAATTTTATATTTATTCTCAAAATGTAAATATATTGAAAGAGTTATAATAAAGCCAGTGACATAATCATAGCCACAAGATTATAATCTCAGGGATATAGGATTTTATGGTGGTTGGACTACAGACAAAGACATACTTTGACTACCACAAAATTGCAGCAAAATTAGCTGGATTTGCAGAATTTCCTTAGTTTTCCATTTTAAAAAACTACCTTAAAATTAATTTCCAAGGGTATTAATCAGCCTCATGAACTGATTTATTGTGTTGAATGTGATGAGAATTTCAACATGAGTTTTTGACCACACCTGAGGAAAATGCTGTCTCCACAATGTACCATGTGGTATTATTTATGCTCATGCTGTTAACAAATACAATGAATCTATCCCCCACCTCACTCAGTGGGTCAGGGATCCCATTACCATGAGCTGTGGTATAGGCTGACAGCTGTAGCTCTGATTCCACCCCCTAGCCTGGGAACGTCCATATACCATGGGTGCGGCCCTAAAAAAAAAAAAAAAAAAAGAAACCACAAAAATCAATCAATCAACAACTACTATAAATCTCTGACACCAAAAGCATCTAAATCTAGGATTTCACCTAAGCAAAATACACATTTTAAAAATATTTTAAATTAAGATATGTTTTATATACAGTAAAATACACAAATCTTAAAAGAAAAGCTTGATAAATTTATACAAATATATAAACCTCTGTAATCATCACCGGGTCAATACATAAACATTTCCACCACCAGAAATTTCTCTTCTGTCTATTCCCTGTTAATACTCATCCTTTTCATATTATTATTTTGAGTTCTACCACCATAGATTAATTTTGCCTCTAAAATACATACTTTTGTGTCTTTTTTTGTTGTTAATAAATATATAAAAATGAATGATTACTAGTTTAGGGCAAATGAACATACAAATTAGTGACTATATATTTAATAATTATAATGATTACATATCACTTTCAGGCCTCTAGCAATACTTTCTTAAAGCAATTTAAACAATACCTTCCAATACTTTAGGTACAATTTTGAACTTGTCAGTGGCTACTATGATTTTATTTACTCTGCCTACTGTTCACTTAAACAACATAGCTGTTCTGTATGAAGTTTTTCATAAAAAGCAACTTTTTATATTCTGTGAATTCATCATTAGAGGACCAAGAGACCAAATTAGACGTAAGACACTTCTGTCAAGGAGTTTATAATCTAAAGTCTACAAAATGTATACTCCTTTCATCATTCGCCACTGTTTGCTTTATTAGGCTTTCTCTCCTAAGTAGTATGTATAAAGCCAGCCTAGGATTGGAATCTGGTTTTCCACAATGGTTACCCTATGGTTAGCTCAGCCTAGTCAAAAGAAAAATAGAAGATGTTTCCTTTGACGATAGGCCACAGAGATGTAGCCACAAAGCCAAATGCTCTTGCTCAAGTGGAACATTGTAGGCGCTGACCAGATAGTTTCTGGGAAAATCCTTAAGGGCATGATTTTCTGCAATGTGTCTACACAGACAAGATGGACTTCAGAGCCTGAAATGATAATAATTATACCTTGTATGGTCTAGAGTTTTCTTGCTTTCCAAGTTGCTTTTGAGGAGGGGCAGAATGTGAATGTAATAAGCTTCTCAGGATAGCATTCTTAGGATGCTACTTTCCTGGCCTGCTCTCCAACTCTGAACACCACAATTCTGTCTATAATTGTCAGCTGGGTTTCAATATAGAGATAGACTCTACCCTCTGTAACTTTAATCCTTTCATGTAATATTCTATACTACCTATTGCTCTTGGCAGTCAGCATCTCACCCCACTATTCTCCTGGTAATAAAAGCCTCATCAAATAAAGTATAATGGTTTCTATATATTCCCTTTAATGGTTTTTTAAAAATTATTAATCCGTCTAAGAAATTATTGTTTTCCATCAAAGATATTTGATTCAGCCTAGTTCCCTAAAACATCAAACTTAAAATTGAAGTTAAAATTTTCAAACTGAAATTTTGCCTAAATATGATTTTTTCCCCTAATTACTCTCTTCAAACTTAATTTGAATGAATTCAATTCAAAAAATCTTTCTTGGTTTCTGTTGTATGCCTGACACATATCCTAAGTCCTGAGGAAACAACAACAAAAACAACAAAAAAGAAGTTCAAAGTCTGTTGGGCAGAGGTTCTCAAAGAGATTGGGGTCATGGAGAAGGGACAGACCTGGGAATTTTTTCTTTTACTTTAAAAAAAATTTCCACTCAATGGGAATTTTGAAACTCACATGTAGTGAATATTGTGGTGTGACTTTCATTTCAGCCTCTGTTTTTCTTTTCTTAAAAAGCTCCCTGAATTTTCATTTTGGTAATCATAACAGCTTCATATACCCTTGGCTCTAGGATGAGGCATGAATTTCAGATCCAAAGTAGATTTTATATTTTCACTTTTGAATCTCAGTGATTTGTTAATTATTGACCACCATAGGAAAGCCAAATTTAGTATGGGGCTAATAGAAGACAGAGGCCTGGAAAGGAATGACTCCTGGATCAAACCAATCCTGAGGCTCACAGAAGCTCTAGGTTTTCTAGTTATATCAGTCAATAAATCCCTTTTATTTTTAAATTTGTTTTGTCTTAGCTTCTATAACTTTTGTTTAAGCTTCTATAACAAAGAAACAAGGGGGCAAAAACCCAAAACTAGTTACTAAAATAAGATGGTAGTTTATTTATTTCTTGTGTTATGGTTTGATTTGACCATCTAAGCCTGAGTAAGCAGCTCTGTTTCATGAGGCTATCCAGGGACCAAGAATCCTCCATCTTATTCCTTTACTATCACTAGGGTTACCTCTTTTGGGGGGAATGGTTGAAGCTAGGTCACTGCTATGTTCATACCCCAGCCTGTAGAAAAAAGTGAAAGAGAAGCTGGAGAACTATATCTCTAATATTTTCAAGGCCAAAGCCTAGAAATGGCCAACGCTATTTGTATTCACATAGAAATTTAGTCACATGGCCCTATCGAATTTCAAAGCAGACTGGGAAATGTAATCTCTACCTGCATGCCCAACTAAAACTTGATTACTAAAGAAGAAGGGGAATTAGATTTAGGAGACAACTAGCAGTCTGTCACACAATTTAAGTTTAGTTTTCTGTTACTGCACTAGAAGTTCTAAGATATCAGATTTCCCTAGTGGCACAGTGGGTTAAAGATCTGGTATTGTCACTGCAATGGCTTGGGTCATTCCAGTGGCACAGGTTCAATCCATGGCTAGGAGCTTTCACATGCCATGGGCATGGCTAAAAAAAAGTTCTGAGATATCATTATTATAAGAGGAGAAATCCATATTAACATTTTAATGTAATGAAGTAGATCTGTAGAAACACAAAAAGTGAAGCATTTTTACCCCCTTAGGTCTTGCCTTAAGGATAAAAATCGCACTTCTATGAAACTATTTGTAGGGCACCTTTAAGTCGTTTGAAGATTCTGGGAATGTCCAGTAATTTTCATAGGATCTGTTTTCTCAGTTTCTTCTAACCTGATTATCTGCTTTTCATTCAGTCTTCTGCTTTACTTCAAAGTACAGCCTCCAAAATGGCCTTTTATTGAATATTTGAGTCATCTTTCTGAGCACGTACAAAACTAAATATGTTTTCCAATTAATCATTACTTTTATTTGTTCAAACAAGTGTACAGAAAAAGACAGTGGCATTTATAAAATGGTACTTCAACAAACTGAAACTTGGTCAATATTTTTTATACTCATTGGACCATCTATGCATAAGTGGCTTATTTTATTTTTTTAATTTTTTAAAATTAATTAATTTTTTTTTTGTCTTTTGTCCTTTTTTTTTAGGGCCACACCTAAAAAAAAAGGCATATGGAGGTTCCCAGGCTAGGGGTCTAATTGGAGCTGTTGCTGCTGGCCTATGCCAGCCAGAGCCACAGCAACGCCAGATCTGAGCCACATCTGTGACTTATACTGTAGCTCATGGCAATGCCAGATCTATAAATGGCTTATTTTAGTCATATAATTACACTTAAAAATTACAATAGTGGAACATTTTAGTTGAACCTGAGAAAATGATATTGTTTGTCTTGAAAAAAATTTACTTCCTTTTGAGGAATGGACAATAACACAGTAATAGTGGGGGACTTTAACACCCCACTTTCAGCAATGGACAGATCATCCAAATAGAAAGTCAATAAAGAAACATAGGGCTTAAATGACAAATTATATCAGATAGACTCAATTGATATTTAAAGATCATTTCATTCAAAAGCAGCAGAATACACTTTCTTCTCAAATGCACATGGAACATTCTCCAGGATAGATTACATCTTGGGCCACAAATCAAGCCTCAGTAAATTTAAGAAAATTGAAATCATATCAAACATTGTTTCTAGCCACAACCCTATCATACTAGAAATTAACCACAAGAAAAAAACTGCAAAAAACATAAACAGGTGGAGACTAAACAATATGCTACTAAACAACCAATGGAAAAAAATAAAAAATAAAATTAAAAATACCCAGAGACAAATGACAACAAAGACACAATCATCCAAAACCTACAGGATACAGCGAAAGCAATTCTTTTATTTTTTGCTGTTTTTTGTTTGTTTGTTTTTGTTTTTTGTCTTTTTACCATTTCTTGGGCTGCTCCTGCGGCATATGGAGGTTCCCAGGCTAGGGGTCGAATCGGAGCTGTAGCCACCAGCCTATGTCAAAGCCACAGCAACGCAGAATCCGAGCCACGTCTGCGACCTATACCACAGCTCACAGCAACACCAGATCCTTTAGCCCACTGAGCAAGGCCAGGGATCAAATCCTCAACCTCATGTTTCCTAGTTGGATTCGTTAACCACTGAGCCATGATGGAAACTCCAAAAGCAGTTCTTTTTTAAAAGTATTTTTTTTTTTTATGGCCATACCTGCAACATATGGAAGTTCCCAGGCTAGAGCTGCAGCTGCAGGCCTATGCCACAACCACAGCAACACTGGATCCAAGCCACATCTGCAAACTATTCCCAGCTCGAGACAATACTGGATCCTTAACCTACTGAGTGAGGCCAAGCATTGAACCCATATCCTTATGGACACTATGTCAGGTTTTTAATTTGATGAACCACAGTAGGAACTCCAACAAATCAATTCTGAGAGAGAAGTTTATAGCAATACAGTCTTACCTCAGGAAACAAGAAAAATCCCAAATAAACAACCTATGTTTATACCTAAAGCAAATAGAGAAAGAAGAGCAGACAAAACCCAAAGTTAGTGAAAGAAAGAAATTATAAAGATCAGAGCAGAAAAAAATAAAATAGAGACAAAGAAAACGATAGAGAAGATCAATGAAACTAAAAGCTTGTTCTTTGAAAAAATCAACAAAAATGAAAACCTTTAGCCAGACTCATCAAGAAAGAAAGGGAGAGGGTTCAAGTCAGTAAAACTAGAAATGAAAAAGTTACAACAGACATCACACAAATACAGAGGATCAAAAGAGACTAGTACAAGCAACTATATGCCAATAAAATGGACAACCTAGAAGAAATGGACAAATGCTTACAAAGTACATCCTTCTCCTAAGACTGAGTGATGAAGAAATAGAAAATATGAATAGACAAATCACAAGTTCTGAAATTGAAAACTCCCAAGCTTATTCTGAGGCCACTATCTAAAACCAGAGAAAAATACCACAAAAAATAAAATTATAGAATAATATCATTGATAAACATAGACAGAAAAATCTTCAAAAAATATCAGCACACTGATTCCAATAGTATATTAAAAAGATCATACACCATGATTTAAGTGAGATTTATCCTAGGAAGGATTCTTCAATATATGCAAATCAATCAATGTGATACACCACATTAACAAACTGGAGAATTAAAAACCATATGGTCATTTCAATAGATACAGAAAATGCTTTTGATAAAATTTAACACCCATTTTTGATTTAAAAAAAAAAACAAAAAACTTAGAGTTCCCATCATGGCTCAGTGGAAATGAATCTGACTAGCATTCATGAGGACACAGGTTCCCTCCCTGACCTTGCTCAGTGGGTTAAGGATCTGGTGTTGCCATGAGCTGTGGTGTAGGTTGCATAATGTAGTTCTGATCCAGCATTGCTGTGGCTGTGGCATAGGCCAGCAGCTACATCTCCAATTAGATCCCGAGCATGGGAACCTCCATATGCTGTGGATGTGGCCCTAAAAAGACAAAAAAAAAACAAAAACAAAAACAAAATCCCACAGGAATAGAGGAAACCTATCTCAACATCATTAAGGCCATAAATGACAAACCCACAGCTGACATCCTTCTCAGTGGTGAAAAGCTGAAAGAATTCATGCTAAGATCAGAAACGAGACAAGGATGTCCACTCTCACCACTTTTATTCAGCATAGTTTTAGAAGACCTAGCCACAGCAAACAGAGAAGAAAAAAACATAAAATGAATCCAAATTGGAAAAGAAGTAAAACAGTCACTGTCTGCAGATGACATGATCCTATCCATAGAAAATCTTAAAGAAAACTACCAAAAAACTACTAGAACTCATAAATAAATAAAGTTACAGGATACCAAATTAATACAGAAATCTCTTGCATTTCTATATACTAACAATGAAAGATCAGAAAGAGAGATTAAGGAAATAAGCCCATTTGCCATCACATCAAAAAGAATAAAATACCTAGTAATAAACCTACCTTAAAAGGCAAAGACCTGTACTCTGAAAAATTGACATTGGTGAAGCAAATGCTTTTGGATTGGAAGAATCAATATTGTCAAAATGATTATACTACCCAAAGCAATGTACAGATTCAGTGCAATCTGTATCAAATTATCAATAGCATTTTTCACAGAACTAGAACAATTTTTTTAAATTTGTATGAAATCAATAAAGACCACCAAATAGACAAAGCAATACTGGGAAAGAAAAATGGAGCTGGAGGAATCAGGCTCCCTGATTTAAGACTATACTACAAAGCTACAGTCATCAAAACAATGAAGTACTGGCACAAAAACAGAAATATAGATCAAAAGAATAGCATAGAAAGCCCAGAAATAAACCTGGGTACCTATGGTCAATTAACCTATGACAAAGGAGGCAAGAATATACATTGGAGAAAAGAGAGCCTCTTCAGTAAGTAGTGCTGGGAAAACTGGACAGCTACATGCAAAATAATGAACTTAGAACACTCTCTAACACCATACACAAAAATAAACTCAAATGAATTAAAGACTTAAACATAATCCTGGATACTATAAAACACTTAGAGGAAAACATAGGCAGAACACTCTTTGACATAAATTGAAGCAACATTTTTTGAATCCACATCCCAAATTAGTGAAAATAAAAACAAAAATAAACAAATGGGAATTAATTAAACTTAAAACTTTTGTACAACAAAGGAAACCATATAAAAAGATAACCCACTGAATGGGAGAAAATATTTGTAAATGAAGTGACCAACAAAGGATCAATGTTCAAAACATCTCATACAACTACATGAATAAAACAAACAACCCAATCAAAAAAAAAAAAAATGGGCAGAAGACATTTCTCTATGCTAGTAGAAAGACAGATGACCAAAAGCACATGGAAAGATGCTCAACATCACCATAAGAGAAATGCAAATCAAAACTTCATTGAGGTATCATCTTATCCCAGTCAGAATGGCTGTCATTAGAAAGTCTACAAACAATAAATGCTGGAGAGGGTGTGGAGAAAAGGGAACCTTCCTAGACTGTTGGGGAGAATGTAAATTGCTGCAGCCATTATGGAAAATAGTACAAATTTTCCTTAAAAAGCTAAATATAGAAGTACCATATGATCCAGCAATCCCACTCCTGGGCATCTATCTAGGGAAAACCATAATTAGAAAAGATACATGTACCCCATTGTTCATTGTAGCACTATTTACAGTAGCTAAAACATGGAAGCAACCTATATGTTCATCATCAGAGGACTGGATGAAAAAGATGTGGTATATATATACAATGGACTATTACTTGGCCAGAAAAAAAGAATGAAATTATGCCATTTACAGCAACATGGATGGACCTAGAGATTATCATACTAAGTGAAATAAGTCAGAGAAAGCCAAATATATGAAATCACTAATATGTGTAGTCTAATAGAAATGATACAAAAGAACTTATTTGCAAAACTGAAACAGAATCAAAGATTTTGAAACCAAACTTATGGTTACCCAAGGGGAAATGTTGGGGAGAGGTATAATTGGGAGGTTGGTATTGGTACATACACACTGCTATGCACAAAATCTGTTAAGTAACAAGGACCTAATGTATAGTCCAGGTAAATCTACTCAATACTCTGTGATGGCCTATATGGGAAAAGAATCTGAAAAAAGAATGTGTATATACATACCTGAAACTGACAGCATTTTAAGTCAACTATACTTCAATAAACTTAAAAATAAATAAATAAATAACTTCCTTTTAAGAAATGGCATCATCCCAGAGCTTACAGATTTTTAAGTAGACTTTATTTTTTCAAGATTTTATTTTATTATTTATTTATTTATTTTTGTCTTTTTTGTCTTTTTAGGGCCTCACCCATGGCATATGGAGGTTCCCAGGCTAGGGGTCTAATCGGAGCTGTTGCTGCTGCCTACGCTGGAGCCACAGCAGTGCCAAATCTGAGCCATGTCTGTGACCTTCACCAGAGCTCATGGCAATGCTGGATCCTTAACCTACTGAGCGAGGCCAGGGATTAAACCCGTAACCTCATGGTTCCTAGTTGGATTCATTTCCACCGTGCCATGACAGAAACTCCTCAAGATTTTATTTTTAAGATTTTATTTTTTTAGAGCAGTTGTAGATTTACAGCAAAATTGAATGGGAAGTACTGAGTTCTCATGTACTGCCTGATTCCATACATTCATGGTCTCCCTCATTATAAATATCCCCCATCAGAGTGGTACATTTGTTACAAGTGATTAACCTGCACTGATATATCATAAGCACCCAAAGTGTGCAGTTAATATTAGAGTTCACTCTTGGTGTTCTACATTCCGTGGATTTCAACATATGTGTAATGACAACTATCTGCTATTACAGTGTCATATAGAACAGTTTCACTGCCCTAAAAATCCTCTGTGCTCCATCTGTTCATTGCTGCCACCCTCCTACCGCTGACAACCACTGACCTTTTTTACTTTCTACATTGTTTTACCTTTTCCAAAATGTCATATAATTGGAATCATACAGCGTGTAACCTTTTCAGATAAGCTTCTTTCACTTAGTAATATGAATTTCAGTTTCCTTGATCAAAAGATCTCAAATACAGTCTTCCTTTTTAATAGTCCACCTGAAAATTTTTTGCTGGAGGTAATTTTTTTTTCTTTTAAAATATTCTGTTTCAAAATTAAAGTGAGGATTTTAAAAGCTTTGGTGTTGATTACTTAGGTTTCCCAAAAAGCTCTTTTCTCCCTGTCTGTTGACCTCTAATATTTTTTCATACTTAATCTGGAAGATTTACTTTCCTACTAAGAAGATTTTCCATGTACCATCACATCTTTCTCTTTTCAAATCCTATGGTTTATAGATACAAACATATACACATAAACATTTTTATTTATAAATATGTAAATTTTTTAAAATTTAAAATTTTTGTGTATTTTAAAATGACAAGATGTTTCTCTTCATCCAACATATCCTTAGGAATTAGGTCTATTGTTGTTGCCTTTTGTATTCATCTTCCAAAGAGGTTTTTTTTTTTTTTGGTCTTTTTAGGGCCATGCCCTTGGCATATGGAAATTCCCAAGAATTGGAGCTATAGCTTCTGGCCTATGCCACAGCCACATCAAGGTGAGGTCCAAGCCATGTCTGTGACCTGCACCACAGCTCATGGCAACACCATATCCTTAACCCACTAAACAAGGCCAGGGATCGAATCCATGTCCTCATGGATCCTAGTTGGGTTCATTAACGCTGAGTCACGTTGGAAACTCCCCAGAATTTTTTTAAAAAGAATTATTAGTTTAGCAATAAGATAAATTATGACAACAAACTACACCTCCATTATTAAGAAAAATTTAGTAAAAGGAGTCCCCGTTATGGCTCAGTGGTAATGAACCAGACTAGTATCCATGAGGATGCGGGTTCTATCCCTGGCCTCACTCAGTGAGTTAACAGTCTGGCATTACTGTGTTGTAGGTCATACACCTGGCTTGACTCCCAAGTTGCTGTGGCTATGGCATAGCCCAGCAGCTGCAGCTCTGATTCGACCCCTAGCCTGGGAACTCTTTTAGGGCCACACATGCTGCATGTGTAGCACTAAAAAAGAAAAAAAAAAAAAAAAAGAAAAATTTAGTAAAGGATCACAATTATTAATCAGTCAATATTTTATTGTTTTACAAGATACTGGGTAACGATTATATTATACATTGCATTGGAGTGTCATTAAATTTGATTCATATTAATACAAAGGTAAAGAAATATAACTATAAGATAACATATTTATATTCTCTGTCTGAATTCCAAGTTGAGATACTCATTTCATGCCATATATATTTTTTAAGTTACAAATCTAAAATCATAACATTGTGAGTGGGAAATTGCAGAAGTTTGCAGAAAAATATTTTTTCTTAAGTTGTTTTCCTACATTGACATGTAACTCTTAAATTAATATTACATTTTGAAGGAGGTTTATTCATCTGTAAAATATTTTGAAAAATATACTTCCACTTTATAAATTCAATATTTAAATAACAATGACAGATGCATTAAACACTGGTCAACAGAGTCGTTGATCTTCAAAGTAGGGCACTGCCATACCTTAATTGCTATGCAAATTGATCCAGTGGAGTGTGGAAACAAAATGTTAGAACATATATTTCTTATTAACTTTTGAAAAAAACTCATCCATTTAAAATTGCTATTTTTATGAATTCTTATATACAGTATTAGTACAGGAAAATATATGTTATTTATAAATAAAAACTGGGTGTACTGCTTTTTTTATCTAATAGCATTGCTCAATTTAAAAATTTTTTTAGATGCTGGCTCTAGATGTGAACTTCATTGTTCTGTATGGCTTGTACCTCTTACAGTGCTCGACACAGTGTAGAGATGCTCAGAAAATATTTGTGAATGAATAATTAATCAGGATGGGTAGAGAAGGGCTCCATGCATTATTTAAATCTGGGAATGCCATGGAAACAGGCTCAATCTATAAATAGGCAGAGTAAATGTTTTCCAGACCTCTTTTTTTTTTTTTTGGACACTTAACCTTAGTGATTGCTATGATACTGGATTGTCCCAAGGAAGCACAGAGCCCTCTAAAATGCATTCCGCCTTTTTTTTTTTTTTTTTTTTTTTTTTTTAGCTTTTTGCAGAACAAGAATGAAAATAAAAACAAATAAATAAACACAAGTAGTTGATAGGCTAGAATTCCATTTGGACTTAATGAAGAGATTAGGGAAGAATTTATTATTGACTCTAAAAATGTTGAAAGGGAGTAAAATGAGGTGTTTACCAGAATACTTACACGGCCCTATCTTCTGCTAATGTTCAAAGCCTAAACATTTAAAAAGGAATATCATTTAAATTTTATAAGACTTTATACCTTTACATTTATATATGTTTCTTAGAGTCTTTAAGTAATGAGAAATAGAAATTTAGGAAAGAATTATTTTTAAAAAGGAATGAGTGACTGTGTGGTTTCTCTTACAGAAATTATAACACTGTTATTTAGGAAGTAATGGTAGGATTCTCTCAAGCACCTGTAGTATGTTGAGCCAGGTGTAGGAAAGGAAGGAAATAAGATTGCTTATTGATAGTTAAGGATCAAAGTAGAGGGAATAATTGCATAGGTATGCAAAGTAATTAGAAAGACAGAAGTCTTGACCCCTCACTGAATAAATCATGATGTCCAAAGAAGGACTTGCCAATAGGGTGGGAGCTGTTCAATCAAGGAGTACCCAGTTTCCTAGCAGTTGGACTTCATAGTATTTGATCTCTAATGAGTCCCTGTGTAGTTGTGGATGCAAGGTGTTACTGATAAACATTCAAGAGTATTTTTTTGTTTTTGTTTTTTTTAAACCAAGACCTTTCCTTTTGAGGTTCAGGTTAGTGTTTCTGTTTGATTTGATTTTATCCCAAGAAGGGACCCTCTGAACAAAGGGCCTTCTGATTTGTTGCTCCAAGGGCTCACCTACAAGGAGATTATATGAATTTGGATTTTGCCTGATTCCTTTGATAGTGATTTCTTTAAGTGAACTAATTCAGTGGCTTCTGATAATATTTGGGGTTTAAGCTGAAAAGGTGACCATGCTGAAGAGGCTGGCACTCCAACCTATAAGAGCATTCATGTTATACATGAACTGGTGTCTTCCTCCAGTTCAGATTTATTTTGGGAGCCATAAACCTTGCTCAGGTTTTATCATTCCTGAGTGAGGACAAAAGCAAAGTATTTGGCATTGAAAAATGTGGAAAGGCTAGTCTGAATCTAGGATTTGGCAGTCCAATGAACAAATCTTTGCTTAAAGAACTTAGCTCGGCTACTTCTTTTGTTTTCTTTCTCCCTTCCCTAAAAAGGATTTGAACTGCAAAGTACTTTCACCTCTTCCTGAAAGAACAATGAGACTACGCAAGACCTGAAGATGACTTGGACATTTGTTATGAGTTTTCTTAATGGGGCGGCACAGTAATTTCACACTGCACATCATACCTGCAACCCTGACATCTATTAGCAGCTCTCCTCCACATTTTCACCTTTGAGCAGCTGTTTAAAAATCACTGTCTCTTCCCACCCCCCCCTTTTTTTTTTGCAGGCAGTCCTCTCTATCACCCACACACCCTGAATTTCACAGTCCGCAGCCCAGACTCTCAAAATCCCAAGTAATGTCTGGCTTGACCTCCCCCAAGAAGAGTGGTGTGTTCCTCCTGCTGAGTATTCCCCCTGAGATTCTGGAGAAAAAAATCCTTTTCCTCAATTCAGCAGTGAGAACAAAAACTTCCTTAGAAAGACAGTCTTTGAATGGATGTGTCACTTTTGTTTTTAAAATAAGCAGGCATAAAATAGAAGATTTCTTATTTTAGCATAGGCACAAATTATTTAAAATGTTATTTCTCGTTATTGAGAAAAATGATTATTCAAACGTTTGAATTTGGTAATAAATGACCCTATCATAGGTAAAAAGGGAAGGACTTTTGAAAAGAGTTCCAAGGGATATTTGAAAGTGTTTAGTAATGAAGAAATACTTAAAAGAATTGTGTTTATTTTTGATATTACAGAGCCAATTGCTAGAAAAGTCTTCCTCTTAATCTTAGAAATAGTTAAAAGTATTGTGTTTATTTTATTATTTATTTATTTATTTATTTATTTTTGTCTTTTTGCTATTTCTTGGGCCGCTCCCGTGGCATATGGAGGTTCCCAGGCTAGGGGTCTAATCAGAGCCGTAGCCACCGGCCTACACCAGAGCCACAGCAACACGGGATCCGAGCCGTGTCTGAAACCTACACCACACGCAACTCACGGCAACGCCGGATCCTTAACCCACTGACCAAGGGCAGGGTCTGAACCCACAACTTCATGGTTCTTAGTCTGATTCGTTAACCACTGCGCCACGAAGGGAACTCCTGTGTTTATTTTTTTATATAATGTTTTTTATTTTTTTCATTATAGCTGGTTTATAGTGTTCTGTCAATTTTCTACTGTACAACATGGTGACCCAGTTACACATATATGTATAGATTCTTTTTTCTCACATTATCATGCTCCATCATAAGAAATTGTGTTTATTTTTGATATTACAGAACCAATTGCTAGGAAAAAATCTTCCTCTTAATCTGAAACTATTACCATATTTTTAAAAAATTAATTAATTTGATGGGTCTTTTATTTTTCTATTATAACCATACTGAGTACATTGTATATGTTTCTTTTTTCCCCAGCTTTATTGAGCTATAATTGACATATAACATTGTGTAAATTTAAGGTGTACAATGCATTGATTTCATACACCTATATACTGCAAAATGATTACCCCACAGAATTAGCTAACACCTTCATCACATTCCGTAATTACCATTTCTTTTTTTGTGGTAGGAATATTTAATATTTACTCTCTTAGCAACTTTTTTAAAAAGTTTTATTGAAGTATAGTTGATTTAAAAGGTTTGATAATTTCTAATCCCAAACCCTCAGTCCATGTCCCCTCCTCACCTGTCCCATTTGGTAATCATAAGTGTTTCAAAGTCTGTGAGTCTGTTTCTGTTTCTGTTTGGTTTCTTTGTATCCTTTTTTTAGATTCCACATATAAGTGATATCATATAATGTTTATCTTTCACTCTCCAACTTCTAATTAAATGATAATTTTTAGATCCATCCATGTTGCTGCAAATGGCATTATTTCATTTTTTATGGCTAAGTAATACTCCATTCTAAGGACAACCAACTGGCTAGACTTGACCCAGTGTCAATCCATGTGATGGTACATTTCTTTGAACTTCATTTTCTTCATTCATAGCATAGCTATAGTACTTTCCCTGCTATGGAGATTTAATGATAAAATTAATACATCTGTGATAAAGAAAAATTTAACAACTCACAGCATAATCCTTCCTAGGGAGAAAGTTAAGGGACAGTTGCTGATATGCTAGAATATATGGTGAGAGTTTGGGTTTTTCACCCTCAAAATTATTTATCCCTCCAAAAAATATTGCAACCTTAAATTTAAATCTCACGTTATAGAACATTATTTCAGTAGTTTCATGCTGGACAAAAAGAACCATTTGGGGGAGATCTGCCTGAAACTGCTTCAATCAATGTTAATTTCAGTTGTTTATAAAGGTCACCCAAGAGAATTGGTTACAAAAAAAAAAGGAGGCAAAGAAATTTAACCCAGCTGTAATCATTATTCCCCTGCATAACCTCTCAATTGCAAGTGTTGAATGTTATTGTAAATAGGCTTAAAGGTCATTTTAAAAAGCAATAAATTAAGTGGTTACATTATGAAGAACATAAATAACAAGTTGATTCTTATGGCTCCGGATAAAATTTCAGTACAAACAGGCTGACTGGATTAAACATGCTGTACTTCAAATTAGTTTGAAAAACATGAACTTAATGTGTTTTAGGTAACTGTGTTAAGTGACTTAGCAATGACTCTATTGATAGCAAGACACCCATGTCAAATGTGAAGAATTTGCATGAACTCTGAGAGTGGGGAAAAAAAAAAATCTGTTTTAAAAAGCAATATAGGTCCTCTTTAATGCATGCTTTTAAGTATGATTGTGTGATTAAATTGATAAACTCAATACTGTAAGAAGACATTTAATATCAGTCTTTTATATGCATATTTAACCTGGCTAAAAACTTTTTAAAGGGAATTATCTCTTTAGGAAGATACATTCTTGGATCTCTTATATTCAGGTATATTTAGTGTCTTGATGAGCATCTTGTTGGGGAACTTGTGACTCTAAAGATGGGGAGACAAGTTTCTTTAATGCTGAGAGAATGGGGTAGGAAGAGAGGGAGATAGGAAGCTAGAACCCTCTGAAGATGTGGGACAGGAATCTCCATGGGGAGAAGGGCCAGTGCATGTTCCCAGTGACAGAGAGACTGAAGGATAGGAAAAGAGCAGAGAGGAACATGTTCATCTGAAATTACCTGTGTGCTGCAAAATAAACCCTTCTAAGAGTTCCATCAGCCATAATCTTCAGAAAATTCTATATACTTTCACATGCTTTGGAAGAGCAATTTTCTGGAGAATTTAAGAAGGGAGATGTTTGCATCTGAGTTAATACTGAAACTGGGTCAGAAGGATCCTGGAGGCCAACATGACCTTAAGAAAATAGAATATTCCCTGTCCTCTCACTTTGTACTTGAGAAACTTGAGGAAGGCTCAGAGCTTTCACCAAGCTGAGGTCAGGTCAGTCTCTCCCAGACCCCATGGGAAGGGAACCCAGATGGCACATGGGCCACAAGCACAAGAGTTGACAACAGTAATTCACCTTATAAAGTTTAGACTATATTATTATTTAATTTAATTATTTTTACTTTCTGTCTAGTAACTTGTATCAAAAATTTACTTTGGATACAAATACCATGGAGTATTTTAAGTGTCCAGTTATATTCTGAGTTAAAATGTTTTAGCCCCTTGTGAATTTTTATAACAGATTAATTTTTTATCTCATTTGAACTCTATTTTCAAAGAAAGAATATTTGAGTAATTGATTGTTAATTTGGAAATAAGTACTTCATGAAATAAGAAAATTCCATGTTTTCATTGAAGTCAAACCTGTCAATGAGTGGGTTTGAATCTTTCTCACTTTGTTTTTATATGAAATGAAAGTGCTTTTCCTAGAGTCTTAGTTTTCTGTATCTAATTTTATAATTCAGTTATTGCCTGCAAAGAACCACATTAGAAGTTCAGTTTCATTTTTTATGTTATCAGTTTCTCCTGAGATATTCCACATATGTCTTTGCAGTAATTAGTCAATTATCACCTCTGTAAACAAAATTCATTTTTTTTTTGGTCTTTTTCTGTCTTTTTTCTTGGAACTCATCCACAACATATGGAGGTTCCCAGGCTAGGGGTCTAATCAGAGCTGTAGCCACCAGCCTACCCCACAGCCACAGCAATGTGGGATCCAAGCCTCGTCTGCAACCTACACCACAGCTCACAGCAATGCTGGATCCTTAACCCACTGAGCGAGGCCAGGGATCGAACCCTCGACCTCATGGTTCATAGTCGGATTCTTTTTTTTTATTTTTTTTATCTTTTTGCTATTTCTTTGGGCCGCTCCCATGGCATATGGAGGTTCCCAGGCTAGGGGTCTAATCGGAGCTGTAGCTGCCGGCCTACACCAGAGCCACAGCAACGCGGGATCCGAGCCGCGTCTGCAACCTACACCACAGCTCACGGCAACGCTGGATCCTTAACCCGCTGAGCAAGGGCAGGGACCGAGCCCGCAACCTCATGGTTCCTAGTCAGATTCGTTAACCACTGCGCCACGACGGGAACTCCTTAGTCGGATTCTTAATCACTGAACCACTACAGGAACTCCAACAAACTTCATTTTGAAAACAGCAAGCGAAAGTAGACTACATATGCAATCATAATTGATGAAAAATATAAAAATAATTAAATACTAGGAACATAAACACTAGTGGTAGCAATACTATTAGGAGTAGCTCATAGCTCTGATAAGACCTTTAGGAAAAATTTTTTTTTAATTAATGGAAAAAGTATTAGCTTCAAGGATGATAACTTTTTGAAAATCATCAAGATTGAATTAATGTGTTCTAGTTTTATTCTAAAATGATCTTCATATATTTCTGGTTTCCATAACAATTAAAAAAAGCTTTCAGTATTTCTGGTAAAGGAAAGTGGTATCTTACAAGCTTTGAAAAAGAAATTGCTCCTCAATAAATATTGCTAGTCAGTCTTGTTTGAGCCATTTAATTTCGTAAATCACTTTAAGCATGTATCTGTTTTGAAAGGAGGCATTTAGCTTATACTTGAAAAAAATTAAGTTAAAATCTAAATATGCTTTGTAGTTTGCTGTCCTATGCAGTAAGAACTTATTTTTAAGGAGGTTTAAGATGGAGGAGTGGGGAGGAGCAGGATGCCACATTTTTAGTCACAAAGGGCTTTTACTGTGATCCTTATGTTTCTTGTTATCTTGGATCTATTTCTGTAAAACTTGTAGTAGCTATTTTCTAAAAAAAGAATTTGAGCCCTAACTGCTGATATATAATTATAGCAGTATTATTATGTCTCTTGATGTAATCCACTATAATCAAAGTTGCATACTCCCTGATTATATATCCAATTGTTCTACCAACCATGAAACAGTTGCTAGGAATATTCTTGAGAACCAGTTTTGCTTCTCCTTATCAAACCCTTCATAAAATCTGCTTCTGCAGATTTACTGTAAAATCTTGAAGACCTTATCCCTCAGATACTCACTGTCTTTTATACATATAAAGATTCATGCAAGGAATTTCTTTCAGAACTTAGTTTTGAAGCTCAGACTCTTCGTACTAACAGAAGAGAGGTCAGAGAGAAGCAACTCAAAAAGGAATTAAAAAACTCTCTTTGGCAAACTTTGTTTATAATATATGATTTTCTTCTCCCAGGAAGCTCTTTTGTTCACCCATGATGACTCTGTATTGTTCTGGGGTTTGGAGTAGCATTTGTAATTCCACATTCTCATGTCACACACTCTACACCCCAGGCTCTGCTCTGGTACTTCAGCGTCAGGTTCAAGGACCCAGCCTGGTCCAGTGCTTCCTACCCTGCCTGACTGATTGATGGAACAGGAGGAGGGGACCTACTGAGGCTGCTAGAATGGGTTTCTTGGCACTGTAACGCACTTCTTTTCCTACGGAGAGGAATCTCATTGCTCTTGAGGGTAATACATTGCCATTATTATTGCATACACATATTTTACTGCCAAGCAACCATTAGGAATTTGAAGCCCATGTTCTGTTACATTTATTTTGCTCATTGTGCATTTACTTTCACCTCTAAGCACTGTGGAGAAACTTTGTCCAATCACATTTCGTTTTTGGTGAAAGAAGATTTGCATTAGAAGTGACAAAGAAAGTATCCAGTACTGGGGGACACACAGCAATTCACCATGTAAAGCTTTTGTCATTTGGCAGTTACAGATGAACTTTGTTGCCATATGTCAATAAAATCTATGATACTTCTGAGATATAATCTTGACTTAATCTTATAAACCTCATACATTTTACTCTGAATGCAAACTAACTTATAGTTTTAGAAAAATAAAATAATTTTTCTAATATTAATCTGGTTGACTTTCTGGACATTTGTTTTTTAGGGAACTAAGTACTCTAGCACAGCCCTTAAACCTGGGCAGAAAGGGCTCTCACTCCAAGCTCTGAATTTTGGACAACCTATGTATCAGAAATATCAAGTTGCAAAACTATGAGGATGTTTTTTAGATATTTTGTAACCGATAGAACAAAGCGAAATTAGAGGAATTTATGTGCTGAACCTGGCCTCCATCCAGCTCAGAGGATACAGGGCTGAGAACTGAGAACTTTCACCTGTGAATATGGTAGTGAGACTGAAGAGATGTGGGTAGAATAAAATCAAAGCCTCTGCCCTGGGAATCCAGGGAGAGTGATGGTTGCTTTATTTGAAGTTGACCACTGAATAGCATCTGCACAAACTGGATTCCATAGATAGCTGTACTCAACTCCTTCCTGTTTGGGAGGTGCTCAAATTTCTGAGAAGAAAAAGTGCATTGTGGGAAGAAGAACTGGCCCCTCCAGCATTCTGGGGAACGTTTCTGGATCATTGGGCCTGGGCCCAGTTTCTGCCCTGCCCTGCCCAGCTGATCTGTGTTGGACCAGGAGAGGGGTCTGATCCTTTAGCCATCAAAACTCCAGGGCAATACCTGGAAAACCTGTGGGAGAGTAAATGCTGGGAAGAGAATGTGGGCAACACAATACACTTTCTGCCAGTCTCTTGTGCGGGGTTATATGATGGGGATTAGATTCTGCTTCTGAATCTCTTGTCATGGTCTGCAGTGTGACTCAATTAACTGATTACCTAGAAGGACAATGCTACTCTTTTAGGTTTGAACTGCCTAGGAACTTCTGCTGCTATGTCCTTCCTCCCTAGAGCACCCACCATCACCAAGATACCACATTGGACTATCTTAGATAACTTGGCCATCTGCAAGCCAAGAAGAGAGGCCTAAGGAGACACCAACCCTGCCACTCCTTTATCTTGAACTTCTAGCCTCCAAAATTGTGAGAAAATAAATTTCTGTTGTTTAAGCTACCCAGTCTGTGGAGCTTTGCTATGGAAGCCCTAGAAAACTAACCATAGTGACTAACCCACAGTTTTCACCTGGCTTGAAATCTTATTATTATTATTTTTTTTAACCAGAGAATCAGGCCTAGGAGGAAATGGAGTTAAGGAAGAATTAATTTTACTTAATATCCAATATCCCAAGGCAAACTGGGGATTTGAGCTAAAGGTTTATTGAATTATAGTTGATTTACAATGTTGTGATAAAAAAGATACAAATCTAAAAGAAGGATACAAATGAACCTATTTGCAGGACAGAAACAGACTCACAGACTTTGAAAACAAATTTAGGTTATTAAAGGGGACAGGTAGGGGAGGGGATGGACAGGGGGTTTGGGATTAGAATGTGCACACTGAGGTATATGGAGTGATTGGCCAACAGGGACCTGCTGTGTAGCACAGAGAACTCTACCCAATATTCTGTGATAATCCATGTGGGAAAAGAATCTGAGAGAATGGATACATGTACACGTATAACTGAATCACTTTGTCGTACAGCAGAAATTATCACAACATTGCAAATCACTTAATTACTTTTTTACATACCATATCTCCAAATGTAGTTATATTCTGATGTACTAGAGATTAGGACCAACATATATAAATTTTGAAAGGGACAGAGTTCAGCCCCCAACTGTCACTTATCAACTGTGTGACCTTGGGAAAATTATTCAATCTTTCTGAGTCTCAGTTTTTACAGTTATAAAGTAGATAAGGGCATAACCACCATATAAAGTTGTTATAAGAATTAAATATATACTACATGTAAATAACCAAAATGATCCTTGGGGCAGAGGAGATCCAGAGACTTTGGGTGCCAACTTGACTACTCTGAGGTGGCTGAATATGTGATCAACAGCTCTGTTAACTCAGGTCACTCATGGTATCTGTGTATGTATGTGAATGTGGGTGGAAATTGTGTGACATCTAGATAACTACTCACGTATGTGTCTTTATAGTCTGATACAAATATTTATAATTTATTTTGAAGAAATTGCCCTATATAATTTCAGAAATGAAAGATACAATCAAATTCAGGTGTTAGAACATGAATGAAGGTCTGTTTTCATTTTGGTGTAGTTTTTTTTTTTTTTTTTTTTAACACTTTAACATTGCTTCGGAGTAAAGCAATTCAAATTATGTTCCCTCATGGTTTTTGGCATGCATTTTTCAAATTGAAGAAACAATGAAACCAAATAAAGAGTCTACCATTGGTATAATAGGTTTCATTTTTCTCCTTTCTATTTTAATATGTTATATGTTTTGGAAGTAGATTCCCACAGGAATTTCCTTCATGAAAGTTGAAACGAAACCGAAGAGCTCTTCACAAAGAGAAGGCCATATGATTCCAAATATGCTTCCCATTCATCTCCATAATGAGAATGGATTTTCCATGCCATCACTGAGAAATGTGGGCGTCATGGCTGGGGTTATCAATTAGGGCAAGATGCATCCCAGGGAAACAACAACAACAACAAAAAGAAAATGAGCCTCAAGAGAATTTGCTTTTCCTTAGTGCCCCTTATCATGCACAGCCAGTAATTCTCAGAGCCTCTGGTCAGGGGCTTGTCTGGGGATAGGGCTTAGCAGAGGCCATTCTAATGCAGATTTTGGAACAGCTCAGGAGGAGTGGTTAGGCCCAAAGCTGTCCCTGTAGCCTGATTTAGAGGGCTAGGTGTTTGGGCCTGAGGAGGTGTTTCACTTATGGGCATAAACACTCAGAGGAAGCTGGGAAAAGAGGCCCTGTACTGCTAGTTTGAGGTCTTTCTCTTAACAGTCAGGGAGTATTTTCAGGACATCTTGAAATCATTTTTGGCAGTCTTTCCCTATTCTATCCAGTGAGAATTCTGTTGCCCTGGCAGTTAATCTGAGATGTGCAGAGAGCTTTCCAAATGCCCCTATGCCTTCCATCCACTTTTCCCATCTCCTGGACAGCCCCAGGCCTAGGTCTCCTCAGTACACTGCAGTCAAAGAGTCCTATAGATAAAGCTCCAAATTCATTCTAGATCATGTAGCAATGCTAGATAAAATGCAGGATACAAATTAAATTTAAATTTAATTTTGTAAACAGTAATTCTTTTTGTATAAGTTATGTCCCTTGTAATACTTGGGATATACTACAGTGTTACTTCTTATTATCTGAAATTAAAGTTTACCTGTACATATGTATTTTTATATGTTAAATCTAGCAAATAAGACCCCTGCATTCTCTGGCCTAACTTTGCTTTAACTTCTTTGGATATTACGTTTCCTCTGTTGCTCAGCTGCTTGCAACTCACCTAATAAGGCTGCTTAGTTTAGATTCCCCAGAGCAGATCCTATGACAAGGACTGGCGTGAAAACACTTTATTTGAGGAGCACAAAAAACACTGGTAGGGAGTGGGAAAATGATGCAGGAAAAAGCCACAGTGGTGGATTGGAGCTTAATCCCAGGGAAACTCTGAGAAACATTGTAAAACACACTCAGAATTATTCCACCTGAGGGGAGAAGGAACTGCGGTATTTTCAGATCAACTGCATCCTTCTGTCATTGATCAAGGGCTGCTATTAGGGTTGTGAGTCTTTTCAAGCTCCCCAGAACAGGGAAGAATAGCCTTCTATAGCCTAGGAGAAAATTCTCACATGCAGATGCAGGTACAGGCAGATGGAAGTGCACTGGAAGCAAGGACATTTTCAAGCCCAAGAGACATAGATAGGGCAGCCACAGGTCTGCTCCACAGATAATGCCTTTCCTCTTCTAGGTCTCTTTTATTTGCTACTCTTTGACTCCTCCCATCTCCCACCGCCCTTTGTTCTATTCACTCTATAGTATTCAATTAAGATGCCACTTCTGGAGGAATTTCTTCCCATCCCACCCACTTTTACGTCCAAAATTTAAGTGCTCCCCACTTCTGTTACAACTCTCAGTAATTTTATTTTCCTTTCCTTTTTCTTTTTAAACTGATGTACAGTCAATTTATAATATTATGTTATTTTCAGTGTTTTTACAGAAAAAAATCATATGTTCATTTCAATAGATGCAGAAAATGCATTTTGATGAAACACAATTCACATTCATGACAAAAACTCTGAGTGTATGAAGAGTAGAGGGGACTTCCTCAACTTGATAAAGAATATATACTATCTACCTATGGCTAATATCATACTTAATGATCAGAAACTTGAAGTGTTCTTGCTAAGACCAGTAACAAGTCAAGGATGTTCCCCTCTCACCACTGCTTTTCAACATCCTACTGGAAATATTAGCTAATGCAATAAGGAAAGAAAAAGAAATTAAAAGTATATAATTTGGGAAGAAAGAAAGAACACTGCCTGTTTGCAGCTGATATGATGATCTATGTAGAAAATCCAAATGAATCACCCAAAATTTCCTGGAACTAATATGTAATATAGCAAAGTTACAGGATAAAAAGTTAACATTTAAAAATCAGTCAGTTTTGGTACCAGTACCACACTCTTGATGACTGTGGCTTTGTGTTATTGCCTAAAGTCTGGAGGAGTTATGCCTCCTGCTTGGTTTTTGTTTCTCAGGATTGCTTTGGCAATTCTGGGTCTTTTGCGGTTCTATATAAATTTTTGGATTTTTTTTCTAGCTCCGTGAAAAATGTCATGGGTGATTTGATAGGGATTGCATTGAATCTGTAGATTGCTTTGGGTATATGGCCATGTTTATGATGTTAATTTTTCCAACCCAGGATCATGGAATATCTTTCCATTTCTTTACATATTCTTTAATTCCCTTGATTAATGTTTTATAGCTCTCAGCATATAAGTCTTTTACCTCCTTGGTCAGGTTGTATTCCCAGGTATTTGATTTTTGTGGTACCATTTTAAAAGGTATTGCATTTTTGTATTCCTTTTCTAATGTTTCATTGTTAGTATTCAGAAATATGACTGATTTCTGAATGTTAATCTTATATCCTGCTCCTTTGCTGAATTTGTTGAACAGTTCAAGTAGTTTTTGGATGGAGTCCTTAGGGTTTTCTATATATAGTATCATGTCATCTGCATACAGTGACAGTTTTACCTTTTCTCTTCCTATTTGGATGTCTTTTATTTCTTTTGTTTGTCTGATTGCTGTGGCTAGGACTTCCAATACTATGCTGAATAACAGCAGTGAGAGTGGGCATCCTTGTCTTGTTCCAGATTATAGTGGGAAGCTTTCAGCTTTTCTCCATTGAGTATTATATTTGCAGTGGGTTTGTCATAAATAGTTTTTATTGGGTTAAGGTATGTTCCCTCTATACCCACTTTGGTAAGAGTTTTAATCATGAATGGACGTTGGACCTTGTCAAATGCTTTTTCTGCATCTGTTGCAGTGATCATGTGGTTTTTGACTTTTCTTTTGTTAATGTGGTGTATGATGTTGATTGATTGGCATATGTTGAACCATCCTTGTGAACAAAGCATGAATCCCACCTGGTCATGTTGTACGATCTTTTTAATATGTTGTTGGATTTGGTTGGCTAAAATTTTGTTGAGAATTTTTGCATCTATATTCATCAGAGATATTGGCCTATAGTTTTCTTTTTTGGTGGTTTTAGAATTATGGTGATGGTGGCATCATAGAATGTCTTTGGCAGTGTTCCTTCTTCTTTGTCTTTTGAAAAAGTTTAAGGAGGATGGGTATAAGTTTTTTGTTGTATGTTTGGTAGAATTCACCTGTGAAGCCATCTGGTCCTGGACTTTTATTTGTAGGGAACATTTTTATGACAGTGTGGTACTGGTACCAAAACAGACATACAGACCAATGGAACAGAATAGAGAACTCAGAAATAAACCCAGACACCTCACCTATGCTCAATTAATCTTTGATAAGGGAGGCAAGAACATAAAATGGGAAAAAGACAGTCTTTTCAGCAAGTACTGATGGGAAATCTGGACAGCTGCATGCAAAGCAATGAAACTAGAACACACCCTCACATTAGGCACAAAAATAAACTCAAAATACCTTAAAGACTTAAACATAAGACAAGACACCATCAAATTCCTAGAAGAGAACATAGGTAAAACACTCTCTGACATCAACCTCATGAATATTTTCTCAGGTAAGTCTCCCAAAGCAACAGAAATAAGAGCAAAAATAAACCAAATGGGACCTAATCAAACTGAAAAGCTTTTGCACAGCAAAGGAAACCAAAAAGAAAATGAAAAGACAACTTACAGAATGGGAGAAAATAGTTTCAAATGATGCAACGGACAAGGGCTTAATCTCTAGAATATATAAGCAATTTATACGACTCAACAGCATAAAAGCCAATCACCCAATGGAAAAATGGGCAAAAGACCTGAATAGATTGTTCTCCAAGGAAGATATACAGATGGCCAACAAGCACATGAAAAAATGCTCAACATCGCTGATTATAAGAGAAATGCAAATCAAAACTACCATGAGATACCACCTCATGCCAGTCAGAATGGCCATCATTAATAAGTCCACAAATAACAAGTGCTGGAGGGGCTGTGGAGAAAAGGGAACCCTTCTGCACTGTTGGTGGGAATGTAAGCTGGTACAGTCACTATGGAGAACAGTTTGGAGATACCTTAGAAATCTATACATAGAACTTCCATATGACCCCGCAATCCCACTCTTGGGCATATATCCAGACAAAACTCTACTTAAAAGAGACACATGCACCTGCATGTTCATTGCAGCACTATTCACAATAGCCAAGACATGGAAATAACCCAAATGTCCATTGACAGATGATTGGATTCGGAAGATGTGGTATATATACACAATGGAATACTACTCAGCCATAAAAAAGAATGACATAATGCCATTTGCAGCAACATGGATGGAACTAGAGAATCTCATCCTGAGTGAAATGAGCCAGAAAGACAAGGAAAAATACCATATGATATCACTTATAACTGGAATTTAATATCCAGCACAAATGAACATTTCCACAGAAAAGAAAATCATGGACTTGGAGAAAAGACTTGTGGCTGCCTGGCAGGAGACGGAGGGAGTGGGAGGGATTGGGAGCTTGGGGTTATTGGATACAGCTTGCAATGGATTTACAAGGAGATCCTGCTGAGTAGCATCGAGAACTATGTCTAGATACTTATACTGCAACAGAACAAAGGGTGGGAAAAAAAATGTATACATGTAAGGATAACTTGGTCCCCATGCTGTACAGTGGAAAAAAATATAAAATAAAAAAATAAAATAAGAAAAGTAAGAAAATCTAGATACTTTTTTTTAGAATGTCTTTGAGCCAATATGACTATCAGGTTAAAGCAGGCATATATAGGAAAGGGTTAACATACTTGAAAAACAAGGCAATAACAAATCAAAACCAAATATTACATTCAGAAAAACTAAAAAGAAAAGGATACAAGCATAAAATGAAAGTAAATCATCCAACCAAAAAAGGAAAGGAATAAAGGAAAAACATAGTCAACTAGAAAACAAAGTTTAAAAAGGCACTAAATACATATTTATCCACAATTACCTTAATTGTCAATGGACTGAATTCTCCAATCAAAAGACACAGAGTGGCAGGTTGGATAAAAAAACAAGAGCCTACAATCTACTGTCTACAAGAGGCTCACCTTGGGGCAAAGAACACATATACGTTGAAAGTGAGGGGATGGAAAAAGATATTTCATGTCAATAGAAGAGACAGGAAAGCAGGAGTTGCAATATTCATATCAGACAAAATAGACTTTAAAACAAAGGCCATAAAGAAAGACAAAGAAGGACACTGTTGAGTGATAAAAGGATCCATTCGAGAAGAGGATGTTACAATTGTCAATATATATGGTCCTAATATAGGAGCACCCAGGTGCATACAACAAATACTTACAGACATAAAAGGAGAAATGGATGTGTATACAACAATAGTAGAAGACTTTAACACTCCACTCACATCAATGGACAGATCCTCTAGACAGAAAATCAATGAAGAAATAGAAATCTTAAATGACACAGTGGAAGAATTAGCCTTAATTGACATTTTCAGGTCATTACATCCAAAAAAATCAGAATATACAATCTTTTCAAGTACACATGGAACATTCTCAAGGACTGACCACATACTGGGGCACAAAACTAACCTCAACAAATTCAGAAATTATTTCATGTATCTTCTCTGACCACAATGGCATGAAACTAGAAATCAACCACAGGAAAAGAAATGAAAAAAAAACTGACTACATGGAGACTAAACAACATGCTACTAAAAAACCAATGGGTCAATGAGGAAATCAAAAAGGAAATTAGTAATGCCTCGAGACAAATGATAATGAAGACAAAGCCATTCAAAATCTATGTGATGCTGCAAAAATCACTGCTTAGAGGGAAGTTCATAGCAATACAGGCCTTCCTCAAAAAAAAAAAAAAAAGAAAAGAAAAGAAAAATCTCAAATAGACAACCTAGCACCTCAAAGAATTAAAAAAAGAACAAACAAAACCTAATTAGCAAAAGGAAGAAAATCATAAAGATTAGAGAGGAAAGCAACAAAATAGAGATTGAAAAAAATCAATAAAACCAGGAGTTGTTTCTTTGAAAGGGTAAATAAAATTGACAAACCTCCAGCCAGACTCACCAAGAAGAGGAGAGAAAAAAACCCAAATTAGCAAAATAAGAAATGAAAAAAGGAGAAATCTCGATGGATACTGCAGAAATACGAAAAACCATAAGAGAATACTATGAACAATTATATGGTAATAAATTTGACAACCTAGAAGAAATAGACAACTTTCTAGAGACTTACAGCCTCCCAAAACTGAATCAAGTAGAAATATATCAACTGAACAAACTGAGTGCTAGAAATGAAATTGAATATGTAATAAAAAACACTCTGTACAAACAAAAGTCCAGGAACAAGTAGCTTCACAGGCAAATTCTACCTACATATAGTGAAGAACTTATACCTATCCTTCTTAAACTTTTCCAAAAGGTTGAAGAAGAAGGAATACTCCCAAAGACATTCTATGAAGCCACCATCACGCTAATACCAAAAGTAGACAAAGATACTACCAAAAAAGAAAATTATAGGCCAATATCTTTGATGGATATAGATGCAATCTCAACAAAATTTAGTCAACTGAATCCAACAACACTTAAAAAAGATCATACACCACGACTAAATGGGATTCATCCCAGGTTCACAAAGATGGTTCAACATATGCAAATCAATCAACAAGATACACCACATTAACAAAAGTCAAAAACCTCATGATCATCTCAATATATGCAGAAAAAGTATTTGACTTCCAACTAAAATCTGGAACAAGACAAGGATGTCCACTCTCACCACTTTTATTCAATATAGTATTGGAAGTCCTAGCCACAGCAATCAGACAAACAAAAGAAATAAAAGGTAACCGAATTGTAAGAGAAGAGGTAAAACTGTCACTGTATGCAGATGACATGATACCATATATAGAAAACCCTAAGGGCACCACACAAAATCTACTTGAACCTATCAACGAATTCAGCAAAGTAGAGGATACAAGATTAACATTCAGAAATCAGTTGCATTTCTGTATACTAACAATGAAATATTAGAAAAGGAATATAAAAATATGGTACCTTTTAAAATCATACCCCCCAAAATTAAATACCTAGGAATTAAACCTGACCAAGGAGGTGAAAGACTTATATGCTGAGAACTATAAACATTATTCAAGGAAATTAAAATTGATTCAAAGAAATGGAAAGATATTCCATACTCCTGTGTTGGAAAAATTAACATCATAAACATGGCCATATACCCAAAGCAATCCACAGATTCTATGCAATCCCTATCGAATTACCCATTACATTTTTCACAGAATTAGAACAAACAATCCAAAATTTTATATGGAACCATAAAAGACCCAGGATTGCCAAAGCAATCCTGAGGAACAAAAAACAAGCAGGAGGCATAACTCTCCCAGACTTCAGGCAATATTACAAAGCTACAGTAATCAAGAGAGTGTGGTACTGGTACCAAAATAGACGTACAGACCAATGGAACAGAATAGAGAACCCAGAAATAAATCCAGATACCTCACCTATGATCAATTAATCTTCAACAAATGAGGCAAGAATATGAAATGGGAAAAAGACAGTCTTCAGTAAGTGGCATTGGGAAAACTGGACAGCTGCATGTAAATCAATGAAACTGGAACACCCTCACTCCATGCACAAAAATTAACTCAAAATGGCTTAAAGTCTTAAATATAAGGCAAGACACCATAAAACTCCTGGAAGAGAACATAGGTAAAACATTCTCTGACATCAACCATATAAATGCTTTTTTTTAGGTCAGTCCCCAAGGCAACAGAAATAAAAGCAAAAATAAACCAATGGGACCTAATCAAGTTGACAAGCTTTTGCACAGCAAAGGAAACCATAAAAAAAAAAAAAAAAAAAGACAACTTTCAGAATGGGAGAAAATAGTTTCAAATGATTCAACTGACAAGGGCTTAATCTCTAAAATGTATGAACAGCTTATACAACTCAACAGCAAAAAAGCCAACAACCCAATTGAAAAATGGGCAAAAGACCTGAATAGACATTTCTCCAAAGAAGATATCCAGACAAAACTTTCCTTGAAAAAGATACCTGTACCCTTATGTTCAATGCAGCACTATTTACAATAGCCAAGACATAGAAACAACCTAAATGTCCATCAACAGATGAATGGATTAAGAAGATGTGGTATATATACACAACGGATATTACTCAGCCATAAAAAGGACAAAATAATGCTATCTGCAGCAACTTGAATGAAACTAGAGACTGTCATACTAAGGGAAGTAAGTCAGAAAGAGAAAGGCAAATACCATATGATATCACATATCTGGAATCTAATATATGGCACAAATGAAATTTCTACAGGAAAGAAATTCACAGACTTAAAGAGAAAAGACTTGTGGTTGCCAAGGGGAGGAGGAGGGAGTGGGATGGACGGGGAGTTTGGGGTTAATAGATACAAACTATTGCATTTGGAGTAGATAAGCAGTGAGATTCTGCTCTATAGCACAGGAAACTATATCTAGTCACTTGTGATGGAACATGATGGAGGATAATGTGAGGAAAAAAAATATATATGTGTGACTGGGCCATTTTGCTGCACAGTAGAAACTAAGAGAAAGTTATAGTTATTCAACTACAATGGAAAAAATTAAAAATCATATAAACTTAAAAAACATATAATTCTGTATATTAACAGAGACCTCTTCTGTTGCATACATATCCAGATGAAAACCACTATAGTACATCACCTATTTCTCCTTTATTAAAAAACATGGAAAACACCTCTCTTACCTCAGTTCTAGCAAAAATTATTCTAAACTAATCCCCCCATTCCCACCTACACTCTAACCAGCACAAGCACAGGATTTAAGTTATAGTTAATTTTATAATTGATCACTTTTTCCTCTCTAGTTCACCTATCAGGAGATTCAAAAGCAAATTTCCTTTTTCTTTTTATCCTTTTTAAGGCTACTCCTGTGGCATCTGGAAGTTCCTGAACCAGGGATTGAATCACAGCTGCAGATACAGGCCAACACCACGGCCACAGCAACACGGGATCCAAGCCACATCTTCAGTCTACACTGCAGCTTGTGGCAACACTGGATCCTTAACCTGCTGAATAAGGCCAGGAATCAAAGCCGCATCATCACAGACTGTCAGGTTCTATGCCAAGCTACAATGGGAACTCCAAATTTTTTACTTGTTTATATGTGATGTGCTGAAATAATTTTTGTTTATGCCAGTTACCTCAGCAATTCATTTTATTCTGCTTGTTATACATTTTTATGTCACCCCAAAGACTTTTTGCAACAAAGGGAATCAGATAAGTTAATAATAAGATCTTAGCCTAATATAAGTTAATATATAAGATCTTAGCCTAAAGAATCAGGATTCTTCAGTCAAGGAATCAGTCCTGTGCCTTTCCTCCCTTGAACATGTTTCTGTCTTCAGGAAACAAGTATTCATCAATCTCATCTGAAGAGCAGAAATGTATATAGGTTATTCCTTTGCTATTAGCCATAATATTTTTTAAAATTTTGGGGGGTGTGGCCTTGGCATGCAGTGGCTTGATGTGGGGTCTAGCTCCTAGACCAGGGATTGAACCCTGGGCCACAGCTGTGAAAGCACCAAGTCCTAACCACTAGACCACCAAGGAACTACCTATTATCCATAATATTAATTACAGAAATAACACCCTAAATTTTTAGAAGAAACTCAATTTTATCTGAAACACCCTAAGAAGTATTTTTAGAAGAAACTGAGGCCTAGAAATAGTAACTAATTGTCCTAAAGTTATTTAGAGAGTGAAAAGGCTTGGGTAATACGGCAAGTATCTTGATTCTTCAATCAGTCCTTTTCTTACAACATCATTACTGATTTGATAATTTTTAGTGATCAACCAAGAAGAGTCATTGCTTCTCATTCCTTGTAGACTGATATTCTAAACACTAGCCTGAGATATGCACACTGAATGACCTAAGACTTACTACCTGGTGCTAGCACATGAAAGGAATTGGGAGCTAGGAGGCTATTGAGTAATCAGGTATTAAAGAACCTAGAAGTCCATATGCCTTTGCTTCACTGCCCAGTGGGTCAGTATAGTCCTCTTCCATGTTACCCCTAAAATTCTAATCTTTCCTCCTTTCAGGAGGGAGCACCTCTTAGAAATGTGAGATTCCTCATATTTCTATGGAGAAGATCAGTGTGATGTGTGCATTTTCAAAGAGAAGATAATTCTTTGAAGAACATTTCATTGATGCGATTTTCCCCCTTAAGAAACATGAAAGGTTTATTCTGAAGGGCCCAGAGGGTAGATGGAATCATTCATACTTTGGGATTTCCAAGGACCAAAATGTGTGCAAAATCATAACACTCTGAAGGGCAATTTATTTATAGTATATGCCAATTAGCAATACGTAGATGCCGCAAAATTGGTTACAGTTATATATTGCAATAATTTCTAAGCTATTACTCAATAAAATGACAGTTATAAAATATAGCAACAGATCTGTTTCCTCTTGAGTCAGTCTGCTCCCGTAATGGCTCATTTGTTCATTTTCTCTCTCTCTACCCACATACACATGCCCACACACACACACACGCACACACTCATAGAGCAACTCATTCACTCAAAGATGAAGCAATTTGGAGATCAAATATTTTCAGGTTTGAAGTTCTCTTGAATAATTAAACTCTAAAATCACTTAAGTCGGAGTTCCCTGGTTGCCTAGTTGTTAGGGATCTGGCATTGTCACTGCTTATAACATTGATTCAATCCCTAGTCTGGGAGCTTCCACATGCCACAAGGGTAGGGAAAAACAAACACCCCCCCCCCCACAAAAAAACCACTTAAGTTTTCCTACATTTGTCTAGCTTTTTTTTTTTTTTTTTTTTTTGTCTTTTTGCCTTTTTCTAGGGCCGCTCCCACAGCATATGGAAGTTCCCAGGCTAGGGGTCTAATCGGAGCTGTAGCTGCTGGTCTACACCAGAGCCACAGCAACTCGGGATCCGAGCTGCCTCTGCAACCTACACCACAGCTCACGGCAACACCGGATCCTTAACCCACTGAGCAAGGCCAGGGATCAAACCCGCAACCTCATGGTTCTTAGTCGGATTTGTTAACCACTGAGCCACGATGGGAAATCCCTCTTTAGCTTTTTTTTAAGCTGCATCCTACTTGGTTCATCAAGAGGGAGTGGTGAGGAAAAGCTCTTGTGACTAAACTTCAATAGTTGTAGAATTAAAGCACTAAGTCAAGTTAAAGATAATACCCATTTGTAGCAATTGTTCAACTGTTTTGATTCAGTTATTGTGATTCCAGAATTTGTGCAGCTGAATACAGGGCCAACTTACAGTATGTTCGTGGGTTGATCATGTTTTGGACTGTGCTGTCTGTTTAAACTCTAAAGTTTAAATTTTTAATTCTCTTCTTAAAGCGCTACCAATCCTATTGGATTAGGGGCCCACCTTTACAACCTCATTTAACCTTAGTTATCTCCTAAAAGCCCCAAGTGTAGTCACATTGTGAGTTAGGGTTCAATTTTATGAATGTTGTGGGGACACCATTCAGTCCATAGCAGATATGTTTTTAATATCGAGAATAAATAGAATAGTAAAGGACGGAAAACAAAGACAGGGAAGAGAGAGAAATTTTTCAGGGTGTGAAGAGGTAAACATTGGTGTTTTGGCTTTTTTAGTTCCTGAGTGGGCTGCCATTAAGTTTAGGGCCTAGAGTTTTACTGCTACAAACAACCATTGACTAAGAAGCATTTCCTGGCTGGCTGTCCCATGCAAAGGTGTAAACTAGCATCCTTCTCACAAGTTTCCACAGAATTCTCAGCTAACTGACATTGTTATAGCAACCAGAGTGCCAATGGAAGCAGTCATGGTCTTCATCATCAAGTATCACTATGGCAACAGGAGCCTCTGGAAAGTAAAAGGGAAAAAAAAAAAAAGCCAAAAAAAAAAAAAAAACCTTAAGCTGTCAACTGGAATCAAAGAGGTTTGTGAAGGAAAAAAGGTAGAGGCTGAAATGAACATGAGACTGGAGCAAGGGGCAGAGCAAAGAGAAATGATTGTACAGAAGCTGAACAAACAAGAGAGAAAGGAAACAATAAGCAAAACAGAGGGCAGAAATGTGGCTCGCATAAGAAATAGCAAGGCAGGAAGAAACATGTAAACGCAAAGTGGTGAAAAAATGTTTCCAATGAAGGATTTGTAATATTTATTGATTTGACTAGCCCAGAGATAAATGTGAGGTATTAAGGTCTATATTGTTGGAACTATCCATTATGCTACTATTACTATAAAAGAAATACTTAGAATAGGGCCACAAGTTAGTAAGAAAGGGTAGACCCATTTACGGAGTGCATTTGGCATAGCATCCTGCTGACTAGGAATTTTTGTAATACTTGGTGTTCAGAGGCCCCACATTTAAATGTGGATCTTCCTTTATTGGACAGTGTGATTGCTTCAGATAAGGGCATGTTGCCATTTGGTCCATTACAAATATATATTTCCTTCATTAAAGGCTCTTCATGGGTGTTTTTTCCAAGATAGAATTAGGAAATTACTCTAATACTATTTAAAAAATAAGTGGCAATGTCATTTGGAATAAAACATTTTCACTTAATATTTTGTTTTATTAGTGCTCAGACAGATTGAAGTTTTTAATGGCCCAATATTAATTTTTAAAGGGAAAATATGTACTTTGTTAAAAGGTGCCACAAAAATGTTGATACTTTTTTTCTTAAGAATCAAAAGATGATTTTGAGAAATGAGAGATTAAAGAAGGAATGAAAATAGAGACAGGAAAAGATGTGATAGGTACAACCGTAAAGAATAAAGCAAGAGAAAAATAGCAAAAGCTTGAGATTTAAGCATAGAGCCAGCAGTCCAGGTGCTTTGCAAAAATCTTTCCCAATATTTTAATAGGATTTTAATTATTTCTGTTTTTATTTTAATGACAAATATTTCTCTCAACCACTGTATTTTAAGTGTCATTTGTCAAATTGGCAAGGGGTGATTTGTAGCCACTTCTCTTCTGCTCAGAAAAAATCAACCGGTTGACACCAGATGAGCAAACCTCTTCAGGGAGGGCCACATTTTCCATAGCTATTGGCCCCTATTGACCTGTTCTCACTAGAAATACAGACCAATCCCAGAGCACGTCATAGGATGAATATCCATCTGGTCTTTGGGATCCTACCCAAAAGCTTGGATGCCAACGACGATAATGCCTCTTGGTAAAAGTTCATGATTTCAAAACCACTGTGAAGCTTTTTACTGAAAATTCTTTCAATTAAATGTCACTTTTCTTTTTTGTTCCTTTTTTTTTTTGTCTTTTTGCCTTTTTGCCTTTTCTAGGGCTGTACCCACGGCATATGGAGGTTACCAGGCTAGGGGTCTAATTGGAGCTGTAGCCGCCAGCCTACACCAAAGTCACAGCAATGCAGGATCCGAGCCACATCTGCGACCTACACCACAGCTCATGGCAATGCCTGATCCTTAACCCACTGAGCAAGGCCAGGGTCAAACCCACAACTTCATGGTTCCTAGTCGGATTCAATAACCACTGAACCACGACGGGAACTCCTCATTTTTCTTTTGACTATTACGGATATGTTTTAGTTTTTTCCTATTTTTCTTTCAACACAGACACCAAATATCATAATTTATAAAATTTGTATAAAATTCAATGAAATGAAATAGATAAAAGAGCCAATTTCCATTGTTCTAAATACTTAAAGAATAAATAAAAAACATGAGATAATATGCAAATAGCAGACAAATTATGGGTTATATCTTTCAGAAATTCACTTTTTTGAGGTATAATACATTAGCACAAAACTCCCTAAAAATCATAAATGATAAATTAGCACATAATGAATACACCTGTTTAATCACCCAAGTCATACGGAACATTATACCTTGGTTTTTGAGTAATGTAACAAACAAGTTTTGACATATTTTGCCACTGTGTCCATTTATGTTGTTAAGATGGATAAGCAAAATGAAAATACTTCACTTCGACATGTAAGAATTTTTTGTACCATGTGCAGAGAGAGACCCCTGCTGGAAAAATTTTTAAAAAGAGAATATCTAAACCAATCCAGAAAAATTGTATGGAAAAAAAACAAAATGCTATAATTCTACTGGCTTTGGGATAAAATTTCTTAATGCATTTTACTCCCATAAATAGGAAACATTTAACCTCTACTAAAATTTTTTTCTATAGTAGGAGAAGCTTTGGAATTTTCCTTGATATTTACTTCTTAGATTATTTTCTTTTGCTCTTCAAGCTTTAGTAAACAGTAGGGTCTTTTTTCTGTGTGTTTTGAGATCCCTATTTCTTTGCTCCTTGCTTGGCTGATCTCCTCTGGTACTGCGCTCCTGGAGATCACCACCCTATGGGGTACATGGCTGGCCTCAAGTTCTTTTTCACACTATTATCTACTGTTTGAGATACACTGTCAGTGGAGGTGGCAACTGACTCCAGAGTGAAGACCATAGTTTCATAGTCAGATGGATGCCTATCACTTTTACTTTCTCCACTAATTGACTTAATTTATTTCATCAGGGTTTTGTATTACGTAGTTGCTTTTTACTGGGGCTTTCCTGGTGGTGTATCTACAGTCTGTTTGCAAATGATTAAGATTGGATTTCTAGTCAATTCCTTGGTGTGGAATGCCAGCTGAGATGGGAAGCCAAAACGGGGAGACTGTCCAGCCTGAAGTAGGAAGGTGAACACAGGAGCAATTCCCTGCCCCAATTCCCATAGAGTTGGGTCAGGTTTCTCAAGGGTTCCTTAGGCAGAGAATAGGGCATGCCCAGAGGGATTCAAGTGCATAGGACATGGGAATGGTGATAATTTTAGAAACTGAACCACTTTAATTTTATCTAAATTCTAACACAATACTTGTCCTGTTTCTGTGTTTCCTCTCTTGGTACAACATTAAGTGCCCTTCCATCATCCAGATACTTCTGGGGTTTTTAGACATTGGAACTAAATGTCTTAGTAGACATTTCCTCACATCCCTACACTCTGACATGCCCAGCTGCTTGGGATTTTCTTAAACAAAATCTTTGCATTTGCCATTCTAACAGGAATATCCTTTTCCTCCTTTGTTTACCAGGCCAATGGCTTTTGAAGCTTTTATAATCCTTCCCCTCCAACCTCAATTGAAAAGAGCCATTTGTTCCTTCCTATTACTGTTTTAACCTATATGCTCTTTAATGATCATTCCTTTCCAATTTCTTGAACCTGCTTGTTTACTTCCCAGTTTCTCCAAGCTGAAAGGTAAAAGTAAGCCACAACTGACTGATATGCTTTCTTAGTGCTTAGCCCAAGGCCTGGCTCCTAAAGAATCTCTTTAGACATTTATTTGCTAAATATGTAATAAGGTACTTCAAGATTGAACCCCAGTGATTCTGAAGGAGTGATTGTTGGAAAGACAGACAATTGGTTATTTTATCCAAGAGGCATTAACTGATTTACTTAAACTTATTTTAAGAAAATATATTAATGGGCTTTTACTTATGCAAAGGTAAAGACAAATTCAATTCCAGAATGCCAAGTCAGGACGCAGAAAAGCTAGACTGAGTTGCATTAACACATGCAGTAGATTGTCTCCATTTTGGTCAAAGTGGTGGTTTTCTTAGTTTTGTTTTTTAGAGATTACCATATCATTCAACAGATATCAGACTGGAGATAGGTTGGAGCAAGGAAATAATAAAAAGTCCCCTCCTTGTGACATGGTAAAAGGCATTTATAGATGTGGGTAGCAGGCTGGCCACTAAATGACATCTATCTGAATGTTAAAGAGATAGTTGAGTAGCAGTTTGGCCCAAGGGGAGGTAAGAACAATGTTATACAAAGAGCCTAACATTTTCATCTCCTTTATTTAAATTCCCTTTTCTAAGCTCTCAGCCTTCAGTTGTATTAAACACTCTAGCCTGGGTTCACTTGAGCTTTCAGGATATATGTGAGTGGTGGTGAATGGTGGGGTCCACTCAAACAAAGCAGCTGAGTTAGGAGCAGTGGCAGCACCTCACCATGTGCTCCCAGAAGCTCTGGGTTCAGAGTAAAATGGCTGGATGAGCGACAGGCAGAACTGCCTTTAGCTCCTTATAAAATTAGAAGATGCCTATTCTTCAGTATCTGATTGCTTACTTCCACCAGGAAACTGATCTAATACATTTACGTTAACAAATTAACGTTTGTTAAGTGCAGCCCAGGGTGCTGAAGAGTGATCAGCAGTTCAACAACAGACCCAAGATAAATTGAAATAGGCAAGTTTTATTGCACATAGGTCCTGGAGGAAGTGCCTGACACATATCGTGAGGCCACCTGGGGGTATCAAGTCAGAGAGAGAGACATGACCCAGGGCACACACGTATATAAAGCTGAGGTGCTTTAGGGTTCCTAAGTAAAGGCCAGATTAGCCAAATCAAACCAAAAGAGCTGGGTTTTGGTAAGTCCCATGAGTGTCTTATCTAAGAGGCACATAAAACAATCAGGCACAGGGAGGCAGGGGACACTATTGATCACAAAGGAAGCTGGGAAAGTAATATCAGAACTTACATTTGCTTCTGACCCTACAGGCTGCTATCTGGGACATGTACTTGTATGATAAGGGCTAGGGTCAGTTTAAGGTTACTGCAGGATGCCTGGCTGAACAAAATGAATGCCAAGGCAACAATTCCTTGGAGCAGCTTAGCTAAACTCTTGATAACTTACTTTGTTAAAACAGTTTACTTCTGTCTGCCAGAAAAATTTGTTGCAATAATCCTACGATATCTGCAGTGGGAATTATGCCCCTTTATGTGTGGTTCCCCTGGTATTACAGACCTGCACAATTGTACACATCTGTGTACTGGAAAGATGCAATACCATAGCATACCATGGGAATCCCCAGAAGTGTTTGAGAGTGAGAGCCTGCTAATCAGAGCGGGTTATAACTAGCCAAAGAGAATGTTACCACCTCCGTGTGCATGAATGAATGATGTTTTTAAAAATCACAAAAGTGTATACCTCCTCCAAACTAGGCAGTAATACTTCTCCAAACTAGGCAGTAATATAGATGCCTAGAGCTATAGACTAGTGCATCTACAGTTACAGGAAAGTCCCTTTTGAAGACAGTCCAAGACTTTTCCCCAGACACTTTTTTAAAAAAGAAAGGCTGAGTTGTCCGACCATCTTGTTCAAATCCAAAGAATTGGATCCTTGCTGACTCTGGCTTAATCTTCCTCTGTACTAAAAGATTTAAGATGTCCACAATTTTCTATTTATACCTGAAATCATCTACTCTTACTTTGCTGGCCGCAAAGACCTGAAATGCTCAACCAGACAGGGGACCAATGCCAGGGGCAGATGTTAGAGCTGGCTAGTTGATGCCTGTGGATTGGGAAATGCAAAGGAGAATTGAGTTCTGCATTTGGGAATGGGGGAAGCTAGGAAGAATGGGTCAATATGGAATATTTGGTATGATGGGGAAAATGGGAACAACAAGTATATCAGAAGCAGCGAGTCTAGAACAGGTGAAAACTGATTTGGCAGGAGGTGGATGTGGAGGAGATACCTTGAGGTGATGATACACAGAGGGAAGACACTGATGTGGAGGAACCTGGCGGAAGGAAGGGAGCTCCTAAGGCCAGAGGTTGGTTCAGAAGGGAAATTTGTCATTTCTGTGACTATTCAGAATCCAAGCATTTTTCCTCTTTGGGGTTAATTCCAAATATATGAGAGGCAGGACTCCACCTCTCACCATGGCCTCATAAATGAGGCAGAAGTTCCTTTTCCCAGATTGCTGGCACAGGACATAAGCATTGTAGTCCAATATCAGCTAACTGACTGCTCCAGCCTGGAAATCTGCAAGTTAACAGTATAACACTGACTTAGCACTGGTTTACTAGATAAAAGACACTGGAAAAAAGTTAGATGCCAAGTGCTTTTGTTTGCCAGGGAAATAAAGAGTGAGGAGAAAAGGGGGAAGTGAAGCAGGGCAGGGGGGAAAGAAAATACAAAGTGATATATTACAAATCTGGCCATAGCTTCTCAAGTAGACACCATTGGCAGCTCAGTTATGTGAGACATGACCACAGTGTGTGTATGGAACTCTGTCGTAGAACAGTCCAGAGGGGGAAGAAAGCAGGAAGAATTATCTTCCAGCCTCTTCCCATCTTTCCTCCCTTACAGATCAACATCATTTGGTTGTTAACTGACCTGCACTTTGGGGTTGTGTTAACCTGTCCTCAGGGGCAGCTATGGGGAAGGCTTTGTATATGTGGATGGATTAGATTGGCTCTCAAGCTGCTTGGGCCATGCAAAACTTAACCCCATCTCAGGGGAGACTGATAAAGTAGGGGATAATAGGAGATGTGATGATGTTTGCAGCAAAGCATTTAGCACCACAGAAACAGCATGAGCCATCTCTGGAGCTCTCTGTCTAGGAAGCCAAGCAAATTGCTCAGACCTGAAGGCATGAGGGTCCAGCAGCTCTGGGTTGTACAAAAACTGGACCTGGCAGCAGTAGGTAGTCAAGGAAATGACCAAAGATTATTTAAGGACACATCTAGCATCCCAAGATGGCCACATCAACAGTGATATTGTAACAACTGTCTCCATGACTAGGGAGAAATGTAAATGAACAATCATTTTTTAGTTTTCTGTGGATTCTGTAAGCTACTAGATTTCTTTCCAATAAATCAGCTTTCAGCATAAATAACCAGAGTGGAATTTTCTTGCTTACATCTGAAACCCCTCTTATTCATCATAGCCAATTATTCCTTGGTTTGCAAAGTGCAATACTCTTTATTTGCTCTGGATGGAGAGTATGTGTGAGCATATACATATACGTGGGGGTTTGAGATAGGCAACACTATTATGGCTCAAACAGATGAACAATGAAACATTTTGAAAATTATTTCAAGTTTTTTTTACTCAATGACTTTATTACATTTATAGTTGTACAATGATCATCACAATCCAATTTTATAGGATTTCCATGCCACGACCCCAGCGCATCCTCCCGCCCCCTGAACTGTCTCCTTTGGAAACCATAAGTTTTTCAAAGTTTGTGAGTCAATATCTGTTCTGCAAAGAAGTTCATTCTGTCCTTTTTTTCATATTCTACATGTCAGTGAAAGCATTGGATGTGGGTGTCTCATTGTCTGACTGATTTCACTTAGCATGATAATTTCTGGGTCCATCTATGTTGCTAAATATGCTAGCACTTCTTTCCTTTTAATGGCTGAGTAATATTCCATTGTGTATATGTACCACCTCTTCTTGATCCACTCCTCTGTCGATGGACATTTAGATTGTTTACATATCTTGGCTATTGAAAACAGTGCCACAATGAACATTGGAGTACAAGTGTCTTTGTGAGTAGTGGTTTTCTCTGGATAGATGCCCAGGAGTGGGATTTCTGGATCAAATAATAGTTCTATTTTTAGTTTTCTGAGGCATCTCCATACTGCTTTCCACAGTGGTTGCACAAATTTACAATCTCACCAAGAGTGTACTAGTGTTCCTTTTTCTCCACACCCTCTCCAGCACTTACTGTTTGTAGACTTTTGGATGATGGCCATTCTGGCTGGTGTAAGGTGGTACCTCATAGTGGTTTTGATTTGCATTTCTCTAATAATGAGTGATGTTGAACATCTTTTCATGTGTTTTTTGGCCATCTGTATGTCTTCTTTGGAGCACTGTCTGTTTAGATCTTCTGTCCATTTTTGGATGGGGTTGTTTGTTTTTTTGGTATGGAGCTGTAGCAGGTGTTTATAAATTTTGGAGATGAATCCCTTGTCAGTTGCTTCATTTGCAAAGATTATCTTCCATTCTGTGGGTTGTCTTTTCATTTTGTTTAGGGTTTCCTTTGCTGTGCAGAAACTTTGAAGTTTGATTAGGTCCCATTTGTTTATTTTTGTTTTTATTGTCAATACTCTAAGAGGTGGATCTGAGAAGATGTTGCTGTGGTTTATGTCAGAGAGTGTTTGGCCTATGTTTTCCCCTAAGAGTTTTATACTGTCTGGTCTTATATCTAGGTCTTGAATCCATTTGGAGTTTATTTTTGTGTATGGTGTTAGGGAGTGTTCTAATTTCATTCTTTTCCATGTGGCTGTCCAGTTTTCCCAGCACCACTTATTGAACAGGCTGTCTTTTCTCCATTGTATATCCTTGCCTCCTTTGTCATAGATGAGTTGGCTGTGGGTGCATGGGCTGAATTCTGGGCTTTCTGTCCTGTTCCACTGATTCTATATTTCTGTCTTTGTGCCAGTAACATACGGTTTTGATGAGTGTTGCTTTGTAGTAGAGTCTGAAGTCAGGGTGCCTGATTCCTCCAGCTCCATTTTTCTTTTTCAAGATGTCTTTGGCTATTCTGGGTCTTTTGTGCTTCCAAACAAACTTTAAAGTATTTTGTTCAAGTTCTGTGAAAAATGTCCTTGGTAATTTGATAGGGATTGCATTGAATCTATAGATTGCCTTGGGTAGTATAGTCATTTTGATAATATTAACTCTTCCAATCCAAGAGCATGGTATGTCTTTCCATCTCTTTGTGTCATCTTTGATTTCTGTCATCAGTGTCTTATAGTTTTCCAAGTACAGGTCTTTTGTCTCTTCAGGTAGGTTTACTCCTAGGTATTTTATTCTTTTGGATGTGATGGTAAACGGGATTGCTTCCTTAATTTCCTTTTCTGCTTTTTCATTGTTAGTATATAGAAACGCTATCGATTTCTGTGTATTGATTTTGTATCCTGCGACTTTGCCAAATTCATGGATGAGCTCTAACAGTTTTCTGGTAGAGTCTTTAGGATTCTCTAGGTATGGTATCATGTCATCTGCGAATCGTGATAGTTGTACTTCTTCCTTTCCAATTTGGATTCCTTTTATTTCTTTTACTTCTCTGATTGCTGTGGCTAGGACTTCCAAAACTATGTTGAAGAGTAGTGGCAAGTGGACATCCTTGTCTTGTTCCTGATCTCAGCGGGAATTCTTTCAGCTTTTCACCATTTGAGAATGATGTTCACTGTGGGTTTGTCATATATGGCCTTTATTATGTTGAGGTAGATTCCCTCTATGCACACTTTCTGAAGGATTTTTATCAGAAATGGGTGTTGGATTTTGTCAAAGCCTTTTTCCGTGTCTATTGAGAGGACCATATGATTTTATTCTTCAGTGTGTTAATATGGTGTATCACACTGATGGATTTGTGGATATTGAAGAACCCTTGCATTCCTGGGATAAATCCCACTTGATCATGATGTACTATCCTTTTAATGTATTGTTGGATGCGGTTCGCTAGTATTTTGTTGAGGATTTTTGCATCTAAGTTCGTCAGTGAAATTGGCCTGTAGTTTTCCTTTTTTGTGTGGTATCTTTGTCTGGTTTTGGTATCAGGGTGATGGTGGCCTCATATAATGAGTTTGGGAGTATCCCTTCCTCTGCAATTTTTTGAAATAGTTTCAGAAGGATATTTCAAGTTTTTAAGATACTCTAGTACAGGTTAATAAGAATGGAAGTAGCATTTTCTGGGGCTCAACTCACAAGGTGCCTTATATATGTTACTTTGTCTCAGAATCACTTTTGTGATAGTCGTGAAACCACAAAAAGTTTCAGCATAGCCCAATCAGTTCAGGCACTCCTTAATTGCCATTTGTTAGAAATGTAAACCTCTGTTTTTTGTTTGCTTGTTTTTAGGGTGTCACCCACGACACATGGAAGTTCCCCCACTAGGGATCAAATCAGAGCTACAGCTGCCAGCCTACCTGACAGCCACAGTAATGTGGGATTTGAACCATGACTGCAACCTACACCACAGCTCATGGCAATGCCGGATCCTTAATCCACTGAGCAAGGTCGGGGATCGAACCTGCATCCTCATGGATGTTAGTTGGGTTCTTTAACCAATGAGCCACGAAAGGAACTCATACACTTCTGTTTTATATAGCACTCTCTTCCTCTTATACCTTTATTAAAGTTTTTGTTAGTATCTTTGAATTCTTCATTTTATTTAATGCAGTACTTCTAACACAGTAGACTCTTCAAAATGTTCAGCAATGGATTTGGAGTTATAGGCCATATACTACCAAAAATTGCCTTTTGCAGAGTACATTAAAAATGACTTTGTATTCACTCTGCATATTGTAGCAATGGATTTTCATTTTATTATGGACCCTGTACAGCATAGCAATCTTGATGTCTTATTAAGCTTGTTAAAAGAAGGATTTACCTTTCTGTGCGTGTATAACTCTTTTGTTTTGGAAAATGACAGTGACTATGATTACTATCTGCAAATCATTAAAATGACTGCTTTGTAATTAGCAATCATTTCTACATTGTACACACCAAGATTTCATTTGATTTTAACCCATTGATGCTATTTGTGTGCTACTGCTCTTCTCATTGTAGATGGCAACCCACCAGTTACATTTACTTTTAGGCAGATAATTTTATGAGACAACTGGGCATCTCTTGCCCCAACAGGTCCTCATGGTGCCACACTCGTTCATTTAGTAACTATTTATGAAGCACCTGCTGTGGGGGCTTTGGTACTATTGGGCTCCAATGAATTGCAAGCATTGCCTTGATATTTCACATGAGCTCTTGCTTTTGGTATTAGTTATATGAGAATCTAGTTTCTGTGACAAAGAGCCCAATGAATCAGTGGATTAAAGAATATTATTTCTCTTACCTAGTGGTCCAGTGTGGGTAGGTGAACTGTTCTGTATGTACCACATGGCTATTCAGGGACCCAGCTTCCTTTCCTCTGACTTATACTCTAAGTTGTTGCCCTCATTTGCATGGTCAAAGGTAAGTCACTAGCACCAACTTGTTCTAGTTCACAGAAAGGAAAAGTGCAAGGAGGCTTTGTGGCATTGTTTTAAGGCCCAGGCCCTGGAGTGACACTCCTTATGTCACTAGATGCAAAGAGGCTTGGGACATATTGTAGCCTCTAGCTAAATGGCCACATAGGCAGGCACAACTGCACTCACACACAGAAAGGAATGAATGGAAATTTGTCTGTCACAGCCTCAGGACATCTGAGAAAACCTTTTCTGAGGAGTGTAAGTCATTGACTTTTTAAAATCACTACCCATAAAGCCATCTTAGGCCTCACTTTGGGAAATAAAAGGTTTTGATGACCAATTTCTCTAGAAGTTAATGCTGGCCCAGGAAAATTTCATTTTTATCCCCCATCATTGATGTAGCACCTTTCTTCATCTATTATCTCACTTTCCTGGACTCATTCTTGACCCCAAATCACCCCACCTCTACCACATCTCCTTGTTCCTAAAATTTGCCTGCTCAAAAATCTATTATTGTTGGGAGTTCCCACTGTGGCGCAGCGGAATGAACCTGACTAGTATTCATGAGGACAGGGTTCGATACCTGGCCTCTCTCAGTGGGTTGGGGATCTGGCATAATCATGAGCTGTGGTGTAGTTTGCAAATGCAGCTCAGATCTTGATTTGCTGTGGCTGTGGCATAGGCTGGAGCTGTTGCTCCAATTCGACCCATAGCCTAGGAACTTCCACATGCCATGGGTGCAGCCCTAAAAAAAAAAATCTATTATTGTTAAAGTTAATCCTTATGGCCAGATAATTTTTTAAAGTATTTATTGAGCTATTAATTGGTATGTTGTTTTCCTGTTTCAGAAAAATCAGAGAGATGCTTATGTTTTTGTTTTTTTTTTCTCCAAATCTTTATTGAGAACCTATTATTTAATTGATATATAATTGACATATGATATTAGTCTCAAGCATATAGCATAATAATTCAATATCATATGTATTATGATCAGCACTACAAGCCTATTTAACATTATTATACATTGTTATAAAGTTTTAAGTGATGAGAACTTTTAAGATTTATTCTCTTAACTTTTAGTACATGATACAGTATTTCTAAGTATAGTCACCATGTTTTGCTTTATATACCTATAACTTTTTAATTTTATAATTGGAAGTTTGTACCTTTTGATGTCCTTCACCCATTTTGCCCACCCCTCCTCCACGCCACCTCTGGTAACTACCAATCTGAAATCTATACCTATGAGTTCATTTTTTTTTTAAGATTTCACATATAAGTGATATCATACAGTATTTGTCTTTCTCTGTCTGACTTATTTCACTCATCATAGTGCCCTCAAGGTAAGAGTGTATTCATTTTTATGCCTGAGTAATCATCTGTTATAGATGTATATATACACACACACACACACACACACAAACACCTCATTTTCTTTATTCATGCATTGATGGATGAACAGTTGGGTTATTTCCATATCTTGGCTATTGTAAATGATGCTGCAGTGAACATGGGGGTGCATATATCTCTTTGAGTTAGTGTTTTCAATTTTCTTTGAATAAATACCCAGAAGTGGAATTGCTGGATCATATGGTAGTTCTAATATTTATAATTTTTTGAGGAACCTCCCACACTGTTTTACATAGTGACCACACCAATTTACATTTCCATTTACAATGCACAAGTGCTCCTTTTTCTCCACATCTTTGCCAAAACTCATTACATTTTGTCTTTTTTATAATAGCTACTCTCTCTCTCTCTCTTTTTTTTTTTTTTTTGCTTTTTAGGGCTGCACCTGAAACATGTGGAAGTTCCCAGGCTAGGACTCAAATTGGAGCTACAGATGCTGGCCTATGCTACAGCCACAGCAATGCAGGATCTGAGCTGTGTTTTGGACCTACATCACAGCTCACGGCAATGCCAGATCCTTAACCTACTGAGTGAGGCTGGGGATCGAACCAGCATCCTCATGGATACTAGTTGGGTTTGTAACCCAATGAGCCACAGCAGGAACTCCCTAATAATAGTCATTCTAATAGGCCTGAAATTGTATATTATCATGATTTTGATTTGTAGTTCCCTGATGATTAGTGATGTTGAACATTTTTCATGTCTTTTGGCCATCTTGTGTGTCTTCTTTAGGAAAATGTCTATTCAGATCTTTTCCTATACAAGATGCTTATGTTTTATGTTAAGTGTTTATTTTTTTATTATAGTCAGGCCTTTTCCTTCCCTGGCCTTGAGCTGGGGTGGGGTACATGTAATAAGATTAAAAACAGAAATTACCTGTGTTTTTTTCTTTCAAAACTGTGAGTTAATTGAATGTGTTGTGCTAGATCAGTTTTACTCAAAATGTAGCCTTAAATTGGAATCATGTGGAGAATTTGTTAAAACACCTCCTTCTGGGCCTCTACATCAGGGATTATGATAATTTGTATTTCAAACAAGCTCCCTCAGTACTGCTGCTGCTGCTCTCAAGAACCCACTTAGAGAACCCCTGTGGGAGACATAAGGTGGAGAGGAAAGTGTCCCAAAAATACTTTAGAAGAAGTATAATAAAGGAAGACAATTTCCTCTGACTGAGAAGGGGTCAGAAGTCCTAGGGACCTGAAGCCTTCTAGATGTCCTGGTGAGCTGTCAGATAATGGCTTCCATCAGAGTCTCTTGCCTTCATGCAAAAAGGAGCCATGCCCCTGACTTTAAGAGACGTGGGCTTTGTAACAAAGAGGACTGACACTCCTGGCTGCTCCTCACCCTTTGAAATGTTTTCCTGCATAAGGTCCCCAGGACCCTCCCATGACCCTAGTGAGTGGACCTAATAAATCTGAGATTAAATTTCCCAACAATCAAGACACAGACTGAGATTTACTTTGATCTGAATAAAGAAAATGACATTCTTGCACATCTGGAGCTGTAGGGTAAAATCCATATATGCATCATTGACTAAGTTGCTATCCAGGAATTGGCTTAGAGCACTAAACCTCTTTATACCTGTATATCTTTCCAAGCCCGCAGTGAAAGTACTAAAAAAGGTCACTTACAAACCCTGTGATTTAGCTCTGGAAGAATATTGGGGCCAGGGGAATATTTCCAAGGCTGTGCTCATGACCCTGACCCTCTGACCATCCATCACAGCCAGCACAGGCATTCTGAGGTTGTAAAGGAGGGAACTGGTACCCTGGTTCAGCTGACATCCATCTTATCTAGAGCTCAGGGCTATACTTTGCTGCCGCACTTGTGTAACACTTTTTACATTTAAGCAACAGTGGAAAACTTTTGTAAAAATTATTGTTCCCTAATTTTTCCAAAGAAAGGGCCATTTAGTATACACCAAGATGTTTAAAACAAATGTTCTAAATTAGAAATGTTTACTATCCAAACACTATAAACAATGAAACTTTGTTTCGATGTCCTTACCCAAATAAAGTGTTTTCTGGGACAAAGTTTCTTCTGGGAAACTTGTTAGGGAGATCTCCAAAATCTGGAATATGTCATATAATGCTTTTCTTTGTTCCTTCAAAATTACCCTTCATTTTGGCTTTGGTCTCTTCTTTATTGACTGAAGTTCTAACATAGACAAGAATGATGTCTGTTTTCTGAATTATTTTCTGGCCATTTTCACAGAAACATGAAAGGAGATGGTCATTAAATTTAAAGGACCTGAAAATAGAAAGAGAAGTTTATGTAAATAAGGTTAAAATACTTATCAGGTACAGAGAGTGACCTAAACCACTGTAAAAGAAAGTCCCTATTATAAAAGCATTAGTTCACATTGGTTCATTAATTCATATCCTGCGTTTGGACCATACAACTATCTGACACAGAACTTTCCAAGTTTAGTCTCAGACTAAACTTTACATTATTTGTGCAGAGCGCCCAACTCCTCACTTTCTGCACATAGCTGAACTCTGTCAGGTCACATAATATATGAGTCTATTGGGTATTTTGTTGGGTATGGCATAAATGGTATACAACATGTAGACCTCTTCAAAAAGGCAGCAATAGATAATTATTTATCCATTCTTATAAATTAGGCCTGATACATTTTTCGTAGCTATAAAATTTGGTATATATAAAAATAATCAAACTGTGCATTGAATATTGGTATTGCTTTACAGTTCTAACTTCAAAATAAATTAGTGAAAATATCAGCTTCTTCTGATGTAAATGCATCAAGACAGGAAAGGGATGTTGTATATAGAGGGCAATTTCAAGTCAGCTGAACAGTCAGCCTCTATCCACTGTCATTTCATAGTCTGTCTGTTTTGGTTAAAATGTAAGGAATTCTTATATTTGCCATTTGGTCCTATGCTAGGCAATGTATATATATTTCTCATTTAATCCCTAAAAAAATGCTATGAGGTTGATACTTATTTTAACTCAGACTGCCATAACAAAGCACCATAGACTGAATGACTTATACGAGGATTTATTTCTCACAGTTCTGGAGGCTTTAAGTGCATGATCAAGGTGCTGTCAGGGTTGTTGTCTGATGCTTGTGTCCATGTGTCCTCCCATGACCTTCTTTGGCACATTTGGATGGAGAGGGTGAGCAAGTTCTTCGGTGTCTCTTCTTATAAGGGTACTAATCTCATCATGAGGGCTCCATTTTAAACCTAATTATCTTCCAAGGGTCCCATCTTCTAATACAATCCATTGGGCATTAAGGTTTCAGCATATGAATTTTGGCGTACACAATTCAGTTCATAGCAGTACCGTTATTATTTCCATTTTGTAGATGGAGAAATCCAGCTCTGAGAGGTTCAGTGAAAGAACCATAAATTGTACCAATTCTATCTCCAGGAGCCATCCTTGCCACAGTATCACTGGCTGATGTCAGTATCACCCAATTCCCCAGGCCTTAGTAACTTGTGTCTGTAAATGGAGTTACAATTCCAACTGGACCTCTCCTTTCCTGCTCAATTAGGTCTCATCCCTTACAGATTGCATCCCTCTAGTCCTTCTGGGAGATGGCAGGCAGATATCTTCTATGGGCAACAATAATTCAGCTTCAGTAAGACTGTTTCTCCTTAGGTATCTGTTCTCTCCATCCTCATTTACTGTGCTTCACCCCAAGCTGAGATCTTGAAACCTTCCAAACCTCTTGACTTCCTACCGAAAATGTTAATTGAATGTCTTCTGTGTTCTTCCTGGCACTGTGCTTCATTTATCATCATTGGCCACCATAGGGGAGATAGAATATAGCTAGTGAACTTTTATATATATAACTAAAAATTTTGGCACGTTTTGAAGGTTTCAAATCTGAGTGCTGCATGGGAAAAAGTACATCTTTCTCTTTTTATAAATGTATTAAGATAATCTAAAACTTAGGAGTTTCCATCGTGGCTCAATGGTGATGAACCTGACTAGTATCCATGAAGACACAGGTTCAATCCCTGGCCTTACTCATTGGTTTAAAGATCTGGGGTTGCGGTGGGCTGTGGTGTATGTTGCAGATGTGGCTCAGATCCTGCATTGGCTATGGCTCTGATGTAGGCCGGTGACTACAGATCTCATTTGTCCCTGTAACCTCTATAAGCCATGGATGAGGCCCTAAAAAAAAAAAAAGGAGAGAGAGAGAGAGAGACTAAAAAAAAAAAAAAAAAAAAAAAAAAAAAAAATCTAAAGCTTAGAAAAAAAGGCAAAAAGATAACTTACTATATGCCCTTTCAAAATCATACTAGACTAGTGCTTCTCAACTATGGGCAATTTTGTCCCCCAGGGTCCTTTGAAAATATCTGGAAACACTTTTTATTGTTATGATTGAGAGGGGACGTGTCACTGGTGTCCAGGGGGTTGAGAGGTTCTGTAGAACATCATACAGCCCACAGAATAACTCCTCATGTCAATTAATCCAAGTTATCCAGCCCAAAATGTTAGTAGTGCCAAGGTTGAGATACCCTGTACTAGAGCATTGTCTACCATGCCTGATTAAGTGTTATCTGATGCTCTAGGGGGCTATAAGTTTGTTTGACTTTCTATTTACTATTGATTAAGTCTTAGACTCTGTAAGTTTGGTGTTAACTTATAGATATTGATAAGCTTCCAATGATTTCTGTCCAGTATGAAAGTTTTATTGTCTTAATAGTCATTGACCATTTAAAAAAATCTATCTTTGCAATTTTATTGAAGCATTATTTTTTTCTCCTCTGAGTATATATACAGGTGATGTTAATTGTTTGTGGTAGTAACATTCTAAAAAGTCACTGTGAACTCTGAATTAGCAAATACTGACATTGCTCCTGGAGGAATATAGGGTTAGTTTCCTTCAAGCTTCTGGTCACATTTTAATCAATTAATCAATACTTAACCTTGATTAATGTATGTTTCTGTTTAAAGGCACCTTATTTAATATATACTGTTGATTCATTAACATTTAACTCAGAGTCAACAGCACTACAACTCATGCCTGCATATATCTTATCTAACACATCAAGTTTCCCTGTAAGGTATATCACAGCTTTCTGGAGCTTTGAAGCAGTAGGTAGAATGTCAGCACTACATGTGGGACTTATTTTTGAACAGTAAAATCACGAAGAAAACTACAAAAATGCAAAAAATGTGCCAATGAGTAGACCTCAAAAAGGATAATTCTTTACAATATAAGAGCTAAAGCAAAAAGGCAGAGCACAGGAGTTCCTATTGTGGCTCAGTTGGTTAAGAACCCAGTGTAGTCTCCATGAGGATGAGGATTTGATCCTTGGCCTCGCTCAGTGGGTTAAGGATCCAGCATTGCCACAAGCTACAGTGTATGTTGCAGGTGCAGAGTAGGTTGCAGAAGTGGCTCAGATCAGGCATTGCTGCAGCTGTGGCATGGGTCGTCAGCTGCCGCTCTGATTTGACCCCTAGCCTGGGAACTTCCATATGCCGCAAGGTGCAGCCATAAAAAAACAAACAAACAAAAACAAAGCAAACAACAACAAAAAAAATGAAGGCAGAGCAGGCACCTCAGTTGGCTCTTAGTCCTCAGGGAAACAAGGCTGCTGTGAGCCCATTGCATGATTTCCAGACATGCCAGACTAAACTCACTCTGGGACTCCTGGAAAAAGTTGGGAAGCTGGTCTTTGAAGTTACTTGCTATAACTTCAGGAGGCTTAAAGTATAAAAGGTTCAACAAAATTAAACCAAAAGAATTCTGAGGGAAAAGACTCTCTCTCTGCAGAATGAATCCTCACTGAATGGACTGAGGAAATTCTCTTCCATCATAGAAATTCCTGGAACCTAAAGAAATAAAGCACAGGGCTTATAGCAAAATCAATATGTAGCATCCTCAGCATATAATTGAAAGTTATCAGAAAGTTAACATGTAAAAATTCTTTGCAAGTGGGAGGTTATATTATACATTATATTAATGGAGTGGCTAAGAAGAAGGCTGATGTCTTGAGAACAAGAAGTAACTTTACAATTTCTGCATACCTAGAATCCACATGAGTGGTATATTTAAATAGCATTGTACACCTTTTGCTTGGGGAGTTTTTAAAGTAAAAATAGTATTCAGCGATAGATTAGCACATTCCTTTTTCTTTCTCTTCCCTTCCCCCTTCTTCTCCTTTAGCAACTTGAATCATCTTTATGACCCTGTGAAGATTACTGGGGTAGTGTTTTCATCATTTACAGCAGTGGTTCTGTTACGGACCCTCCTAAAGTCTGAGTTGGTCCCCAACAAGTGTTCTTTTGCTCAGTGCCATGTAAGCAAATAGAAAGAGATTGAGCTCCATTCACGAGCAAAGGAAAGCTTTATCCTTTAATCAAAGAATGGAAAGGTGCGAGCTTAGAGCGCATGCTCTTCCAGAGACACTGCTGGCAGGCTGCTTCTCAGGGGTCTCCACTAGAGAGTGAGAGGTGGAGTTCTCGTGGGTTGGTGCAATTTTATTGCTCAGAGCACTCCAGGCTGGAGTACTGGGTGCAGTGTCTCTGCACACCGTGTGCTGTTACCTACCACCTGGAGTTTCAGTGTCGTAGACAGTGCTTCTGCACACAGTCCACCAAGCTGGGGCATTAGGGGCAGAGGTTCTGTGCTGGGAACTCTAACCTGTTGAGTTATATGCAAGGTCTCTGGACACAGCCCCCTGTAGGCAAGTGAAACTAGACTTAACACTAAAGAAGAGGTTAGATCTTGTCACCTAGATTCCGTCTTATTTTTTCTGAGGATAACAGTGGACTTTGCCTGTGACAGTTCTCAACCAGGAAGGATCTATGCCCCTCTGGGGACATTGGGCAATGGCTGGAGAAGGTTGTTTTGTTTTGTTTTTATATTTTTAATGATGTTTATTTTTTCCATTATAGCTGGTTTACAGTGTGGAAAAGTTTTGTTTTGTTTTGTTTTTTGAATGAGAATTGCAACATTTATTTCAGGCTCTCTCTGTTTGTTTGTTTGTTTGTTTTTCTTTTTTGCCACACAGGCAGTATGTGGGAATTCTTGGGCTAGTGCCAAGGTTTTTTTTTTTACACACACATATATAGTGATTTTTATTTTTTCGTTATAGCTGGTTTACAGTGATCTGTCAATTTTCTTTTTTTTTCTCCTTTTTTCTTTTTCTTTTTGTCTTTTCTAGGGTGTTCCCGTGGCATATGGAGGTTCCCAGGCTAGGGGTCTAATTGGAGCTGTAACCGCTGGCCTGCACCACAGCCACAGCCAAGCAGGATCCGAGCCACGTCTGCGACCTACACCACAGTTCACGGCCATGCTGGATCCCTAACCCACTGAGCAGACCATGGATTAAACCATAACCTCATGGTTCCTAGTCAGATTCATTAACCACTGAGCGACGATGGGAATTCCTTGATTTTCTACTGTACAGCATGGTGACCCAGTTACATATACATGTGTAGATTCTTTTTTTTTTTTTTTTTTGACACTTTTTTTTTTTTTTTTTTTTTTGGTGCCAAGGTTTTGAAACTAGTCTACCCAGAGTTTAGCCAACATTTTCTGTAAAAGACCAGATAGTAAGCATTTTAGGCCATACTCTGTGGCAATGACTCAACTCTGATTGTAATGTGAAATAAGCCATGGACAACGTGTAAACAAATGAGTGTGGCTGTGTTTATGGACACTATTAAATTATATTTATTGTCACTATTAAATTAATTAAGCAAGGAAACCATTAGGCTGAGGTGGCTTTAATGCTGTGACTGCCTACATAAGCAAACCAAAATCTAAGCCTATAAATGCCACAAGTTTATGAAACTGAAACCTAAGGACAACCAGTCACAAATAGCCAACTAGGCTTTAAGCTGTAGCAATCAATAATTTCCTTCCTTCCATGTTTTCTCTGTAAAAGTCCCTCCTGAGCTCCTGTCAGTTGAGCTGTCCTGACCACTTCTGGTTTGGTGATGCCCCATTTGAATCAATTTTTGCTCAAATAAACTCTTACTTTTTAAAATATTAATCAGTTTATCTTTTAATAACATTGAAATTTTAATTTCATATAATTTTCTTTTTTGTTTAACTTTTTTAACTTTTAAAATTACAATTGATTAACAATGTTCTGTCAATTTCTGCTGTACAGCAAAGTCACCTAGTTACACATATACATACATTCTTTTTCTTATATTATCTTCCAACATGTTCTATCACAAGTGATCGGATATAGTTCTCTGTACTATACAGCAGGACCCCATTGCTTATTCACTCCAAATGCAATAGTTTGCATCTGCTAACCCCAAACTCTCAGTGCATCCCACTCCCTCCCCTTCATGTAATTTTCATGTAATAAAAATATTATTCTTCACTTGATTTTTTTTTACAATTTAAAAATTGTTAAAAAAAAAAAACATTTCAAGAGTGCAACCCATACAATAAGAGGTGGCCTGATCTGGCTCTTGGTTCCAGTGAATAGAAAAGTTTTTGCTTCTATCTATTTTAAAGAAAGCACAATATTTTCATTCAGCAAAACTATTTGTTCTTTTTTTTTTTTCCTACAGCATTTTAAAGTATGATTTGTGTTCTCTGTTAAATACCAGTGATTCAGCTGAGAAGAGCTGTGGATGAAGAATAGCCCTTTTTATGTAAGCAGTGCTGTGTTTCCGGGTCATTAAGAACTGAATTTTTAATAGGTTCATGGACTAACGAAAATTATTCTTTTTCTTAAGTGTTTATGATTTGCTTACTTAATCTTTGTCCTCCTTTTCAAACTTATTGGCTTCTCTTGGTTCAGGAATAGATCTTCCAACTGAAGCAGACCCAGTTTTCTGTGGGGCTGAAATTTCATCAGGGGTGAGTTCATTCAGATTTGGGGTCATTTACATCTCATGTCTTGCAATTTGATCTGATTATCACTGGCTGAAAAGAAACAGTAAGAGCTTTATAATGTGGGCTGAACTAGAAAACCCATTCTAAGGGCTAGGTAAAACTGGGGGAAATTGGGAGTCTGGAGGGTAGTTGCTTTCTTTTTGTTTCCTAGCAGTGAAATATCAGAGGAGATAAACAACATTTTCCAAAGAAGAACTGAAAAAAGCTTAAAATTTTTACTAAAGAACAAAGGAGGGAGAAATAGTTTTTGTGAGGGTGAAAAAGAAGGAAGAATGGAAAAGAAACAAAAAGGAATTATTGTAGGACAGGCTGAGACAGCCTAAGAGTGAAGGGTGCAGTTATCATACTTCAATAATTTCACCTTTCCTAATGGTGTAAAGAGTACCTGAAAAGACTCCTAGAATTGACAAGAGTTTGCTACAGTGCCCAGATAATGTATAAAATATGCAAGACTCTTTCTCTAAGTTTACCTTATAGAAAACATGATAAGGAAAACAAAGAGTACCTACCTTCAGAGTAGGTATGGGAACCACATGGACAACCTCCTAAAAAAGCCACCCTCTCTTGACTTTTTCATTGTCAGTCGTTGTAGGCCTTTTTTCTGTGTTTGGCTGAGAGCCACACACTGGTATTTGTTACCCCTTTACAGTGTTGCTGAGGCACTGAAGTTTAAGCATCCCACTTTGGAATGTGGGAGCACCTGCCACCCTTTTTTTTTTTTTGTCGTGAGATTTTGGGGCTTCAGAAAAAACTATGACAACAGGACTTAGAGTTTTAATATCATTTTTCATAAACCCATTAACCACAAAAAAAAAAGAAAGTTTCAGGGCAAGAGAGGATTATATAACATGAAAATAATTGATTTGATATATGGAATTGTTAAGTTTCTGTACATCAAAAATTGTATACAAACTCAAAAGTTAAATGACAACCAGGAAGATATTTCCAACAAAATAGCAAATAAGAGGCTAATAAAGAATAAACATAATTATGGAGTTCCCGTTGTGGCTCAGTGGTTAATGAATCTGACTAGGAACCATGAGGTTGTGGGTTCGATCCCTAGCCTTGCTCAGTGGGTTAAGGATCCATATGAGCTGTGGTGTAGGTCACAGATGCGGCTAGGATCCTGTGTTGCTGTGGCTATGGTGTAGGCTGGCGGCTACAACTCCGATTAGACCCCTAGCCTGGAAACCTCCATATGCTGTGGGAGCAGCCTTAGAAAAGGCAAAAAGACAAATAATAATAATAATAACAATTACGTAAAAAAAACCCCAATTTTACAAATAATAATCTAGAGTCCATATCTCACCACCTTTACTCCCATATCCCCTGTCCAAATCACTCTTACCAATTTCCTGGCCTAAAAGAATAGAGACTTAGGCTAATCAATGCCTCTCTTGCCCATGTCCCATTCACCACCAATGGTCATAATGAACCTTAAAAAAATGTAAACATTTCGGGAGAGAGGATTAAGATGGCAGAATAGAAGGATTGGAGCTCAACTTCTCTCCTAAAAACAACAAAATTCACAACTAAAGGCTGAGCAATCTCCACCCAAATGGACCAGGAACATTAAAAAAGATACCCTACTCCAGAAGAAAAAGAGGAGGACACATCAAGAGGTAGGAGGGGTGATTTCATGATATAAACAACCCCATTCCTCCTGGGTGGGAAGCTCCACAGACTGGAAACTAACTGGTTCACAGAGACTCACCTACAGGAGTGAGAGTTCTGAGCCCCACATCAAACCCTCACCTGCAGGGATCTGGCACTGGGAGAAAGAGCCCCTGGAGCATCTGGCATTGAAGGCCAGTGGGGCTTGTGCGCAGGAGCTCAACAGGACTGGGGGAAACAGAGACCCCATTCTTAAAAGGTGCACACAGACTTTCACGCGCACTGGGTCCCAGGGCAGAGCGTGGTCTCATAGGAATCTGGGTCAAACCTGACTGCAGTTCTTGGAGGACCTCCTGGGAAAACAGGGGTGAATGTGGTTTGTTGTGAGGGACGGACATTGAAAGCAAAGCTCTCGGGAATATTCAGCAGCATGCCGAATGCATCCCAGATTTTTGGGAAAATCTGGTCCCACCCATCAATCAGAAGGCCCAGGGCAAACTACAATCCAGGTGGGATCACAGCTCCACCCCTCAGTAAACAGGCTACCTAAAGACCCCTCAGGCACACAGCTGCCTCTAATCCCATCCAGAAACTAAGCCCCACCCACCAGAGGGATTAGAATCAGCTCCACCTGCCAAGGGGCAGGCATCAGCCCCCCTCCCATCAGGAAGCCTACAGCAAGCCCCCATACTGACTTCAGCCACAAGGGGGGCAGACACCAGAAGTAAGAGAGGCTACAACTCTATTATCTATAAAAAGGTCACCACACCAAAAACCTATCAAAATGAAAAGACAGAGAACTATAACTCAGATGAGGGAGAAAGGAAAAACCCCAGAAAATCAGCTAAGTGATGAGGAGATTCTCAGCCTCCAGGAAAAAGACTTTAGACTGTTGCTGAAGATGATGCAAGACATTGGAAATAAACTGGAGACAAAGATGGATAACTTACTGGAAACACTGACCAAAGAGATACAAGATATAAAACTTAAACAAGAAGAGATGAAAAATACAATAACTGAAATAAAAACTTCAGTAGAAGCAGCTAACAGCAGAATACAGGAGGCAGAAGAATGAATAAGCCAGGTGGACGACAGATTAGTGGAAATTACGGATGCAGAACAGAAAAGAGAGAAAAGATTGAAAACAATTGAAGAGAGTCTCAGAGAACTCTGGGACAACGTTAAACACACCAACATCCATATTATAGGGGTGCCAGAAGAACAAGAGAGAGAGAGGGAGAGACAAAAAATATTCCAAGAGATAATAGCCAAAAACTTCCCTCACATGGGAAAGGAACCACTCACTCAAATCCAGGAAGCACAATGAGTACCATATAAAATAAACCCAAGGAGGAACACCCCAAGACACATATTAATCCAACTGACCAAAATTAAAGACAAAGAGAAAATCTTGAAAGCAGCTAGGGAAAGGAAACAAGTAACATACAAGGGAACCCCAATGAGGTTATCAGCAGATTTTTCAGCAGAAACTCTTCAGGCCAGAAGGGAGTGGCATAATATACTTAATGTGATGAAAGAAAAAAACCTCCAACCAAGATTACTCTACCCAGCAAGGCTCTCATTCAGATTTGAAGGAGAAATCAAAACCTTCACAGATAAGCAAAAGTTGAGAGAATTCAGCAACACTAAACCAGCCTTACAACAAATACTAAAGGAACTTCTCTAGGCAGAAAAGAAAAGACAGCAACAGGAAACAAAAATTCCACAAATGACAAGGCTCACCAGTAAAGGTATATATACAGTAAAGATACAAAATCATCCATGAACAATTATACCACCAAAATCAGAAATCATAAGACGTGGGTACAAATGCAGGACACTGGAGATGAACTTGCAATTAAAAGAACAACAACTTAGGACAATCTCATATACATATAGACTCATATCAAAACTTCAGAATAACTGCAAACCAGTAATCTCCAATTGATATACAAACAAGGAATCTCTGGAGAAGAAATATATCTCATCATAAATAAGTGCATAATCCACCATGAAGGGAGTCATTTGACATCATTCTTGGAATGCTGAAGTCTTCTTTGATCTGACTCTGATTTCCTCTCCATCAAAGAATTTATGATTATAATTAAATAATGCAACTGTACAATTAAATAATACAGTTCTACAATTGTATTATTAATAACCATTTCTCTCCATGGTACAATGTAAGGTCTACAATGTCTTGTTTATCACATCACCTAGAATGGTCTAATGCCTATATTGAAGAATCAATAAGATGTAACAAATTGTGAAGACATATTTATATAGTTACACTGTTTTTTAACCAATTTATGCATTTTATATTTTACTTATTTTCAGAGGGTGTATTATTTTTGCTATTCTTACCAGTTAAGTTATTCTTTTTATTATGCCATATAAAATATTTAATGGTATATAAGGCTTTCTTTATAAATTTTAGTTGCATAATATACACAATTGTAATATAATGCTAATTTTTAAAGGAAAATTGAAATGTAATAGATAATACTAAATAGTAAAGATGAAAGCCATACAAAATGGGATAAAGTATAGAATAAATTTCCTAATTGTCTCAGCATATTTCCCATTCCACTTCTCCAGAGGGAGTCACTTAATCTCTTTCTTAAGATCCATGATATAATAATCTGTGTGAGTGTAATTGTGTTTAAATATATGTGTTTTATTCTGTAAAAATAAATAAAAATAAAATTTCAAAAAAAATGTAAATTTATAGATTTCAATTCTATAAATCCAGAATATGCATACCAATTGATATAAGTGAAAAGAGTTTATTATAGAATTATTAGTCATAATGAAAAATTGGAAACAATCTAATGTCCAACAATGGTGGAAAAATTTAATATCTTTATTCACATTGTGGAATATTACATAGGCATTACAAATTATTTCCAAATTCTTACTTCTGGGTAATTGCTAGATAGAAGAACAAAACACAAAACTTTTGATGTCATATGATTGTAATTAAAAGTGCATAAATTGAAAAGTAGAGTAAATTGTTACAATGTTATTGGTAGTTAATTATGGTTGGTGGGATAACCAGTGATTTAAATTTTCTTTTTTACACTTTGTTTAAATTTCAAATTTTATGTTTATTATCAGAAAAGTATATAAAATTTATTTTAAAAATAATTGTAATCAACAGTGAAACTACTGATTAATGAGTGTTGGTGGTCTTAAACCCTTCCACAGACAGATGTGGGCCAGTGAATTGATGAACGTGAATCAAATGTGCAGAAAATTAAATTAATTTCCTGCAAAACAGGGCCAGAGAGCCATATAACAAGATTTCAGTTCACTCCTATGACTCAGATGTGCAGGGAAAAAAACTTCCTTTATTTTTTTAAATAACTTGTCCCATTTTATTTTGCATTCTCTCATGCCTCTTATGGTAGAAAATATTTGATTTGTCAGGTGAGTTTGTCTCCATCTCCTACAGTTTAATATAGTATATTTTGGATAATTACCCTGTGTTTTTCCATCTAGTCCTTCTCTGGTGGTTGTAAATCTGGGAAACGTGGTTCATGGGTTTGCTCTAGAGACTTGTCATCTCATCCTTGCTGGACCTGGTTATAGTATACCACTTCATTTGGCCACTTGCCATATATGCTACAGGCTTTCATGGCCTCAGTGACTGGGGTCCTGTTCCATCAACTATGGAGGTGAGGGTGGTCTCATCTGGTGTTCAGAGTAGTATTTACAACTGATGCTTATAACAATTAGCTTTTATTGAACTCATACCATATAGAAGAGCATTGTTCTAACAACTTGAGGTGTACTAACTTTGCAATTCTCATACCAGCTCTGAGATATAGATACAGATGTGGAAACTGTAGTCACAGAGACAACAAGCACTTTACCCACAGTCTGTAAAAGTGTCAATGTCAGAATGTACATAGACCTTGCCACTATCCCCAGTTGTTAGGTCCCCTCATACTGTGGCCTTCTCATTTGACACCAGGTCTCCTTAGAATCTCTTCTTCAAGGTTCTAAGAATACTTGGCTGCTTCTCCACAGGTGAGGTTGGACCCTATGAGGTTGTTCGCATAGCTAAGTACAGGCCTGTACCTAGATTCCCAACCAATACTTCCTTGCCTTACCCAGCCTGGGTTGGAGGCAGGAATAGCAGGCTGGCAGTTTTCTCACTGTCTTCCCAAGGAAAAAAGGGAATATGTCCCACTGTCTTCAATTTTCCAGAGCCTTTCTTCCAAAGAACTTCTAGGAGACCCACTTTCTCCCCAGTTCTCTTCCTCTAGCTTCTGGATGATTTTTCACCTGTTGAGCTTTGTCCTTTTTTTTCCTTGACTGATATTCAAGCTTTTGGTTTTGATGTGTGAAAACCCAGCTGTGGGATTGAAAAGCCAGGTTATTAGGAAGAAAAATGTCTTGCCGGGAGAAAAGTTCAAACACATCTTAACTTCAGGTATTACCAATTTGTTGCTTTTCTGTATTTGTCTTTATGACAATGAGTTGAAGAGGAAAACACCACCTGAATTACAGAGAAACACTGGGTGGTATTTAAAAATGTTACCCTGCTCCTTATTTTATCTTCAACCCTGAAGGCTCATGCTACCCTGGTCATCCCTACCTGAAAGCATCCTTTCCTCTCTTGGTTGGTGGTCCTGCCTTTCCCATCCTGCCAACACACACTCAAGAGCTATTAATACCTAAGTTCTACCATTCATGACAGCATTTGGAAGGTTCTTGGGTTTCGAAGAACCCTTGCTTGAACTCCATGCTGATGAAAATAAGGTCTTAAACATCAAAAGCTGACATCTTAGCTACAACTCAATTGTGTTTATGAGTGAGAATGGGAAAAAGAGCTCAGAAAGGAAGCCCATAGAGAGCCAGTGAGAACATCTGCATATTCCCAGAAGACCTTCTTTTTGAATGAATGCTCCTAGTGCACAAAAGGAATGCTGTGCTACCTGTGCAGAAATATCCTTTCAGTTTAATTTATCTGTTACAGTCACAAGGCTAATGATAACAAGTCTTAGTAGTTATCTTTCATTTTGTCCACATATTTAGATTCCAGGTTATGTTTTCTTCATTCAGGGGAAATAATCAATACTTTCTTTTTATACCAAAGCATTTAGACTCACATTATTAACTATATTCACCTTGTAAAGCTCACTGCTTTTTATATTTGGATAATAAATATACACAAGGTTCGTTCCCACCCCCACCACCCAGGGCAATTGAAGTGCCAAGATTAGAAGACACAATAAATAGAGACTCCCAGTTCTGATTTATCTGGGTCCCTGTTCTGCCTCCTAAATCTCCCTCAGAGAATCACAGAGCAAGTAAGAGGAAGGACTCTGTTTTATTACTTAGTCATTTTGGCTATTTATAAGTTTCCTTGGAAAGGCTTGAATTAACAGGAAAATACTTTTGTCCTCTTTGTATTTGCCATGGCATCCTCTTCATATTTTGTCCTACCAACCTCAGTATCATGGAAAATCTGACTTTGGCCACACTGAGAGCAGTTATATCACAGCCAGGTAAAAAAACTGCTTTACTAGCCCTTTGGTCTTGGTCTACGGTCACTGCCCTCTTCTCCCAAGATCACTGACACAAGGCACCCCTGAACTGCAGCTGATTGGGGTCCTCTTCCTCAACTAGATTTTAGCTGATGATCAGAAACCCAGAGAATCTTACTCTATAATTATATATGTATATATATATATATTTTTCCAGCTAGAGAACTTCCTGAAGTGAATAAAAGTGAACAAGCAAGCAAACAAAATACACAGATTGTGCTTACAGTGGAAACAAATAACCAGAAGAGGATTTCCCATCGTGGTGCAGTGGAAACGAATCCGACTAAGAACTATGAAGTTGCAGGTTCAATCCCTGGCCTCACTCAGTGGGTTAAGCATCCGGCATTGCCATGAGCTGTGGTGTAGGTCGCAGACACAGCTTGGATCTGGCATTGCTGTGGCTCTGGCATAGGCTGGCAGCTACAGCTCTGATTGGACCCCTAGCCCAGGAACCTCCACATGCCACAGATGTGGTCCTAAAAAGACAAAAGTCAAAAAAATAACCAGAAGAGTCACTTTTCACTCAGGTATTGTTACAGAATCCTGTCTTGGGTCCTCTTGCCTGCCACACACAAAGCCTACCAGTACTGGGTTGTGGTAAAGGAAAGTTTAACATTTATTGCAGGTGCCAAACAAGTAGTATGGGCAGCTCATGCTCAAAAGAACCAAATTCCCTGATGGTTTTCAGGGAAACATTTTTTTTTTTTTTTTGTCTTTTCTAGGGCCGCACCCTCGGCATATGGAGGTTCCCATGCTAGGGGTCTAATCAGAGCTGTAGCTGCCGACCTACACCACAGCTCACAGAATCGCTGGATCCTTAACCCACTGAGCGAGGCCAGGGATTGAACCCTCAACCTCATGGTTCCTAGTTGGATTCGTTAACCACTGTGCCATGACAGGAACTTCAAGGGGAAGCATTTTTAAAGGTAAAAATTTAGAGGGATGACTTCGTTGTGTGTGACTTTCTTCTGATTGATTAGTTATGAGGTAACAGGATGGTGTTCCAGGAATCTTGCGCTCAGCCTTCTGGTTCCCACAAGTCTGGGGTCTACTGCTTGTGCTCAGCCTGAAGTAGACGTCCTCCACCTGGATGGGGGCCTTAGTTCCTATAGAAGAAATCAAAGCTATGTATCAGGTTCTGTATTCCTTGAGGAGGACTCTGTTTTATTGCTGCTGCATTATTGTTTCTTGACTAATTTTCCTTTGTTTCTGCATTCCCTCACTTCCCCAATAAGTAACTGTTTAAATCTGCCATTTGGAGCTCAGGGAAGGTCTAGGAGGCTAAAGTCTTTTTCTTAAAAACAAGAAACGGGGGACACAGAAAGGCTTTTGTATCCAGGAGGGAGCCTCAGGGCCCTTCTCAGTTTCAGTATTATTACCATAATAATTTTAATGAAAACAATCTTGCCTAAAAATTGAGGAAACAAAGAGTCCACACTCCTGCAAAATTCATTTTTATCCTGTTTTGAAAGGCTCAGCTAAGGGGAGGAAATACTCTGTAAGAAATTTCATCCTGCCTTAGAGACAAAGTTCTAGAGGATGGAAGGTCATCTAAGTTAGCATTTAATGGCCTTCTCCCTTTCTTTCTTTGAATGTTGTCGTATACTTGATTCATCTTTTAGGTAACTAAAAGAAAAGTCCCCTCTTATCATTAGTTCACTTAGAAGCATTTTAACATTTGAATCATGAAATTTTAAAAAAAGCAAACACTTTAAAATCTATTTCAGGGAGTTCCCATCGTGGCGCAGTGGTTAACGAATCTGACTAGGTAGGAACCATGAGGCTGTGGGTTCAATCCCTGGCCTTGTTCAGTGGGTTAAGGATCCGGCGTTGCCATGAGCTGTGGTGTAGGGTGCAGATGTGGCTCAGATCCCGCATTGCTGTGGCTCTGGCATAGGCCGGTGGCTACAGCTCCGATTCGACCCCTAGCCTGGGAACCTCCATATGCCACAAGAGCAGCCCAAGAAATGGCAAAAGACAAGAAAAAAAAAATCTATTTCAGAGAAGAAACGATCCTGCCCATCTAGGTCCTGTCTCTGTCCATGCCTCTCACCTCCACGCTGGGAGAGACATTGAGGTTAGTGGTTGTAGATATCTTCCAGAAGGTGAGAGTTGGTTCATTGCAAAGAAGCAAAATAATGATGAGGATGATGATGAAGTTTTTGCTTCACTCTTTGGAAGGCCCATGATATGAGCAGACAGTTCAAAGGAAAGAAGGTGTAAATGTCTATTAACACACCTGCACAGATGTATAGAACCATTTATAATGAGAAAAATGCATATTACTCAGATATACCATTTTTGGACAAAGATAAGAAAACCTGATAGCATGCTGTGTTAGGGACCATGTTGGAAACCAGATACTGTCAAAGTTAATGCTGAGATTTGGCAAAATCTAACAAAATTGGCAATGCACATAGTTGTTGATCTATAAGTCCCACTTCCAGTAAATTTATCCAATAAACATGCTCACACACATGCAAAGTGAAAGATGTAGAAGTTTATTGAAGAGTTGTTTTTAATAGTGTTATTGGAAGCAATCTTAAATGTTTATTATTAAGTCACTGGTTACATAAATTATAGTACATTCCTATATTGGAATACTAAGCAGTCTCAAGAAGACTGAGAAAATATGCCCCAGCTGAGCTCCAAGTCACAGATATATAATGATCTCTAAATATAAGTTAAAAGAACAAAGTATGAAGGGGGGACACCATTTGTATAAAATAGTTGAAAGGGAGGTCTTTGTATATGTACAGCATTTTCTTATAGCAGCAAAAAGTAACTCTGGAAAGACTTACAGGAAGCTCTTGGCATGTATTGCCCCACGTAGGGTACATGGTGGACTGGGATTGGGGAAGGAATGACATTTTTCACTATACTTCTATCTATATACAAATTACTTTTTGTTTGAGTTTTGGATCACAAAAATACATTATCTCTTAAAATGGATACTTGTGTTTGTAAATAGCAAACACTTTTACTTTTAGGTAACTGTGAAATATTTCTACCCAGAACACTTTTGACACCAAATGCATGTTTTTGTTTCTGTTTTTTTCCCAGCACCAACAAGTTCTCCAACTCTCTGGTCTTCAACTGAGTATTCTACAACACAATTTAATTCTGACACTAACAAACAAGACTTAGAACAGACCTCTTAGTTTAAGCATTCATTCCAAGGGCAGTCTGAAGACTGCCCCCAACTTCAGATACCAATTTTAAGTCCTGAATCACCCTACTCTGACTGACCCGTTAGAAATTGAGAGTTCTCATGACTCTCTCTTCAGGCTTAGTAATCTACAAAAGCTCACAAAACTTAGGAAAACATTTTACTTATGATTACTGGTTTATTCAAAAAAGCACAACTCGGGAATTAACTCAATTACTAACCCCTGTCCCTTCCTGTAGGTTAGGCAATGGTGCTGAAAGTTCAAACCTTTTAGTCATGTCTTGGTCTTTCTGGCAAACAGCCCCCATCCTGGAACTATCTAGGGGCCCTTGAATAGCAGTCATCTCACAAGCATACTGTAGACACTCCATGGCTCCAGAGATGCTAAGGGTTTTAGGAACCACAGACAAAGATCAAAAATATATTTATTGCATCATAGTACAATGATATCATCTTATAGAGGATGTGGCAATTTATATTTTCCAAAAGTAGCTACATCGATATATCATACCTCACAAGCTCTTCTTATCATTTGATTCTGATACTTCCCTTGAATTTGGGTGGTTCTGGAACCATGTGGAAGTGACTAATTGAATTTCAAGTTGAGTCATAAAAAGTGATATGGATGCTCAAACTCTCATTCTCTCTAGGGATGCTTGCCACTGGGATCCAACTACATTGTTGTGAGGAAGTCAAATAGCCCTACAGAAAGATTTTGTGAAGGTTATTTCCACCCCAGCCCCACCTGAGCTCCAAGTAAGCAGCTGGTATCAACTGCCACACTTGGGAGAAAGTGAGCCAGGCTTGAGATTCTTGCAGCCCTCAGCCTTCAAGCCATCTCAGTTGGTCCTGACTGGAGCAGAGACAAACTGTCCCCTCCTGGCTCAGCCCAAACTGCAGGTTTATAATAAAAATAAATGGTACATTGTTTTAGGACTCTGTTTGGGAATGGTTTATATTCTTACACACCAATGAATGAATAACTAGAACAGAGGGGAAATTGTTGGAAGTTTTTTGAGACGACCTCTGGGGCACTTTCATCAAATAAAGGCAGGGATACAGACTGGTATCGGGCACAGCTGGAATCAGATTGATCACTTTCACAATTTCCTGTATCTCTATCAGTTTCTCCCTATCCACTGGTCATTGCTGCTTCTCTTTTCCTAGATATCATTTTCCTAGGTCATTGGACTTCATTTGCATGCCTGCTTTCCCTATTCCCAATTCCCATTTCACAGCTTGGATCCCTGAGAAGGACTATACCTCTTTTCTTAGTTGCGGTTTTCATTAACCTACAAACAACTTGGGACCAATCAAGTGTGCCTAAAGGGGTGATCTTGTAATGTTTGACCACTAGGGGCGCCTCCAGACAATTGGGGCTATTTTCTGAGAAGAGAAAATTGTAAAATGAGCAGTCCTCACTTTTGGCTTTGGGGGTACTCTTAAGAAAATAATAATCTGCTTTCTGTGTGAGTTTAAATCTCAGAGTTTCAAGCAAAATGCAACTCTAATTTTATGATATAAATCAGTGGCAAATGGGATTATCCGAATAGGAATTCTTCTAATAGTACCATCTTGGATACTTCTATAAAGTCATCAAGATCAGTTGATTAGGAAGATAGCAAGAAGTTAACAGTAAATCAAAAGGAGATTTTGAAGGACAAATTTATCCAGCATGGCTTTACACTTAAACTTATTTTATGGGGCAGCAATACATTATAGTTGTTAGGAACCTAGATTCTGGAGACATACTGCTGTGCTAAATGTGGTTCCAGCACTGGTACCTTTATGATATTCAGTAAGTAATCTCTCTGTGCCTCAATTTCCTCATCTGAACATTGGCTCTAATAACATTTTCTGTCATAAAAGGTTATTGTGGGTTTTAATAAATTATATGCAAAGCACTAAAAATAGTGTCTGGCACAAAATGAGTCCTCAATGAATAATGTCTCTTGCTTTTATATTCCAGAAATTAGGTCTGACATCCTGTAGAATTTATCCTAAATTAAGTTTTTGTTACTAGAACTTCCAATCTTCCAATCAAGTTAAATTCATAAAATGTGTGCAAGTCCCAGCCAAAAGTTAGATGCTAATGGGAAGCTCCTTTCTATTGTCCTTTGATAGCTGTCTCCTGTCTATGTTTGGGAGTGGTAGGATGTTATGGAGATGGTAGATTGGCATTCAACATCAGTTCCAAACTCTTCCATGTGTCTCTGGAGTTGTGCAGGGACTGGCACACTGAAACCTGCCTTTCCTAAACTTTTACTCAGCTGGTGTTCTGGGTACAGATTAAACTCTTTAATTGGGTGCATTTACACAGAGACTTTAAAGTGAACTTGAGATGGGTGCCATCTTCCTATTGCTTTGAATCTAACTGGTAAACAAAGTTGTGAGGATTTTGAGTTTTTCTGAAGAAATCCACTGTCCCTTCACTAGCTCCTTGCATGCTGAGAGGCAGCTGTGATGGAGAGGGCAATGGCTGCAGTTTCCTGAACACTGGGACACAGTAGGTGGCTATGGGATTTCAGGTCAGCCAACCAAAATGTCACCTCCTTATGTCCCACATTTCTGAACATGTTGGAGGTAGCAGCTTTCTTGGCAGGCCTATTATATGATGTTTATTGGGAGTCATTCCTTCAGCCCCTGTAACACTTCTATAAGCACCCAATCTCCTGCATTGCATCCTTTCAGCTCCATTTCTTGCAGACAAACCCTAAATGATTTGGACAAGGAGCCACAGAAGTTGCCTTCCCTATGACAGTTCTCTGTTAAGTGACTGATTTTTTCCAACATATTTAGTGAGACCTTGCTGAGCTTCTCTTTGTAATGGAGGAGAAGAAGAAGAGGAGGGTGCAGCCTGAGGAATCGGATTGCTGACAGAGGATGATTCCTCAGAAAACAGCAAGTTCATCATGTGCACAAGTGGAAAGCCATTCCTCTGCTGCAGCACTGTGATGGGGGTGCAATGGAGTCATGTAGTGAGAGTACATGGAGTAGTCCTCGGAGTGATCACCAGGAAAGAATTCTACTTTATTTTACAAGTTACTGTTAGATATTTCCACTTGAGCAGAGTGATTCAGATGTTTTAACCTCTTCTATTGTGCCACCTTGAAAAATGGACTTTTTTTACACCTTTTTTACAATGCTAGTGTTTATTTTTCAACACTAGCATTGAGTTCCCCAAAACGTTCTCAGCCCCCTTCTTCCTTGCCACCTCCCTCCACAGAGCATAGAAAGCCATAAACTTAATGCCCTTTCTTCTCTTGCCCTAGTAGGGTCATATGATCCAGTTCTGGTAGAACTTTGCCTGGATTAACTTTTAGGAAAACTTTTATTTCCTCATTTAAAAAAAACAGATATGGTTGGAATTCCCATCGTGGCTCAGCAGAAACAAATCTGACTAGCATCCATGAGGGTGCAGTTTCGATCCCTGGCCTCACTCAGTGGGTTAAGGATCCAGCATTGCCGTGAGCTCTGGTGGAGGTCACAGATGTGGCTCAGATCTGGCATTGCTGTGGCTGTGGCATAGGCTGGCAGCTACAGCTCTGATTAGACCCTTAGCCTGGGAAGTCCATATGCCACAGGTGCCACCCTAAAAAGAAAAAAAAGAAAGAAAGAAAAGAGAGAGAGAGAGAGATGATTAATGGGGCTTCCTCCTTCCTTTCCTATTACCTTAAAAATAAATATGGTGTCTGGATCCATAACAGCCATTTTGTGAACAAGCCAATTCATCAAAGATGACAGAAGGAAAAAGAAGAAATCAGGGTCTTTGATGACACTACTGAGTCTCTGCATTTGCCCTGAACATCTTAACCCTGGGATTTTCCTTAGTTGAAAATAATAAACCTCTAATTGTTTAAACAAGGATTTGTTAGGTGGTCTATTCCTTGTAGTCTGATTTCTATGTTATATGTTATTTACACCTCCTTGGAGTTTTGTGGGGATCCAACAAGATAACTGGTGTGAGAATACTTTGAAAAACTATAAAAAGAGAATTAATTTTAAACTCTTATTTTTAAAGGGAATCAAATGTTTTATGAGTAGCTCAAAGTAGAGGAAGTTTCAGTGAAATGATAAATGATTGAAATAAATATGCCACATGTTCCTTTCAACAACTCAGATGAAGGCTTGCTTCTCTCTTAAATTATTAATAACTCCATTTAGTACTTTCAAAGTGCTTTGCTACCATTTGATATTTAATCCTCAGAATTTCCCTACCAGATTGTAAAATCTCATTTTACAAGGGTACAAGTGAAAACAAGGTTTTTCAAAGACTTTCTCAGAGACACATACGCCTGTGGCAGACTCAGAATTAAAAATCAAAGAATCTAACAGTCCAATGTGTAGCTTTTTAATGTAAGTTTGATATGCAGGGCATGACTCAGCCCAAAGAAACACTAAGCATTTAAGTTTTCACTTTCTATGTATATTCAGAATAAAATCCAGTTAACCATATACTTCATACTCTTTCTACTTCTGAATAAAATGCCTTCATGCACAACATTAGAATAGGGCCAGGAAATAATATCTTCTACCAGTAACGAACTTAAGTCTACTTACACACTGCTATATATTGTGTAATAGTTTTGTGTGCCCCTCAAATTCATATGATGAACCTAATCCCCAATGTGATAATATTTGGAGGTTTGGAGGTAGAATGTTTGGGAGGTTATTAGGTCATGAGGGTGAAGCTCTCATGAGTAGGATTAGTGCCCTAAAAAAAGAGACCCCAGAGCACTCTTCTGTCATGTGAACACATCAAGATGGCAGCTTTTAACCAGAAGAAGGTCTCTGAGATACTGAATCTGCTGGTGTCTTGATCTTGGTTTTTCCAGCCTCCAGACCTATGATAAATAAAATTCTGTTGTTTGTAAATCACCCAGTCTATGATAATTTGTAGATAATTTTTAGGCTGCCCAAACTAAGACACACACTGAAAGTGTCATCCAATTCTGGCATAAAAGAAATAAAGTGAGATTACTTTGTTATTTTCCTGCTGTACATCATTATAAGCAGTAAAAAGGTCAATCTTCTGATACTACATGTTGGAAAAAAATAGGGGCAAAATTAAGAGAAATAGCTAACTGCCTAGCAGGAAGTGGATTCATGCTTTAAAAAGGAAGTAAATAATAATCAGTGATCATAACTTCATTCAGGATTGTGCTGCTCCGAATCTCCCCCAACCTCCAACCCAAGAAAATGTTCTGGCAATTTTAGTCATGTTTTGTTCAATGAAAAGAAACTTGGCCTTTAATTAATGGTGTTATTTTCAAGAACAAATTTATTCCTTTCAAAGCCTTTTATCCAAATTCTGTCTTAGTTAGATTTACATGATATGAGACCAAAGAGAGGAAAAGGAAAAAAGAAATAGAAATAAAAAGGCCTTAATTAAGTCTACATTATTACTATCTTTATTTTCAAATCCAAAGATGGATGATATAAGTATTTCCTGTTCCAGCTCTACTACTTCCTAGCTGCGGGACTTTGGGCAAGTGACTCTCTCTGTGTTTAATTCTCTCAAGTGGTAAATGGGCATAATGATAGTACCTACTTTACTGCGTGGTTAAACAGGTTGTATGAAATGGTATTGTAACAGTAATGTTAGCTATTATTATTGTTTATAAGAACCATGAAATGATTGGCACATCTAAGTAAGGAACATCCATGACAAATACTACAAAGTTGCAGGACCTATGTCAAATAGTATTTTTATAAAATACTAAGGGGCAGATTGTTGAGAGGTGACAAAGAGCACACTTTTGTCCAGTTCTGTGATTCTTAAGAGCAACAATGGTCACTGGATTGAAGAGGACACAGTTGAATCTGAGGAATGAAGAAGGTGGTGTTCAGCAAGAAAACAGGGTTATTCTTAAGCAGAAATCCAGTATAATGGGAGAAAATTCTTAAAAATTATTAAGGGATTATTGCCTGTCATAAGGGATGGTTTCCAGAAATGTGCTTTCCAGAAAGCCTGAATAGGAGAACTCTGATATGCTCTCTGGATTCTTGTCAAGGCTTACAAGTTTATGGGAATAGCACACACCATGGGAGAATGAGAATCTTGTAAGATATTTAAATCTCTGTCACTTGGTATTTTAAAGGCTGTTGTATATATACATTTTATTTGTTAACTACTTCTTCATTTTTTTTCTTTTTAGGGCCACATCTGTGGCATATGGAAGTTCTCAGGCTAGGGGTCAAACTGGAGCTGCAGCTGCCAGCCTATGCCACAGCCATAGCAATGTAGGCTCTGAGCTGCATTTGTGATCTATGCTGCAGCTTGTGGAAACTCTGGATCCTTAACCCACTGAGCAAGGCCTGGGATCAAACCCATATCCTCATGGATACCAGTCAGGTTTGTAACCTGATGAGTCACACAGGAATGCCTGTTAACTACATCTTCTGCAATGGTTTTGTAATAATTAGAATAAGAAAGTGGGATTACAATCTTGCCTGTTTTATATAACAGGTATTTTCAGGTGCAGTAGAGTTGAATGGAGCAGAGACAGGAAGATGAAACCAGAGAAGGCAAGTGCCTGAAACTGGAAGAATTAAACTGTGCAATCGTGAAGAAAATAATGTGCATAGAACACAAAGTTTAAGCTGATCTTGGCTTCTAAATATTGTTACTTCCAAGAGTGCCCAGCACAAGACAAGGACTTTCAGCAAATGTCCTCAGTGTCTCAAGAGCACCTCCAGTGTTTCCTGTTTGTCTCTCAGGTGGCTCAGCTTCTCCTGAGTAAGTTGGGCTGAGAGGGGAAATAAGATGAAAGATGAAGAAAAGAAATCAACAAGGAAAAAGAGGGATCTAATGACGTATACAAATGTGTTACGGAAAATTAAGGAGAAAGGAAAGAAAAAGCAAAAGAAGGAAGAAAATGAGATGGACTCACAAAGATGTCACCAGGAAGCTTGAGCTGGTGTGCTGAGCTAGAACTGGATACAGGAAAGGAGAAAGGAGACATTATGTCTGGAGGAGCTTCCTGAGAGTAGAGAAGGTAGGAGAAAAGAAGATTAGAGGACTAAAACAACAACAATACTATTTGTTATTACAGATGTCTAGATTAATAATCATCTTTATGTCTATTGTGTCAAAGCTCTTAGTGGCATTGTGGGCAGAACCACATCCAATATTATTTCAAAATAACGATGCCACTTGGTGAGGCAGAGTGTACAAAGGAAAGAAATCAGATGAATGATGAGGGAAGAGACAAGAGGATAATCCTGTGAGATACTGTAGGGAGACGCTGATGTGAACTCTTGGGAATGAAAGTGATGCAACGCCTGTGAGAATGAGCAGGATGTTTACTATCTTTTTGCACAGTTAAAAAAAGGAAAAAATATAGCACTGGCTACACACAACTCTTTCTTAAAGAGGAACATTTTTGCATCTGATGTATCCATGACTAGGTTAATTATCACTTTGAAGATTTGGCTTGTGTAGTATTATTTACACTTGATGTTCCATACCAGTTATATTATTGTTTTTAAACCAGACTTTAGCACTTTTTCATTTGTGTATTTGCTCCTTTTGCTTTATGATAAGAGCCATTTATTGCTATATCAATCCATGAATCTATCAAGTTATCTTTTGAATTGATCATTCTCAAATTTTCGTGAGCATTAGAACCACCTGGAGGGTTTGTTAAACACATATTTCTGGACTCTACCGCATCAGAGCTTCTCATGCAGTGTTTTGGAGTGAAAGAATCTGCATTTCTAACTAGTTTCCAGGCCATGCTGACGCTGTTGGTCCAGACCTCTCTTTGAGGATCACAATGTTTGACAAAAAATGGAATGTTCCTACTGAGTTCATATGCTGTTACTGCAGAGATATTAAAATACAGGGTTGTACTTCCAAGGATGAAATGTTTAGAATTTAGAAAAACTGTTAGAAGCATTACAATATAAAATTATATTATTATACTAAGAGGGATATCAAAGAGTTCTATGATTTTTTTTTAGGAAAGCTTCTGAATTTGTGATTTGTCTCATTAAGTGACTCACTTAAAGTTCTGGCCTTCCCATCGTAGTTTCCTCAGTTTAAAAAACTCAAACTTAGAATTATGAAGGAAGTGCATCCAAAACTAATGCAATACTGTAAACCAACTATACTTCAATTAAGAAAAAAAAGACTGGTTCCCACTGTGGCTTAGTGGTGACGAACCTGACTAATATCCATGAGGACACAGGTTCTATCCCTGGCCTTGCTTAGTGGGTTAAGAAACCGATGTTGCCAGGAGCTGTGGTGTAGGTTGCAGATGCGGCTCAGATCTGGCGCTGCTGTGGCTGTGACTGTGGCTGGAAGCTGTAGCTCCACTTCAGCCCTTAGCCAGAGAACTTCCATATGCTGTGGGTGCAACCCTAAAAAAGCAAAATAAATAAATAAATAAATAAAAAAGCTACAGTAATCAAGACGGTTTGGTATTGACAAAATAATAGAAAAATAGATTAATATAATAGAACGGAGTCCCAAAACAGATGGTCATAACTATAGCCAATGGAATTTTGAGAAAGGAACAAAAGCAATGTAATGCAGCAAAAATAATTTCTTCAGCAAGTGGTTCTGGACCAAATGGACATCCAAATGCAAAAAAAAAAAAAAAAATAGACATAGACCTACAGCCTTCAAAACATTAATTAAATAGATAAGAGGCCTAAATGTGAAACACAAAACTGTAAAAATCATAGAAGATAACATAAGAGAAAACCCAGATGACCTTGTCTACAGTAATGCCTTTTTAGATTCAACTCCACAAAGTCATGATCCATGAAAGAAATAATAAGCTGAATTTCATCAATATTAAAAATTTCTGGCCTGCAAAAGACAATGTTGAGATAATGAGAAGATAAGCCATCCACAGGAAGAAAATAGTTGCAAGAGACATGTCTGATAAAGGACTACTATCCGAAATATTCAAAGAACCTTTGAAACTCATCAATAAAAGAATAAACAACCCAAATACAAATGGGCGAAATGTTTAACAGAGAGCTCATCAAGTAAGATATACAAATGACATATATGCATATGAAAAGATACTATATGTCATCAGGGAAATGCAGATTAAGACAATGAGATACTACTCCACATTCATTAGAATGACCAAAATCTGGAACACTGACAACACCAAATACAGAATGTGGAGTTAACAAGAACTCTCATTCATTGCTGGTAGGAATACAAAATGGTACATCTACTTTGGAAGACAGTTTGGCAACTTTTTACAAAACTAGTCATACTTTACCATATGATCCAGCATATTGGTATTTATCCAAAGTAGTTAAAAACTTACGTCCACATGAAACCTTCAACATGGATGCATATAGCTGTTGTATTCATAACTTTTGTTCATAACTGTCAAAACTTGGAAGCATCAAGATATCCTTCAGTAGGTGAATGAATAAATAAACTGCGGTAAGTCTAAACAACTGAATATTATTCCGTGCCAAAAGGAAATAAGCTATCAAGTCTTGAAAAAACAAGGAGGAATCTTAAATGTATATTACTAAAGTGAAAGAAGCCAATCTGAAAAGGTTACAATACTATATAATCCAACTATATAATAGTCTAAAAAAGGCAAAACTATGGAGACAATAAAAAGATCAGTGGTTGCTGGTAAGGAGCAGCGGGTAGAGAGAGGGGAAATGTTAACAGGTAGAGCACAGAGGATTTTTAGGGCAGTGAAATCATTTTGTATGATATTATAATGATGGATGTATGCCATTATACATTTGTCCAAACCCAGAGAATGGACAACACCACAGATGAATCTTAAGGTAAACTATAGATTTTGGGTGATTTTGATGTGCCAAAATAATGTTCATACTTGGTAAAAAATGTACCATTCTGATGAGTGATATTGATAATCAGAGGCTATTCACATGTGTGGGCAAGCGGTATATGAGAGATCTCTGTACCTTCCTTTTAAATTTTTGTACACCTAAAACTACTCTAAAATTGTATTTGAAAATAATGATAATTCCTTCATATTGTGTCTATATATTATTATTCATATATTCATGGATATTTCATCAAAATTCTACATTAGGTGGTTGCAGAAAATTTTGACATTTATGATAGAAGGATTGGGAAGTTTAGAAGAGAATATATTAAAATTGCTGACTTTGAAGGTGACACAATCATTTCAGGTGGCAAAGCTCATATGGTTATTGCTTATGGGAAACTCTCAGGGTTAGGACTCTGAACAAAGATTTAGGGAAGATGAAATACAGTGAAGGAGAGCCCAGTAGTTTCAAAAGAGATCAGTTTCAGGTACTTATGGGTATTTGTGGGTAGAATTATCCAACTTGAGATGGTGAAAGTGAGTGGCTATGTTTGAACAATAAACATATTTGGCTGAGGTAGAACTCACAGATTTTTTTATGGGGGATCTCAGAACAACTGTCTGGTTTAAAAAAAAAAAAAAAAAAAAGAAGTTGTGAACTCTGACCCAGCTCTAAGTGCTACTCAGAAGGAAAAAAAATTCAAAGTTCTGCTGAGCCTGCAAAATTCATGGAAGGAGAAAAGGAAATGGTCATTAGGAGATATCAAACTCCTATAGGAAAAGATGCAATTGAAGGAATTGTTCTACTACTGATGATGTGGGAAGAAAGATGTTCAAGGTCTGAAAAGTCCAAAAGCCAAGGAAAGACAGAGTTTGAGGGGAAAGCACATGAAAAGCAACACAATGATCCTCATTTAGAACTGTCCACAGATGATTCAGTTAGGGCTTTACTGAGGGTAAGTCTTTAAATGAGGCCACCAGTATGATAAAAGGGAACTGTGTCTATAAGATATGGTTTGTTAGATTAAGATGAAAGGAATTTCAGTTACGAATCCGATCTAGCACCAGCTAAAACCCTCTTGGGTTTCTCTTGCCGATGAAGATTAAGAGAAGGGAAAGAGTTTAAGATTACATAGAATGTGAGTCATAAATGTGCCTAGAAGGTTATGGAGGCTTTATCATTAGGCAGAGTTCAAGCTATGGGTCTCCAAAAGCAGAACTCAAGAAGGAAATAAAAACCTACTTTAAAAGTTTTATTGTGAAAAATTTCAATTGCACACAAAAATAGAAAGAATGATTTCTATCATGTAGTCCCGACAATCATAAAACTGTTGTCATTCTTATTTTAACAAGTCCCTCACATGCTTTTATTGTGGAGTATGTTAAAGGCCCAAATATTTATCATCTCATTAATAAATAATTCAGAGGTTTTCAACAGATAGGGCAGACACAGAGGGGACCAATGAAACCTTGAGTTAACCTGGAGGACTGCATTAGACATGTCACCCTTGCATATTTCAAAGTTTTAGAAGATGGCATTTATACATTTTTAATTTATTTTATTTTTCAAATTACTAGATTAACAATACTGTGTTAGTTTCAGGTGTTCAGCAAAGTGATTCAGTGATTCAGTGTGTAGGTATACACGCATATGAATGAATATATGTATACACACACACACTTTCTCAGATTCTTGTTATAGTTTGTCACAAGATATGGAATTACAGTAAATTCTTACTATTTATCTATTTTGTATATAGTAGTGTGTATCCGTTAATCCCACATTCCTAATTATCCCCGGCCATTTCCTCTTTGGTAACCATAAATTCGTGCTCTAGTTTGTGAGTCTGTTCTGTTTTATAAATAAGTTCATTTGTATTATTTTTTAGATTCTACATATAAGTGATATCTTAAAAATATGTGTCTTTCTGTCTTCACTCAGATGCTAATCTCTAGCTCCAACCAACTTGCTGCAAATAGCAACATTTCATTCTTTTTTTGGCTAATATTCCACTATATATACATATTCCATTATATATATCCCATCCATTATATATAATATTCCTACACACACACGCACACCACATCTTTTTTATCCATTCATGTATTGATGGACATTTAGATTGCTTCCATGACTTGGCTAAGGTAAATAGTGCATGTATCTTTTGGGGTGCATATATCTTTTGCATGAATCTTTTTGAGTTAGAGTTTTTCACATTTTCCAGATATATGCTCAGGAGTGGAATTGCTGGATCTACTGGTTCTATTTTTAGTTTTTTGAGGTACCTCCATACTATCCTCCATAGTGGCTGAACCAATTTACATTCCCACCAACAGTATAGGAGGCTTTCCTTTTCTTCACACCCTCTCCAGCATTTGTTATTTGTAGAAGTATTATTGATGGGCATTCTGACTGGTATGAGGTGATACCTCATTGTAGTTTTGATTTTCATTTCTCTAAAAATTTTCAGGTGCATATTGGCTATCTGTATGTCTTCTTTGGAGAAATGTCTCTTTAGGTCTTCTGACCATTTTTTGATTGGGTTGTTTATTTTTTTGAGATTGAGCTGTATGTGCTGTTTGTATATTTTAGAAATTAACCCTTGTCAGTCACTTTGTTTGCAAATATTTTCTCCTAGTCTGTAGGTTGTCATTGTTTTGTTTATGGTTTCCTTTGCTGTGCAAAATCTTATAAGTTTGATTAGGTGTCATTTGTTTATTTTTGCTTTTATTTCTCTTGCCTTGGGAGACTGAACTAAGAAAACATTGGTATGATTTATGTCAGAGAATATTTTGTCTATGCTCTCTTCTAGGAGTTTTATACTGCCATGTCTTACATTCAAGTCTTTAAGCCATTTTGAGTTTATTTATTTATTTATTTTTTTATGGTATGAGGGACTGTTCTAACTTCACTGATTTACATGTGGCTGTCCAACTTTCCCATTACCATTTTCTGAAGAGACTGTCTTTTCTCCATTGTATATTCTTGTCTCTTTATCAAAGAGTAATAGACTGTAGGTGTGTGGATTTATTTCTGGGCTCTCTGTTCTGTTCCATTGACCTATATGTTTGTTTTTGTACCATACTGTTTTGATTATTATAGCTTTATAGTATTTTTAAGTCTGGGAGGGTTATGCCTTCAACTTTGTTCTTTTTCCACAGGATTGCTTTGGCAATTCTGGGTCTTTTGTAGTTCCATATAAATTTTCTAATTATTTATTCTAGTTCCGTGAAAAAATGTCATGGGTAATTTGATAGGGATTGCATTAAATCTGCAGAGTGCTTTGGGTAGTATGGCCATTTTAACAATATTAATTCTTCCAATCAAAGGGCATGGGACATCTTTCCATTTCTTTGAGTCATCTTCAATTTCCTTTATCAATATTTTATAGTTTTCAGGGGATAGGGCTTTACCTCCTTGGTTAGGTTTATTGCTAGATTTTTCACTTCCTCTTTCTAATATTTCATTGTTAGTGTAAAGAAATGCAACAGCTTTCTGTATGTTAGTCATGCATCCTGTTACTTTGCTGAATTAATTTATTAGTTTTAATAGTTTTGTGCAGATTATCTAGGGTTTTCTATATAGAGTATCATATCATTTGCATATATATAATTTTACCTCTTCCCTTCCAATTGGGACACTTTTTATTAATCTTATCTGATTGCTGTAGCTAGGACTTCCAGTGCTATGTTGAATAGTAGTCATGAGAGTGGGCATCCTGGTTTTGTTCCAGAATTTAGTAGAAAGGTTTTCAGCTTTTCACCATTGGGCTTTATATTCACTGTGGATTTGTTGTAAATGGTTTTCATTATGTTGAGATACATTCCCTTTATACACACTTTGGTGAGAGCTTTTATCATGAATGGATGTTGAATTTTATCAATTACATTTTCTGCAATAAGATAGTGTTTAAAATGCCACTCTCTAATGGTGAGAGTGAGTTCCAAATGAATTCTCTCATTGTTGCAAGAAACGTGGTATGACCATGAAGGAGAATTTTCTCCCTTATGGGTTTAAATTCTCTGGAAATGGCTCTGGACCACATGCTCAGATTGATGTCTCTGTTGGTTAGCCTGAAACCAAAATAGCTTATCTGTAACGGTGTTTTCTTCATGTGCCTATCTTTACCTAGGATAAAATTTGCAGTAATGTTCCATGGATGATAACAAAAACACAGACCTAGATGGTACTGTTTACAAAACTAGGGACAGATAATTTTCCCTGGGATGATGCTATAGTGTCACAGGAATTGCTTGCCGGTGTTTTCAAAACTTTGTTAGAGTAAGCCCGATGCTGTGATTCTCAAGTGCCCTGTTCTTTGATATAGCAAAATGCATGACTAATTTATAATTGGATTGATTCAACTTCATAGCTGCTGAAGAAGCTATAGTTATTCTAGGGCTTCAAAGATGGCTCAAAAAATTGCAGCTACTAAAAGAAATCTAGCCCCATCAGAGTGAAATAAATCCACCAAAACCAGAAAGTAGAGACGGAAAAAAAAATCTGAATTTAGTTTACAAGAGGAAGGAGAATTTGATTTAGAATGTTAGTGATTTTTATAATTTAATAATAGTTAATGTTCAAATTTGAGGAGTTTGAATGTTGTTTGTATGGTGCATTTTTTGAGTATTTTTATGCTGGCACATGGAGCTTGTATACTTTTTTTTGAGCTATGAGCAGAACAATGTTGATCAACACAACTCACTAAAAAAAAAAAATGAGTAGGAGTGAGTGAGTTTTCACACTTTGGTGAGGGGTGGAGCTAAGGCAAATTTAATGAGTTCTTACCCTTTGTCACAGGTTTTTGGGGAAACAGACTATTCAACACTTTGTCCCAGGAGGATGCAAAAGAAACACCCTCCTGAACACAGGAGCAGGATTGCGTGCATACAGTGCATTTCCATTCTGGACTGGTTCAGCCAGGCTGACCACAGACTTGGTAGTAAAGTCCAACAGGTTTAAAGAACAAATGCCTGGAGAGAGTTAATGGGGAACACCTCTGCTCCTATCCCCACATTTCCACACTGGTCCATGCAGGAGGAAAGTTCTGCCCATGCTTCTGACCTTTTGCAAGTGCTGTGAGGGAGCTTCTGCCTCAATTTTGATCCTTTGGAACAAGAATATTCAGTGGGTCATCTAGGCATCACATTGGTTGGGTCACACCTAGGCTCAGAAGCAGAGAATTTTGACTTTTTCGTACTTTGATTACTACAATCAAAGCGAGCCCAGAAGGTTAAGGGGTGCGTGAAGCCCTAACATTCTTTCTTTTTCCTGTGGAGTCTGTGCAGGAGACCCCCCCTTCTTAAAACAGGCTGAGTACATGGATGTGGCTTCTGTTCTGCAGAAAATGTCTTACAACAACAAATGTGTCTCTAAAGTGTGTTCTTCTAAGACGCTTTGTAGATTTGAGATGAGGTGGAGGCCTCTGATCTAAGCCACTTTCTCAAACATAGTTCACCAAAAACATTATATTTTGGATTTGATTATGTTGATGTTCAGCAATTTGTTTTGTATGTATTCTTCTTTGGTTAAGATGGTGGCAGGGAGGAACTGTGAGGTTAGGCTGCCGAACCTTCAACAGAACAATTCCATTTTTTCACAGTGAGGTAAATGCAGCTATTAGAGTAGATTTTGGTGGAAGCCAATACTGTTTCAATCTCAAATTGCTGAAAGCCAATTGATTCTGCTTTTCCAAAATCCAACATTTCTTAAGATTATAGTACCGTAACAGACAAGGTTTAAAGTAAGTTCAAAGTAGTGTTAGAAAGACATTGATGTTTTTCAAAAAATACTTTAACATTTAAAACTGTATACCATTTATAGTCCTTCAATTTTGAAGCCCAAATATACTGAAGAAAAATTCTTTTAGCAGGGATGGTAAGAATGAACAAATATTCAAAGTTATAAAAAAAATTTAGGTAATTTTTTGAGGGTGAGCTGCTATAATACAATATTCTCTGCTGGAACTTTAATTGAGATTTATAGTCCCTAATAGTATTTCGGGGAACAATTCTCTCCCCCACCTGGTGTCTTAGTCTATGTGAATTGCTACGACAAAAATGCCATAAACTAGGTAACTTAAACAATATTTATTTCTCATAGTTCTGGAGGTTGGGAAATTCACAATCAAGGTCAGCCAGCAAATTGGGTGTATGGTAAGGGCCTGCTTTTCCTGGTTCATAGATGGATGGCTGTCTTTAGCTGTGTCTTCACATATGGTGGGAGGGGCAAGGAAGCACTCTAGGGTCTCTTTTAAAAGGGCATTTGTGAGGGTGTGCCTTTATGACCTAATCATCTCCCCAAAGCCCCGCCTCCAAAATCAACAGAGTAGGGATGGATTTCAAGTATGAATTTGGGGTAGGGAGATGTAAACATTCAGTGATGGCTTATAAATGAAAATAGATTATTTAGATATTTGGGTTTTAGTAATTGGATAGTGTATGCATACTCAGCCTAGGTAACAAAGAAACATTCTTGAATCTGTATGTAATGTAACAACAAAATTGCCATTGTAAACTCTATCTTGCTTTGTAAATACTTGTTGTTTTGTAATGCAGGACATTTTTACAGAAACAAAATCACACCGTCCTATGACATTTCTTAAAACCTGCTAGACTGGATTAAAATTAACACATTATTGATTTAAAATGTATTTAGAGGAAGAACTTGGCAGGGTGTGTACTGTATTTTTATGCCAAATATATTGTCTTCAGGGAGTCCCAGAGTAATTTTAAACTTCTAATTTAAAATTTAAACTTTAGGAGTTCCCTCTGTGGTGCAATAGGTTAAGTATCCATTGTTGCCACAGCTGTGATATAGGCTGCAGCTGCAGCTTGGATTGATACCTGGCCCCAGGAACTTCCATATACTGTGGGCATGGCCAAAAAATAAAATAAAATAAATAAATTAAAATTTAAACTTTAGATATGACATATCCATGAGAAAATGACATTTCAAATCAAATTGACTTCTCTTTCCACAGGTGATATGGGACTTTAATTCTGCTGACCGTAGGGCATGATTTGCCTTCTTAGCTGAGAGACCCATATTGTTTGTCATGAAATTTACTATATAATTTAATTACCTTTATCATAAACAAAAGCTATCCTAGTTGCTGCTTAAGGATTGCTTTGAGCATACCTATAGATTAAATTACTAAAGTTTCAAAGTGCATAGACCCTATAAAGAAATGGAGTAAGCTACAATGAGGGTTAAAATTTTGTTTCTGAAAAATATTTTCTAGTCTTTGTGCACACTCACCTGAGATTCATGATGCTGGCTCCTAAGTAAACCATCTACACCTGTGTCCTTGTCTCAGGCTCTGCTTTTAAGGGTACCCATATTCAGATATCCTCCAACAAAGGCTGTTTCAAAGGCTGTTTTTTGAATAGATTTAAGAAGGACTAAGAGACTTTTCTATCAAAATCTTCTTGGCATTTATGTGCTCATTTCAGAAAAATATTTCTGAGTATATGCTACTTCATCTTGTTGGGCTCTTTGTCTTCTCTCCTCCTGTATACCTTTCTCTCACTGGAAAAAAATGTGGAGACTAGGGTGAGGGTGTGGTGCCTTTCTTTGCTAGTTAATATAAATTTTTATAATTCAATACAGAAGTGATAGGACAAATTATCTTTTAGATAATGGATCAAAGTTATTAGTTTGTAAGACATAGAAGTTACATCTTATGAGGAATGTGAATTTATCATGTGAACACTTAAGAGATCAAAGAAATAAATTTTCTCGGGTCTTTGATCGTAGGGACTTTGGTTTAAAATAAACTGCAGCTTGGAGTGGCAGTTCTCCATCTTCTCCCTGTCCTTGACTCCAGAGCTTATATTTCTTTCCAACTCTAAAGCCTCCATCCTGGGTTGTGGGGAAGGTTAGCCACTGTGGCTGGCTTGTACTTACCCTGCCTTGTGAAGAGCTAGCTGACAGAGACTGATGAAAATAAAAAGCCAATGAGTGAATTTTTTCTTATCACTGACCCTTCAATATGTTTAAGACAGAAAAGGGACCAATGGATTGAAACTTTATTTCTATTTAAAAAAAAAAAAAAAACACTAATATATAATTGACACGTAACCTTAATTATTTCTTAAAAAGTTCTTTTGGAGTGCCCTTGTGGCCTAATGGTTAAGGATTCTGAGTTGTCCCTTCTGTGACTTGGGTTCAGTCCCTGGCCTGGTAACTTCTGCATGCTTCGAGCATGGCAAAAAAAAAAAAAAAAAAAAAAAAAAAAAGTACTTTCTGCAAAAGAAAAGGGGTGATATGCTATGGCTAAAAGTCTAGAGACAAAGGGAGAGGAGAGGCAGAATTAGGAATCAAAGGATATTTATTTGGGACCTCCCTCACTCTGAGGCTTTAGCTGTGAGGTCATTGGTCTTTGATGGCATAGGGATGACATGGCTAGATCACAGGAAAAATGCCAGATTTGCCTCTCTTCAGCTTTATACAGTTTGGGGACTCTTTAATGAAGAATACTTAAATAAAAAGTGGGATCCAGCATGTGTTTCTTGGTGCAAAACCAGCAAGTGGCATCTCGTGCAAGTGCAAGGTGATTCCTCTCTTCTCTGGTCATCACTGGTTTGGGGACCTTATTATGTGCACATCAAGGATGAACAATCCAGATATAGGATCACACCTGGGAAAACACTGAGGTCTGTTCCCTGATTTTCCCTCCTCAGGAAATAGCTAGAACCTGTCGATGGGGTAGAAGCAGCAAGAGATTTCATACATGTACACATTGTGTAATAAAATTATACATGCCCTCTAATTTTTACGAGTTCTCAATGACCTTTATTTCACCTTGCCACCATAATGAAGAGCAGTGGAAAGAATATGGACTTGAGGGTTTTATCCTGCACTCATGGTCCTTGATCCCATAGACTCAAACTGCAGAGCCTAAAGAGGAAAACCAGGTATTGGGCAGTGAATTTCTTTGGGACTTAACATTGTTCAAATATCATGGAATTTAACTTTTTGTGAAATTTTTGAATTGCATTTCTCTGTGGGAATCTACTAATGGGAGAGGTTCATATTGTTCAAATTAGGGGCATTTTTATGCTAACATGTGTCTTTCGGGGATAGGGTAAGCTGGATGTGTTAAAAGATAAACTGAAGCACATTAAAATTTATAAGAGTTTATTTGAACATACATCCATTCAAACTGGGGCAGTGAAACTGAAAGTGATTAGGGGTGCTCCACTAACAGGAATTTTTATAGAAAAGATGGGGAAACAAAGCTAGGGCATTATTTGAATTGCTGTAGCTTAAGTGGTTGTCTTATTTGGGAAAGCCTAATTGGCCATTTGCGATTGTTTTTTTTGTTTTCCTTTTTATGGCTGCACCTGCGGCATATGGAAATTCCCAGGCTATGGGTCGAAACTGAGCTGCAGTTGCTGGCCTACACCACAGCCACAGCAATGCTGGATCCAGGCCACACCTGTGACCTGTGCAGTAGCATTCATCAATGCCAGATCCTTTACCCTCCAAGCGAGGCCAGGGATCAAGCCTGCATCGTCCCAGACACTATGTCATGTTCTTAACCTGCTGAGCAACAGCAGGAACTCCTGATTGTTTTTAAATTTCTTTTTCTGGGATTTGGGCACATTGACTCTGGCTGAGGTTTGGTTTGCTTGCTTAGGTGACCAAGGCATTAGAATCTTCCTAATCTAATAGTTGCCTTGTTTAATTACTTTAACAGATGGCTTTATGGTAAGTTTGAAAATAGAATAGGGGGTGAATCTTTGGTTTAGTGCATTGTGTGGTCTTTAAGCAAACTTAGCTATAGTCCTGTCCAGACCTATTTTAGAACTTTGGGGGCAAAATATGAAACTCCCACATCACTGGTCTCAGAGAGGGATGAATATCAGGGGAGAAGCCAAGTGAATGGGGCAATGGGATTTTCCTCTAACCCAGAGCCTGGGTTGACTAAAATATTTTCTGTTAAACTCAGTGGTCAAGAGAGAACTAAGACTGGGCAAAGTGGGACTCCAGGGAGTGGGAAAGAGGAACTCTCAGCATCTCTCTTCACCCAGCAAAGTTTCTCTTCTTGATCTTATGAGCCCACAAGCTCCACTGTCCTCTTTAAGAACAAGGAAATTTTGAGTGATTTGTTAGATTATAAACTCAGTCTATGCATTCTAACTGGTCATATTCACTAATGGGAGGTGTTACACGAGGTCTGGAAAGCTCTTCTCTTTGACTTTTTCCTTCCATGGAGCTGGATTGTCAAACTGAGGCAGGGCATACTCACCACAGTAAGCTGGACCATCCTGTTTTTCATTTTATTTGCTTCCTCTTACCGGCATGTTGTGTCTTGCAGCAAGAACCTTTGACTCAATGGCCAGCAGGTATTAAGATCTGTTAAGGGAAGTCAAGAATTCTTCTTTGAGTCTTGTACTTATGTTTTGAATTCTACCCCAGCTTCATCAAGAGACCTAGCATGAAGGATAATTCCACCAACTAATAAAATAGTGCCTTAATTTTTTATTTATAGTCTTTTTTAATTGATAGTCTCCATCAGTACTGTCATAAAGAACAGTCATTTTTGGTAGTATAGGATTTGTAAATTTGGAGCAACTTGGCTCTTAGGGTAACCAATTGCCCTGGTTTGCCTGTGACTGAAGAGTTTCCTGGGATACAGGACTTTCAGTGCTAAAACTGGGAAAATATCTGACAAGCCAAGATGAAGGATCACCCATCTTAAGGCCATTAAATCCTACATGTGAATTTAACTCCTACTTGTTGTGCAACCTTGGATATATTATCAGCCCTCTCTGAGCCTTAAATCCCTCACACGTAGAGTTTTTTTATGAATATTACCTTAAACAAAATTAAATTCCTAGCTTATTTCCTGTTCCATGGTAGATAATAAATTAATATGTGGTTCTATTTTATGTTTTTATTTTTATTGGTACAGAAGAATATAAATGATATTCTGAGAAGAAAACACAAATAGGAGGAGATGAAATACTTTTCTGCGAAAGAGTTGGAAAAGTTTCCTAAGCCCCTTTTTCTTTCAGCTTTCCAACCTAATGTTAAACAATATCAGGATTGGAAAATGGAATAGTGATATATTCCATTCCTGGAATAAACCAGGGACCACATATTCAAATAACTGTAGGGGCCATGCAGGGAACATAAATGAGTGAAATGGGATGAATGGGACTTGTGGCAAACAGGCAACCCCTCAGGCCTCACTGACTGTGGCCACACAGGAAGGAGGGGCAAGTGTGCCAGATTTGCCAGTTTTCTCTAGAGAAGGCATGTGTCTGATTTTTAAAATTTGGAATATACTTTTTTTCATGTGTTGACATTAACTTCAGGATTTTTAAAAACAGTACATTAGCCAGTCAAAATATTCCATGGGCCTTTAATCCTTTCACTGAGTTGCTTCACAGGATAAGAGTGAAATTGGATGTTGTAATAAGACAACCAAATAAAGTTTATTCTGCTCAGATGGAATGATCATCATTGCTAAAAGGAAACCAAAGTAATTAAATGATAACTGAAAAGAAAAAAAGATAGGAAATTACCAAGTTTTGAATTTGGGTTATCTTGTAAATCTAACACTCAAGACTAAACCTGTGGGGTTGCAAAATTGTAAAGGTAGAACCTGCTAGCAAAGCTTCATGAAATGCTTGCAAGCATTATCTGACAGATTTCAAAACAGTTTGAGTATTAGTCATCACAGATATGCCTGCCAAAAAGGGTGGTGTCTTAAAAGAACATCTGCAGCCCACACAAATACCCCCTGCTGAGTTAAACTCAGGAAATCAGCTTCAAAAGTTGCAGAAGGCAAATAAGCTGAAACAGCAGGGTTTTATCTTAAGTGGCTGATAGGCTTTCCTTGTGGGTAAAATTGTTACTGAGAAGCTAGTTAGCTCCAAATATACTGCAGGTTTGACCTCTAGCTTTTGGTGACAAGATGTTTTGAGGCTATATTTGTACTCATTCTACTTAATGAATCATTACACTAAATGAATTGAATGCTAATTCTCTCAAGTATGGGGATGCTAGATGATTATTATAACCCCTGAGTTATAATATTATCATGAAATGATGAAAAACCTCACTTAACCCTATATCTAGTTGCACCATAGGACCAAGAAGGCAAACAAATCATAATAATTGCTAAGAAAATAGCAGAGCCTATGGTAATGTTGTCTTGAACGTTTTCAAAAAGCATAGAAATATTAATTCAAACAGAATAAACCTGACAAACGGAAGATGATCTGAAGAGTAACCACTGTCTGTGCCCTGGATTCTGGAAACTTCATTCTTGGTGGCAGATTATTTCTCAGTGAACCACACTGCTTTGCCATAAGACAGGAGTTTTGTGACCTGTGGCAGATTGCTGCGGGTCCTGGATGTCTGAACCAGGAGCTTTACAAGAAGAAATCCACAGAGTTCCCGTTGTGGCTTAGTGTTAACAAATCCGACTAGGATCCATGAGGATGTGGGTTCCATCCCTGGCCTCGCTCAGTGGGTTAAGGATCTGGCATTGTCGTGAGCTGCGTTGTAGGTAGCAGTCGCGGCTCTGATCTGCCTTGCTGTGGCTGTGGTAAAGCCGGCAACTGTAGCTCTGATTAGACTCCTAGCCTGAGAACTTCCATGTGCCTCAGGTGTGGCCCTAAATAGCAAAAAAAAAAAAGAAAAAAAAAAGAAAGCACAAATGTGGTATTACTGAGGATGAGTGTATGGTTTCTTCCTTCAAAGATACGTGTTTATGTGTTTGGTTTCTTTTTTTACCGCTTTTTCTATCTTTATTTTGACTACCTATAAAAACAGTGCAGCTGCAGAGATGAGGACAGATTTCTTTTTTTGTTATATTTTCATCTATTCTTGTCAAAAGAAAAACAATTGATTTAGAGTTTAAATACTGCTCTTCTGACTACCAGTTATGTAAAACCAAACAGAGAAGAGAGAGAGAGGGAGTCATACACAAAATTATTTCTTGCTTCTCAACTTAAAAAAAAAAAAAAAAATCCCTGTGAAATTACTAAGTCAATCCTCATCACATTGCTAGGGTTTAGTTGGAGAGGAAAAATCTTGAATGTTAGTGAGGGTATGATTTGGAAATTGGCTTTTTGAACTTAGAAAATATTGCTGATGTAAAGTGATGTGTTTCATAATTAATCTACAATTCACCAGTTATACAGCTTATGAGGACTTATTTGAAACAATAAGATCATGACTGAAGATCTCAGAATGATTGCTTGCAGGTTTGTCTAATATGAAAGAAAAGTTCATAGAGTGAATCATTTAAAGACAGTAAGAGCCGACAATGAAACCACACTCTGGAGTTTGAAAAGAGACGGGGCTGCTTTAAGAGAGAAACAGGAAGTTGTAACTAGAAGCCATCTGAATACTAAGCCAAGGCAGAATGCTCATGAAGTAGCAACTTAAGTGGCAGTGTTTATCCTGAAATCCTCAGGCAGTCAGCCTGTCTTAGGCAAACCTTGATAAAATAGTCCTTATCCAGGTTTTTATCTAAGGAATTCCGAGAAGACTGGAGAATGGAGAGACAGCAAAGATTCATGTCGGAGAAGGATGAGTATCAGTTTCAACATCAGGGAGCAGTGGAGCTGCTTGTCTTTAATTTTTTGCTCATCCTTACCATTTTGACAATCTGGTTATTTAAAAATCATCGATTTCGCTTCTTGCATGAAACCGGAGGAGCGATGGTGTACGGTGAGTGCAGAAATTGTAGGATTGATGTGAAACTTGTTGCTTGGGTGTAATTAGAGACTTGTGCTCAGATGGCAAAGTACCGAAACTGGAGAAAATGTGCTGATTGAAATGTCATTAGCTTGATGAAAGGTGCTGCAGCATAATGAATGCTCATCTCTTTCCAGATGAGCTGCTAAAATTTGCCTTGTCACAAGAGTTAATGCCACACTCTTGTTCTCACAGGGCATAGAATGCGAGCCTTTTGACAGATGTGGATCCATTGTCATGTGAGGAGTCAAACCCGGCTAGCTGTTTGTTTTTTTGTAATGATAGATTTTGGGAAGTGATGGCTCTGTAATCACAAAGAGCAGAGCAGCCTTCTTTCATACCGAGGGGCTGGTGAGCATTATAAAGTTTTAGAAATAATATCACTTAAACATGGATTGAGTAAATCTTCTTACATCAACTAGTTTCAAGAAGAAAACTTGCAGAAATGTATTCCGCCCCTTCTGTTGGAATAATTTTATTCAAATCTATTTAAATTATATGAACATGTTTTATTTTCTTATAATACACAAAAGTTTCTTTATGCAGTACTCTTCATTTCTTAGCATGATTTCATACTTTCTAATTTATAATTATTGTTATTATCAGTATTATTTGCTATAATCTTCTCTTTCGGAGGGAGAGAGAAGGTGTAGAAAAGCATTTAACCCTTTAAACTCCTAAGTCATTGCTCTTTATGGGCAACTTACCATGTCATTCTTTTCAGAAAGTTTAATAAAAAATGTGACAGAGATTATCCAGGGTGTGCTCTCATCTTTTAAAGTAAAATATAAGACATAGTTTTTAAAGTGATTTTACTGAAGAAATAGTTTGCTTTACCACTCTTATCTCAGCTTGATAATGGATAGGAACTTTGAACACAATGGAAATAGCTGAAGCATTGCTATAATTTATAACAAAGAATATATTTTTATATTTCACTTCCTTTACTTTGGAAGTTTTGAAGCCTTTTATACTCCTGAGGTTCAGGGAACAGGATCAATGCACATTTTATATGCTAACCATATGATGTCCTGATGATAAAAATATATAGCCATGATTTGAGACCATAAGAAATCCTATGCCTTAACTGGATCCCACTGTGAGATACCTGAGTTAGAAGGCAGAAGTTTCAGGCAAAGCAGTGCAATTTCTTTCAGGAGGATGATGTGCTGATCCATTCAGAGCACAAAGTTAAATTCCTTTGCTCCAAAGGGAATTAAAACATACGCTGAAACTCTCATTTAAGGGGCTCACAATCAGGTTAAGGAGAGAAATAGTGAAAGAGAAGGGAAGTGATGCCACCAGATGTAAAGCCCTAGGTGCCAGTCATTGCTCTTCCCCATCATCAATGGACCAGGCTCTCTCTCTTGACCTCACTAATAAATAATCAACAAGCATATGGGATGTAATCTGAGATGCCAGAAACAATGTCACTCTTGTCATTAAGTTAAAGGTTTATAAATGGTTTAGCACAACAATACAGGCTTTAAAATGACAAACATTTATTAGAGAGAAACATTTCTTCAGGGCCCTGAATTGGAATTGAACTATGACTCCTTTACCGATTTCGGTTTACATATGATGGAGATACTGTTTTGTAAAATTTTGATTAAATTTTGGTGACCTGTTAAAATTCAGATATACTCTGTACTGAGAATATTTAAATGTAACTTTTACTTTTGAACCTGAAAATTTCCAGATCAATTTCAATCCTCAAAAACTCCATAAAATACCTTTAAGTTGTGGTTGAAGTCAGAAAATATTAGCACATTGAACAATAGTTGAGGTTTCTATTTCTCTAAATTGCTATTCTTAAGGAAGTTTAGGCTTAAGATTTGTAGGTTTGTAATTAAGTTGAGCTGTCTGATTTCTGTCCTTTCATGATTTTTTATATTAAGGTTATTGAAAGCAAGTTATTGAATCAGTGAAATATTTAAGGATTATAAAAATTATGGAGACATGCATATATATATTCAGAGCACGGAGTTATATATGTATAATTATTCCATTACTAGAACTTTTAGTATACTTGAGTTATCTTGAATTGTATAAGTCAATGAAAAGACTTTTACTTTAATATTAATTTTTTGTTGGCATAAATTATAATTGTTGGAATTAAGGGGGACATTAGAGATTATCTTCTCTAGCTACCTCATTATATAGAGGAAAAAACTAAATCTCAAAGAAATGAAGTAACTTCCCTAAAACTGAATAGCTGCTCATGGTGGCATCCATGTGCTTTTACTCATCCACATGTCTAATAAGGTTTGTGTTCATTTCTAAAGAGCTCTCACTGATAATCTCTGAAAATGGTTCATATGGATGGCATTAGTGACATCTCGTATTTCTTCTTCAGGGGTGATCTAAATGTTTTATCTGTAATATTTATTAGGGACGTTCTGTCAGTAATGTAATAAAATCATCTGAAATTACAACAGAGAAACAAGATGGGACATTCAAGTAAACCTTTTTCAATGGTAAGGGGAAAGGAGATGCCAAGTGAATAGAATGTCCCAGTAGCTATAAATGAATTTGAAATACATTCCTCAAGAAGGAGTCTTAGATTTTGTAGGTCCATCATTCTCATTTCACAGGTGAGAAAATGAAGACTTAGAGACACAAAGGTCATGTTATTAGTTAACCATCGAGCTGGAACTTCTATCTCTACTAAGAGATACTGAAGATGTGTTTTGTTTTGTTTTGCTTGCTTTTTAGGGCTGCACCCACAGCATATAGAGGTTCCCAGGCTAGGGGTTGAAATGGAGCTGCAGCTGCTGGCCTACACCACAGCCACAGCAATGCAGAATCTGAGCCACGTCTATGACCTACACCATAGTTCATGGCAATGCTGGATCCTCAACCCACTGAGCAAGGCCAAGGATCGAACCTGCATCCTCATGGATCCTTTTCGGGTTCGTTAACTGCTAAGCCACGAAGGGAACTCCCTGAAAATGTTTTAAAATAAGTAAATTCTTCAATGATTGTCCTGGAGCGGGGATGTATCTGTGAAATCCAGATGCATCATCATATTGTTTATGCTTACAATATTAGTCTGATAGATTCTGCTTTCCAGGAAGTCAAAAAGAGTGAAATTTCAGAATAAGACCATATAGACTCTTCATTATGAGAGGACAGAACCCATGGTTCCTGTGAGAGTCCTACAAGGAGCATAGTGATAATCGTTGAGGAAGAGAAGAAATAAAACTTTGTTTTAAATTAAACTTATAAAAGCTTTTTTTTTTTAATGGAGATGAACATTTGAGAGTAAACTTTACTGCAGTCATCTCCATCTTCCATACAGATGCAGTTGTACATTTTCTAACTTTTCTTGGTCTTGTACCTAATGCTTATCAATGAATTTGACTAGCAGTTCACCTACCGGCCTACTGCTCTTACTCTCACCAACTATTTGTACAATGTGTCATTTTCCTCTGTATCAAGAACCATAAATATTTTTTTTTCTTAGGCACCAGATTTCCTGTAATACCTTAGCCCAGCCTGCTGTCTGCTTTTCTGCTGGTGTTCCATTGACATGTTTTATCCTTTAGAATACACAATAGATGTTGATGCATTTTTGTCAGTATATCAGGAAATCCAGTTAAAAAAATTCTAGGGATCAGGGGCTTAGGAAAATGTGCAGTTAAAGGAAAGTGAGGGAAAAAGTGATCAGACAGAACATTTTACTACCTTTTATGTTATTGTTAGAAACAATTTCCAAGTTGTTAACCTTAAACTATCATATGAAGGGTTGTAGAAGCCAAGAAAAACCATGTGTGGTTTTAGGTTTGACTCTGCTCATTGGAGATAAATCTAATGCTCTAAATAAAATAATTCATTATAAGAAAAATAGCTTGTTTCTTGGTATCAAGTGTCCTAGGATGCTTTTAAAAATTAGTGGCAGCATTTTAACAATTTTTTTTTGCTTCACCAGGAACAGTAATTGGTAATTGTGTCTCAGGACATTCTATAGCTCTCATTATTTTAGAATCAAAGAATTAGAATCCATAACTGGTTTAAAATATAAGCCATGATGATATTCATTTAAATTGGACTAAAAGCTTAAAAGACTATTAATGGCCAAAGTATTGATTGACAGCAGATGGTGCACTTAGTGCTGCTCGCTTAGAGCCCTATATCCCTTGCTTGTTGTTCATAAGAGAAAAATTGCTCCTTGTGCCCTGATAGCATTAACAATTCCATTACACATCACTGGGGGCTCCCTGACTTTGCAGGGCGTTCACAATGCCATGCGTTTGAGGGTTGGGATCCCAGCTTAGGGGCAGAACAATTTAAACCTCTTAGAATTCTACCTTTGATTTCATGGCCTTACAATATAAGGGATGGTCTCAAAATCAAGTGGAAATCTTGCTTGCTGTTTAGTGTTGAAGGAAAATTTCAAGTCACAAAGTTTAAATTTTTGAATTCATTAAACTAAATTAAATTAAACTGTTAAACTGTGTCTTATCCCCTAAGAAATCCTTAGCAGTTTAGTAGGGCCAGTTGAGTTCACTCAACAGCCTATTTTTCAATATTTAAAGAAAATATCATTACATAGTCAATCATCAAGGCTTTAAAAGCTATCTTTCTTGAAAAAAATCATGAGGCATTAATTTTATCCTAGCACTGCTTGGAGGTGCCTCAGGATAAGATTGGGTTGTTGGGGATGGTGTAGCTCTACCCTACTGACCCATTTACCCTGTTCCAGTCCAGGCCTCCTCCTTGACTGCCAGGCCCATAGGAGGTGTTGAGTGCCATTACACACTTTTCTCGCAGCCTGGGAGGCCCTTTTAAAGCTTTTTACTTATTAAAATGTGGCATGGTTTTTGGAGAAAGCATTGGATACACTCTTGGGGATTTGAATTTTTACATCTTTATGATTTTCTTTTTCTTTCTTTTTTTTTTCAGTAGCTAGATGCATTACTTTGGGCAAGGAACTTAACCTTTAGCCTTACTTTTCTCATTTATAAAATGTGAAAGAGATGAAATATATATCACTAACCTCCCTTCTTGCTACAAAAGCCCTTCAAAATTTAGGCCAAGACTGACCTGAATCTCACAGCTACTCCAGGTCCTCAATAGTTTTTCCCAGAACCGTATCAGCCTATAATGACATCCAAATCTTTTCTCCCAAACAGGACTTTAGTTACCATTCTTAGTTCCTTCAGTCCTGCTCTGATTTGGTATTAAGTACTCAGTAAATCCTCTTGAATTCCTGTTAAAAAGGAAAGAGAGAAAGTTCTACCATCAGAAAGTTATGGATTTGGGATTCGTGGATGTATGTTGTATGAAAATCAGAGTGGCTCTGGTTTAATTTGAAGGAATCTGTAGAAAAGGTTATTAAGAGCCTAATGAACTAAACTTGCTTTCCCTTTTGGTGAAAAAAGGTTGATTTTAAGGAGCTTTAGCAATCAGGACAAAGTTTTCCATGCTGTAAAGTGTAGCCAAAGAAAGGTTGAAAAAGTAGAAAAATTAAAGGCATGTTGATCTATGTATGGTTTTTTATTTTCATTTTTATTTCTTTTTTTAGAGCCTCACCTGTGGCATATGGATTTTCCCAGGCTAGGGGTCGAATGGGAGCTACAGCTGCTGGCCTGCACCACAGCCACAGCAATGTAGGACCCGAGCTGTGTCTGCGACCTACACCACAGTTCATGGCAATGCCAGATTCCCGACCCACTGAGCAAGGCCAAGGATGGAACCTACGTCCTCATAGATACTAGTCAGATTTGTTTCCACTGTGCCACAATGTGAACTCCTATGTAGGTTTTTAAAAGTTGATTTTAAGAAAATAACCTCCTGTATATTCCGCTATGCTTCTGAATCCCTAAGGAGCTACAGAGGAAGCCCTCAGAGCAAACTACTCCATTACTTCAAAGGATTCCCCTCTTGGGTTCTAAAGGCTAATGAGTGTGCACATCAAGAAAATGAGTTTAGGATTTAAACTATTTACAGAGTATTATATATAGTCTAAATTGAATTAAAATTATATGGCTAGGCAAGTGGGAACATAAAGAAATAACATTTGTTAAACATTTATTATGTCAGAATAACAATAAAAATTACATGGTAACAAATAACCATAATAAAAATAGCTAACACAAATAGCATTTACAATATGATCTATGCTATCATAAGTACGTTAAATATATTAACTCATTTAATCCTTACAACAAGCATTTTTTAGATGGGGAAACTGAGACGCCAAAGATTAAGTAACTTGCTTAATGTCACACATCTGTTAGATGCCACAGCTGGGACTCAGACCTTGGCAGTTTGTCTTCATGAGGCTATTGTGTATCACAAGTATGGGTGTGTTTGTGTGTGCATGCGTGTATTGCCAGGGGTGTGGGAGGGGAAGTTGTATCTTGTTTATGTTACAGGTGATGAAACCAAGACTGAGAGACATAAAGTGACTTGCTGGTAACTGCCAGGGTTGAATTTCAAAACCTGTACTGTAAAATCCATGTTTTTCATCTATACCACACATTTAGCCTTAGAAAGGTTGTTGTTATTTAATAAATGTAATCCTGTACCAGGTGAGTGTACCTTAGAAAATGTATAGGCAAAGGAGATTGAGAGATGTAACTACGTATTAACTCTCGTTGCTAATCATCACCATATCTGTGAAGAATAGGCATGAGGATCTTCTGTTTGTATATAAGGAAACAAACTTCAACACAAACTATGGCCAAGGCCCACAATAATTATCAAGAGCACTGTTTTTGAAAACTAGTGCCCTCAAATTTTGACTGCATTTGTCCTCTCATCAAAGTCTCCTGTTGGTGTTTAACTCTCCCACGAAGTTAGGAGTGGAGAGAGGTTGGGGAAGGGAAATGAGTAGTTAAGTTTTCTTTTTACCTTGAGGCCTCATAAATGTCATACTGTCGATAGCAAAAAGCCCAGCATGAGAAAGACAGTGGGAGCAGTATCGTGAAAGTACATCCATGCCAAGTAGCTGGGTTGAAATGTGCCAGGGAGAGTGATGAGGCTAACCTGAACACACCTGCCCCAGCATCAGGGAAGATGGTGTTGCAAGTCCACATTCATTCTGGTTTTAAATGCCTGTGGTTGTTAGAATGGGTGGGGAAGGTACTGAAGTGCTTTAATTGTATGGAGTGTGCAAAATAGGCTTTCGTCATATGTTAGTTTAATTGAATTACATTTTTGGAAGAGACTGAAGATAGAAATCCTTAATTATGCCCCCTGGGGTCTCCAGGCTTGATGAGACCTATGTGAACCTATGGTTACGTGGATGTTGATGGAATTGACAATAACCATGATGGTACTCATATTGTTGGAAACTGTTACCTTACAGGACAGTGCTTCTCAAGTGACGTCCCAGGACTAGCAGCATCAGTATCACCTGAAAACTTGTTAGAAATGCAAATAATATGTCACCTCCAACCCAGACCTACTTAATTATAACTTGGGATGGGGTCCAGCAAAGCAGTGGGATTTTTTTGTTTGTTTGTTTGCTTTTTTGCTTTTTGTTTTTTTGGCCATGCCTGTGCCATGCAGATAGTTCCCAGGTCTGGGATCAAACCTGCACCACAGCAGTGACAACACTGTATCTATGCCACCAGGGAACTCCACAAAGCAGTGTTTTAACAAAACTTCCAGAGGATTCTGATGCATTAAAGTATGAGAACTACTAGGGAAATAAAATTGAACATGCAGTTCCTTGTTTTATCTTTTTCATTCCTCCCATCTTTTTTCTTTCTCACTCCATTACCTTCTTGTGATGAAGAGAGTTTGGTAGACAATCTCCATGTATTGGAGAGTCCCTTCCTCTTTCATTATCTATAATACTTTGTGACATTTCCACCTCTGGTTTGAGAAAAAAAAAATAGACCTTGTGTAAACATTATAAAGTAAGAATCATTTTGTTTTAGTCAGTATCTATCCAGTTAGATATATTTATCTCTTTATTTCTGTAAATTTCCCAAGATGGTTTCACGGAAGGGTATTAGTTGTGTATAAGCTGGTGGCTGAGGTAGCTTCTAGAGGAAAGTTACCCATAGTGCTAGGAATCCCAGAGTGCTGTGAAACGTGTGCGTTGTGCTTGTGTGTGTGTTTTGCGTGCATGAGTGTGTTTGGGTATGTTGTGTGCATGAGTGTGTCACATGTATATTGTCTGGTATGCACCAAAGATGGCAGCACACCTTGGACAGCCCACTATGGTGGAGGATCTCATGGTTGGGACTCTCTGTCATTTCCCATGTGACTTTAACCTGTGAGAAGATAGAACTTTGAATGGATTAGGCATCCCAAGGTGGAATAGCTTCATTGGCCACTTTCCACTTTGAAGTATTGTGGGATGCTCTTGCTGGCAGATGCCCCAGACCTGTTCTGAAATCTTTATGGGCATCTTTTCTTCACTAAGGCAAGCTGATAGTGAGCCAGCATAAAGCAATAAATTGTGTCCCTTTTAGCAACCTCCACACTTTCTTTTAGTCCTTTGAATTTAGAAGGTTGGTGGGAGGGCAGAGAAAGAACAAAAGCCCTAAATAACCAGAAGACATTGTATATTTTTACTTTCAGTTCTATCCCTGACTAATCTTGGTGCAAAACTAACTGCTAAAAGAAAGTGTTAGGAAATGCATTTAGCATTTGAAACTCAAACCCATATCATATTTCTAAATCAGTGTTATGACAGAGGCTTTGATAAGATGGTAGAGGTGAATAAATGTCAAACAGCTAAAAAATTGTGGAGATTCCAGTTAATGTCTAATACTTTTGAATACTATCTTAAAGACAGTTAAATGGTGTCCACTGATTTGGCTTCCTTAGAATATTTATCACACCGTTTCCTTCTTCACTTCCACATCTGGATCCCTAGTTCATACACATTTTTAATCTGAGTGATTGAAATAAAATCTTAGATTCCCTGCCTTGAAGAGTCTCCCATTGTAAAAAGTCTTAAGAGTGATTAAGAACACTCCTCCTTGGGCTTTATTTTATTCCTGTCATCTTGAAATTCCTCTTTTTCACAAAACATAATTTTAATGTTAACTTCCTCTCCATGTTTCCACTGTTTCTCAATTCTCTTTTCTCTCTTCAGGTAATTATCTCCAAACACTCTTCTACTCCAAAATAGAGCAAATCTGCCTCCCCAAAAGGAGCTTACTCTGTTCTTCCTCAGGATTTTCTTGGCAACCATCTTTCCCTCTGGAACACCCTCTGCTTCTCAGCTGCCCTGGGGCCCTTGATCTCAGATGCCCTATTGGGCCACCCAAACTGCTTAATGTGCCTGATGAGCCATTTATTTGTTCACTGATTTCCGTATGATTCTCCCTAGAAAAATCCATGCCCTTTTCTCTACCTTGCACACTCTATGCATCATGAAGAAGCTCCTTTGTGAAGCCTTTCTTAACACTTTTAGGGGTGGAAATAGTTGATCTTCTTTAAGATTCCTTGGGACTTTGTACATTGACTTGGTAAAAAATAAAAGCATTTGTATCTGTTAGGATGTATTCAGCAGCTAGTTATAGACACCCTGACTCAAACAGGCCGAAGAAATCTGGACATTTATATCTCCCATAACTAGAAGTTTAGAAAAGAGTAGTCTATAGGGCTGGATGATTTAGCAGCCTCCTATTGTCGTCAAAGACCCAGTTCTTTCCTTTTCTCTGCTTTGCTATTCCCAGTGCTGACTTCAGTATCAGGATGGGAGTGAGATGGGTATGGCAGTTTCTGATGTCCTAACCGGGCCCTGAGGAAGAAGAGAGTTTCTCTCCCCTCTTCCTCTCTCTTAGGATGTCAGAAATTTTCTAAGAAGCCTCCCAGCAAGCTTCCCTTCATATTTTATTGACTAAAATAGAGTCACATGCCTTCTAGTACCAATTATAAGCAAGGGGAATGGAAACATCCTTGGAACTGAGAGAGAGGTCAACTTACCCTAAGCATGTATGGGGAGGGGTAGTTTGCTGAACAAATCAAGACTTTGTTGCGAAAATGAGGGGAAAGATGCTGGGTTGGCAATAAACAGTGTCTAATACCCTTTCCAAGTTGAAATATAATATTACATAGTTGAAGGATGATATATCTTCCTTTTTCAAGTAAGAGACAATACCTGATTTATCTAAATTATTTTTGGTAGCAACTCAGTGCACAGAGTGAAAAACCTACAAAACTCAGTTCTTCTACAATCTTCATGTATTAACTACATTTTCTTAAGGCCCTTAGTTCTCTCCAATATCATGTGGCATTTAAATATAAACCTGTGTAGCAGTCTAATTAGATGCATGAGTATAGCTGGGCTGGTTGCATTATGAGATTCCAGGGGAGTATCACTCTGACTGGAAGAGAATCTGAAGGGAGCCTGCTGAAATGTGCCAGGTAGTGTGGCAGTGTGTGTGATGGTGTGTGAACATGATTACTGGTTTGAACATAGCCAAAGAGGTTTCAACACTTTGTGTTTTAAAAACCATCCTGTAATCCATCTCATTATATATAAATATAGTCTTTATATAGAAAAGTAAATCCCCATTCATATTCCTCTAAGAAAAGACCCTTTTTTGATGCTTAAGCATCATGTAGAATGACTGTCAATGAGATGCAGGGGAATTGGTTATGAAATTCAGACATAATATAAGAAGATACTTAGAAAACTCTTGTTGTACCTGATTCTTACTGGAAATCAGTATCACAGGATTAGGCCAAGGGAAAAGGACTGGTAGGATTAAAATGTTTTAATATTTTATGATCAGGGACATATTTTATTCATTTTTATAACTCTCATAAGTACTAGAGAAATGCCTTTTGTGTCTGTAGCATGGAAGCAGAATGAGGGAGGGAGAGGGGTTTTCTCTCATTTTCAGTGTGAAGAATGGAAAGCCAGTCCAGAAAGATAAGGCTCATATTCCTAAATGCTCCTCTTTTTTTTTTTTTTAAAGGGCCACACCTGCAGCATATGGAAGTTCTCTGAGATAGAATCAGAGCTACAGTTGCTGGCTTACACCACAGCCACAGCAACATAGGATCCAAGCTGTGTCTGCCACCTACACCACAGCTCATGGCAATGCCAGATCCTTAACCCACTGAATGAGGCCAGGGATTGAACCTGCATCCTCGTAGATACTAGTCTGATTCGTTTCTGCTGTGCCACAATAGGAACTCCCATATTCCTAAATGTTCCTCGTTTTGAGTGCTCATGAGCTCTTTCCTCCTTCCTTCCTCCCTCCCTCCTTCCTTCTCCCACAGACATCACCATATCAACTATAAGTCAGGCATCTGCTGAATTATGTTGCAAGCTCAGAAAGGACAGGGACATCACAACATTTGGTTTGATGCTCCTTTTCTTTTTCTTTATTTTTTTTCATTTTTAAAAGTTTTTGGTTTGATGCTTCTTACATGTGACATTTGAAAATGTTGGCCACTGACTAACTGCATAAATTCAGAGGACCTTTTTCTTCTTGAATCCAAGGGAATTTGTGGACTTGGAGAAAGTTGGTTTGCAACTGCCTTAAGTGTTTGGCTTTTCTAGAGAAAAAAGAGATGAACAGTACAGTTTCTTCCCTAAACGGAATCATGGTCTGGTAGGGGGTGACAAAGCCAAAGCCTCAAAACAATGTTGAACAATATACGTCTTTATAAAACTGGGCCTTAAAGGGTGTGGTTCAAACTGTAAGTACTCAAAGTTGGGAAACTCAGTGAGTACAGGTTGCATCAGAGAACCCCTCCCCCCTTCCCAGGTGGGATTTGAGATGGACTTCGTAGGATTGTGAGTGCTTTGGGGATGACGGATGTTGTCCACCTTCCATTATGGGACTTGCATACTGCTGGGGAAAGGTCAGGGTTCATTAAAGAGTAGGTTCCCACTATTGTCACCCTAGTTGCCAGATGCTCAGACGTATAGGCCCATGGGATACGTCTGGACTAGAGTTTCTGTCTGGAGGAGGTAATGCCTGGCCAGGTGACAGAGCTCAGCAAAGTATCATGCTTCTGAGGCTATGACCTGGGATCAGGGCTATGCACACATGTGTTGGTGGTATTGCTTAGATGGGACAGGCTGCCTCCTTTTCTCCGTGGGCAAGAAGGACTCTGGTTCATGGCTTACCAAAGAGAGTACTAGTTTATGTCCATAAGCTGTGGTAGACATTCCCTTCTTTCCTTCTTCTGTACATAAGTGGTTGATGCTTTCTTTATCCTGTATCTTTGTGGGAATATAAGAATGACCCCTTTTCATTAGCATTTTCTTTCTACTAGCAATCAGTCACCTGTTCTCATACAACATTGGGCTGGAGTGTTTTAACTCAAGACTCTGCATTTGTGTGAGCATTGGCTAGAGCTCTGAGTGGCTGTCAAAAGCATTATGAGTGTCTATGGGTAGGTTTCTGGCCTCCAATATTAAGGATTTTCCAGTTGCTGCTGCTGCAACAGAGGCACACCAATGGCTGGATGCATTTGTTAACCAAGTACATGGTGAGGCTGCAGCTTCCCCCTCGCCCTTACAGTGTACCAAGATACTGCTTTCTCTCAATCCTTGAGGTTGGAGAGAATCAGAGCCTTTTGTCTAGTGTGTTACTTTGGGTCCTCCAACAAGCAGATGTTGAAAAGAGATTAGTTGCACAAAAGAGTTATCAGGGTAAATTCCTTTAATGAAAGATGGGGAGGGATCCTGCGGATGCTAGGTCACCTGTCAGGCCTTGGTGCAGCCCCAAGCAACTCTGGTGGAGAGAAAGAAGGAGGGGAGGCTGGGTAGGAAAAGGTTTAGGTTGTGGTGCAATTCTAAAAAAGGTTTGGCCTGGCTGATGCAGAGTCTTTGAGCCATCTCCATGTCTTAGTGCCCCTGCTGACATCAGTCATTGATGACCGCAGCATGAATGCAGTTGTGTATTCCAGATCATCAGTTAACTGTACTCCTCATAGTGGGAGATCTATTTGAATGGTGTATTTGCATAGCCATACATCTGGTCACTCTGGTGGCAAGCACCTCCACTCCACTTATTCTTAGCCTCTTCTTGAAGGCTCAGACCAGAGCTGATACAGCGGGCCAGGGATGGCCATTTAGGTTTTGAGGCATTGTATGAATTTACCCACAGAAGCCCAGGTACTAAGCATTTGTTGTTATGACAATTACTTGTTTTCCCTGCTTGGAAAAAAAATAATGGATACTTCACCTTTACTTCTTGTTATTGAGTTGAAAGTATATTGCAAAAATAAGCAGCTTACCCAGTGGAAATTTCAAATAATATTAAACAGGTTCTTTCCATTCAGAGCCTGGACAGCTAGTATCTTGTTTCTCTTCTTTATATTTCTCACTTAGCAGAAATAGGGGTCATAGTATCATTCATAGTATCTGCCAAGTAGATTTTAGAAACCTAATACTTCCTAGGATTCAACTAGAGTATTAGAAAATCTATGTTCTTATATGGGCACCCAAACCATGTACGTGATGTGTCTTCCCTTCTCTTCCCTGACTAGTTTTATTGTAGTAATTTGACGCTTATGTGGAAGGCAGCCCACTGGTCTCTGATGGATCAAATGCTCATGGTGATTACACATTCATCACTTATTTTTTTCTTAGCAAAGCTTAGGATAACATATTTCTCACTATCAAGGAGGAATGGGCTAGATGCCGAAGCAGGAACAAGTAAGGTAAAAATATTCTTGACGGAAATCTATTTTCATTCTCTCCTCTCACTCAAGTTCTCCATATTATTGCCAAAGTGATAGCTCTTATATGAAAATTTGACTTTTATTCTCCTGCCTAAAATCTTTCAATAGTTCTATATTACCAATGGGTTAAAAATAAAAACTTTTTAGCATGACAGAGTAGCCTTTTTACAAGCTGGCCCCTATAGTCTAGTTTCTCTCTCTCTCTCTTCACTTATTCTCTTCTTACTCCACTGCTGATTCCCTAAATCCATCAGATTTCTTAAGTCCCTCTGTATTTATACATTATGTTATTAGGTTACCCTAGCGACTGTTAACACAGAAGCACTCCCATTTCAGTGACTACATAAGAGCAGTTAGCTTTTCACTCATATAACAGCCCAATGGAGGTTTTCCTGGTTGGTGGATGGCTTTCCCCCACCTACTATCTCAGGGATCCAGGCTTCCTCAGTGCCATCTCTCTCTCTACCTCCACAGCCTTTGTTTCCTCCTGATCCATCTAATAGATGGGGAAAGAGAAGGGAGAAAACTCACCTACTTCTTCAGTGCTGTGGCACCTATCATGCTTTTGCTTCTATGTCATTGGTGAGAAACCAGCCTGATGCAAGACAGCCAGAAACACAATCTCTGGCTGAGCAGCCATTTCCTGACAGCTATTCTGCACAATGACAAACAAAAATCCTAGGGAATGGTTAGCTGTCTCTGCTGTTACTGACATGCTGCCACCCACATGTGCAGCCTGGATCCCAGCTCAGTCCCTGATTCAGCTCATCTGGACAAATCTTATGTGACCTTTTAAGATTCAGCTAAAGTTTCGCATCGTTCAAAGGGCTTTGGAGTGTCTCCTCTCCATACTCATATAACACAGAGTCCTTACCAGCTGTCACAGCACATGTCATGTTGTATTATAATTGTTTGCTTATGGTCTTCATTTTACAAAGTTCAGCTTCTGTAGGACTGAGACTGTATTTTTATTTTAAATCCATAAATGTCTGGCACAATATATGCACCTAACAAATGCTTTATTAAATAAAAGAAAGGCAATTAGATGACTGGAGTCACAAAAGAGTGGTAAAACCCTCAACATTTGATGTTCTGAAGAGTGAACTGTGTATTTATCCTAAAACAAACACATAAACCCTAATTTTAAATTGAGGAATATGTGGGCCTCTAAAGTTTTTTGCTATTTGTTAATAAATCACAACATTTAGAGAATTCACATTTATCAGACAGATTACCATGAGCATCCTAACAGAATTTATAAACTTAAAATTCAAGGATTGTTACTTGGGCTCAACTCTTCACTAAAAGGAATACTGTACATTATAATGTGTTTGGCTACAGGTAAACAGAAACTTGATTTAAAATTGTTAGAAAAATTAGAAAATGTTTTATGTCACATAACAAGTCTAGAATTAGGGTAGTTCCAGGATAGGTTGATCCCAGGCTCAGTGAAATCATTTAGGACCTGAGTTCTGTCTGTATCTTAGTCCTGCCACCCTCAGTATATTGACTATGTCCTTGGACTGCATCCCCTCAAGGTCACAAGACACCCGCCAGCAAAAAATGGAGAAACATATTGCCTTGATCATGTCTTGAGGAAGAGAATAAGAACAAGTATCCCCTAACCCTGGTATATAAGTGCTACCTTTTAGGCTGATGGGGCTGTCTCATGTATGTGCTGATCTATAGACCAGAAACTTTTTCCAGGGGAATTCCATGTCCTGACGGATTAGATTACTCAGTATCTGTCACAAAGCCAAGGTTTTCTTGAAGTACTTGGATGAATAGAAGAGGTGGGTAGCACTTCTCTCCAAAATTTGTGGGTACATTAGGAAGGAAAAAAGGGGGGACTATTAACAGTGTGCATCACAAATATTTTAACCATACAATTTATTGAACTGCTATCTGTGGAAGAGTGAACAATTTTCTAAACCAGATAATGACCCTTTCTCATGCCACCTGTTTAAATTCCAAATCATATATTTAAAAGCATCCGATAATGAACATTTTACATTACATTCCTCCAGTGCAATTATTTATTCTTTATTTTAGGCCTTGTAATGGGGTTAATTTTACGATATGCTACAGCACCAACTGATATTGAAAGTGGAACTGTGTATGATTGTGGAAAACTGGTCTTCAGTCCATCAACTCTATTGATTAATATCAGTAACCAAGTTCATGAATATAAATACAAGAGAGAAATAAGTCAGCACAACATCAGTCCTCACCAAGGCAATGCGATACTTGAAAAGGTAAGAATCCTACTGGCCATATATTTCTGTTTTCCAGTATAAATAATTGTATCATATGTAATACATTCACATATATGCATAAGCTCCTTTTTAACACCATATTAATAGGGTAATTTAGTTGACTAAGCAGTTAATGCCTTGATATACTCTTATTGTAAGCTCAGTTGTCTGCATTTTTCCCTAGAAGTCAGAAAATAATACTTTTTAATATAATTGTTTTGCAAGCTACAGTTACATTAGGTAAAAAGACAATTCAAGGAGTTCCCGTCGTGGTGCAGTGGTTAACGAATCCGACTAGGAACCATGAGGTTGCGGGTTCGATCCCTGCCCTTGCTCAGTGTGTTAATGATCCGGTGTTGCCGTGAGCTGTGGTGTAGGTCGCAGACGTGGCTCAGATCCCGAGTTGCTGTGGCTCTGGCGTAGGCTGGCAGCTACAGCTCCGATTAGACCCCTAGCCTGAGAACTTCCATATGCCACGGGAGCGGCCCAAGAAATTGCAAAAAAGACAAAAAAAAAAAAAAAAAAAAAAAAAAAAGACAATTCATCTGACTCTGCCTTTCATGATACCTGATTCAAATTTTCACACATGTGTTTTAAGTGTCACTGAGTTGGTTACTCGGTTCATATGTTCATTAAGTCAAAAGGAAAATGGAGGGGAGTAAAAAATTTGCACTTACAAGTCTTGGTCTAGGATGGCTGACTTTGTCCTGTTAACAGAAAACATTGGCCACTTGGCTATTTATGGATACCCTGACACAGAATCTCATGGGATCCTAACTCTGTCATTTTAGTTAGGGAATCATAGATTGAAAAAAAGAAAAATTGTGAAGTTGCTCATCTTTTACAAAATGGTTTTACTATTGCAAATATGTGAACTGCTTCAGTTATTGGAAAGAAACTTCTTTTGCTCTCAGTACTCTGAGTCAGAGAATGGGTGGAGTTGCCTTTGTGGCACTTTGTGTGTGGATCAGTCTTTGGAACAAGTGAATTGGTATTTAATGACCCAAGTACATGCTAAAAACTATGATCTCACATCACTTATTCTAGATAGTTTTGTGTCAGAGCTGAGAAGTTTTACGTTATGGAAGTACATTTTATCACTTTTATTCCGTATAGATTTAGTTTCGTTTTAAAATATGTATATATCTTTTCCATTTTGAGAGAGTTGAGACAGGAGGAAATATGTGATCTACCATTTTTCCTTATTTAAGATGAATGTAATTTTTACTGTTTTTTTTTCATATTATCTTCTACTAGCTCCTTTCTAGATTAAATTCATCCTAGCACTTGGTGAGAGCTCAGGAAAGCCAAACTAATTATAATATTAACCTAAATCAGATTTATGAAAGTGAATTGAAGCACAAAAAAGCAAATGAAATAATGTATTTCTGAAGTAAATAGAGGCAACTTCTAGATCTGCTATTTTGGATGATCTCTTCCATGAGATTTGTTCTGTTCACATGGATAATAGAAAATTATCTATTTTGAAAGAAACAATTTTTTAAATGACCTTGTTAGCAGCATAGGATTTAAATACACACTTTGGTTTTATTTTGGTTAGTACCAGAACATAAATTATTTTCCTCCTCTCTTACCTAATGTTATCTGCATTTCTTTATTTTCTTTTTAGGACCACACCTGTGGCATATGGAAGTTCCCACAGCAGGGGTCGAATTGGAGCTACAGCTGCCAGCCTACACCATAGCCACAGCAATGCCAGATTCGAGCCACATCTGTGACCTATACCACAGCTCATGGCAATGCTGGATCCTTAACCCACTGAGCAAGGCCAGGGATCAAGCCTGCGTCCTCATGGATACTAGTCGGGTTTGTGAGCCACAACAGGAACTCCTTTATCTGCATTTCTAAGCAGCACTATTTCTCCAAAGAGTGTGACCCAAAAAGATGCTGATAATTAACTCTGTTATTATAGCAATTTTATTCTCTAACAGGATTGCCAACAAACACCTGAGCAGAAATTTTGTTATTATATTATTGACATAGTGATTTTTTTTATCAGCCACCAAACTCCAGTGTTTGCTCTTGAAAAATTAAGGCAAGAGATGGAGAAAATGTCTAGGTTTTTGGGGCCCTTTTGGTTTTTACATTGGATGGATTATGAGTTCTGCACCTGAAATGTTTAAATTACCTTGTTTGGCTCAATTATATTATAGATTTTTTTTTTTTTTAGAAATTATGTGACTTATTGAGTCACTATTAGCACTTGTTCCCCTTAGCATCCAAATTTGAGAATAGGTGACTCAGTACCCAGGGTAAATCCCCCAGCTCATTGCTAGTGGAGAAAGGGGCATCCACTGGTACACTTATACCATATTAGACAACTTTAAGTGGAAAGAATCTTTTTTATAAATGGCCAGAGTATATCTTAAATGAGTATTTGTTGCTTATGTGCCATGTAGGGGGACCCTAGTTTGTGAAAATGAAATGCCCGTAATCTGTCTTCCTTACTAGGAATTCTCCATTGCATGCAACTTATATTTATATAAGCCAATCAATTATCAATCTATGTCAGATACAAAAGAATTCTCAAAAAGGATCTATTTATTGGAAGGCTTATAGGGAGGTAACATGGGGTAATGGGAAAAAAACCAGGACCAGATAGATCTGCCAGACTGTCCTAAATTCCTTGAATTTCCTAATCTCCAACTTTCTTATTTGTAAAGTGGGGAGATTAGAACTATTTTACAGGGTTGTTTTAATGTTTAAATGGGTGATGTATACTGCTGTAAGGCCCTTGGCATCATACTGCTATCACTGCCTCTGCTACTACTAATACTGCCACTTCTAATACCACCACCAGCACCATCACCTCTGCACTACCTCCAGCTACCACTGCTGCCACTAGGTATGTTTGAATGCTTAGTATATGCCAGGAATTAACAAACTATATGGTTAGTTTTTTTTTTTCCATTTATTTAACATCCCTTGGGGAGATAAGACCAATGTATAATATATGCTAGAATATAATTCAGTTCCAAATTGTATCATAGAGACTATGAGGATTATAAAACTTTACAAATTAGTTTTCAAAGACACTTAAACTTGTTAGGGAGGCTTCTTGAAGGAGGTGGGACCTGAGAAGGGCTTGGAAGGATGGGTATGGTTTGGATAGGCAGCAGGATTCAGTTCAGTAGGTCTGGGCGGGATAATGAGCCTGCAGGAAGTAGTTATCTAGGTGAGAAGAGAAGAGAGGGCTTCATGGATGCTTTGAATCAATGAAACCTGCTTGGTTTGTAGGAACAGGGTGAAGAAAAGAATCTAAGATTCTAAGGTTTCAGGTCAGGTCTGGCTAGGAGAAAATGAGAGTCCCAGGATAGAGGCAAGGGAAAGAAAGATTTGTGGAAGAAGATGGGTAAAAATGACCGTAGATCTGCATTTAGAGAGAGAACATTGAATTTAGAGAAGAAAGAGACCTGACTTCATTAAGTTGAACTCCATCATTTTATGGATGAGTAAAAGAACAACGTAAGCCCTAAAGTGATTTGTTAGTGGTTTTCAAACTTGTCTTTACTTTGGAGTCATACGAAGCTTCAAAAAACCCTGATGCTTGTGTGCCAATGCTTGTGATTTTACTGGTTTGGGGTGCAGCCTGAGCTTTGGAATTCTTAGATAATCACCAGGTGATTCTAATGTATAAACAGATTTGGGAACCACTGATTTAAATGCCATGTTGTGTTCAGGTTAATATGGTGAGGAAATAAATGTCACTTTTGTGTTTCCCTTCACCTCCACTGCTGCAGATCTATCAACCTCTTTTACACTAAAAGCACTTTTTTTTTTTTGCTTCAGGACCTCTCCAGACTTTATTCTTTTTGCTCAAAATGACCTTACTTCTGCTTCTTGGATGTCAGGCTCCTTTTTATCCCTAGAATATGCCATCTCTTCAGAGAGGTCTTGCCCTGTGATTTTTATCACACTGTATCCCCCCACCCTCTCTCCCATATTCTTTCTTGCCTGTTCTTTTGTTTTAAAGTACTTAGCACTATTTGAAATTTTGTGTATTTTCTTGATGATTAATTATCATTCTTATATTGTTTGATGTCCACTGGACTATACACTTCACAAAGGCAGGGACCATGCCTTTTTTATTACCCAGTGTACCTTTGAAGCCTACTACAGTGCCCAGTTCATATTGTTGCTAAATAGTTTGTGAATGAATGAATGAAAGAATCTGAGTGCTTGGTGGGATGAATACAGCTAGAATATTTGGAAGTTATCATCTTAGAGCTGGTAGAATAATGCCCTGCATGCTTAATGGTTGACAAAACTAAGATATTATCTAATTTTAGTTGTGTGCATGCAGATATAAGTTCATATCCAGAGAAATTACCTGGTTCATCCACTGGTCAGAGGCAGAACTGACCCATAGTACTTTGAGTCCTAGTGGTTTATCATACCCCACACCACTGGATGGGCTCCTAAGTGGCCCTGTGGACAGAGAAGGGCAGGGTGCCTCAGGCTGAGGTCTGAGGAATTCCACACTAAGACAGGTAGAAGGAGATGAGCACCAATGCTAGAAAGAGAAGAGGATGGACAGAGAACGGAAAAGAGGTCCAGTGGAGTGGCATCACTGAGTCCTTTTCCTTTGTGGTCTAGATTAAAGGGAGTATTTGGCCTTTGTTTCCAAAGCTACAGGATGAGGAAATGAGTTTTACTCTCCAAAGAATGTAGTTTAGGGGCTTGGATGAAATTACTGACTTCAGGACTTGGAAAGGCTGGAATAAATTCCTACGCTATATAGTCATCTCTTGGAATATTTGTAAGAGCATGTATATTTCTGGGATGGTTAGGCATTGAGGTACTTGGAAACACCACCGGGCTTGATGGTTCCCTAAGTTTCTTCCAATAAGAAGATATAAAACTGGAAAATATTAGAGCTGTTGGCATTTATATAAGCATCAGTGTGTGCTGTGCTTTTATGCCATGTTATGAACATGAAAAGTTCAGGAAATGCCATATGCCAAGCTTCTTTTGTTCATGCTCAATAGACATCAAAGTGTAGAAAAGAAAAAAAAATTTTTGCTTCAAGACAGGTGAAGACTATTTTTATATATGTTATGAGCTGCTAATGATCTCAAAACAACCTTCTGAGAGAATAAAACTAGATTGTATTGTTTCGTATCTATCCAGTTAATGTTTCTAATACCATTTGTCAAATTATTCTGTGGATTCAAGGTATTCTTAGATAGTTTTAATTGAGTGGGGCCTATACTCTATTACGTAATGGCTTTACAGACATTAATTCTTTACGGAATACTTAGGAATACCAAAATATCTACTAAGAATTTCTGAATTTCATATCAATAGGAGGTTTAAAACTTGCTTTTAAAGAATAGATGACAAAAGAACCTTTTCTATCACTCATTCATTCATTCATTCCTTCAAAACAAATGAATTGAATTACATCAATTTTAGTTCTGAAATCAGGAATGATCTCAAGAAGTTTACTAGTAAATCTAGGGAATTTACTCATAAATGAATGTGAATACATACACCACAAGACATGCATCAAAGGAGTGGGTAAACACCACAAACATTCAGAGGGGACAGTATTATTTCTTGTTAGTGTGATTGGACAGGTTTCAAAGCAGGATAATTGATTTACTCTAGTGGTGATATATGTAATGTGTGGTGGTGGGAGGCTTATTCCAAGCAGAGGGAAAAGCACGATGTGAAAGTAGAAGAAGGGGTAGATAATATTCCAAGAAAGGAAAATGTTTCTAATTTGTTGGAGTATGGGAGACCAATGAAACATAGGGCTGGGGATAAGGGCAGAACTTGGTTACAGAATCCCTTGAATGCCAGGCTGAGTAATGCCCATTCTACAGTCAGTGGAAGAGTGTAATGTTGACAAAAGCAAAGCCTGCTGCTGTGTACAAGGTAGAGAATGAAGGCAGGGAGACAGATGAGACCTGAGCTTGAATGGTAACTAAGGGGCAGAGGAAGAGAAGCCAGGAAGGAAGACATTGTAGAGTGGATCAATTGGTCATGAGGAGAAAGAGAGAAGAGCTTATTTTGCTACCCTGTCTTGTGGGTTCACAGAGAGCAGGAGGACAGAAATGAGGAACTTAGAAGTTAAGAGAAGGAGCTAGTTTGTTGTGGAAATTCACAAGTATAGTTTAAAACTGATGAATGAATGAATCAGTCTATCTCATCATTAATTTATTTGTCATTGATTCAACACATTATATTTTTCCACATTGAGTTAGATTCTAAGGTCAGCAAGCCATTTGGCTGGAGAGGTCTTGCAGATCCAGTAGCTTTTCAAAAAGTTGTCAGCACATTTAAATTTACACTTCCTATAATTTGTTGACTATTTGAATGTAATATGAAAAGTCAAAGGAAACTACCCAGTAAAAAGTTTGCTAAGTCTTCACTTCCTGTGTGAAAAGTGACACTATCATTTGGGAAGGGAAGTTATTTTGGAGTGAGTTATACTGCTGAATAATCTGTCCTGTCTATTGTTTCAATGAAGGGAGTTGGAGCTTCACACTGAAGCTACTATCAATTGTGCTGATAATATTGGATATTTTTGAGGTATTTTAGGGAAGTCCTTATAGCAACAGCTAACTATAAGACTTTGAAAAATAGTTTTGTATTTGCAGCATTAAAACATCAGTTTCTTAATTTTTCCTCATTGTTCAACTTTTTCTAGTTGTGATTTGACTGTGGTTCAGACTCTTAATTTTCAGGTATTTACTTGTAAACTATTTCTGTTCTTTCCAGTCTTTATTTTTGCTTGATTATTCTGGCTATAGAGGCTAGAAGGCAAAGCTCTTCTGGTAATAGAAATAGCTTGACCAGAGTCATTATATCATGAAATGAAATATGTGCAAGTTAATGCTGGGACACTTTGGTTGAGGATAAAGAAAAGACAGGAAAGAAATCTCTAAAACTGCTCTAGGCACAACAGAGCAAGCATCACAATAAATCAGCACTTTGGGCTTGGAGAAACAATTGTAGGATACTATCAATTATTTCTGCATTCTACAGAGAACAGGGATTCATGATTTATGTTTCTCTGTTATGACAAGTCTTGGCTCTTCCACATCATGTGGTCCCAGGGAATCTCAAGCTTGGCAGTGCATGGGATGAGGCTGTTTGGACAAACTTAGCTACTTTCATCCTAAACCTTAGTTAAAAGATCTGTTGCGAATCAGGAAACATAGCATTTTTAATTTGTTTTATCTGTTTTCTCCCACCTTTGTTCAACTTTCTTTGCAGAAAATTGACCTGAGAAATGATTTCAGAAATGTCAGAAGACTCCATTCCATTAAAATTTTTTTCCAGTTTTATTGAGATAATAACATATAAGATTGTATTAGTTTAAGGTGTATAACATAATGACTTTATGTATTTATACATATTAAATGCAAAATAATTATCACAGTAAGTTTAGTTAATATACATTACTTCATGTTATTATTTGTGATGTAACACAAATTTTGTGTGATGAGAACTTTTAAATTCTTACATAATTGTCACCATGCTGTATGTTATATCCCCAGGATTTATTTATCTTATAACTGGAACTTTGTATCTTTTGACTACCTTCAAATATTTTTCCCACCCCTCATCTCTCACTTCTAGTAACCACCAATCTGTCTTCTGTTTCTGTGAGTTCATTATGTTTAGATTCCAGGTAAATGAGATCATACAGTATTTGCCTTTCTCTGTCTTACTTCACTTAACATAATGTCCTCAAGATCCATCCATGTTGTTGCAAATGCTAGGGTTTCCTTCTTTTCTATGGCCGAATAATATTCTATTATTATATACAATATTTTCTTAATCAGTTATTCATCAGTGGACACTGGGGTTATTTCTATGTCTCAGCTATTATGAATAATGCTATGGTGAACATGGGCATATGGCTGTCACTTCAAGAGCCTAATTTCAATTCCTTTGGATGTATTCTCAGAAATGGGATTGATGGATCATATGGTAGTTCTGTTTTTAATTTTTTTGAGAAACCCCCATACTGTTTTCCATAATGGCTGCATCACCAACAGTGAACAAGTGTTCCTTTATTTCCACATTCTGGCCAACAGTTGTTGTCTTTTTGGTAATAGCCATTCTAACAGGTGTGAGGTGATAGCTCCTATTTCCTTGTGGTTTTGATTTGCATTTCCCTGATGATCAGTTCTATTTGGTTTTGATTAGTCATTGAACAACAAAGATTTTCTTTATTCATGTAGTCATTCAACAAATATTTACTTATTGGGCCAAGCATTTGTCTTAGGTGATGCAAGTTCAGCAGTGAACAAAACAAAGTCCTGCTCTCAAGAAGCTTGGATTCTAGGGGAGAGATAGACAGGGCACCTTTCAGCAGAAGCATTTATAATCCAATATCAGGTGGAGACACGCTATGAAGAAAGGTTAGCAAAATGAGAGGATGGAGAGAGAAGTAATTTAGATATGTTCTGCAGGGAAGGCCTCATTTAAGAGGCTGAAATTGAAGCCAAGATCTGAATGAAGTTGGAAGTGAGCCATGTAGAGATCTGGAAGAAGAGAATTTCAAAGCAGAGGGCAAAACTAAGATGAGATACCTTTGCATTCTGGGTGTCATTTTTTTTCCTTGCCATATCTTTGCCATATTTTTCATCAATATCCAAATCATTTTGTGTACACAAAAAGTCCTGAAAAAATTATTTTTGTTGTAGTTGAGAAGGGTGGAGGAGAAGAAGAGAGATACCAACTTGGAATGGACAGTGAAAATGCAGAAAATGCAGAAATAACAGGAACATCACGCCCCAAAGACTGGCAGGCTCTGCTTAGTGTCCTGGATACTTTTGCAGTCTTGCCTTCGAAATGCACAGTCCAGATACCAAGGATTGTTCAACTACACCTTGATTGTAACTTGGAGCATCCAAATGCAGAATTAAGAATTACCCTAGACAGATCTGTTTGGCGGAATTTCAGTTAAGTCCTTGCCACCTGAAATGAATTGGCATTATGAGACAGGACTATGGATGCAGCACTCAAAGACTCTTGTGACTTCCTTTCTTCTTCACAGATCATCACTTAGGACTCGTGTTCTAAGGAAAGTGACCACCAGAACATTTATTTGTGGCAGGGATTGCATGCCAAGCAGCTGTCTAACTTTATTTCTTAAAAACCTAGCTACTCAAAATAATGCCAAAGCCATTGGTGGCAATAGTCTCTTGGAGTGCCATGTGATTAGGGCAGATTGTACTGATGTCTCTCACACTCACTCTTGGTTGGAAAAGGAAAGGAGTCATATGGAAATATATGAGTAGGTTGAGCCCCAGCATTGGTGCTCTTTCTAAATGACAAAATTTGATAAGAGGGGAGTGGCTATGGAGTAAAGGGATGGCTTCTTAGATTCCTGGCTTTAAGCCCAAGAAAATACACCAGACCACTAGGGTGGGAAACAACTGAGATGTCTTCCGTCTCCCAATCATCCCTTCCTCCTGACTATTGCCTAGTCTTGGACCATCTTAGTTCCATCCCTTTGGTCATCCATTTGCCTAATTTCATAAAGGACTTAAAGTGGTAGTAGCATAGACCCATTTTTAGGAACTATGGGAGCCAGCATGGCAGAGCACACCGTGAGCTAGCATTTTTGGATGCTGAGTAACCATCCACTTAGATATCAAAGGACAGGTTTTCAAAGTTATTTTGGGGAGGACTGGGTAGCTGGGGGCTCTGAAGCTGTTCTCCACACTTTACTCTCCTACTTAGTTCAAGATCGTGCTTAAATGTTCCATGAGAGGCCAGTCTTTAAAAATGATTCATACCTTGTTATTTGATACTATTTTCTGTATTTATTAAAGTCTTGTGTGTATTACATGTTATCTCAGAACAAAGTATTCCTAAGTAACTTTTCAAAAAAAAAAAAAAAGCCAAAACCCCCAAACTATTATTCTTTTAAACATCAGCACCGTATGTGGTAAGAACTGGTATGTATGAGGCAGCATAACATTATGGTTAGAGCCTTACTCTTCAATCAAAATACCTGGGTTTGAATTCCAGGTCCATCTGTAACCTGCTGGGTGATCTTCAGCATGTGACCTAACTTTTGGTGCCTTAGTTTTGTCAAATGGGGCAATACTAGTATCAATGTCAAAAGGTTATTATGAGGACTAAATGAAATAATGTGCCAGGGCATGTAATAAGTCCTCAGTAAATATTAACTGTTATTATTAAGCACTAGCTAACTGCTAAGTACTTTAAAATACTGATTTCCATACTTTGATATGTACTCCATCAGTAAAACATTCTTGAGTATAGTGCCTAATATGTGCCTGTTTATTTATGAATGAGATGTGGTACTATTGTATCAGTGTATTATGCACATTGTAAAGCAACATCAAAGTAGAATTTTAAAGGAATGAGATAAAAATAAAATATAAAAAGTTCTTTGCACACCCAAGTGGATCATCTCATTCACTTCCTAATGTATACGTGTACACCTAAACTTAAAGACCAATAGAATAGCTCATATTTTATTGTTTTTATTTTAACTATATTTGATATGTTTCTTGAAAAATTCTGCTGTTTCATGAAATCTTACTTTATTCTGAGTCTCAGCAGTACCAGTATGTACACAGGCTCTTTGACTGAGATAAAGATGTTCTGAGTGGCTGTTAGCTTTGTAGGAACATTCAGCCCCACCCCAAGTGACCCCATACTGCTATACTTCAGTATCTAGTTCTGTAGTCTCAGAGCTCCAGCTGGTGTTCTCCCACTGTATCTTAGCTGAATTGTAAGTTAATATTTCTATCTGTGGTGTCGGATTAATGTCCATCTTCTCATTAGACTATAGCCCCCAGGAGGACCAGGTCTGTCTGTGGTCATCTTGTAATTTCAGCTCACAGCAGGATGCTTGGCCCATGGCTGATACTCTGTGGACTCTGGCAGGTGAATAGATGATACAATGAAGTATCATTCTCCACTTGTCAGTTCTACTTCTCACTGCAGCTCTGTCCTGTCTTAGTTGCTGGCCATTTTATACCCAAGCATATATCAAAGATTTTTCCTCCAAGTGAAATACCAGGGCTCTGTGATTTTTTTTTTTTTTTAATACAACCACACCTGTGGCATATGGAAGTTTCCAAGCTAGGGGTCAAATCAGAGCTACAGCTGCCAGCCTATACTACAGCCACAGCAATGCCAGATCTGAGCAGTGTCTGTGAACTACACCACAGCTCATAGCAACCCCAGATCTGAGCAGTGTCTGTGAACTACACCACAGCTCACAGCAACCCCAGATCCTTAACCCACTGAGTGAGGCCAGGCATTGAACCCACATCCTCATAGATCCTAAGGCCAGGAATTGAACCCACATCCTCATGGATCCTAATGTCATTCCTTACTGCTGAACCATGATGGGAACTCCTGTGATGGTTTTTAGCTGTTGTTTTGGTTTTGTTTGTTTGTTTGTTTTTGCTACTCAGAGGGTTGACTTGCTGGTGGTCTCATTTACAAATAATCCAGTAAGGATAGAGGAAGAGGGAAAAAGGAGGCTAAGCACAGGAGAGACAAACAGAGAGGGAGAAAAGAAGGGAGGGAGAAAGATTTCTTATCAGACTTTGAGTTGATAAAACCTAAAATAGATCTTTCAATTCCTTTCCCTTTTGCTTTGTTCCTTCTAAAATATTAAACCGTAGCAAGAGTGCACATTTATCATGCTAGTCCCCAGAGAGTAGTTATGTAAGGTTCCATCAAACTGCATTTCCTGGTTCTTCCTTAAGGTCATTAAGAGGCTCCTCATTAGTAGCTTCTAGAACTTGAAGGTGGGATATGCATTAGTGGCACAGGAGGGGTGGGAACAATCAGAAGGGGTGGGAACCTTAAGGAAGCTCTGCATTTAGCTGGCTTGTCTGCTGATGCCGTTTAAGCTTGTCTTGAGGTAGAGGTCTCCCAGATGCTCCTCTCAGATCCAGTTCTAATGTTAAGACTAACTGGACATGGTCTGCTTTACAGAGTTCTGCCTCAGGTTGGGGTGTGTGGATCAAGAATATTCTGCAAACTCAGGTACTCTTCACTGTTCTTTCTGACTGTTGGGTTCCTAGAGGACTCAGAGATGGAGTTTAGTGATTAGAATGGTTAAGTGCCCTGGAGAGCAACACCTTATGAATGGGAGAGGCAGGAAGCCTGAGTGGGCCAGGGGAGAAGTTAAGCTGTGATGCAGGCCCAACAATTTTGTCTAACTCCTTGGAGTTAGAATGGCCCTAGAGTCATCCCCCCCAGGTGGACTGAGATGGCCTGGACTCTAACATACCAAATCATTCTGTGTTTGGATGTGCACCACTCTGGAAAGGGCGTGGCTTGGGGTGAGGTGGCTCTTTTTGGTCTTGGCAGTCTCTGAAGGAGCTGATGGCATTCCAGGCAGCAGAGATAGTGAGGCCTTCATTGAAGGGGAATCCTAGTATCCAACACATCGACTCTTGCATGGGAGGAAAAGGCTTTCTTTCTACCTGTCCATGTTTTTGGCTAGGACATCTGTAACAAAAGACAGATTAATAAGAGGAAAACAAACAACTTTATTAACATGTTTATTTCATATAAACCTAAGAGAAATCTAGGGAATGAGTAACCCAAAGAGATGGCTTAGATTTCAGTCTTCAATACCATCTTCTGCTAAAACAAAGAAAAGTGTGTTGGGGAGACAAGTTTTAAGAAGGTGACCAGGAAATGTCTAATAAACAAGGGTAAGGTTGTTGTGCAGATTTAAGTCTGTGCCTTTTTTATTGATAAGTTTCTTCTGATTTAGAGTTATCCTTCTCTTTCTGGTACCAAGTAGGAGACATTTTTACAAACGGAGGTTTCCTTAATGTAAATAGGTAACTTCTTGCCTGTTTTCAGAGCTTCTCCTCTGCCTGCCGTTTCTCAAAATAATCAACTCAAAATAATTATTATGCTCCAAAGGTGTATTTTAGGGGGTTATATTCTGGTCTTCTATACCCTCCATAATCTGGGAGCTTTATATAGGTTGTATGATCAAGAGGAGTACTCAAATGATGGATTAACACATAGTTGGAGTAAATAACACAGTGGAGCGCTAGAGCAGCTTGTCCCGCTCTGAGAGCTGATTATTAATTAAATATCCAGGCATTTTTGCAAGCCAGCTGCTAAAACATTAGCAGCTTGAAATGGGCCATGATAGGAGTATTTAGATCACAGAAATTGTCAAATGCTGCAGATGGGGTTTGTGGGCTTTTTTTTTTGCCTCCAGAGAGATAATTTACCAGTACACTAGTGAATATATGCTTATATCATTGCACTTTTAGGAGAACTGGAAATATCCACACATCTCACTTTTCATCTCACAGGAAAGTTCTTTCCCACATGATGATTATCTTAAAATTCTACTGTTAGATCTTCATATCTTCAATTTGAACTGACTGCCTCTAAGGTGATATAGAGAAATGTGTGAGTTTTGTCTTAGTGCTGTTGGGAAGCTATAACAAAAATACCTTAGCCTGGGTAACTTAAACAAAAAACTTTTATTAAGTTTTAGAGGCTGGAAAGCCCAGGATTAAGGCACCAACATATTTGATGTCTGGTAAGAACTAACTTCCTGATTCATAATTGCCTGTCTTCCTGCTATATGTCCTTAGGTGGTGGAAACAATGAGAGAGCTCTCTCAGTTTTCTTTTATAAGGGCACTAATCCCATTTATGAGGATTCTTCTCTCATGACATAATCATCTCCCAAAGGCCTCACCTCCTTGTACCAAGGAGGTGGTTAGATTTCAACATAAGAGTTTTGAGGAAAACGAGTATTCAGTCTATTGCAGTTTTGCAGTTAATACTTGGGCTGAAACATATCTCTGCCACTTCTAGCATTGAGACCTTGGAGAAGTTAACTTCTCATATATATATTTTTTAATCTATAAAACTGAGATCAATGTAAAATAAATGAGAAAATGTTATGATTAGTGTAAATATTACTGTACTTCTTTAACATCTGCCCTTGGCAAGCATGGATTTCCTCTTTGGGACAAAGTTTGAGGTGGGCATGTTGGGGGAAGTTTGTTGTTGTTTTTTAATACATCATTTTTAAGGTGAATGCTCTGTTTGAAAAACACATCATTTTAATTTTAAATCAAGCTGTTTGGCATCTATTTTCTGCTGATTTCAGCACCTCCCTCCACTTCCCCCAAATCCCCTCAAGCATTCCTGCTGTGCCTGTGGTCCTTGCTGACTCAGCCCTTCCCTATCCAGCTTCCCCAGGCCAGTTGCTCCCTGGTGAGGTCTTGTGATGGGGAAGCTGCACGCAAATTCAGAAAAATTGTAAGGCAAAAAAGAAACTCTGGGGGATTGTGATGCTCCTGTATATTCTGAGGTCTGGAAAGCACAGTTTCTTTTGCCTATACTGTAAAGATTGGCCAAGATTAAGATCAATTCCAGATTGAGGGGAAAACTACTCTTTTTAAAAAAAATTTTGTAATGATTTTTATTGTCCGTTATAGTTGGTTTACAGTGTTCTGTCAATTTCTGCTGTACAGCAAAGTGACCCAGTCATACATGTATATACAAATGTATATATACACACATTATTTTTCTCACATTACCCTCCATCATATGCCATCATAAGTGACTAGATATAGTTCCCTTTGCTATACAGCAGGATCTCATTGCTTATCCATTCCAAATGTAATAGTTTGCATCTTTTAACCCCAAACTCCCAGTCCATCCCACTCCCTCCTCCTCCCCTTGGCAACCACAAGTCTGTTCTCCAAGTCCATGAGTTTCTTTTCTGTGGAAAGGTTCATTTGTGCCATATATTGGATTCCAGATATAAGTGATATCATAAGGTATTTGTCTTTTTCTGACTTAGTATGAGAGTCTCAAGTTCCATCCATGTTGCTGCAAATGGCATTATTTTGTTCTTTTTATGGCCGAGCAGTATTCCATTGTGTATATGTACCACATCTTCTTAATCCATTCATCTGTCAATGGACATTTAGGTTGTTTCCAAGTCTTGGCTATTGTGAATAGTGCTGAAATGAACATGTGAGTGCATGTATCTTTTTCAAGGAAAGTTTTTTTCCAGATATATACCCAAGAGTGGGATTGCTGGGGTGTATGGTAGTTCTATATATAGTTATCTGAGGTACCTCTATATTGTTTTGCATGGTGGTTGTACCAATTTACATTCCCACCAACAGTGGAGGAGGGTACCCTTTTTTCCACACCCCCTCCAGCATTTTTTCTTTGTTGACTTTTTAATGAGGGCCATTCTAACAGGTGTGAGGTGGTAACTTCATAGCAGTTTTGATTTGCATTTCTCTAATAATTAGTGATGTTGAACATTCTTTCATGTGCTTGTTGGCCATCTGTATATCTTCTTTGGAGTGGGAAAACCACTTTTGATGCCCAGGTTTTCAGTTGTGTTGGATGTGTTTCCTTTTGCAATTCTCAACTGGGTACTGAGGAATGAATACTCTTGATGAAATGGAGGACCAGGCTTTTTACATCCACGGGTTATTTTCTCTTCCCCTGATCATAACAAGCCAGGAAATCCCCCTATCATGTTAATACCACAGCTAATAGGGGTAAGGAGAGGTAGACAAGCCACACAGCAAAGGGCAGGCCCACAGGGGAGCACAGCCAGCCCAAGTTATGTGTGGGCAGTTAAAAGTCCAGGAGGCTGGATGTCTAGGGTCAAGGAGTAGGAAACCATATTATTTGATTTTCAAACTGGAACTCTTTTTTTTTTTTTTCTTTTTGTCTTTTTGCCTTTTCTAGGGCTGCTCCTGTGGCATATGGAGGTTCCCAGGCTAGTGGTCGAATTGGAGCTGTAGCCACTGGCCTACGCCAGAGCCACAGCAACGTGGGATCCGAGCCACTTCTGTGACCTATACTGTAGCTCATGGAAATGCCAGATCCTTAACCCACTGAATGAGGCCAGGAGTTGAACCTGCAACCTCATGGTTCCTAGTTAGATTCATTAACCACTGTGCCACGATGGGAACTCCAAACTGGAACTCTTGAGAGTGAAAGGGAGCATGATAACTAGGAAAGGTAAACAGGAAAACAGGTATTATCTGGGACTGTTCTGGTCAAACCAGGGTATTTTTACCTCAGTAAAGGGTCGCAAAGTTAACAGAGGTAAATCCACGTGTCAAAGAATCTTATGCAGAAACATAAGAGATTCTCTGGCCGTCAGTGTCTAGGTGCTATGTCAATCATCTGGAAAACCTAAGTGGTCTTTATGTATTTGTAGCTAATCAGGACACATCCAACAGTGGAGTGAGTAAACTGAACCCATTGGTGAATAGCAGATGGAATATTTTAGTTAAGAAGGCAGTCCCTGGCACCATATTATTGGTTCAAATGCTGCTTACCAGCTGTGTGATGTTCATGAGATAATGAATTTCCCTATGCTTCAATTTTCCCATTTGCAAAATGGAATATTCCTAACTAAATTGTAGGGTCATTGTGAGTTGCAAATGAGAAAATACATGTAAAGCATTTAGAACAGTCTTGGTGGCTCACAGTAAGTGCTTAAGGTATATTAACTCTTAGTTTTATTATATTGTTATCAACAAAGCAATGGACTCACAATTAGAAGCTAGGGCTTAAGTCTAAATCTTGCTGCTTATAAGTTATGTGACTTTGCAAAGCTCCTGTAACTCTCTGACCCTTTGTTCCACCATTGTAAAATTGGGATGTTCACAATACTTATCTCAAAGAGTTGTTGTGAAGAAAAACAAGTCTATGTATGAAGACACTTTTAAAACTGTAACAACCTTATGGAAATGTCAGTTATTTTTATTATTAATTATTGTTATGATTAATTATAATAGGTAATAGTACCAGTCTATAAGTGAAGACAGACCCTGAACTCCAGCCTTAAGCTATAATGACTGTACATTCCCTTTTCCAAGATAGTTATTATTTCCACTTAATCTTGCCATTATTCCATGAGGCGAACAGATATTGCCCCCATGTTTCAGAGTTGGAAACTGAGGCTCTGAAAGTTTATGTGACTTGGTCAATATTGACCTGTGGCAGAACTGGTCTTAGGACCAGGTCTACTGACTCTGAGTTCAGTGTTATTTGCACAACTCCATTCTACCACGCTAAATATTTATAATTACATAAATCTTTTGTTCGCAGTTCTCTACTTAAGTTTGCATGGGTTTGTAGACATCACCTATCTCCAATGAAATACCAGTGTTTATATCTGTCATTTTTGTATATATTAAGGATCACAATAGTATATGTCTGACTTCTGGAATTTTAATTGCTTGAAACGTCACCATAGTTTTGTGGTATAGTAGTCTCACAATTTCTCAATGATAATTTATGATTATTATATATTATTATAAATAAATATATTTACAAATATTTTACTTATTTTTTTATGTGGTTTAAATCAGATGGTCTCTAAAACTTTGTAATTTTATTCATTGTTATAACCTAAAGCTTCCCTCAGGCTTTTAGAAATTTAAGGTAAACAACCAATTATAAAACTTTATAAAACTTTATGAGAAAATATACAACATCAGGATGGGGAAGACTTTTTTTTTAAAGAAATTACCAAGTGCTGAATCAAAGTGAAAATGGATTAAATTTTACAACATTAAAATTTTAAAAATTGCATGAAAAAGACACCATTGATAAAGTTAAAGGACAACATTAAAAAGTTTAAAGAGGTCGGAGAATGGAAGAATATATTTGAATTGTAAGTAACTAAAACAGAATAGTAGCCAGATTGTATGAAGAGCTAATAAATAAGAAAAAGCCATGCTGGGTAAAAGAAGTGATCCAAAAACTCAGTAGAGCGATATCACTAAAGGCCAGTAAACAAGGAATATATGCGTATTTCATTGGTAATGAGAAATACAAAAAATAACCCAATAATGTAGTATCAGTTCATACTTATCCATTTGAAATTGTCAGTACTGAGTGTTGGCTAGAATGTGGGGAAATATTCCTATACTCTCCTTGGAGTATAAACTGATGTAATCACTTGAAAGGCAATACCTGCTAAAGTTGAAGATTCCTAGGCCTTATCATCCAGCAGTTCTATGTCTAGGTATTTTCCATTTCTAGAGAAATTTGCATAAGTATGCAAAGGCTTAAGTACAAGAATACCTATTGCATTATTTTTAGTCATAGTGAAATCCTATACAGGACTCCCCAGCTGGTGTGCTGATGGGTTACAGGTGTGCTGTGAGTTATCAATCTCTTCATCCTCAGCTGAGGATGGTCAGAGTTCTAGTCTCATCCTTTGAGCACTGAATAGTCTCATCAGAAGACTAATACTCTCGCCCCCACTTTACCTCACTGATCCAGTATATTTTCCGTGTGTGTTTCATGATGGCAAAAATGCTGGGATGCACCATTCAAAGTAGCAGTCACCTCTGTACCTATAGCTATGAAGCCAGGGCAAAGAAAGTCATCCCTCACTAAGTACATACAGGAAATCCTTCCAGTCCCCACACTTACTGCCACTAAGTTCTCCTCCCTGGCCTCCCCAGAGGCAACTGATAGTGGTACACACACATACACACACACACACACACACACACACACACACACACACACGTGTATATGTATACACACACATACACATGCATATAGAATACACAATATACAATTATATATATATATATACACACACACACATATAAATAATATGTAGGTAAATATTCTACATGCCCACCTTTTTTTACACAAATCATGGAATAGGCCAAATACATTAACAAATTCACCCCAAATCTCAATGACTTAACATAATATAAGTTTATTTCTTGCTCATGTTCAATCCAGTGAGGCCTTTTGGCCAATGACGGGAGCACTGCAGTCTTCTCCAAGGACCATTAATCATTCCCAGCTTCCTTTAATCTAGTGGCTCTGCCAGTCCCTAGTATTTGGGACATCTGCCAGATGTTCTACATGAGCTAAAATGGCAGAAAGATAGAGTATGTGAAAGAGCTAGGGGATTTTTAGGGACCAGGCTTGGAAATTATCTATATTACTTTGATCCATATTCAACTGGCCAGATCTTTGTCATATGGCCTCACTCACATGACTACAGGAAATGTAGTATAGGTATCTGGCCAGGACAAAAGGGAAATGGGGTGTGGTGAGCCCATAGCAATTTTTGTTACACATGCTAGACAGGTTGTTTTATACCTTGCTCTTTTAGCTAGAAAATAAATTTTAGAAATCAGCCATATCAGTTCATAGACAGTTTCTTCAGCCTTTCTAATAGTGGCATAGTATTCAGTTTTACGGGTTGCAATTGACTGTTGAACAACACAGGTTTGAGCTGAGTGAGTCCATTTATATGCAGATATTTTTCAGTAGCAAATCTGCAGTAGTATATGATCCACAGTTGCTTGAATCCTTGGATGAAGAGCCATGGATAAGGAAGAACTGCAGAAAGGCAAGAGCCTTATGTACAGAGGTACGACTAGTTGTATGCGAATATTTGACTGCATGGGGGTTGGACACCCCAACCCCTACCTTGGTCAAGGGTCAGCTGTATATCATTATTTATTTAACCATGATACCAGTAATTTTTTATTTTATTTTACTTTACTATTTTATTCCATTTTTTAATGGCTATACCCATAGCATATGGAAGTTCCCAGGCCAGGGAATTGAATCCGAGCCTCAACTGCTACCTACACTACAGCTGTAGCAACACTGGATTCTTTAACCTACTGTGCTGGGCCAGGAATCGAACCTGAACCTCTGTAGTGGCCTGGGCTGCTACAGTCAGTTTCTTAACCCAGTGTGCCACAGCGGGACATCCCCAGGATTTATTAATACCATGATTTATTTAGTCCATGTTTCAGTGATCCTCATTGCTTTCTCTTTTTCCCTTTCATTCATCTGTAATGAATGCTCTTGTCCTTAAGTGATTCCACACATGTGCAAGTATATCTGTAGGAAAGATTCTCAGATGAGGTATTGCTGCATCAAATGGTATGGATATTTGATTGCTAAATTATCCTACTAAAAGGTTATATAAATTTATATTCCCAATAGCCATTTTATTGTTTAATCCTGCTATGTGAAATATCTCTTCTTTTCTCTATGTTTGAATAAATGCAATTTCAATTCATTTCCTCTTGGTCAGAGAGAGGTTCGTAGTCTGGGTAGTATCCATATGCCAGATCTTAACCTCCTCCTCCATTCCTTAGGCGGTGTTCATTGTCTGCTTCTGTTCTCCAAGTGTGCCTTGTGCCTCCAATCCTTGCTCCATTATTTCAACAGTTTCTTTCATTTAGATTCAGGTCAGTGAGCACTTTTTAAGAAACAATCAAAATTGGGTACCAAGTACAACCATTTATATCTATTATTACATATATCATCCTCAAAAGTAACTCTAGAAAGCAGGTCCATTTTACAAATAAGGAGACTATGGCTCAAGGAGATCAAGTTAATGAACTAAGACCATCTAATTACTAGGTGGTATATTTCATCAGATATTTTGAATTTACATTCTTATTTCTCCCTCTCTAGTGCTTCTCACATCAAAGCATGACTTAGGGCAGAGGAAAGGAAGCACATGCCCTTGAGCTGACTCTAGATACATCCCAAAGCTGCCTGTCTCGAGATAGCTAAGTTTTCTTTGAAGTCTCCGACTTATATTAAAAATGCATTAAGATTTTGAATTTCACTTTTTAATTTATCTGAATTTAAAAAATTTTTTAAATATTTCAGATTACTTTACTTGCTATCAAGTGTAACTGAAATTCCAGGAAGCTACTAGTTTCCTCTGCTTTAAAAATCCTGGCCTCCTCTTTATAAATATTGGGGTTCTTTATATTACACGTGGTTCTTTATATTAGTGCCCATAGACGAGCTCCTATATCCTTCAAAACCCAGCTCATATTCTGCTTCGGTATCAAGTCTCCCTGCAGGGTCAGCAAGCCTAGAGTGAGGTCTCTGTCCTAAAGAACTCTGAATTACAGTTCAGCCCCATGCCTCATACTGAAACTGCACAGTGTCTTTCCTTCCTTTGACTATGACCTTCATGGGTTCAGTCCGTCTATCATATATCTTCAAGAAGTTTGCAGCAGAGAAGAAGCTTGTTACATTTCTAATGAACAAAGCATTGAAGATGAGTGAACACATTGTGTTAACCATTTTTACTTTTCCAGAGAAATCTGGGATTGCCAAAATAATGAAAACCTACTTCTGAAGTCCCAGCTTCTCTTAAACACTTTTCAATCTTGCTTTAAGTAGTTGTGTCAGTCTGGTATTCCCTTGAAAAGCACACCTTCAGTTTACCCATGCTTATACACCCAATTCCCAATGATAGCTCTGTCACAGTGATTGATACTGGGCATGCCCATTCATTTCTTCTTCTGTATCTGAAAATTGGGGGTAATTGCATTTGCCAGCTACCACTCAGGAATGTTGCCGGAGGTGATGAAACAATGTTTTAAAAAGACCTCTTTGGAAGTAATATGCCACATAAATCATAGTCCCCTATTCAAGTTGTTATTTTAGTGCTTATTTATTTAGTGGTTGCATAGAACACTGATGTTTCTTCCCAGATAATTCATATTGAGTTGCTAGATGCATTAATACTCAGGCCCAAACAGAATCTTGTATTTATAACCTTCTCATGAACTTTAAAATTAAACTTGGAATCTTTCCCTTCTACTCTTGAAAGTTTTCAAGTTGACTGCCTCTATGAATATATGTCTGGCTCTTCCTATCCAAGTACTTATGCATAATGCATATTATGAGAAAATAGAAAAAACTACTCTGTGTCTTTGATAGTTGAACATATTAGTATTTTTCTATCTCTTATTACCTGGTATTTTAATACTTGAACCCCAATATTTAAAAATCGTTCTCTTGGGATAGACCATGGTGGAAGATAATGTAAGAAAGGGAATACACACACACAAACACATATGTATACATATATATGAATGACTTGGTCACTTTTCTGTGTAGCAGAAATTGGCACAACATTGTAAATCGACTATAATAAAAATAAAATAAATAAGATAAATGCTATATGATATCACTTACATACGGAATCTAATATATGGCACAAATGAACCTATATACAGAAAAGAAACAAACTCATGGACATGGAGAACAGACTTGTGGTTGCCAAGGGGAGGGGAAGGGAGTGGGATGGACTTGGAGTGTGAGGTTAGTAGATGTAAACTACTGTATTTGAAACGGATAAGCAGTGAGATCCTGCTGTATAGCACAGGGAACTATATATAATCACTTGCGATGGAACATGATGGAGGTTATATGTGAGAAAAAGAATGTACTATATATATATACAAATGAGTCACTTTTCTGTACAGCAGAAATTGACAGAACATTGTAAATCAACTATAATAAATTTTTTTTAATTCCAAAAAAATGCATAAGTAAAACTCTCTCAGCTTTCAGAAGTTCCCTTGTGGTGCAGTGGGTTAAAGATCTGGTATTGTCTGGCTTGGGTTGCTGCTGTGGCATGGGTTCAATCCCTAGCCCAGGAACTTCCACTATAGCCATGGCCAAAGGAAAAAAACAAAAAACAAAAAAACTCAGCTTTCATAAAGCATCCTTAATTCTCCCATCTCAGAGTCTCAGATCTGTTGCTCCAAAGAAGCCATTCTTTATATAGGATGATAGACCATCTAGAAACTGAGTGGTTTTAATTTTTAAATTCTATTAACTCTTTATAAATACGTGACCAATATTACTAGCCACGGAAAGTAAAAATCTTAGCCCCTCAGTTCCAGTAGCCTAAAATCCAACTGCTCTGTAGCTCATGTGGCTTGTGGCTGCTGCATTGGGCAGTATAGTAATAGAACATTTCCATCATCACAGAAAGTTCTATTAGACAGGGCTGGTCCATAAGATTGTATCTTAAGACTAATGTATTGAGCTGAAATATTTTTAACTTTCTGCTCTTCCCTTTCACATCTGTCTTAGATTCCCCCCCCATACTGTAATGAAAAATTTTAATTATTAGGGCCTTAAAAAACAGTCTCATCTTCAAAGCTGTGATTTGAACACAGAGTCTGAGGAGAATGACATGTAGAACCACCATCTGGAGGTTGGTGCAGAGGCTGATCCAGCGATTTCTGAGAAATTGTCTGGGTTTGGAGTTACTCCCAGAACTCTGATTTAGCAGTTCCTAAGCTTATAGCAAGTCTGAAAGGAACACAAATCTGTTTTGTATATACAGATAAATCCTCGTACGCTGCATGCCATTCTCAGTCTGCCAGTTTCATCTGCCTGCTCCAGAAAATATAATTCAATAGCACATTAGTTAACCTACATGCAGGGGATAGGGCATTCTGATTATTGGAATGTTCTGGTTGAGTGATTAACCTGATTTTTACAGAAAAACTGCCGAGGCAAGGGATCTTCTGTCCAAGATGTGCCACTGTAATTCTCTTCCTGATGATCACAGCTGCATTACTTTGCTCCTCCAGAACTCAGCAATATATCTCCTTGCTAAAAACTTTCAAATATGTAACTGATATACTCTCAAAGAGGCCTCAGAAAAATAGATCAAATATGGTGTTTCAGATAATCTTAGAAAAAAGAGTAAACTTAGAAGAAAAAGTAACACCTTTGCTCAAATGTTACACAGTTGTAACCTTCAAAAGTTCCTGACAGCAGGACAATTTCTTCAACTAGAAATTTTTAGTCAGACATTTTATTTTCTTTAATAATAAATACTTAAAAGTGGTTACTAGGTGTTAGGCAATGCTGAAAGGGCTTTACAAGTATTAATTCATTGAATTTTTATAACCACCTTAGAATTAGGTATCAGATTATTACATTTATTTTATTTTATTTTTTATTACTCAATGAATTTATTACATTTATATTTGTACAATGATCATCACAATTCAGTTTTATAGGATTTATATTTATTTTAAAGATGAAGAAATGAAGGCACAGAGAGCTATGAATGGGCCAAGCTGATCTAGCTGAATGCTTGCTGGTATAAGATGTTGTAGCATCAATGAGCAAATAACCAGGTTTATAAGGGGGCACCCAGCTGAGTCAGGTGACTCCTACTTAACTGCTCAATTAGGTCCAAAGTGAAAAAATGGAGTCAAGAAAGCCTTTTCTAATTTTTACTTAAGTAATTCTTCCTTGTGATGTGTAAGGTTATTAGATATATATAATTCATTCCATTTTAATAGATTTGACTCTCGAAGGCAATTACTTTTTTTTTCCAGTTTAGAAAATATATATATATATATATATTGAGCAGTGGGCTAGCACCAGGAGGGATGAAAGCAATATGGAATTGACTAAGGCATCATTGTGATTGATCCTTGATAGGTTCCCAATTTTAATAGGGAAAATAGTCAAACAAACCAATAATCGTTTAAAACAAACCAATAATCGTTAAAACCATAATCGTTATGAAACATGCTGTAAGGCAGAGTATGAAGTGATGAAAAAACGTAGAAGAAAGAATGGTCAGTTTTGACTGCAGAAATCAAAGTGTGTTTCAGTGAGGAGTATCTTTTTGAGCTCCAGGTTCAGATATGAGTAGGAATCCAGGCAAAAAAGGGGAGGAAATTTGAAACTACAGTTGTGAAACCCATACATCTGAAAGATTTTGATGAGTACTGTAATGGCAAGAAGGCTTAAGAGGTAAAATGAATGGTGGTGTGGGGGTGAGGGTGGGGAGAGAAAGAGAAATTGGGAAGAAGAAAATGTGTCTAGAGAAGGTTTTAAAAATGAAAAGAGCTTTCATTTTTAGACTACCCAGCAAATAGCAGATACGGGATGTAAGAATATCTACATCTCATTTCATTGTACTTCACACTAAGAAATTTTTTGCCAAGTTTATTTAAACATTTAAGGAAAAGCCAATAGGCAAATACTAGAAAAATCCACTTTCACTTTCAAACGTGTTTTTCCAGAGTCTGGAAAATATATTGAACTTTAGAATGGGATAAAGCAGGTAAAACTAAGACTAAATTTCTAAAAATGTTTTGTTTGGGAAAACTTTAAATAAATCCTTGTCAGAAGCTACAATTTTTGAACACTACCAATCCCCTTGACCAGAGAAAAAAATGAATAAGAACATTTAAAATATGAAGGATGACTAATCAAAAAAAAAGGAAAGAGTTTTCTTTGCCTAGAGAGGTTTTGCTGAGGTTTTTTTGTTGTTCTTATTAGCTACAGAATTGGAGTATAAGTTTTACAATTAAAATACTACTTTACAGTTAAATTATGAATTTCTAAGCTTGCATTTTCTCTTATTTTTCATCTCTGATAATTTAATAGCATGTTAATATGCCTCATCCACCTTAGCAAAGATGACTATAACTCTTTAAAACCTGTTTTTAAGAGCGCAAAGGAATAGCTTCCTAACTTACACTTTTGTCTTTTCTGGCAGATGACATTTGACCCAGAAATCTTCTTCAATGTTTTACTGCCACCAATTATATTTCATGCAGGATACAGCCTAAAGAAGGTAACTGTGGAGTGATCACTTTCTTCTATCATTAAGTAGAGAATTTTGCCAGCACTGTTGAAAAAAGCCAGTTATTTTGTACATTTACTTATTTGGTAAGAATATCATTATCTTAGATTTTGTGATACAGACTCAAATTAGACATGCTTAGCATTCTTCTAAACCTGCTCTGACCAATATACTGACCAAGAGCCACATGCAACTCTTAAGCTCTTGAAATGTGGCTAGTCTGAAATGAAGATGTGCTTTAAATGTACAATATGCACTGGATTTCACAGATTCAGTGTCAAAAAAGAATGTAAAATATTTCAATAATGTTTTAGATTGATTTCATGTAGAAATGATAATGTTTTGCATATATTGGGTTAAATAAGACATATATTATCAAAATTCATTTTGCTTTTTAAAACTTATTTTAATGTGGCTACTACAATTTTTTAAATGATTTATATTTCTTTGGGGCAATATTATTCTAGATGATTGTAACCAAAGAGTTGTTAATTAATATTGAGTTTATCCATTGGGGAGAAAATTCAGAAGTACTTTCCTAACATTCAGCTGTTGATTCTCACAGAGAGAAAGTCCAGTTTTGCAGTGTCTATGTACTTGCCTGGCATTGCTTAGGTGCAGCCTGAATGTGCACATTTCCTAAATTAGTAATTTGCATCATGATTTAAGTGCTAGCATCCCCATTGCTGCAGAGTGAGGCTCTGGCCTAAATGAGTTTCGAGATACAGAGGTAGTGCAGCTGCTTTTCACTCCCCAACTCCAGAGGTTCCTGGGGCTCTCCTCCCTTTGGCTTGTGGGCTCCAGCAGTCCTGGCTTGTTTAGCACAGATCTGATTTTTCTTGTGTACTCTAGGCTCCCTCTTGCTGTCAGTTCTGGCTACTCAGATCCAACTTAGAGAACTAAAAGGGAGTTTTCCTAGGCAAGCATTCGACAATTTAGAAGGCTGGATTTATTCCTGTCATCCTTCCTCATCCAAAGCCTAGTGTCATTTTGTGTGATTCATTAAAATAAACTGTTGTAGGTGATTAAGGTTTTGCTTCATCACATTCAGAACAAATATAAATCAGCAATCCAATAAAAGTCAAAAGGCAATTGAAGTCTTTAAGTATAGTATTTTTAAAGTGGTAAAGAAGTTCCAGTGGCAACAAAACTTTTTTTAAAAAAAACCCTGTTTTCCTTGAATCATTTCAGAGTCCTGCATGGCCATTGCCCCAACCCTTCCCTCTGTCCTCAGGTCCAGCCAGTTCTGGAAGTAGTTTCTCTAATCTTACCAATTCACCTTCCAGATGTATTTTTCCCCCTATTCTTGGAAACCTCTATGCTTTGCAGTATAAATCAGATAAACATTATTTGTATAATAAGGCCAGGAACTGAAATGTCAAAAATCAAGTTTGCCTAAACAGTGAGGAAAGGTCGGGCTATGAAAACTCATACATTTATTTTTTACTTCTTCTTACACTGAGAAAAAAAAATGCTGATATGAAATATAAATTTTTTTCTCCCCAGAGACACTTTTTTCAAAATTTAGGATCTATTTTAACATATGCCTTCTTGGGAACTGCCATCTCCTGTATCATCATAGGGTAAGTGACATTCGGAGCTCAAGTTCCAGAAGGCTGTGGGTCCAGTGATCTGTGGGAGGAATCGCACATCGCACATTTCCTGGACTCACACTGACTGGGTGAATTGTCGTTTTTTTCAGTATATCACATCTTTAAACATTTTTCTGACACAGTTTCAAAGCTCGCATGTCTTCTGACAAATACAAGGCTTCACATCAAAGCAAACTAGAATTAGATTGTTGGACTTTCTGAGTTTTGGACTTCTGACTTAGAATGTGGATAATTTGGCTTGAGTTATGTGAAGTACATTGCCTTTGGAGGGGGGGCTTAAATAACACAGATAAGCACATTGCATTCTTTTTTTGCATTCTTTTTTCCGTCTTCTTTGCAAGACCTTACCTATATTTGACAGAAGTGCAAAAGTAACCAAATGTCAAGGGTTTTCTTTCTAAGGGGAAGTTTATAAGAGAGCAGTCCGAGACAGACATCTCCAAATATCAGCAGAGTTATTTAATGCCAGGATGGCTTTTCAGTCAATACACTGTCAAATGCAAACTTGTTTTTTTCTCATTATATTTTATTAGTTATGCTGCTAAGCTTCAAGTATAACTATATAGACTCTGGCTTGCAGCTCATCATAAAGCAAAATGTGGTACAAAATAGTGAAGCCAATCCAATTCACTTATAATCCTATCCAATACATTAAATCTCCACTGCAGAAAACATGTTCAGCAGCTATGACTATGATGGTGTGGATGTCTTACATTTTCTGAAACAGCCAAGTCTCTACCCTGGAATTTTACTGCATACAGCTGTATGTCTCTAACACAAGAAACTGAATCTAAAAACACATGTTATTCACTCATCCAGCCTTTGCTTATGAAGTGTTTAGCATGTGTCATTGGAAGGCTAAGGAGCTATTATTATTTGGACCTGAAAGCGGGGATGGTTTATGTTGAATTCTCTGTTAAATTTTTATTGATTCAAGCCTAGAGCAACTCAGGCTACATTATATAAAAGTGTCTAGCATGGTTAAGGGAGTGAGGAACCTGAGGATTTTAACACCTGTGGCTAGAAGCTTGCAGAGGTAGACTGGGGAGCTGCATAAAGTCTAGACAGCTAAGAGATCTACTAACAGTTTGTGATGGAGAGTCACAGTAGATTTGCTCCTTCTCAAAGCATGTTCAGGGGATGGCTTTTCTGTTCTGTGGGTATGCCATAGCCAAATATTCAAATTTCAAAGTTGACAAGGGCCTTGCATATCTGTATAATTAAAACCCTTCCTTCTGAAGATGAGAAATGTAACATCTTGAAAGGCCAATTAATTGTTTTAGTCTCATCATCTACAAGAAGCAGAACCTTGGTCAGGAAAAAATTCAGAACTTCTGCTCCTGGTCCAATAGGATTTATAATCCCATCCTATTCATTGAGCAATTTCTCTTGAATTCCTTTACATCCCTAATCATTGTTCCTGTACATTGATGCCAGAATCTGATATGTGTGGACTCTTAATAGCTGTTTATCAGTTTACAGCAAATATTGATCTTTAGCAGTTCTATAATATGGAAATCTAAAGTTTATAATAGATCCAGATTCTAAACTTGTGGACTATGCTGTATTTTATGGAATAATCAGTTTCATTACTACCCTGTTTCCTTTGCATAACTGATTTTAAGTATACTTAAGTGTATGCATTTATATAATATGCTTTTACTATCATTACAAATCTACACATCTATTTTGTAAAGCACAACAATGTACAGAGTGTGTGTGTGTGTCATACACATGCATTGTGTTAATTGTTCTAAAAATTTTCAGTTCAAGAGACCTGGTGATACATATTTACTGTAGTTGAGAAACTATTCTAATTGACTCTTAAGGCTGCAATCAATAATTTATAACAGAAAGTGATTTGAATAAAAAGTGCATCCCTGGCAAAACTTTTAGAACTGTCTTCTTTGTTTGAACAACAAAAACTTGCAGGGTGCTTTCTTAATGTGGGTCGTTAGATTAAAATGCAGAAAGGATAGATAGTGTAAATATTTTAAGATTTTGTCCGCCAAGGTAAGGGAAATTTTTACAAGTTTTAGCTTGAGGGTAACAAGGTCAGATTTACACCTTTTTTTTTTTGGTTTTTAGGGCTGCACCCATGGCATATGGAGGGTCCCAGGTTAGGGGTCTAATTGGAGCTATAGCTGCTGGCCTACACCACAGCCACAGTAACGCCAGATCCTTAACCCACTGAGTGAGGCCAGGAATCGAAACCGCAACCTCATGATTCCTAGTCAGATTTGTTTCAACTGCGCCACGATGGGAACTACAAGATTTATACTTTACAAAGGTTGTTCTGGTGGCCTTTAGAAGGACAAATTTTAAAGTGGGGAAAAGGCAGTGAGGGGACTACTTAAGAGGGAATTTCCTATCCTTCCAGGGTATGTTGGCAAGTGATGAGGGCCTAGTGTCAGGCAGTGGCAGTAAGGGTGTGTAAGGAGTCATCAACTTGTTGAAATCCTGAGAGAATGGGGTCATCCAGGGCAAGTGTGTGGAGCAAGAAGGGAAGGTATTTGGGCAACAGCACTATTTGAAGGAACAGAAGAGGTTCCCACAAAGGACTAAGAAGTACTGGGCCCAAGAAACAGGAAGCAAATCATCAGGGAATGTGTCTGGTGATCAAAGGAAGAGGTAGATGGAGGGTGGACCGTGTCTAACACATGAGAAGTCAAGTGGGGCAGGTGTAGGTATCCCCTGGATTCAACCCCTGCAAGATGGTGGGTGACTTCACACTCAAATAGAGAAAGAATATTGACAGGTCCAATATTTTGGGGTACTGTATGATGAAAAACAATAATTTACTTTCATGCTGTTTGATCTCCAGGTGCAATTTCAGAAATTCCAAAGGAAAGGTATACACTTAAATTTTGACCAAACTGACTCTTTCATAATTGGGTGAATCTTGTTGTGTGAGTCACTCAAACTTAGCACTTAAACCTTAGAAAATGACCAGTTACATGTTTCTGATAAATTAATGATGTTAAGAACAACACAACAAACATTTATTAAGTACTTGATAGGTACTTTGGCCTTTTAAAGAGTATTTTACACAGATTATTTCATTTAATCCTCCAAGTAATCCTGTTAAGAAGATACCTTTATTATCCTCATAACAGTTGAGACAGCATAAGTTTGGAGAAAATAATACAGTGTAAGTAATAGGGCTGGTGTTAATAACTAAATAGTTTGGCTCCAGAGTCAAATTCTTAATGTCAAAAATGTGCTTTACTTCTATCTGTTAATATCATTAAAAATAACTTTAAAATATTAAACTAAAAAATAAAATGGTGTAAATCAGTCTGTATTTACTAACATGCCACATGCTTCTTCATTTATTCCCTTAGAAATTCTCATAGACATGAGAGATTTTTTTTTTTTAATTGGGGAATCCCATCCAAAAATAATCACATTTTTAAGGGGAAGAAGGGATGCCTGAATTTATACTCATACTTGCATGGAATGGGAAAAGGAGGGCCTTAGGACAGTCAGTTAGATTGGACTCTGAGAATAATTTTATAAAGGAGGTAGATTCTGGGCACTCATTTAATGCAAAAGGACGAAGTAGTTGGATTTCCCATATTATTAAGTACATTAGTCGTGGTGGGTGTGCAGAATATGGTGCAAGTTTCCAAGTTGGACAGTAAATTTTGCAGAGCAATGTAAGAGAATATTGGAACTGAAAAGCTGGAGCGTGAGCTGACAGATAGCTGTGGAGCCCAGGATCAGAAATTTATGAGAATGTGAAGGTCATGAGGAGTGATAGTGGAACATGAATGAAAACTCAGCTACTGGCCGTGGTCTTCCCATAGGTAAAGACTGGATCTAATCAGCCATAGGTTGATTTTATTTTATTTTATTTTTTGTCTTTTTGCTATTTCTTTGGGCCGCTCCCATGGCATATGGAGGTTCCCAGGCAAGGGGTTGAATTGGAGCTGTAGCCTCCGGCCTACACCAGAGCCACAGCAACTCAGGATCCGAGCCGCGTCTGCAACCTACACCACAGGTCACGGCAACGCTGGATCATTAACCCACTGAGCAAGGGCAGGGACTGAACCCGCAACCTCATGGTTCCTAGTCGGATTCGTTAACCACTGCGCCACGACGGGAACTCCCATAGGTTGGTTTTAGAGCTGGACTCAGATACTTTATATCTGAGATCTTGAGATCATTGAGTCCATTTAAATGATTTTCTTTAGTTTTATTTACTTCATTTTCTTTCAAAAATTAGATGTAAATCACCTTTTATATTACATGGGAAAATTTAACAATATCTCCCTGGCCAATAAAGTCAAAGAAATCTTAAAAAAAAATTTTAAGGATAGATTTTTCTTAAAGAATTCAACTACTTTTTCTAGTCCTCTCCCTCCTTTTATCACTTAAGAAATATTTTAAATACTGTTTTTAAATAAAACCCATGTTTTTCTCTATTCATCTCTCTACCTTTGGGGACTATTCTTTTATCTTTGATTTCATGTCTCCATTCTTACGGCAACACAGTTTTGTCATCACAGTGGCAACCTAACTAATGCTTACTGTCAGAACGTACGTTTTTGTGTCCTAAGGATTCATTAGTAACCATAAAATGCTTCCTCTTTAAAAACAATGAAAATTATACCCTTTTAGTTCCCTGATAATGAGAAATTAAAACAAATGCCATGACTTCAATAATATTTGAAAAAAGGAATGCAGATCTAAATGATGAAGAAAAGAGTGTATTTTAAATTTTAAGAATAGATCATGCTTTAAATCACATCCCATGTGCCAGACACTGACCTATGGTTTTTACACACATTACCTCATTTTATTCTCCCAATGCCCCTATGAGATACATACTGTTGGTATACTTATTTCATATACAAGGATGCTGAGGGAGAGACTTGCTCAAGGTACACAGTAAGTAAATGGTAATAAATAACAGCCAGTCTGACTTCAGAACAGACACTCTTAGAATCTCCTGTCCTTCTCCTCCTTCTAAGATGATATGATGCCTTACATTTCCTGTAGTGTTTTGCAATTAATAACTATATCTCCCAGTCAAACCAAATCCTCAGTAATTTCAGATTCTTACATTTGTTATTATGGCTAGCAACTATAAAAAAATCTGAATGTTTAAAAATGAGCTGTGAATATAATTGAAAAGCGGAAGTGGAGCTTGTCCTTTTTTTTTTTTTTTTTTTTTTTTTTTGCTTTTCGGCTTTTCTGGGGCCATTCCCACAGCATATGGAGGTTCCCAGGCTAGAGGTCTAATCGGAGCTGTAGCCACCAGCCTCCACCAGAGCCACAGCAATGCGGAATCCGAGCCGCGTCTGCAGCCTATACCACAGCTCATGGCAACGCCGGATCCTTAACCCACGGAGCAAGGGCAGGGGCCGAACCCACAACCTCATGGTTCCTAGTCAGATTCATTAACCACTGCACCACAACGGGAGCTCTGAGGAGCTTGTCTTTTCTTACTGGAGGTATTGGAAGGATGGTATGAATCCCTTTTGCTTGCTTAGAGTTGCTGGTCTCTGGATAACTCACTCAGGAAAACCTAGATTCAGAAATGGGAGGTTGTTCATATTATTCATTTCAACATTCCTCAGGAATATTGACTTTACTATTGGGCTTCTTAATATACCACAGAAGCATGCCTGACACTCTGACCTCTTGTATCATTGTGCCTGCTAACCTGGGGACCTTTAGGCCTAAGCGCCCATAGTGCTGGTTTTGGAATCACTACTTCTCTGTCCTTAAATGGGATAAGGTAAGGGGGGGTTCAATAGTCTTAAAATTCTGACCCCTAAACCTGGAAGAAGGGACAAGGGCCTGGAACCAAATCCTGAAGAGGTACAGTCCATAGATGGAAGCCAAGCAAGATCTCAGTGCCTTACGTGCTAACAATGGAAAGAGAATGGCCTAGAGCAGAGTTGTTTTTTGTTTTTTGTTTTTTGTTTTTGCTTTTTTTAGGACTGCATTTGTGGCTTATGGAATTTCCCAGGCTAGGGTAGAATTGGAGCAGTAGCTGCCAGCCTATAGCACAGCAATGCAGGATCTGAGCTTCATCTGTGACCTACACCACAGCTCACAGCATCTCTGGATCCTTAACCCACTGAGCGAGGCCAGGGATCAAACCTGCATCCTACGGATCCTAGCTGGATTTGTTAACCACTGAGCCTCAAAGGGAACTCCTAGAGCAGAGTTCTTAATCCAGGAAACAGACCCTTAGAAGCTGCATAGAAAGACTTCAGGGAAGCAACCAACTCCCTTAAATTATCCACAAATTTTTTATGGGAGAAAGTCTTCATAGATTTCATTGTTTCCTCAGCTTTGCATGGGAATTACTGTTGATGGAGAACGAGTATGTTTTTCAAGAACCTAAACAGAGAGTTGGGAAAGGAAGGATTTTACATATCTCCATATTTAATTAGAACTAAAGAAATCTCTAGACTGTATTCAGGGTGGCCATAATAAAGTCTGGAAATACGCATGCCATTATTTTATCATATACTATAATGTAATAAAAATAAACCAGCTATTACATATTTGTCTGTGTTCCCAGATTTGCTGGCCTCTCTGTATCCATACCTAGAAGTGGAACTGCCATGTGGTAGGGTCTAAAAATAAATACTCATTTTTACAAAATAATGTAAAATCATTTCCAAAGTAGTTATACCAATTTTTCTTCTTAATTTTTTGGCAACATAATCAGTATGAAATGAAATTATACTGTGGTCTGTTTTGTATTTCTTTGACTGTTAATGAAGTTGATTATATTTTCATATAACACCTGACCAAAGTTTCTGTTTCATTTTTCTAATCAGTTGTTTTATCATATTTTAATTTATTTGCTTGATTTCTTTATGTTTTACATGGTAATCTGAATTTAGTTACATATGCCACAAATATTTTCTCCCACTTTGTGTCTTGTGCTTTTACTTTTTCATGATGTCTCTTAATGAACAGAATTTCTTAAATTAATGTAGTCAGTTTATAAATTTTTTTCTTTTATGGTTAGCATTTTTAAAATTTTATTTAATAATTTCTTCCATAGCCCAGAATCAGAAAGACATTTTCTTCTAAAGTGTTTTAAAGTCTGCCTTTTGCAGTAAGCCCATTTTCTGGAATTGATTTTTGTGTATAATATGAAGTAGACATCTAATTGAATTTTTCCTCCTCAAAGGGACAATTAATTATTCTAACGTCATTTGTTTTTTAACCCCACTTTCCCCCAGAATCTACTGTGTCCCCTGTTCGATGTGTTGTGGTTTCTTTTTCTCAAGTACTCATTCTATCCGATTGGTCTGTAGTCTATCCTTGCACCAAAAACATACCCTCCTAATTATGATGGCTTTATAATAAGTCTTTATACCTTAAAAGGATACCCATCTTCATGAGCATTTTTTCTATTATTAGTGTTTTACTCTTGAATAGAAATTTATTCCAATGTATATATTTATGAGTATATAGCTTTAACATTTATAAATACATTCTTATATACTTTGAACATATTTGTATACCTTATAACCATATGCACATGTATACCAGGTATAAAAAATATTAGTAGCAACATTGTTCAAAATAGCAAAAACATTTCATTAAAAGGAAAATAAATTTATATTATATAATATTGCACAGCAGTGGAGAGCAATGAAATAAAATTGCTTATGACAATGTAGGTGAATCTTGGAAACATAAGATCAACAAATCATAAATGAACATCTCCTCAGAAAAGAAAATCATGGACTTGGAGAAAAGACTTGTGGCTGCCTGATGGGAGAGGGAGGGAGGGAGAGGGAGGGAGTGGAAGGGATCGGGAGCTTGGGCTTATCATCACAACTTAGAATAGATTTACAAGGAGATCCTGCTGAGTAGCATTGAGAACTTTGTCTAGATACTCATGTTGCAACAGAACAAAGGGTGGGGAAAAAATGTAATTGTAATGTATACATGTAAGGATAACTTGATCCCCTTGCTGTATAGTGGGGGGAAAAATATATATATATATTTATAAAGATCAACAAATCAAGCCCCATAAAATTACATGTAATATAACCTCATTTTTAAAATGATTTTTTTCCATTATAGCTGGTTTACAGTGGTCTGTCATAACCTCATTTTTATAATGTTTGTAAACTATGAAAATTAAACAATATTGTATAAGCATGCATGCATACAGGTGAGAATGCATATGTGCATATGTGTGTGTAGTAAATAAGGGAATTAAAAAAAAATTCAGCAATGTGGTAATTTCTGGAAAAGAGGGAAAAGAATGTGATGGAAAGAAACACACAGAAAGGGATAAGTTATTGGTAATATTCTGGCTCATGGCTTGGAGTGGGTTTCCAGGTATTCAATATACTGTTATAATTTGTAACTTGCGTATGTCTTCTCTACATTCTCTTTCATGTATCAATTATATTAGAAGGAAAGCAAAAGAAAAAATAAGTGGAAGGAGCTATTTAATAGTTTTATAAGTTTAAGCAGCTCGATTATACTGCTTACTTCAATTTCTGGGAAACCTGACTCTTCTATTGTTTCACTTTGTGTATGTGTTAGTAAGAATAACTCCGACTGGCAGGCAGTAGCAGAGATACAAAGGCACCAAGAGTGTATTTGCCAGTATCCCCTGGTTAATTCTTATCAACCACAAAGCCCTATATTTTTCCTTTCTCCTATCTTCACCTTCTCCCTTCTTTCTCCCTTCTCTGTTCCCCTCCTTCCCAACCATGTTTTTCTCTCTGTTCTCTGAGACTCCGGTCTGCTGTTCTCTGAGATTCCATTTTCAGTAGACTGCAACACAGCAGAGCTGGGGAGGCGGCAGCGGGGGGCGGGGGGGACGGGCCTGTGTTGAGTCAGACTAAAAGGCCCCACTCTCCTCTCACTCATTTACTCTCTGGATTCAGAGCTGGCATAGTAATAGTTGTCACTGGCATCAAAGAGAAAAATAAATACACCACTGCCCTGACACAGCCAAATAAGAAAATAAAATAATCTCTAATCTGTCAAGTACAGCCTGAGCTGCTTAGCGGTGTGGTTTCTCATATCCATATCACAGCAGGCATGGGCTCGTTTCCTGCAGCAGAGAGGAGAGTAAAGTTTATGAAGAAAAGAAACAAAAGATAGAATGGAGGGGACTGTGAAAACATCAGAGAGGTAGTTTGGAGATAAAGGAAGTAAAGTCGTCACAGCCACATATGTTAGACACCAATTTAGTCCCTCTGTCACAACCTTGTCGAGAATCAGAATGACAGGACAAATTCTGAAAGACTCAAAAAGGAAAGCAGATAAAATCTAACTCCAAATTAGGAAGGGAAATGTTGAAAGTCATGTAGAAGGAACAAAATGATATGAGAGATGGTTGACATGAAAAAAGAGAAATGTGTAATAATAAAAAGTATAAAAATAATTGAAACATACTCTATTCTGAAAAAACATTCACCTGATCCATATCATCATGAAACAACTTATCCTAAAGGTTCTAACTATGGGTTTCCTTTTAAATTAAATATTCAAGTCTTGGAATTACCTAGTTTACCTTCATTTTTCAGCACCCTGGGGCACAAAGTCAAACATTTTTCTTAATTTGACCAAAATATGATGGAGGAGCTACAGTAAATGTAGCTCAGCTTCTACACACACATGCACATGTGCATGCACGCTCGCGTGTGCGCGTGCATACACACACACACACACACACACCCCATAGCCTGTGCAGATAAAAGGTTAAAAAGATAATAAGGAAAATATATCAGTTATCAATTGCTATATAAGAAACCACTCCCTAAACTTAATGATGTAAGACAACAGCTGTTTTATTACTTCACAATTCTGTGGCTCAAGAATTTAGATCACACTCAGCTAGGCAGTTCTGTGGTTCTCATCCGAGGTCTCTCATGTCGCCACAGTCATTGGGGCTTGACAGGAGTTGGATGGTCCAATGTAGGAGCACTCAGATGTTTGGTAGCTAATTGTGACTGTTAGCTGGTTGGTCTAGGGAACTCAGCTCTGTTCTGTGCAAACTCTCAGCTCCAGGAGGCTAGTCCTGGCCTTTTCTCTTGGTGGTCTCAAGGCAACATTCCAAGATGATGGGAACAGTAGTGCAAGACTCTGAAGGCTCAGTCCCAGAAGTCCTGCAATATCACTTTCAGTGCATTGCATTGGTCAAAGTGTCATGAAAGCAGCCAAGATTTAAGGCATGAGGAAATAGGCTCCAGTTCTAGATGCAGGGTGTGATAAAGTCACATTACAAAGGGGTAGGCATATAGGGATGGGAAGAGTTATTGTGGTCATCTTTGCAAATAATCTACCATAGGTAGGAATTACAAAATATCTTCAGAGATATCAAGGTAAGAGATTGCATTTAAAAAGGGGGACTCAAAATATGGTATAAAACCTATGGCTCCAAAAGGAAAACATAATAGAGAATTAAGTCAAGCTTAGAGGGGCTCACTTGCTAGCCTTCTCAGTTACACTTTCCGATATTTTGAAACCAGTAACAATGAATATGTACCCAGATAACTTAAGTGCCTTCACAAGAAATATAATGTTCTATGTTTGGATATAAAACTTTTATGGAAAAATATAAAGTTCAAAGGAAATAGAGAGCATGGCTCACTAAGATTTTATGCTACCAAAGCAAAGGGCATTCATGGAAAGTTGAGCCCTGCTCAGCTAGAGTGGAGAATTATGGGAAAGTTTTATTTAATTTGAGAGTTTCAATTGCTCTTTTTCCCACAAGTGATGCAGAGAACATGGAGGTGAAGGTGTGGCCATGTTAGCTGTAAAGGCAACATTTCTGCTGAGGTTTATTTTATGGCTGCACATCCCTTGTCAAGGGCTGTCATGTCGAGCTGCCGGGCTTTCATCCATGTTTGTCTGGATGATGGTGGTGCTTTGGGAAAGTGTGAAACTTTGGAGATGACTAAAGCTTGATCTTGACAGCTTATTCATTTTGCTTGAACAGTTTAAGCAGGAATAAGGTTAAAGAGTTATGCCACATGGCCTTTATTGCAACTTTTCAGGACCTTGAAGATTAACTTAAAAATGGAAACCGATGAATCCTTCACTAAATTTTAAACCACACTGCCAAAACTGTCCAACTTACCTGTGCTCCTCCCCATTCTCTTTTCCCCCATCCCCAGAGGTTTTTATGCTGAATTTTTATTTATAGTTTTTCCACATGCTTTCAAAGTTTATAGAAACAGTATCAGACTTTATGTCATCAAGCCATTTCCTTTTTTCCCCTTATTCATGATCTTTCTGAGGTTCATCCGTTATAATTTCCAGCTGTAGTTCATCATTCACTTTCATCGATAATACGCAAATGTGTGAATATTCCACATTTTACTTATTCTCTTTATTGATGGAGTTGCTTCCATCTATGAATATTTTTGTGCAAGTCACCATGGGCCCTTGTCAAACAGTATTTAAGCAATGAACTTGGAGCAAAAAAATGTTTCCCTACCAGCTTGTGTGTTTCCATTACACCACATTCTCATCAGTGCTTAGTGTTGTCAGACTTCCTCATGATCAATTTGTCTAGCCCTATGACAATACCACTCTATTTTAATTACCATTGCATTTTAGTAATTAACTCTTTATTTAATAGGAACAATATCACCCCCTCCCTACCACATACTCCCTACAATATTCTTCTTGAGTAGAATTCTTCTTGAGCTCTCTGGATCTTTTTCTTTCATTATGAACATTTTAGAATCATCTCATCAAATTCTTTGACTCACTGCATTGGCCTTTTGATTAGAAGTGCATCAAATCTATAGAACAGTTTAGGGAAAACTGACATTTATATTGTTTTTCTGTTATTAAATTCTGATATCTCTCTTTACTTAGGTTTTAAGTCTTCCAATAAAGATCAAAAGTTTTCATGGAGAGTCTTGCACAAATTGTATTCAGTTTCTTCCTAAAAATACTGTATTATATTGTACATAGGTTTATTTTCAACATTTTATTTTCTTAGTGTTGGAATTTAGCATCTTGCCATCAAGAAAATGGTGTAGTTGCAGCTGACCTGGAGCTTACAGTCTACAAGGAAGGCAGACATTCATGAGGGAGTCACACAAACACATGGAAAAGCACAACTGCAGTGAGTGTGAGCAAGGAGAAGTGAATGGTACAAAGACATCAGTGACTTGGAGGATCTGCTTGAGGGTTGGGTCTGGTGTGACAACAACTGTAAAGGGGTAGGTAGAGAGGGCTGTGAGAGCACATTGAGTGGAGCAGGAGAGGCTTCTGGGGAAATGACTTCTAACCTAAGATCTTGTATGTACTTCAAAGGAGAGAGCCAGGCAAAGATCTGGGAGAAGATGTTTTAGGTAGAAAGGATAGCATGTGGGAGGCAGGCAGCAAATTGGAACTTTAGTTTTGGCTTTTGTCCAGAGAGGCCAGAGTATGGAAAGGAAGCAAGAGGAGATACACAGGGTGAGGAGAGAATTTATCCCAGGGACTTGAGACCTGCTTCTGGAGTTCGGATGTAGCTCTATAGGCTGTCAAGTGCTAAACAGGGGATATGTGCTTTTAAAAGTTCACTCCAACTGGAATATGAGGATGGACAAAAGCAGATCAAGGAGGAAAACAAGATAGTGGTTAGGAGGTGATGGTACTTTAAACCTGGAGACTACTTGGTTGGGTTTGAGAACTGATTGCGAACTGCAACTGACAACTAAAGGCCATCATGGGTGACTGTCAATTTTCTGGTTTCCACCACACCATAAGCTCACTCTGATTTTTTTTTTTTTTTTGGCTGCGCCTGCAGCATGTTAAAATTTCTAGGCCAGGGACTTAAGCCACTGCAGTGACAACACCAGATCCTTAACCTGCTGTGCCACAAAGGACCTCATTGCATTTGACTGTCAGATCTAAAACATTTTGGACTTCATCTGCTATCCCCTTCCATCCTTATCTTATGTTCCCTAGTAGACTTGAACCTCTTGGTTATCATGTCCTTACTTTTAATAAGACTCAGTAACTATATTTCCAAGTGAATCAATGAGTTAATGAAAGATTTGAGAAATGCATATCCTTTGGTTGACAACAAGATAGTAGAAATAACAAAATTTACAACAAAAACTAGCTTTCTGGTACATTTTCTATGTTACTGGCCTTGAACTCACCATCCTACATTTATTATCTCACTTAATCTTCACAACAAACAGTAAAGATTGATAATTTCTATCATTCCCGTTTTTGTAAGTGAGAAGTGTGAGCCTTATATTAAGTAATTTTTCTAAGGAGTGACTGACTACAGAGCTTGTATGCCAAATTCGTCCTTGCAACTTAAGTTACATCTTTGGACTTGCAGCAGCACCTGGAACTTGTTAGAAATGCCAAGTCTCGGGCCTCATCCCAGACCTCCTGAATCCTAATGTGCATATTAACAAAAGTCTTAGGTAAATTTGCTATGTAGTACTTCCAGTTTGGTATTGAGATTTAATACCTTACTTACACTGGGATTAAATACAGTCAGCAAAGTCCAGATAAGATTTCCCCAGAGGGTGGAGTTCCTCTCATGGCTCAGAGGTTAATGAACCTGACTAGGATCCATGAGGATGTGCTTTCCATCCCTGGCCTTGCTCAGTAGGTTAAGAATCCAGCATTGCCATGAGCTGTGGTAGGTCGCAGATGTGGCTCAGATCCTGGGTTGCTGTGGCTGTGGTGTAGGCCAGCAGCTAGCGTGCCAATTCAACCCCTAGCCTGGGAACCTCCATATGCCACTGGTGCAACCCTAACATAGCAAAAAAAAAAAAAAAAAAAAAAAAAACAATTTCCCCAGGGGGCACTTTCTCCTCAGTGAGTCAGGCTGAGCACACGTGATTGTGGTGATGGCACTGGGTTTGAAGCCTAGACGAGTAAGGGTGAATCTGATCACAGAATAACTCAGAAAACCTGACCAACAGAGGCAGAGAGTGGCTGAACTCTGCCAGGAGAGGATCCATCTTTTTTTCTTTGAACAATAGCTTGTCATAAAGGATAAAATTAAAGAACACCTCCAAAATCTACTTTAATAAAGTGACATGTGTTATTTAAAAACAAACAAACAAACAAAACCTTACTTAGGGATTTAGTAAGAACAGACTATAGGAATCAAGATGTCTTTAACTTGTATGTAATCCATATTACCCAGGCATCATTGAAACTAAACCAAATCAATTAATTTTATAATTTATATCCACCAGACTTAAATAGTTACCTGTGTCTCTGCACACGTCTGGGTCAAATACTGTATGCATGTTATGCAGAAGATAATCGGTAGATTACTGTTAGTTGAGCACACCGTGCCATCTTAGTGAGAAATGCCCAACATTCTGGTCCAAGGGTTTTAGCACTATCAGTGTGGGAGGTACTCAACCTGATTTACCAATTACACTCTGATGTCATTAAAATGAAATGGCCCCAATGAAAGGAATAGAAGTCAATCTTATTATAGCTCTGAGATGCTTTATTGCTCTATTTCACCCTTATTTACTAATTCCCACTGCAAGACAGGTAGCTATAAAGGTTTCTAAGAGGCAAGCTACATTATCAACAGAATCATGAATATGAATGATGGCATCATTGTTTTAGCTTCAATGAGCAAGTTTAATCTTGAAGATCATTGCCACTGGATAATAGGTACCTACAACCTATTTTTACACATTTCTTGACTATTTGCCAATTCACCTTAAAATGGCCTGTTTAGGAATGATACTCTAATGTTAGAAATATGAGCAAAAGGTACCATTTCCATAGTTCCTTACCTTCTTCATGAAGTGTATTCATTTGCCTTTTACAGCAACCATACTGGATAGGTAGGGGCAGAAATTATCCTACTTTATGGATAGAAGCTGAATATTAGAGAAGTTAAATTACTTTCTCAAATACTTTTTTATTAGTATTTGTCAAAACTGGGGATGATAACTAATTTTTTTTGAATTCCTAGATCTCTTCAAATGCTCTTCAGCCTTGGTTAAAGGCCTGTTCTACCCTTAAAGCCTACTCTCTTATTGATTACTCAGTACAACAAGTGAAATTTGAGACTGATAAGAGACATGATAAATAATAACAGTACATTACATACACTGTATATATACACATATACATATGGATACACATACACACACAGGCATACATACACACATTTAATTTTTAATTAATTTTTTTACATCTATTATTTTAATTGCCTCTCAAGCCAGCTGGGGTGTGAGATTTCCTGCAAATGATATCCCTGAGCCACATCCAGAAATGAATATAAATCCAATGAAACTGTAAAGAACACTGGAGGTGTAATTTCATGTCATTGCAAGAGTCCTACATTAGCAGTAGTGCTGTGCTCACAGAAGTTGGAGGACTATATTTAGGTAATCTCGAGAGGAAATTACATACACAGAGCAGGCAAGTCAACCAGAATTAACCCACTCAATTGCAGCCCAAATTATACTTTTTAGGAGCTGTGTCTCTAATCTTTACTTAGATTCAACTGTTCTATTACTTCCACTGATGTGCAGTTTAGGTTGGCTTCTTCTAATGCATAACTTTTTGTAAGGAAATTGGCTTTCCTGTTGGAAAAAAAGTACAGAAGTTTCTCCAAAGGCTTTTCTCTTTTTCCTTCTAAATTTAACTAACTTTCCATCTATCAGATTAGGAAAATACAGCTATTTTAAAAGATATTTTCTTACATAGTTGCCACATGATTTCTAACCCTCCTTTTTCTCTTCCTCCCTACATCCCAGGTGGATAAATTTACAAGGGACATGCTTAGGCATTGATATACAGTTCCAAAAGCTATTCTCTGACTCCATTCCTCTCATATTGGAGAATTTCGGCATTCGGTAATAGTAATGGGATTTTTGTTTTAAAACTTCACAAGATGAAATGGACTTTACTTAAATCTTGAGTCATTCATAGTTATTTAGTTACTTTGAAACATATTTTGAACAGTGTTAGTATTCTTCAGACAATGTAATTTTAAGAACATATCAAGTTTTTTACAACCTTGCTATAAGAGGAAAGGCCATGAGTACAACACTGCTCAAAGTATTGTCTGTAGACATGCGCTGGTCTGTGAGCTGGGTGCTACTGGACTGGGTAGAATAATTATAAAACCGAGAATAAGTGTTTAGGAGTATTCACAGTCATTTGATATCTGTTGAATTCAAAATAAAATATCTGGACTTGCATTTTTGTGTAATGTAAAAATAAAATTTATGCAGCATTTTGTTTTATTGCATTTTATAAAAGCATCAATGGCAATAGTTTGGAAATCATAATAATAACATTATTTAATTAATTAATAATCTTTCACCACAAAGAGTTTGAGAAGCAGTTTTCAGGAAGATCAATTCAGAGACTTCCTTATGATAGGGGCATTTCATATAGGAAAAGAAAATGGTTAGATAATCATTTTTAGGTTATGGTTTAAAAAAGTTTAAAGTTCACTAGGTGGATAACTAGTTTCTCAGAACAAGTCTTTTTAAAAAAAGTTCTAAAATTAAGGTGTAGTTAATTTATAATGTTGGGTCAATTTTTGCTATACAGCAAAGTGACCTGGTCATACATATTCTTTTCCCCATATTATCTCCCATCATACTAAGAAAAAATCTTAATTTCATTAAGCTTCATTGGAAAATTACTTAAGCATTTTTAAGAGATGGCATTTATTTTTTTTATAGACAGAGGTTTTTTTTTTTTTTTCTTTTTTAATTTTTTAAAATTTTTTGGGGGCCACACCCATGGCATATGGTTTCCCAGGCTAGGGGTTGAATTGGAGCTGAAGCTACCAGCCTACACCACAGCCACAGCAGCACCAGATCAGAGCTGCATCTGTGACCTACACCACAGCTCACAGCAACGCTGAATTCTCAACCCACTGAGCAAGGCCAGGGATGGAAACTGCTTCCTCATGGATGCTAGTCAGATTCGTTTCCACTGAGCCACAACGGGAACTCCTAGAAGGAGATTTTTGGTTACAAAGTATAAAATGTTTAACTCAGATAAACTTTGCTTCAGAATTTCCTTTATTAGAGTCAGGGAGAAAAGGGAGGCAATTCAGGTGGATATTTGAAATCTCAGTTAGCTACATTTCTTCCTACCATAATCTTTCCATATTAAGTTTATTTAAAGTAGCTGAGCTTCAGGTAACAGTTTTTAATGAAAGTGGCTGTTTTCCAGGAGGGGCCCATTAGAACTGAGTTTCTGGCATGATCTCTGTGATGGGTACACCAACCAAGACCAGCCTAGTGTTTTTGAGAGAAAGATAATGGGACAAAGGAAGAGGTGACAAAAATGCCCTGTAGTGGCCTCCTTGATACCCCAAAGAGCTAAGCTGATGTATCTTTCACCAGAGAGATATTCAGTTCCTGAAATTTGAGTGGTTTCTTTAAAAAAAAAAAAAAAAAAAAAAAAGGTTTCATGTTGAGAATATATCTTAACACTCCCTTAGGTGAGTTTACAGAATTCTTATGATGGGAAGTGTTCAAAATTTGCTCTCTTTCTAAAATAACAAACATGTATGAAAAGATTTTCCTCAGTTGAAGCAACATTCCTACCATGGTGTGAAATTTATTCATCTTGAAGGGGAAATAAAATTTGCTTTGGAATGTTATTTATAACTGAAAATAATTCTCATCTAGAAAAGTATTCCCCCTTGTAGATCTCTCATAATTTTCAATTTTAATATCTAATAATATTTATGAGACTTTTTGCTTATTCAATTTAAATTTTAGTCTTTTTTCTCCAGTTACACAATTTTTAAAAATCCATAGTCTATAGCAGAAGTATAGTTATGGAAAATAGCTTTTATTTTAAGTGGCATTTTCCTACTCTATCCTTTTTTAAAAGGGGGGAAATATTACAAGTAATATTCTTTAGAATGCAAGAGTTAACTTTATAATGCTTTAGAGTTTGTTTTTATCACTCACCTTGCTGTTCAGATTTTTTTTCAAGATGTTTAGATGTTTTCTTCCTAGTTTACAGCTTTACTGGATAAGTCCATTAATTCACTATGAAAAGCATCTCAATACTAAGGGGAAACTCCCTTAACAAAATTTGGTTTGAATAGATGGAGAAGAATTTAACAATTGGCACAAATACACACACACACACACACGTATGTATGTGTGTATATATAAAGATCTAACAATAAACTATATATTATATACAAAAAGATCTATTAGTAATCTTTATAACAGCTTTTTTAAAGGATAGGAATAATGCTGTATGTATTAAAATTCTTTCAAACTGCTAGTACTTTAAATAGACACATATTGCTTTAAGAAAGCAGAAAATAATAGCATATTATATAATTGTGATGTTTTAGATTTAAAGAATATGCATTTAAATTTTGAAGGTGGGAGATTTTATTTAGAACATGGATTTGCATATAAACTAGATTCAGAGCACAAAACAAAATGATAAACCTGCACCCTTGCTTTCTGATGGCTAATACCCATGCAGAGATGAAGCCAGATTTCAGCAGTCTTTAAAGACACTGCAGTGTTTTCTTGTAAGTTTACATTTCAAGATGATTTCAAAGTTACAATCTTTTGACTATTGGAAGGAAAAGTTGGAACTTTAAAAAGGCTTGTTTCAATAAGCAGATGTGAAAAACCATTCTGGTGAAATTATTTGTGAATTTCAGGCTCAGGCAAACCCTAAACATGTGAAGAATGGAGTGTGGATCATGTTAAAATGGATGTTAAACAGGAGGGGGCAACCATCACCACCTAGGAAGCTGAAACTCCATTCCAAAATCAACAGAATGAAAGAATTTATATGCGGTAAATGATACACCAGCTGTAGCTCGGCAGCCATTGGCTTTTGTATTGTGCCCTCTGGTGGGAAAATTTGTAAATCACAATGTAACAGTTTTAAACTGACTCAACAAGGTTTGTTATTTCTTGTTTCTGTGCTTTATGTATAATCAAAATTTAGCTTAAGGGAAAATACATGATGACTTTTTGAGGCAGAATTGCCTTAGGTATCAACTAATCCAACCTCCCAGTTTTACCTGGAGGTGTTAAATAATTTAGCCAGGCCTAAAAAAAGTGAACTATTTATTATTCCGTTCTCCTGTGTCCCAGAGAAAGTATTAATTATTGAATACATCTTAAGTGCCAGACACTATAGAAGCATCATTTCATTTAACCTCATTAACTCTGAATTTAGTCCAATACGTTCCCTCTTTACTTTCTGTTAATTTAAGGTCTTCCCAGTGTTGAAATCATATCTCCAATCTATTCGTATTTGCAAATACAGGCTTTAAAAATGTTATTTGCTTCCTGTCCCTCTTCAGAGAGGAGCTAATGAGGGGCAAGACCCCAGCAGGGCAGGGGTGGGTCCAAGGAGGTGCTACTCTTTTCGGCTGATAAGACCAGAGGCCTGAGACTTGGGGTCCTTCACACAAGTTAGCAGTGGGAAATCCAACTCCAGGTCACCAGCCCTGGGCCAGGTGGGGACAAAAGTCTCTGGCAGAGAGCCGCAGGGAGGCTTGTGAAGCTGGGAAAGCTGAAGAGAAAATGAACGAAGGAGGCAGATGAGAGGAGGCTGGCAGGGTCTTGGGGTAGGAGTGGAGATGGGAGATACAATGGGGCATTTTCACCCAGCCTTGGGGTGGACTTGTCCACAAGTGCTTGGACAATTCAAAAGGCTCAGAGTGGGAGTTCCTTTCATGGCTCAGCGGTTAATGAACCCAAGTAGGAACCATGAGGATATGGGTTCAATCCCTGGCTTCACTCAGTGGGTTAAGGATCTGGCAGTGCCGGGAGCTATGGTATAGGTTGCAGATCTGATGTTACTGTAGCTGTGGTGTAAGCTGGCAGCTGTAGCTCTGATTCAACCCCTAGCCTGGGAAATTCCATATGCCGTGGGTATGGCCCTAGAAAGCAAAAAAAAAAAAAAAAAAAAAAATTAGAATTAGAGAACATTGCAACAATACATAGTTCAACTTCTGTTTTTTTAAAAGTTACCTTTTCCTCTTTATAATAAATATGATATACATGATCATAATATAACAGCTAACTTTATAGGCCAATTTTTTTGTATGTATTTTATTCCATGCCATTCATACATCTTAACCCATTCACTTATCACGTACACCCCACAGAGCGGGTGATGTTGTTGTTCTCAATTTGCTGATGAGGAGACTGCAGCCCAGCGGGAATGGATACCATGACAGATGTCACATGGACAGTAAATGTGAAGAGCTGGTGTTTAAACCCCAGTCATCTGTCTTTGACCCATGCTCTTAACAAGAATGCCACACCTACATGAAATTATGAAGCATAAAAATAAATAAACACCTATAACCCATGGCTCAACTTTAAAAATGAAAGGCATCACTGGTACCAGTGAAGGCCCCCAACCAGTGAAGGTGCCTTTCTCAGAAAGGCTAAGTTATTGTCTCACAGTGGCTCATTTTGTCTTACTGAGTTTAAATCTCATCTGTTGAGTTGATAAGGAAGCTACATAGTAGTAAAAGTGGAAGTTTACTGGATGGTTTATTGTTTACTGATGCTGAGAAAACATAGTTTTTGCCTTATATGCCTTTTTGCTTTATATGCATTTTGCCTTATATGTGGGGATCGCCCCATCCACCCCTTACTTGATTTTAAACAAACCTGAATCTTTTATTTCATTATCACTTGGAAGACTTTTAGGCTCTGTTACTTATTAACTAATACAACAATTAATTTACCAAACACTTGTAAAACACCTAGCAGATGGCAATCACCATTGGAAGGACAGGGCTACAGTCAGTGGCACAGTGAAATATGGCTTATAGTGGTTCCCAAGAGCCAATGGTTAACATTTCAGGAATTTGTGAACCAACTGTCCAACACAACCATTATTAAAGATTAAATTACATGAATATAAAATATATAATTATATTAAAACAAATTCAATAAACACTAAAATCATCACTTCCTAATATTTGCTACATTTTATTTATTTGTGCTCTTGATATTATCTATGATTGTTATCAGTATGGTGGAAATATGATATAAGAATGTGCTAACAGTTGTTCATTTTTTCCCAATTCTACTTCAGAGACTTCGCGTTGGTAGCTTGAAATTGGCCTTTGTATATTTACATCATAGAAATTGGCAAATGCTATAAAATCAGGGCTTTTCTTCCCAAAGAGCTAGTTTTTAAACACTAGTAGCATATGAGTAGTTACAGCGAATATTAATATACAACCGCTACTAAAAAAGAATTCTTGGTCCAGTAGAGCTAGTGATTTGAGCCATGCACACACTCAAAATTAAAAAAACAAAAAGTGGAACAAAACAAACTTCAAAACCCACCATGGTCTCCAACAATGATAATTTTAAAGTATTACTATTTAATGTAGTGAAGATCAACTTTATTTTCATGGAATTTGCTGTTGGAACTACAGGAGCTAATGACAAACTTCTGAAATCAAAATCTGTTGGTTAGGACCTCTTGGGGGCAGTAATGTCTCTCTTAATGTTTCCAGTCACAGCTCTGATCTGACAATTTTCCGAAAACTAGACTTTGGAACAACCAGTCAGCTTGCTAATTAGCACTTCACAATAGTGGTCAGAACTCTTCTTTTGAAGTGAAAAGGCCTTTTGAAGTATTTAATTAGTAGGGTTTAAGAGCTACAGTTCCTTTCAGAACCTGCTTCCACTTCAGGTAACAACAAGGTGGAGAGAAAATTCAGAAACAACCATGGAGTCCTTGGGCTTATAGAATAAACTACACATGACTCAACTTGGAATTTGAAGCCCTTCCACCTAGAACCTTTCTTCTCAAATATCTATATTTGATTATACTGTCTTTTAATCCATAAGTTTGAGTATACCAGAAATAAATTTTCCTTGACTCTCTTTCCTATTACTAAAATGGGTTTCTGTTTTGAGGCTTTAATATCCTGTCTGGGTGGCTGACTGCATCTCTCTCAGGGATCATGTCCAAGGAGACTATGGAACACCAGGGTATCAGGGGTAAGGGGCCTCCTGGATGTTATCTGGGCAATTAGCATTCACAGAGACACCATAGGCCGGACTTCAGGATATACATTTCACCTGTATATCTTACGTGTCTTGGCAGCAAAGTCTCACCAAGGCTGCCAGCAGCCTGAATCTTGTGTGTGCCATTCTGGGATTCATGTGAAGCATTCTGCTGCCTCCCCAACACACACACACACACACACACACACACACACACACACACACTCACACACACACACTCTCACACACACACACACACTCTCTTTCTCTCTCTCTCCCTCTCTCTCTCTCTCTCTCTCTCTCTCTCTCTCTCTCTCTCTCTCTCTCTCTGGGGATCCTCTGAAGCAGCCTTGGACCCATATACTTATGCTGGAGGCTCAGCTATGTCTCAGCAGCCCGTCTGGCTCTCCTCGAGCACTTCCTCTTCTATTTTTGCTGCCCAGACTGGATGGAAGTCTGGAAAGGAGGTTGCTTCTTCCTGTCTACTAATTTAGGAAAGGGATGTGGTCATTTCTCCACCCTCTGGTAAGTGAAGAGAGAAGTTGAAGTCTTCTACTGGTTGCAGAAAAGTGATGACAATAGCAGAAAAGAGTCTGAGTAGTTTCTGCTACTTTCGCAGCCAAAAACATGACAAGGAATGGCAATCAGAATAGAAAAGAAATCATAATGTCTTATTAACTAAGTCCATCCCAATGTCAATAAAATTCCTGTTATAATTAAGGAGTTTCCTGGGTTTTCAATCACAAGTTAGCCTGAAATGGGACAGTTCATTGTAGAGGATAAATTTCCATTCAGTCTCTTTATTCTCAAGCTTGAGATGTCAGCCTTTCCCCCATGGTACCTAACTCTCCGTAGGGTCAGGGTGTCTGTCAGTGTGTACATGTATGTAACTAATAAGGATAGTGGTAATATGAAAAGGCAATCTAGTCACTGCTTCACTTCCCTTCTCTGGTACACACCATGCACCATATGTGATTGAATCAGAGTACCACCCATGTCATAAGAAGAAAATAAATATCATAAAAAATACCTCTTCCTTCGAGTTCCCATCGTGGCTCAGTGGTTAACGAATCTGACTAGGAACCATGAGGTTGCAGGTTTGATCCCTGGCCTAGCTCAGTGGGTTAAGGATCTGGCATTGCTGTGAGCTGTGGTGTAGGTTGCAGACATGGCTCAGATCCCGTGTTGCTGTGGCTCTGGTGTAGGCCCAGCAGCTACAGCTCCGTTTAGACCCCTAACCCGGGAACCTCCATATGCTGAGGGAAGCGGCCCTAGAAAAGGCAAAAAGACAAAAACAAAACAAAACAAACAAACAAAAAACCTCCTCCTTAACATGGTTGAAACTCAGTGGACATTGGTTCTATATAGAGAATACTGCTTTCTTGTTCCCCACAGGTACTCTCAGCCATTATAATTCAGGCCTGGTATGAGATTCCCTTGCCTCTTTGCATTGTTGTGATGTATGGACTATTTGTGTCTCCCTCCCAAAATTCATATGTTGAAGCCTTATCATGTGGGTCCATGGTATTCTGAAGGACCTACCTCCAGATACCATACCAAATGATGGTATCTGGAGGTGGATCTTTTAGGAGATAATTAAATTTAGAAGATGACATAAAGATAGGATCCAGTGATAGGATTAGCGTCCTTAGAAGAAGAAGAGAGACCAGTGCTTGTTCTCTCTCTGCCAATATGAGGACACAGTGAGAAAGCAACCATCTGCAAGCCAAGAAGAGGGCTCTCACCAGGAGTGGAATCTACCAGCATCTTGATCTTGGATGCCCCAGTCTCTAGAACTATGAGAAATAAATGTCTGTTGCTTAAGCAACCCAGTGTATTGTATTTTGTTATAGAGGTTCAAGCTGGAATATTACATAATGTGTGCTTGGAATCAGGGCTCCAGGTGGAACATAATGGGTGAGGCCTTTTCCATTCTATAGACCTTTTGATCTGATCTTTGCCATTTTGATAGGTAAAAATATTAACATTTCTCATTGTGAATAGGGCTGAGCATCTTTAAATTTGTTTAAGATCCGGAGTTCCCGTCGTGGCGCAGTGGTTAATGAATCCGACTAGGAACCATGAGGTTGCGGGTTCGGTCCCTGCCCTTGCTCAGTGGGTTAACGATCCAGCGTTGCCGTGAGCTGTGGTGTAGGTCGCAGACGCAGCTCGGATCTTGCATTGCTGTGGCTCTCTGGCATAGGCTGGTGGCTATAGCTCTGATTCGACCCCTAGCCTGGGAACCTCCATATGCCGCGGGATTGGCTTAAGAAAAAAAAAAAAACACAAAAAGACAAAGAAAAAAAAATTTGTTTGAGATCCATTTATATTTCCTTTCAGTGACTCATCTTCTTCATAACTTTTATCTGTTTTGTCTTTTATTGAGTCATAGGAGCTCTCTGTACATCAAGATTAGTCTGCTGTGATGTGAGTTGCAAATATTTTTGTTATTTGTTTATGATAGGTTTCCCCCCCACACCCATACAGTTGATGTTATCAATACTTTATTTTGTGGGGTTTAGGTCATTATCACAAAGGCTTTCTCTTGTCTAAATGTTATTTAAAATTTTTTTCCTTGTTTAATTCAAGTGCTTCCATGTCTGTTTGTGTTTGTAGTAACTATTTGGTCTGTCTTCAATTTCTGACATAATAGTTATGATGTAAGTCTCTAACTTTATCTTCCTTCCAGCCAGCCTCCACACATAAGATAGTTACCCCTTTATTCCTATAGCATTGGTTGAACAATACGTCTCTTTTACTTATATTAAATTCTATACTTGTCATATACCATATTTATAGTTTTATTTGGATCTATTCCTGATTGGTGTATTCTAATTTATCCATTGCTTCTTTTAAAAGCATCTGTACCTCACTATCTTAATTATTATGGCCATAAAATATGTTTTAATGTATGATAGGGCTAACGTCGCTTTCTTTTTTCCCCATAATTTTTCTGATTATTCTTGTTTATTTTCAATATTAACTTATGAACTATGTATATAATCTTATACCAAAATCATCTAGAACTAGGTGTTTTTACTGGGAATGTATCAAATTTATAAATTAACTTGTAAAAAATGTATATGTTTATGAGGCTGAGTCCTCCTATTCGAGAAATACATGTCACAAGTAATTTATAATGAGTGATAAACTATCAATGAGGAAATAATTTATATTCTTTATATAGTTAGAATGAATGTAAGGCTATTAGAGTAAATGTCAGGCTATTCATAAGCACTCAGGCTTACTTGCATTCAGGTACACCGTCTCTTGAATTGGGGGAAGAGAGCCCATAGTTGCAGCGAGCTCCCTAGAAAGTTCACTGTCCTCTTGGCATATCTTATCTCTGTACTCAAGAGCATGTATTCTGCATGTAAACATCATCCATCCTTGTGCCACACTGGGGGTAAAAATATTTTGAATTGTAGCTAGAGCATATGCTCTTATTTACCTAACACAGATGGCTGTACTTTCTTGACCTTTTCGTGGAGTACTACCTTTTTAGATCAATACTGGAGTAACTTGTTGCTATATTTATGTATATTTATATGTACTTTTTATTTGTTAGCCCACATGGAATTACAAGTTAGCATAGCTTCCTGGAGATTTGGGGGCCACAAAGCTACTCTTAGAAAATAGCAAAAGAGAATGTTTGTACTCGTGTGGAAAAGAAACAGTTCTCACGTTTTCTGGTGTTTTCTCCTGATTTTGCTTTTGTTTCAGAGGAATCCCTTAGGGACTGAAGAAATAAAACATTAAATAGGCTAGGTTGGTATCAGCAACTGAATTCAATATGGACTTGTTTTCCCTAACATTAACATGGTTAGGGATTGTATAAATTCATTGAGGGGAATAAAGAGAAAGTGTGGTTTCGAGGTGTAGGAAAAGCATGATGCAGAAGAGGATTCAAAGCAAGCTCAGGGTGTAGGGTTAGGGTTAGGGTTAGGGTTTGGGCCACTTACCACTCACCTTTTAACAGGCTTACCTGAATGTGTTTTCATGGTGATGGCAGTGGTGCGAGTGAAACAGAACTGTGCAAAACCCTTGTCAGGCCTCTGCTTGAGCCAAGTCTGCTAACATCCTATTTGCCAATCAAGCCACAGGGCTAAGGCCTTAGGCAGAATGAGAGGGCACTGCAAAGTGACAGGGCAAATGAATGGAAGGGTGAGGAAATGGGGTCATTAATGTAATCATCACACTAAAATATGACAGGAAATATTGAATTTGGCTGTGCAGAGCCCAGGGTAACTATGAAGCTCAGATTTATGCCAGCAATTTATATCAGCAATCACAGATTCATTCTTTCATAGACGGTGGTCTTTATACAAACTAACAACTGATGCTTTTTGTTTTGGGAATAAAGAACAACTATTATATACAAATTAAATACTACCTAATTTAATAAGGATTTATTTACCAAATATGATGTGTTGGTCATGAATAAATAGCTAGTCTGTTGAGCAGCATACTTATAACAAGATCCCTTCTGAACCCCAAATGCCACCCACCTTTCTAGGCAGCACATATATAGTGTGACAGACTCATAGCGTCTGACCTCAAGGAGTTGGAAAACAGGGATCCCTCTTGATTTAATGATCTCTCAGAGACCACTGGTAATGGACACGGGTGCTGGAAACAGAATACCAGACATAATGAAGAGAAGATGGAAAATTCAGTGAAGGGATTATTAGCCTTTCCATATCACTGGGGTGACCACATGAGGTGATGGCTATGCACCTAAAGGTTTTCCAGAAGTTATTTTGAGGGCAGCAGTTAGCACTGCTTGTGGAAGTATAATTTGCATATGTTTTATCTTTCAAAGGGAAAAAGGATCAGAGTGGTCTGTCTGGAAAATGACATGCTATCATTGAAATTTCTTCAGTTGGTTGCACAGAAATAGTTTGCCTTCATCCTGAGAAGTAAATGGGAGTACGTGATTTATTATGTCTCTTAATCTCTCTTAAAGCACTCACATAACCTGTTAGACACCTTATCATCAACTTTCTCCATCAAACTTTTGATGAGAATTAATAACTAGGAGAAAAATGGCCTTTCCTAAGCAACAGTCCCTATCCCTCTTCCTAGCCATCCAGAGTGGATTTTTTTAAAAGCGATGAAATCTTTTAATATGAGCTTGGCAAAGGGAAGGAGGAAGAACTTGCACATGATATGACTAAAGATGGCTTTTGGGGTTCAAAGATCTTAATAGAAAAAAATCTCTTGATAATAACCTAGGAGATGTGAACCATCCAACTTAAAAAGAAGCAATATTGACTTATCATATCAGACCCTTAATAAATACATTTTGTGTAGGAAAAAAATTGCTCCTCTGACTTGATGGCCCCATCCCCAAGTTTCTTGGGTTTCAGAGGTATTTTAAGTTATCACCTTGAATATTCCACTAGGTGGAGATCCTGAGCCATAGACATCCTTATGACAAAAAAATTGAAGGAATGTAAAAATTTTCATTTTGTTTTTTACTTTATTTTTCATGACTTTTTTCCTTTAGAAAGATTGCAGAGTGGAATTATTTATCAGTTGGTATATTAAAGAAAATATGGCCTGTGCAAACAAGCACTCCAAGGATTTTTAGTAACACCTATCACAGGAGGCTGTATTGATGCCAGGAACTAGGAGTGTAAAATTCATGATGGAGTATTTTTTATAAAAGAGAAGTGCAGGGGTTTGTGCTTTGTTTTAGTACAACAATGACCAAATCACACATCAATTACCTGAATTTATCTTTTTATACAGACATTTACCTTCAATCAGATTATGGGATTTTTTTTTTTAAATCAAAATTTCTTTGTTCAGAATCTAGTAAGGTAAAGTCAAGATGAAAAAAAGAAAAGAAGAATGTAAATTTCCAAGGCTTGTGAACGAAATGACTCTGACTTTAGTGACTGACACAAATATTGGAAAGTCATTGTGTTATATCTCATGTACATTATCTGGTTTTTTTTTTTTTTTTTTTTTTTTTTTTTTTTTTTTGCTTTTTAGGGCCCACCCATGGAGGTTCCCAGGCTAGGGGTCCAGTCAGACCTACAGCTTCCGGCCACAGCCACAGCCAGAGCAATGCAGGATCCAAGCCATGTCTGCAACCTACACCACAGCTCACGGTAACACCAGATCCTTAGCCCACTGAGCAAGGCCAGGGATCAAACCTGCAACCTCATGGTTCCTAGTCGGATTCTTTTCCACTGCACCACTATGGGAACTCCCCATTATCTGGGTTCTAAAGGGAGAGGGTGGGGGACTCTTGTCTCACAAGAGGAGCGCATGTATTTCCAGCTCTGTCTACTGTTTAGGAAAGCCAGTAGAAGCTGCCACCAAGAGTCCCAAGGGGGAGGCTAGCTGGTTCTTCCAAAGACATCTGAGGAGTCTCTAAAATATCAAGAAAGAATTGCTATTGAAAGTAGTTTCATCTCCTTCCCCTTTTCACAAATGGAACCCCAAAACACAACTCTATAAATGGTAGAACCTGGACCAGAATTACCCATGCAGTGTCTGGCCATTTCAGTGGCCACTTCTCATCTGAATTTATCTGAGTTCCTCAACCATAGGTTTCCTCTTAATGTTATGAAACTTGTAAAAGCTACAAAGCCTTCTCAAAGAGATGAAATGTAAAGAACTTTAAATTAAGAATGCCAGCTGACTCAGGATCCAGTGCTAACCGTGCCACTAAATTGTGTGATCTTGCTCTTTAAGCCTCAGCATCCTCATCTGTAAAATGAGGATAATGGAGAAAGAAATCTCCTTGTTCTATCTGTGCTCATCTACAAGCATATTAATTGCTCAGGGACATTCAGGTCAACTTGAGAAAATAACCATAGGCAGTATCCTTGTCTCCATCTCACTCATATAAACATAGTCCATGTGGGAAAGTTGATTTGGGGATCATCACACTATTAAAGCATCCCATTCCAGAGCTTTATTTAGGAATATAAAAGTTAAACTTCTATCAGGTGCTATTTTAATTATTTAGCAAGGGATTATAGTAGGATTCCATTTTAATGAAATTGGTAGACTATCAAAATAGCACAAATACCATTAAAATTAAAGTCCACTCTACAAATAAAAAGGATATTTATGATATTAGATATGATGGTGGTGGTGGCTATAGGTATTATTTTTAAAGCCATTTCCATAAATCAAATGTGTGTTCTACAGTCTGTGGTTATTTTATTCCCAGTCTTTATAGTAGGAGATGGAATTCTGCTGGTGTCTATGATATTATTTTTCTAAGAATAAATCTCAGTGGGATTTAGGAAAGTGTTTCTCATCTGAAAGAAGACAAAATGTTGATGAAATGGATAAATGTTTAAGACAGTAAAATACATTAAGAGGAGATTGAAACTACAGACTGGTGGTCTCTATTTGTTTTAATTATGTCTCTTTGGTTGTAAGTGGCAGAAACCAACTCAGGGCAGGTTAAGCAAAAAGAAGGTGATTATTATGAGGAAGGTGATTATTATGAGGACAGAGGGTATCTCACCGAATCTGATTCAGGAAAGGATCCGGCCTCAGTTAGGCTTGGAATAAGGAACTGAACAACTGCCAAGGTCATAGCAGATATTTACTTTCTATCTCTTTTCTGTGTCTTTCCACTCATTCCCCATCTTCTGTCTCAGGAGACCTGGAGGGAAGAAGTAGACTCTTGGTACCCCCCCCTGCACTGACATTTTCTTAGCAAAAAAGACTAATCCAAATTGACTGGTTATTTCTATCCTAATTCCAAGTTATTGGGGGTTGCGAGGGGGAGAAAATCTGAATGAATTAATTTGGGACCAGGCGCCCACGTCAGTTTGAACATTTCTATCCTGGGGAGGGGCTAGTGCACACAGGACTCCTGGGGCCCATTCTTAGGGAGGCAGTGATAGTTCTCAAGGGGTCTGTCATCCAGGGACTGACTAGAACAAGTCATTTAACCCTTTCCACCTTAGCGTCTTCATCTGTAAAATGAGGATGCCCTTAGTGTTGAGATGAAAAAAGCTAATCCATATAAAGTTAATAGAACACTGCAGTCGATAGAGCATAGCTAATGAATGTTAGTTGTTGATATTATCATAATTTTGAAAAGGTACCTATCCAGGGTTACTTTGAATCAGTTTCTGAGGCTGTAGGAACTTGTTAGTGACTTCTTATTTTGCAATCCTCCCTTCCTTGCCAATGAGCATGGATGTCTACATTGAAAAGCCCAGCTTTATACCAAGGTTTAGAAGACTCCTTCTTCCCCCCACCCCTCACTCTGTCCCCTCTCTCCTCAGCAACACACAGCCAGTCTGCCAGTCTTTGCTTCTGTGCTAGCACCAAGCTTAGTGTCAGTTATACCTCCTGACCTTTCCTTACCCTGGGACTTCCATGCTGCTTTACCTATATTTGACACTCTTCTATTGTGAACTTTTGAAATTGTCTGGTAACTGTATTCACACCCTCACCTCTCTCTTGGTTCATTTTCTCTTCTCTGTTAATAATTTTATTCCAAACATCTTGAAATTAGCATGTCCCTGAGAACTTTTTTACTTTTTTTTTTTGTCTTTTTGCCTTTCCTAGGGCCGCTTCCATGGCATATGGAGGTTCCCAGGCTAGGGGTCGAATCAAAGCTGTAGCCGCTGGCCTATGCCAGAGCCACAGCAACGCGGAATCCGAGCCGCGTCTGTAACCTACGCCACAGCTCCTGGCAACGCAGGATCCTTAACCCAGTGAGCAAGGCCAGGGATTGAACCTGCCACCTCATGGTTCCTAGTTGGATTCGTTCACCACTGCACCATGACAGGAACCCCTTTTTTTCGTCTTTTTTTTTTCTTTTTTTTTTTTACGTTTTTTAAAGATAGGAAGACCATTACTCCATTGGGGGAATCCTTACAGTCATTAAGTCCTTATAGGTTAAAACATTCTCCACTCAAAATGGAGACAAAAGGATGCTTCCTTTTGTTCAAAGGAAACAAAAAAATTGCACTTTGAGAACTGATGCCAGATTTACACAGTCTATTATAACGTGGGTCATCCAAAAGTAATTTCTATTTCTGAATGAAACACTATATCAATAGGTGTATAACTAGGTTGAGTGGTGAACGAACAATGACTTGGGAATACATCTATCTTACATGAGTTTTTCATTTAAGAAAGCTAATTATATCCATAACAGTAACCTTGGGTTACTGTGGGCTGTTGACCATGAGTTGGCAATGGCCTCATTATGTAGAACTGGATGTTATAAATGGTAGTCATTAAGACAGGATTCTAACTTAATTTAGGGGCTAAAGATGTAAATGCAAAGTTTCTCAAATTGGGCATCCTGGGAAAGTTCCAAGGTGATGGAAAAGGATGAAAGAGAGCAGCTTTGAAAAACTGTGTGGTGGTAGAAATAATAAAAAATCACTAGTCCAGCCTCCCTCCCCACATACTTTCCCTGCTGTTTCCTTTGCCTGGTGACTGCATTGGCTTGTCCTTTGATCATTTTCTCCTCCTCCTCATCTCATTATCTTCATATTTCCTGCCAGCTCCTTCATGGTACCCGTTCTAATCCGGTGTAAGACAAAGGAAAGGGTCTGCTATTATACTTTTCTTCTTAAATCCTGAAAACCATGTTGTAAAGAAGGAAAAATACAAGGTGAGATATGAAAATATCAAGAGGCAGAATGGTTTAGCCGTGGAACTAGACCCTATGGTTCTCACCTTGGGGGATGGGAAACACACATTTGAAATTTGTGGGGTTGGGGGAATGCTTTTAGTTGCCTGAATGGTGTTAAGCTTTTGGTTCTTGGGAGATCTGGATATTCATATAGTTGCAATGCCTGGCAAAGTCTTACACAGTGAAAACCTGTTCCACTCCAAGTGCCAGTAGTTCCACTGTTGAGAAACTTTAGTGGAGGAAATATATTGATTATTTAGATCAGGTGGTCTCAACATAGCCACTGAGCCAGTAAATGTGGGGAACAGATTTGTCTGCCTTGAGGCTTGTTTTATAAAAAATACAAATTTGAGTGGTGGGAAGGCACATTCCCCCATTTTCCAATAAAGCCCATTCCCTTTTCACGACTTTATTCCTGATTGTTTATACCACCTACTTGCAACTTGAAGGCGTTTAAATTTGCCTAGTGATTTTGGTTTAGGTGTCATAAATCGATATTATTGAAAAGGAGAACCCTGTGTTCTTCCTGTTATTAGTTTGGTTTTTCTTCCTCAAATATGTGAACTGTTTGGCCCTGTGGACCATGTCTGACATTGTTCCAAGGGACAGTTTCTAGGCTATTTCAAGGAGCCCTTATTCTCTCATTTCTCTTGTGCTCTGATAAAGATATTCTGGTTCATCCTACATTTTACCTAAACCCCTGTAGAAAGCATTTTTATTCTATTACATTTGCTTATACATGATTTATACCTTTTAAAAAAGACTTTGAGGTAGCTTATAGTAACAGGACAATTAAAAATAAGAAGAAAACCAATTAAGAGATCAATTACAAGGAATAGAATTACCAGGATTACTTTGTTACTTCAGTCAGATATTTAATGTAACTCCGTGCTTCCTTGGATTAATCACATAATAGATTATAGAATTCTCTTGTGCAGTTAAGGGCAGCATACACCTTTGTTTGGAAAGACAGACCTCATGAACTGATATTGGAGTCTGAAAATATGTTATTGCACAAATTCTTATAATGTGGCTATTCCTATTAATATTTCAGCCTATCTGTATTTATTGCTGCAAAATGGATTATCTATTCAATAGACCAAAAATCTCCCCCAGAGGGCACTGGTTTCTAATGTGCAAAGGTGTGGGGGACTTATTTTGAAAATAAGTACTTTTGAAAATCTTTGGCTGTTTCACATACATAGGGCAAAGATTGTAAGGCAAATGGATGTTTGTGTTAAAGTTTGTCAGGCAATTTGGAACATAGACATTTTTAGGAAAGCAGACTAAAACTATGGTACCTGAACGAGATAGTGTATGGAAAGGACAGCAATACCTCTCTTTTCATGCTAAAGCCCTTGCTTGGTGAGTCAATGGCTTTAATTGGTTTATTCCAGGGATTTATAAGGCCTGGATACAGTCACTGTTCTGTGAAGACAAGCTTTTCTTTCCCAAATCCTGATGTCTAATTATGGGATTGTGGCCTTCATGTTTTGTGACCACAGGCGCAGAAAGGCCTCTAGATATTTTCTCTTTATGAGACAGTGTGATGGCTGAAGTCATTTGTTTGACTCTGTGTGGGTACAGAGAGGAGGAATAGGACTCAATTCATGAGAGATGGTAATTTACCTGCCATAGTGTCTTAGGGACTTGGTCCACGGAATCACTACTGCATTACTTAAGACATGCCACTGAGCAGGTTTCTTAGTGGAACTGCAGTTTCCGAAACAGTAATATGGTACCCATCATCTTTTCTTTTTTCTTTCCTTTTCTTTTCTTGTTTTAGGAAGCTCAGATAAATTTAGAGCCAAGTTACTTTAACTTATTTCTTGATATCCAGCACAATTTTCTCACACTCTTTCCTTGATACATTTTAAAAATTACCTACACATATACACATGCATGTGTATTTGCATTTATAATAGATATATTTAGCATAATATATATTATGACATTTCCTAAGCAGCTTCAAACTATTTTAGAAAGTTAGAGGAGTATGTATTATAAATACACTAGATAAATAATGAATTATTTTTTAAGTGCTTTTTACCAATCGTACCATATTTTTCTCTGTCTTCCACCTGACTATTTAATAGGACATTTCTATGTGGCCACATAGGAGCTGCACAATAAATATTTCTTGAATGCCTTGAATCCTATTGTTTCTAATACTGGCTCTAACACATTTTCAAAACAGATCTTGTAAATTGTAATTTTAAATCACTCTGACCAAGGTTGCATACTGATTTAGGCACTCTCCCTTTCCCTGTATCCTTGGGTGTAGTCTATAAAACTTCTCTGTGCTCTGAGATACCTGTGAATATGTTAAACACTTGAGAACACACTTGTGGTCATTTTGGGGATCACTATTTTGGGGGATCAACAAATCTTATAGATGTATATACCAGTGTGGCTCCAAATGTGTTCACTGTGAGAGGTCAAGGCAGTGAGCCTTGCAACTTACTGAGGGGGGACATGTATTCAGTTCCATTTGAGGGTGGCTCGGGGGGCAGCCAGAGAGAGCCCACCAGCCCTCAGTGCTCTCTGAGAACTACTAAATCACCCATTGGGCAAACACCTATTCACAATCTTAATTCATAAGATTATATGTCCATAGCAAGACTTTGATGGTGCTGTAAACCACTCAAGCTCAGCTCTTATAATTTATTGAAACATCAGTTCCCCTCAAGGGAATTACAGCCTGATGATTACCATTTGTCCAGGTGCCATAAACCAAGTCGAGAGACTGGATTTCTCCATGACCGAACTGAATGCTATGTTGTAATGGGGACAGGGGGAGAAAGCTTCTATAAAACCTTAACAGCTTAACAGACAGGAACTGTGCCACCCAGATGAGGTTCTTTTGATATACATATTCCCTCATCTCTCCTCACCACCCACCCTTGTCTTAATCCATGAAAATTCCTTTTTTGGAGGTGCTTCCATGATAACCAGCTTTCCTTTTGAACATCTCCAGAAGCTTTTGTTTTCATCACAGGCTTTGTCTCAGGACTTCTGGCTCAGTTTCCACCCCTCTGTTTTCCTCTTGTCACTTTCCTCTCCTGGCGCCTGCCTCTGTCTGACTCGTCCTTTTCAGTGGCTCAGCCTTTTCAGTCGCTCGTTCACATGGGGAAAAGTCTATTCTGCTCGGGGACCCACTGAGGCTTCCACATCAATAAAGCAAATTGATGGCAGGTTTAACACATTTCCCAATTATTGTCTGCAGATGCTTTTCAGAACAAACAATCCCCAAAACCCTTTGCACACAAGAAACACTCCCCTGGCAAAATGATCTTGTTGGGAGCTTGGAAAGGAAAACCCTGACAAAGAAAGAATAGAAAATATCCATTGGTGGGAGCTTCCTGGCCATAGACCTTATTCCTGTTCAGAGGGATAAGAGCAGGAAAATCCCCAAAGCATTATAGCCTGACCCTGGGGTTACTGTATTGGAACTAACTTTTACTGTGAGGAGTGGCTACAGGAACATTTCCTCTTGTTTTACCGGCTTAGTGGTGATGTTTCTCTATATTTTCTATTTCCTTGGTTTCATTCTTCCACAATTGTGGATTCAGGTGGCTAATTCTGACAGTCAGTCCTCTCTTTTCTGTATCTTTGTCCCAAGAGTCTGTCAGACGTGGTCTCTGAAAGGCCTATCCTAAACTGTAGAGCATGGCTGGGCTTCAAGCCCTTCTCCTGCCTCCTAGGAGGAGAAAGAGAAATCCTGAGAAATCTAGACATGCCTGATTTAGAGGAAGATTCAGCTTACCTGTTGATCTGTTCTCTGTTGACAGGCAATCTTAAGTAGGTTATTTACATTTATCAAAAAATCTTTCTTCTTCAGCCTCCCTTTTCCTTTCTTTCCTCCACAGAAAAAACTAGGACTTAATTTCAAGACTACATATATTATATATATATATATATATATATATAATATATTATTATCACATGCCCTTCTGGGCAGTGCTAGTATGCAAGTGATACTGGCAAAGCTGAGGACCAGCAGGACAGGAAGCCTGAGAGGACTAAGTGCCCTCAGTACTCAGCCACATCCATTTTCAGTGAGGGGTCACTGGGTTCAAAGAGCTCTAGGGGCTGCTACAGTGGAGTACAGCATCCATCCTTACAAATCCTCCAAGGTTGCCGTGGATGGGTCGCCATTGCGAAGCCCAATTGTGATGACACGTGAGGGTCCTGAAGGGCACCAGGAAAGAACAAAGGCCAATGTTGCATCAGGCTAAGGGGACAGTCCTTTGGCTTCCTTTATTTTTCTCTCTTGGAGTAAAAATCCTGCCTTGTTTTCCTACCCATCCGAAGAAGGGGCTGGAGCCCTATCTGGCTGCAAATATCATAAGGGGGTTGGGGAAAGCAGAGCTTTTGTTCAATGTTTGGTATCTTTGCAAAGTTCAACCCGCCTGTCACTCCCCAGCTTGCATGCATGTGGAGTGAGAAAAGTAACACATCTATCCCCCACCCCCGGCCGCATAGGCCAAACCCTAATTTCAAGGAAGCAGGGAAACTTTCCAAATGTGGCAAAATACAAAGGGAAATTATGGCCTGGGGCAGATGTGAGCTTTCTAAAAGCAGAGCAAAACTTCTTGGAGCCATTCTGCTCAAGGGAGTGGGGAAAGAGAAGGAATGGAGGCCTGAACTTCAAAGAAATGTAAATAAAACATTCCTCCTGCTCTGATTTTAATCTTTTTATTGGCTGCTTTCTGTGAGGGGGTACCTAAGTGAGTGGATTTGCCTACCCCTTCAACAAATCAAAGCGTTTCAGAACAGGATCATCTGTGGGGACGCCCTACCCCAGACAACTGTAATTGGAGGTAAATATTAATTCCAGAGGAAGGCCTTTGAGCCCAAGAAGTGCAATAACAATGTGCCTCCAAGGAGCCACTTCTTTTCTTTTCCATATCCATTGGAAGCAGATTGTGGGAGCAAAGCTTATCTCCCATTTTTATCCGTTTTAACAATGCTCTGCCTACTGCTAGTTAAACTGAGCTGCCTTAAGCTCAACACAAAAAGCTCTTTTCAGGGCATCTAGCAGATAACTTGAGAAAAAAAAAAAAAAAAAAAAAGAAACCTTTTCACATAGCCCTCCTAGTGCCCTTTCATGAGATGCAGCTGTGTGCAGACAGCCAGGCCTGCGATAGCTTTTGGTGACAAAGTATCACCAAGTATTAGGTCTACACTTATTCTTTAAAGTTGCCCCTATACTCTTGCCTCTACCTTCTGCCTTTCTGACCACCCACTTCCACTCCCCCTTAGGTGGGCAGGCCTATGCTTGCAGCTGCAATGGTTTTTCTTTGCATAATGGTCAGTAAAGCCCAGTGAGGATCCCTTGTGTTAAATCCTGTCTCACCTTCATCAGGTAGTAGTGTCTAAAACCCATGGTCTCATCCAGAGACTCACTAGACCACTTGTGGCAAAGGTGATAAAAAGGAGAATTCAATACAGACAGGATTGTGGCCAGATTCTGCTAGAATTATGTGAACAGTTTGTTTCCATATCTTTAGTTCCAAAGATGGGCCATTCTTCTCTCTGCTCTCTCTGCCAGCAAGGCAGATCCCCGAATTGCCATTTTACTTCCACGATAAGGGCAGGAGAGGTGCCTGCTCTGCTTCTGCTGCTGAGGAGATTTCTGAGAACTCTGGAGTTTATTTTAAAATCTCTGAACATCACTTTGAAGTAAGGCTTCTTTGAAGTAACTCTGAAGCTGTTTCTGAAGAGTTTGATGAATGTCTGAGAGGTGATTAAAAAGACTGTGGATAGAGAAATAGCCTCTTCTCCCAGCCCTAGTTGTCTTTTCCTCTCAAAGGTGGGCCATGTTGTCAAGAACAGATTTTTCAATAGTTGGACTCACTGAGGATTTTCCATCCTCTGGTCCAGAACCTCCCTGTCTCAACTCAGTCTGAGGAGAAAGGAAAGCATTGTCTACTTTATTTTGGTCTTCAGTGTAGCCTATTTCTCCCCCATACCTCCAACTTCTTTCTTTTACTTCCTTTTGGCATTTGCCTGTTGATGCCATCCCCACCTTGTTACTCTAATCAGTATCATATCATTTATTTCTTCGGGAAGGGAACTTCCTGTCACCTCTATTATAGTCCAGTTTCTTAGGAAGCCAACTCTGAAGCAGAGGTTAATGTGCAGGTTAGGGAGCGGTCTTGTGATACAAGCCTATGGAAGGAGGTAGGATGGGGCAGAGGGAGAAGGTGAGCTTCCTGCAGTCCCAAGGAAGGCCCCAAGGGGATGGGAGACCCTGGAGCCAGGATGGCCCTTCAGAGTTGTCCCAAATTGACATAAGAAGGCCAGGTCTTTATACTTTTTACATTATTGAATGGAAGCTGCCCCTAGGAGAACGTACGCCCTCGAACAAGATGAGTCTCTTCAACCACAGCCACCCCTATAGCGGGCTAACAGCAGCAGGCAGATAAGTCCTGCATTACTGAAGGGAGATGCGGCCACGCATCACATCATTACTACAGTGTACGTGTTAGACCTTTAGGTGGGCCTGCCAGGAATATCCTACTAGTGATTTTAAGGTGATAGATGCTTAGAAAGGAGCATGCCCTCTAAAAATCTGCATCCTCCTGTATGCACAGCAGGAACGTGATTGAGCAGTGGCAAGAACAGCAGCCTCAACTCACGCTACAGTGACAATCTCGGGTCTTAGTTAGCCTGGCTTCAAAAACAGAACTGTCTACAATGTCATCATTTCATGTCTTATCGAAGCAGCATCTGCTGTACATCTTCTCCAGGAGCTCTGGAAACTGGTTCTGCCAGCTGGAGAGGAGAGAGCCAACATTTTGACTCAACAGGAAGCCTGAATTTCAGCACAGAGAAAAAAATATAAATATTTATTTGATCACATCATTAAAGGAAATCCACTGTCCCTGTACAGTTGCAATCTAAATGGCCCACTTCATTAAAATCCAAAAGTTTTGTGAAATACTTTAAAATATTCCCTGAAAAGACTTTTTACTTCATGGATTAATTTTTTTATTTAAAGAGGAAGCAAATAAATATATGTATATGTAATATACATGTATTTTTAAGTATGTATTTTGCATATCATATAATATATGAGACTACATTTTGCTTTTACCTGTCTGTTCTTCCCACTTTACTGAAGAATGGTTATCAGTTATTGGCACTTGACAAAAATATTACCAAACAGCATAATGAAACATTTTCTTCTATGTTATCATTAGAGGATAGTGGGTAGATTTGTCTACACGGGTGGGGGAAGTGGAGAGCTGAATTATTCAATGACTTTGATTAATGTTTATGTCAGAGCAGGAACTAATGTATCAGTAATGGGGAAGTTCAATTAGTGCTTTAATTAATTAGACTCCTGTTTTTAGCTCTATTGTGAAGGATAATTATTTGTTAGCTTTGCTTAGGACCTGGGTAAAGGCCTTGATTACAGGTGTCACAAAAAATATTCCACCAAGCTTGGGGCTCTATGAAGAAATGTGGAGCTTGAGAAAATGGAAAACATCAGTGGAAAATCAAACACATTGTCATTTACTAAGCCATTAAAGGTTCAATTGAAAGTTAGAACAAAGTTCGAAATAAATGATTATAACTGAGGATAGGACTTTAAGTAGGACCTCTTTGATGCATTAATTTTCTTCTCTTTGAATTTAGGGCCACTTTTAACTGCATTATCAAGATAATACTGTACCATGCATTTAACCAAGAAGCTGACTTGAGTGTCTCTCTTTCTCTCTGTCTGCTAGGAGCTTTTATCCTTACAATGATAAGGCTACTAACAAATATTAAGATCATGGAGGCTTAATCTTACCAAAAAATAGAGTAGGGCCTGCAAAGGAGCTTGTGTAATTTAGATTTCTTTCCCTCCTCACTGCTGGGGTCTAATCATATCTAAAAGGCAGGATAATTTAGAGGCCTAAGCTTCTGCATATCGATTTTCCTTTTGTTCCTAATTTTTTCTGGCTAGTGGTTCTCAAACTTTAATGGTATACTCTAGGATTTCTGCCCTCAAAAATATATTCTTGAAACCAGGATAGTGGTACCTCATGGACCAATTAAGGGATGTTCAAGGGCAGTTCTGGCTATCGGAGAATTATAATAATAAACAAATCAACCATTAAGCTGCTTAGGCCTTGAAATCAACTAAAGAGCAAAAGTGTTGTTCCAACTAGCCATTCTCCTCAACTCTAGCTTTAAGATATAACATAAATATTAGCCTACTCATAAAATATTGAACTTTATAAATTATTTGCTTTTTACATTTGAATGAAGTAGAGAGCATTTTAAATTAGTCCTATAAAGTAGCATGCTTAATCTTTAGCATCTAGGAATGTTTTCCTGAGTGGGAGAAAAGGAATTCCAGCCAAGTCTCCAGACATAGAATTCTTAGCCTAGCTCTTTGATGCTGTAGCATTTTGCTGTGGGTTGTCTTTCACATTACTGTCATGCTTCTGAAATGTGATTTAACAGTTAATTTTCTTCTTAACTTTAACCATGGATGCATTTTTTTCTAAAAGGAAGAAACAAAGAGTAGAGGAAGAAAACATCTTGATTGTGTGATAAAGAATGACAGCATAGCTGTCTGTTTTTAATTAACATCCCAACCGTTTCAGTGCCTCCAAACAGGGCAAAGCAATTTTTGTAGCATTTATGAACATCATCTTAAAATAACAAATAAGCAAAGCGAATAAGTAAAACCATGTGTCCACAATATTTATAATAATAAAATGCTTTAAATTTTTAAATAGTCTATACTTGCATCCATGAAATGCACTAAAACCTAGACAGAGACCAAGATTTTAAAAATAAAGTTGAGTCAGAAAATATATATACCATATTTAACTATTTTCTATGGAAAGTGACACTTCTATTATTCACACATTTGTATGATGCTATTATACACTTCTTTTTATGTTTGAGTTTTTTTGGTCTGCGATTTTCTTTTCTTTCTTTTTTTTTTTGTCTTTTTGTCTTTTCTAGGGCCGCTCCCGCGGCATATGAAGGTTCCCAGGCTAGGGGTCCAATTGGAGCTGTAGCTGCTGGCCTGTGCCAGAGCCATAGCAATGCAGGATCGGAGCCACATCTGCGACCTACACCACAGCTCACGGCAATGCCGGATCCCTAACCCACTGACTGAGGCCAGGGATTGAACCTGCAACCTCATGGTTCCTAGTTGGATTAGTTAACCACTGAGCCACGACAGGAACTCCTTGCGATTTTCATTTTATTCCTGTCTCTGTTAGTACCATCCTTTTAAAAATATGTATTCTTTTAACTCTCTTTCAACTATTTTATACAATTGAAATAAATCTATCATATTTTACATTAAGACTTCTGAAATCACTTTTATGAAGAAAGTGTGTGTTTATATGTGACTGTGTTTGTGTGTTTAGGAAGGAGGATAGTGGTTAGCAAGCAAGCAAATAAACAAGGCATCTTAAATATTGATATATATATAGGCATACATGTCCCTGAACCTGTCTTACATGGGTGTATTTGAATGAACAAATGAATGTTATCAGGACGAAACCTCTTAGATTTCATATGTATTAAATGTATATAGTCAACATGCATATTGATTGGTTTATTGGATGTGTGTTTCACTTGCAGGAAAGAAATGATTGATAAGATATGATGCTTGCTTTCAGGCAACTCATGGCCATGGGAAAAGACAGAATAGTATACAAGCTATCATTATTCCATGAGATAAATTACTGGAAATACTTGTGCTTAGGCCTGAAGAAAGAATAGGAATTCCCCATCAGAAAGGTCCTTTCTGTTATCAGGGAAGCAAAACCAAAAACAGAAAGAATAAAATAACCAAATCTCAGAGCTTCATTGGACTAATAGGTTCTTTCTGTTTATGATGGGAAAGAGAAGCATGACAGTACCAGATAAAGCATGAACATTCCTGAAGCAAGAGGTAGTGTGCCCAGGGGATCATGAATCATATACCCTGTCAAAGGGAAGCAAGTGAGGAGGATCAGCATTTATTAGAAACTTAATATAAGATGGGTGATGGACTCATTGAATTCTCAGAGTAAGCCTTTGACAGGTATTCATTCAGAAGATAGTTACAGAGCAAGCACTATGCTAGGCACTGAGAATACAGCAGGGAAACAGTCATAAAATCCCTGCCCATGTGGGGCTTCTACTCCATTAAGAGAAACAGACAGTCAAAAAGGAAGGAAACAAGTGAACATGTGATAGAATGAGCCTGAGAGTAGGACTCAGGAAGTGATTGTTTTGCTAGGAAATACTTGGAAGGAAGGGTCCAGTCCAGAGGCAGTGTGAGGGCAGAACATCCTAGGCAAAGGACCCTAAAATGGAAATGAGTAGAACATCTTCAAGGAACAAAAGGAATGGTAGGTCTAGAGAAAGGTGAGCAAGGAGGGAGCAAGAAAGAGAGGAAGTCAAAGAGGCATCACACCTTGACCATGGGCTCTTTTTCTAAGTGTGATGGCCAGTACTTGGCTAGTTTTCTGCAGAGGAGCGATGCCATAGAAACAAAAAACAAAAACAAAGCTGCACAGTGATTATGGTAGTCAAAACCAATTTAAATCAGGAACTCTTCCAATGGGTGAAAGAGACCTCAGTATGGAACTGGACTTAATTCTGAATACAAGGACAAGAGGGTATTTACAGCCAATAAGCAGGGTGAGGGTCAGTTCATTAAAAATTATTTGAAAAAACATTAGGGCTGAGGGGGGAATCCTGTCTAATCTAACTAAACAGTCTTCTTTGTTGAAGGCATCCCCTCAGTGTGATGAGATATTTAAGGTAAAGGATTCTCTATAAACTGACTTAAAAGGATTTGTGCTCTTGAGGACAAGACTCCTAAACAGAGCCTAGCTTAAGAAGGGCAGGAGCCTGACAAAGTTTGGTGAAGGTGAGAATCTTTGCCAGTGACATGATCTGATTTTCTTCTTAAAAATATCACTCCAGTTTCTGGTGGGAAATGGACTGTGCAGGGGCAAGAGTAGAGACTCTGAGGTCACTGCAGTGGGGCAAGTGACAGGCAGCTGAGGCCCCTTGAACTTAATTAAAGAATGTGCCACCAGTGGTGGAGCACAGATTTGATGCCAGGTCTGATTCCAGAGCCCCAATTCTTCCTGTTGGTTCTCTGCCCTGTTGGTTGTGGTAAGGTGCCAAGAACTTGGACAAGAAATCAGACCAAGGAGATCAAGAACTTGGAATGCTCTTTAGCCATCAGACATACTAGGTCTTGGGCAAGATAGAGGAAGTCATGATGTCAGCTTGGTAAGACCCTATTCCTGGGCCTCCAACATTCGTGGGGCTCCAACATTTGTGGGGCTCAGTATAAAAGAACAAATGGACACCTATATATCATGTAGCTAAAGTTAAAAAGCAAGCCAGCAGACTGCTTAGTTATTATATTCATACTTCTGCCTTGACAAATATACCTTTATAATGACCTAGAAGACCAGTTCTAATTTGGAAATTGGAAGACCAAGTACAGTACCAGAATACAGAGACAGTAAGAGTGTGAGTCTCAGATCCCTGGCTGCCAACCCACTCTGGTTCCACCTTGGACTTAGGAAAATGACCCACAGAAGCAGGATTGGCAGCATTAGTGGCAGAGGTTCCTGCAATCTCAGATAGCAGAGTGTGGCCTGGATAGGAGGATTATGGGTTCAGGGTGGCCACATCTCCTTGGCCCATACACAGTCTACCCTGGGGAGAGGGGATCTCTGGACAAGTTCGATAGTTGGGTCTTTAGAGCACAGGACCTTGGACAGTTGGTCATTTCATCAGGTCTGAGAGCAGCTCTGCCTGTCCAGTGAGCTGGGAGGTGAAGTGGGAAGCTGTAGAGGACAGAAAGTGACCAGATTCCCAAGGGGAATTCATTAAAAAAATAACTCAGAATATAACATTGCTATATTAGTTTTCTATGGCTGTACAAATTACCATCAACTTGGATGCATAAAACAATAGAAATGCTTCTCTCACAGTTCTGGAGGCCAAAGTCTGAAATCAGTTTCACATAGCTAAAACTCAAGGTATCAGCAAGGCTCCTTTTCCTCTAGAAGTTCTAGCCGGAATTGATTCTTTGCTTCCTCCAGCTTCAGGTGGCTGTTGGCATTCTTTGCTTATGGCTACATCACTCTGATATTCACAGCCATCATCTTCAAATCTCTCTGCTTCATCTTCACAAATCCCTCTCTGTATTCAGATCTCTCTCTTCCTCTGTCTATAAGGATTTATGTAGTTGCATTTAGGACTCACTTGAATAATCCAGGATAATCCCCCGCCTTAAGATTTTAACTTAATCATACTTGAAAAGTCTCTGTGTCTATATGAGGTAATGTTTACAAGTTCTGGCAATTAGGACCTGATATTTTCAGGGCACACTGTTCAGTGTACCACAGCATTGTCTTTGTCTGATGGTTAAAGTTATAATATTTGGTCAAAAAGGATTAAAAAATTACTTTTGGGGGAAAAGCAGTTCGATTTGTCACATGATTTAATATAAGATATAAATATTTTCATCTTGAATGCTGTCAAGACCATCGCCAGTGATGACAAAAGTTTTCTATTTGGTCATCTTTTTCCATGGTTAGGGAGGAAAACTCAGAGCAGATGACCAATAAAGCAGTTTTTAGCCAACTGTTTTCCAATTTTGTTTATATTCATTAGAACTATTTTAATTTGGAATGGGCAGGTGGCAAACCACATCACATTGGAAAGAAATTATCTGAGTACTTAAAAAAAATGGTGAATGTACTCAAATAGGAAGGGCTTGATGATAAGCTTTTTTTCCTGAGAATTTGAGATAGGAGTCTTGAATTCAATTCAACATTTTAATTAAACTCAAAAACATTTATTGAGACACCGCTAGATGCCAAGCACTGGGCTTTGGAAGTAGAAAGATAAATTTTATCCCATACATGTCATCCAAGAGCTCACAATTTACATGTGAGAGAGAGACAGAAACAAACAATTATGAAAATGAAAATACAATGTGCTAAGTGCTGTGAGGAGGATATGATTGAAGTGCTGAGGCTAAAGGTCCAAGAGGAAAAAAGAGAGAACGTAGGAAACTATTGGGCATTCGAGGAGCACTCAATAAATATTTGAATGAATGGACCACTGCCCTCTCCTCCTTAACACCTCCTCCATCCCACTCTGAGTTCAAGCTACCGTCCCTCTTGCCTGAACCACTCTAACAGCCTCCAAACTAATCCCTCCAGATCCATTCTCCGTGCAAGAAATCCACATCTTTTCTGCCTAAAACCTCTAATTATTTCTCATCATGTTGGAAATAAGATTCCATTTCCTTGCCAGGGCTTTCTAAACTACACAGTTTACCCCCTGCCCACCTTTTATTGTTGCAGTTGTTCACATTTCTCCCACCACTCTAGGCTTCTTTCTCTTCCTGGAAACTCTGACCCTATTTTTGCCTCAGGTCCTTTGATCTTGCACTTTCCCTTGTTCTACCTTAGCTTTTGTTTTTATCTAGTCTCTGCTAAGGTATGTCCTTGACAGAGGAATTTTTCTGATTGCCCATAGCAAGTATCAATTTCCAAAGTAATTTCCTGTGTTTATTTATTTATATTTTCTTTTCAATTGAAATGCAATTTCCTTGAGGCAGGACTTTGTTAATCTTATGCAACATTTTATTCCCATTGCTTGTCATAAGACAAGATGGATGAAAGCTTTGACAGCTGGCATGATATGAAAATTCAAAATCTATACTGCCCAAAGCCAAGGCCTTGATGAAAGAATTTCCCCCCCAAAATATGCATCAAACCCTAGTGTTGTAGACAGTGGTGATGTTATTATCCCAATCCTTTAAGTAGGCTTGAGAGTTAATCCCATAAAGGCTGCTTTGCACAGCTGTAAAGTTTTCATGAAGGATGATTTTAGTGTTTTTTCCAGACTTCCAGGCTAGTCATTGAGCTAGAATATGACACAGGAGTAAAAATGGACTTAAAAAATACAGTATCACTTTAAAATTAGAACAGTCCAGGAGATAAAATTGTGATAATTTTAATTAGTTATTTGAAAATCTTTCTCTGGAGGCTTTGTTCTGTGATGAAACAATATCTATAAATGCTTAGCAATCAGAGAAACTTATTATAAAACCATGTCTTGGATGCTTAAAAATGCTCACTGGTCAATATTTTTCATTTATCAGTCTCTATGCTGTGTTTTGTCTAAAAGCTCTATCTCCCTCTCTCCTTTGAGTTATTACCTGAACATCAAACTAGTATATTTTGTATGCCAGTCATATTAAATTAGAGGTTAAACTGAAAAAGCTCCTTTGTGTAAAGGGCAAACTCTCTTTAAAAAGCTTCTGGCATTCAAAGTTGAAGCAGTAAACAACAAAAGAGGATGACAGAGTTGAACAAATGGGCTTTAATTAGCCATTAGACTTGGACTGATTTAAAAACCAATGCCTAACTCTGCACTGGGGTAGCCACCAAATCTAAGATAGTTCCCCCTTAGTGGGCTCACTTCAGATAAGTATTATCTAATTCCTTTCTCATTAAAAACTTCCTCTGGATATTGGCTCAGTAAATACCTGGTATAAAAAGCTACCCTTGGCTCACACCCCTTTCCTCTCCTTCTCCACTTAATCAGACTTAATCATTATTCATTTGCCTAATTCAGGAAACATTTAAAGCTGTTTTTCACTTAATCATTTTGACTAAAAAAGCTATAAGACCAATGGAGATTTTTAAGCCTGTTAAAACCTTTAGAGCGTAAAATGGTGAATTCTAATTATTATCTAAATAAGACAGGGAAAAAAAAGAATCAGGAAGTTCTTTTTAATGATAAGAGGAGCACATGCAGGGCCTGAGTAGGCTGGTGAGTGTACAGATGGGGCCCTGGGGAAAGGAGAGACAAGTTTCCCATTATTGTAGCTCAGCTCTGAAAGGGTTTTGAGTTAGGGACACCTGTGTGGGAAATGACTGTGTGCAGGTACCTGTCATTTCTGATTAACCCGGCCTGGAGTCCTGCAATGAGGGAGACACATTCAGGGCCTGTTAGAGGCTTGATCTTCCCAGTCAAGAGGGGCCATGGGGGATGCCTTTGACCGGTACGAAGTAGCTTTTGCCAATATTCCTAAAGACGACGGGCGGTGGCAGGTTTCTCCCTGCTGAGTGACTGTCTGGGGATACCGGGGACTCAGGCGCAACTGTATCATTGTTATGCTCTAAAGCAAAATTGAGAATTGGCATTAACCTAGAGGCATGAAAGATTCTGGACTTGTCAAAAAATTACCTTAAATTCTATATTGCTGGTGCCTGGAACATGGTTAAGTATTTAATTGATGTTGCTACTATATTAATCATACTAGCTACTCAACACCTGCATCCACAGAATCATAAAGCCATAAAGCCTAGATGGTCATCTGGTCCAAACTTCTGCCTTTAGGGGCTTAAAAGTGTCAGGATATATTAAAGTTGAATTTTTTCACTTGCCTTCATGTATCTAAAGAACTGTACAGCAGAAAAAATATTCTCCTCAGCCTCATGCTTTCATTCTTGAAATAATTAGGAATGCTATGGGAAACTAACACAGGAACTAGCACATACCAAGGCATTTATGCAAATTATAAGGACATACCAATGCCTTTATACAAATTACGCAAAGCTGCCCCCTCTGAAGTGGTACAGCCTAACATCTGGGCCATGGTCCGTAGAAGCAGAGTGGGAGTTGAGAATCAGCCCTGAATCACCCTCCTAAGCTGACATAATTTGCAAGGAGATAAAGAGAACCTTCTAGGAAGAGGTAGCTTTCTTAGAAAACTGTAATGTACTTATTTTAATTTTTTAAAATAATAGGCTATATTTTAGTTACAGACTTACAGAAAAATTGGGCAGATTGTACAGAGTTCCCATTATGTCTCCCCCTTCCCTGCATGCACAGTTTCTCTTATAATTAATGTCCTACATTAGTTTTGTTAAATAACAACAATTCAGCTGAGTAAATTTTAAAGATCTAATTGACTTTACTGAATGATTCATGAATTGGGCAGCAACCCATCTAGCAAATAGAAAGGAGTTCTGAGGAGCTGTATGGAATGGAAGAATTATATAGGCAGAAGGGGAAGAAGAGTAGGTGATTTCAGGCTTAGGTATTAACCTCTGGGGGAAGGAAGGGGACTAATCTGAGCCCCCAGATTACCTCATGGGTGCTGATTAGAAAATTCTAGACTGACTGGTTAAGACTACCTTCCTGGGAGAGGCCGTATCTGCAATTAGGTTAGGTATTAAGTCTTTGATTACATGAGGCTTACCACAAGTGACTCCATTTTGGGCCTGCTGTTTCTTTTTTTAACAGTTTGGCACATTTGTTACAACTAAGGAATCAATATAGATAAATTATTATTAACTAAAGTTCATTCTTTATTCAAATTTCCTTTTTCTAGTGTCCTTTTTCTGTTCCAGGATCCCATCCAGAATCACATCACATTTAGTTGTCATCTCCTCAGGCTCCTTTTGATTGTGACAATTTCTCAGACTTTTCTTGTCTTTAATAACTGACAATTTTAAGTATTAGATATATTATAGAATATTCCTCTGTTGGAATTTGTCTGATGTTTTTCTCATGATTAAGACTGGGGTTAGGGGTTTTAGGGAAGAAGGTCACAAAGGGAAATTGCTATTTTTATCACATCCTATCAAGGGTAAAAACTATCAATATGATTTTTGACTGTTGATATTGACCTTGGTCATCTGGCTGAGTTAGTGTTTGTTTGTCAGGTTTCTTCACTATAAAGTTATTCTTTCCCTTTCTTTCTGTATTGTGCTCTTTGGAAGGGAGTCACTATGCATAGCCCACACTTAACGGGTAGAGAGTTATGTTCCTTTTCCTTTCCATGGAGTATCTGCCTCATTTTTCTGGAATTCTTCTACATGGAGATATTTGTCTTTTCTCCCCTGTTTATTAACTTATTTATTATTTATTTGTTTCAGTATGGACTCATGGATATTTATTTAATATTTTTTTATAATCCAATACTACTTTATTTTACTATTCAAATTATTTTAGCTTTGATCATTGGGAACTCTTTCACTTGGCTGCTATGCCCTGTTAACATACTCCCATCATTGTGGGGTTCCTTGGAGGGGTGTCACTTCCTTACTTTCTGGCACTCCAAGATGCTCCAAGCTTATTCATGTTATATATTTCCTGCTCAATGCTAGAAGCAGCCATTTCTCCAGGGAGCACTTGTTTCTTTTGTTGGAGAATGATATTAGAAATCAGCCTCTGAGGGTAGTGTACTCACTGCTACTGGGTCCTTTTATTTATTTGTTTGTTTGTTTATTTATTTGTCTTTTTGCCTTTTCTAGGGCCGCTCCCGCGGCATGTGGAGGTTCCCAGGCTAGGGGTCAAATTGGAGCTGTAGCCGCCGGCCTATGCCAGAGCCACAGCAATGTCAGAACCGAGCTGCGTCTGCGACCTACACCACAGTTCACGGCAATGCCAGATCCTTAACCCACTGAACAAGGCCAGGGATTGAACCTGCAACCTCATGGTTCCTAGTTGGATTCGTTAACCACTGAGCTACAACGGGAAATTCTGGGTCCTTTTTTTTAGGCCTTTCAGCCGACAGAGCAAGGAAATATATGTGTGTGTACTAATTGTCTATATGCATATATCTATAAGTATCTCTATATGTAACCACCTGAATCTATGTTAACTTAAACATGAGTTCTTACTGACATCTCCAACTCTAACCTATTACCATAAGGATTGTTCTAGGCTCTTTCCCTTCCTGATCTATAAATTTTCTCTCCAATAAGAAGAAACATTTACTTAATTATTTAATTCCAATATACATGTATAACATTATCAGAGGTTTTAACCCATACCACCATGGAAAAAAATTTAATCTACTACAGAAAAGTATTTCCCTACAGTTCCTTTTGCCTTTAGGTCTTTAGGTCAACCATTCCCCTTTCTCCCTTTAGTGAGTTGTTTCACACATTTGTAATACAGCTATATACTCATCAAAGTCTGCATTTTTTCCAGGAATTCCCTAATGAAGAGATGTGACAATTTAATAAATACATTAAACTCATGTTTATCAAACATATCACTGGTGATATGCAAGATGGTTTTTAAAGACATCTTTATTTTAATAGATACTCATTTATTTTAATTTGTACTAGAAAAAAGTACATAACTAGCCTATCAAAACTATGACTTCATGACAACTATTGATTAGGACAAAGGTAAACATATTTAATTTAAAAATTGGGTCATACTAATGAAAATTGACAGTGACAGGGGAAAGGCTAAAGTTTGGGAAAAAATTGAGTTAATTTATGTACAAGGGCTGTCTATATCATACCTGTATCTTCTTTTAATGCATAGGCATTTAGGAATCCTATTTTAGCTTCAGATCCTCAATCTATGACATTCTTCACGTTCAAAAAAATAATCTGGTATGCAGATAATAATAATCTGTATACATTATATATCTTTCTCCTAATTTTTTGGTCTAAATTGGCAATGTTGTTCTCTCCAAACTAGTCTCATAAAATTCTAGAACACGTGAGGCAACAGTCAGTTCATAACTATGGCCAGCTTCTCACTGTTTTTGCAACTTCTTCAAATGGTATAATGTAGAGGACTTCAGGATCTCTGAGAGAAGAAGCTGGATTTTGTCAGACTCTTAAATAAGATAGTTCTGGTTGACAACACTGATGCTTTCACTTCACTTTATAGAAACCCAACTGAGAAATAGCATCTTGGATGGAACATATGTAGGACCAAGATACCATGATAGGGTTAGGGAGAGAGATTTAAAATCTTAGAGGATTTAGTAAGCACAGATTGCTGGGTCCCATGCCAGAGTTTCTAGTCTAGTAGGTGGGTCCCAAGAATTGGCATTTTTGACAAACTTTCAGGAGATTCTGAAGTCCTAGGTACAGGGACCACACTGTGAGAACCATTGGTTCAGGTGTTCAGGCAGTGGCCTAAAGGAAGCACAAGGAAAGATTGACCTTGTATATGTTATTATAGAAAATATCACTGCTTGAAGAAAAATTCTTGAAGACAAATGTAATTTTAGGTATCTAAATTAAATTAAACTTGGACCTTGGAGTTTCCTTAATTGTACTGTGGTCACTGATCATAAGACCAAGAAAGGTTAGTAAGGAAATATTAACCTGTGAATTTAATAAAAGTGACAATTATTGACATTATCTTCTTTGTTGTAATTCTTTTCTTTTCATGGCAGATTTTTATTAATGATTAAATAATTCTTTTTGGATTTGATCTTTTTAAAATCAGGGAGATTTTGTTGTTGTTTGGGGGTCACAGTTAATATGAGGAAGAAGGAAATTTTTTTTCAAAATTTTTTCTTGGTTTACTTTGAAAATAAACCTCAAATTTTCTTCATTTTTCATTTGATCATTTGAAGTGTATCTTAAAATATTAATATAAAAATCTTAAATAAATTTGTAACCTGAGATATAGTAATCCAGTTTTTAGGAATCTCTCTTTATGGTCCAGTATGAAATGCTGGCAAAATTTGAGAGAATTATTTAAGAGTAGAAATTGAAATTCATCTCAATGTCCAATACTAAAGGACTATAAATATAGTACATTAAATAAAATGTTCTGTAACTCTTACAAGTTAAGTGTGTAAATGACAAAAAATCATTTATCAGGTGAAAAATAGCAATTTTCAACATTTTATAAATGGTATGGGTTACAGATGGGTTAAATTGCATAAAAATTAGATTGATATAAAATGTGCTAATGTATACAGTTTATCTTAGTATTCAGTACTAAGTGCTCCCTCCTAATGCAGACTAAATGGGCATAAACCTCAGGTCTTACACTTCATAGCCATGTGGCCTTGAATGGGTTTGTTAATCTGTTTTTGTTCTCCACTGTGAAATGGGAGTTTTGGTACAATTGGAAATAAATGTTTGGTTTTCGCCATGGGTTCCTGGCACAGAGCTCCTAAAACCCTTGGAGTTTTCAGAGCGATGGTAGAGTCTTTCATTATTCTTAGCAAGCTCCTTTCAGCTATACCTGAGTTTATACTTATAAGGTGACTCCTGCAGGCATTTATATGCCTACAAGATGGGGATTGGTTGCCAGAAAGACCAAGGCATGATTAGAAGCCTGGAACTTTCAGTCCCACCCCACAATCTCCAGGGAAGCAAGAAAGGCTGGAGATTAAGTCATCCGCCAGTGGCCAATAATTTAATCAACTATGCCTATGTAATAGAACCTCCTGTACAAGCCATAAATGATGAGGTTCAAAGATTCCAGGTTGTGAACCTATCAAGGTGTTTGGAAGGTGGTGTGCCTGGAGAGAGCTTGGAAACTCTGTTTTTCCACACCCCCACACCACTGCCACTATACGTTGCTCTATACATCTCTTCCATTTGCCAGTTCCCAGGTTGTACCTTTTACAATGAACTAGTAATAGTAAAAAGTTCGTATGTATTCTTTGAGCTATTCTAGCATGTTCTTGAACTGAGAGGGGGTTATATAAAGTCCTGATTTATAGCTGGTGGGTTAGAACTACAAATGGCTCTTGCCTTGTGACGAATTTAATTTGAGAGTAGTCTTGTGGGACTGTGCCCTTTAATTTGTGGATTTTGATGCTAACTCCAAGTAGAGAGTATCAGAATTAAATAGAATTGTTGAACACCAAGTCAGTGTCTAGATAATTGGAGAATTGGTTGTTCATACTGTAAAATATATAAGAACTCATATTATTAGCTATAATGCTAATGGTTCAGTTGAGAAAAAGATCTACTTTAGGTAGTTCAAACAGAAAAGGTGTAATAATATTTGGGGGCTTACAAAACAATTGGAAGGGCTGGAGAGAGAAATCAAGAAGGTAGCCAGAAGGTTTTACAGCTGTGTCTCAGAGATCCCAACCAATGATGAGGGATTGTGGAAAACTTTGTTATCCCAGTTATGCCTAAGTCTTGTGACATGTGACTGGAAGAGGATTCAGAAGCCATTGAAAGACTAATTTCTCTGAGGTCCCACATATCTGCCTTCAAAGGCATATGTCCCACTGCAAGGAGAAGAATGAATTCTGATTCCCTCTTAGCATCTCACTAAATGGCAAATGCAAATTTCGTTTGGAACCTGAGTGGTAGTGGAGTCTAGGACATGTAGTTCTTGGTCTTCCAACTCCTGTGATAAAGGAAAAAGCACAAAGAAGCATGGGAATATTATTAGCTAATCACCTAAAAATAGTTTAAAAGTCCAGTCCCTATACTATCTGATAGGGTTTTTATGAGGATTAAGTGACAAATTCATGTAAAGTATTGACAAAGCATATGAGCACATTTTAAATATTTAGATAGTGTAATTTTTTATTTTTTAGGGATGCACCTGCAACATATGAAAGTTCCCAGGCTAGGGGTTGATTGGAGCTGCAGCTACTGGCCTATGCCATAGCCTCAGCAATGTCAGATCTGAACCACATCTGTGACCTATACTGAAGTTTGCAGCTTGCAACAAAGCTGGATCACAAAGAGAGGCCAGGGATTGAACCCTCATCCTCATGGATACTAGTTGGGTTCTTAACTCACTGGACCACAACAGGAAATCTTCAGTGTAAACATTCTTGATGATGACAATGATGATAAGGGCTTAGGGGGTGAAGGGGATGATGGAAAATCTGCTTTATACTTTTCCACTCTTTCAAATTTTCTACAGTAAAAACTTACTATATATTTAGAAGAAAATTAAATACCAACATAAATGATAGGAAATCATATTTTCTATAAGTGCATATAAATATTAGTATAGAATAGCATGTTAGAAGAAACTGTATATAAACTCATAAGCAAAATATGTATTCTACATGAACCAAATACATTGACCTTCGTCCTGCACATGTTTGAAATTTGAGATTGAAACATTCCATCATCCCAATGCTTACTAGCTTTGCCATTCAAAGGAGTTTAAAAACTCTCTTTAGTAGGTTTCTTATTTTAGGTATTGAGTGAATTCTGAATCAAGCCTTTATTTCTGTGATTCAAACTTAATTATTCTACCTGCTGTCTTCTAAAAATAAAAGTGCATCCAATTCCTGTGAGAACATCTTGGTAAAAATTGAAAAAGGCAAATGACTAACAGGAAGAACATTAAATATACCTGGAACATAAAGAGTAATAGGAGAATGAAGAGAGCTAATTTTTCAGTGAACCCAGGGAGACAATTCCAGTTAAAGGGCTAATTAAAATACTGGGGTAGAAAAATGTTGTTTTCATGATGAAATTATGTAAAGACCTAGAAAACATAGTACTTCCAGAACAAATCTTAAAATGCTACATACTGCCTTGACATTTTTAATGTGGTGTGAAGCCTATTAAGTTATTGTCATAAATCTTTAACAGTATAAAATATTATAACTTGGTATTTTAATCAAAGAATATTATTAGAATGACTCGAAATCTGAGCTTTGCTCTACTTATTGTATTAAAATAATTATTTCAAATACTCCAATTATGATTGTCACAGTAAGTGGAAAATAACTTATTTAGGAAGTAACCACATTCTTAATGTTCCCTACCCACTGACTCAGAGCTGATTAATACTTTACAAACCAGATGTGATTAGCTGGCAGCCTGACTCGGAAGAGTCATCTCATTACTGGCCCATTATTGTGTTAGCCCTTTGCTCAAAAACTGATTAGTGAGCCAATTAACTAGCCTCTCCTTAGTGTACAGGAGCATGGAATTGTGGTGTGTTCCTCTTTCACAGATGTCACCTACCATAGTCATTTATTTTGATCATTATGAACACCAAGGGCAAATAGAAATTCCTCAGCCTTAGACCTTCTTGCTATTGGTTAAAACAAAACTCCAGATATTCAAATAAAACTTGAAAGAGAGAGTAAATAGTTAGTTTGACAAAGCCCCCTATTTAGGATATGCTCTGTGTCTGTTCAATACTTACTGAATATCTGGAGTTCCCGTCATGTCTCAGTGGTTAGCGAACCCCACTAGTATCCATGATGATGCAGGTTCGATCCCTGAACTTGCTCAGTGGGTTAAGGATCTGACGTTGCCGTGAGCTGTGGGGTAGGTTGCAGATGCAGCTCAGATCCTGCATTGCTGTGGCTGTGGCATGGGCCAGCAGCTACAGCTCCAATTCAACCCCTAGGCTGGGAAACTCCATATGCCACAGGTGTGGCCCTAAAAAGCAAAAAAAGAAGGAAAAAAAAAAAACCACACTTATTGAACATCTACTTCCACTAGAACATCATTCCTAAGAGAGTAGGCTTTTATTTGGATTATCTTGGAACCCACATGTTGAGAATTGTGCCTAGCATGAAGTGAATGCTCAATAAACTTGTGTTTAATGAGTAAACGGACAATTGGCTGATGCTAATGTACCGTGGTAAAGGGAACGTGGTTCTTTCCTTTAGGGAACTTCCAGGTTAGAAGAAAAACAGACACATAAGTAGATATAAGGTAGTAGGTGATGAATTATTACAGTACAGGTACAGGAAAGAATGCCATTCAGGGCAAAACTAAATTTGGTGTCAGGAGGGGAGTTCCTGCTGTAGCTCAGAGGTAATGAATTTGACTAGTATCCATGAGGATGTGGCTCAGTGGATTAAGTATCCAGTGTTGCCATGAGCTGTGGTGTAGGTCGAAGATGGGGCTTAGATCCTGTGTTGCTGTGGCTATGGGATAGGCCAGCAGCTGCAGCTTCAATTCGACCCCTAGCCCTTGAACTTCTATATGCCACATATGCAGCCCAAAAAAACAAACAAAAAAAATTAAAAATAAATAAAAATTTGGTGTCAGGAGGATGTGAGGGTGTCGTGGTATAGAGGCAGAGCAAACTTTCTAGGGGTAAGGAGACATAGATTTTAAAGAATTGTTAGGTATTCCACAAGCCAAATGAAGGTTTCCAGAGAAATAACTCAACATATTTAAAGAAAAGCATCATCTATTAAAAATATCTCAAGGGAAGTTGTCTGCATGATCCGCAAATTTTTGATGTTTTGTGTCATGATTTTCAAAAAAGAGAAATGACAGGACATGGGAAAGAACAAATAAGTTGCAAGGAGAATCTGAAAGTGGCACATTAAAATCATTGTTGAAGAAACTAAAGCTTAAAGAGGCTAAGTAACTTGCTCAGTGTTAGGCAAGTATCAAATGGGAGATCAGGTGTTTGAACTCATCTTTCCTAACTCTACAATCCATAATCTTACACACTAACACTACCTCTTGGCAGTCTCTGTGAGGCTTCCACTTAGTTCATTCTTTCTTTGAATTATTATACCTGAGAAATCAAGTGAGTTATTCAAAGTCTTATTTAAGACATGAAGTCTTAAAAAAGGAAGCCTATAGTTTGAATGCTTTTATAGAGACCTATTTTCCCTTTAGCCTTCCACAATTTAATTGCTTCATTCCTTCAGTCAGCTCATGGATACCAGGCACTATGCTAGCATTGATTCATAACACTGCTTGTCCTGGGTTTGGGGGAAAGATGATGAGAAAAGTCTTGATTTCCAACTTTACTTTCTCAAGCTCACTGAAGTGTTAATGAAAATCTAATTTTACACATAGAATATCTTTTAAATCTAGAATTCCAGGACCGAACAAAATATTATTTGAGTAATTCCTGGAGTTCCCACAAAGGGCAGGAGTTCTTTTATTTGAGGCCTTTAGGGTCTATTGTCTATTGTTCTGCTTCACATTATGTATTGCAGAAGCTTTAATCATTATTAAGATTTTCATTTAGGTAGTTGGTCCTCAAAAGCCATTCCCAGAGATTGCTCTCTCTTTGAGGAATGGGAAGAAAGAAGTGAGTTTACTTTCATTTTTATCTTAACAACAGCGCAAGAAGTGTGGCTCTCACATGTGTTAATGTCGATTTTGTCAGAGATTGCGTTCTGTGTCTTAGTGAATGGACCTTTCCTTCTACCCAAAGCAAGTGCTTGACTCTGAGTACAATATATTATTGTCTTTTGTTAAATGGATCCAATTGAGCTGTAGCCATGTTGAATTGATGCATCTTTTTTTTTTTCTTTTACTTTTTAGGGCTACACTTGTGGCACATGGAAGTTCCCAGGCTAGGGGTGGAATCAGAGCTGCAGCTGATAGTCTACACCACAGCCACAGCAACACCAGATCCAAGCCATGTCTGTGACCTACACTGCAGCTTGTAACAATGCTGGATCCTTAACCCACTGAATGAGGCCGGGAATTGAACTTGAATCCTCACAGATGCTAGTTGGGTTCTTAATCTGCTGAGCCACAATAGGAACTCTGAATTGGTTCATCTTTGCCAAAGTGCAGGGGACAACACAATTCACAATCTAATCATTTTTATTATGACTTATCCACATGGTACCTCACCTGGGATTTTCTTTAGCCATTTAGAGAGGGAGAATAGAGGAAAGAGCATGGCCACATTACTCACATTACTTAGTTTGCCTCCCAACTCTGTCATCTCTGTGACCTTGAACACATTATTAAATTTCTCCATAATAGAGTATGCTCATCCACAAACCTCCCAGCAGGATATGTATGAAGATTAGACATAGCACCTGTATGTAAAGAAATCAGAATGTAATGAGTACTCAATAAGAGCTAAGTGTTGACATTATTTTCTAGGAATTCATTGGTCTGGTACCATATATACATGGGAAGATATAAGAGCATTAGAAAAGGGCTAGAGAAGAACCACAAGGTTAGAAGGTTGAAGTGTAAACTTTGAAATGGAACACTGTGGAGAATGAGGTTCATGGTATTAGATTAAGGAGAAAGATAATTTATTAATGGTGCTGAGCAATATGAAGGATTATTACCCTAAAGATGGCAATCAACTGTTTGCTATTTGACTGCATACAAAGTAGGAAAATTAGGGCCTACAAAATAGATTGGTGAATAGAGGCTAGGTAAGCTATTCCCATGATGTTTGCACACAAAAGATTCTTGATCTGTTAGTTGAAAGAAAGCACACGTGGATTAATGAGCCAATACAGAAAAATTTCCTAGTATTTATATATCTTGAACATTAGTTTATTACTGAGAGGGATTGAGGAATTCTTTTGTCTGGTGAAATAAATCAATTGGAGATGTGATTAAAGAGAGGTCTTCAACTGTCTTGATGACATGTTATTTCTGAGCTGGGTAGATACGTATTTACTATAGTTGTGTGTTGATTTGTTCTTATTTGGATATGTTAAATATTGAATAATAACATTTAGAAACAACCACACCCATTAAAATAGGTTCAGGTATCTCGGAGGATAAAATCCTTTGGCAGTGAGGCTTAGAGATGAGAAAGAATATGAGGAGGAAAGAATACCAAAATGCTCCTTTCAGTAACACCTGCGGAATATGATGATTTGATGTAAGTAACCATGATTCAGCACATACAAGGCTGGACTACAAATATATAATGTTCTGCTGCTTTTATGGACACTGCTCTGGAATGGGGGCTGAAGCAAAGGCAGGAGGGAAAGATATTCTGCTAGAGACAGCTCCTAGCCCACGAGGTGGGCCATGGAGAAATTGGGCTAGCTCTGAGCATGCACCATGAGGGGCTCTGACCTCAGGTTTCCTCTTGACAGTCTGTAGTGGTGACAGCTACCATCATGTGTCTATGTGGTTTCCTATTAGCAAAAATTTAAATTCATGCTCAGAGGTAGTTAAGTATTGAATGAATAAAAATAGGGCATCTTTCCAAATGCCAAAAAATAAAATTGTCAAGAAATATGAACATTTAACAGTTGTATTGTTGACTCAAGTAAACAGACGTTCCTCTCTCTGTTTCCACTGAGCAGCTGCTTATACTTTTTTTTTTTTTTTTTTTTTTTTTGTCTTTTTGCCATTTCTTGGGCCACTCCCGTGGCATATGGAGGTTCCCAGGCTAGGGGTCGAATCGGAGCTGTAGCCACCCGCCTACACCAGAGCCACAGCAACTGGGGATCCGAGCCTCGTCTGCAACCTACACCACAGCTCACGGCAACACCAGATCCTTAACCCACTGAGCAATCCCAGGGATTGAACCCACAACCTCATGGTTCCTAGTCAGATTCGTTAACCACTGCATCACAACAGGAACTCCAGCAGCTGCTTATATTTTTGCCTCCAGTTTGGTCTTTCTCCCAGAGGATCTATTTGGAATTATCTGTCCAGTGATCAAAATGCCTGGATTGCTATGGATCCTGGGCCCTGACAAATGAAAAAACGAAAGGAGACCAACTGTCCCTCTTCATTCCTTCCTCTGAATTGTAAACCCCTAAAGAAGGCTTCCTACAGCCTGTGACCATTAGCCTGCTCTCCCTTCCCCTTGATCACTTTCAAAATCCTCCTGTGGCCATTCTGAGCATATGATCCATGAGTGGTAGGTGGTGGGGACAGTGTTCCTTCATTCTTTTTTTCCAATTGTGAAAAAATATATATAACATAAAACTTGCCCTTTTAAGCATTTTAAAGTATATAATTCAGTGGCATTAATTGCATTACTAATGTTGTAAAGCCGTTATCTCTGTTTATTTCCAAAACTTTTTCAACATTACCAGGTAGAAACTTTGTGACCATTAATTAATCTCTTCATTCTCCCCTCCTCTAAGTCCTCTGGTAACCTCTAATCTACTTTGTGTCTCTATGAATTTGCCAATTCTAGATATTTCATGTAAGAGGAATCATAAAATGTTTATTCTTAGGTATATGGCTTATTTCACTTAGCATGTTTTCAGGGTTCATCCATGTTGTGGTATGTTTTAAGACTTCACTCCTTTTTGTGGTAGAATAAATTTTGCTCTACATACATCCATTGAGCATCTACATTTTCACAGCCCTGGGTTAGTCATACAAAGATAAATAAATAACATAATCCACATTCCCAAGATGGTCCTGATGCAAGGTGGGAAGAGGGAAGGACTCATGGAGGATGAAAAACAAACAAATAAATCAGTCATTATTGATCATACCATGTGCTAAGTACGTATGTCATGTAACAGTGCTGCAAGTAAAAAACAAACAAGAACAGTTCAAAATGCTCGAAGAAAATGTGTATTGTTGTTTCACTATCTCAAATAACCAGACATCTGGAGTTCTCACAGTTGGTTAACTGAGCAACTTATATCCAGGCTGGTTTCCTCCCATCATTTTGTTCTGCCATCTCCAGTCTCCTCCCATCAAGTCAACTCCTCTCTTTACAACAGCTGAAACAATTCTAGGCAGCTGTTTCTCACACATGGATCCCATAATACCCATCCACCCTCGCCAGAAGATCGCCCCTCATGTTTAGATTGTTCTGCTTCACTCATGGGGCTGGCACCCAGTGTGCACTGAGGAAGGATACCTGAACGAAAGGTTCTGTTGGCAAGAAAGACAGGAAGGGGAGCTCCTATTGTGGCTCAGTGAAAACAAATCTGACTGGTATCCATGATGACACAGGTTCGATCCCTGGCCTTGTTTAGTGGGTTAAGGATCTGGCATTGCCGTGAGCTGTGGTGTAGGTCGGAGACACGGCTTGGATCTGGCATGGCTGTGGCTGTGGTATAGGTTGGCAGCTGTAGCTCTGATTTGACCCCTAGCCCGAGAACCTCCATATGCCATGGGTGTGGCCCTAAAAAGACAAAAAAAATTTTTTTTTTAAAGAAGAAATAAAGACAGGAAGGAAAGGACCTCAGGTGTTGAACCACATCCTGTTTGCATCCTGGGACAAAACTGCTTACAGGGTTTCCAGCCAGCTTGCAGAACACGAAGGGCTTAGGGTCATTTTTTTCTGATGTTCTGTTTCTCTGATACTCACAGACTGGTTACTTACATCAACTTCTTTCTTTTTTAACTAAGTTTTATTTCTAATATTAAAGTCCACATGCCTCTTGGAAAATGTTGAATAAAAATTAGGGATTTCCCATTGTGGCTCAGCAAATCAAGGACTCAATGTTGTCTCTGTGAGGATGTGGGTTTGATCCCTGGCCTTGCTCAGTGGGTTTGGGGATCCAATGTTGCCTCAATCTACAGCCTAGGCTATAGATGTGGCTCAGATCCAGTGTTTCTGTGGCTGTGGTGTAGGCCTCAACTGAAGTTCTGATTTGACCTCTAGCCTGGGAACTTCCATATGCTGCAGGTGTAGCCGTAAATATATATGAAGAAGAAATAAGACATAATTCTACTATCCTGTTTTTTTACATATTTCTTTTCTTTTTCCACAAATTATGGATACATATAATCAGTTAAAAAAAAAAAAAAAAAACAACTCAGGTATCTAAGCCATGGTATGTAAGCCATCAAATCACCATTACGCCTGGGGGCAAAAAAAAAAATCTTGACTTTTAGATTTTGATTAGTCAATCCAAGTTATCTTAAGTCAGTTCAAGTTCTTTTCTTTCTTTTTTCGTGGGGATTCTCTAAGTTCCAGGAGTCACAGTGTTGGTGGAAAGTCAGGACATCTGGTATTTCATTATCCTCTGTCCACGATCTATGGCTAGATCTGAATCCTGGGTGGTTTTTCATCTTTGGTTCAGATAGATGACCACCATGTCCTTACTGTATTTACAGCAGAGCCTCTTAGGTCTGCTGCCTATCTGCCTGTCTCTTTGCTAAGAATTAGAATATATAGGAAAAGTTGCCTTAGGCCCGTGTGTGTGGGTCCCTCACACCTGTTTCTACATGATACCTCTCAAGGCATGCTCTGACCAAGTTGTGGTGGGTGCCCTTACTGGGGCCTGACTGGAAAACAGTCCATAAATCCTATGCTCTCAAATTGCCCCAAGTCTATCTACCCCTCCATCTCCATTCCCATCCTGAAGCCTGGGGACAAACCAATATGTAAAGTCCTTTCTTTATCCTCCTCCCATGCCCATCTCTTCTCTCCTTCTAGCCTAGAAACTGTTTCTGACCTGGATTTGGTGCTAGCAGTGGAGGGCTTGGAAAATCTGGCTGTGGCCAAAATCTTATCCTTCTGGATCTATTCATTTGTGACCTTAATCTTTCAAGACCTTTGCTTTTCACATCAAAGCCTAAGCTTTTGAGAAAAACGCGAAAGCCGTTTTCTCTCCAGTCATTGTCTACTTTAAAGTTCAAAATCTGAGAAGCCAAGATCTACTATAAAGCCAAAAGCTGAGCCAAGGTGAGACTAAAATGAAGTTGTAGTAGTTCATGGAACAGACTATTTGGGAAAAAAAATCAATCTAGTTCTAGAGAATAAGGCAAAGCAGTCTTTACTTACTGATAGGACAGTTGATGGTTTTGACAGTTTTTTTGGCCTCTGTTTCACCATTCCAAGGGCTAGTTACCACTCAGCATATTCATTCTAAGACAGCCACGTATTCTGACAAACTTTTTCTAGTGATAATCATGCCATATTTTAACACTTCTTATCTCTGATCAAGATTTCATCCCTCTGGAGTTCACAAACAGGCCATTGTTATTTTCTGTGAGTGAGAAAACCTCCTTTAGAGAAGATAGCTTAGCAGTGCCTTGGATTCCCAGGAGGTATGGCCAGAGAGAAGGTTAATGAAGTATTTAGATGGATTCTATTGAAGCGTGGATTCGTCTGTTGTAAAATTGGACGTTAAACATTTTAAGCAAGTCTTTGTTAATGAGAAGTTAAAGTAAAATTGGTCAGAGGCTGTCCTCAAATCCTTACTCACAATTCCCATGTTCTCCAAGACATTCACACATGCAGCAGAAGGTAGTGTTGCATGAAGCTCTTTCTTTCTTTAAGGTTAACACCATAAACACTTTCATTTATGAGAAAAAGGTCATTTATGGTACTTGAGGGATCTCTGTCGCATGAGGAAAGAGTGATGAAGAGCTTCCCCATTTTCTCTATAAACTCTTTACATGTCCATGATTAGATCACAGATTAAATGCAAATTAAGATATTCACAGATAAAATACAAAATAGAATTTAGGAGGCCAAATTAAGGGACTTGGATTCTTGACAGAGAGGTATAAACTGTCATCAAGTTTCAGACAAAGCAAAATATTTTAAATTCATGGCACAGTGTGCTTATCTTTTGAAGTGTGAGACCTAGGCCTTCTGTTGTCATCAAGTTCATCCTCCGAATCAGTGATACATGCTCCAATAAACATCAAGTGACAGACTCTAGTCACTAACCAACACAGAGTTCCTGGAGCGAATCCAATCCTCAAGAACAGAAGCCATGTAAATAAACTCTTTTGGGCAGGTCATGCACTGACAGTGAACCAGACTAAGACATCAAGGCAATTCCTGGACATATTGCTGTGGCTGAACAGATGGCAGGTAAGAGAAGTGCTTAAAGGAGCCACTGGAGCACAATTTCAAGTGATGTCTCACATTCTTTGATCGCTGGAGAATGATAGAAGTTAACAGATCATGAGGATATATTACCACTCAGAAAGGAATGATTTCATTCAAAAATGACCTGGGCAAAAGACACAGTAGAATCTCCTTGGAAAAGGGCAATGGACATGGAAAAGTGACTGCAGCTTGGGCACCAAGGACCTGTCCTGGGTTAGGGGTGTAGCAAGGGCAACTTTTTCACATCTTAAGACTCTCATGTTCATTGTGGGGCACTGCATCCCAAATCATCCTAACCATAAGAGTACTTGATGTTAGAGGGGGGCAGGTGTATCCCAGCACTTCTTGGATCAGAATTATGGCTGTGGGTTCTTTATGAGGTCAAGCTGCATGTGAGAAGATGAATGAGAACAAACTGGAGTGGAAGAGGAGAAGTGAAACACAGAGAGAGTGAAGTAGGGGCTCATAACAAGCAGGAACACTGTCCTCATCCTTTTATAAACCCTGCACAGGACCAGGAAGGAGCAGTGGAACTCACACTTGTTTGGGTGTACATAATGAATAAGGGAATCAGTTGGGAAGTTTGACTTGGGGAACAGTACCTACCCAGAATCTTCTCTTCCTTCCCCTTGCTACCAGCACCCCTATTTTGTTCAGGCAATTAGGCATCTACCTATTACCCACATGGCTCTGAAGATGGTGATCTCTTTCCTAGTTCAAGAGTAAATCTCTAAAGGTGTGACTATGTAACTTGCCAGAGATTGGCTGGGCATGTGAACTTGTTCTGGCCAATGAGGCTTTTGGGAGAAGTCTCTGAGGGACTTCTGGGAAAGGTTTCCTCTCTCTCTGAAGATGGGTTATATCTATATATAATGCCTGGAACAAAATGTTGCAGCCATCATGTGACCACAAATGAATCAGTCTATGTTGATCAGGTGAAAACAGCTGAGCGGAAAAATTACCCGTATGAGTCAAGCTGGGTGTAGGTAGGGTTGTCCCTTGTAGCCTATAACATCTTAACTGATAGATTTTTTTTTAAGTCATTCCAACTTTCAGAAAGTTTGGTGGAATTTGGAGGGAGGGGGTGTGGTTTTGTCTGTAAAGCTCTATCTTCTGCTCTCTCCATTCATCCATCCATCCATCCATCCATCATGTATTATGTGCTTACAATATGCCAGGCATTTAGATGAGTAGAGAAGATATGAAAATGAGCTGTAAATATCCCCTGCCTGCTCTTGCAATGCTCACAGCAGATGATATAAATCTTATAAAATAGGAATGTATAAAATGTCTTGGTGGTTCAGCTCAAGGAGGGATGATCTCTAATCTCCAGGTCAGATGTATAGTAGAACAAAAGAGATTGATTAGAACTTGCCCAGCAGAAGGTATGTTTCAGGGAGTAGGAACTGAAGAAGCAAAAAGAATTAGTAAAGCAATCCCAACTGCTTAATCCCTAAATATAAATCCAAGCAGAAAGGAGGCTACATGGAAATGAATTATCTGCATCATAAAGGAAGCCTAGAGAATGGCAAACAAAAAAAGATTTTATTCAGATTCTGCAAGAGAAAGAAGGTAGGTTTGAGAAAGGATGGGAGATAGGTTATAAGACTAATCCTTGCTCTTGAGTTACACAGTCATGCCAAAGTCCCCCCAAATACCTCTTTCAGAGGTTGTCCAACAAGTGAATATGCTCCCTGAAGTCTTTATGACCCCCTTTCTGGTTCTGATTGTCAGAATTAGATAAGGGCACCTTACTTGGCCTTAATGTGTGCACGTCAATTATGAAAACATTTACGTAATCAACCACCTGCTATATGTGATATCTTTAAGAAAAGATACATAGATAAACATGAAGTTTCGTACCTAAGGAGCTCACAGGATAGAGGAGAAAACACACCCATAACACATAACCACCATACGATAGGAAACATTATAGCAAAAGTATGCACACAGGTGAAATCCCTGAGGGATACAATGGGAGAAGACTGCTCAGGTACAGAGAGTAGATTGTATTTCTGTTGATTTTGAATGATAAGTAATGGTAAGAGTTTGCAAGTTGGAAAGGACTTACGGATAGAAGGATTGATGGAAACAAGGAACCTCAGAAAAAGTGGCCATTTAAGGTGAGAATCTTCTAGGGGGTAAGAAGTCACAATGAGGTGAATTGGGGGAGTTGCCCAGAGGAGTGGGTAAGAGAGGCATGTGAGGTGGTAAAATGGGAGAGGGCTTACAGACTAATAAAAGTACTGTATGCAGTCTCAAAGAGTCTGAATTTCACTTATTATGTATGTGTTTGGTCCTTGCAGAAATATTTCCACCATATCAGTTTTTGCAACCATAATCTACCCAGTTGTTAAGACTAGACCTTGATAGTCATCCTGATTTTCCCATTCCCCTACCTCTTTATTCAATAAATCAAGAGTTAACTTAGAATAGATTTACAAGGAGATCCTGCTAGTAGCATTGAGAACTTTGTCTAGATACTCATGTTGCAACAGAACAAAGGGTGGGGAAAAAAAATGTAATTGTAATGTATACATGTAAGGATAACTTGATCTCCTTGCTGTACAGTGGGAAAATAAAAAAAAAAAGAAATTGTATAATTTCAGATCTTAAAAAAAAAAAGAGTTAAATGAGGACATTTCTCCCTTCTAAATGTATCTCTAATCATCTCCGCTCTTCATCCTCACTGCCACTTCCCAAGTCTAAGCAAATCATTCTTAACTTGGATATGGTGAGGATTTCCTTTGTGACCTTGCATTTCTGCTCAGCATCCATAGCAACCTTCTAAAAATGTAGCTCAGACCACCTACCTCCTCACCCCTGCTTGAAATCCTCCCGTGGCTTTGCTTATTTCAGATAAAATCCAAATAACATAACCATAGCTGAGAAAGCTCTACCTTCCTCTCCACATTGTCCTCACCTTTCTCTCCCCTTCCTCCATTTTGCTCCACTTCCTTCAAGACCCTATAATACACTGTACTCTTTGCCTTGAGGTCTTTGTCCATGCTGATCTTCCTGCCTGCAATAATCCCCTTCTAGATCTTCACATGACTTCCTCTTTTCCATCCTTCAGATTTCAGCTTAAACAATGCTTTACTTGATTCCTCCTTCCATTCTCCATTATCCTACTTCAATTTGTGCTCCATCACTGATACTGCCATTTTCTTATTATCCTCACTACAAGCAGTCACCATGAATCTGCTTGTTAAATGTCTGTCTCTTCTATTGGTCTGTTAATTCCCAAGAGGACAGTAATTATTTGGTTCTATTCACATTTTGCCCTGAGTGCCTAGCCCAGAATAGCCCACCCAGTCCTTAGAAGTATAGCTGCCTTCCAGTAATTCTTTAATAAAGCTTCACTAACAACTGGAGTCTTAAAAACAACTTTAAGGGACAATATGAAATATAGAATAATATGGAGGAGTAGTAAAAACTTGTGCAGAAAATGTAGATAGGTAAGGTAATGATAAATTCGATTTAGCAGGCATGGAACAAAGTGACTACTCTGGACAGTGCCCAGCACAAAATAGACATCCATAAATATTTGTTAAATAAATTAATGTTAGCTAAGTGATTGAATCTATTGACATAGGCAAATAATTCAATACTAACAGATTTCATAGTGGCAAGTAAAAGTAATAGCACCAGTTGAGTCATTGTCAAAAACATTTTCTTCATCTATGAAGAGAAAGCACTCAGTGAATTAATATGTTTTATTTTCTCATCTGTCTTTTTTTCTTTACTCTACAAATTTGAAGCCAAGATGCAATTTGTTATAGAAGATGAGCCCTGGTAGCCATAAAATGTTGGCAGGAGAGAGGCAAAAGCCTTTCCCTTGGTAGCAAATAGAATATGATTCACTAAAAGTAATAACAGTGAAACAAGTGTCAGGCCTAAAGAGTGGTCAGAGGATCTTTGGTCCTCATAGGCTAATGCATGGATAGGGATATATTTTAATTCTAAATTTTATAATTCAAATATTTGTAATTCAAATGACACAACACACCAGGTCATTGAAGTTGGATTTTAAAATGTAGCAATTGTTCCGTTAATGCCCCAAGTAGCACTTATAGAGAAAGCATTTAATAATGTAGATTTTATTTGCACCTTTTGAAAACACAACCTATGTTTGAGATACCTTGTTTAGAAGTAAAAATAAGATTTTAGAGGTTTGTATTCTCTTCTCAAAGTACTCAGAAATTTTTTATCTCTTCTTATCAGACAACAAATATTTATTGAATATCTGTGATGTGCCAGACAGTGTTAATTAAAGTTTGTTTCTCCTTTGTCATTTTAAAACTCAAAGCCTCTATTGTTTTTTGCCCTATAACTAGAGGGTGGCTGCTTACTATTCATTTTTTTCCACCTAATTACTCAGGACGTTCTGTGGAGGTGGGGATCCCTTATGTTCAAAATCTTCTATGATTCATCTCAATGAAGTGATGATTAAAAGTCCCACAGGTGCAGTAATTCCAATCTTGAGGCACTGGGATGAGTCCTCTATACTTTGTGATGGGTTCTTTTGCAATGATGGATTCCTTGAGAATTAAGGAAAGACAACTACTATGTTGGTTATTATATTTCCAATCAAACATATCCTCCCAGAGTATTTCCCTTAGGCATTTTAAAAAGGAGGTGGACTTTTTGTAGTCTATGAAGACATTATTTAATTAACAGATCAGTACTTTTTAAAACTCTGGCTATGAGAATGTACATTCACCTCTTCCTGGCTTTTATCTGAATACGCTTATATTATAGCTTATTCATGGATAAGTAGCTTACCCACACAAGAAGTATGTCACAGACAGTATTCACAATATTCAGGGGCAAGTGCAAACCTAATGATGTTTTATGAAACAAAAAATTAGCAGTATTTGTGATTTTTTATCTTTTAAAATGAACCTTACCAAGGTGTAATTTTCCATTTTTTTAAAATGATTTTTATTTTTTCCGTCATAGCTGATTTAGAATGTTCTGTCAATTTTCTACTGTACAGCAAGTTGACCCAGTCACACATACATATATGCATTCTTTTTCTCACATTATCATGCTCTATCTTAAGTGACTAGATATAATTCCCAGTGCTATGCAGCAGAATCTCATTGCTTATCCAATCCAAAGGCAATAGTTTGCATCTATTAACCCCAAATTCCCAGTCCACCCCATTCCCTCCCCCTTCCCCTTGGCAACCACAAGTCTGTTCTCCAAGTCCATGATTTTCTTTTCTGTGGAGAGGTTCATTTGTGCTGTATATTAGATTCCAGGTATAAGTGATGTCATATGGTCTTTGTCTTTCTCTTTCTGACTTACTTCACTTAGTATGAGAGTCTCTAGTTCTATCCATGTTGCTGCAAATGGCATTATTTTGTTCTTTTTTTTTGGCTGAGTAGTATTCCATTGTGTATATATACCATATCTTCTTAATTCATTTGTCTGTCTATGGACATTTAGGTTGCCTCCATGTCTTGGCTATTGTGAATAGTGCTGCAATGAACCTATGAGTGCATGTGTCTTTTTCAAGGAAAGTTTTGTCCAGATATATGCCCAGGAGTGGGTTTGCTGGGTCATGTAGTAGTTCTCTATTTAGTTTTCTGAGGTATTTCCATATTATTTTCCACAGTGGTTATATCAATATACATTCCCACCAACAGTGCAGGAGGGTTGCCTTTTCTCCACACCCTCTCCAGCATTTGTTATTTGTGTACTTATTAATGATGGCCATTCTGACCAGTGTGGGGTGGTATCTTGTGGTGGTTTTGATTTGCATTTCTCTAATAGTTAGTGATGTTGAGCATTTTTTCATGTGCCTGTTGGCCATCTGTATATCTTCTTTGGAGAAATGTCTACTCAGGTCTTTTGCCCATTTTTCCATTGGGTCATTAGCTTTTTTGCTGTTGAGTTGTATAAGTTTTATAGATTAAAATATACAAACAGCTTGTCAGTTGCATCATTTGAAACTATTTTTTCCCATTCTGTAAATTGTCTTTTTTTTTTATGGTTTCCTTTGCTGTGCAAAAGCTTTTAAGTTTTAAGCTTTTAAGTTTGATTAGGTCCCATTGTTTTATTTTTGCTTTTATTTTTGTGCCTTGGGAGACTGACCTGAGAAAACATTTGTAAGGTTGATGTCAGAGAATGTTTTGCTGCCTATGTTCTCTTTTACTCTTTTAGGAGTTTGATGGTGTCTTGTCTTATGTTTAAGTCTTTAAGCCATTTTTTTTTTTTTTTTTTTTTTTTTGCTTTTTAGGGCCTCACCGTGGCATATGGAGGTTCCCAGGCTAGGGGTCTAATCGGAGCTGCAGCTGCCAGCTTATGCCACAGCCGCAACAACACGGGATCTGAGCTATGTCTGTGACCTACACCATAGCTCATGGCAACACCAGATCCTTAACCCACTGAGCAAGGCCAGGGATCGAACCTGCAATCTCATTGTTCCTAGTTGAATTTGTTTCCTCTGTACCACGATGGGAACTCCAGTCTTTAAGCCATTTTGCGTTTATTTTTGTGTATAGTTTAAGGGTGTGTTCCAGTTTCATTGATTTACATGCAGCTGTCCAATTTTCCCAGCACCACCTACTGAAAAGACTGTCTATTTATCATTTTATATTCTTGCCTCCTTAATTTACAGTTGATGTCTGGGTTTATTTCTGGGATCTCTATTCTGTTCCATGGATCCATATGTCTGTTTTGGTACCAGTACACCACCTCGATCAGTATAAAGAGTCTTTCTATCATTTCAAAAGTTTCCTTGGTGCCCCTCTGCAGTCAGTCACCCTCATTCTCCCCGTAAACAATATTGATTAGGACTGTTTTTGGTTTGTTTTGTTTTGGTTTGGTTTTAAGGGCCATATGTACAGCATTTGAAAGTTCCAGGCTAGGAGTCAGATTGGAGCTTCAGCTGCCGGCTTACACCACAGCTTCCGCAACTCAGGATCTGAGCTACATCTTTGACCTACACCACAGCTCATGGCAATGCCGGATTCTTAACCCACTGAGTGAAGCCAGGGATCAAACCCACATCCTCATGGGCACTAGTCAGCTTCATTGCCACTGAGCCACAACAGGAATTCCAGGGCTGTTTCTAACTTTGTCCTAATAACTGGGCAGAACAAAGGACAAGACACATCTCCTGCCTTCAAAACCTTTATGCATTAATGGGAGAAGGGGAAATGGACATCAAAGAAATTCAACAGCAGGATAGTGATGTACTCAAGAATCATGGGGGTGGGGGCAGGCTGTATCAAGGTGGGAGGGGGCCTGGACTAAGCAATACATACAAGGCCTGGGCTCTTTCTTGTACAAACTCTATTTCTAACTATCTGTAGGTTTTCCCACCTACAACATGAGGAGCTTGAACCACCTGACCTCTAAAGGCACTTCTGGTGTCACACTTTTATATTTTAGCTCAAGTCCCTGGGGCTGCCATTGGTGTAGAAGTCTGTCGGTAATTACCCTGTGGTAGGTCAAATATCTGACTTCACTCACCAAATACATTTTAATAAAAGTTAATTATTTTAATGCTTAGCATATTAAACTCTTCTCATCAGAAACAAGAGAGTTTTATTTCAGTCTATTTATATAATTCAAATTAATTTGAAGGAGCTACTTTTTGTTTCAGTTTTGAGAAATATGTTAGTTGATGATTTCTAGCCGGGATATAGCTACAAGAGACTGTCCTCAACTGTCCATCATCTCTTCTGATGGCCAGTCTCCTTTACTCTAAGGTGACTTTCGACTGATTTAAATCTTCAGAAAGTTACAACTCAAACAGGGAATGAAATTGGGAGGGAGAGCAGAGGAAAAGAGATCTTCGCAGTGGTAAAACTTCCATCTCCAGAAGTCAAATGATTGGGCAGTTGTTTAAACATTGTTTTAACATCTCTGACCATTAGGGGTGTTTTGTTTCTCTTCAATAGGCTTCTCAAACTTTCACAAGTTAAACTTCTCAAATTCGAATCACCTGGGAATCTTGTTAAAAGGCATATTTCAAGTCAGTAAGTCTGAGGTGGGCCTGAGATTCTGCATTTCTAATACACTCTCAGGTGGTATGAATGCTCCTGGACCAAGGACATACTTAGACAGGTGACTGGACTGGTGAGGTGTTAGATGGGTCCACATTTTCTGGATAAATGATATACTGACCACTGTGTTTCAAGATATTTATGTTATGAAAGTTGCCTAATTTAGAAATGGCACCTCATTCAGGGGACATGCTTCCTGTGAATTAAATCCAGTCAGCACTCTGAAAATGGCACCAAAACACACATTTTCCGTGGGGCAACCAAACCACTAGTTTAGGCTTCTGGCTTGAATGAACATGAAAAATATGAAAATCATCTCCTGCCCTAAATCCCCAGGAACCTATCTACAGAAAATAGAGGCCTCATTCATCACCATCCTGGCCTCTGATGGACTTAAACTTGAAGCAATAGCAAGATTGGGTCTCTCTATTCAGGATGTTTGTTTTTGGAGTTTAGTGTCTAACTCTACATAAGCAAGAGTCTGACCAAATTTTTGTCCTGACCTTGATTTTTAGGAACACGTGTTTTTTTTTTCTTCTTTTTTCTGCTTATTCATTTGTTGATTTCTAAAAGCAATCTTTGTTCCATCAATCATATACCAAGGAGACATACTATTTTTATGATCTAAAGAAGGCAGATACTGAAGCTCAGAGCAGATTTATATGTTGCTGTGTTTATTTATCTGTAGGGGTACCAGAGCTCAATCAGCCTGCTAGGTTGACTAGGAGAGAAGTGAAGTGGAGAGTAATCGTCAAGCTATAGTAAGGAGACTGAGGGAAAAATTAGGAGACAGCAAAGTTATCAGTGTCCTGAACCCTGTTTATACTCGGTATGCTCAGCAAATGTTAGAATACTAATTTTCAAAAATAATTGGGTGTTAGGAATAGAGAATGGGTAAATAAACAGAAAATGGTCTTGGAAAATATAGCACAGAGACTAATTAGTGGCCACTGAAGACAAAATTGACTAAAAATGAAAAGGAAATTTGAAAGGAGTTGAGTGGAAAAGAAAATGTCCTCTTCCCAAGGAAAGAGGAACAAAGGAAAAGAAAGTTAAAACCAGAGAATTTTTGACCAAACAGAGAGGGAAACCTATGTTCTGTGTGATTCTGCAGTTTGCATTGGACTCAGGAAGCCAGACCTTTTATATACTCACTTGGCCCTAGGGTGCGCCATCGATTTTCATTGATGATCATGATGCATATAAGCCTGTGGAAAACCGTTGAATTTAGGAGGGAGGAGAGTGTTACCAGATTTACCTCTGGCAAAACTGTACTTCATTTCCCCATCTTACCCTGGCCCCACCCCTCCAGTCATCAAATTGTTTAAAACCTAACATGATACTGCTTCCCTTTGTTCACTTAAAGAAGTTGGTTTACAAAAATCCTCAGAAAGTCCATGTTTTCAATACTACCCTTGTTTTTGACACTGACTAGTCAGATTGCTGAGATATTAAAGCAAACATTCCATTAAAAATATGTTTTTCTAGGTTCTTCTTCCTTTGTCTTTTTTTGATGTCTATCTGATGCTTGGTGTTACAGGTCACATCAGAAATGACTCCCCACTTTCTCTCCTTGTGTTGAGCTGATACTGTGTGGGGCTTCCTCTTCTTCCTTTCCTTTGCCTCCACCACTGCTGACCCTTACAACCACCACCACAAGTAATTTTGTGCCTCACTTCTGCCCAAGGCTGGTGTGAAGGACCCTGCAAAGCCCAGCCTGCTGGAAGTTAGTTGGATGAGGCTGAAAAAGAATTACCCACCTCCACATCCTACTGTCACAGTGCGTCTCCCTGCGACCTGGGATGGATTATTGAGGCACACCTCCAGCTCTTTCCCCTCCACTTTCTTTTTACTAATTACCTTCTTCTCCAGAGACTCCCTCCCTGCACCATCACAGGCATCTTCTGATTTAGAGGGTAGAAATACCACTTCTAATTGTTTCTTTATACCATGCCATTAAATAGACTAATAAATAGGAATTCCCAGCACTTCTCCCTCTGTCTGCTCACACAAGGGTTTCTGTCTTGGTCCTCTCTCATAGCTTCCTTCCACAAGGAATGTGCCTGTACATTCTGAGGATGTGTAGGTACATCTCCTACCTGCTGCATGCGATTGTAAGGGAGGAATTTTAAGCGGTATTGTTGGGACCTTTTCAGGTCCAAAAATTATATCTGGTGACTTGGATTTTGTTCTTTTAACAAAGATAAAGTTAAAGGAAAGTACTTAAGGATTGAATTATACGTGGGTTCAAAATATTAAATTGACCCTTCCTGTACCTAGACAGCTAGCATTTGGATTTACCCATTCTTTTGCCTTCCTAAACTGAACCTAAAAAAGTGACCTGAGCATGAGAACATAAAAAGGCACTTTCAGTGCTCTGCCCATTTTCCTGTTGAAGACTACATGTGTTCCTCTGGGACAGGTGGACGGGGGTGGAAAGGAGGGGGAAGCTGAAACTGATGGAAGCAACAGAAGGTAGAGGTGGAAGGGATACTGGCTCTTTATAGTTATAAAGTGTGTGACAGGACACCCATAGGCCTAGGAGACATTTTGAGGAAGCTTATACTAGCAGGAGAGCCTGGTTTCCTGACATCTCTGTATGTCTGGATTGAATAAAAAAAAAAGTAAAACTCTGCACCTGCTCATTTGTTCTTTCCTCAGCAGGTGAGGCCCCAAGCTTTGGCAGCCAAATGCATCCTCCTCAAGTGGTCTCTAGCCTCACAATTAGTCCTGAATTTGATTGCCAGCCAAAGAACAGCAAAAAAAACCCAAAAAACAAAAAACAAAAAAAACCCCAGAAAATAAAAAACAAAAACCAAAAACCCTGGGCCTAGATAGGATTCTATCTTGTTTTTTCAAATTATTTATCATGTGTATAGCTGTATGGCTAGAACCTCACAATTCTAGTAGAGAACCCAAGTGTGGCACATGTGTGTGTGTGTGTGTGTGTGTGTGTGTGTGTGTGTGTGTGTGTGTGTGTGTGTATGAGAGAGAGAGAGAATCTCTACAGATATCAAAATGGTTTAATTTAGAACATTCATTTGGAAGCCTTTAAAAGATACTGTCAGCTATTTAGGGTTAGGAATTACAGCTTAATGATGAGAAAAAAAATAGCAGATTAGTTACTGGGCATCTACTCAATAGTAGGTATAGTAACAGCAATTTTTCAGGAGGGAACTTCAAGGACTCTGCATGTAGGAGGGCCACTGGTTCTCTGATTGAAAGCTGGTGTGCAAAAAGTATTACCATGTTTGACCCACATACATATGGGTGGATGCGTGAAAAGTGGAAGGTAATATCCCAGAATGACAAGAGGGTATACATAGGACTAGGATTGGAGACAGTTCAGTACTGCTACCGAGTATTGCCTTTTTCATTTAACACAAATGTTTTCAACCAGCAATTATTTAGCACCTCTTAAATGCCAGGCACTGTGCTAGGTATTGAAGATAAGAGAATAACCCATTGTGCCTGCTGAAGGGCCCCCACAGCTTAGTTACAACAAGTAAACAAATGTTACAAAGCAGCAAGATAAGCTCTACCTCCCAGGGAATCAGGGGTAGGAGAAGGAAGGAGAGACTGCTTTGGAAGATCCAGTGTGAATAGTGGACAGGTCCAGACGGCTTTCCAAAGATACCACAGCCCCTGAATTGCAACTTGAAGAATGAGTAGGACTATTTCAGTGGCTGTCCAAGGGTGGGAGTGGTGGAGGTGGAAAGTATTCCATGTGAAGGAAACAGTAAGTACCAAGGTGCAGTTTTATTAGCCCTACATGTTACTCCAAAGGAACACCATACATATTTGCATAGATTTTATTTCCAAGTAAAAATATGGACTATGGTATTTCTCCAGGACCACCATCTTCTACATTGTTAAGACTCTCACCATTTCCCTATTAGAGAAAGCAAGCAAATACTCAAATAAAATAATCACTAGATTAATTAGGGCAAAGGTAATTAAAAGCTGAAGATCCAAAACTGTCTTTTAAATTAATCTCTCCCATTTCTGAAAGGGCTTACTTGAAAGGTAAAGAATATGTTTTGGTTACATGGCTTCATCTGTGTTTTTATTAAAGACACAGGAAAAGGGACTTTTTTTTTCCCCAAGTGAAACAGAGTTTAAATTTACAGTTTATTTTATCATCATCAAGCATCTTGCCTGTGCATTTGGTGCCCATGGCCTGTTACAGCGCAGATATTTCCCCACAGGAATGGAGGCCTTGAGGAAACTGCAAGTCCTGCCCAAAGAGCTTGTAAAATAGAAGGTGGCAAGTCACCTTGTCTGCATGATGAAAATCTGAGCCCTTTATCTGCCATGGAATACAAATTCCCACAGTTAGAGCCTCTCAGTGATGTGCATTGTGTTCTATAAAAAAAACAAATGCAAATTGAAAGAACACTTTAAGAAATTATTGTCCATGAACACATTAGCATGGATTTTTAAAGATCTGTTTAAGATTCAACAGCCATTTATTTAGCTACCTGCTGTGTGTAAGCATAACAGCCTCCCAGGTCAGTATTGTTATCCTTATTATGCAGAAAAGGAGACTGACGTTCCTAGAAGCTAAGCTGTCCTCATTGAACAGCTACTGAATAACCGTGCTTGGAGTTGAACCCAGAGTTTCCGACCACAAGCCAAATGCTCTTTCCCCTGTATTTAGTTCTTACCTTGAACCTCAGAAAGCAGAGTTCTAAGGAATGCAATTTATGATTAAATAGTTTTTATAAGAGGAGAGAAGAACAGGAAATTTTTAGTCCATGAGAGCTGACCCAGGTGAGCTGCAGCAGAGCTGGGCCAGGGCCACTTGTCGGAGAGCTATGAAGGGCTCAAGGGCAACAGCAGAACCTGCTGGTCCATGTGGTAAGTGGAAATGGGCTGGGAAGGAATGGAGCCAGGGACTTCAACCCGAGAGGAGTTCAGCTCTAGGTAAGAGGTGCTAGTATGGCAGGGCCTGATCCAGTCTTGCTGGCACTTTGCTGCCTGTGCTTTTCATTCAGAGCTCTTGATTCCATAACAAGGACAGAAATGTTCACTCTGCAAGGACTCTGTTGGATATCGTTTCAACAAAAACAAGAAAGAATTATGCAAGGAAAACATTTCCCCCTGAGTTTCTTCTCAAAATTGTATGTGTGGGGGAGAGAAATATGTAAGAAGAACAGGAAAATGTAAGTAAACAGTGCAAATCAAACCAGTAGGCGAGCTTGTACATCCAAAGACTGCAAGGAGGAAAAAGGAGTTATTTCAGCTTTTTGCTGTTCTCCCTGAATGTTTTTTTTGTTCTTACTGTTTTCTAGTCAGAGGCTTGTGAACTTGCCAATTCCTAAGAAATGTCTTAGGTGGGATACATTATCTGGCTTTTTTTTTTTTTCTTCTTAGCGTCAGTCATTCTTTTTCCCCTGTTTAACTCCCCATAACCTATTTGATTTTCAGCTTCTGTGATTTGAACTTTCTATCACCATCAGGATCCTTCAGTCATTATTAAACATGATTAGCTGCTTAATTCTTACGCCTTGAAAATGTTACATCCGCATTGTAACGTGTGGTCCTACTAACCCCAACGCTGTTTATTCAGCTAATCATTTTTTCTCTTTTTATCTACAAACGGACAAGGCTAGATTGCCTACAGAAAATGTATTCTTTCTGGACTTGTCGGCGTCCTCAATACCAGTGACATAGCTCTGTAAAATTGAGAATTATATTGATAACTAAAAAGACTTTACTTGAAACAAAGTTCTCTTGCAAAAAAAGGGTGCATCTCAGTTCAAACTAGCGTATCATAATTCTCAGACACAAGTGCAGAGGAGCATGAAGCAGGGGATGTAATGATAGAAGGTACCTAGATGTAAGAGTAGTTCACACAGTGGCAAGGTAGAGAGGCTCATCCCACAGGAAGCAGGCAGTCAGTCACCATTCAGTTCCAATGGGCTGCTTCCATGAGAGAATAAGGGTCCAACATTGCTAGATCTTATTTTCCAGGGGAGCTTGTAGTCTGAATTTTTATGTGCGATCTTTTACTGTTAGCCACTAATTCTAACAATTTTCAAGGCATTCACTTGCCACTCAGCAGCCAGCTTACAGTCTCTGTGATAGGTGAGGAACGAAATGAAGAGGCCATGCTGAGACGGTGTTATTTATTGGCAGATGCCTACCATGTGTGTAGTCTGGAACCCTGCTCCTTAAAATGTGGTCCATTGACCACCAGTATTCATATCACCTGTTTTCAAATCTGAATGCATTAGAATTCAGAATCTCAGGCCCCACCACGGACCTACTGAATCAGAGTCTGTATTTTAACAAGGTACCTAAGTGATTGGTCTGCATGTTAGATTTTGAGAAACATTGATGTCTATATAACATGATGGTTAGTGTAAGGACAACTTTAATGTTCTGGAAGGGGGCTCTGCCATGGTTCACCCACTGTAGGAAGCACAAGAGAAGGTTTTATTAAGCTCTAGGAGCTACAGATGCAAAGCAGCTGAAGGTTGTGATTTATTTACAGTTCTCCCTCCCTCATGCCTTTCCCATCCTTCTTTGCCCCATCCCTGGTCTCACCAATTGTGGTTGAAGAAGACATTGCTGTTGCTCCCCATAGATCTCTCAGACATCCAAGTCACTATCAAAAGAGCCACATAAAGAGCATCAGCTCTGCCTACACTTTCACTCTATAATTATTTCTCCTTTTTTTTTCTTCTATCTTCTGCACATTTCCTTACTACTTCCTCCTTGTTCATCATCTTGCTTGTTTTTGGGCTTGATTGTGTTTTGTTTTGCCTCAGCCTTTGTCCATCACCAACTGGGCTGACAACCCCATTCCGGACTGATTTCCTAACCTTGACCCTGTACCCCCTAGGATGCTTCTTCTGAGTGTCCTTCTTCCTCTGACAGTGACATAACAGGAGAGACTTGCCTGAATACAGCATAGTCTCTGGAGCCCATGATCCTATGCTGAATTCTTCTCCACTTATCAGGAGTCTGAGATGAGACACTTTAATTAATCTCTTCTTTGATGTGAACTGATAATTAACAGGTAGTGCTTAATAAGAAATTAAGTATGTGGTTTTCTAAAAAAAATATTGACATTTGAGTCTTGAAGAAAAAAACACCATTTCTCTCTTGAAAATAACTCAAGGTAACACCCATGTCACATCCAGCCAAGTTGCTATGTGATGGTTTGGCATGCAGTAACAGAAAATGACTTCCTCTTTTGAGTATAAACCTCACATTTTAAAATGCATTTAACTGGAGACATCCTCTTTGACAAATAATCTCTTTGCAAAAAGCATCCCGCCAAACAAATTTTTGATGTCATACCTCCCCGAGCTTTCTATGACAATGAGAGGTCAGTCTATGGTGTCCTCACTTCTTGGCCTTGTAGTGTAGGAGACTGGGGTTTATGATGGCTCTGGTATTCTGACTGGAGCCCTTTCACTCCTGCCTTGGCCTTCCTCTCTACCTCTCACTTTTCTCCACTCTCTTGACCCTCTTATTGGATAAATAATTATTGAGTACCTATGTGTAAGTGTTCTGGGGATTTAGGATGGCTAACACAGAGATAGTCCCCACCCTAATACTAACAGGCAAGATGAACATTAGACAGTCTGTTACACAATTAATAATTTAATTCTGTGCGGAGTGCTATGAAGCCCAGGCATTACAAAAACTCCTATTAGGCAGATATGACTCTTGCAAAAGGGTTCAGAATAGTTACCTTGAAATAGTGATGTTTAAAGACCATTTGGAAGATGGGGGTAGGGCAAAGAAAGCCGTAAGGGGTAGTCCACTTTCCCAGGGCTGGTAACAGTGGGGCACTCTTATCTGAGAGGAAAAGGGGTGAAGTGGTACTCACACCTGTGGAGAGATCTATGTGGATAGGACAAACTGAATGGAGGTGTGACCTTTATTGAAGGACAAAGAGCCCATATAGACCCTGAAGGGAGAGAAATGAAAGAATGAAGAGTAAGTACCCTAACCTCACTCTTCTTTCCCGCTCTCATCTCCTGCCAGTGTCTCTTTACCCCTTGGACCTATTGATCAAATCTAACCAAAATCCAGAAAAGAAGGGAACCCACTGATGGAGCCCAGACAGGTCAGCATCTTGGAGCACAGAGCAGGGAGGAAAGGATGGAGAATGGATGGGAAAAGGAATAACCACTAGAAGTATCTTAGCATTTAATCTAAGAGCAATGGGAAGTCATGAAAAGCTTTTGAACATGGAGCTACATGGTCAGATTTGTGTTTTACAGTGATTCTGGCTACACATTGGTGGGATGTGAGGGGATACAGGGAGACAATTTCAGCAGCTATTGAAGTATCTTGAAGTTCCCATCATGGCTCAGTGGTAACGAATCTGACTAGTATCCATGTTTGATTCCCGCTCTTGCTGGGTTAAGGATCCAGCATTGCTGTGGCTATGTGTAGGCTGGCAGCTATGGCTCCAAATTGACGCCTAGCCTTGAACCTTCCATATGCCATGGGTGCAGTCCTAAAAAGAAAAAAAGAAATATCTGGAGGAGATGTAGTCTAGATGAGATAGTGAATGTATTTCAAAACAATTCAAAAGGTAAAACAGCAGTTCAGTGATGGACTTCCCCCTATGGGAAGGGGCACAGGGAGGAGGTAGAGATGTGTTTAAGATGACCTCCAGTATTCTGGGTAGGAGTTAACTGCCTTTGCTAAGAAAAGAGATACTGATTTTAGTTCCCTGCTGGCCTAGCAGTTAAGGATGTGGCGCTGTCACTGCTGTGGGCTGGATCCCTGGCCCAGGAACTTCTGCATGCTGGCACAGTCAAAATGGGGGGAGGGAGAGAAAGAGAGAGGGAGAGAGAGAGAGAGACTGGAGTAACTCCAGGGTTTTGGATATAATCCAGTGTTCAGACCCAAAGCTAGTGTGTTAACGTGCCCATAGGACGTAGGTCCTTCTAGAAACTAGAACAGGAACCTGGGCATTAGATGTGGTAAAAGGGCTTCTAGACACCCTGTTCAGGGTCATCTGGGAAAGAAAAGTGAATTGTTTCCAATCTTGGGGAATGAAATGAGTTTTGTGGATGTCTCCTCCCATCTCCTAGGGAGGTTGAGGTATTTGACACAGACAAGGATAACTTCATCTATTTTCATTCTAATCCCAAATTAAGCATTTGTGAAGGAGCTGCTGTTAAATAAGGAAAAGTGCTGGTTGATAAAATCAGATCCTGGTGCCAGACCTTAGGTCCTGTCAAACTTGTCTTTATTTTTACTCTGATAACTGACTAAATGCTAGACAATGTTGTCAGTTACAAAGTTTCCCATCTTCCCTCTTGGTCTTTGCTTTTATTTTTTTCTTCTGAGTTCTATAAAATCATAAAGTTTTAGAGTTTGAAATCACCTTAAAATTCATTTAGTTCCACCCCCAAAATTCACTCCCTCAAGTATACCTGTATCCTTTTTATGTAATAAGCCAGGATTCTTTTCATAGAATACTAAAGGGATGCTTAAATTCCTCCAGGGAAGGAAATTCACTACATCCTCTAATAATGCATTCCTATGTCATTCTTTGGGCAGTTTTTCAGTAGGCTGCTCTGACTCTTTGTAATGTCCACTTCCCTTCATTTTCCCCTGCTTTTCTGGAAGAAAGAGATTAAATTCTCTTTTTCCTTATGTCCATCCTCCAGTTCTAAACTCCGTGTGCCATGTTGCTTCTCAGTCTTCTCTCAGGTAGCAAATTCAGTTCTACGTCTCTTGCCCCTTTAACATATTTCTAACCCCTCTATATCTTAGGAGGCATTTTACAATGGGATATTTATCTTTTTTCTATTTTATTTCCAGCACCTATCAGGGTGCTCAGTATATAGTAGGCACTGATTTTAAAATGCATTGTATGGGACTTCTCTTATGAAGCAGCGGATTAAGAATCCAACATTGCAACAGCTGTGGCACAGGCAACGTCTGTGGTGCAGGTTTGATCCCTGGCCTAGGAACTTCTGCTGCTATAGGCACAGCCTAAATAAATAAATACACACATAAATTAGTATTTAGGACTTAATAAGTAAACTTGACTCTTACCTCTCCTTCTAAGCCTCATGTTTATAAGGAAGAAACTTATTCCTTCTATGTTGTGTTTAAAAAGATGAAATTATGCTTGATAATAACAGATGCTTTGTTCTCCAGAGGAATGGAATTATTAATAAATCAAATCATTAACTCTTGGCCCATTTACTTGGGTGGATCATCTGTAGATGGTACACACCACCATGTTCTGTCTTACAGCTGAATTAAAAGCCCATTCAACCCAAATCACAGGGGGGCATGCCAAATTGTCTGCATCTCAGTTCAGTGCCTAATAGTGCAAAGGCAGTTCATATGTCGGGTGGATGGGGTTAGTAGACAGTAAGTAGGGTCATAGATGAAGAGTAAGTTATATCAATTATCTAGTGTGATGTAGACCAGATAGCTGGGTGATTGTCAGAAATGTTCCCATAGATTGATTAGGCAGGCCCTAGAGTCTCATCAGTTAGTATTACTCCAGGGACACTGGGAGGAACAAGATTTAGCAAACCAAGTGACGTTCTTAGAAAATGCTTGTGTTGCTGGGGAGATGCTGGGGAGAAGCAGCAGTGATCTCAAAGCTCAGAATGTATATGGGAATACATAATTACTTATGGGACTAAGTATTTTCTTTTTTCTGGTTCTCTAAATCATTTTGGTGATTTCTTCAATATTTGATTAGTTGGTAAACTCTGTTATTAGAAGAAAAACCCATGAGAACAATCTGTCTCTGGGTTCTGAAAAGTGATGTAAAATATTGCAAGAGAAATTCACTTTACAACTACAAAGGAATTTCAAGTAAGAAGTTGTATTACATGCATTATAAGCAAAACAGGCCATTCGAAACTCTCCATTCTACACCAAAAAGTTTTCGAAAATATATTGACATGGTTGAAAAGAAGAATCAGGGTAAGAAATTAATGTTTGATTTTCATCACTCACAAGATAAATTGTTCATTCAATCTTGTCACCAATAATGATAATATATTTTAAAGCCATCAATCAAACAGTAAATAATGTAACATCTTACTTTGAACTAAATATATTTTAAGTATCTCCATTATTTATGAGCTTACTACTTGCTGGAAAATTGATCTGATTGGGGAAAATCCAGAGTTGCATTTTCATGTTATTTCCATTCTATTGTAATCAGCAATTGCTTTAGGGTTCCAAGTGGTACAGCCAAAGAACATAAACATGCTAGGGGATATGAAAAGGGATGGAAAGTTTTTTTGGGGGGATAATAGATTAGGCAAGTTATATTCAAATCATAGGTTTTATTCCCTTTGCTGAAATCTCAACCACCAGAACATCCGTGGAATCTGCCCATTCTGGTGAAATCTCTCTTTAGGAGGAAACTGGCATTCCAATCCTGGCTCCTGTACTAGCCTGGTTCAGTGTGACTTTGACCAAGCTGTTAACCTGGGTAGGTCATTGTTCTTATTTTATGTTTTAATTTTTTAATGGAAGTATAGTTGATTTGCAATGTTCTTTCAATTTCTGCTGTACAACAAAGTGACCCAGTCACACACACATATACAGTCTTTTTTTCATATGATTTTCCATCATATTCTAACCCAAGAGATTGGACATAGTTCCCTGTGCTATACAGTAGGATCCCATTGCTTATCCATTCAAAAAATAGGGATTCTGTGTTGAATAATTTTTTAAGTTTTCTTCTCCCAACCTAAACAACTGATTCTAAAGTTTTTCATTTCAAACCTGAGGAAAAATATCAGAGCAAAGGCTATGAGGTGGTGAAAAGACCTCTAATCTCCTTGTGGCAGTTACTTTATTTGTGAAAGTAGGATAATGGCTCTTGTTTTTACCCACCTCCCAGAAAGAATGAGAGCAAGGGAGGCAACAGTCATGCATATGTTTTTAAAGGCGAAGGTAGCAGCCAAGGGCCTAAATGTATAGGGCAGCTCCTCTATTGCTGCTTTAGCCTGGATGAATTTCATAGTTGGAGATATTTTGTACAGGCTTCCTTGCTTGTTATTAATTAAAGATTATATGTGTATACATATATATATCTATGTACGTGCCACACAGACACATACACACACATATTTGTACTGCTAGTCAGAGCTTCTGAATTGATACATCTCAGTGAAAGCAAAAAAGCCTGTTTTTTTAACTGTCATATTATTCCTTTAATAAACTTGCAAATTTCTGCTAGGATTTTTAAAAACATTTAACACGAAAAATTTGGGGAATTCCCATTGTGGCTCAGCAGAAACAAATCTGACTAGTATCCATAAGGACACAGGTTCAATCCCTGGCCTCTCTCAGTAGGCTAAGGATTCGACATTGCCATCAGCTGTGGTGTAGGTCACAGACATGGTTCAGATCTGGCATTGCTGTAGCTGTGGCATAGGTCAGTGGCTGCAGCTCCGATTCAACCCCTAGCCTGGGAACCTCCTTATGCTGAGGGTGTGGTCCTAAAAAGACAAAAAAATAAATAAAAAGAAAAGGAAAAGTTTGAAGATTCCCTTTACCACTTGTGAAAACGCAATAGAATTTTGCAGTGAGCAGCCTCAGATGTGAGGAGACCAAAGCATTTATCCAGCTCTTTTCCTGTGTCAGTGAAGGACGGGGGAGGGGGTCTCTGTACCAAGGACAGAAGTCTCCATGGAGCTGTAGATCAAAGACATAATGAAAGTCTCTTAAATTTTACATTTTAGTGAGAAACTCATTCTTTCAATCCCTCTTCCCTACTCCTTTTGAAATGTTCTTCTACAAGGAGCTCCAAATTGGAACCGAGAGGTAACAGTACGTTGAATGCTCACATGCTATTCAGTAATCTTCATCACTTACCCAAAAATCAGCAGGGAGACCAAGTCACCGTGCAGTGGGTATCAGGTGCTTAGCTGCATGTGAATCTGCATGTTTTAGGTGCTGATCTGCATGTATTATTAATTACATCAGAGGCAAACTCCATTTGTGAATTCCAAATACTGTCCCCTTAAGGAGTTTACCATCAGGGTTAGAATGTACACAAGTGGCTGAGTGATTTTGCTTAGTTGACAGCATCCTCATTTAGAGTTTCCTACTTCAAAGTATAGTGTGGGACCAGCAGCATTGGCCCCTGCAAGCTTATTAGAAATGCAGAATCTCGGGCCACACTCCCCGCTGCTGATCCCTGGGTGCTTGGTCTGGACATTAGAGACTGGATATGGTGATTTAGAACACTTGTTCTAGATCCTGGCTACATATTGGAACAATGGAAGAACTTAAAAAAATACCGATGCCTGGGTCCCCTTGACAGAGATTCTGATATATTTAGGCTGGGATGTAGCCTGGGCATCATGGTTTCCAAAGCTTCCTATGTGATTCTAATATGCAGCAAAATATAAGAACCATTGATTTAGACTGTCTAGTAATTCATAGTAAAAGAATCCATCACACCGAATTGTGTGGACATGCTTTGGTGGCCTGTTGCCTTTTCTTTAGTGACCACCCCTTTTTCTCCTCCTCCTACCACAACTCTTGTTTGACCCCATCGCCCTTCAAGAAAGATTCACCTCCAACACTTCCTTCAGCTACACCATATTCTCCTTTTCTCCTCTGAACCCCATATCACTTTAGCTTTTTTACCAAATTTATTATTTTTCAAGTAGTAGTCCTGTTTACACACATTGCTTATCTCTTCTTCTAAGCTATTGGCTCCTAGAGAGCAGAAACTATACCAGACTCATCTTTGTAACCCTTAGCATCTAGCAAGTCTGGGTAATATGTGCATAAAATGGAGATGGGAACAAAAAAGGCAGAAGGCCAAACAGCCCAGATGTACTCTCTCTTCATATTAGTCAGGTAAGATGGGCACACAAAGAATCCATGGGTGGAATTTAGGATCTGGATGAAATAAAGATAAAGAGATTTGTTAACCACATCAGAGATGTAGGGAAGAGAGCAGTGATTATATCCAGTAAACACTAGGCAGTATTTTCTGAAAGGAGAAGGCAAGATTCCTGGGTTGTAGAAAGAGGTGAGGAGCTGAGATTATTCAGAGAACTTTAAGGGCCATGCATCCCTGGATGCTGGCACAGACTGACAAGCCATGAGGGAGGTTGTCATTTAGGGTACATGATGACTTTAATAAGTGTGACTGAGTCCCACACTGCCTTCATTGCTCCTCTCAGTCTTTTCTGAAGTGATCCCTTTTCACCTCTAAATAAGCCAGCATGCTCCCACAAAGTGGCTATGAGTAAACATACAATAAGGATGCCTGGTCAAGTTCTCACCTACACGTAATTCACCTTTCAATTGATCTCAACCTCTGACTGCATTTCAGCCTTGTACTTACGCCCACTCCATATTCATGCTTGGGGTTTATATCACATTTCCTATAAGAACGGTGAAGCACTCAACAGGAAGGAAGCTTGTTTCCCTGTAAGCAACTATGTAGGTTGCTATAGGGCCTCCAGGGGAGGCCCAAGAAGGTAACAAAGTTGACAGGCAAGTGGGCAGTAGAGTATGTGGGCAAATGGACTTATTTAACTTTGGTCCAAGTGTCCCAAGGTCCCAGAGCCTTAGACCCCAACCATCGTTAAAGAACAGTGTATTTCATCACAGCCTCCTCTCTGTAGCCTTCCCATTCTTGAAAAACCAGGTGACCATGTATTCTTTTAAGCCTATGGGAAGCCTGATATAGAACTGGCTTAAAAGGGAAATCATGGAAGTACTGATGTTTTCCAAACCCTCTTATAGCCAAATCTGATGCCTAAAAGCAAGGTCTTCTTGGCAATTCCTAACCCTTAAAAAGCTGGTCCCATTATGTATCATGTCAAAAACAAAGAATATAGTAATTGACTTTTTAAGTTTGGAAAGCCAAAGCAAAAATATCTTAAATTTTCTTAGTTTCCAATAGTAATAAGTGAAAGAAAAGTGTACTTAAATCTCATTTCTATCATTTGCTGGACTTCCTTGCCTGCAATATGTTTCATGATGGCTGCCCAAATGGGGTGTGTGTGTGTGTGTGTGTGTGTGTGTGTGTGTGTGTGTGAAGATTCTAAAAATAGAGAAAATGTTCTAACATGGGGTCTGTACAGAGTAGGAATTCAACAAATGTTCAAATGTTCATTTCCTTCCCCCTTCTCCCATTTTTATTCCTATTACTTTTATTCCTTCTTAATATCTCATGGCTAGAGAGCCCCCTACCTAATGGCAGATTATTACCTTGAGAAGAATTAAAGTTCCATGAGGTTGGTAGCTAAGAAGAAAGTAGAGTCCATGGATAGAAGAAGTGTGGGTGTACAATTGTCTTGATGATGTCTGTCGCAAACAAAAATTTTGAGTGGTCAAATGTCCTGGCGTAGAATTTCCCAACATGAACACACACATGTATGCCCCTGACAAAGAACCCTCCCCTCATTCCTCCCCTTCCTACCCCTATTTCCTAACCAGCCTCCTCTTTCCACTTAGGGGCAGAAAAGTTAGACGTAACCTTTCCCTTCCTCGGAAGCCTCTCTCTCTCTCTATCCCTTTCAGAGGAAAGAGGATTAAGGGCAGGCAGTCTACAGTCTTCCTAGTTCCTAGTACAGGATATCTGATGTAGGAACTGGGCAGGGGCTCATTTGTCACCATAGCAAAGCTGAGTGGGGCTTCATCTGATCCCCCATTTTTTTAACATAACCACAAGCCACCCAGTTGGCTCCCAACTTTCAATAAGACAAAAAGAACAAAATCTTGGGACTTGTAGGAAATGGAGAATGGGCCAAGAGGTCATCTAGTTTGTGAAATCTTAGCACCTGAATCTTCATGGGCTTCTTGGGGGCAGAAGATAAAGGCCATAAGTAGAGCCACAGTTCAGTTAATACAAGCCTTTCCGGTCATCTCTGCAGTGGGTGGCAAATGGCAGATGGTTCCCATATTGCTAAAGGAAAGGCTTCATTTCTTTGCCCATTGGGTTTTGTTTGTTTGTTTGTTTGTTTGTTTTTAGTGCCACACTTGCAGCATATGGTGGTTCCCAGGCTAGGGGTCTAATTGAAGCTACAGCTGCCAGCCTACGCCACAGCAATGCCAGATCCAAGCCATGTCTGTGACGTACACCACAGCTCACAGCAAGGCCAGATCCTTAACCCACTGAGCAAGGCCAGGGATCGAACCCACAACCTCATGTTTCCTAGTCAGATTCGTTTCCACTGCACCATGACAGGAACTCCTCCATTGGGTTTTACTGATTCAGAAAGAAACCACCTTCAGTAGGAAAGGTTTTTGCATTCCAGTGGTTTGGACATCTCACATAGAGATGGGACATTGCTGTCAGTGTCCTTTTTGAATGTATATTTCAGATTCAGCAAATATTCCACTTTCCTCTCAAAGACTTTCCTGAGTCCCAAAGTAAAGAGAGCTGCTTCTCCTCTGTGAACACAGTGCCCTTGATCTGCACCTCTCCTAGGACATTTAGCACTTTCTACCACTTATTCTGCTTCTGTAGATGATTGTCTCTCCTTCCTGAGGATGGAAACTATGCCTGACTGATCTTTGCATTTTTTATCAACCTTAGTAAATGCTGTATTTGTCTATACAGAGAGAGAAAGAGACATTTACTATATGTGTGTGTGTGTGTGTGTGTGTGTATGAGTTTGTATGTATTTGTGTATACACATGAAACAAGAGTGAGAAACAGTAACAATAGAGGAGAAACATCCCTTTGACACCTGTAGGAGTCAATGGCTCTGCAGACCCACTAAGGCCCATGTAATTTCACCCAAAATCAGACTTACCACCTTGTGTCACTAATCTTGACAAATAATTCTTATTTTGCAACGTTTGTTTATGAGCACCTATGAGATGGGAGCCTCTTCATAGATTCTTTCTCACGTCTTTAAAATCAACTCAAGTTTCACCCCAGTCCTCCTTCTGGAGACAGATCTGACTCCCCTCATAATCAAACCTCCCAGAAGAATGGGTATGTTGCCTGTCTCAATTTCCTTGTTTTCTGTGGACTCATCAACCCATTCTAATCTCACATTAGCTCCCACATTCCTAAAGACACTAAATAAAATGACCTTGGCAACATTCAACCCTGTCTATCATACCCTCCTCTTGAGCACTTCTCTTGACTCCTGTGACACTCTACTAGATTACACTCATGTCTCTGTTGACTGATTCTTGATATCCTCTGCTCCTCTTCTCTACCTCATCTTCAAATGCTGGATACCTCTTCCACTTTATGTTCTCTTAACACTTTCATCCACACCCAAGTCTGTAATAACATACACCACACAGTTCTCTCAAATCTGTCTCTTGAGCAAACCCCTCATTAAGTCCAACTCTGAATACCCAGCAGGCTCACCAGCTCCTCAATACCAATATTTCTAAAGTGGAATGTGTGATCTTTCCTATAAAACACATGTTCCCAACTGATCAAAGTGTGCACATGTGCAATCTATATTTCTCTCCATAGGACTTCACCACAGTATTGATAAAATAATAAATTATAAATTAGCTACTAAATGTCTGGTTCCCCCAATAAAATTTAAGCTCCCCAAGAGTAGGACCTATGTCTGTTGGTACTTATTTATTGAATGAATGAGTTAATGAGTAAATTAATGAATGCAAGGGTGAATGAATTTGGCTAGAAAACCTTCCCAATCCCAGCATTAATAATTTATGAGTTCTTTCATAGAAACAGAACAGATTGGTTGTCACTAGGGATGGGGGGAGGGGGAGAAGGGAGAAGTGAATGAAGATGGTCAAAGTATGCAAACATCCACTTATAAGATGAGTAAGTTCTGAGGATGTCACATACAGCATGGTGACTATAGTTAATAACACATTCTTGTATATTTGAAAGTTGCTAGGAAAGTAGATCTTAAAAGTTCTTACCACACAGAAAAGTGTTGTAACTGTGAAGTGATGGATATGTTAATTAACTTTATCATGGTGAGCATTTTGCAGTATATATGCATATCAAATCAAGACAAAGTACACCTTAAACTGACATAATAGTATTTGTGAATTACATCTCAGTAAAACCGGAAAGAAAAAGAATTTATGACTTCTTCAGTAGGAATGCATACCCCAGAAAAAAAGAAACTTTGGGATTGCAACTATCCATAAAATGTGAACAAATAAATAGGGGAAGATATTTATCCAAAGGATATGTTTGAGTATAGAAATCAGAAATCTAGGTGCAGGTTATAACCTCCATTTGTTTCCAGACCTTATTGGTGCTGGGCTTTTCCACTGTAGAGTGGGGTCCACGTAATGGTCTGTTTCACATGCTTTCACAGCAGAGAAGTGGCTCTTCTGACAGTTAACAGGCCTGGTCCACACAGCTGTCTCCAAACTGACAGCAATTCCCCTTGCTTATCTCTAGCAATTCAAAAAACTGCCTTTTTCAGTAGATCTATTCATAGCTTGATCAAGACTATTTTTTTTAAAAAAAGAAGATGTATTCTTTTTAAAAAATACTGAGAGAGACTGAGATGGCATACTTAAAAGTCATCCAAGCATTTGAGCCTTCTGGAACTTTTTGTTTTGGAACATTTTTGCAGCATGCCTTTAGGTGTGGAGCTTTAATAGTGTGAAACATCATCATGAAATTTAAAATCAGTGCGTGTGTTACACTCAATAAAGTGAATGTGTAGGGCATTTCCCCAAATTCTCTTTTAGCCAGTGCTTTCCATTAGCATAAGCGACATGACTGCCATCCTGTGATACTCTACTCTTTGAAGGCAGGTCATGGATTTTTACCTTTGTATCCTCCATGGCATAAGCACTATGCTTTTCAAAGCATAGCACTAAATGGCTATTTGATGAAATTAATATTATCAACAATTTTGCTTTTCACACGGTAGTTCTGCTTCTCCCAATCCCTATGACTCAGTCCCTAACCACACACTGATCCCAGGAGAGAACATCTCACTCAGGTCTACCATCTTCACTCCCTGAGCATCACTGGATTCCCTTTCCCCATCAGATCACATCTTTCCGGTTTCCTGAGCCATCTGAAATACTCAGGAAGGGCTGATGGGATATCACATCCTTTGAAAATGTGGTGGTTGCTAATGAGTTCATTTTTTTAATCCTCCCAGTTAATATAGTTATAACTAGTTAGTTATAATAATGTAGCAACAATGATAATAGCTATCATCTATAAAAGAGTGCCTGGCATGTACACTGATTATTTACTTATTATAATTACCAGTGTTAATGACCATTATTATTAGTAATAATAACAAAATGATCATATTGAGCTCATACTGAACTGAGCTTTTTTTTTTTTTTTGACTTTTTCGATATTATCTCAAGGAAGCTATTGGAACTATAGTATTTTTGTGTCCAGGAGTTGATTTGGAGTAAGTAAGTCATTTACTTTATTTAAAAAAAAAAAAAAACTGTGTATATAGGTAGATGTGCGTGTGTGTGTGTGTGTGTGTGTGTGTGTGTACATGTACATGTGTTTATACTGATTTCAAAGCAATTAAAAAGCTTTATAGAATAGTGGTTAAGTATGTAGGCTTTGGCATCCAAGAGCCTGAGTTCAGATTCAGCTCTGTCACAGGCTAACTTCTGTGACCTTAGGCAACTTACTGAACCACTCTGAATCCTAATTTTCTCCTTTGTAAAAAGGAATAATTATTGTACCTAACTCATAGCGTTGTGAGGATTAAATGACACAGTGAATGTCTATTGTGGTACATAATAGCATTCACTAATGTACACTGTTATTCTTTTTTATTATGACATTTAAAAAGAACTGGAAAATGCAGAAAAGGAAAAAGAAAATAGTCACATGTTAATTCCATTATATAACCACTATTAACATCCCAGACTATGTGCTGCTGATCTTTTTCTATTTATATGTATGCTTAAGTATGTTCAATTATTATATAATTAGAAGTTATTGTTTATTACCTCTTTATAAGTTGTTTTATCAATTTTCTTTTCTGTTCCTAATGTATACTCTTGAATATAGTATTAATAGTTGCGTATTAGTTCATCATATGTGTGTTATGTAATTTATTCAGACTGTTGAATTTTTTACTCATAACTAATAGTAATCTGAAATAATCTAAATACACAGCTTTTGGTCTGTATTCAAATCAATTTCTTGGTAAATTTATAGAAAGTCATTTAATAAACTACAGAATATAAAAATTTAATAGTTTTAAATTGTCAAATTGACTTTTATAAAGATTTTAATTTTATTTTCAACAATAGTATATGAGGTTTCTAGCATCCATATAACTTTGCCAAGCCTGGGTAGTATATATGCATATATTTTTAAGTTTTACACGCTCTAATGGTTTCTATGTAATATGAGACAAGTCATTTTAATTTTGAGCCTCTGATTTCTAAACTGTAAAATGAACTAATGGGTATAAAATTCATAAATATAGCCACAGGTCATAAAGTTTATTGATTCCAAACCTGTTTATGCTCCTTATTCGAAGTGAAGCTCAAGTGAGTAAAGACTGTTGTGAAGTTGGGTTAACACCAGAAGAGACTGAGGAATGACCATTGGAGAGCATTTTCCATAATGTTGTGACTGTCCAGAGTGTCCCAGTGTTTATCATACATACAGAACCTAATTCAGAGGGTTATGTACAAAACACATGTAATTAAAATGTATGGTTATTTTAATTTCTACCTATCTTACTATAAAATGCATGCTCCATAAGGGCAGAGATTTTTGTCTTGTTCACTGATGTATTTTAGCCACCTAGAGCCTGACACATTTTAGGGGTTCAGTAGTGTATCTGTTAAATGAACAAATAAGCTGAATAAAGCTTCCTTATACCTGTCCAGAGGCAGCACATCCTGGTAACCATCTGAATGCCCTCTCCAGGATAAGTGTAGGTGAACTACATGATTGAATCCTCTTCCAAGAAACCCTTGCTGTGTCCCATCACATAGTCTTCTTCGGATGTTAATACCTGCAGCCTGGTGAAGATTCAGCCTCCTCTACTAGAATTACACTCTTTGCAGCAATGTTGGGTATCTCTGCTCCAACTCCTTACAATTGTCTTAATATCCATTTCAGAAGGACGTATCATTTCCAGGTTCTTACTCCATTGCTGCCCCTTTATACTACATAGATCAACCACCTTATGGGCTAGTTGCAAGTCTATTATATGAGATAACATGTAATGAAAAATATGGAATTGATCATTTAGGCAATACGATGTGGTAGTTAAAAGCTCAGGCTCTGGAGCCAAATCCCACAGCTCATACCTGGATTTCACAATTTAAAACCTGTGTCACCTTTAACAAGTTACTTGATTATAGTGTGTTCAGTTTTCTTATCTGTACCATGCAAATAATACCTACCTTATAGGATCAATCTGTGAATGAAATGAGTCAAAACGTATGAGGAAGTAGAAATAGTATATAAATATTACCTATTTTGATAATTATTATTAGCACTAGTAATAATCTCATAGAAAATTATGTGCCAAAAACCAAACTTAAATTATCTAAAATAGTCCTTAAAACACTCTGTCAGCTAACCATTGTTGTTATCCTTACCTCATAAGTAAGGATATTAAGTCTCAGAAAGTTTTGGTAACCCCCTAAAATCAAAGCTAGTGAGTTGTAGAAACTGGATTTAAATGCAGTTGTGTCTGAAATATTCTCTCACAGAGAAATTTTTCTTAACAGAATTTAAACATCTACATTCTTGTTAACTTTATAATTTCTAATATCTGATTTCTAGCCTTTTTAGCCATGTTCACAACCCTGGAACATTTTTCAAGAAACTTACTTTAAGTTAATGTGAATACCTAAACAGCCTTCTATTAGCCTGAGGATCTACAGATTCTAAGGACTTGTATGATCGCTTTTAGTTTTTCTGCTGTGGTCCAGTTCCCTAATCTCTGTATTTCCTCTACTAGGATTTTGCAAAGTCAACCAGTCAATTAAGTAATTAAGTACAATTTAAAAGCTCTAGGATGGCAAATTATGAGCAAAACAATTTGCATTCCATGGTGTGGGTTTGGTAAACTTATAATCATCTGAAAAGAACAGCTTTACTTGCGAAGTTAAAATGTAACCATTTCAGGATTCATTTTCAACAATGTGTTGAAGATACACATGCTTTAACCTAACAGTGATTCCCTACCTGGTGTGGAAGTGATCTGACACCAGCCAGAGTAGAGACACATCTGTTGTAAAGTAACTGGTGACCAAGTTCCCTGTGAGTGGCCAATATCCTTCTCATAGCAGTGACAGACTTGAAAATTTGAACCCTTTCAGACACTCCTAGCAGGCAAAACAATAAAAAATGAAAAGCAATCCCATTTACAGATGTCAACCCAGCTGCTGGATTTGTGGGCTTGATTTGCTATGTCATATTTTACAGATTATTTTTTATATCTTTGAGACTTGTTTTCATTGAAATATACTATAAAATGTTCTGTTACCTTTTGCCTTTGAGTGAGTTGTGATAATTGGTCAGTGTGTCTTTCATTGTCAAGAGATTTAGACAGAGTACTGAGAACTAGCACGGCCATGAATTGGCAGAATAGTGGTAATTTGTGCATTATGCTTCTTCAGAAAGCGTATTAGAATGTTAGCTATGATGGCATGAATTTACACATGATTCAACTTGATGTTTGAAGATCATATATTTCTCTTCAACAGGTTAATTATGTATGGCTTTGTGAAGGCTATGGTGTATGCTGACCAGCTGAAAAATGGAGACTTTCATTTCACTGACTGTTTGTTTTTTGGTTCACTGATGTCTGCTACAGATCCAGGTAATTGCTCAAATAATATGTCTTCTTTTTAAGAGTCAAACATTTAAATTGAATGTCTTTCTTTCTAAAGACCATCACCTGGTGTACATAATAATAATCCCTTATTCCTCTTCACTTGCAGTTGACATATCCGTTAGTGATTACGAAAAAGAAAAAAAGGCAAATATTCTAACAGCTCTCAAAAAATGGTCCCAAAAGAAATTTCAGTAATGGGAAAGACTCTAATTTGTTATAGTTTATTTCTCTAGAATATTCATTCATTTTCAACTCTTTTTTTCCTTAATTTTTCTCTTTTTAACTTGTCTTCTTTAAAAATGATCTATTGAATTGAATGGTAAAAATATTTTTAAACAACTGTTTACTATGTAATTTTTCAAACATTGAGAGTAAGGTAGAATAGTAAAAATGATTGTCTTATACCCTTCAAATTATCAAATTATAATAACTATCAAATATGGCCAATGTTTTTATCTATACCGTCTCACTATGACTGAATTATGTTAAATTCTAGACATCATATTGTTTTATTTGTAAATGTTTTGAAAAATGACCATTTTCAGTATGATACCTGAAAATATTAATAATTATTTTAATATTATCAAAGAGCTAGCCTCTGTTAAGATATCCCCAGTTGTATTTTTGTCACTATCATTATCGTCATTAGTTTGTGTAGTAGTTTGTAAAAATTAGGACCCATATAAGGACTATACATTACAATCGGTGGATATGACTATTGAGCTTCTTTTAACCTACATGTTCCCCTCCATCTTCTATTTTCCTTTTCACTTATTTGTCAAAAAAAAAAGCGATTTATTTGTGGTTAAATTAAATATGGTTGCTTAAAATATTCTTCTAACCCCTGTATTTCTTGTAATCTGATGATTAAATCTGGAGGTTTAATCAGATTGGGGTTCATCATTTTTGGAAAGATTACTTGCTTGCTCTGAGTCTCTATAGCCTAGCATCAGGAAGCTCATGGTTGTTAGCGACTCAGCTGTCAGCCTGATCCATCACAATACTGAATTGCTACTCCAGCAAAGACCACCAGAAGACACTGTAGTTGAACAAGATGTGTTTATTACATTTTTTGGTGAGGAGAATGCTCATCAGAAGAACCATGGGACCTCTCAGAGAATGGTAGAAAGGACTTGTTATAAGATCTGGGCTTATGCTTGTTGATTTTAGAGATGGCTTGAGGAATTGGGGCTTTGTTCTGCATTAGATGCTGAAAGGAAGCATGAGTGATTGGGCATTTTACTCTTGTCCAGCAGGAGGAAGACTGAGTAGAGCCTAAGGCTACAATTGGTAAGGAAGCAGCATCACTTGTAAGAGCCAGCATAGGGGGAGATTTGGTCAACTTTGTAGTTTGGAGTGTATTTATTGTTTGTGCTTAGGTGTGATTCCACAGCAGTCTTGGAATCCATCATAGTCATAGAGTGAACTTTTCTGACGATTTTTTGTGATACTGTTTACATTCACCCATTCATCGGAAGAATAACAAGGTCCAGCTGATAGTACCAAGCCAGCTCCCGCATGCCAGGGACTGCTTTTCCCTTTCTCAGAATGGCCCTCTGACCAGCAGTATTGGCATCATGTGGTAGCTTGTTATAAATGCAGAATCTCAAGCTCAAACCTAGAACTACTAAATTAGATTCTAGAATTTAACAATATCCTCAAGTGATTTATGTGCACATTAAAGTTTGAGAAACTCTACATTTTAGACTTCCCCATTTTAACTAATGGCTTTAGTACCCACTGATGGATATTGCTTAGTCTAGTATTTATTGAAGGTTACAAACTAGCACTATGCTAAATCAGTCCTACCTTTTGCATATATTAGCTGGTACTCCCCTAAAAGGAGTTTTCCAGATCTACTATTTGAGCACCTGTGGTATTATTTGAATAAAAGAGAAGGATAAATTATTGATTTTTTTAAATTATGAATTTTCTAATTTTTAAAATAATGAATTGTTTTCCTAGTGTTCCCCATGTATGACCAAAGAGATGGTTTATTGGCTTTTTAAAAGTGTAATATAAACACATGGATTTAAAGATGGTTGAAATGTTTCAAGCAGCCGAAATAGCTCAGTTTGGAGAGCGTTAGACTAAAGATAGTTGAAATGTTTCAATCTTCTACTGTAATTATACTTTTTAATGATCAAAGTACTCCATCTTTGACAACAAGGAGACTCTTCAAGTTTTTATTGTATCCTTTTGTCATGAACTCAGTGGTCTTTTCATAGATTTCTTATTTGGAGCAGGACTAGATATGCTGCTTATCGTGTGTGTGTGTGTGTGTGTGTGTGTGTGTGTGTGTGTGTGTGTGTGTGTGTGTGTGTGTGTGTGTGTGTGTGTGTTTCCTGTATCCTGACATGGAACAGACATTTCTCTAAGAAGCCCTGGTTCTTTCTAAGAGGGAAATTTATTTAGATACCAAAATGTGGGCAGGAGGTGTTTTCATTGCTACCATATTGCTCATTGTTTCTAGATACTTTTATTTGTTTTGAAGAAGAAATTATATCACAAAATCATATTAATATTGTTATCCAGGTTAGGATTATAGGAATTTTACTTAATTCCCTTGAATTTTTATTTGCATTTGATTGAATTTTTATTTGCATTTGAATTTTTCTTCTGTCTACTTTTCTTCTCTTACATTAATATAATTTCTTTTTCCTTTAAGTATATTTTCAAAATTTTAATATGCCTATTATTACTAAAATATGATTATTGAAAGCTGCTTAGATTTCATTGTGGTTCTTTTTAACCTTTGTATATATGCCACTAGCATGAACAGTTAAATGTTATTCTGTTTTAAGAGCTCTTGAAGTAATCCTCTGTATGATTAAGCCACAAGTCAGTATACAATAATGTTCATTTGTTTCATTTTGCTTTTAATTTTTGTTTTGGATTAAATATCTACAAAATTCCAATATGAAAACCATAGGACAAAACAAAAGAAATCTAGCTTTATCCCTATTCCCTCTACCCTAATTTTTCAATCATGTTGCTTCTATTTTTAAATCTAAGCAAATACACAAACACAAACATACTCTACTTGATACTACTGCACATGTGGTGCTGTACAAGGCAGTACTTCACCTTGCTCTTCTTTAATTAACAGTATTTTGAAAAATAAATCATAGCAACATATAAAGATGTTTATCATTTTCTTTCGTAACCACAGAGTACTCCATAGTTTTTTTAACCAGTTGTCTGTTGATGGACGTTTGTGTTATTTCTTACCATTTGCAACTATTAATGGTGCTACAATTAAAAATGTCAAAATTAATAGCTTTTCACATTTTTCCACTCTTTCTTTGGGATAGATTTCTACAAACAGGTTAAAAGGAATTTGTAATTTTCCTAGAGTGCCAAATTCTTCTCCCTGGAAGTTTATACTCTTTTGCATTCATACACAATGTATAACGATATCTTTTCTGCACAGCCTTGCCAGTGCAGAATTCTATTACAATTTTGGGGTTTTACCCATGCAGTAGGTGAGGATTTGTATCTCCCTATGGTTTGACTTTGTACTTCTCTTATTTTGCATAAGGCTAAACATTCACTCATACATTTAGGGGATGTATGCATTTTATTTTCCTGAAAACCAAATGTTAATAAGATGCCCTTTTAGGAGTTCCCGTCGTGGCGCAGCGGTTAACGAATCCGACTAGGAACCATGAGGTTGTGGGTTCGGTCCCTGCCCTTGCTCAGTGGGTTAAGGATCCGGCGTTGCCGTGAGCTGTGGTGTAGGTTGCAGACGCGGCTCGGATCCCAAGTTGCTGTGGCTCTGGCATAGGCCGGCGACTACAGCTCCGATTCGACCCCTAGCCTGGGAACCTCCCTATGCCCCGGGAGCGGCCCAAGAAATAGCAAAAAGACAAAAAAAAAAAAAAAAAAAAAAAAAAAGATGCCCTTTTAATAGTGGGGTTGTTCATATTTTATTTTTCAAATTTACCCTTTTTTTTAGGGCCGCACCCACAGCATATGGAGGTTCCCAGGCTAGGGATCAAATTGGAGCAGTAACTGCCAGCCTACTCCCCAGGCACAGCAACGCAGGATCCAAGCCAGGTCTTCGACCGTTATACCACAACTCAGGGCAACGCCAGTTCCTTAACTCTTTGAGCGAGCCCAGGGATCAAACCTGAATTCTCATGGATGCTAGTCAGATTTGTTTCTGCTGAGCCACGATGGGAACTCCCTTATTTTTCAAATTTTAAATGCCCTTAAAATACTAGGAATATTAACCTTTTGTCTGTAATGTAATTTACAGATATTTTCCCAGTTTTTATGTTTTATTTTGCTTATGGATAGGGGAAGAAAAAGCATTTTTATTTTTTAAATGTTTTTAATTATAGTATAGTTGATTCACAATGTTGTGCTAATTTCTGCTATACAGCAAAGTGACACAGTCATACATATATATATATATGTATATATATATATATATATGTATATATATATATATATATATATATACACATTCTTTTTTTATGTTATTTTTCATCATGATGTATCTCAGGAGATTGGATATAGTTCCTTGTGCTATATAATAGGACCTTATTGTCTATCCATTCGAAACATAATAATTTCATCTACTAACCCCAAACTCCCAGTCCACCCCACTCCCTCTCCCTCTCCCCCTGGAAACCACAACTCTTTTCTCCCTGTCTATGAATCCGTTTCTGTTTTGTAGATAGGTTCATTTGTGCCATATTTCAGATTCCACATGTAAGTGATATTGTATAGTATTTGTCCTCTTTCTGACTTACTTCACTTAGTATGATAATCTTCTAGTTGCATCCATGTTGCCTCAAATGGCATTATTTCATTATTTTTATGGCTGAGTAGTATTCCATTGTACATATGTACCACATCTTCTTAATGCATTCATCTGTCAATGAACATTTAAGTTGTTTCCATGTCTAGGCTGTTGTGAATAGTGCTGCAATGAACATGGGGTGCATGTTATCTTTTTCAGTGAAAGTTTTGTCTGGATGTATGCATAAACATAATTCTATATTTAGTTTTCTGAGGAATCTCCATATTATTTTCCATAGCAGCTGTACCAATTTACATTCCCAGCAACAGTGTAGGAGGGTTCCCTTTTCTCCATACCCTCTTCAGCATTTGTTATTTGTAGACCCATTAATAACAGCCATTTTGACCAGTGTGAGGTGATACCTCATTATAGTTTTGATTTGCATTGCATGTTGAATATCTTTTCATGTGCCTACTAGCCATATGTCTTCTTTGAAGAAATGTCTATTTAGGTCTTCTGCCCATTTTTCAATTGGGTTGTTTGGTTTTTGTTGTTGTTGTTGAGTTGTATGAGTTTGGAGATTAAGCCCTTGTCAGATGTATCATTTGCAACTATTTTTTTCCCTATTCATAGGTTGTCTTTTCATTTTTTTATGATTTCCTTTATGTATTGTTTCCAGCTATTTTCTCCCATTTCATAGGTTGTCTTTTCAATTTTTTTGTGTTCCCCATTGGTTTATTTTTGTTCTAATTTCTATTACTTTGCGAGACTGACTTAACCTTTGTACAATTGATGTCAGAGAAGGTTTTGCCTATGTTCTCTTCTAGAAGTTTGATGGTATTGTGTTTAAGCTTTTAAGTCTTTAAGCCATTTTGAGTTTAATTTTTGTGCATAATGTGAGAATATGTTCTAGTTTTGTTGATTTACATGCATCTGTCCAGTTTTCCCAGCACAACTTCCTCAAAAGACTGTCTTTTTCCCATTTTATATTCTTGGCTCCTTTGAAGATAAATTGATCATAGGTGTCTGGGTTTATATCTGGGTTCTCTATTCTGTTCCATTGGTCTGTATGTCTGCTTTTGTACCAGTGCCACACTGTCTTAATTATGGTAGCTTTGTAACAGTGTCTGAAGTCTGAGAGAGTTATGCCTCAGAGTTATGTTTTTTTCCCCCCTCAGGATTGCTTTGGCAATTCTGTTTTTTAATGGTTCAATATAAATTTTTGAAATAATTGTTCTAGTTCTGTGAAAAATGTCATGGATAATTTGATAGGGATTGCATTAAATCTGTAGATTGCTTTGGGTAATATGGCCATTTTAACAATATTTTTCCAATCCATGGAAAATCTTTCCATTTATTTGAGTCCTCTTTTCCTTTATTAATGCTTTATAGTTCTTAGTGTATAAGTCTTTCATTTCCTTGGTCAAGTTTATACCTAGGTATTTTTTTGTTGTTGTAATTTTAAAAGATATTTATATTCCTTTTATAATATTTCATTGTTAGTATACAAAAATACAACTGATTTCTGAATGTTAATATTGTATCTTGCTACTTTGCTTAATTTGTTTATCAGATGTAACAGTTTTTGTATAGACTCCTAAGACTGTGTACAAAGCATTTTTATTTTTTTTATTTTTATTTTTTATTTTCCCACTGTACAGCAAGGGGGTCAGGTCATCCTTAGATGTATACATTGCAGTTACAGTTTTTTCCCCCACCCTTTCTTCTGTTGCGACATGAGTATCTAGACATAGTTCTCAATGCTATTCAGCAGGATCTCCTTATAAATCTATTCTAGGTTGTGTCTGATAAGCCCAAGCTCCCGATCCCTCCCACTCCCTCCCCCTCCCATCAGGCAACCACAAGTCTCTTCTCCAAGTCCATGATTTTCTTTTCTGAGGAGATGTTCCTTTGTGCTGGATATTAGATTCCAGTTATAAGTGATATCATATGGTATTTGTCTTTGTCTTTCTGGCTCATTTCACTCAGTATGAGATTCTCTAGTTCCATCCATGTTGCTGCAAATGGCATTATGTCATTCTTTTTTATGGCTGAGTAGTATTCCATTGTGTATATATACCACTTCTTCCGAATCCAATCCTCTGTCGATGGACATTTGGATTGTTTCCATGTCCTGGCTATTGTGAATAGGGCTGCAATGAACATGCGGGTGCATGTGTCTCTTTTAAGTAGAGCTTTGTCCGGATAGATGCCCAAGAGTGGGATTGCAGGGTCATATGGAAGTTCTATGTATAGATTTCTAAGGTATCTCCAAACTGTTCTCCATAGTGGCTGTACCAGTTTACATTCCCACTAGCAGTGCAGGAGGGTTCCCTTTTCTCCACAGCCCCTCTAGCACTTGTTATTTGTGGATTTATGAATGATGGCCATTCTGACTGGTGTGAGGTGGTATCTCATGGTAGTTTTGATTTGCATTTCTCTTATAATCAGCGATGTTGAGCATTTTTTCATGTGTTTGTTGGCCATCTGTATATCTTCCTTGGAGAAATGTCTATTCAGGTCTTTTGCCCATTTTTCCATTGATTGATTGGTTTTTTTGCTGTTGGGTTGTATAAGTTGCTTGTATATTCTAGAGATTAAGCCCTTGTCAGTTGCATCATTTGAAACTATTTTCTCCCATTCTGTAAGTTGTCTTTTTGTTTTCTTTTTGGTTTCCTTTGCTGTGCAAAAGCTTTTCAATTTGATGAGGTCCCATGGGTTTATTTTTGCTCTAATTTCTATTGCTTTGGGAGACTGCCCTGAGAAAATATTCATGATGTTGATGTCAGAGAGTGTTTTGCCTATGTTTTCTTCTAGGAGTTTGATGGTGTCCTGTCGTATATTTAAGTCTTTCAGCCATTTGGAGTTTATTTTTGTGCATGGTGTGAGGGTGTGTTCTAGTTTCATTGCTTTGCATGCAGCTGTCCAGGTTTCCCAGCAATGCTTGCTGAATAGACTTTCCTTTTCCCATTTGATGTTCTTGCCTCCCTTGTCAAAGATTAATCGACCATAGGTGTCAGGGTTTATTTCCGGATTCTCTAGTCTGGTCCATTGGTCTGTCTGTCTGTTTTGATACCAGTACCACACTGTTTTGATGACTGTGGCTTTGTAGTATTTCTTGAAGTCTGGGAGAGTTATGCCTCCTGCTTGGTTTTTGTTTCTCAGGATTGCTTTGGCGATTCTGGGTCTTTTGTGGTTCCATATAAATGTTTGGATTGTTTGTTCTAGTTCTGTGAACAATGTCATGGGTAATTTGATAGGGATTGCATTGAATCTGTAGATTGCTTTGGGTAGGATGGCCATTTTCACAATATTGATTTTTCCAATCCAGGAACATGGAATATCTTTCCATTTCTTTACATCTTCTTTGATTTCTTTGATTAAGGTTTTATAGTTCTCGGCATATAGGTCCTTTACCTCTTTGGTCAGGTGTATTCCGAGGTATTTGATACAAAGCATTTTTAAATGTATGATGTTGACCTGTTTCCTATAAGAGGATGAAATTAAAGGGTGTCTCAGATTTGGAATCCATGGTGTCAATTACAGGATCAGAGCCCCAGAGTGGTGTACAGGGATAGACTGCTCCATCTCCAGGTCTGGAGATGACCTAGCCACTAAGTCATTGCTGGAACATTTAATGCTATACTCTCCCAGCACCAAGGAAATGCAGAAGTTCCTTGGCATCCACAGAAGTGGGGCCTCAAGACAAAGTATTTTCAACCCATCAGTGTGTTCTAGTTAGTTGGGGTTGTTCTCTTCTGCCATATATGGTTACTTTGCTTTTCATAGTCAGGTCTCCTTTTAGGTCACTTTTGCACAAACGTGCATGTCAAAAAGCATTGCATCCATTGTTTCCTGGCCAAGCTGTTGTATTCTGTTGAGTTATTCAGCCAGCATCAAGCATAAGTGTGTTATGTTCAAGCTTTGCTCCTTCTTTATCTAGTGATATTCCTGAGGTTATGTTTACATCACTCAGGAAAACTGATTAAAATAGAAAAAAATCCAACTCAGTGAGATGTTCATTAATCTGCTTTGTATCAAACAAACTGAACTGACTGAATTTTTTAAAACACAGAATTGACTTAACAGCCATAAAGAGAACCCTGGGAACCAAGGCCAGACTTTTCAAGTCTGGCACAGACCAGCTGTGCAACTTTGGGCACCACTTAGTCACTCTAGACTTTATGTGTTCTTGGAAGTGTAAGATATCCAATCTCATCTCTTCCAACCTCTTCATTTTACAGATGAAGAAACTGACTTTTCATCTGTAAAATGAAAAGTTTTGACTAGAGCCCTTTCCAGCTCTAACATTTTGTGATTCTTATTTCTGTGAGTTTTTTTTTTTAATTTTAAAGAAAGTTAAAAGTCAACCCAAAGCACCCCAGTCAGACATTCTGGGGTTCTAACTCCAACTCAGCAAATGTTAGAGAAGATATCACATAGCAGAGACCCACGCATGAAAAGGGATACTTAAGCTCCCTTCTCTTTGGGGAGCTAATTGTTGAATTAAAACACATTGAATCTACTCTCTGCTAAATTGGTGCAATTTAAAGTCTTCAACAATCTTTAAACACCTAGTTAATCTTACCCCACAATTATTCATCTATTGCCTAAATTATTGTGACTCACTAATTTATGAAAGAGAACCTATGCTCCCTGGGTCTGATTTTTCTTGGCCTTCTTTAAATTAATTCTTTCCCATTAGCCTTAGCTAAATTTTAGCTAGGTGTTATTAACTAGTCATATTTTTCTTTCATACACACATATTTAGACTTTAATTCTTCCTGCATGTTTCAGACTCTCTTCAGCCAATTTTCTGTTTACCTCCAGTTAGGCTATTATTTGATTGATTTAATCTCCTCCTTTCCTCACTTATGAAGACCTTGTTGAAGATGTAAAATCACCTGCAGCCCTTAACAGAAAGAGTGAATAACTAAAGGCAGAGCCATCAAAGAGACAGTGTATGATAAGTTGCTGGGTAGGGGAAGAGGTATGAAGCAGGCTTGATCAATGAGCCAGCTCATCTTCAGGTATGTTTAGACAAGGAGAAAGAGGAGTATGGGGGAGGGGAGAGAAATGATCAACAAAATGGCAATAGAGTAAAAGCCCCAGCAGCTGGAAATAAATGCTGTAGTTAATATCCCTCATTTTACAAATGGCCAAAACCCATTACGGATTCCTCTGGCCTCATACTATCTTCTTATCTCTTTCATCATTCACCTGGGGCCCAATTTGGTAAATTTAGATGGTCCAAGATAATGATTTTTATTAATAAATCTGAAATGTCCCTTTATATGGGTCAAGTGAGATAGAAAAGTCTTTAAGATGTGTAAAGCCACTTGGGAATCCTGGTGTACTTGTGTGCTATTCCTTGAACACACCAGGCTTTTTAACAAATTAAAGTATAATCAAATTACAACATAGTGATTCAATATTTTAATAGATTATATACTCCATTTAAAGTTATTAAAATAATGGCTATATTTCCTTGTGTTGTACAATATGTCCTCCTTGTTTCTTACTTATTTTATATACATTAATTTGTATCTGTTAATTACATATTCCTATCTTGCATAATAACCCATAAACTAGTTCACACCCATCTGTAAGAAGCAAATCAAAGAGAAATGAGAGTAAATATCTGTATGATTTAAATATCATGTATATGCCTTTCAAAACTATAAATACAGTAACCTCTGGCTTGAGGGAAGCAGATTAAATAAACTCCTGTCCAAATGTCTCGGTTATGTTCCTTTCCCTAGTAGGACATAAATAACATAATTAACAAGTTCTCAGAGCTTGTTGAGAATTTTTTTCATGTACCTATTGGCCAGCTTTGTATCTTTGTTGAAAAAAAAATTTCTATTCACGTCTTCCGCTCATTTTTTTAAATTGGGCTGTTTTGTTTTTTGGTATTGAGTTGTGTGAGCTGTTTATATATTTTGGATATTATTAACATATTATTGGTCATATCACTTGCAAATATTTTCTCCCCTTCAGCAGTTTGTGTTTTCATTTTGTCAATGATTACCTTTGCTGTGCAAAAGCTTTTAAGTTTAATTAGGTCCGATTTGTTTATTTTTTACTTTTATTTCTTTTTCCTTTGATGATAGATCCAAAAAATATATTTCTATGATTTATATCAAAGAGCATTCTGTCTACATTCTCTTATAGGAATTTTATGTCTTCCAGTCTTACATTTACTTATTTAATTCATTTTGTGTTTATTTTTGTAAATGATGTGAGGAAATGTTCTAATTTCATTGTTTTACATGTAGCTGTCCATTTTTTCCAACACCACTTTTTGAAGAGACTGTTTTTTCTCCATTGTATATTCTTACCTCCTTTGTCATAGATTAACTGACCATAAGTGCATGATTTTACTTCAGACTCTAGTCCATTGATCTATGTGTCTATTTTTGTGTCAGTACCATGCTGTTTTGAATACTATAGCTTTACAGTATAGCCTGAGGTCAGGGAGTGTGGTATTTCTAGCTTTGTTCTATTTTCTAAAGATTGCTTTGGCAATTATGCATGTTTTGTGGTTCCATATAATTTTTTAGGATTATTTGTTCTAGTTCTGTTAAAAATGTCATGTATATTTTGATAGAAATTGCTTTAAATAAGTAGATTGCTTCAGGTATTTTGGGCATTTTGACAATATTAACTCTTCTAATCCAAGAACATGGGATATCTTTCCATTTCCTTCTATTTTCAAACTCCTTCATCCATGTTTCATAGTTTTCAGAGTATAGCTCTTTCATCTCCTTAGTTAAGTTTATTCCTGGATATTTTATTCATTTTGATGTTATTTTAAATGAGATTTTTTTTTGGCTTTCTCTTTCTAATAATTCACTATTAGTGTAAGAAAAGTAACAGATTTCTGTATATTATTCTTGTATCCTAAAACTTTACTGAATTCCTTTATTATTACTAATAGTTTTCTAGTGGAGACATCAGGTATATATACTGTATATAGTATCATGTCATCTGCAAATAGTGACACTCTTACGTCTTCCCTTCCAATTTGGATGACTTTTTTTTTTTTTTCCTTGTCTGATTACTGTGGCTAGGACTTCCAATACTATGTTAAATAGAAGTGGTGAGAGTGGGCATCTTTGTCTTATTCCTGATTTTAGAAGAAAGGCTTTCAGCTTTTCACCATTGAATATGACATTAGCTGGAATGCTCCAGTCTTTTTGCAGCTCCAGGGTGTTTGCACTTGTTATTTCTCCCTTCTCACCTTCTTCAGGTATTTGCTTAAATGCCACCTCAATGAGACCTTCCCTAACCGTCCTATCAAAAATTGCACACCTTTTCCCCCTGAGGCACTCCAAATCACTGTGCTTTCCATACTCTTTCCTTGACTTACTTTCTTGTAGAGCACTAGTCACTATCGATCTACTATTTATTTGTTTCTTATTTTTCCTTTTTTCTTTGTCCCATTAAAGGAGATTTTATCCTATTTTTCCCCTACCTTTTCACTCTTATATTTCTAAATATATTTCTAGAACAGTAGGCTTTCAATAAATACTTTTAAATGAATGAATTGATAAACTTGTGGAAGAACCAGCTAGAGCAAAGTGTAGAGCTTGAAATGGTATCTCTTCTCAGACACGAAATATGAGCAGCTGAGAGTCCCAGATCATACTCAGAACTGAAGAACCTCATGACCTGGGGAGGGACAATGACTCAGAATGAAGGTGGAACTTCTAGCACATAGCTGAATTTCCAGCACATAGCTGAGTAGCAATATTAGTTTCTGTATTCCAAAAAAAAAAAAAAAAGAGAGATATTCAAGTAAGACAAAAATACATGCTTTTCTTATTGTTCAGCTGTGTAGCATATATTTCTTTTTCCTTGTTCACTGGTGGTCAGCTACTGAATACTTTCCAGAGAGCACCAAGCCATAGATTGTAGACTTTCAGAAGCAGTTACAATAGTGAGGGAGGGTTTTTGTTTTTTGTTTTTGTTTTTGTTTTTTTCTCCTTTCAGGTTGGAAGGTGTCTAAAATAGGAACTTCCTTTAGGAAAAGGAAGAACTCAGCACAATACATTAAGTACTAATCACCCAAAAGATGCCAGAAACTCATCCTAGTATTTACAGGATTGACATTTCTTCCAGGGTCTCCAGGAAGCCATTCATTCAAGCACAAGTGGGCTGTACATTTTCTCACTTCATCAATTTCCCTGTTTCCTATTTGGATTAAAATGTCTTCATTTTATACAATGCAGCTGCATTAAGACTCAAATACAGCTGTGCTATTTTGAACTCCAGAGCTATTAGTCTAGTATTTAAAACTAGAAAATAATTCTTTCTCCATAGATTTACCCTATTTTCTTTCAAGAAAATTAAACCAGGTTTTCCTGATTTTGGTAACCTCAGATAGGGCTTACTCAAGCATTGCTCTGTACAATATGGTGGCTGTGAGCCACCAGTAGCTACGTGAAATGTGGCTAAATTGATACTGATGGGCTATAAGTATAAAATACACCCTGGATTTCAAAGGCTTAATGTAAAAATAAAGTAAAATATCTCACTGATAATTTTTACATTGATTATATTTTGAAATTATATTAACTTCAGTTAAATAATATATACTATTAGAATTAATTTTGCCCATTTCTTTTTAGTTTTTTAATATAGTTACTAGAAAATTTTAAATATGTGGCTTACATTATATTTTTTATTGACCATCACTAATATAGAACAATATAGATATGAAACTGTTGTAAGCTGAAGAATATGATTTTTTCAGTTTGAGATATTATTGATACATAACATAGGTGTGTTTATGGTATGCAGGTGGCGATTTGATACCCATATGTATTATGAAATGATTACCTCAATATGGTTAGTTAACATTTCTATCCCCACTCCTCATTACCTTGTGTATGTGAGTGGTGATAACATTCCGGATCTACTTTCTTCACAATATTCAAGTGTAGAACATGATATTGTTAACTGTGTTCACCATGTTCTATCTTAGATCCCCAGAACTTATTCATCTTATAGTTGGACTCTATTTCCCTCACTTGTGCTCTATTTCCCCCATTTCTACCCCCTAGCAACCACCATTCGACTCTCCATTTATATGAGGTCAGCTTTTTTAGATTACGCACACAAAAATGATCCTTAATAGAAATACCACAATTTAAAGTCAAGTAGACAAATTAAGCACAGATATAACATACTGCATAGCTTATGGCATTTGGTGAAATATGGCCCTTTATTTTTATAAGATGGAACTAACATGTCTGAAATTTTCTTTCTCAAGCCTCTTTGCCTAGTCTTATTTTTCTGCTCCAACACACAATAACCCATAAACTAGTTCACACCCATCTGTAAGAAGCAAATCAAAGAGAAATGAGAGTAAATATCTGTATGATTTAAATATCATGCATACGCCATTCAAAACTATAAATACAGCAACCTCTGGCTTGAGAGAAGCAGATTAAATAAATTCCTGTCCAAATGTCTGTTATGTTCCTTTCATTAGTAGGACATAAATAACAAGTTCTCAGAGCCTGACAATCTCAGAGTTGTTTTTGTAATGCCCATTAACTGTTTTATTTTATGTAGCTTGTCAGAAATTCAAGAAACTTGACATTTATATTGTTAACCCTGTTTCAAAGTAAGTTGATGTGTTTAATGTCCCTAAATTGGGTAGACTCAATATCAGAAATAAATATTTATCTAAAAGGAATAAATAGAGATTATCTGTGCAGCCATTTAGGAAAATATAGCCCATAATTATTTTCATTAAGCTTAAAGTTTAAAAGTGTATTCGATGTAAATTATTAGTTTATACTTTAATTAAACAAATCAAAATATACATAGTGTTTAACAGGATCCATTTCTTTATCATTAACATTAAATAATATTTAATGAGTAGAACTAAGAAAGCGTCCACACATGTCCGAAAGTACAGAAGTTCTACTGAGTTTTGCACAGTGCGGAGTAAATATTTATTGAATAAATAGAGCAGTCATTGAATATTGTTTAGAAATATATATGCAACTGAGTGCCAATGAGGCAATGAGCTCACTACAAGTGAAATAACAAGCACTGAGCTTTCCCTACCATGAGTAGTGTGAGCACGTAGATCCCACCCTAACAGATGTTTTTAGATGGAGACTAGAAAGCTATGAATATTCAACAAAGGTTTGGGTTTGCAGAAATTTGGGGATTTGGATAATGGGAAAGGGGGACTAGGTTGAGCTGCTTGACCATGTATGAGTGAACTTGGATTCCTTGATTTCAGGGTGAGGGGGTGGCCTCCTCCAGGTGCCTGAGGGTAGCCCACCTGCTTCTTCTAAACCACTGGCATACCTTCTGCCACTTACAGGACTGCTGTCTTGGAAGGTAGCCCAACAATCTTAAGCCTCAATAAGCCAACAAAGAAAAATAAAAACACAACATGGCTCTTAAACAGCCTGAGAGAGGAAGATCAAAACAAACAGAAAACATACATACCCACACAGAATGAGTTCCTGATATAGTCTGAGGACAATTTGAATAATATTCTTATAAGAAAATTTAAGAGGATCAGGGGCAGATAAAATTCATGATTTTTCCAAATAAACAACTGAATAGAGAAATAAAGAAGAGAATGATTCAGAATGATGTGTTTCCTCCACAACAGATAATCATGTGGCCCCAAATGTCAGCAGTGCCAAGATTGAGAAATGTGCTTTAGATAATTTCTCAGATCAGGGTTTAGACCCTTAAGGTGAAACAACTTTGGTAATCTACCAACCCCAGGATTTGAAGGGAAAGAGAATGCCTAAGATTCTCATCAACTCTTTACCCCTGGAGATCTTTGGTCATTGCCCTGATACTACTCCCATGAATACCTGTCCTAGTGTCTAGCTAATTGTGTCTGCATAGTGTGGCAAAACTGAGCAATAATTATTCCTTGGAATGAAAGTGAGCCAAAAGGGTGAAGTTTAAATTACTTTTTTCTAATTTGTCTTTTCACTGCTCTGTATAGCTTCCCTTTGCTGGAGTCTGATGTGCCCTTCCCACCTCTGTCACTTCTCTTCCATAAGCAGCAATTCAAAATAGCCTTCTTTCTTCCTGGGGATTTCTCATGGCTTTTGTTGGTATTATTAACATTGTTTGTTAGCTCCAATTCATCTTTTTCTATACTTTCTCTATCATTGATTTAGGGGAGGAATCCAGTAGCTTACACCAGCTTGTCCTCTTGGTGATGGAAAGAATGCTATGATAAAAATGCCACTTTCCCCCAAATTAATGTAAATTTTTTTTTGCATTTCCCATGAAAACCTAACCCTTTAAAATTGGAACTGTATAAAATTATCTTAAAGTTTTTAAAGTATAATAAAATCATAAGAGGAACTGCCTAATCAGTTATAAGAATATACTACAAATCTATTATAACCAAATTAATATGGTACTGGTCTAGGAGTAGGAAGACCAGTGGAAAAGAATAGGGAATCTAAAAGCAGATCTTAGTATAAATGAGAATTGGACAGAGATGATACTTCAATTCAATGGGGAAAAGAATGGTTTATTTAACAAATGGTATTTGCACAATTGGCTGTCTATCTATTTAGAAAATGTTAAAATTGGACACTTATTTAACCATTTATAAATATATACCTAGAAGAATTAAAATGCAAATGAATAAATAAAGTAAAATAAATCCTGCAAAAAATCTGTAAATTTATATTTGCAGAGTATAGATAGGGAAATTCTTAGCAAAGAGTGGAAAACTGAAATCTAGAATAGATGTATTTGACTGTATAAAATTGTTTTAAATGAGAAAAGGTCCAATAAAAAAAGATAATAAACAATACGCTAGGTAAAAATATAAAGGACAGAACAGTATTATCTCTAGTATACAAAGAACACTTAAAAGTACAAACTGGCAAAAAATAAAGGAAAAATGGACAAAGACGATAAAGGGACAGTTCATAGAAGAGCAAATCCACTTGGGCCAAAAATGTGAAAAGTTATTTAAGCTCATCAGAAATCATAGAAATGTAAAATAAAGTAATAGCCTATTGTTTTACCCCTAGCAGTTTGGCAACAATTATAACACCAAGTAACAGTCATTGCTGGCAGGGAGGCAGGGAAAAGTGGACTCTTACACATTTCTAGTGGAAATTTAAATCATTAACAGACTTTTGGAAAGCAATTTGACAACAATTCTTAGAATTTAGAATACATAGACCCTTCTCCCAGCGATTTGACTCCTGGGAGACTGTCCCACACAAGTGAAAAGACTAGTTCTTAAGGATATAGGGATAAGAATATTTTTGAAGCATTTTTTTAAGTGAAGGGGGATAAAAGGAACAAAGTGAACCCTATCAATAAGGCAGTCATTGGATGCATTGTAGGACATCTACACAAGGTCATGTAGCCATCAAAAAAGGTAAATTGGCGCTCTTTCAGCTGACTTGAGAGTTTTCCAGGAGGCACTGTTGACTAAGCATAACAAAATGTGGAAAAGTATATATATGATTCCATTTGTTTAAAACAACAGTCCCCTTCATGTATTTACATAGAGTTAACTAACTTTCATGCCTGTATTTGTATATATGTATATAAAGCAGGACTCATGGGATATAACCATAATAACTGCTTTTTTTTTGTTTTTCCCTCCCACCGCTTCTTTAAAAGTATTCAGTGGGCTACTCCTTTCCCATTTGCTGGATAAAAACTTTTGTCTTTAAGTTATGATCAGAGTTTCAATTCAGCAATGAACCTGTCCAATATCATGTAATATTGCAAGTTTTAAATTTAATTCAAGACCTTGCCCCACCTCTCCTAGCATGTTGAAGGCAGGTATGGCTGGAGTCTTCTTTCTCATGTGCCTCATCTATTGCTTGCTACATGCAGTTCTTGACTCCTACAAGGTGGAGGTAGAGATAAGATAAGGATATTTTTTATTTGATTAATGATAAGCCACAATTAGAGCAGCTGGACAGCCACATCCCATTAGATTTCTCAGGTGAGAGTCAACCAGTATTGCACTGTGTTCTCAAACTCCAGGGGTCACATCTTAAATTGTATGATGGTCTAGGCAAAGATCCTTTGCATAGGCTTGAGATGAGGTCAGACACTTCCATGCCTCCCCATTTGGGAGTGTGAGATTCACAATTCACAAGTAGCAGAAGAACTCTATTCACAAATCTTAAAACTGCTAGGCTAGAGTCTAGAGATCCTTTCACATTCTTAATGTAGGTGAGAGGTGTGAGGGAGTCATGTAACTGGTTTTTGGAATAAATACTTTAAAATTGTGCACCTCACTGCAGAAAATGTTATTTTTCTTTGTTCCTCAGTCCAAATTTCTGATTTAATATACATTACAAATGTGTGTGTATGCGATTATTATAAAGAGAATTTTCATATAAAGACACTGGTGGGGCAGATACTAGATTGTAGAGTTGGGTTACTTGGGAAGGAAAGGAAGATATGGAGAAAAAGACATGCGAAAAAGGAAAAGAAAAAAGACCATTAAAACAAAAAAAAATTAACAAAGAGTATATACACTGTGCATTTGTATATTTATGCACTTATGCATTTATGGAAGCATGTCTATGTATGCTAAAAAGAAAACTTAAAAATTTTATAGAAATGGGAAAATTGACCCAGATTTTAAATGTCCTGATATCAAATCTCTGTGAAGTGTAATGAGAAGATCTTAAAGGAAGATCTTCAAACTCAATATGATAGTATGCGTATCATGAAGTAATAAAAACAAAAATTCAGTGGGAGTTCCCACTATAGCACACTGGGTTTAAGGATCCAGCATTGCCGCAACTGTGGTGTGGATTGAAGCTGTGGCTCATATTTAATCCCTCTCCAGGGAACTTCCATATGCCATGGTGCAGCAAACAAACAAACAAAAAAATTTCAATGACTTTGCACATTACATGTAAGTCACATCTTGACTTGCTCTGGCAGCTGAAGTGTGCTAAGAATCCCAAGTGCTTGATGAAGCCCTGAGCACTGGGTGTTGGATTTCATAGGGAGACTACTGGCTCATGTTAATTGAATTTATAATATTCACTCTTGTGTTATCCTGTCTGGAGCCTAAATTAAATGCATGGGTGATAATTCATTTATCAAAATTAGAAGCCAAGAAGAATATAGACACAAAGTCAGTCTCTGCTTTGCTAATGTTGAGCCCAACCACCTTCTACTTGACAAGTGTCTGTAGCACCATGCTATTTTTATTACTGGGCATTGGGAGATCTAAGGACTAGTTCAGCTCCTGTTACTACGTCACAGGGCAAATTTGGGTGGCCTTTCTAAGTTTGTTTACTTTCCTCATACATTCTGAGAGGAATTAGATGATTGCTGAGGTCACACTTCCTGTTCTCCATTAGTGACCCTTTAACTTGAGCATACATAAAACTCAGTTGAAGAGTTTGTTAAAATGCAGATTACTGGGCTCCATCTCCAGAGATTCTGATTCAGTAAATCCATGTGGGGTCCAGAACTACAACTGTAATAAACATCCAGTTGATGCTAATGATGCCAGTCCAGAAGGCTGATGAATCTAAGAATTGATGAGTGAAATATTTGCATTTCTGAATAAACATAGTGAATCATCAAGAGTAAAGTAGGCTCAGTACTGATGTTTTTAGGCTGAGGTAAATATCAGTTTGTGCACTTGTAGGACATGTAATTTCAAGGGTGGCAAAACTTAACTTTTCAGCGTAATTATAGTAAGTATAAATTTTTCCCCATCACATGTGTTCCCTCTTCAGAGAATGTGCACTGTAAAAGTCCTAGTTCCCAGGAGACCACAGAAATGTAGAAAGTGCTGCTGGAAAAACTCTGAGATTTCCATCTCTGGAAGTAGTGACCTCCCTCCTGAGATGGCACCAGGTTGCAGTTTCCTGGCAGTCTCCATTACCCAGCTTTCCCAGCATGTGTTACTGAAAATCACAGTTAGGTGTCACTCTAATTCTGGGGCCATTTGGTGTCAAGGGGAAGTGTGAGCTAGGGCACTGGGGAATACTTACCAGCTTCTCTGTAGGTTAAAGCATTTAAGAGAGCGCCCAGGAAATTCTCCACATAAAAGGATCACAGTTAGGGATGGATGATAAACTTTCAATCCCAAGAGGAATTGCCACTAAAAATAAAATAGGTATGTGATGGGATAGGAGAGTTATGTAAAAATGAGGTCAGGATGGGGCCTTCCAGTGTATTTTGGATATTGAAAATATGTGTTCATTAAGGCAAGATAAGTGTCATAGATGAATGGAGCACCACATTTTAGTGATTTAACTTTTCTGAATCCTACTTTCCATCGCTTTAAAATAGATGCTTTAAAAACAAAACAAAGCATAGATACCTTCAAATTCTTCAGAGTTCTTGTGAGATCAACTGAAATGTTGTTATTTGTAAATTGCCAAGTGTTATTATGCAAATTTTTACTCACAATGAGTTGCGTAAGTTACTTTCTTGGCTTCTTAGATGACACTATCATAACATTCTTATTTGTTTAAAACTGAACATAAAATTGTCAGCCAGCCATTCTTCTCTTAAGTAACCATGATGAAATAATTGTTTTCTCATACTATTTCATTACTTTTCCACCTACATACAGGGTAAATCCCTAATGTAAAAAGATTAAAAAGAAACAATGATTAAAACATATTTATCTTTGTGTGAGTTCTTGACTTTTTGTAGTATCCACTGTACATTTAAATATTTAAAATTCAGAGTAGTTTCCCCCATGCTTCCAGATGCTGCCCCTGAAGTCATATCAGGCATTACAAAATGTAGCATAAATGCTTGTATGCTAGCCTCTGTTTTGGATTATATAGGTCATGGAATAATTGAGCATGGGTGCTCTAGCCTTTTATTCCCTGCTTACTCATCCCTCCTCACCCCATTCTACCCCTACCGCAAATTATAAAGCCAAGTTCACATCTGTGTTGGGTTGGTACTTCACTTCTTCTTCAAACCAATTCTGCTTATTCTCACATTAAAGGCTCCTTTTCTTTGTAATTTGACTGCCAGTCCACACCTCGAGTCCCTGACTATAGCTTATCCCATGTAATGTGTGTTGACAATCACAGTTGACAATAGCCAGCCTCTGAGTGCAAGGACACAGCATATGGCATCTCATCCTGCAGGGTGCCCAAGGGTAGGGTTTTCCCTGTAACAAACTCTCCAACTTGGCAAAATGATAATTATTGTCTCTACAGTATAATCAGATAGAAGCACCGGACAAATGAGCAGCATTGAGTTTTCATCTTTTCTACTATTTAACACTTCGAGGAAATAAGAGTCTTCCAAAATGAAAGGCATTTTTACACACTGTACTTGCAAGTCGCTATTTTCATTTAACATTTAAGTTGTGTGTGTGGGGGGGGAGCCACCTTTATCCTTTAAAGTTTCCTCAATGTAACTATTCCAGAAGCACATGAACTGTCTTACCTTTGATCGTGTTGATAATCCAAAGACCCTTTCTATTTGGGGTTACTATGGTTACGGCTGCACGGGTGATGTGCAAGCTACACTGCTGTTTTGATAAAAATAGGTATTAACTACCAGTCATAGTGCTTCTCATTTCACAGTAGTTCTTGCAGAAGAACAGCATATTTAAAAAAAAAAAGAAAGAAAGAAAAGGAGGAAAATAAAGGAAAAAAAGCCTTTCCAAAGAAGCACAAGGGAACAGCTGCATAAATAATGGTGATTGGTCATGTATATAAAAATATTTTTAATTAAATTCTTTTTAATTAAACAGGGCATTTTGCTGAATCCTTCTTTGTTATTTGCACCAAGCTTAGCTTTGAGGAAGATGGCTGATTAATACACCCAAGAACCTATAATTAAAAGCAGAACTGTTATTTTTGGAGAAAAGCCTCACCAGTAAGGGTGACTTAATTGGGCTGTCTCTCATATTTTTTCATTTGTCATTGAACTCTCTGGTTAGAATTTTGATTTTTTTAATATGAAAGAAATGATTATTAACATTGTCATAATCAGAAGAGTTTTCATTATTTAGGGTTTTTTTTTTTTCAGTCCCTTTGATTGCGCACTCTCTTCACTGTTGTTTTTCGATATCTAATTGTGGTCTTCACTCATTTCTTTTGGTTGTATTATATCTTCTTTTTACAGTCATATATATTCTTTTTCTCCTCTGGTCCTCTTTGCTTCTGTATTTCACAGCTTTAGAATACACCAAGTTTGTGATTTCTCATCACCGATATTATCAGCATTCTACATAGGAATTCAAGAGAAAACTGAATAACTTTTCATCGGAACACCAAAAAGAAAAAAAAAGATGTAATTTACAAAGCAGTTCTTTCAGCACGAGGGCTGGCTTTGAAAACAAAGACAACATTCATTTAATATCTTACTAAGCAGCATAGGAAGAGTTTGAGATGGTTTTATGCCCATGTTTTGAAAAAAGGAAAAAAAAAAGCTCACATGCAGCGTAAGGTTCATGTCCCTAAATCATTTGACTGGTCATCTGTAGAGAAACTTGGGTGATTCTATTTTACTATCTAATACTTGGTAGAGAAGTATTGTATTAGTATTGCTATGGAAAAAGGGAAGCAGTGATGGATCATTCAGGGTCTTTTCAAATGCTTTCATTGAATTCTAGGGGGAAAAAAATGACACCTCTGAGAAAGTCAGAGGATCTTAGACCAGCATCCTTCCTATTGAAGGCAGTGAGCTTCTAGAGACTGCAGACAGACCAGCCAATTTCAGCATGCAGTCTGTGCTTCAAACCTGCACATAGTGTCATTTAATAGTACTCGGCTGTGTTTTCTGTGTCTGTCCAATTCCATGTTAGCACACTGAGATAGCATCAATTGAAAAGCCTCTACATAAACTCAGGTCTATAAAACACCACTGTATAAATCCAGATTCTATTCTTGAGTAAATTTACCCAGAAATAAAAACAACAGTTTGAATTTATATTATGTTTCTCTTTCAAAGAACTCAAATAGCTTTCACATACATTATTTCAGTTACTTTTACATAGTTTTCCTGGGTAGAGAGGATCCATTTCTTAGGTGAAATAACTGAGGCGCAGAGAAATGTTGGGGTTTTCTTAAGATTTTATAGTTAGTTGATGAAATATTGACACAAAACCAGGACTTCTGTTTTCTTAGAAGAGTAGACTGTTTTTGTAAGACGCTAACATCTGTGTGATAAAAATATGTTATTGACTTCAGCTAACTTGCAGCCAACTCTAAAATCAGTAATGTCCTTATTCTACCCATCAAAGCAACTTGAGTCAATATTTAGAACCCAAAGCCACCAACTGGTAGCAAATGAAAAACTCTGTCTGAATTTTTCTACCTGGAGAGTGTGTCATTTAGTGATAACAACCATTAATTAAGTGTACACATGTATCATCTAATTTGATTATCACCACAGCCAGTCAGTTGTCTACATTCTAAGAAATTTAAGATTCTAAATACTTAAGTGGATTATTTAAGTCTATAAGGCTCATAAGTGGCAGAGATGGGAGACAAAGCATGTCCAGTATTCTTTGTCTTATACCACTGGTATTTCTCAAAATAGAACAGTGATGTGCCAATCAGGCTTAGCAAAAAATGAAACCCAATATCAAGTTATCACTTTATAATTGATTTCATTTAGCAAACATTTATTCAGCACCAGCTATGCACTAGCAATATCCGAGTGACTGGGGAAGAGGGTGAAAAGCAAAACACAGATCCTGCCCTCAAGATACTCCAGGCTAAAGGGAGATATTAATACAACAACTGGCAATAAGTTTACAAGATAAGACAGAGATAGTCAGACAGCTATATAAGCCCAGAGGAAGGGCCCCATGAACTCTAGTAGAGACAGGGCTCTGGGAAGGCTTAAAGCCTCCTTAAAGACATTATTTTGCCTGATTGAAGAAGATATGTGAGTTGGAGGAACCACAAACCACCTTTCTCTCCTATAATAGATGGCCTTCAGAGTAGTGTTTTTAAAATTCCCATCCAGGCCACAGATGATGTGACCTATCCAACATTAGCAGGATCCCCTGGGCTTAGACTCTCTTTGGGAGTGTCCTGTCTTGATAATCCCAGGGGTCAGGGTCCAATCAAGGGCACATACACTTGTTATTATGGCAGCTCTCTCCTCACTTATGCAGAAAAGAGCTACACTCATGATCATTTGTCTCTGACACTATTCTGCCCCTGTTGCTCTGCAAACCCTGCTTCCTATCCTGCACCCAGGCTCCATCAGCGTAATTAGGAAAATATACACTCCCCACAACTGGAGTCTACAGTTTGGAGTCTAATTTTGAGAGCCGTAGAATTTTAGCTTTGGAAAGACCTTAAAGACAACCTCATTTTTGGGTAGGATCTTGAGACTCAGAAAAAGAAAGTAAATGTACACTGAATAGGAATAGGTGTTCTTTCCAAATGCAGAAATTCAAGGGGTAATTTGTAGGAAAGGGGAGGAGGCAGAGAAGAGTTTTCATCACTCCTCTGCTTGATAATATCTATTTATCTCTTTTGAAGGCATTTTTGAGTGTCAAAGGGGAGACACAGAAGTGGAAAGTGTCATTTCACGTAATAATGGACAAACCCTCTGATGGTTTTAATGACAATAATTGCATTAATAGTTATCACCATTAATTGAATGACAATATGCTGGACACTTCACATAAATTATTCTACTTAATCATTCTCCAGAAACCTACATGAAGATGAATATTTTTTTTGCCCTTTTGCCAGTGAAGCTTACTGAAAGCTTAGTGAGGTTAAGTAACTGGCTCAAGATCACCAAGTTTATTTGCATTGCAGCTGGGATCTGAACACAGGCTGTTTTGACATCAGAGTCAAGTTCCCAACCATTATCATTACTTCAGGGCAGAGTTGTGAATAGCAAGGTCTTGGCACAAAGGCCTTGCTTCAGAAATCAGAGGCCCAGTTATAGAAAGTCAGATCCATAGAACAGAATTAGAGAAGATAATGGATGACAACCAACTATATAAATGCCTCAGGATATTGAAAGTGGATAAAGCAGGACTCCAGGTGTTCTGAGGATGGGATTTCAAGAGCACGCTGAAAAACAATTTGAAACAATTCAGCAGCTCTGTGGACAGCTGGGAAACAGCTGTGGCTGACAGACCTCTCTGGCTAGCTGCTTTGGGGAACAGAATGACTCTCTTTAAATGAAAGCAGTTCTTTCTCAGCAGTGCTCAAAGACAGACCTGCAGGACAGAAGTTCTGAAAGTCAATGTCCAGCCCACGTTTTCCATTTATGTGTTAAAGAAGACACTGCATATTGTGGTCAATTGGATTTGGAAATTTCTTAGAGAGTGTTTTCTTGGACAGGAGGCTGTCTTGCTCCCTTTAGGGCTCAGCTTGCCTGACTGAGGTCAAAACTATGGGCAGGGAGGCAACTAGTGAGTCATACTGAGGGTGGCACTTACTCTGGAAGTCATATATAAGTGCAGAGTCGGCACTTGCACAACCTGAAAGTGGGCATCTTCTAAAGGGTGAGATGTCTAGGGAGCCAGGAGAGCAAGTAACAGCCCAGGTTGAGTCACCTTGCTCTACAAAGCCTCTCAGAGGTCCCTGGGATTAGGATTCCTTGAAAAGTGTTTTCCCTTCTTCTAGAATGCAGTTGGGAAAAGACAGGGACTGACCCTTGACCTGAGAACTACAAGTAAAAAAATATTATGTTGTTCAAGGTATTATTTTGAACTAAAATGGAGATAGCTTTTATAACAAGTGCTGTCAGGTCAGTGAGTAGGCAAAGAAGTCACTGATCACAATGGGAGAACACAAGAGAGTCAGGAGCTGGTCTGATCATCAAGGAGTTAGCCACACTGCACATGACCTTCAAGTTTCATTCATTCATTCACTCATTCAGCCAACAGGATTAATGGCCTGCTGCTTGCCAGAAACTATCAAAGACATCATTTGAATACATAAATGAACAACCAGTACCAGTGATGATCAACTTTTTATCCAAGAGGACCAACTCAAAAGTTAAAATGCTTGCAGGTCGTTTCTTGGGAATTTTTTTTAATAATACTGCTTTCACATAACAAAAAGCATTTATTTGCAACTGAACTTCTGCATTCTTATATTATTTTCCAGTCCAGAGGGGATTACTGTAGAAGGCTAAAATTTCAGATATGACAAAGCTAGTTCATACTGCAGTATCTGATACAATAATAGCACCTCTAGAACTGACTTCTTTTTTCTTTCCTTGGTTCACCTTGTAAACTACTGAACTGCAAAGTGTGGCTTGTCTCTTGATATTATAGCCTATAATGCCAGAGATTTTTTTTTCCCATTGTAAATAAGATGAATCACATTTTTTTAACACAAAAAGTTTCTGGGTAGGTGATGATGTCATTCCTTGCTATTGGTAATTGAAGAGCAAAAGCAGCAGACTGAAAAAGTCTGGTAGGGGATAGGGAAGTTCTAGCACATCCATGCCCAGTGCCAGGGACACAGTGATGCTTAGTAAGTATTTGTTCCGGTAGTAGAACACCAGGTGGAGCTGCCTTGGCAATGGCTAGATATGGGAGTCTTGCTGAGGGAGAGGAAGAAATGAGCTGGAGGCTGAGATCACTGAGTGTGGATAAGATGTTTCAGGGGGAGTTGGTAGAGTGAGAAAGAACTGAGGAAGAGTTCCTGGCAAGCCTCTGTATCAAAGGGGTGGGTTTACAAAAGGGAAAGAGGAAGAGAGGCTAGAGGTGTTGAAGGGAAACTAAGAGATGCTAGTCTCACCAACACAAAGGAGGAGAGCACTTGGAGAGTAAGAAGGGTCCGCAGTGTTATGGCACAAGAGGACTCGACAGTCTGGAAGCCCAGGATGGGAGTTCTGAGAAGGGAGGAGGAGAGACTGCCACATATGGCATCCTGGGCCATGGGAAGAGACTCTGCGTTCTATGTTTTATCTCTTTATTAAGTTCTGGCGATTTTTAAAATGGCTTTTTGTCCTCTTTTATTCTAAAAATAGGGTACACTTATTGTAAAAAATTTACAATGTACAAAAAAATTTCAAAGAAGAAAAATAAAAATGGCCATGGCTTGCTTTTATCATGAGAGCTGCTTTATGACTTTTGGCTTGTTCTCCTTAGACTTGGCTTGCCTCTGTCATTCCTACTTTCAGCACCAATTCTTAGTAGTGATTGTGTTCAACAGCATAGAGCAGATAAAATAAACACTGGAGAATAAAGTGATTTGATGAGCTTTAAAATAATGTATTCTGAGTGATCTGTTGTGTGTGATGATTGCATCAAGGGTGGCCCACATGGATAATTAATCAGAACAGAGGATCCCATAGACACAAAGATTTGCAAAGCCTTCTCATGAGTCCAGATTTTTCCTTGATGAGCATGAACTAAAAAATGGATCTGTCGAAGTAACTTCTACCTGTGGTAGGATAGAGGTAGGGAGAGATGAAGGGCCATTCTAGCCTTATCCTCACTCAGTGACTCATATATTGAAACATCAAATGCCTGGGAGTTTTGCTTGCCCACCAGTTTGATAGTTCCTTTAGTGAGATGGGAGTAGAGTGTATTCATTTGCTAGGGCTGCTGTAACAAATTACAAGAAATGTTGCAGCTTAAGACAACATGAATTTATTATTTTACAGTTCTATAGGTAAGTAGGCCAGTTATTTCAACTGGGTTCTGTACTCCAGATCTCACAAGGACAAAATCAAGGTGTTGACAAGCTGGGCTCTTGTTGGGAAGCTCTGGGAAAAATCTGCTCCCAGGCTCATTCTGTTTGTTGTCAGAATCCACTTCCTTACAGTTATAGGACTGAGGTCCCTGTTTCCTTGCTCATTGAAAGCTGGAAATACCTTAGCTTCTAGAAGTCTCTCTCTAGCCTTGCAAATGAGCTCCTACATCTCAGAGTTAGTAGTCTTCCTGACTTCCCTTTTTTTAGTCTCTCTTTGTCTTTTTAGCTGGATCTCTGACTCCAGGAAAAGAAATTTCTCTACTTTTAAGTGTGATTAGGTTGGACCCAACCAAATAATCCAACATAATCTTCCAATTTTAAGAGAACCTTAACTACATCTGCAAGTCGTAAGGTTACATATGTACAGGTTCCAGAAGTAAATTCATGGACATCTTTGGGGGGGGGATGGTGGGGGAGCATTATTCAGCCTACCACACAGAGTGATGACAGAAATGATTGGATTTATGATATGATAGTTCTCCTCCCATTCCCCCCCTCCCAGTGTAGACTCTTCTCGATATTACTCTAGTTCACCCTTAGCAGCTTTGCTAATCAAAAGCAGGAATATGCACTCTTTACTTTGAAACCTTTCTGTAATGTCCCTCAGGGTCTTGATCCACAGGTTTAAGACATCTGCTTATTTCATACCTTTTTTGTAGCAAGAGAATTTAGCTGTGGAACCCATTTATATTATGTGTTCCACAAACATAACTAACACTGGCATCTCTATTCTTACAATTGTTGCATTTGGTGGGTCACAGTGATATTTTTACCTTCCATTGCTGACCCATCCAAAATTTGTCTGTTTTATGGCTCCACGGAGCTCTTCTGTGAATTCGTTACATGATTTGTAGGCAAACCCTTGCCTACCATGTTCATTTTTAAAGTGGCAAAACGCTTAAGTCATAATCCTGATTGGAGAATGCTTGTACGACAGGGTGAGTCATCTTCACTCAGATATTGAACATGCTGCAAAGATTCCCCATTAAACTACAACATGGCTCATTAAACCCCATTGGTGAGAAAATTGGGACTTTGTTAAATGTTTATGTTCTGTGCTAATGTTAAATTTAGAATATTTCTGTTGTAGATACCTTGGGGAAATTTTTTAAAACTCTAGCTAAAGTGCCAACAGATTCCAGCCCATAAATTCCCAAATATGGGGTCTGGAAAACATCTCCCCTCAACTGCCATATTTATTTTCAGGCTTCTCCCTTTCTAATCTTTTTTTTTTTTTAATTTTTTGTCTTTTTTTTTTTTTTTTTTTAAGGGCTGCACCCACAGCATATGGAGGTTCTCAGGCTATGGGTCCAATTAGAGCTGTAGCTGCTAGCCACAGCCACAGCCACAGCAAAACCAGATCTGAGCCTCATCTGCAAGCTACACCACCCTCATGGCAATGCCAGATCCTTAACCCAATGAGCGAGGCCAGGGATCGAACATGCGTCCTCATGGATGATAGTCAGATTTGTTTCCACTGAGCCACGATAAGAACTCCATTTTTTTTTAAAGTTTTTAAAAGGCAAAACAAGTTGGATAATTTAAATCAAATCTTAAATCATAGAAAAAATCAAATTTTTAATAATCACTGTGAATATTATTTTCAGTTTAAAAACAATAATTGTAGGAAAATCTGCTGTGTCTTATTTGGAAATTGTGCTTTAAGGACACATACAGATTAAAAGTAAAAAGGGAAATAACAATAAAAAAAAGAAACAATATGCCAAACAATACTAATAAAAATTTTAAAAAACAAGACAAGATAAACATTAAGGCAAAAAGTACAAAGAATATAGTTACTACAGAATGTAGAAGAGTTTGATCAAAAAGAGAGAAGAATTACTAATTATAAAGCAATTAGAGCAGTGCCCAGCAAATACTTATGCATAAATAATATTTTAGTAAATAAATATTTCATTCACTTCTATTTTTTATTACCTCCTTTTTGTATACTTTTGGAATTATTATTATCCTCTTTTTAAATATTTAGGCTATGCTTCTCTTCTATTTTCTCTTCTATTATGATGATCAGATGCTATACATATTCCACAAATTACCACTTTTGCTACATTCTGTAAACCTTGCTATATGGTGGTATTATTATTATCATTATTATTATTTAGTTCTAGGTGGTTTTGAACTATCCACTATGATCTTTTATATTATCTCTAAGTTATTCAGAAGTACTTTTTTTTTCATATACAGCAATTCCTTATTTATCTTCTGGTTATTAATCTGTAAACTTTCAGTCAATAACAGTTTGTTCATCTTTAGTATGTAATCAGTTTTTGGAAATATGCCATATGTGTCTGGGAAAAAATGTATTTTTAAGTTGTCCAATGCATATTTTCATTAAATTGTGTTCACATCTTCTATGTCTTTGGTGATCATTTGTCAATGATTGAGAAAGCTGCTTAGAAGTTAATTACTATGGTTTTAAAAGCTTTACATTTCTCTTTGCAATTCTGTATGTTTGTTTTATACATTGTAAGGCTAATTGTTAGGTATATAAATATCTAGAACATAACATCTTTTTTTAAAAATTAATTAATTAATTTACCTTTTTGTCTTTTCCAGGGCTGCACCTGAGGCACATGGAGTTCTCAGTCTAGGGTTCTAATCAGAGCCATAGCTGCCAGCCTACACCACAGGCACAGCAGCGTGGGATGGAACATAACATCTTTTTGATCCCTTTCTAATCTTTATACATTTTTTCCCCCACTGTACAGCATGGGGATCAAGTTATTCTTACATGTATACATTTTTCCCCCACCCATTGTTCTGTTGCAATATGAGTATCTAGACATAGTTCTCAATGCTGCTAATCTTTATACATCTTATTTCTTTTTCTTTTCCTTTCTTTTTGCTGTTCTCATGGTGTGCAGAAGTTCCTGGGCCAGAGATCAAACCCGTGCCACAGCAGTGACCTAAGCCACTGCAGTGACAGCACTGGATCTTTAGCCCACTGTGCCTTATTTTTCTTTTCTTAATGCTAGACCTCATGATCTTCTGATTACCTTTTTATATTCTCAGTTACTGCTAAGGACTGTACTTCTGGTTTTAAGGCAGAAGAGGAAGTAGATTATTCTGGAACACCATTCAGCCATGTTTGAAGTCAAGGAAAAAGATGTGTAATTGTCAAGTGTTTTTATTCTGTAACCATATAATTGAAGAAATAATTTCTGCCACCAATCACTTACATTCCAAAAAGGATTTAAACAGACAGAAATTCTAATGACAGAAATATGATTCCAGAAATGTGCTGGTTGAATTAATGCGAAAAGAATAATTTTACTCACATAAGAGTTATTAGAAATCCTCTACATGTGTGCCAACAGAATCAGCTGGTTATTGTGTGGCAAAAGATATTAAGATATAGGGAGGCTTTCTCAACAGGAATCCAACAAGGGAATTAAGTTCTACAGAAAATGATTTAAGGAACTATTTTCTCATCTGTCTCAAAGATGAGGCTTATCTACTATCATTCTGGCTGCCTAGGATGTAAATTAATTCACAAATTTTGAATAAATTAATATACATTTGTTGTAAAGGCATACAACAAATGCCTTGGGGCAATGGTTTTCAAGCTTTTTGGTGTCATAGTCCCTTTATAATTATTCCAAATTTGGAAAGACCTTAAGGAGTTTTTTGTTTATGAGTGTTATATTTATCAATACTTACCATGTTAGAACTTAACTTTTTAACATGTTTTCATTGAGCTATTTAAAATAATAATCATAAACCATTCACATATTAAATGACACATTTTTACAAAAAACAAATTTATTTCCAAAACAAAAAAAAAATTATCGAGAAGAGTGACATCTTTGCAAATGTTCTTAATCTGTGGTATAGTAGAAGACAGCTGATTCTCACATCTGCTTCTGTGTTCAAGTGCTCTAGCACATACCATATAGCCTCTGGAAAATTCCACTGTGCACAGATGAAATCATAAGAATGAAAAATGCAAGTAACATTGTCATATCTTTCTGAAAATGATTTTGACTTTGGGCATCTCCCTGGAGAGGTCTCAGGAACTCCCAGGGGCTCTTGGACCATGCTTTGAAACCATTGCCATGGGGCACTAGGTGTTGTTTCTCCCAAGGACCCTGGTGAAGAGGGCTGCAATAGTGTGCTTGCATATAGCATTTTCTCCACTACTAACTCTGTACCAAAATGACACCTAATCCTGATGGCCAAAATAAAATTGCAATGTTTAGGGCTAAATCATTCATGATGGTTTATATAACTTATAATTTAGAATGCCGCAACAAAGTAATATCCAGTGGTTACCTTTCTAGATCTGGCATTGTTTTCTTTGACCTATTTCAGAAGGGTTAATTTTTCTAGTTGTATTTCTAGGATATGATTGGCAAAGCTTGACTGGCAAAACCAATACACGTACTGCTTCTGCTGCCAAGTCTTCACTGAGAAGGTATAGGCTCAAAATAATTCAAGTATTCCAGCTTGTACTAGGATACCACAACTATTTTGGAAGGTTTTCCTTGAAATCTCACTCTGCACAATATTTCAGAGAAGTAGAGCAAGTTGCTGGAGAGTTTCTTATACAGGAATTACTAGAAGAAAAAAAAATCCCAATTTTTCCCCAATAATCATTCTTAGAAATGGAAAAATGCTATCTTGTTTATGAGAATCCCCGAGTTCTCCAACTGTCAGACCTGACACGATTCAGCTTCACAAGCCAGGGACATTTTTGATTCTCCCTGTGTCAGGGACAAGTGTCATACATACTGATTTGCACAGAAAACCACAGAGAGCATTCTCCAGGGAGAGCCAGCATTTTGACAAGACTGAGTGGCAACTTAGAGCAACAGGAGTAGGAACTATTGTGTGGTGTTGTCCATAGACCTAGGCAGATCTTGTGCCAGGTTACTGAGAGCTACTGCATTAAAATATCATTTGAAATTTAAATTCATTGTAAAACACCAAGAATATATGAGTCAGAGAGCTTCTAACGGAGATTCTAGTGAAGGGACTGTCACTAAATCACCCTGAAGAGTTAGCTGTGACTGAAAGACTGAAAGAGCATTAGGAAAATGGTGAGTTTAACAGCTAGCAGTAAAAAAAAAAAAAAAGGCAAAGCATTATTTAGGAGTCAACACATTGAGATACTGATGGGATCAGGCAGTTATCTGAATTTTTATCTCCAGGTATGGTTTTTACATCTGAAATGAGAAAATATTAGTTTTTGATGCTATAATGAGGTTCCTTTCTTTTTCCTCTGTCTTCACCTTCTCTTTCTGCTTATTCTGCCCAACCTGTAAATAGTAGAAATCAAGGGGAAAGCCTCACTTGGTTCTAAACTCCATAGGTTTCCCTCTATCACTAGCTTCTCAGAAGTGCTATCCACACCACTGCCTCATTCATTCCCCCCACAACTCCTTGCTGTTTGACTGCTGCAACTATTTTTTTCAGATATCTCCAGTGATTCAATGGCATTTCTTAGCCATCCATCACTTTACCTGGGGGTAGTTGTGTGTGTGTGTGTGTGTGTGTGTGTGTGTGTGTGTGTGTGTATTTGAGCATAAGGTTATATGCACTTATATTCCTTACTACCATTTTGGGAGACAAATTGGATTTTTCTCCAGCTAAAAAGTCAGATTGGAAGGGGGTGTGTGGGGAAGCAACCCCAAGCCCCAGGCGGAGCATTAGAATCTGCCACTAAGCAATGAGTATAGCTAAAATATGACAAAGTCAAAAATGACTAATTCCCCTGATAAAATCATAGGCTTAAGAAATTGGTTTGGGGAGTTTCCACTGTAGCTCAGTGGAAACAAATCTGACTAGTATCCTGAGAATGCAGGTTTGATCGCTGGCCTCACTCAGTGGGTTAAGGATCCAGCGTTGCTGTGAGCTGTGGTTGCAGACGCAGTTCCTATCTGGCTTTGCTGTGACTGTGGTGTAGACCAGCAGCTGTAGCTCCAAATAGACCCTATCCCTGGGAACCTCCATGTGCCGTGGGTATGGCCCTAAAAAGAAAAGAAAGAAATTGGTTTGTGTCTTCTCCCCTTCCTATCTACACGAGGTCTGGAATGTTCTCTTCATACTGTCTAACTAGACATTGCTTTTCAGCCCAGCCTCCAGCGTGGGTTTTCCTTAAAACCCAGCAAGGTGCAAGCAGAGACGTGTGAGCATGTCCACAGCTGTTCTAAGAAATTCTCTGCTGGGAGAGTGCCACAGAGAGTCTTGGACATTGTATGTGAGATTGAGCCCTGCCAGCAAGCTAATTAAATGAGGGTTTTTTTTAAGCTCTAAGCTTAGCAGTGAGTGGGTGGCTAATTTCCTGACTCACCTATTCAAGTCATTTGTGGTCCCAGCAAATACTCCCTCTTGTAGGACACACTGCCTGGCTTTATTTGGAAGCTGTTCCATTTCTTCACAGGGTAGATAGGAATGCACAAAGTAATAGCTTTCTCTTTTGTGTGGGATAACGTTTATGAAGTAGAGTTCAGTTCTTTGTGCAAAAGGAATTATGGGAATGTCAGAGCAGTTTGGAACAGCACTGGATATTCAATTAAAAGTCTTTCCCTCCAGAGGCTCAAAGCTCGCACTGGAAAGACACAGAGTCCATCCCAGCACAGGGTGAACTTAGCAACTGGGGAAGTGGGGAGAGAAGCCCAGAGACTTACCTCCCTATTCATGGCCTAGGAAACCTGTCTGGGATTACAGACAAGCTGCAAGTCATCTTCAAATCTTGGAAATGCAAATAAACATCTGCAGAGACTAAAGTCAATATGCAATAGAGCTTCCATGGTAGAATTTTCTAATTTAAGAATAACTTTACTTTTATTACACAAGACCCTAGCAAAAGAAAAATGTTGTTAGTTGAAACCCCCAATTGAAGCCTCTTTGTTTTGATTAGATGCAGGGTCTTGACTCTATTCAAGCAAGAACAAGAGGTTACTGAGCAGAGGTAATTATTGGCCTCCTCCCACTACCACCTGCAAGGGCTGTGGATGGTGGCAAATGTAAACAGCTACACACAGGTAGAGAATACATCTCTGCCATTCCACCTATCATGATTAAGGATCTGTTTAGTTAAAATAATGAAATTGACTCTATGCCTAGCAAAATGGGACATGGCTAAATGTCATGCCAATTCATGACTTTTGTATCTGTTGTCTCTTTACCCCAAAGCTAGTTGAGTTCAATACTCCTTTCCCTAGGATAATTTTTAGTAAGTAAAAAAAAAATAAATTTAGTAAGTAAAAATCTATTCATGACGGATATAGTCTTCAGCCTATTTGTTCATGCTTGAGGTCAGGTTTGGCAAATATACCACATATGTATTTCATGCTTCTTTTTCTCCACTTCCACCTTAGTGTGTTCTTCAAGGATCTTTCATGATCTCTCTTCTCTTTCTATGTACTTTTCCCAGGCAATCTAAGCCACTCTTGGGGCTTTATGTTCCTCTACATGCTTCTAACCAATAAATTCTTTCTTCTGCTTTAACTCTATATGGTTTCAGCCTTTTGCTTCCAGTTTTCTTATTAAACTTTTCACTTGAAATTCCACCTGGCTCCTTAAGTCGACATGTCAAAAAACAAACTTAACAAAATTCCCCCATCTGCAAACTAATTTCTCTTATGCAGCGCATCTACCAACTGCCCAAAATTAAAACCCAGGTCATTTTTTGCTGTCTCTCAAGCACCAAGGCCCAACAATTTTCCGTCCCAAATATCTTGTGGGTATTATCACCTCTGCTCTATCCTCACTGCCATTATCTTTTATTCATTCACTCACTAAAGGCTTACCAAATTCTAGTGCCATGCTAAGGGCGAGTGACACACAAGGAAGATGAAAACCAGCAAATAAGTACAAAGCACTGTGGTCACTGACCTATCAGAACACAAGGTAGTGGATGTTTAGAGCAGAGCAGGATATACAAGAGTCTAGGAGCCTAAGTCTAGGACTTTTCCTGTCGTGGGACAACTCATCTCTTGCCAAAACATTTGGGGAAGGCTCCAGCCACATGTCCATTCCACCCTCTGCCCTGCTGCTTGCACTTTATTTCCAGAGTTTAAATCAGACTGCATCACTGTCTGACTAAAACCCTTCTATTATAGCAGGACAAGTGCCAAACTTCTTTTTTTACGTACAACTGAATCACTTTACTGTACACCTGAAATTAACACAACCTGTGTTTATACAAAACCCTAAACAGAAATGTTTATAGCAGCATTATTCATCATAGCCAAAATGTGAAAAGTACCCAAATGCACATCAATTGACGAATGGATAAACTAACTGTAGTATACCCATATAATGGAATATCATCCAATCACAAAAAGGATTGAAGTATTGATATATGCTACAACATGAATGAATCTTGAAATCATTACGCTAAGTGAAGAAGTCATACACAGAAGGTCATATAATGTATGATTTAATTTATATTAAACATTCAAATATGCAAATTCATAGAGACAGAAAGTAGATTAGTGTTTGCCAGGGGCTGGGAGGAGGTAGAAATGGGGAGTGACTGCTTGATGGGTACAAGGTTTCTTTTTGGGTTCTGGAAAATGTTCTGGAAATAGATAGTGGTGATAGTTGCATAACTTTGTAAATATACAAACTTTTTGACCCTACTTCCAAAACATTCCAACTTGGCTTTTTCTCCCCCCAGCACTCTTTACAACAGTTACTAAACTCTCAGTTCATGAAATAGGAAAGGAAAGAACAGAAATGAAAATGCCCACTCTGCCTCAAAAATTTACCATGAGTATCATTTTCAACCTCCCTCTTTTCCCCTTTGGCAATCAACTCAATGGATCATTATCCTAATGACTGCTGTTCACACTTTGCATGACTGTTTCAAATATCAAGATACTGAATAGTTTTGATGAACACAGTTCATCAGTGTGTGATTATTTACTGCCCTGATGCACTCCCAGAGGCTTCATACAAGTATGTGGCATATAGTAACCATGCAGCAGACTGCCAAAAATGAATCCTTAGGAATACTGAGTCCATCTTTATACATGACTGTGACTTTAAAAGAATGTGAGCCAGGTGCCAACCACCTCTCCTTTCACAGGAGTAAGCCACTGCAATGGCATTCGTTTATTCATTCATTCACTTAGTCATTCACACATCAAACACTTATTGAGCATTTGCCAAGCGCTCACAGTCTCTTCTGGGATTTGATCTAAATTCTGTAATCAAAAAGAAGTGAGCCAGGTCTCTGCTAAGGGATCAGAGGGTTGGGGGTGGGGGGAGCATTTAAAAGGGTTTTAAAAATTAAATAAAGTGGTTTTTTTTGTAGCAAGAAGCTTGTGTGTGTGTGTGTGTGTGTGTGTGTGTGTGTGTTTGCATATTTAAGGAAGGAGGGGCATAGTAGGACTTAGATGGGAAAGAAATAGCTGCCCTGGTAAAGTGAACCAAACTGCAAAGGTAATTTAAAAAATGATATTATGTGCTTGAGAAATTATGACAAATTCAGTGTGGCTTGAGGGAGACAGCAAAGTGTGAGCAGGGGATACATACAAAGATGCTTGAAGGTAAATGGTTTGTGGATTATGGAAGACTTGTAGCAAGGAGCTCAAACTTTCTGGGGAGCCCAGAGAAATCTCTAAACAGGGGAGTGATCAATCAGATTGTTTTGATTAAAGGCTTTATGTGTGTATAGTGATAGATTTGAGAAGATGAGCAGTTAATGAGTGCTTTATAGAGATGACCACAACCAAGGACAAGTCCATAGCTATGTCCCAGCTAACTCTGCATATTTGTGTTTTTCTTCCCTAGTGACAGTGTTGGCCATCTTCCATGAACTGCATGTTGACCCCGACCTATACACACTCTTGTTTGGGGAGAGTGTGTTGAATGACGCAGTTGCCATAGTCCTCACATAGTAAGTACCAGAGCTTTACCTGTGCTTCTTGACCATGAGAAATATGCTTCTACTTGGTGATAATTCCTAATGGCTTTAATAGTATCTTTTCTCTATGTCATGGACATATAGGCAGTTTCTAGCTTTTAAGGAACTATTGCTACAGAAAATCTCCAATAATGGGTACAATTCATTAGGCACCTAATTTCTAATACTATTAATAAGTTTTGCGTTTCTAGCCTATTACAAGATACCATGCAGAGGGTAACTTTTTTTTTTCTTGGTGCGTATATTTAGCTGATTCACTTAGGGTTCCTAAAAGCATGTAAATAAGCTTTCTGCATTTCAAATCAATATTATTTAGATTTTTTTCCCTTAAGTTATTTTCCAGATAATAGACTCAGAAACCATTGTTTTTATAAGTTTGGCAAATTGGAGTTAGAAATTGCATCAGAATATCCTTTATCAGTGCAAATGTAATGTGTTATAGGGAACACCCACATTTTAAAATCATCACGTGACAAGTAAAACTGATGGAGCTTCAGCTGAGAGCTAATGTAATGTTCCCTTCATCCTGGAAGAATTTTGTTTTTGAGATGAGAACCAGTGCTCTTTCTTCACCTACCCTTTAGACACTTACTGTTTATATTTAATAAATGCCACTTTGGTGGCTTTCACTGTGTCAGAGGTCTCTTCTTTGCTTTAGATTAAGACCAACATTTTGGGCAACTGTCACATACCCCCAAGGAAGGTAACTCTACCATAATTAAATGTGACAACAAGATTCAATCCAGGGTGTTAATTACTTCAAATCCATTTGAAAATGTATTGTGAAGTACAAAAGGATTTTTAAAAGTCAGAACTCACAGAGGGGAGTAGGAAACAACAGAACACCACTATTCTTCTGTTCTGCCAGCTGACATTTCTTAAGGCTGCTACCCCAGAGTTACCACTGAATTCAGCAACTTTCAAGAAAGAGTCTCTGAATAAATTTATATTTCAGCTGGCTACTGAGAAGGGCCTTTCCTGCGTTAAAGGAAAATATCAGTGAGTGCAAAATAAGAGCAAAAGCCATAGCAGATTCACAAATGCTAAAGGATGCTTTTAAAGAAACATCAAGAACAATTAACTGGAACATCAGGAATCTCTGTCCAAGAAATACTAGTATTAAAGGAACATTTGGAGTAAAAATTTTTAGAAATCTGCTGAGTCCCCCATTTTCACTTCCTGAGCTGCCAAGTTTTAAAAAGCCAGGCAAAGCAAAACCACTAAAGCACAAACGAGCTTGGGGAAAAATCATGCAGCTACAACCAAGGAAAGGTTTGGCCTTTCCACTTCAGTACCACCACTCACAGTAGTTTTGCCTTAAAAATGCAGACTCCAAGGATGCATGTTGATGATGTTGAGCACAAGCCTGAGATGGGATACATTTGAAACAATCCATTTAATACTTCCTCAGGTCAATAAGTGGTTATCACTGGCAGTGTCTTTTCTACTCTCCTATTCATGTGTTGCATGTCTTAATAAAACATGTTTCCCACCATGGCAAGATCCCTTCCATTCTAGGCACCAGGCACTTGTCATGCTAGTGGAAATCTTGCGCTTCCCAGCTTTGGCATTTCAGGTGTTGTGCAGAGTGACTCCCATGAATTTTAACTTTAAAATAAAGGTAATTCAAAATTAGAAATACTTGACCTGGAAACTTCCACACATTCACATCTGCAGGCTCTCTCTTCTGCCTGATGTATTTGAACTCCACCATACCCTTCCAGGAGCTCTACTGAGTGTTAATGTATGACTGTCCCTCTGTATCCATGGGGGATGAGTTCCAGGACCACTATTGATTCCAAAACCCTTGGGGGCTCATGTCCCTTCTATCAAATGGCATAGTACAGTCAGCCCTCTCTATCCAAGGGTTCCATGTCTGCAGAGTCAGGTCACCTTGGATCCTTTGATGAGGAACCCAGGAATATGTATGGAGGGCCACCTGTACCTAGGTTACCCTGGCTCTGGGCTCTCTGTCCACCAGTCCTGTCTGTTGTTAACTACTTTTTTCACCGTGCACAATTTTCCATGTGTTTTAACTCTTCACTTATCTCACTTGTTTCTTAAACTTAGTTTTACAGCACATATGACAATGTCTTTTTATACATCTACTTAAACATGCATTCCTCTCCTTTTAATGCTCCATCCTCACACTCTCTTCCAGCTATCTTCTAGTTCCCTTGAAAGAGCACTATTTGAAAATTTTTTATGACTTTCAGACCAAAAGTTCAAACATTTGTCTTCATTTTTCTGTTCCTTCCCTCTAAACTTTGCATCGTGTTCAGACACAATTCTCTGGCTTATAACTTCATGTTTCTTTACACATGCAAAACTCTCTCCTTCCCAGCTTCTGTTTCTGTGTAATCAAGTCTTTCACCACACATCTCATTTTGCTCCTTCAGGAACCACTAGCCCACATTCTAAGTCCCTACTCCACTCCTGTATGTGCCTCCATCAATTCTCTGCCAGCTCAGCAGTGCAATCTTGAGTTTACATGTATATTTGCCTTTCTAGATAGTAAATTTTTGAAGACAGAGTCTTTGCACTTGAACTATACTTTATTTTTTTTTATTTATTTATTTTTTTGTCTTTTGTCTTTTTGTTGTTGTTGTTGTTGTTGCTATTTCTTGGGCCACTCCTGCGGCATATGGAGGTTCCCAGGCTAGGAGTCGAATCGGAGCTGTAGCCACCGGCCTACGCCAGAGCCACAGCAACGCGGGATCCAAGCCGCGTCTGCAACCTACACCACAGCTCACGGCAACGCCGGATCGTTAACCCACTGAGCAAGGGCAGGGACCGAACCCGCAACCTCATGGTTCCTAGTCGGATTCGTTAACTACTGCGCCACGACGGGAACTCCCCTGAACTATACGTTAAAAGAGCAAATGAAAACCTCTTGTATTTTTTCCTTTTTCAGTGTTCCATCTTTGTGTGGTTTTGAAGTTTAAGAATAGAGATTAGAGCTTTCATTATACCATGGAAAAGAAAAGATACATTTTGATGTGAAATCAAGTACAGTAAAGGACCTAAATCATCAACCACTATGGCCTCAGCAATGACTTCAGAGCCTCTTTGGAATGGCAGTACATTTTCAATTACCTTCCCTTCTTCCAATAGCACATCTCCTTCTTTAAGCACCATCCTTGGAGTTCCCTTGTGGTTCAGTGGGTTAAGGATCTGGCATTGTCACTGCAGCAGCTTGGGTCACTGCTGTGGCACAGGTTCAGTTCTTGGTCTAGGAACTTCCACATGATGCAGGCATGGAAAAAAAAAGAACCATCCTCTTAGTATTTCAAAAAACTTTGTTTTAAATAAATAAATAAATAAATAAAATGCCTATTTAATTAAAAAATTATTATTAGTTTTGTGGCAGTACTGTGCTCTAGTATTTTTCATTCAAATACAGAGTAATTTAGCCATGTTTTAGATTAAATTTGCTTTTCTGTGCTAATCTAAGCAGCAAGTAACTAATTATAATACTGTTTCTTAGGTGAAATGTGCTCTGAATTTCAGACAATTAATGTAAAATTGAATTTGATGACCACAACTCTTGTACACAGCAGGTGTCCCTAAGGCTTAAAGTGATGCAGAAATTTTAATCTTAAGATAAAAGCAACTTTATTTAAAAAAAATTTGAAAGTAAATTTTTTTCTGATCCATACTATTACTGCAAATATATAGGGAATTTCATGACCAAACATGTATGCATATTGGTTCATGAATAAATTCCATATTATGGCTTTATATTTCTAAAGATTGTTTAATAGGCAATGGAGGAAAACAAAAGATATATTGAAGAAACCTTGAAAGACATTACCTTTAAAGGCAGCATGGTAGAGTAGAAAGAGCCCTAAATTTAAGTCAAAAAAACTTGTGTCAGAATAGTCACCAGAATTAAACTGTATAGTTATCACAGTTGACATAAAATCAACCCAAACTGGAATAAACACAAGGGGGATCTATGTTGGCTGATGTAACTGAACAGCAGGAGTAGAAATGCCTCAAGAAAGGACCCTGTGAAAAGAGCTAGACTCTCTCCTCACTTGGCTTTTTCAGTGTTATTTCCCTCACCTGGTCACAGGATGGTTGCTGGCATCTCCCAGGGCTGTATCTCTCTTTAGGAAAATAGAGCAAGAATCTTTGTCCCATTATCTCCAGCCCAAATCTTAGTACACCTTATAGATTGTGAGGCCATTTCAGATCCACTTGTGGCCAGGGAAATGTGCTGCATTTATTGTCTCAGGTCTCAGTCACCATCTTCATGAATTCAAGGCAGTAATTGGTTCTACTTAGAAGTACATAAACTGAGACTGGGGAAAGGTGGGGTTGTTTCTCAGAGTAACAGTGCCCCAAAAAGGGAAAAGTAGATGCTGATCAGAAAGTAAAGCTAAAAGACTATGACAATGACTTTATATGGCCGTAAATTTTCCACACTTGTTTCCTTACTTATATCTAATGTGTAAGAATGGTTGTTCTATATACATTACAAAATTACTTTGGGAAATAAATAAAGCAATATCTTTAGAAAGGCTCTATCATCTATATAATTTATGTAATCTATGCTTATAAACGTATACTTATTATAATTTATATAGTCATTTATATCAATATCTTTCATTCTGCTTACGCAGATCTCTCTGGTTTCATTAAAATGACTCAAGATTGACCTGCTGCTAGTGAAGCATTCCTTCACAGAGATGACATTTTATGAACCAAAGAATAGAGAGAATAACTATTTTATATGTGATTTTCACCTTTAGGAATGAACCCCTTAGTTAAAGCATAATGTCTCAAGTAGATAAATCAAGAACCAGAGGTTGAAGTCTATTACTTAAAGTATTGCAAGTACTTACAACAAAAACTGATGCTACTTTTAGAAATTAATTGGAGGAGGAGATTGAAGAAGGCAGGACCAAGTCACCTAAAATACTACATCTCTCACAGTGAGGAATCAGTATGTATGAGTGGAGTTGATAAATTAAGAAATGGAAGGAGGTATATGCATAGTATTTAGAGTCATAGGGCAGCCATCAGAAGAAATAAAAACATAAATGGTTAAAAGGAGATACTTTTGCTATGTAGGACCCTGATAAAGGGGGAAAAGATAATTTAACTATTTTGTATCCTTTCATACTGTCTGAATGTTTGTATGTGTTTGAATTATATTTATTTAACATACTCTTCATATGATAAAATATTAAAATAAAAGAAAACCAAGTTTATTTAATGGTGATAGAGTCAAGCAATCCTAGCAGTCACTATAAACAAAATTAAATGACAAAGGATAAACCAAGGAAAGCACCTTGATGCATATGTTGATAGGTTAATGGTCTTTATAATATATGTAATGAGTTATTAATCTTTTTAATACAACAAATGTACTAATTATGTTACCTGAGGTAAATTACTTAACCTCTCAGTGCTCTAGACACATCATTTATAAAGTAAGGATGGTAATAGCACTTACCTCATTGGGTAGGATTAAACAAAAAATAACTGGAACAGGCCTGGCTCCTAACACCAAATAAACATTAGATATTAGCTGTTGATATTACTCCTGTTATAAAAGACCAATGAAGAAAAGCTAAGCATAGTATAAAAATGAACAAAGGATGTAAGTATATAAAGAATGAGAGAAGAAACATAAATGCAATACTCTACTAAATAAGATTGGCTTCACTAGAACAAATTAAACCAACATAAAACAAATCAAACCAACAATGGAGTATCATTTTTTGCCTGGCAAATCTTCAAATTTTCAGAAAAAAAGAACAATCATACTTGGAGTAAATTGGAGTTCAGGGAAATGGGAACCTTCCTACATTACTGGTGAAAGAGAAAAGAGATAGAACTCTTACAAAGGCACACTGGCAATGTTTATAGAATCATTGGAATTTATGAATCCTTTCATCCATTTATTTGGCAATATTTATAGAATCATTGGAATTTGTGAATCCTTTCATCCATTTATTTCATTTCTAGAAATTTATCCTAAGAAGCAGTTAAGAAGACCATGTGCAAAAATTTCTCCATGGAAATGAGTGCATTGATTTTAGTAAGAAGTCGTAAATGAATTACTAGTTGGTTGAGTAAACTTTAATATATTAATGTCATGAAATCCTGTGCAGACATTCCAAAAGATGATAGAAAAAAATGTATTGACGTTGAAAGGTATTCACAGTGTTTTTAAAGAAAATAAGAAAAAATTTAAATGATGTGTATGTACTATAAGATCTATTTTGGTTAAAAAAAAAACAGCCAAATTCATGTGTGTGTGTGCACGTATGTGTGTATAATTATAACACATTATAAGTATAATTTATTTATAAAATCACAGTATTAGCTGGGACCACAGGTGATTTTTATTTTATTTTTACTTGTATATATTTATTGGAAATAGATTAAACTACTTATGATCAACTCTAGTCCAAAGAATCCCCATTAACATACTTCATAATTGGCAATATTCTTTTAAGTGCAGATTCTACACAGGTTTAAGTCTGAAAATTTTTTCTACCCATTAAAAAGAAGAAAGAAGATTTTAAGTGTTCTCAGCCATTTATCTGCAAAACTGAAATATTGCTAGTATTGTACTGAAACATCTTCTTGTGAAATAATTCCACATTGTACAAATGCCTCCAGATTTTCTTGGAGATAAAATAAAAATCTCATTAAAGAGCCGACTCTTAGATGATAATAAGTACATACTAGGTGCTTTTATTTTCTGTTAAGCAAATGCTTATAAGGAAATTCAATGTAGATTATTAAAAGAGAGGGAGAAATGGAGCATCATTTTCTTTCTTTGAATAAAAAAGTGTTACGCTGCTTAAAAGCGTGATACTGGCAAATGCTTGGCACCTAAAGTGAGTGACATTTTGAAAGACCACATTTCTTATATCCTATGCATCTTAAGGGAAATTTAACATGGAAATTAATGGGATGGCTGTGAGATTCAAAGTACCATGTCACTAAGAGGAACCTTGAGATGTCATCTAGCCACTCAATAAAAATGTACTGAGCACCTATATGTGCCCAGCATTAGGCTAAGTGATGGTGATCTAGATGGACGGGCACAGTCACCCATCCCTGCTCTTAACCAACTCCTCACTGAAATAGGAGAATGATCGCTCTAGCAGGATTTAATAGGTGCAACAAAACCTTGCTCTAAAAAGCATCCCAGAAAAGAGCTATGTGAGAATTGCTTATAAACCTGTATCACTAAAGAAATCTATTATTTCTCTTAATATTTCTCTAAGTAGAGTACAAGCTTCTCGAAGGCAAATTATACTCTTTTCCATCCCCTACGACATGAAGCTAATTATCTGGAAGGGTCTCAAAGAATTACCAAACAAGTGAGATAATATACCCTTTCAAATACAGGTGGGGGCATTTTACTAACCTCTCATTAAAATCCATTCCAGGAGATGGATGTTTAATATTCTTCATATTGCTTCTTCCAAATATATGAAAAGGCTTATTAGGAATCCTCATTAGCTCTACTTCCTTCCCCATTTGACCCATAGCTGTAAACACAGAGGTGATAAGAAGGTGTCTTTTTTTGATGAGAATGAACCAAAACTGTTATTACAACCAGGAAGTATAATATTTCTCATGAATCTGATTAACTTAAAAACAAATTTCTTATATCTTGACACATCCTTCTTTTTTTTATTTTTGTTTTTTGCTTTTTAGGGCCTCACCCACGGCATATGGAGGTTCCCAGACTAGGGTTCTAATTGAAGCTACAGCTGCTGGCCTACGCCACAGTCACAGCAACGCCAGATCCGAGCCTCTTCTTCAACCTACACTTCGCAGCAACGCCAGATCCTTAACCCACTGAGCGAGGCCAGGGATCGAACCCAGGGATCGAACCCACAACCTCATGGTTCCTAGTCAGATTTGTTTCTGCTGCGCCATGACAGGAACTCCTTGACACATCTATCTGAGGGTAATTCACTTGGATATTTGCCTTGCAAACATAATCAGCAAAAAAAACACATTTATTTTGATGCCTGTCTAGATACTGCTGGGATACATAATTAAAAAAAAAAAAAAAAAGTTATTGTCTTTTTTGCTTAAGGACTCCTTGTCCTGACAGTCAATTCCATGCCAACTGCATCTTTTAGACACCAGGTGGCACCACCTAGCAGGAATGGCAATGGGTTTTGGCATCTTTAAGAAGCTACTGGGAGGCGGAGCTCAGCTGACCTCCAGCTTAAGTCAGAACACCCAACATTTGCTGCCTATACCCCTGCCTGCTGCTGCAGCCTTTTTTGTTTTTTTGTTTTTTCTCATTCCTGATCCCTGGTTCCTGTTTCCTGGCTATGACTCTGGCATCTCCTTCACCCTAGCGCTAAATGTCCCTGTTCAGATTACGGGGAATTGACCTTGGCTTTACCCTGTGACTCCATCCTTTGTCTGTCAGCTTAGATCTGATGTTTATATTCACTGCTGCTTCAGAACTCAGAACTCGATTTGCTTCATGCCAAACCATGCACTGCAAACTGATCTACCAAAAATAAATAAAATAAATCCATGTTGATGGTTTCTTTTCTCAATTCCATTGTACTTTAATTTATTGATGTATAAGTCAGATGTAAGTGACAGAAACACAATTCAATTTAGCTTAAGCAAAAGGAATTCACTGGCTTATTTAAGAGGAGTTAGGCTGACTCTGAGCATGCCAGGACTTAGGGATTCAAATGTGGTTGTCTATTCTTTCTTCTTCTTTCTTGGCCCTGATTCCCTCTGAGTGTTAGCATCATTCTTTGCTAGATAACTGCACAGATAGATAACTACGAAGCAGGAGAGGGTAACTAATGGCACTTCCAGGCTTATATTGTTCTAGCTCAAAATAATATTTACATCTCCCAATACTTTCATATCAGCCACAGAGAAAGAATCCTATTGGCTCTGCTTGTATCAGAAGATCACCTCTAGGCCAATCACATAGTATTCCATAGAAATTAAACATGGTGATTGGCAAGATATGAATGATAGCCCCATCTCTGTGGCTAGTGGCATGGAATCTATTATTAGAAGGATGTGATTGGGAGACAAATACAAAGGGCATCCCAGAACAACAGCTACCATATTTCACAATAATAGAATATTCAGAACATAATGAATTGCAATTAAGCAGATAGGCCCTATGCCTTTACAAACTTAAGAAAATGCTTTATCTAGAAAGGTAAAAATATTTTCTAAATGTAGAATCGATTTGAAGAAGAGAAAAAGAGATTCCCTAGGTGTGAGAAAAAAGAGAGGAATCAAGGCAAGAGTGACAAGCTACCACAGTCAGTGGCTGCATGTTTTTGTATAGGATACAGACCCAGAACTTTTGGAGCTGGAGCCCCATTTCCATGGGGAAATCAGAGCCTTGTCTCTTGTAGACTCACTCATAATAACGAACTTGAGCAAAGTTTTTGAATGAAGCCTGGAGTTTCAAAGTGCTCCTTTTGTCAACAGACCCTGTCCATCAGCTTTAAGAAATGGCAAAGAAACTTTTCATCTATTTAGATTTTGCATCAAAATTCCTGGCCTGAGAAGTTGTGATATAGGAAATACAAACCAATGAATTAAAAGGTCTTAGAACAATTGAAACACCTGGCAGCCTTATTTCCCTTTGCTTATTTCTAAATATGCTAAACTTCTCTGAGTGATTCTATCTCAATCCAGACACATGGAAATCTCACAGTAGAAAACAATCAATCCTTCCTGCAAATAAATTCATAATAAAAATTTACAAGCCACAAAAGGAAATAACTTCACTATGAGAAAAGCCAGGAGATAAACAAAACAGTGAGAAGAACAAGCACCCTATGGAACTAAATAAAAATTACAAAATCTTGAGATAAATTATAAAATGAACATAGCAAAATGAATAAAGAGATAAATGGAGGAGCAGAAAAATAGTTAAGAAAGAATAGTAAAATAGGAAACAAAAGAATGTTTCAAAATGAAAAATGTAGATTTGACATTAAAAACTAAGCAGATAAGATAAATGTTATATTAAATCCAGCTGGTTAACCAGAAGATAAAGTTTACAAATGACCCAGAATGCAAAGCAGAATTGATTTGTGGAAGTACTTGAAGAGATAATGGATGATAATTTTCCAGAATTGAATAGAAAAATTGAAACATCGTATTATGTCCAGAGCTGAATAAATGAAAATTAACCCACATCCAAATATATTATAATGAAATGTGAGTTCATCAAAGACAAAGTGTAAATCTTAAAAGCAACCAGAGAGAAAAGATAAATTATTTACAATGGGAAACATTTGGATGGCAGCAGTTTTCTCATTGGCAATAAAAGCTGCCAGAGGACAGTAGAATAATATGTACCAAGTATTGAAGGAAAATAACCTACAAACAAGGTTCTAAATTTAACTAAAATATCACTGAAGAGAAAGAATGAAATAAAGACATTTTCAGATAGACAGAGTTTACCACTCAGATAATCAATGATAGAAATGAGAAACTGAATTCATAAAGGAGTGGGAGACGAAGTGTGGTGAGCAAAGAATTTGGTCAATCATAAATCCAATAAGGAATGACTATGACAATAATGATGATGATTAACAGGGAAGGGTACATTATGGAGGTAACAGGCACTATATTATCTACTGCAGTATTCAAAGACATTGGATACAATGATAGCGGAGGGAGAATTGATGGTGTGTAGAGGAAGTGGAGACACAACAAAAGAGCTGTTTTAAAGCAATCCAATTTTGACTCAAGTAGCCGTGTTCATTAAAATGTTTCTCAAAATCCTGCAAGACTCTGACAACTGATAATCCTTTTCAGTTTGGTTTAGAAATACTAAAATCAACTTATATGTGCTTTGAACCTTTAGAGGGTCTTTAATAATTTCAAACTGTATAAAGTATTTCTATACATTAGGAAGCTGGTTAAGCATCTTCCCTGGGATCTTTCCATTTTTCTGCTCAAGATTATAGGCTTTCTCCTTTGTACCTCTAGTGTCTCAAGTGTTGGACCCATTATGTTCTCTCTGGAGGCTGTCCTTCATCTTTCTCATTGTCTTCCTGGGTTTGCTTACTCTTTATTCTGATTGCCTCCTATTCTCTTATTGTCAGGTTCATGATCCACACAAGGAATTCATCTGTGCAGTTCTTGCCAAGTCCCAGGAAAAGGTTATCTCTATAGGTGGAAAGCAGGGGACATTTTCTGCCACAGCCATTGTTGATACGCTACATGATGGCGATTCTTTTAAAAAAATTTGTTCTTTATGTGTATGAGTGACTTCGAGCTAATGTACTAAGCAACAAATCAGTTTTGAGAGAGTTGAAAGAGGTAGTTCTGTCTTCTTATATACGTTATCACTAAGTCATAGTAGCTTCTTATTCACTTTTGGCCCTGTTTGAAATTTTGCCTCACTCTGTACACTGAAGAACCTGGTGCTGTTCTCCAGTCTCAGCCTAGGGTGACCAGCCATATATTAAGAGAATAATTTGCACTAAGCAACCAACATATGCATGAAGCAGAGGAGGACACCAGGGTGCTACTGTAATAAACACCAAGAAACTACTGACCCACGGGCCAGAATATCCATGCTAGCACAATCAGCTCATTTTCTTTCTAGAGCCCAGCTACTTAGGGAGATAAATCATAATCAGCATCTACTTTATTAATTCACCACAGGAAATTATCGTCACCAAGATTTCAAGTGTCCCAAAGATCATATATGATAAACGCAATCTTTTCTGTAGGCAGACCTGCATATAAAGACAGATAATATCTGGAGGGATGTATGGTCAGCATGGGAACAGATGAAGGGTAGATTGATGAATCAGATGTTTATCTTCATCTTTCACACAAAAGGTATTTTTCCCCCATTGGAACTTGGAATTTTGAAGCGGTAGGCAACCACTCCCCAAATCCATGTGAACACTGAGGACGATTTAAAACTACTCAAAGTTTATTTAGGATAACTAAACCTTGCTCTCTCCCCACTACATAAAGCTGAGATGGTTACTTGCAGTGTTTGATTCTGTGATTCTTGTCAATTCTTCTGTGACTAATCACTCCTTCTGAGTCTAAAGAAAGCTTTAGCTCTCACTTCAGAGAGGAGGAGGTATATCTAAACAAAAAGACAAAATTTTATATTTCAAGAGCTCTGGGTTAAGTTTCTTTTTTTTTTTTTCTTTTTTTTTTTTTTTTTTTTTGTCCTGAGGGCATATTTTCTTTCCAGTGTGTTTAAGCTTGACTTCTCATTCTGAACAATCAATAAAATGCCTTTTTATTTTAGGTGATCAATTCTGAATTTTTTTTCCAAGAAAAAAAATCCAGAGAACAAGGGGCCAAATCAATATGCAGTTATAATTTTGGTCTAAATTAAAAGCTCTCTCTTGGCCTGGAGAATATAATCTGTTCATATTACTTGGGCTCCATAATGAATTTACATGGCAGGCTTATTGCAGGTTTTATGTCGGCTCTGCCTTACTTGGGCATGTAATGCTCTGGAATCTGATTAAAACTTTGGGGAAGAGCAGCTGTTCAGCCATGGAGGGTGAACTCAGGCCCATTTTTCAGAACATGACTATAATGCCTGACACGCTTGCCAGCTATTGGATGATAAATGAACTATCTTTGAATGCCCAGCTCCTGTGTTAATAGCTTTAAAATATCGGTTGTTTACAGGAAAGAAGTTGGGAGCTCTTAGCGATTTTCCTGTCCCAGGGGTCCTCAAATACATCGTTTTTTTCATTGCCAGAATGGCAGTCATATTGAAGGGAAAAGGAAGAAATTCTTTCACTATTTAGTTTGTTTTTCTTAGGTTTACAGCAAGAGTTTCTCATTTCAAAAGATAGTGGAGTGAGTGCCCCGTGAATTTTTATATGAAATGAAACACATAAAATCCAGACCGCATCCTTGTTGACATTATCCCGTAGTATCCAAATCATAAAGTAATTTCATCTGACTTTTCTAAAGGTATTTAATTCAACTGAACATATGAAAGTTAAATTCTGAAGCCTGTGCCAAATAGCTTATTTCCAGAATGGCAATTAAATGATCAAGTTTGATCTAATGCCATTGATGCGAGCATGCTATACCTGATGTTATTAAGTTAAACCCTAACCCTAATATATTTGGAGGTTTATTCTTTTTATGTTTAACCTTGTCCCTACTCTCACCCGCCTACTTTGTTTTTATGGACATCAGAATATCTTCTAAATGGAGTTAATTCTTAATTATGTGATTATTGAGTGCTTATATTTTCAGACATTGCCTATTGCTCTATCTGCTTATAGCCTTTTTATTAGCATGTTTATAAGAACAAGTTATGAAAAGTAAAAAATATATACACGTATGTCTTCAATTTTGTTTTATTAGTAGTTCTGATAAAAGTATCAGGAGAATTTTAATCTTAGAACATGCTTCGTGTATGGATTGTGTGTTTTACTTTCTCCATGAAGAAGGGAAGATTGGGTTGGGAGTCTGGATAATGACTTTACCATTTACCAACTTTATGCCATTGAGCAAGTCAGTCAGCCTTTTCAGTTCTGCTTTCTAATTCCCTCAAAATAGGAGCCTCAGTATACATATCAATCCCAGTTTAAAATATAAAAATCTGTTGGGATTATAGAAGTGAGATTACACTGCAGATATAGATTATCAAGACAGATAAGATCAATGTCATGGAGAACAAAACTATAGAAAACCAAAGTTCAAAACATGTATAATTATTTACTAAGATGGAATAAAAGACTATTTACATCCCTAAAACAAGCATAAGTTGAAATTTTAAAAGTAAAATCATAGAAATTTAAAATATAAAATTCAAAATAATACTTGAGCTGATGTGATTGTCTACTTAAAAATATGAGAGACTCAGGGAGTTCCTGTCGTGACTCAGTGGTAAAGAAACTAACCAGTATCCATTGAGGATGTGGGTTCAATCCCTGGCTTCTCTCAGTGGGTTAAGGATCCAGCGTTGCCATGAACTTCATGGCTTGAATCCCACGTTGCTGTGGCTGTGGTGGAGACTAGCAGCTGCAGCTCCCTCCTAGTAGCCTGGGAACCCCCATATGCTGTAGGTATAGCCCTAAAAAGCAAGAAAGAAAGAGACTCAAATGGCAAAATTTAGAGAGCTCAGAAATACAGCTGGACAGAAGGCTGACACAAAAAAATCAATAGTTTTCCTAGACTTCAGTAACAACTGATGATTAAATATCATGGGAAAATTATTTTGTTTACCATACCATTTTAAAATCTAAAATAATTGGAATATCCCTCATGATATGTGAGAAGAAAAAACCTTAACTTTAGTGAAGGACAAAAAAAGACACCTTCAATAAATGAAGAGCCCTGCTGTGAAATAGGATGGGAAGATTCAATATTGTAAAGTAGTCAACCCTTCTCCCAAGTAAACTGTACCTTCAGAATAATCTCCCTTCTCAAATCCCAATGGATTTGTAAGGTGATTCTAAAGTTCACATGGAGCTTGTGCTTAAGACAGCAGGATAAAATATTTTATTCTACTAGACCTGCTGAAAACAAACTAAAACTATGAGAAACATTGAAAAAATAGAAAGGAAATTTTTATAGCATATGAAGCAGAGAAATAGTCACAATTCCAAACCATAAAATATGAAATGTTTATGTATGAAATATTGCTGCCAAATACTGTGAACAAGAAATGGAATGGTGCTGACCAAATCAGTTCCTTTTAGACCTGACAACATATCACATCACTGAAAGGACTGGCTAATATTCCATTGGTTAGGGTTGCAGATAAGATCAGACTGAATGGGCCAAGGAAGAAACGGGGGGAAATAATCTGCCCCTTCAAAATGAAAGATGAACAGAAATCGCTCTGACCTACATTGCAGTTTCCCAGCTAGGGCACTGCAAGAGGCTATTTGCATGGGAGGAAGGGAGGCAACAATTTCTAAATCAAAACATAATTTATCTGTAACTTATGGGTCTTTTCTCAGTGGCACTCAATTTGAATGTCATGGGCTGCAAAAAGATGTGTGCCCAACAGAAAGAAAACAGATTTAGTGACAAATGAGACAGACAACTTGAGGGAGTTTTCAAACATGCCTCAAATTCTTTGACACTCCCCTCATGGAGAGCTGGAGTCTCCTTGTCCCCTTTAATCTATAAAATGTAGAGGAAAGGATGAAGTGCCATTTTCCAAGCTTAGGCCTTAAGAAACTAGCAGCTTCCATTTCATATCCCTTGTGACACTCTTCCTTGGAATGCTACCACCTTTCTGTGAGGTCAAGCTGCTCTGCTTTATGATGAGTGCTGAGTCCTGTGGGTGGTCCATCCTCAAAGTGAATCCTTCAACCTCTTAGAGTTGCTCCAACTGATTCCATGTGGAGCAGAAATGAGCTGAACCTGCTGAGCTCTGCCCAATGTGCAGATTTGCATACAAAACAGCTGATTCTTGTTTTAAACCATTCATTCTGGGGTGGCTTGTTAAATGCAATGATAGAGAACCAGAGAAAAACCCAAATTAAAGCTGCAGTTGGCTTCTGTTTACTTTATTCAACCCATTTCCCTTTATCCCTAGACTATACTGTTCTTTAATAAATAAAAAGTCTCATTTAAAGATGAATAATAATCAAAAAGGAGGGAGTGCGACATGTTCTTTGAAACTGCAATACATATATATATTTTAAGCCAAAGAAGAGCCCATGACCTCCCAAACAGATTTACCAAAGTATGACAGAACAGTCTGGACAAAGAATTCTCCATTATTAGGAAGACAACATGAATTTTGTCTTTCTCTCAATATAGATACAGATAGATATATGATTTAAGATTTCATAGAAGAGACATAAAATAATCAAGGAAGATTAAAAGTGTGCTAGAAGAGCTCAGAGAAAAGCTAGAGAGATAAAATCACTTAGAAGATAAAAAAAAACACTTTAGAAGCAACAAAAATAGAATGAAATTCTCTGAAAACGCTGTCAGGGACATAGGGGACAGATTTGAAGACATAACACAAAACAAAGTAGAAAAGAACAAAGATACAATAATGACTACAAGCAATAGGACAGAAATGGATGGCAGATAGTTGAGTGTTTTTGAAGAATAAAACACATGGAAATTGTTATAAAACAATATTCTTCTGAAATGATGTAATAAGTGGACTGAAAGACTTGAAGGACCCACTAGATGCCAGGAAATTTTCATTTGGAATCATCAAAAAGATGAGATAATCTGGCAAAGTTATTGAATTTCAAGCTTAAAGAAAGAATTATGGGGCTGTCTAGGCAGAAAATCCAAGTCACTTACAAAAGCAGAAATAATCAGGTTGGCCTTGGATTTCACCACAGTGACATTCAATTTCAGAAGATGGAAAGGCCGCACATTTTCGCTTCTGAGGGACAGAATGTGAAACCCAAGTCAAATTGTTCTTCCAATATAAAGGCAGCAGATTAGGTGTTTTAATAAATAGTGTGGGTCAATGGGCTATTCCTTTGGGAGAAAAAGTTAAATGCCTAAATCCTAAAAAGGGGTTACAGAGCAAAATACTAAGAAAAAAACTATGAAAATACCAGGAACTATTTCTATAATTTTGGAATGTTGAGGTTCTTCCAAAATAAGACTCAAAACTTAAAAACAGTAGAATTAAAAATTAATCAACTTAATGGAAATGCTATAAAATCAGTTGTGATGATCATTGTACAACTATAAATGTAATAAAATTCATTGAGTAAAAAAAATAAATATATACTTATCTAGTGTTAAAAAATTAATCAACTACACATGAATTTTCAAAGGTAAATAAAAGCATAAATAGGAGAAAAATGACGGGCTAGAAGAAAATATTTGCAGCATCATCAACAGTTTTAATGTTTTAAATATACTCAAAGAACACCTACGAATCAATGTGAAAAACGTAATACAATAGAAAGTTGAATAAAAAATATGAACAACTAATTTACAGACCTCTCTCTGTATGTGTGTATATATACATATAAATATATATAGTCAAGTAAAATGGTGTTTATTTACAAATGGAGAAAATACAAATTCAACTGGGACATTTCACATCCATCCAATTGACAAGATTTCAAGCGTTTTTTCATGTTCAGTTCAATATTGGCAAGAATGAAGAGGATTAGGCATTTTTATGCACTTTGTTGTCAGTATCACTCAGCATTTTAAATGTTCCTAGTAAAACTACTTCTAGTAATATACTTCTATAAATATTTCCTTATGCAGACAAAGATACCTGTACAGTGCATCACTGTAATGACAACAGAAATGTAAACAGCCAAAAATATCTATTGATAAGGAAGAGATTAAATATATTGTACTACATACAAACTAGGGAAAACTTTGAGCCTTTAAAAAGTCGACATAAAGAAATCTCAGATATTTTTAGTTACAAAATAATGTTTCTGAAAAATACATGTTGTGTAATAGCATTTATACAAAAAATGATTTTGTATATAAATGTAAGGGAATGACGTCCAAATTTTACTCTATATACTTTTGCATTGCCTTAACCTTTAATACAGAGAGTGTATTTCTGTTTTACTTCTGTGGTAAATGCATTTTTAATGGGAGTAAAAATGCCTCACCTGCTTACCTAGTAGAGGTTTTAAATTGTGTTAACTGCTACATTCTGAGCACCTATAACTGGCAGTAATAGTTGGCCATCTGTTGTTAGTAGGTCTCCATCTAATGCATGAACAAATAGGGATGTGTTGAGGATCCAATGGGAGGATGGTTGTTAAAGGATTATACAAGCACAGATATTTGTGTGACAGCAACATCTGACTTTAAATTGTAAGAGTTAAACCCTAGAGATGTGTGTGCCTCTCATGCCAGAACCATTGATTGAAAATTGAAATCTTTGGATTTGAGTAATAAAAAAGAAAAAAAAAAAGAAAATTGAAATCTTTGGGAGTTCCCGTCATGGCTCAGCAGAAGTGAACCTCAGCAGTATCCATGAGGAGGCATGTTCGATCCCTGGCCTTGCTTGGTCCGGTAAGGATCCATTGTTGGCATGAGCTATGGTGTAGGTCGCAAACGTGGCTCGGATCCCATGTTGCCGTAGCTGTGGCGGTGTAGGTTGGCAGCTGCAGCTCCAACTCAACCCCTAGCCTGGGAACATCCATGTGCTGTACCAGCAGCCCCAAAAAGCAAAAATAAAAAAGAAAGAAAGAAGGAAGGAAGGAAGGAAGGAAGGAAGGAAGGAAGGAAGAAAGAAAGAAAGAAAGAAAGAAAGAAAGAAAGAAAGAAAGAAAGAAAGAAAGAAAGAAAGAAAGAAAGAAAGAAAGAAAGAAAGAAAAAGAAAAGACAATTGAAATCTTTGGCCAATCTATTTAGATCATTTTTGATTTGAATTTCCAAATTCCTAACCACATAATAGTGTTTAAGAGGTACTGGATGTGTGCATCATGAACTTGATTCAGGAAAATATATTTACATAAAATCAAAATTTTTTGCCTTTGTACCAATGATAATGCAGTTCTAAGTACTTTGGGAACAAATCAGGCAATGTAAATTTGTCGTGGTCCAGGATACAAGACAACATGACTGGAGGTGGCCAGTTTGTGACTCAGGTTTAATTGACATATAAACCATTCACTTCAACTAGAATCTTCTCATTGCCACTACCATTTCAGGCCACCCTTATTCTGACCTTTTTTCTTTTGTGCCTGCTCTTTTATCAGCTACGAATTCCCTCCTCAATCTTCTGTCTCCAAATGGTTATTGTTTTGCAAAGCTGAGATCACATCCTACTTCACCAACAAACACTATCAAGAACCTTCCAGCCATATATTTCCTTCTCTGAAACCCCAGGGACAGCTTTATTTGGAACCATAGCCTCTCAAAGTGACACAGGGCTCTAAAGGGCAATCAATCCAGTCTCAGATAAGATTGCCTTCCAACATGATCAGCAAAGTATTTTGTTTTGTTTTGTTTAATCTGAATTTATTGCCCAGATTTAAAAATCAAGAGAATTAACATAAAAACCCAGATTTCTGGAGTTCTCCTTGTGAGCCAGCAGGTTAAGAACTGGACATAATGTCCATGAGAATGCAGGTTTGATCCCTGGCCTCGCTCATTGGGTTAAGATTTAGCATTGCCGCAAGCTGCGGTGCAGGCCAACAGCTGCAGCTCTGATTCAACCCCTAACCCAGAAACTTTCATATGCTGCTGTCGTGGCCATAAAAAGAAAAACAAAACAACAACAACAAAAAACAGATTTCTGGTTTCTTTTGAAAAATCTGTTACAGGCGCTAATGTTCAGAGAGCATAGATAACATCTCCCTGACAACAATTAGCCAGCTTTAGGAAACAGCTGCCTTCCCCTTTAACCTGGGCACAACACCTCAGGCAATCACAGTTCCCAACACTCTCTGTTGCCCCTAAACTGAGCCCAAGTGTCATTTGCCTGGAGCTATTGAGTTTGTGCAGCAGCTTTTTACAGGAAAGTTGAGAGGCATTATTTCTTCTTCTTATGTCTCTTTCAAAGGAAGAAAAGAGTAAGGCTGTCCTCCCTCCTTCACATTGCCTGCTCAACCTCTGTCGAAGTTTGAATTTGCCACCTTAGTATTGAAGAAGAGCATCCTCTCTTTCATATGAAAGACATTTTGATATTTTTTAAAAACTACCAGAAAGGATTAAATGTTTTCTCCTGTACAAATCCCAATTTCTATTCTACATAAGACATAGTTCTGACTTCATCATCTTAGTTGCTCTACTGTGAATGGGTTTGCTGTTATGTTTTCAAAAGTGCATTAAAATTTTTGACACAAATGCAGGGATTATTTTTAATCCCCACTAAATTTTGTTTGTATTTATGCAAGGCGCTCGACCTCTCATCAGAAACTGTGGAATAATGTGGGGAACTGAGAGTTAATGAGAAGCAAAATTTAGTATTTGGGTATTGATTTAAGTAGCAATGAAAATCAATATTTCTAGTAGCTTGGCAGAGAGCTCTATTTAGTGACTTATTCTGTTTAATATTTTTTATCAATGACTGAGATGGAGGGGCAGATTGCAGGCTTATCAAATTTGCAATTGCTATGAATCTAAGAGGTATAGCAAATATACTGAATAAGATGCTGATATTCCAGGAGATAACAACAAGCTGGAGAAGTAGACGACCACATGTATTTAAGGTTAGTTTGGGGAGTTCCTGTCATGGCTTATTGGTAATGAATCTGACTAGGAACCATGAGGTCTCGGGTTCGATCCCTGGCCTTGCTCAGTGAGTTAAGGATCAGGCATTGCCGTGAGCTGTGGTGTAGGTCGCAGACATGGCTCGGATCCCGCGTTGTTGTGGCTCTGGCGTAGTCTGGTGGTTACAGCTCTGATTAGACACCTAGCCTGGGAACCTCCATATGCCACAAGTGTGGCCCTAGAAAAGGCAAAAAGACAAAAAAAAAAAAAGAAGATTAGTTTGGTATAATTAGTCTTTAAATTATTAATTACCATGTCATCATCATCCTATGAGATTTTGTTTTGTTTTGGGGTATTAATTAATAAATAACCCTAGTTAAGAGCATTTCCAAGAAATACACTTTAAACAAAGTCTGTGATATGAAGAAAATACATTGAAATATGAATTCATTTTTTTAATTTGTTCAAACAAGCAAATTAAAAATCAAGCTGTAAATGAGAATTCTCTTTCTTCCCCTTAGATTTTCACAAAATGAACTCAACTCATGGCCTGAAAACTAATCTCTGACCATTTTTCCTATGAACTGCATTATCATTAATACAATGGATATTATCTAAAAATTTCAGATAATCGTCAATGCAAGCTTATATGATTAAGAGAAATGGCTCTTTGTTCTTATCCAAGAATCACTCCTTTCCCCCAGATAAACTGACCCTCAGAGAAAAAAGACAATTCATTGGAGTATAAGGTGTTTATGGTTATCTTGGAACTTCCCAGATGGCTGTATTTCTAGAATTTATCTTTTTTTTTTTTTTTTTTGGTCCTTTTTTCATATCCAGAGATCTCTACTATTCTTGAGGCACACTGGATCAAACATGTGGTTGTTTTATGTTATTGTCTTTGTGGCCTTTGCCTTTTTTCCCCATTTCAGTTGGTTGGTTTAGGGAGTTATTTAAACAAGTCTGAATTTTCTCTAGAGAGTTCATTTTACCTCTCATTGATTTTGAGGCATTTTATTGATGAGTAACCAAAGACAATTACTGTAAAGGATAACAAAATGTTTTCTGTCAATTTCTTTCTTTTCTGTTGTTTTATTTTTGTTTTTTAATTTTTTTCTCCTGACCAAGTTGAGGATAAATCATTGTTGAATTCAACAAAAGTACATATTTTTGTTTTTTCATTGAGCCTCATATTAGCAGCTAGGGAATAAAAATGGTATAGTTGGACTACCTTTCATCCCCTTGCTAAATGTGATTTCACTGCTACTGTGCCCCATTATCCTCAGTTGTTTCTTTAGACTTATTGGTCTGTGAGAGTAGAATGCTTCTAACCCATTCATCATTGTATCCCTAGTGCCTGGCTCATAATAGGCACTCAGTGAATACTTGCTGAATGAACAAAGCTCTCAGGGCCTTTGAACATGCTATTCTTTTTGCCTGGTATTCTTTTCTCCTGCTCTCTCCTAGAGCTCTCTCCTTTCCACTCTCTTCCTTTCCTGGCTAGCTCCATTTCATATGTCCAGTTGCAATTTAGAGTGCCTAAAGTGAGCTTTGCTTGAGTATCCTATCTAATATAACTCTCCCCTGACTTTCTCTCTCTCTCTTTCTCTCTCTCTATGTGCCTCTGTGTCTCTGTCTCTCTCTCTCTCTCTGTCACACAGACGCACACACACACACACACACACACACACACACACACACACACACACGCTTATATATACTGGCGGAGGTGCCAGAAATAGCAAATGAAAATGTAGGGTCCCCAGTTAAATTGAAACTTCAGATCAACAATGAATACTTCTTTTACTACATGTAAATTTAATACTGACAACCCTAAATATGTTGCCCTGATCACAGCACTTATAATGATATGCAATTATATATTCACTATATACTCATTTACTGCTTATTATCCCCTACTATTTTGTAAACTTCATGGAGTCAGAGACCATGTCCATTTTCCTTAACAATGTATCATCATCACTCAATACAATTCCTTGCACTGGTAGATGCTCAATATATATTTTTGAGTGAGTAGATTGGAGATCAGATGAGCTATCAAGCTTAATAAATAATTTTTCATTAATTGATTGATGTGTTGAGTGGACAGACCATTTATTGCTTAGTGCTTCCCTCCCCCCACCATGTGGTGACTGATTGTAGTCAGTTAAAGAATATCACTTCTTTTTTTTGGTAATGTCACCAAAAAGGTGACCTCTCTAAGTGCAGATAATCCAGAGGAAACAGAAAAGTTCATGGATTTACCCCAAAGAAATTTTAATTAGTAAGCCATTGATATTAAATCTCCTTTAATGATGGTATTTGTTTTTGTTTTAATCTTTTATGAAAAAGAAAAATATGTAATTAAGCTTCATTAAAATCTTTTAAATTTATTTTTTATTATTTTGCACAAGAAGAAATTTTGAATGCATTAATCTTGGAGAAAACAAAGTTTTACTATGACATTCCAAAGATATATTTGAACATACCCTTTGGTCCTGATTTACATCATCTGTAAAGTGACTGTTGACTAAATGCCTCTTATTTTTGTAGTGATACACCAAAGTATAGTTCAGAAAATAACTTCATAGTTCAGAAAGTGATTGTTGTAAGAGAGATAATCAATTTAAATGAGTCTGGAGTTCTTGTTGTGGCGCAGCAGAAGGGAACCCAGCTATTATCCATGAATGTGTGTTCAATCCCTGGCTTCACTCAGCAGGTTAAGGATCTGGTGTTGCCATGAGCTGTGGTGTATGTCGAGACCTGGCTTGGGTCCAGCAGCTGTAGCTCTGATTCAACCCCTAGCGTGGAAACTTCCATATGCCATGGGTATAGCCCTAAAAAGCAAAAACAAATAAATAAATGACTCAAATAGGTGTCTATATTCATTCCATGTTACTAACGATAAGTATTAAAGAGTGAGTTTTTATGGTACTCTATCCTTTTATTGTTCTGTTTCACTGTCCCCATCCATCTGTCCCTTAGGGAAATAGCTTCTGCCCCCTAGGTCCTCACATTCTAAACAAGATCGTGCTTCTTCTGAGAGGTCACAAACAGCAAGAAAGTGGTGTTTTCCTAAGCGTGTGTAGAAGGGATTATTATATTTGTAAATAAATAATGGCCTGTCCTTCTGACGTCTCAAAGTTTAACTAGAGAAGTGAGTGTTCTCCACTGAATTTCTATATTACCAGCTTCCTACTAATTTTTTTAAATTGTATCTATTGAGTGTTTACTATGTCTTATATATTGATGAGTGATTTGTGTATACCATCATATTTAATCTTCCCATCAATGCTATGTGATAGATGTTTCTCATCCCCATTTAATACAAACCTAGGCTCAGGGATATTAAGCTACTGGCTCAAAACTCCTCATGTAGGAAGAGGCAGAACTTAGTAATGGGCCACTGCACAGATATTTGGTACAATTTGTAGTGATATAAATAGAATGAATGTCAAAAGAAAGACGTCCTACAAAAGAAGGACCCTTCCTGCAATTGAACTAAGGGATCATTGCATGACTCCCAGACACAGGGGCCACTGAGAGGAATAGAGGTTCCCCCAGTCTTGCTGCTGTTCCACTGTCAAGGCACAAACTGCCTGGGTTGAAGCCCCACCTCTGCCACTTCCTAATGATCCTGAACAACTTAATCTAATTGACCCACATTGCTGTCATCAACAAAATATAGGTGCAGCTTTTATGGAAACTTACTGAGACTTGCTCTTTGTTAAGTGTAAAGCACCGTGAAAATGGCATTTATTATTTGGCCTCTACTTTTAGTGGGTTCAGAAGTTGTTGAGATACTGGAAAAGAAAAGGCCCTTCTTAGAAGTGTTTCACCTCAGCTATTCCCCAAATATCTGGCCATGTGGGTGGCCCTCCAGAGTCAACTGGAGGCTAGTAGACATTAAGGAAGATTAGTTTACCCTCTTACCCAAAGCTATTGTCCTGGTAAAATGAGGATTTGTATGTATTTCCTCAAGATTGACACAGCATGACACCACAAGATTAATTTTTGTCTGGAGCGCTGCAAAACATTGTATACATGCATTACACCAAATAAAAGGGTCTATAAAGATTTTAATATTTGAAAGCTGTGCATGGAAAATGGGTGTGCATTATGTATAAATGCAAATTTTTGCAAATGTGAAAATCCCATTTTCATCAGACAAGCATAATGGTTCTGGTTTGCTTCAAGTAAGCTTCCTTTCTAAATATTAGTTACTGTTTAGAAATGTGTTTTCTTTCTTTTTTCTCCATACACAAACAAAATTACTCTGCTTGGAACATTTATCACAAGTTCTCTCAAATAGTGAGCATTATCTGAGATTTTGCTTCAGAAACTGTAATCTTTACAGCGACAGCATTTTCTAGGTTTCCTTTTTAACCTTTTTGCTTTCTCCCTTGTCTTGCAGTTACTCCTTGTGGACTTTCTTCAGCATCTCTCTATAATATTGGTAAAATACAGGGCTCAGAAAATTGCCTCGGCTACTCTTCTGAATGAATTAGATAGAGGTGTGTGGGTTGTTGAGAAAAATCCTTTCTCTCTGTTAAGATTCATTTCACTGTTATGATGAACTTGATTGGGGAAACTATCAAAATTTTCAAATTTTAAGATGTCTTGGTTTGAGTTCCTTTGACGCGATGCTCCAAGGTAACTGCCATTTCTTCTCTCCTTAGAGAAATGGCCTAAATCCTCTGTGTCCTTCTTTCATTCTCCCTTTTGTCAAAATCTTTGAAAAATACTATTGAGTAATTTTTTTTTTCAAATAAATAACTATCTTGAGATTATCTCTCCTTTCACAAGTGGAAGAAGCATTTCAGTTCTGTAAGGTGCTGCTCCTTCCTATTAAATGGGAATAGGTCCTTACTGGAAAGCTCATGAGGGTCCTTTCAACAGGTAAGAAGTGACTCACCTGCTGGGCATCTAGGGAGGCTGAGAAGCATGGTAAGTCTCCTGTTGTAGTCCTAAATTGGTCTTGAGGCAGTCTCTCTCCCACCATCATAAACCACCCTTGGTTTTAGAGACAATTAGGAAAGAGTAGAAAAACCCATGTGGATTTAGTACTATCTTTCAGCCCCTATGAGGTCTCTATCTATCTATATTTATTAGACTTTCCAAATCTCGGGTGTGCATTGAACACCAAAGCTCCTGAAAAAACTATTTCTCCCTTAATCCAACTTGATGTTCTACCCCTACTTGCAATGGAAGTCCACTGGCCCCAGATTTTTTTTTTCTTCTTATGGCTACATCTGCAGCATATGGAAGTTCCCAGGCTAGGGGTTGAATCTGAGCTTCAGCTGCAGGCCTACACCACAGCCACAGCAACACCAGATGCAAGCTGCATCTGTGACGTATTCCAGTTTAAGGCAACACTTTAACCCATTGAGAGAGGCCAGGGATCGAACCTCCATCCTCACAGAGGCAATGTCAGCTCCTTAACCTGCTGAGCCACAATGGGAACTCCCCTGAGATTTTTTTTATAGTCTCTTCTCAAGAGCTTCTCTGCCCTACCTCAACACCTGTCATCCTCAAAGCCCCTGATGCACAAGCTGTCTTGACCCAAGGTTGATCAGTCAACCATATAAAGCTACCCCTTTTTGACATTAGGATTCAAAAAATAGTCAGTGTTAATGCTTTTCCCCACATCATTCTAGTAAGAGCAGATGTAGTTAGCTTTTGTCGATCTAATATCTGCTGTTTGTATCTTAGTCCTAGCTATGCTCTTGGTTGCCATGCAAATATTCCTAATATCGATTTCCTCTTTACTTTTCCTCTGACACTAAGTCAAAGCCTTCCTCAGTTCTTTACTGGACTTCTTCAAAAGCCTCTTAACCGGTCTCACTGCCTCCAGTCTCTGTCTCCATTAGTTCATTCTTTGTGATATTATCAGACTCTTGTTCTTTAAAAGGCCAATCTCCTCAGGTCAGTTGTCTCTTTTAAACCTTTCAGTGGCTCCCAGGTACCTCAGGATCAAGTCCATACTCCTCAACAAGGCATTCATAGTTCTTCACTGAATCATTACTACCTTTATCTCTAGCTTCTTGAATTTGTAAACTTAGATTCCTACAGGGCGGAGGTAGACGAATGAGCAAATTAGGCTGGGAGTAGAAGGACAATGGGAAAATGGAGAACTCATCCCTATGCAGGGGTTGCTCCTACTCAGCTCTAATTCTTGCCATGCAGAAAAGTATGTCCAAAATTGATAGAACGTCTTATTTTTCAAGCGTAGTCAGGAATTGGGATTTTTCTGTGCAATCTCAGTTTATAAATGTTGAAAATATTCCATATTTTCTTTTTCTTTTTTTGCCAAGCCCATGACGTATGGAAGTTCCTGGGCCAGGGAATTGAACCCATGCCACAGCAGTGACCCAAGCCACAGCAGGACAATGCTGGATCCTTAACCCCTGTTGAGCCACCAGAAATTAACATATTTTCTTTTAAACAAACAAAAGAACAATGTAGAGGTGAAATAAAACATAGCAATCAGATGAGGCCCAGACACCATCAGCGTTTAATTTGTCCCCTGCTTCCACCTATTCTAATCCAAGGTTCTGCAAACTTTTTTCCTGTAGGTTGTCAGAAAATAAATATTTTAGGTTTACAAGCCACAAGGTCTCTGTGGCAACTTAACTCTGTCATTGCACAAAAGCAGCCAAAACCACTATGCAAATGAATGAACCTGGCTGTGTTTCAATAAAACTTTTTTGTAAAAAACAGGTGGATTAGGCCCATAGGCTGACTGTAGTTTGCTGACACCCTCCTAATCAAACTAAGATAACTGATGTTTCTCTACAGACTCCATGTGATGATAGAGTCCGTTCCTTTGCCTGAAATTCCTTTTTTCATCTGACTGGCTGGTTCCCAGGCACCCATTAATACTTAACTCATAAACACCTGCCTCGAAAACCATGCCTGATTCTATTGAAAGCCCAACTCTCTTAGGTATCCCATGTTACCTCGAGCATTCTTTCTACCACATTAGACTTGCTTTGTTGTTTCATTTCTCTGTCTCTCTGACTAGACTATTACTATCTCTCAAACATTTATCTAATATCTAATTTATCTAGCAAAAAATATATAATGTATAAGTAAAAGTTAGACATCTAATATAACAATACCAAACAATGAAATTTCTATTTCTTTATCCATATTTAGGAGAGACTTCTTAGGAAGTGTCATTGAGTGTCCTTAGGAGAAGAAGCCTGGAGGAGTTGTCAACCTCCTGGGCTATCAGTTAGGAAAACAGGTCTGTACTTAGCTCTTCCGGTGACCAACACTTGTCTGGGTCAAATCTGATACTGTTTTTATCTGATACCTCAATTATTTATATCTGTAAAGTCAGCCCAACATAATGGGCTGGTAAATGTCCATAAATTTCCCTTCCATCCCTAACATTCTTTGGGAACTTTTTTCAACATTTTAAAAAATCATAGAGTGAATATAGTTTAACCTTATTTAATGCCATAATCCAGTAATAATTTCAGAGATTATTAGGGGACATACAGAATTGTTTGCCTCTTCATTCAATGTCCCCATATTCTTCTTTTTTTGTAAACTGATTTTATTTTCTCCTCCTAAAATTTCAGTTCTAAATTTTTGTATTCCTAGAAGTCTCTCAACCCTGTCCAATTTGCTGTTTCTAATATGTTTTACATTATACAGTTGGGTAATCAACTTATTGAAACGTCTTAGAATTATGTAGGTAGTAAGGACAAACAGAAGCAGAATACTGAAAAGAACACAAATATTAGCGAGATGAAGATTCAGTTCTTCCTTTGGTCACTTACCAAGTGGCATTGGAACAAGTACCTAATCTCTGAGCACATGTCTTCTTCATCTATGGAATGGGGATAAATTTACATGCCTCATGCAGTTGTTGTAATAGCAATGATGATAAATTAGAGCATCTAATGTATAATAAAACTCAGCAAACAGTGCCTACTACATTTATTTTACTATTACTATTGGCTTTGAGTTGTCTCCTGTGATACTTCTAATAAGTGGACTTAAGCTTTTATAACTTATTTTTTTATTTCAAATATCTGGGCTTACAGCTGCATTTTGAAAAATTGAGGTTGTATTACAGTCAGGACCTGAGAGAACACCAAGTACCCCACCTGACACATAAAAAGATCCCGTAAATATGGAATCTGAATTGATAGTTCCATCACCTATTATGGGAGTGGAAAATTTTAAAGTCCTAACTATGGTTTATATCTTTCTTATACTAATAAAGAGACCAAAAACAAACAAACAAACAAACAAAAAAACAAACTTTAAGTGTCCTGGATCCCTATTGAATGCCATGTGAGCAAGGACATGATCTAATTATGGCACATTCAGAGAGCAATTTCTCATCGTTTTATTAGGAAATCAGTAAGATGTACTCTATTGTCTGTTGGAAGACTATGAATTAAAGTGCCTGGAATCAGAAGAGAGCTCTGCACGGTCTATTTTCTCCCAAGCTAGCAGTATCTCTGAATATGCTTTGTGGCTTATTAGAAAGGAGGGTTAGAAATGATTGAGAGCCAGCACTCTCAATCAAAGAACTAAATATACAGCTTACCAAATGATGGGTAGCAAGGGTGACAGCAGGAAAAAGGGATCAGAAATTGATACAAGCATACCATAGATGAGTAAAAGGACCTATTTAGAGAGCTAACCTGAAGCAGGAACGTGAAATTGAGCCTAAGAGACACTAGCCTCATCCCTCAGAGATGGTGTACTCATTACATGGCTTGTTGAAAACTCCTCCAAGGGAAACACAGGAATAACAAACTCATTCAAGCTATTGGTTGCTGCTCTGGAGCAGATGGGCAATGGAAAACACAAGCAGAGGTAAAGCTCAGAACCTATAGGAGGGGAATTATAAAGTTTGAAGAGGAGAGAAATGTACTACTGCATAGAAAAACTCATCATTAATAATGCTAATTCTGGCGTTCCCATTATGGCTCAATGGATTAAGAACCCAACATAATACCCATGAGGGTGCAGGTTTGATCTCTGGCCTTGCTCAGTGGGTTAAGGAGCCCTCATTGCCACAAGTTCTCAGATGCGGCTCAGATCCTCCACTGCGGTGGCTGTGGCATAGGCAGGCAGCTGCAGCTCCCATTCAACTCCTAGCCTGGGAACTTCCATATGCCATAAGCGGAGCCGTTTTAAAAAAAAAAAAAAAAAAAAAAAAAGGCGTGTTAGAAAATGTTCTAAGATTTTTTTTTTTTTTTTGTCTTTTTAGGGCTGCACTAGTGGCATATGGAGGTGCCAGGCTAGGGGTCAAAGCGGAGTTTCAGCTGCCAGCCTACACCACAGCTCATGGCAATGCCAGATCCTTAACCCACTGAGCAAGGCCAGGGGTCGAACCCATGTCCTCATCGATACTAGTCGGGTTCATTAACTGCTGAGCCATGATGATAACTCCAATATTCCAAGAGGATCTCCAGTATTCTAAGACATATTGTGAAGACTTTGGTTGCTAAGTCTTCAAATATATTAAAATTATAGAAAGTTTCACAAATGCTTTATGATTCTGTACTTTATTTTTAGTCTAAGTTGTTCTTAAGTGCCAGAAAATTAATCATTTGGTATTGATATTTGGAATTTCTTTTACACACTTTTCAATTCTAAGACTTTTTTGAAAAGAAAGGAAAAAAGAAAAAAAAAAATGGGCATACCTTGTGGCCCCACCCCTTTGTGCCTTTAGACATTAATCACATGACTCCAACTGCAGCACAGCATAGGAAGGAAAGGTAATTGATCACAGTAAAAGCAGTTTGCCATAAGAAAATGTTTTGTATCTTTTCAATACTTCCTGGAGTCAAGGAATCAAACTGAGAAGAGAATACAAGCAGTATATTATCAGGAGACTATTGCAATCAGCACAGCTGTTTCCAAATTGTGTGTCACATATTTCAGCTCCTGCTGTGTCATTTTTTCACTTTTTTTCTACATTAGGGAAAAAAAAAAATTCCATGTTGGTCTGATTTAGCTTTCTTAAAGTGCTTCAGGTTTCCAAGGCAGTTTTTTAAGTAAGTTGCTATTGAGGTAATTCCTTTTGTTTACGTGTAATATTCAACTTGAAATCACAGTGGTCCCCTCTAAGTGGCAGGCTGGAACATTTCAGTGAGCAGTGTCACAGAGTTTGCCCTCAGGGAAATATAACTTGGTGCAAATTAGCCAGGAATTCCCCTGTATATCTTTTAAAATCTGCCAAGACTAGTTGCAGGTGTCTTGGTCTGTTTTTCTGTAAACAAAGGGATACAGTGAAATGGAGATTTCATAAATACACAGTACTGTTGGAGAACCTTGAAATCAAAGAAGCAATTATTTACCTCTGTTTTCAATCCAACTTCCATATTGGCAGTTTGGCATCCTAACCCCTGATTTCCTCTTGCAAACCTGTTAGATCACTGGGGCACCTCCCTGAAGGTCAGTGTGATTTGCAAGCCAGGCCAGATCCTTGCTTATTTATGTTAGATTACCCCATGAGTGAGAGACTGTCTGAAAGCAATAGGATTGCATAGGATTTGGTTCTACCTTGCAGAAAATACTCTGTTTAAATGGTCTGCACGCATGCAAATTCACATGGGTTCAGAATTTGAGACTTGGAAACAGGCTGAAAATGCAAAGTATAACTGCTCTGCTGCTATGCATACTGATACTACCTCTCTTCAAGCTTGCGCTTCCGATGCATGGAGACAGGGCCAGTGCAACTCTGCAGCAACTCCCCCACCCCACCCCCAATGTGGAGCAGCCTGGGATGCTGTCTTGGCTAAGTCCAGCACTCATTGTCCGTCTTTTAGTCGCTTCTGCCATTGATGATTGACCCAGAGTTTTAATCTAAAAATGCCCCTTGCTTTAATCTTCAGTTGATTCGTGTGTACCTATATAATATTGTTGTCCTTAACCTCTTGATTTTCTATCCACGATCCACTTTGAATCAACCCACTCTGTATTTCTCACTCATGCTCCCAGGCCCCAGAACACTTGCTAGTTACTCATCTTGAAGAACAGGGTCCACTTTAAAACAACTTTGCGAGACCAACTGGATGCAAACAAATTGAGCTATCAGTATAGTTTTTTTTCCATAAATGAATATTCCATTCTGGGTTTTTTTCATATATTAGTTTGATTTTTTACGTTCAGTTTTATAATGCTTTGTTCTCCTCTGATCATATCTCTTTTTTTTTCTGTTGCCTCCACTTCTCTCCACCTCTACCTCCCAGAATACAAGAGGAACTAAATGTTCAAAAAAAGGTATCATGTTGAAAAAACCCTAAGTACTCAATAGTTGTGGATTGATGCCTCTGTAATTGTTTGAAAAAGTTTTTAAGGAATTAAGGATAAAAAATGACTGTTTCTCTTCACTGTATGACAATTTTATAACTTTTTGTATAAAAGGCATGAAGTAGTATATGAGGAAAACACAGAACAGGTCTAACAGCTGAATAGACACATTTGACTAAGAATTAACTCAAATTTTATAAATTAAAGAAAAATATCTAAAACACCGAAGTATAAAAAATTTTAGTATTTTCCATTTTTGTGTTTGATTTCTTTTCACCTATAAAAATAATTTATGGACTTTAGAAGAAAATCACAAATTGCGTAGAAGCAAAAAGAAATACAGCAGAATCTCCATTGATCCAACCTACTTAGAAACAACCACCATTTTATATATACCATTTCTTTGCTCATACATATATGTAACATATACATATATACCTAATAAGGAAATTATAGCATATCTCATGTTTTAGAACATTTAACCAATCATCTATTGTTGGATATTAGTTGTATTTGATGTGTGTGTTGGTAATATTTTACCATTACAAAGAGGTACACTAATAATTATAAAAATAAGTATTGAAAATATAAGAAAAGGAAAAGGAGAGAAAAATATTCTGGAAATTTATAAAAATATTTAAAAATAAGACATTATAAAATAAACTAAATAAGCACCCAAGTTATCTCTTTGTGAAAAAAAATGTTGTTAAATAATTATTTTTGGCAAGTCATTCTTTTGAATAAATTATCTTAACAAATTTCTTATGAGCAAATTATTTTCTACCACCAAGTCTCTTTATTGGGTTACATTAAAGTTTTTGCTGCAAGTGTCTGTCTCTCGTGAGGACTCAGAGAGTGTTTTTTCCTGAGCCCCAGCTATTCTACAATTTAACATATTTCAAATCTACTTCTTGTTCCCTAAATCTCAATTCTTTCATCCTCTTTGTTAGTTTCTCCTAAAGGCATACATTTTTAGGACTACCCAAGTCACTGTTTATAAATTAACTTTTACACAATCAACGAGAACTTAACATACCATTGTTCCTAACATTTTCTTTTTATTCATTTTATTTTTTTATTACTCAATGAATTTATTACCTTTATACTTGTAAAATGATCATCACAATCCATTTTTATACGATATCCATCCGATAACCCCAGTGCATCCCCCCACCCCCCAAACTGTCCCCTTTGGAAACCATAAGGTTTTCAAAGTATGTGAGTCAGTATCTGTTCTGCAAAGAAATTCATCATATTCTTTTTTCAGATTCCACGTGTCAGTGAAAGCATTTGATATTGGTGTCTCAATGTATGGCTGACTTCACTTAGCATGATAATTTCTAGGGCCATCCATGTTGCTAAAAATGATGTTATTTCATTCCTTTTAATGGCTGGGTAATATTCCATTGTGTATATGTACTACTTCTTCTTGATCCACTCCACTGTTGATGGACATTTAGGTTGTTTCCATGTCTTGGCTATTGTAAATAGTGCTGCAATGAACATTGGAGTACATGCGTCTTTGCGAGTCATGGTTTTCTCTGGATAGATGCCCAGGAGTGGGATTGCTGGATCAGATGGTAGTTCTATTTTTAGTTTTCTGAGGAATCTCCATACTGCTTTCCACAGTGGTTGCACCAATGTACAATCCCACCAACAGTGTACGAGGGTTCCTTTTTCTCCACACCCTCTCCCGCACTTATTCTTTGTAGACTTTTGGATGATGGCCATTCTGGCTGGTGTAAGGTGGTACCTCAGAGTGGTTTTGATTTGCATTTCTCTAATAATGAGTGATGTTGAATGTCTTTTCATGTGTTTTTTTGGCCATCTGTATGTCTTCTTTGGAGAACTGTGTGTTTAGATCTTCTGCCCATTTTTGGATGGGGTTGTTTGTTTTTTTGGTATGGAGTTGCAGAAGGTGTTTATAAATTTTGGAGATGAATCCCTTGTCAGTTGATTCACTTGCAAAGATTATCTCCCATTCTGTGGGTTGTCTTTTCATTTTGTTTAGGGTTTCCTTTGCTGTGCAGAAACTTTGAAGTTTTATTGGGTCCCATTTGTTTATTTTTGTTTTTATTGTCAACACTCTAAGAGGTGGATCTGAGAAGATGTTGCTGTGGTTTATGTCAGAGAGTGTTTGGCCTATGTTTTCCCCTAAGAGTTTTATAGTGTCTGGTCTTATATCTAGGTCTTGAATCCATTTGGAGTTTATTTTTGTGTGTGGTGTTAGAGAGTGTTCTAATTTCATTGTTTTCCATGTGGCTGTCCAGTTTTCCCAGCACCACTTATTGAACAGGCTGTCCTTTCTCCATTGTATATCCTTGCCTCCTTTGTCATCGATTAGTTGATTGGAGGTGTGTGGGATGAATTCTGGGCTTTCTATCCTGTTCCACTGATCTATATTTCTGTCTTTGTGCCAGTACCATATGGTTTTGATGAGTGCTGCTTTGTAGTAGAGTCTTATGTCTTATGTCCGGAAGCCTGATTCCTCCAGCTCCTCTTTTCTTTTTCAGGATGTCTGTGGCTATTCTGGGTCTTTTGCGCTTCCAAACAAACTTTAGAATATTTTGTTCGAGTTCTGTGAAAAATGTCCTTGGTAATTTGATAGGGATTGCATTGAATCTGTAGATTGCCTTGGGTACTATAGTCATTTTGATAAAATTGACTCTTCCAATCCACGAGCATGGTATATCTTTCCATCTATTTGTGTCATCTTTGATTTCTCTCATCGGTGTCTTATCGTTTTCAGAGTACAGGTCTTTTGTCTCTTTAGGTAGGTGTACTCCTAGGTATTTTATTCTTTTGGATGTGATGGTAAATGGTATTGTTTCCCCACTATCTCTTTCTGATCTTTCATTGTTAGTATATAGAAATGCCATCGATTTTTGTATCCTGCGACTTTGCCAAATTCGTGGATGAGCTCTAACAGTTTTCTGGTAGAGTCTTTAGGATTCTCTAGGTATAGTATCATGTCATCTGCAAATGGGGATAGTTTTACTTCTTCCTTTCCAGTTTGGATTCTTTCTATTTCTTTTTCTTCTCTGCTTGCTGTGACTAGGACTTCCAGAACTATGTTGAAGAATAGTGGTGAGAGCAGACATCCTTGTCTTGTTCCTGATCTCAATGGGAATTCTTTCAGCGTTTGACCATTGAGAATGATGTTCTCTGTGGGTTTGTCATATATGGCCTTTATTATGTTGAGGTAGGTTCTGGTTATGCCCAATTCTTGAAGGGTTTTCATCACAAATGGGTGTTGGATTTTGTCAAAGGCTTTTTCTGCATCATCTACTGAGATGGTACTGATAATTTCTATCATTATAGAAATTTCAAGTTTCATATGGTTAATTTTATCTCTTCCTTAGAAAGCCCAAGACTTTGTTGATTTCTACTTAAAAGCTCAGGATTTATTACAATAATGTATACATCCTTTTAATACTTGTCTGGTTTTATTCTTGTATTGGGATCCAATTGGAATTTTTTTCGGTATGAGGTGCAGGATATAGTAGGGATTTGATTTTCTTCCTAGGTTGTTACTCACTAATCCTAACAACTTTAACCTGTGAATTTATAATATAATGCCCATGTATGTAAGTACATATATGTGTGTGTATGTTCTGGGCTTTCTATTGTCCACTGGACTTTTGCTCTTCACTATTTTCATCAATCCATTTCTCACTTCCCTTTCCCATTTTCAAGAGATTTTTTACTATACTCACATATTTATATCCAAAATGACTTGAAAATTACTTTATGTTTCAAACAGAAAATAACTTTAGGGTTATGATTGGAGTTGTATTAAATTTTTAGATTAATTTGAGGAGAAGTGGTGTTTTTACAGTGTTGACTCTTCCCATTGAGGAATATGTTATGTCTCTCCATTTATTTAAGTCATCTTTTATGGCCCTTAGTAAATTTTTATAGTTGTTTTCACATTAGACCTACAAATTTCTTATTAAGTACTTTTAAAGCTATTTCACATTTTGGCATACTATGATGAATGGAAACTTCTTTCATTATAGTTTCTGGATGGCTGTTGTTTGTTTATGTGCATCTTGACTTCACTATGCTATTTGATTTACTCTCTGCAGTGCTGAAATATAGAACCAGAGCTGATGTGTAGAATTAGGATTGATGGGCTGAAGGTATATTAGACTATCAGGTCCACGAAGGCTATATCAGCACCAGTAGTGTGGCCAAAGCATGCGAGGCATTCAATATCTTTTGAGCAATGGAATGAATGATTTTAGCTCAACAAAAGGAAAACTTTCCAAATATGAATAACAGGCTGTTTTATAAGGTAGCGAATGCCTTGCCTGATAATATTCTCACAGATTCTACATGCCCACTGGTCAGGGTATTCCAGAGCAGATTCACACAGCTAAATGACATATCATACATTACATTAATCTGCAATTTCATTTCCCCAGTTGTTAAGTTAAAATAGAGACATGTAGACCTGAGGAAACAAGAGCTTAGTCTAAAGAATATGGTGGGCATATGTCAGTTTGGGTTGCCCGGCACCAATTCTCATTTTCATGAGTAACAGCATCCTTATATTATTGGGAAACGACCCCTCTTACTCAGATACCATCTTGTTAATCAAGGACCTCACCCTCCCCTGCCAAAGAGAATTGGGACATTTGAAGCTAGCTCAACCAGACGCTCTTTCCCTGGAGTGTCACCTTTAGAAGGGAGCTAGAAGGATAAATAATAGTTGACACCTGTACTTTCCAACAGCAAGACCCTTCTGGGACTCTCTATTTATTCCTGCCACAGATCCCTAGAGCTGCCTTTATGCCTCTTCCCTCCAATAAACTCCTTTCTTTTTGTTATTACTCAAATGAATTTATCACATCTGTAGTTGTATAATGACCATAACAATCCAATTTCACAGGATTTCCATCACACAGCCCAAGCACATCTCCCTACCTCCCAAACTGGCTCCTCTGGAGACCATAGGTTTTTCAATGTCTGTGAGTCAGCATCTGTTCTGCAAAGAAATTCAGTCTGTCCTTTTTTCAGATTCCAGGTGTCAGTGAAAGCATTTGATGTTGGTGTCTCATTGTATGGCTGACTTCACCTAGCATGATAGTTTCTAGGTCCAGCCATGTTGCTAAAAATGCTGTTATTTCATTCCTTTTAATGGCTGGGTAATATTCCATTGTGTATATGTACTACTTCTTCTTGATCCACTCCACTGTTGATGGACATTTAGGTTGTTTCCATGTCTTGGCTATTGTAAATAGTGCTGCAATGAACATTGGAGTACATGCGTCTTTGCGAGTCATGGTTTTCTCTGGATAGATGCCCAGGAGTGGGATTGCTGGACCAGATGGTAGTTCTATTTTTAGTTTTCTGAGGAATCTCCATACTGCTTTCCACAGTGGTTGCACCAATGTACAATCCCACCAACAGTGTACGAGGGTTCCTTTTTCTCCACACCCTCTCCCGCACTTATTCTTTGTAGACTTTTGGATGATGGCCATTCTGGCTGGTGTAAGGTGGTACCTCAGAGTGGTTTTGATTTGCATTTCTCTAATAATGAGTGATGTTGAATGTCTTTTCATGTGTTTTTTTGGCCATCTGTATGTCTTTGGAGAACTGTGCGTTTAGATCTTCTGCCCATTTTTGGATGGGGTTGTTTGTTTTTTTGGTATGGAGTTGCAGAAGGTGTTTATAACTTTTGGAGATGAATCCCTTGTCAGTTGATTCACTTGCAAAGATTATCTCCCATTCTGTGGGTTGTCTTTTCATTTTGTTTAGGGTTTCCTTTGCTGTGCAGAAACTTTGAAGTTTTATTGGGTCCCATTTGTTTATTTTTGTTTTTATTGTCAACACTCTAAGAGGTGGATCTGAGAAGATGTTGCTGTGGTTTATGTCAGAGAGTGTTTGGCCTATGTTTTCCCCTAAGAGTTTTATACTGTCTGGTCTTATATCTAGGTCTTGAATCCATTTGGAGTTTATTTTTGTGTGTGGTGTTAGAGAGTGTTCTAATTTCATTGTTTTCCATGTGGCTGTCCAGTTTTCCCAGCACCACTTATTGAACAGGCTGTCCTTTCTCCATTGTATATCCTTGCCTCCTTTGTCATCGATTAGTTGATTGGAGGTGTGTGGGATGAATTCTGGGCTTTCTATCCTGTTCCACTGATCTATATTTCTGTCTTTGTGCCAGTACCATATGGTTTTGATGAGTGCTGCTTTGTAGTAGAGTCTTATGTCTTATGTCCGGAAGCCTGATTCCTCCAGCTCCTCTTTTCTTTTTCAGGATGTCTGTGGCTATTCTGGGTCTTTTGTGCTTCCAAACAAACTTTAGAATATTTTGTTCGAGTTCTGTGAAAAATGTCCTTGGTAATTTGATAGGGATTGCATTGAATCTGTAGATTGCCTTGGGTACTATAGTCATTTTGATAAAATTGACTCTTCCAATCCACGAGCATGGTATATCTTTCCATCTATTTGTGTCATCTTTGATTTCTCTCATCGGTGTCTTATCGTTTTCAGAGTACAGGTCTTTTGTCTCTTTAGGTAGGTGTACTCCTAGGTATTTTATTCTTTTGGATGTGATGGTAAATGGTATTGTTTCCCCACTATCTCTTTCTGATCTTTCATTGTGAGTATATAGAAATGCCATCGATTTTTGTATCCTGCGACTTTGCCAAATTCGTGGATGAGCTCTAACAGTTTTCTGGTAGAGTCTTTAGGATTCTCTAGGTATAGTATCATGTCATCTGCAAATGGGGATAGTTTTACTTCTTCCTTTCCAGTTTGGATTCTTTCTATTTCTTTTTCTTCTCTGCTTGCTGTGACTAGGACTTCCAGAACTATGTTGAAGAATAGTGGTGAGAGCAGACATCCTTGTCTTGTTCCTGATCTCAATGGGAATTCTTTCAGCGTTTGACCATTGAGAATGATGTTCTCTGTGGGTTTGTCATATATGGCCTTTATTATGTTGAGGTAGGTTCCGGTTATGCCCAATTCTTGAAGGGTTTTCATCACAAATGGGTGTTGGATTTTGTCAAAGGCTTTTTCTGCATCATCTATTGAGAGGATCATATGGTTTTTAATCTTCAGTTTGTTAATGTGGCATATCACACTGATGGATTTGTGGATATTGAAGACCCCTTGCATCCCTGGGATAAATCCCCCTTGATCATGATGTCCAATCCTTTTCACGTATTGTTGGATGCGGTTTGCTAGTATTTTGTTGAGGATTTGTGCATCGATGTTCATCCGTGAAATTGGCCTGTAGTGTTCTTTTTTTGTGGTATCTTTGGCTTTGGTATCAGGGTGATGGTGGCCTCACAGAATGAGTTTGGGAGTATCCCGTCCTCTGCAATTTTTTGAAACAGTTTCAGAAGGGGAGGTGTGAGCTCTTCTCTATAAATGTTAGATAGAATTCGCCTGTGAAGCCATCTGGTCCTGGACTTTTGTTTGTTGGAAGTTTTTTAATCACAGTTTCAATTTCAGTTCCTGTGATTGGTCCATTCATCTTTTCTGTTTCACCTTGGTTTAGTCTTGGAAGATTGTCCTTTTCTAAGAATTTGTCCATTTCTTCTAGGTTTTCCATTTTATTGGCGTATGTGTAGTTGCATACAGTAGTCTCGTACGATCCTTTGTATTTCTGTGGTGTCCGTTGTTACTTCTCCTTTTTCATTTCTAATTTTATTGATTTGAGTCCTCTCTCTTTTTTGCTTGATAAGTCTGGCTAAGGCTTTATCACTTTTGTTGATCTTTTCAAGGAACCAGCTTTTTGTTTCGTTGATCTTTTCTATGGTTTTCTGTGTTTCTATTTCATTGATTTCTGCTCTGATCTTTATGATTTCTTTCCTTCTACTGATGTTAGGTCTTGTCTGTTCTTCTCTCTCGAGCTGCTTGAGATGTAAAGTTAGCTTGTTTATTTGAGCTTTTTCTTGTTTCCTGAGGTGGGCTTGTATTGCTATAATCTTTTCTCTTGGAACGGCTTTTGCTGCATCCCATAGGTTTTGGAGTGTCGTATCTTCATTGTCATTTGCTGCTAGGTATTTTTTAATTTCCTCTTTGATTTCTTCAGTGAACCATTGGTTGTTTAGTAGCATGTTGTTGAGTCTCCACGTGTTTGTGTTTTTTGCAGTTTTTTTCTTGTTGTTGATTTCCAGTCATATGGTGTTGTGTGGAAAAGATGCGTGATATGATTTCAATTTTCTTGAAGTTACCGAGTTTGGATTCGTAGGCCAGGATGTGATCAATCTTAGAGAATGTTCCATGTGGTCTTGAGAAGAAGGTGTATTCTGTTGCTTTTGGATGGAATGTCCTATAAATATCTATGAAGTCCATCTGGTTTAATGCATCATTCAGGGCCTGTGTTTCCTTGTTGATTTTCTGTCTGGTTGATGTGTCCATTGCTGTAAGTGGGGTGTTAAAGTCCCCCACTATGATAGTGTTATTGTCAATTTGTCCTTTTAAGGTTGTTAGCAGTTGCCTTATATATTGTCGTGAACCTCTATTGTGTGCATAGGTATTTAAAATTGTTATATCGTCTTCTTGGATTGATCCTTTCATCATTAGGTAGTGACCTTCTTTGTCCCTTAAAATAGTCTTCATTTTAAAGTCTATTTTTTGTCTGATATAAGTATTGCTACTCCAGCTTTCTTTTGATTCCCGTTTGCAGGGAATATTTTCTTCCATCCTCTCACTTTCAATTTGTATGTGTCCCTAGAAGTGAAGTGGGTCTCTTGAAGACAGCACATATGTGGGTCTTGTTTTTGTATCCATTCAGCCAGTATATGTCCTTTGGTCAGGGCATTTAGTCCATTAACATTTAAGGTAATTATTGATATGTATGTTCTAATTGCCATTTTATTAATTGCTTTGGATTTGTTTTTGCTCCTTTTTTTCTTCCCTTATTCTCTTGTTCTCTCCTCTTCTGGTGTGATGACAATCTTTAGTTTTATATTTGAGTTGATTTTTCATATTTGTTTGTGTATCGATTGCAGATTTTTGGTTTGCAGTTATTCTGAATTTTTGATATGAATATATATATATGATTGTTTATATATATGATTGTTTTATATATATATGATTGTTTTATATATATATGTGATTGTTTTATATATATATATATATATATATATATATATATATATGATTGTTTTAAGTTGCTGGTCTCTTAATTGCAAGTCCATCTCCAGTGTCCTGCATTTGTACCCACCTCTTCTCATGATTTCTGATTTTGGTGGCATAATTGTACATGGATGATTTCATAACTGTACTGTATATATACCTTTACTGGTGTGCCTTGTCATTTGGGTTATTTTTGTTTCCTGTTGCTGTCTTTTCTTTTCTGCCTAGAGAAGTTCATTTAATGTTTGTTGTAAAGCTAGTTTAGTGTTGCTGAATTCTCTTAGCTTTTGCTTATCTGTGAAGCTTTTGATTTATCCTTCAAATCTGAATGGGAGCCTTGCTGGGTAAAGTAATCTTGGTTGGAGGTTTTTCCCTTTCATCACGTAAAGTATATCATGCTCTGGCCTGCAGAGTTTCTGCTGAAAAATCTGCCAATAATCTTATCAGCATTCCCTTATATGTTATTTGTTTCTTTTCCCTAGCTGTCAAGATTTTCTCTGTCTTTAATTTTGGTCAGTTTGATTAGTATGTGTCTCGGTGTATTCCTCCTTGGGTTTATTTTATTTGGTACTCGTTGTTATTCCTGGATTTGAGTGAGTGGTTCCTTTCCCATGTTAGGGAAGTTTTTTGCTATTCTCTCTTGGAATATTTTTTCTGTCCCCTTCTCTCTCTCTTCTCCTTCTGGCACCCATGTAATGCAGATGTTGGTGCATTTAACGTCATCCCAGAGTTCTCTGAGATTCTCTTCATTTGTTTTCAATCTTTTTTCTCTTTTCTGTTCTGCATCTGTAATTTCCACTCATCTGTCCTCCACCTAGCTTATCCTTTCTTCTGCCTCCTGTATTCTGCTGTTAGCTTCTTCTAATGAATTTTTTTATTTCAGTTATTGTATTTTTGCATCTCTTCTTGTTTAAGTTTTATATCTTGTATCTCTTTGGTCAGTGTTTCCTGTAAGTTATCCATCTTTGCCTCCAGTTTATTTCCAATGTCTTGCATCATCTTCAGCATCAACAGTCTAAAGTCTTTTTCCTGGGGACTGAGAATCTCCTCATGGCTTAGCTGATTTTCTGGGGTTTTTCCTTTCTCCCTCATCTGAGTTATAGTCCTCTGTCTTTTCATTTTGATAGGTTTTTTTGTGTGGTGACCATTTTGTAGATAATAGAGTTGTAGCATCTCTTACTTCTGATGTCTGCCTCCCTGTGGCTGAAGTCGGTATGGGGGGCTTGCTGTAGGCTTCCTGATGGGAGGGGCTGATGCCTGCCCACTGGTGGGTGGAGCTGATTCTACTCCCTCTGGTGGGTGAGGCTTTGTCTCTTGAATGGGATTAGAGGCGGAGCTGTGTGCCTTGGGAGTCTTTAGGCAGCCTGTTTACTGAAGGGTGGGGCTGTGATCCCACCTGGATTTTTGTTTGCCCTGCGGCTTCTCAGCAGCTGACTGAATGCCCACCTCCAGAGAAATGCATGCTGCCGATTATTCCTGAGAGCTTTGCTTCCAATATCCTTTCCTCACAGTCAGCCACATTCACTCCTGTTTACCCAGGATGTCCTCCAAGAACTGCAGTCAGGTTTGACCCAGATTCCTATGGAGATTTTGCTTTGCCCTGGGACCCAGTGCACATGAAAGTCTGTGTGCGCCTTTTAAGAATGGGGTCTCCATCTCCCCCAGTCCCGTGGAGCTCCTGCACACAAGCCCCACTGGCCTTCAATGCCAGATGCCCTGGGGGCTCTTTCTCCTAGTGCCAGATCCCCTCATGTGAGAGTTTGATGTTGGGCTCAGAACTCTCATTGCTGTAGGTGAGTCTCTGTGAACCAGTTACTTTCCAGTCTGTGGGGCTTCCCACCCATGAGGTATGGGGTTGCTTATATTGTGTAATCGCCCCTCCTACCTCCTGATGTGGCCTGCTCTTTGTCTTCTGGAGTAGGATATGTTTTTGAAGGTTTCCGGTCCATTTGGTTGAAGATTGTTCAGCCTTTAGTTGTGAATTTTGTTGTTTTTAGGAGAGAAGTTGAGCTCCAATCCTTCTATTCCATCATCTTAATCCCCTAACCTTATCTTATTAATCTTTTTCATTAGTTTCAGATAAACTGTCCTTATTATAGTGAATGCCTTCACTTGGATTTTTACTCTTTTTTGTCCATTTTTAGACTGATTTCCTTCTTTCCTTCCATGCTTCCTTCCTTTCTTTCTCTCTCTCTCTTCCTGTTTCTTTTTTTCTTTTTTAGCTTTTTAGGGCCTCACATGTGGCATACGAAAGTTCCCAGGCCAGGGGTTGAATTGGAGCTACAGCTGTAGGTCTATGCCACAGCCACAGGAATACCAGATCTGAGCTGTGTCTGCAACCTACACCACAGCTCACGGCAGCAACTGTGGATCCTTAACCCAATTAGATAGGCCAGGGATCAAACCCACATCCTCATGGTTACTAGCTGGGTTTGTAACCCTCTGAGCCAGATTTTTATTTGGAAGCACTTCCAAATCTAAGCATCTGTGAACCAGTCATCTTCTCCAAATAGTTCCTCTAATAGAAGGTAATTAAAAGATAGATTATCAACATTCTGATAGTACAGTATGGAAAAAGATCTGGTGGTTCTCACAACGGTGAATAAAATATGGACTTTTACTTAACCCACACCTATTCAGCTCTGTATTCCACTCTTCCTCCCCTGTACCTGTTGTCTCCAGTCCAGGAACCCCCATCCTACAGTTTCTTAAAAATGTAAATCTTAAGGTAGCATGCATGATGATAGCTGACTGCTTTGAGAGACATTGAATATTTTAAACTCAACAAAATGATATTAAAGTTTATCTGAAAAAAATAGACATTCAAAGAAAATTCCAAAAGTCTTGAGTTGCCCTGGAGGGTACAAGGTCTACCAAGATTCTAAAATGTATTATGAAGCTCTAGTCATCAATGTTTGGTGCTGTGAAGGAAAAGCCTGGAAGATTAGAGTCTGAAAAAGTCCAAACAAACACATATGGGAATTTTGGATACAGTAAAGTTGGCTTTTCATATCTGTAGAGAAAAGATGAATTACAACAGAATATTTATTGCAACATTGCTTATAAAAATAAAAAAATTTAAAAACAACCTAAATGTCCACCAATATGGAATGGGTTGAATAAATGTAACAACTTTATACAATATTTGCAATTGTTCTAAAGAATGAAATAATTATATGTGAGCTGATTTGGAAGATATTCAATACTTCACTTAAGCTGAAAAGCAGTTTATTGAGTAATATGTACAGTATTATCTCATATTGTTCTAAAAGAAGATAGAGTATATATTTGCTAATCCATGTGTAAAAGATCTAGGAGCAGAAGAAATATTAATATTACTTTGGGGAGTGGGAATTGGAGCCTGGAGAGTCTTTCATGTTTCACTTTATACCCTCTGCACTCTTTGATTTTTTTTCCCCATTTTTTTCCCATAAGAATACATATCTTGTATAACTAAAATTTTGTTAAAATTAATAACTACAACATTGTTTGCTTGCTGTCCAAATACTAGATTGTGACACAGTTTTTAAATGTAATTGAAACAATATTGATTCTATGCTGGCTTGCCCTATGGCAAATTGGCCCACAAGCTGGGATTTCTTCAAGCTTGTCATCATCCCATATTTTTGCCTACACTAACTCCAATTGCCAATCACCATGTCTTCTTGCTTGCTTCTTGGAATACACTCTCTAAAATTTTTATATATTTACTCTGTGGCAACATAAAATTTCCCAGTTATCTGTTCTCTTAGGTCATCTGCTGGCTACAGTTGCAGCTGATCTGAATATGGAACTGACTGACTTATCTTCACCCATACTTTAATTCACTGGAGTGGGGAAATTGGTCAGATGAGGGTTATAGAACACCACACACAACAGACAAAATATACCATGTTCCATCATAGATAGCCAGAGAATTTGCATGATTTCACATTTCTTTTGTTTTAGAGAAAATGTTTCAAAGGATTCAACTATATAAAAGTATATAGAAAAAATGTATCCATTATTCAGATTTTTTTCAAAAGATTCATATCACTTTAGAAATCTTTTTAAAGGAATGAAGCTACAGCTATTATCGTAGTTGTGTTCCTTCCTGTTCTCTTCCTTCCCTCAGGTCCCTTCTTACGTAAGTGGTATTATGGTGTACTCATTTAGTTCAATTAGATTGCATTCACCTGAAGGAACAGAAAACTACTCTATATGATATTAAATAATTGAGTGTTATTTGTCTCATAGAACAAAAAGTCTAGGGAACCATGATCCTGTGGTGATCCAATGGCTCAGTGATATCATCAGAGATGAGAATGATGTTATCTGTCATCCTGCTCCACTGTTCCAGTGGGTAACTCTTCACCTGCTGGTTACAAGTTGGCTACAAAACCTCAGCAGTTCACATTCCAGGGAGGACAAAGAGGGAAGGCAACAGCCATTCTGTCACTTTATTTGAGAAGGAAAATACACCGGGAGAATTTCACTACATCTCATTTGCTATAACTGATATACCCTTTGCTGCAAGAGAGGGCAAGATACTGAATATTTTAGCTTTTCAGCTTCCTTCATAGAGAAAGCACTGGGGAAAAAAAAGGGGCTATTAACTTTTAAGTAGCTAGTCATGATGTCTGCTATGTTATTCTTTTAAAACTAGCTTTTTTTTTTTTTTTTTCTTTTTAGGGCCACACTTGCAGCATATGCAAGCTCCCAGGCTAGGGGTCAAATCAAAGCTGCAGCTGCCAGCCACAGCCATAGCCACAGCAACACAGGATCCAAGCTGCATCTGTGACCTACACCACAGAATTGGGTTTGTTAACCACTGAGCCATGAAGGGAACTCCTAAAACTTGCTTTTTCTTTCTTTTTTTTTTTTTTTTTACAATTTATCCATATTGGTAATCCTAGATATAATCCATTTATGTTAATTGCTGAGTAGTTGCTCATTATATAAATATATAACAATTGTCATATTTTTCTGTTTATGGAACTTTTAAGTTGTTGCCATATTTTTACTATTACAAAAATGAAATCCTTGTATGTATATATACATATTTTATATGCATGTGAAAATTTCATGTATAATACATATAGTTTATGTAATGATGTAATATATAATACATATTTTACATACTACATTAAATATAGCATACTATATATTATGACATATAAAATATATATCTAAACAGTGAAGTAGGATGACAGAGCATGTCATTTTCATCACTGAAATAAGACGACAGAATATGTCATTTTCATCCCTGATTCACTCATAGATCATGTCATTCCCTAATAGATCCTGTCATTTCATCGCTGATGGCACACACACACATGCATGCACACATATACCTTATTTTGTGCTTTCTGTGTTGCTTTTCCATGCTCCTTGATTTCTCCTTTCCTGCTTGAGTGCTCTGTGCCTCTCTTATACTGTCCTTGTTCTACTATTGTGAAGTAATTCATTCAGTTCCTTTTGTTACCTTAGTCATTACCCTTAAATTTTAAATATATAATTCACATAATATGCATAATTAACAAACTCTGAAGTAAGTAAATATTTCTGGCATCATCCTGGATAATCTGAATAAATTAAAATGCTTTAACTCTTCTTACTCCTCCCATTATTCATGTTATTAGTTGTCTAGTATTTTAATTCCATCTAATTTTTAACCATGAATAATTATCATTACAATTAATGCTTATTTTGGTTTATCTTCGTATTTAATTTTTTTTGAATTAACATTACTTTATGAGCCTACTCTTACTTCTGTGTCCATTTTTCTTCTTTTTGAATCTTTTCCAATAATGATTACTAAAGACATGAGATTAACGAATTATCTCGGTAATAGTAATTTAGCAATAAATTATTAGTCTTTGGCTTAATTTTTTTAATTTTGTCCTTACTTATGAAATATAGTTTATCTAGCTACAGAATTCAAAGTTGACAAATATTTTTCTGCATAACTTTGGACATATTACATAGTTGAATATTGGATTTTGTTGCTATTGATTAAAAATATGCTCTATAATTATCATTTTTAAAGCCAGTCTGTCTTTTCTCTCTGATTATTGTTGGTTTTCTCTTTATATATTGTAATTGTGTAGTTTCACCACACCAATCTAAGTGTTTATTAATTTTACTTTATTCCACTCAGAGCTTGATATGATTATTCAATTCTATAAAAACTCTCCTAGAATATTGTCTCTCCCTTATCTCTTTTCTTTCTTCTGAAACTGCTATTAGATATGTATTGGATCTTTTCAATTTATTCTACATTTGTCTTATTCTTTTGTAATTTTTCTTTCTTTGTATTTCTTGAGTGATTTCCTTAGATCTTGTCCTCTAATTCAATTTTGGCAGCTGAGTTTTTAATTTTATTACCTATGGTTTACTTTCTAGGTTTGGGTTTGTTTCTTTTTTTCAAAATTGCTATGTCCTTTCATTATGTTTTATATTTATTTTTAAAGTATTATTAATCATTTAAAATGTTTTGGAGGGTTTTTCAGACTATGCTGCTGTGTCTATTTCTTATGGTTCTAATTCTCCCTTTAAACTTTTTTTTTTTTTTTTCTGCGTCTTTCTCAGAGTGGTTTCTTGTTTTACATGTTGTGTATATTATAAAATTTTTGATTAAACAAAGTTAGAATGAAAAGAGAAGGGTGTTGATTTAAAATTGTTCTTCAGATCAGTTAAAGAAAGCATACAAACTTGTCTTTTGTGAGGGTTTTGTTCTGTTTTGTTTTTTTAATAGCATCAAGTAGAGCTTATTATTCTTGCTTTCAGTTTCCCTTTGTTTCTAGCTCCTGGGGATTTCCATTTATTTATTTTGCATTCAGCTATGAGTTCAAAAAGTTGTTATAATTCACATGTAAATTTATATACACTAATGTAGGAGGAAACACTATTAGTTTTGTTCTACTGTTGCAAGAACCACCTATTAATGACTTTCTAAGGACAATGGACTTCCCTAACACTGCTCTCTACTCCTGTCAGCGCTCAGTGATGTCAAGGTCATTGAAAACAAATAGAAATCTTAAAAATCGTTCCTGTACAATTTTCTTTAATATGTGCCAAAGACAGTGTCTGCTAATATGACTATCTAAAGCCGAAGCTTTTGTCCACTGGTCAGATCCCATCTGCATACATATTTTGTTTAATTCACACAATGTTTAAATTTTTATATTCATTTCTAAGCTTTAACTATTGGCCAATTTTACATAATAAATTTTTTCACTATCTCTTATAAACAAACAAAAAACCCCCCAGAAAAATGCAATTCCTCCTGCATGCCTGTGCTAATCATGAAAGTTAGCGTTCTCATCCTTCACCCTTATTTCCACAGACAACTTATTCCTTTACATTACAGCCCTGGCCTTGCAGGCACTTGAGTTTGTAACTTTGGTCTAAGAAAGTAGAAAACTTTGTAAAGTGCTATCAAATAAATCTCCATTCAGATCCTAATAAGTGTGTGAAGGGCTGATTAATCTGGTTAGTTGCTGCAGCCTTCAGCATGCCCACACTTCTTTAACTCACTAAGTTCAGAACGATGATCTGTTCTTTTGATATACTCCAAGCGAAGCATATTTATTTGGGGGAGTAAATTAAGGTCCTGTAAAGAAAATGTGTACACTAACTGCAGTAAATATGAACACAGTGGGTTCCAGTATGGATTAGACCAGCAGAAAAGCAGAAAAAGGCTTTGATTTTTGGTTTGTACTGGTGCATTTGTATCTTTGTGAGGTTTCATGGTTTCTTTGGAAGCAGAGCCTCCAGAATGCTCTCCAACTCTTGTTTCAACCAGTGGGCCTCTTGTTGGAGACTTGACAGAACCTCTGGGTAATTAATGAGAACTGGATATGTTTCCAGTTCTAACTTATTCCTTCTTTCTAGTTTTGTAAAAATTCAGCAGTATCCCAGCTGAGTGGGAGTGCTGTAAACTGTTATTAAATAGCGTTATTATTCCCTGGTAGGTTAGCTATTTATTAATTTGGTCAGTACTCATTTGGAAAAATAGCCTTTATTATGTTGCAATCTCTTTCACGTAAACAGTGTTCCCAGATACTCAGAAACACATTGCTTCTTTTAATGTGTACACCATACCTCTACCTCACCCCCACTTGAGCCACACTAAACTTCTCACCCTATACTAGATGACTCTTGTTTTCCCTGAAACCTAATGCCAGCCTCTCCATCTTCTTCAGGCCTAGCCATGGTTTTGTCTTAAGTAAGAAGTCATTTTCTCTTGCTAACACCATCATCCTGCTTTATTCATTCTGTTGAGGGCATGGCTATCAACTGCTTTTATGGTTGGTTCTCCATGCAGCTGTTTTAAGTACCAGGTTCTGAGCTTCTTAAAAGCAAGCCCTGCTTCTTATCTTGTTCATCTGTGTATTTCTAGAGCCTGGTACCTTGCTTGGCACCTAACAGGTAGTCATCAAACTCACAATATCTTGAATTAAACTTAGTTACTTCCATAAAGGGCTTGAGTTAGTTTATGGGGCTAAGGAATATTTATTTTAAAAATAAATAAATAACAGTAAAAGATGATAAGATGTCTAAAAAAAAATGAGTGTCTGGCACCAATTAGATACTGAATTTAGCACCAAATTTTGTTCAGAGCCTCCTGGCAACAAATTGAAAAGGGGCCAGTTGAAGAAAACACACTAATCATCTGCCAGTATTATTTTGTTATTCAGCTCCATGAGAAATAGGGCATAGGGTAACGTAATGGACAATGTTCTTGACTATAGGTTTATGAAAGACAAAAATTATTTTTAAAATTGGCCTTCTAAAATCTGCCCTCTACAAAAGCTAAAAATAAAGCAATAATCCCAACCGAATAAAGCCACTACTATAATAGTTCTTTAAAGTTGTTTCCTGATAAACTGATGTGAAACTAAGTTAGAGCTTAAGTAACTGTTAGTTATCCATTGCCAGGTAGCAAATTACGCCACAGCTTTGCTGCTTAACATGGCAAACATTCATTTCATGGTTCCTGAGGGTCTTTTGAGTTTGGATGCTCTGGTTCGAGGTCTCTCGTGACTTTGCAGTGAAACTGTTGGCTACTGCTGCAGTTTCTGAAGACTTGACTGGGACCGAAGGATCCACTTCCAGGCTCACCCTCAGAGCTATCAGCAGAATGCTTAACTTCCATGCCACAGGTACTCCTCTGCAGGGCTGGCCGTGACTTGGCTTTCCCCACAGAGAACAATCCAAGAGAAAGATTATGATGTAGCATTTGTGAGAGAATGAGTGAGCAACCAACATGGAAGCTGTGATATCTGTTTACATCTGATCTGGGAAGCAACACCTTACCACTTCTGTTGGGCACACAGACCAGCCCTGGTACGGTGGGAGAGGGGACTAGACAAAGCTGGGGATACCAATGTCAAGGATCATTGGAGGCCATCTCAAAAGATGGCTGTCACAGCAACCTGAAGAATGTTTGGTTCTCCTATACTTTTTTTAAAAATTTATGCATGTGTATGCATACCTTGAGAGTATTTTTTTAAGTTTTATTGAAGTATAGTTGAATTACAAGGTTGTGATAATTTCTGCTGCACAACAAAGTGATTCAGTCATACGTATACACATATCTATTCTCTTTCAGATTCTTTTCCCACATAGATTATCACAGAATATTGGGTAGAGTTCTCTTTGCTATACAGCAGGTCCCTGTTCTCATGTACTTTAGATGATCCTTGTAGAATCTCATATGTGAGCACTTTTAAGTATTGCATGAAAACCATTCAAAGTTGATGTCTATGGTTGCAAGTCAATATTTATATTGTTGATTATTGAGAGATGTATATACTTCCAGTCTCAGGAGACAAATGTACCTGGTATGGGGTGAAAACGTGTGTATTTCTTTCCCATCTTTGCGGTGATAAAGCTAACAGTTTCCTAGAAAGAAATCTGATTGTGTCCAAGTACTTAAAGAGCTGCACATAGATTTTTGGACATAAAATATAGAAGAAAAACTCCTGGCTTTAAAACCTTTAAGCTCATGTGTGGTCACAGGCACTCTCAGCCACAAGTCTTAGAAATGCCATTTCAGATGACTGATTTTAAGTAGAACTGTATCTTAAATGGTCCTCAGGGACAGAGCTGAAGAAGGGCACTGTCTCATGTTAAAAGACTCCTTTGGAGAAAGCCAGGTACTATTATCATCTCTATTGTAGAGGGGGATTAAGTATCTTACTCGATATTATAGAACTAAGCATCAGATATATTTAACCAGGAAAAAACAGATTAGGCTCTCTCATTTTCAACTATGTGCAGGATTGTCCCACTCATGCCTATATTTCCTTTAACCTTTTAAAAGGAATTATTAAACCATTAAAAATGAATGAAATATCAATTTAAAAAAGCACAAAGGCTAGTATTAAACAGAGTTAAAGTAATGTACTTAAGTATTAAGAATTTCTAGGGGGTTAAAAAAAAAATGGCTTTCAGTCCTTTTATAGGCAGCTAGTAAACGTCTGGAGCAACTGACCTGAAACAGCTGGCTTCCCTCACTGGGAAGAACTTCTTACAGGACAGACTTTAACTAAGATCTCACTGGTGAGATCTTGAGAGTAATTGACCTAAAGTTCTTGGGTCTGAGCCAGAGCCTCCAGCACAGGTCAGTAGGGTGCACAGGAAGGAGACCCATGGCTGCAGGGCTGGCTGCATGCTTCTGGTCCTATAATGAGCAAGTCGGTGATTTTTCTAAAGCAAACTGGTCCAACAGGCGTCTCTCTCCCCTGACTCTTGTTTTGAAACATTAAATAATATAACAGCAAAGTTAATTTTTATATGATAGTATTAAGGACAAATAAAACTGATCTGAGTAATAAGTTTTTAAAAATTGAAGAAAGGCATTGACTAAAAATTTAAAACAAATATGAGGGAGTTCCCATCGTGGCACAGTGGTTAACGAATCCGACTAGGAACCATGAGGTTGTGGGTTCGATCCCTGCCCTTGCTCAGTGGGTTAATGATCCAGCATTGCCGTGAGCTGTGGTGTAGGTCGCAGATGCAGCTCGGATCCTGCATTGCTGTGGCTCTGACGTAGGCTGGCAGCTACAGCTCCGATTAGACCCCTAGCCTGGGAACCTCCCATATGCTGCGGGAGCGGCCCAAGAAATGGCAAAAAGACAAAAAAAAAAAAAGAAAAAAGAAAGAGGATATTGGAAGACTGTCATATACAGACTGGAAATGTAATAGAGTAGGAAAGTTTCCCCAGCAGAGCCTCAAGTCTTAGCCAGGGGAGTGGGAGAGGTGGTGGTAGGGGTTCTGCCAGGTTCTGGAGGGGAGATGAGTGTTGGAGCAGTGGGGGGTGGGGCAGGAAAGAGAGCATCTCAGGTAAGGAGGATATTTCCTCCAGAATTGTCTTCAGAGAGAGCAGAGCTCTTGTGCAAACACATGGACATATTCCATCAAGTTTAGAAACTTTTTCAAAATATGTAAAAACTGGGTCTTCCTTCTGGATGATTTTATATGAGAGGTACATAATGGGCTCCATAAATCACCCCAAAAGGTGTGTTTTACAGGCCTCTGGACTTGAAAACCTAAGAATTAGACTACCTAGTCTGTTAACTGGAGTACTGCTCAAACCATGGCATTGCCCGCAGATTTCAGCAGAATTCTTGTTTGAATGGAAACTTCATGAATGGAAATAATGAGAAGCCTAGTCTAGCTACATATCTCCCACCAGACAGCGATTTTAGAGGATTCCTTTAATGATAATTACACATCACCATTCCCAAAGTCTCCCTATATCTGTTGTGCAGTGTGATTCTTATGATAACCCTGAGATAAATAAAGTAATTATCATTCCCTCTTTACAGATGAGCCAACAGAGGCAAAGAAAAGTAGTGGTAACTCCCCAGGTTTACATAGGTAGCCATCATGTTAGGTTTGCCATCCATTGCCTCTAATCCCATTGAATCCTTGGAGCAGTCCTGGAGAAATTGAGTGACTTGGCCAGTAAATTGCTGCCTCTGGGGTGGAAGAACTTAACTTTCAAACCCAGAGGGTCTGGCACCAGCCCTTCTATCTCACTCCATAGTGAAATTTGAAAGCAATGGTTAAACTCAAGTGCTATAAACTAGCAGTAGGGAGTAGGAGAGGTAAAAACATGAATTTGGAAACTCGTTTAATACTGGATTTGGAAACTACATAGATACACAAAATTTTAAATCAATTTATGGAGGTAGTATGATACAGTAAAAGAGCAAAGGTTTTGAAGAAAGATGTCCTGAATTTAAACCCTGGCTTCCCCATTCACTATTTGATTGGATTTGACTAAGTCACTTAACTTGGCTGAGTTTCAATCTTCAAATCTACAAAATGAAGCTTACCACAAAACTTACCTCACTGGAATATGATGAAATTCAGATAAGATATTCTCTATGAAGTCATTTTACAATTGTTTTTTTTATGATTTTTATTTTTTCAATTTACAATGTTCTGTCAATGTCTACTGTTCAGCAAAGTAAACCAGTCACACATACATATATACATTCTTTTTCTAACATTATCCTCCATCATGTTCCATCATAAGTGACTAGATATAGTTCCCTGTGCTATACAGCAGGATCTCATTGCTTATATACTCCAAATGCAATAGTTTGCATATATTAACCCCAGACTCCCAGTCCTCCCCTTTGGCAACCACAAGTCTGTTCTCCAAGTCCATGAGTTTTTCTTCTGTGGAAAAGTTAATTTGTGCCATATATTAGATTCCAGATATAAGTGATATCATATCTGACTTACTTCACTTAGTATGAGTCACTAGTTCCATCCATGTTTCTGTAAATGGCATTATTTTGTTCTTTTTATGGCTGAGTAGTATTCCACTGTGTATAGATACCACATCTCCTTAATCCATTCATCTGTTGATGGACATTTAGGTTCTTTCTGTGTCTTGGCTGTTGTGAATAGTGTTGCAGTGAACATGGAGGTGCGTGTGTCTTTTTCAAGGAAAGTTGTGTCCCGATATATGTCCAAGGTAGGATTGCTGAGTCACATGGTTGTTCTCTATTTAGTTTTCTGAGATACCTCCATACCGTTTTCCACAGTGGTTGTACCAATTTACAACAGTGTAGGAGGGTACCCTTTTCTCCACACCCTCTCCAGCATCTGTTATTTGTTGACTTGTTAATAATGGCCTTTCTGACCAGTGTGAGGTGGTACCTCATAGAAGTTTTGATTTGCATTTCTCTAATAATCAGTGATTTTGAGCATTTTTTCATGTGCTTGTTGGCCATCTGCATATCTTCTTTGGAGAAATAGCTATTCAGGTCTTCTGCCCATTTTCCAGTTGGGTTGTTGGTTTTTTTGCTGTTGAGTTGTAGAAGTTGTTTGTATATTTTAGAGATTAAGTCCTTGTCAGTTGCATCATTTGAAACTATTTCCTCCCATTCTAAATTCTGAATTACTTCAAATCTTTGTGCGGAGAGGGTCACAGATCATTCCTCATCCCAGAAGGTTGAGTGTTGGTTTACTATTTATTGTCTATCTCCTTGCGTCCCTCTCCTATACTGCCAACATATCTCCCACATCTATGATCACGCCAGGCAGTTAGCAGGCACTCTGCAAATATCTATTGAACAAATAAGCATGAATATCAATAGAAATGGTCATATTGGAGTTTCATTAAAGAGAAGAAATTTTGAAAACTAACTCCTATTGTCATTATTGAGACTGTTTCCCCTTTCAACCTCCTGTGCCTAAGGGAAATGAAACTGTGCTCAAACAAATATACTTGTAGCATTTCCGCTTACATCCCCAATCACCAGTTATGCTCAGTTAAAATAAATCACACAGAGCTTCCTCCCCATATTGTTTTCTGATCTTTATCAAGCCCTGCCAAGAGCTAGAGGGATAGCCCAGTGGGTTTCTCCTCTCAGCCTTGGGCATAGTGAAAAAGAGGATTTGAAGTTGTTGAAGCATTTGGGGGAGGGGAGAATTCATCCTTCTGGTCTGTTTAACCATCTGTATCACCCATATTTTATTACCTTAGCTCCTCTTGATAACTCTGAAATAATTTCCCAATTTTACCTTAGCCATGGTTGCTGACCAGTATGGGCATTGTCCTACTGATCACATTTTCTGATTTATTGGGGGAAGTTGAGTTTGAGGCAGAGATCTCAGATCCATTGAGGAATAAGAATGTCACTAATCTGTACATCATTAATATTTAAAAAGCTAATAATGTTTGTTAGCTTTAAGGATTGAGTTACCAATGTTAATATTTAAACCTGATAAATTAATGAGTTCTACCTGTGTTTATTTTTTGCACGCTTAAGGAATTCTAAACTGTCTGGAGGAAAGTACTCTGGTTTTGCTGCCTTTGGGGCAGCAGGCTGTCTGAGGGCAACACTGGGCTAATAGGTGAGAGAGGCCTAGAAAACAATAGTTGGGATGGTTATTGAGTAGCTGCTTGACCCTGAACAAGTGACTTCATTCTGCAGATATCCTTTCATTTCTGAGTTAAAAAAAAAAATGTAAAGAATCACTGGTTTCCCACTTGGGACATAATGAGAAAACATGAAGTACTTTGGGACACTGATTTCTTCCAGGTCTCAAGGGACCTATAGAGTTTGTTTGTCTTATTTCCATTTTATTATAATATTTTATTATGAGTGACATTGAACACTTCAGGGCACTGTGAAGGAGTCTGGATTCCTTATTCCTCACAGCCTTATCTGTGGTCAGCCTGAGTGCCATTTCCATTGCAGTAGCACAGAGGAGAGCAGTGATATTTTGCTGGGTCCCAGAGGGTGTCAGTGGCAAGTTAGGACCAAATTCAGGCAATTATTTAGCTCATAAAGCCCCACAGCTTCCTGTGGATTATTTGTGGGTCTCATCTCAACCTTATGTTTAATCACAACAACCACCACAAAGATTGCTGATTACTTGGATGTTAAGCATAGCCAAATTTCTTTGCAAACAAAGGCCCTCCTCACAGAATAAAAGAACCACTTATGCTTTCCAAGTAAAGTCCTTTTATTATTAGATTCCTGGGCATTTGGTGATTTATACCATTTGTAATTCAGTGCTCTTAGTAATAACAAAATAGCTATAACCAATTGTTTGATAAAATACAGAGAAATCCAGAAACATAATTATGCTTTTTAAGAGTTAAATGGTGATAGGAGATGTGGAGGAGGGTTTGACAGGGAATATAATTTCTTTTCAAACCTTTTTTCCATGAGGCACATGGTAGGCTTTCTTTTCCTCCTTTGCTGTCACAGTCCCACTGAGCCTGTGTGACAGCAAGAACTATCCCTCCAGGTTAATGAAGGGATAACTAGTTTGAATCTTGTTTGGAATGAAGGATTGAGGCCACCAACATTTCAAAGCTGTGAGTTCTACTCACAGAATCTTTAGCAACTGGTTTGCCAAAAAAATCAAGGCTCTAAAATCAAAAAACAAAACAATCAAAAGTGTCCTGCTCCCTGTGAAAGATTATGTCATTGTTAAAGAAATGGCAGCTCCACAGGTATCTTTTTGTCTTTATTGATGCCCACTGCACCCCATGTAGCAGAGAAAACCAATTTTTTTTCCCTGTTGAAAAACCAGGACAGCACTGGACAACGCACTTTCCCTAACTGGGTAAATGATTTTATTTTATTTTTTTATTATTTATTTTTTATTTTTTTGTTGTTTTGCCTTTTCTAGGGCCGCTCCCGCAGCACATGGAGGTTCCTAGACTAGGGGTCGAATCGGAGCTGTAGCTGCTGGTCTACGCCAGAGCCACAGCAACAGGGATCCAAGCCGCATCTGCAACTTACACCACAGCTCACGGCAACGCCGGATCCTTAACGCACTGAGCAAGGCCAGGGATTGAACCCGCAACCTCATGGTTCCTAGTTGGATTCGTTAACCACTGAGCCACGACAGGAACTCAGGGTAAAGGATTTTAAATACAGTATGTTGATTTTCTTGTAGCATTTTAGTAACACATAGGCACATGGCCATGGAAATTCAGATAAGTACTGAGTGAGGGCTGACAGTAGAGCTTGCTTCTGGAATTTCCTGGGGTACATGTTGAGATTTGGAGGATGAGGGTATCTTTTTCAAAGGCAGCTACTGGAAAAAAATTATGCAAACAGCTATGACCTGGAGCTAAGTATCTGCCTAAGGAAACTGGGTATAAATTGAACTCTCATGAGTTCTAAGTTACCCTCCAACAAGCCCCAGTGGGAGCCTAGCTTCAGCCCCGTCTTTGGTTCTGCTCAGACTTATACACACGTCCCTCTCATTCTTGCAAAAGGCAGTAGCATCATTACATCTGGGCGTGTTTTATGATGCCCCATAGCAACAGCCGTGTTGCCTGTCTTTGTGTGGATACAGTTTTTTAAAAAAAAGGAAAATCGCCATGGCAACAGCTGCAGCCACTTATTACAGAGCAGTGGAAGTGACACTGGAAATCTATGTGAGGAAAGCCATGCTCTCAGAATAATGTGCCCCTTACAATGGAAGAGATTTTTCCTGCTAACATTTCCATTTTTTAAAAATAAAAAGGTATAAGAGTATGTTCAAAAGAAATTTACCAGAGAACTGGAGAGCTCAGGGAATTGGTTAGCAAGAATTAAGTCTTTTATCTGTGGCCCCTGAGTTAAAATCCAACTGTTTCTTACTAGCTCTCAACACTGGGATTCTAGGGAGGGCGGTGCTCATTATTTGTGTTTAACTCCGCAGTACCCAACATGGTATTCTAAACAGAATAGCTTAATAGCAGTGACAGTGATGATTACAATTAATTGAAGCCAGTTTTCTGCTTCTTTTAGCACCACCCCTTCTTTAGAGCTTTGAAGAACCTCTAAGCTTGAGACTGTAGGAATCAATGTGCTCTCATCTCAACCAATAAGTATAAAGTAGTTTGAGTAAGATTCAGTTTTCTTTTAACTCAGTTCTTAGATTAACATCTTTCATAGGCTCATGCTAAATGTTCTTGCACTATCTTTTTGCTAAACATTAACAAGAAGAGTGAAGAGGAAGCTAACAAAGAACGACTTGCCATTACATATGCTCAAGACTATACATTATGGGAGGAGCATCCGTATGCTGGATTTTGAATAAGTTTTTCGTATTCTGTAAGTGATGTTACATCATTTTAATGATTCCATCGACCGTGTTCTTGATGGAGACAGCCAAATAATTCGACAGGAAGTATTTAACTATAAGGAAACAGAAAATTCATCTCAATTTTGGGTAACTTATGGAAATAATAAAACCTCCAAAATCTGTGGTCTCTGAGACTACAGATAAATAAGCCTTGGCACAAACATCCATCAAAACCAAAACCCTTCGTTCACTTCCAAAGAACTCTGACACCTGATCAAGTGTGCAGAGGTGTGTGGCTACTCATGTCTCTGAGTGTGTGTTAAAAACAGATTAGGATTTATATTATTCGCTTTATTTCTCATGAAATTCAAATCCATTAAATAAAAATTATTCCAGAAGTTCCTGTTGTGGCTTAGTGGGTTAAGGACATGACATTGTCTCTGTGAGGAAGTGGGTTCCATCCCTGGCCTTGCTTCGGTTAAGGACCCAGTATTGCCATGAGCTATGGCATAGTTTGCAGATGTGGCTTGGATATGGTGGCAGGTAGCTGCAGCTCTAATTCAACCCCTGGCAAGGAACTTCCATATGCTACAGTTTGTAGAAAGAAAAAAAAAAAGTTATTCCATATATCTTTTGTTTGTTGGTCCCTAAAGTTTTAGAGTGTACATTTTAGCACCAAAATTATATTTCATCTAAACTTTGTCAAACTATATTGTGCCTTGGTTTGTTTTTGTCTCATCACTCAGAAGAAGCAAAGAAGCCCATGGAGAAAGTTTTTGCCGTGGGCTATAGGAAACATATTGCAAAAAGGCTCCATCTCATCCTATTCCAAGAAATGACTAAAAAACAAAAACCTTTCCCCCTTTAAGCCCAGCCACTAGGGATTGTTTTATTTTTATTAGAAGACAAGGCAGCATATTAGAACCTATTGTGCAGAAAGCAGTATGTCCCATTTCTCTCCTTTCCACTGCCAAGTTTATTCCCAATTTAAGCCAGCCAAGCAACTGTTACACAAAATAAACCAGAATTTGGGACTAGAACATCATTTGATGGAATATTCGCAGGGAAATTTTCAGTGCTTGTGATTTATTCCCCCCTTATTTCTATACTTCAGCCATGCCACCCTCATCAGTTTATTCATGGCATTGCATCATTTATTAAGAGACTCAAGAGGAAGGTAACTCAAACAATTTTACTTTCACTAAACTAGCCAAAAAGGAAGGACATGCTGATTAAAATCCTGATGCAGGAAAGGGAACCTTGAAAGGAATGCAGCAGTAAAGGAGATAATTATTCTCTTTGTAAGAAGTCAGTATATTTTCCTAGATATGGTAGCCTCAGGCAGATGTTTGATAAGAGTTGTTGGTGGAGAAGGAGTCACCATCTGGCATAAAATGCATGTTAATATAATTAATTTCTCATTTAATGTATGTATTCAGTTTTGCTCAACTACATCTGAAGCAAAGGGAATATGATTTTTTTTTTTTTTTGTCTTTTTAGGACTGCACCTGTGACACATGGAAGTTCCCTGACTAGGGTTAAAATCAGAGTTGTAGCTGCTGGCCTACACCACAGCCACAGCAAGACCAGATCCGAGCTGAGACTGCGACCTACACCACAGCTTATGGCTGTGCCAGATCCCTGACCCACTGAGCAAGACCAGGGATCAAATATCCTCATGGATCCTAGTCGGACTCGTTACTACTGAGCCACAATGGGAACTCTGGGGATATGATTCTTTTGGGAGGATCTTGTTATCTGCAAGGAGAAGCAGGTCCACCAGCTCCACTTAAAATCTTTGCTGGGAGTTCCCATTGTGGCTCAGTGGTTAGCAAACCTGACTAGCATCCATGAGGATGCAGGTTTCGATCCCTGGCCTTGCTCAGCAGGTTAATGATGTGGTGTTGCCATGAGCTGTGGTGTAGGTTGCAGACACAGCTCGGATCCCTCGTTGCTGTGGCTCTGGTGTAGGCCGGCAGCTACACCTTCTGTTAGACCCCTATCTTGGGAACTTCCACATGCTGCGGCCATGGCCCCAAAAAGACAAAAAGCTCCCCCCCCCAAAAAAAAAAAAATAAAAACCTTTGCTAGTGTGCTCAGGTCACAAGGAATCACTACCCCAAATCCTTGTGTTTTGAAGTACAGTTCACAGAGAACTCATCAAGAGTGACATCTGTCTTCAAGTCTGCTCTGGTGGTGTAGGATTCCATCATTTTGCCCTTAGAAGAGTCTCCATTTGATAGAAAAAATGTTTTGATTGTCTGCAAAATTTAGTAGCAGCCAAGGAAAGATATGCATGCTGCTTACTGCCAGATAACAGGCAAAACTTTCTACTTTTCAAAAACAAACATTTTCTTAAGCCCCTAGGGGACAGTCTGGAGGAGAGCTGACCCTGTTCAACTTCAGTTTCAATAGCTCTTGGAACAATTTTTCTTTTTGGTACTGGTTTACTATTAAATGTCGATAAAAAATATGCACACCTTGGAATTCCCATTGTGGCTCAGCGGGTTAAGAACCCAACTAGTATCCATGAGGATGCGTGTTCAATTCCTGGCCTCACTCAGTGGATTAACAGGTCTGACATTGCTGTGAGCTGAGGTATAGGTAGCAGACTCTGCTCGGATCCTGCATTGCTATGGCTGTGGCATAGGCCAGTAGCTCCAATTTTAACTCTCAATTGGGAACTTTCATGTGCCGCAATTGCGGCCATATTAAAAAAAAAAAATGCACAACCTAAAAGTTGAGAATTAAGCTTTATTGGGGGCAAAATGAGGACTATGGCCTGGGAGGCAGCATTTCAAATACCACTCCTAAGAGGCAGGGGAGAATGTCAGTATATATGTGATTTTGGTAAAGGGGGGAGGTACATGCAACCAAGCACACATTTTTTACAGAAGGTTGCTGCTAGTATCCTAATCATAAGGAGCAGATGTCACCATGAAGGATTTTAGTGCTTTTCCAGATACAAGGAGATGCAAATATCTAACTATCCTGAAAATATCTAACTATGTAAAGAACTGTTCTGCCAGTTTTTTCAGAGCACAGAGTGCCTCACTCCTGATCTCCACCCTGAACCCCTTTCAGGGGCTGTTGAGTATCAGCAGCTGCAGTGGCTCATGATTTAATCCACACAGAGCCAGATGACAAGTGCCAACATCCAGTTCACAAAACATAAAGGAAGAACTAAATAAATAGGCAGATAGATACTTGAAAGACCTCACCTCACTAGCAGAGACTACCTAAGGGAAGAAATTGCCTATTGCTACTATACAAATAACTAACCTTTTGTTGAGGCATAAACTTGCCCAGAGTTTACTGGGAGGAGGCAGTGACAGGGAGGGCAACAGGAGAGGTTTGGAATCAGGTTCTAATGCTGGTCCTACCACTTACTTGCCATGTGACTGGCCATGTAACTTAACCTTCCTCAGTATCCTCAATTTCTCCTTGTAGTATGCAGATAATATTCTCTCTCCTGTGGGGTTGTTGTAACAATTACAAATAATGTATACAAATCCTTGTCATAGTTCTGGCTTGCAAGGGGCCTGCCATAAATGGTGGCTATTATCATTGCATTGCAGAAAGGACAGAGTCCAAGAGAATATTAACACTGAACAGTTTGCAGAAACAGGCCATATATGCTTTCCAAATTCAATATTTAAGACTCTAAAATGAAGCTGGCATTGTACAGACGATCACTCAATTTATCAACAAACTGTCCTTTTATATTTTACTAATTTATTTTATTATGGTTTGAAAAGCCAGATAGCATTATTTTTTTCTGTGTCATCATTTTGGTAATTTACTAAGTTCCTTTTTTAAACCCAGAATTTTGAAGGCTGAACATTTTCAAGGTAAATAATTCAATGGATCCAATGTTCTCTTTCCTTTCCACTGACACCTACACAGACTAGTTGGTGCAAGACTAGTTGTCAGCCAATTCTAAGTCAGAGGATGGCAGAGGCACTTGTCCAGTTCTCTGAGACTTTCCATTTCATTTCAGTCCTAAAATTCTGGCATTAGGTTTGTGGAGATTATCATATTTTTCCTGTAATGAAGTTACCTGGGGCTTCACGTCACATTTCTTATGCATCCATGGTGCTATAATCTCTAATTATGCACTGACCTCCTCCTGATGAAGTTTCAGCTAACACACACCCACACACACACACACACACACACACACACACACACACGGATATGAGAGCAGCACAGTCCTCTCTCTATTGTTTTCATCTAAAGAGCATGCTTCTCTCCTATCCCTGGCTCACCTCTATTTCCATTTTTATGCTTTCTAACAATGGCCCCAAGGCATTTTTTTAAGCTGGATTTTCCAAGAAGGTGGTAATATGTTTGAATCAAAATCTAATAAATATGCTTAATCAAGAGAAGTGAGGTATATTTATTGAATTTAGCCCTTTTTCTCAAAAGACTGTATTTTCTATGTAACCTTGGTCCCACTTAAGAAGTAAAGTTCAACACTATGTGGTAGCATAACCAGTAAGTGGGTAGATCAGTAGTACAAAGGAGACCTGACCAAAGAAATCCACAAAACAAAAACAAAACAGAGTGGGGGGGGGGGAGAATGAGAGAGCGTAGGAGGACCCCCTACCATAAAAGGAACTGAGGAGAATTATCCAAAAGCAGCCCTCACCACCAGTCACTTGCCCTCCAAATAAGAGGAAACCTATATCTCCCAGCACCTTGTAGCAGCTTCTCCTTCCACCCACCCTGGCTACCAGCTTCCTCCCTTACAAACAATATGAACAATTCACTAGTTTTTTAACCCATCTCAGAAAGAGACATCTGCATCCCAAATGCTTTTTATTACCAACATGTTACTCATTTCATAATTGAGCCATCAGGGAACATTTCTCTTCCAAATTCCCTATTTCTCCCACATGACAATAGTGGATCTTTCAAAGATCTTGCCATGAATGTACTGGACAAAGCCCGGGAGCTCTTGTGTCTCACACATTTTGATTGACTTAAGGAGAGCCAAGCCCTGGTAGTGGTGGTGGTGATGATGGTGAGTCTTGGCATGTGACTTTGGATGTTTTGCCTCAATAAAGTTGACATAAGCTAAACCATGAATAGAAAGTAGGGTTAATTTAAGCCACAGTTAACTTATGCTTCATGATGTTATTTGCTACACTTCCTAGCTCTGTCATTAATTCCTGTGTAAATGCAACTCTCAAAATCTCACCTTTCTCTCTATATAGATGTCATTATTTATTTATATTCTCCCATGCATTTCCTGCTAGCCCACAGCACCCATATGCAAGCCCTATCTGAGCATAAAGTGTGTGAAAAGTCATGGGTTAGGCACAAGCTTTCCTCTGTGACCCCAGTCCTATTTCCTGTGCCTTGCACTGGTTGTCTGATGCTGTCCCTCATCTCACCTTCTGCAGATTACCATTTGCCTCAGCTTCTGACCACCCCCTCCTTGTTCTGCTATTAGCACTGGCGTACCCTTACATCAGTGGTTTTTAACCTTTTTGAGGTCATGGATTAAATGGAGAAGGTATGTAAAAGTTAAGGACTCTCTTTCCAAGAAAGGGCACATGTGCATTTATGTTGGGTTCACATCCACTCCATGTATCATCCATTCCCTGGCAGCCTTGCTGGTTATTTACATATTGACCTGGGTCTATCTCGAAGCCTTCCACTGACCTGCCTCCACCCCAATCCCGACCCAGCCTGTAATTTCCCCCAGCCTCTGAGCTATCGTCTACCTAAATGTCAAAAACCAACCTGATTTCTTCAAGACTGCTTCCAGGGCCCTGGCTTCTGGTACTGCGAGGTAGCTTGTGCTCTGCCAAGCTCAGCAATGGCCTTGGTAAATGAAGTGTTCATCCTGATGGTTGGCATTTGACTCCAAGTCTTAGTAACTCTCTTTATTACATGGGTAGGAACGACTTATTAATTGCTTGAGTTTGGAATCTCTCAATTTTTACAGGTTATATTGGTTTGAGATTAAATATACTGCAAAGTCTATATTCTTATTGCAGATAAAGCTGTGTCCTCAAGATCCAGTATCAGAGATGACTGTACTGTGGAACTTTATAGCATTCTGCAATATCTACTTCACAGCAACTGCTGGACACATATAATGAAATTTAAAAGCATTATGGGAAAGCAAAACCCCCTTTGGTAAGATTTGTTGGTCTGCAGCTCCCATACTTCAAACACGAAATGAAAATCTGTAGATGTAAGACAAATGCTTTGGTAAAATACATTAGTTTAAGAAGATAACTATGTGCTTCGCCCCCAAAGATAATCTTGCATTCAAGCAAAATAATCTGCAACTCTAAAAAAATGGATGCAGATTCTCAATTAAGTTGTTAATTTGAGACCCAAATGCTCACTTAATTGCTAAGTGGAAGAAGAGGATCTAGGGATATGAGTTGATCAGTGCAAATATTTTCTGGGACTTGGCTTGTCACCAGGTGAAATTCCATCAGTTTGTCTCAGGAAGCTGTTTGTAACAGGAAAGAGTTTTATTTAATGCAGGAATGAAAGGTACTCAGATTAGGAAAGCTTTTTGTAAGACATTGTCTGAAAATTCTTTGACCTAGCCAGAGGAAACTAGCATTGCATTCAGCCCCTCATCTCTGTCCTCAGCACACACCATTTATGAAGCACTGCATGCTCCAGTGTAAGCAAGTGCCTGTCTTCAGATTCTTCTTTATCTTTATATAGCATGTGGTGAGCTGTGAATTGGTGATTGCCATGAAAGCAAACTGCATGGTCTCATGATTTTTCCTTGATTGTTGCTGATCAGCAGTTCTGTACAACTTCATTGGTATTTTCTGTTCATGAACACTTTTTGCTTCAGGTATAGCAACAGGGTTTCTGTGTTATGTCTACCTTGGTGTCCCCTTCTCCAGCAAGGCTGCCAGAAGTTCAGCTCTGTTGGATTTGCAAGACAGCCATGGATCTTTTGGTCTTAACTATTGTTACCAATTTACATGAGTCTCCTTTTTTGATACTATCCCAGAAACCTTCTGCTTTACAGGCCTCATTAAGAAAAAGATGAATTTAGTATTTGATCTAACTCTAAATGTATTACTCATTCCACCTCAGAAGATTCATTCTGACACATGAAATGGAATTTCTAAATGCCCTCATATTCTTAAAAGTAGAACCCAGTTTTTTATTGATTCCTTTTGAGCAAATGGTGAAACACAGAGTAATCATTCCAATACTAATATTAAGTAACAGTAACAATAATAATAACAGCTAACATTTATGAAGTGCTTTCTATGCTCCAAGTAGAAGCACTGTAAACGTATTCACCCAGTCAATCCTCACTCTACAAAGGAGGAATAATTGTTATCACCACCATTTTTTAGATGAAGACACTGAGACACAGATTAAGTAATTACTATAAGGAGACAGCAGTCACCATGTGTCAGCAGGGGGTGAACAACTGTACGAGATGATATGAGAGCTGAGCTGGTGTTTGAACACCAAGGGGCATGGGGTATATGTAATTTCATAACAAACCCATTTGATATGGAGAAGAGGCCTCCATGAGGAAATTCTGGCCTACATGCAGCACTAGCAAAACTCATGCTGAAGGAATGTATTCACAAATACAAACTTTTCCTACAAATTAGTACTAGAAGTCCTAAAATCTTAAACTTTCAAGAGTAGTCTTTGCCTCTTTCCTGTGAAGATGAAATGTTTGTTATTGATCTGTGTGCATGGATCCCAGTGTTCCCACTTCCCAGTCTGCATTGTACACAGGCTTTCACTAGTGAGACCTGAGTTGAATGCCTGCCGCTCAAGTTACTGGTGAGTTACTTGGCACAGGTGATTCACCATCCTTGAGTCTGTTTGTCTCTAAAATGCAAATACTGTCTTCATTAGATTGTTAGAAGAATTAAATGAGCTAGAATATATAAAGTTATCTAATTTATCTAAGATACAGTTTCCTTATCTATAAAATGGGAATCATAATAGTACCTACTTCAGGGGATCATGTGAGGGTGAAATAAGATAATGTTTATAAAAATGCTTAACCTAAGTAAAAAATGCTTGACCCAAAGTAAATTCTCCATAGTAACAAACACAGAGAATATTTTGAGGGCTCAGTAAATACTGTAGCACCTGACCCCCTTTTCTAATTCAGCCTTGGGGATTAATAGTTGGTATTCCTTGCACCTGTTAATGATTATATTTTAATTTTAACTAGATTTCCATCTTTAGTGGCTATTAACCTACTTTTCTATATCTTTTTATATCTATTATGACTAAAAGTTTCACATGCCATAGTACTCTTTGGAGTTACGATTCCATTAGTGAGGATTAAAGGAACTAGGAAAAGTTGCAGAAAGGGTTGAAGTTCCCATTAAATCATAAGAATTAGTGTATCTCTCTTTTGCATAGGCTCACAGTAGAGGGATTCAAATTCCTGTTTCAAAAAAGAGAGAAAGAGAGAAAGAAAGGAATAAAGGAAGAAAGAAAAGGAAAGAAAGAAGGAAGGAAAGAAAGAAAAGGAAAGAAAGAGGGAGAAAGAAAGAAAAGAAAGAAAGAAGGAAAGAAAGAAAATATAGGACTATCTCAAACTCACTTTCTTCTCAATATTAAGTGTAAGAGAAAATTTCTCAAAGCTCACAGACTAATTCAATTCTGACAAGATTTTTCAGGCTAAATTGCAAAGTAATTTAAGATCTCCTTTCAAAGAAAATGCACATATAATTCATAACAAACCTCCTTTAACTCTTCTTCCCTTTTAACCAATTTTAAACTCAGAACGCTTTGTCATTTTAAAGTTGGAACTTAATGGACCAGAGCCACTTAGGAATCTGTCAAAGACTTTATTCTGTGCTGAAATTTGTAACTGTTCTTGATGTCATTATCAACCTGGCTTCAACCTAAATCATTGCTGTCTTCATTGTATCTCCATTGAAGTACTGCCCCTTGCTCGCTGAATTCTCTGCTGTTTCCAATGATGGGATTTGGGTTAGCACAGAAAGCCAAGTACCCTCCATCCCTCTCCTGGTCGTCCTGGAGGAAGCTGGAAAATAGATAGGGAGTCAGTGACTCTTGGGGTAGGAGGTACCTCAAGGCTACATTATCCAGCTGTCTAGTGAATGAGTTTTATCCATAGCACTCTAGCAGGTAACTCTTTCATTCTAAGTATCTCCAGTGACAGAGCACTTGCCTTTTATAGGTACCATTCCATTTTCCATCAGATGTAAGAATTAGGAAATAGAATATAAAGCTGAAATCTTTCTCCCTCTGATGTTTTACTTGTAGGATTTATCTTGCCTTCAGGAAACACAAAGATGAGGCCAGTCCTTCCTCTGCATAATAATCTTTTAAATGCTCACTGTAGCTATTTCTGCTAACTTCATCTATCCTTTAAACATGCCTCCTTCCTTACATCTTCTTCCCCACCACCCTACTCTTTCCTGTGGTTTCTTGTGGTTCATCAAGTCTCATTCACATGGTAGCATCCTGACCAGTGAAGAGAGGCCTGTCTGCTCCAGCCACTGAGGAGTGTGACAGGACCATTCTGACTCCTGCCCAGCTTTCTCCACTGCTATCAATGTAGACTTCACCTGGAATGCTCTGCACCATGATCCTCTATCCCAAGCCCTCCAGTGAATGTCCTTTTACTCCTAGAGGAAAATCTTAAGTCCTATAAATGTCCTGAAAGCTTCTACAATACCTGGTCTGTGCAACATCTCCAGCTGGGTCTTCTACTCTCCCCTCATTCACTACCTTCCAGCCACACTGCATCTTTGTGGCTCCTCAGACTTACGGATTGAGGATCCAGCTCTGCTTCAAGCATTGGAAAGCTCTTCCTATGCTTTTCATTCAGGATGCCATGTCTTTCAGAGAAGCCCTTCTTGACCACCCCAACTAAGGCAGCACTGTCATTCACTCTCTACCCTATCCTCTCATGCAGCTTTATTCTTCTTTTCAGTCTCTATCCTTAAATCATCTATTTATTTGCTTAGTTATTTATTATGTTGACTTCTCCACTGGAATGCAAAGAACATGAGGTCAGAAGCTTTGTTGTGTTCCCTGATGTATCCTTAGTGCCTAGAACAATGTCTGCACACAGTAGGTGCTCAATAAATATTTGTTAATGGAACAAATTTGTTAATTCAGCCTGAGATTGTATTCTTCTTGGGTACGTGATATACTAACTCATATTTCCCAAAGAATTCTCCTCATCTTTTTTTCTTTTGTGCCAGACATCAAAATGGCAAAATGGTATTTGTCAAGGGATTTGGAAAATCACTCTTTGGTGTGAATTTGGATGCTTAGGGAGCAGTCATTAACTAAACAATCCTCTAGAAGCTGAAAGAATTGATTAATGTGCCTCCCCAAACATAGCTCTTTTCTCTGCAGGGTCATTGGCCCTTGGGAAGGTGAAACCCTATGGTTCTAACTCAAGCTCAGCGAACTTCTGGCCAGAACCTCTTATTATTAAGAGGCAACTCTTCTAACCTCCCAGGGTGCCTGGAATGCCCCCAGTTCCTGAAGTCATTATGTTTTACAGCAGGTTCTCTTGACAGAGCTTCATTGGCCTTTGGCAGAACATAAGCCAGAATAATGGGCAACCAGATGCCAGAATGAATTCCAATGTGTACACACAATTCTTGGCCCCATAAAAATCAATTCCTTATTCATAATTAAGCAGCTTCTTGAGAAAAGGCAGGTTTGTACAGTTATTAAAAGATGAATAATAGATAAGGATCCACTTGTTTCTTTTTGTAGATGGGGGATAAAAAATTTTAAACACAAAATAGCACTGTAATTAGTTTTTCTTCTACTTTGTGTCTTACCTGTGATTCTCAGGGCCAACCAAACAGAACAGCTTTTACAAATTTCCATCACCCTCTCCATGTTGTAGTTCTCCTTAAGATGTATCCTTTTGAGCAGAATAACAAGGCAACTCTAGATAGATGGGGGAAAAAAGAAACTAGAAGCATCCAAACATAAAGGTCACAAGATGTGTCATCCTGTATGCCTTTTCCTGTTTTCCAAATTGGGTTTAGAGAGCAGAACTGAAAACAAAAGTTGCTAAATGCCTCAGTACTAAAAGGAGCAGCAGGGCTTCCCAGCAGTTAGGGCCACACACCTACCAGTAGGCTTAGTTTGCAACAGAATTAGCCTCATCTCCTCCAATTCCAACTCCATCTCTTTGGTTCTAATCAGTGGATGAAAGGATTGGGAAAGAATAGAGGTCCTCCTTGGACAGAGTGCAGTGTTTGAGGTGTAAAGCTGCTCTTGCTCCCCATGAGGGAGTTTTCTCTCCTCTAAGTCAAGTGAAAGGGACTCCACTGAAATCACCCAAGTAGACTGGGACTGCCTACAAAAAGAAGGCTCTAGCTTAACCCTGGTGCAAGAAAGTGCAGAGGGACTGAGGCCTCTCAAAACAGAGTCCTTGTATGTGACTTCTTGGCATCTGAGTGCAGAAGAATACAGGGACAGGCCTAGAGATTTCTGAAGGGAGTCGACCGGAGCCTCTGTGTCAGCAGGACCTGAAGGCTCCCTGGCTTGATGTGTTTGGGAAGTGAGGTGAGCCCACTCAGAGCAGTGCTTCATGACCCATGGAAGATGCTCAGTAATGCCCCAAACAAAGGGGACTGGAGGCCAAGAGAGGGGTGATGGTCACTGAGCTGCCAGAGTAGCCCTGATCCAAGCCATAGAAAAGGACTGGGAATGTGTATAGCTGCCAAGGCAGATGGAACATTGAGTGGCCCTTGCAAGAGAATTCTCAACAAAATGGAGTGCCACCATGTCAGCAGAGGCCTCCAAGAGAGGGAGCAAGCAGGAACCAGAGTGAGGCTAGGGACCCCTGTGCACCATGGACAATCATTTGACCACAAAAAAATGGAGCCCTTGTCTCCCCATCCTTTCTCCATGCCTCTAACAGCAGGGGGCACTGGTGTCCAAGAGGGAGATGGAGGGACACCTCCCTTCCAAGTTATCCTGCCTGCCACTCTAGTTCTTCAAAGAGAAGAATCTTGCTTTGAAGATTTAGATTTAGATTTTAAGCTGGACAGTACTAAGTTTCAATAACTGAATAATGAGCTTTGACCAAGACATCATTAATGGAACTATATACCCAGCAAAAAGAGGATTCAATATAGTACACTTGGGAGCAGTGATTGGAAAAAAAATTCATATGTATGTCCCAACTAATCAAGAACTCTATAGTAAACTGGTGCCAGTAGTTTAATTTTTTTTGTTAGGGATTAAAGATTTGGCAGAGAAAATGGAAGGTCTTTTTGTATATCTTTGGCTATAGTAATCATCTTCCCCCTTTTCCCATTAATTATTAAGCTCATAGAAATACTAAAAGGGATGTGATATATTTGCTTAATACTTTCCTTTAAAATCTTAAAGTAGTATTGACTCCATGTTAACAGAAGAAGTGAGACTGGACTGGAAGACAGAGAAACAGGTTATTCCAATTAGGTACCCAGGACAGTGAGTGGACTGTGGGAGTTAGAAGAACCCGTCAGAGGAGAGCATCATTGTGAAAGAACAGCTGCCCAGGAACTTGAGGTTGTTGAATAGTTTCTGTGAGTAACTGTGGGAAAATATTTTAGCAGTAGTGGTAAAGAGTAGTAGGAGTGGGCGGTATTGGAAGCTGGGTGGTCTTGAGAAAGATTGTAAGAATTAAGAGAGAGATGACTCAGTTGGGCCCAGAATGGGAAGATGGCCAGAGTTTTGGAAGGGATGGCATTTCTGGTAATGATGGTGGTACCATCTATAGAACACTTTCCATACACTATCTCATTTTCACTCTCAGCATAATTGCAATACTTTCATCTCTACTTTCTTTTCCTCTTACTTCTCTTCCTCACCCTTCTTGTCCTCCTTCTTCAACACTGACATTTATTGAGTCTATGTGCCACGTGCCATTCCACACAAAACAGTGCATAAGAGTAAATGATCCCTGATACCCAAAGCTTCTAGACCAAGAATCAGTCAGAGGGTGAGAGTCAGGAGATGACATCTCAGTTCTGTTTTGGTTGAGGTACTGGTTGGACATCTAGTTTGAGGTACTTCTTTTAGAACTAAACCAAGCCGAGAGAGACAGAAGAGAGAAAGAGAGAAGGAGGAAGAGGGGAAGGGGAGGAGGAAGGATAGGTTATTTGATGAAGGATGATAAGAAATGCTTATCTAGTTTTATATGCCAGATACCATTTCAAAATCTTGCTAAATATTAATTCATTGAATTCTCATAGTAACCTTGTGTGATAGGTATTACACTACTATTATCACTATTATTATCACCCTCATTTTATTATCATTTTAAAATTATCATCATCATAGGAAACTGGGTACCTATAGTCTAAGAAACTTGCTTGAGGTCACATAGCCAGGAAGTGGCAGGACTGAGATTTTCACCCTATGCTCTTAATGCTGCCTAGGCTGCCAGGGGGTTCCCTGTAGGAGCATCATAAAGATGAAAAGAAATGTGGTTGAGAAAAAATGTAGAGTTTCGATCATATCTGTGAATCTTAAATGATACCATGAGCAATATGATCCTATTATTCATGTTGCTCTCATCAAAGGAATTTAGGATATTTCATCCATTTCAAAATTTTTGAATAAAAGATACACACTTCTATTTCCGAGACTAGATCTAATATGATGTCATCAAACTAGTTTTTGCTGAATAATCTATTCCAGAACAGAATGAATCAATAACCGGACTTACTTCCAATTTATGAGATGAATATTTAAAGACCACTGTGTATTTCTGTGTCATGATATTTTCAAGGATATTAGTTCTATACAGCTCAAATATTGTTTTCCAGAAATCTAGAGAATCAGAGATCTATCTTCATCAGCTTGTGCTATAAACAGTGCCTCTTCAGAGTGATATCCCAAAGAATAAGCATCACACAGGTTGGCGGAAAGTTGGATTCCTCTTCCCTGCCTCTCCCCATTTCAGGATTTGTATACACTAATGGTTTAACCATCTCCCTCGGTGCAGAGGAGGAGGTGTTTTCTTTTTAAGTCTAAAATGCTGAAACCATCAGAACATGATAATCTATCCTTTCTCGAGTTGAAGTTGGAAAACTCTACACGCACTACTCAAACCCTTGGTTGTTTCCAAAAACATCCTCTACAGCTACTGTTCCATAATCCAGAGGCTTATTGTGGAAACTGAAAACCAGAGCCGAGAGAGATTCCATCTTTGCCAGGGGTAAGAGCCTAAAGGAACAACTTCCTAAAATCCTGGCCGTGAGGAGAGATGAAAGAAAGAAATGAAAGCTCTTGCTTTCTTTATTCTGCTCTTCACCAGAAGCCAGAGGGCTTTGCCTGCCGAATGTCCACTGCTAGACTTGGGGAGATGCACCTCAAGTTCAGTCACCTGGCCTGTTCTTGTCCTTGGGCAGATCCTTGTCCAGGCTGCTGAGGACATTCCTTTCTTCCTAAATCAACTGAGCCAAGAGCTCCTAGCTAAACATGACCTGCTAGCCTGACTTCCATGGCCATTTCCTCCCTGGAGACCTTTCTGTTCCCATGCAAAAGTGACTAGGTTCTCTGCAACCTGGAAGTCTGGTGTGCTGGGACGGGAGCCACACCCCATCAGCCCACAGTTGGAACTGAGGCCTGGTTCGGCCACAGTGCTCTGCTCTCTGTCACTGTGAGCTTGTAGAAGTTCTTAGCAGAATGATGATGATGACAGGTGATGAAAGTCAACATTCACTGAGTGTTTATTTTTTGTGCATATAATCAGCATTCAGGAAATGGCTTGCAAGACAAATATAAGTTTTAAATGTACCTCATATCCTCCTACATTTCTGGGGGATGAGTATCATTATGTCCATTTTACAGACTTTGAAACAGCCTGAGTAGTGAAGTAATATACCCAAGGCCATACAGCCAATAAGGATCAGATCTATGAGGCTCAAGTTAAGTCTCTTGAGTGTTGTCTTTAGTCTTGAATTGATGACCCTAAAACTCCCCACGGCATGACTACATATAAAAAATGCCTAATAAAACATCTTGTAGACGATGATTCATTTTAAGAGATAAATAGTTTTGCAAACCTCCTTCCTTCCTGCATGTCTTCCTTCTTTTCATTCTACTTTCTAGTCAGCCTCATTCCATCAGCCTTTATATAGCCTGCCTTGGGCCAGGCAGCAGGCTGTGTCCTGGGCATACAAGAAGAAACAAGACCCCGCAAAGCTTAAGTTCAGGAGCAGAAGCAAGACATGAAAGCAGGTTTCCAGGAGAAGCCCTGCACCTCACCTGCTAGTGGAATAGAGAAAGGGCGCTATGGCCCCAAATAACGTGCTCTGCTCTATCCTTGTGTACAGGAGAGTGCCGCTCATGTTCCTTCCAGGCATGAAATTAAAGGTTCTGGTACCTGAACTCATATTGCTCTTGTAGTCACAGCCACACTCGCTCGACTATCCAGATGTGGGTTCATGTTTTCCTCCCCAAAAGATCACTTTTTTAAGGGAGAAAAAAGAAATCTACATTTTTTTTGGCTGCACCCATGGCATGTGAAAGTTCCTGGGCCGGGGATCAAACCTGAGCCACAGCAGGTTTGATCCTTAACCACTAGGCTGCCAGGGAACTCCAAAAGCTACATTTTAAATTTAGTAGCTATATGATCTTTATTTCTCTGACCATTAGTCTCTGTATTTTATTTTTTAAAAGATGAGGGGAGAAAAGAAAGAAAAAGGACAGGTAACCAACCTGCATGATTTACCTGGCAGAGGTGTTATAGAAATGAATAAATTTGTAAAGTAAGAATAAGAGGACTAAATATAAGGTAAATGCGATGGCTTTTTGTATATTCTTAACATGGAATGTAAAGCTCTGAGTGATGCTACCTACCTACCCTTATCCCTCTGCAGATGCCCACAGACATGCTCCCAGGCTGCAGCCATAGCTATCTGGCTCTACCTTGAAGTGCCCTCCACTCTCCCACCTCCTCACCTTTGCTTCCACTTTTTTCTCTGAGTGGAATACCCTCTCCCCATCATCAGTTGTTGACTTGCTTCCTTGCTCAATGCCATCCCCTCTATTCTGAAATAGTGCTCATTTCCTCATTTGCCCCATAAATGCTATACATCTTGTCACACTCAGCACTGGGAGTAGAGCTAGCTGTCATCTGTATCGTAGGCTCCTCTGCCTTTGCCTTGCCTGTGTTCAATAAAATGTTTGTAGGCTCCAATTCTGCTTCTCTTCTCTATGCCCTTCCCTGCCTGCCCCCAACACCTGCACCTAATGTATCACCTGGTACCTAGCAAATACCCTGTGCATCCTGAGTAACATCCTAGGCACTTTACGGTTGGCAAGTTCACTCGACAAGTCTCCATAGATCAAGGAGAATTAAGCTCTTCCTTTCAGTTAAGCCAAACACCACAGGTAAGGTATGGAGTTTGGCTGTACCTTGTTGGGTGGGGATCAAAGCCCAGGAAGCAAACAACATCTCCCAAAATGCAGACTGTGAACCAGTGGGGATACCCAGATGATGTTGGGTGACACACGGGGGAACTTTTTTTTTCAGATTTAATAATTACATAATCTCATATGTATTAAAAAGCAATAGAATAAGCACATTAAATCTATGATTTCCTAGTATTATTTTTAAAATAATATTTTCATTTGAATAAAAATGTATGATTTAAAGACAAATGTTACATAAATAATGACATGGAATATGGCTAAGAGGTGTAGTGGCAGTGCTTCAAGCTTGGGAAGTACAGGGCAGAGAAAACACTTGTGGGGGATGCAAAGGTGAGGATGGAGGCAAAAAGGGTCCTGTTCTGCATCGGATCTGCTGGGAACATCCTTAGGATTTAACAGAATTATTTACAAAACTGTGTTATTGTGCAAAAAACTTTATTCGAAAGGCAAACTGCAACTGGAATGTTTTCTCGTCTCTATTATTTCTTCATGAGAATGAAGAAATATGTTCACATAAGCTCACACACGTAGCTTTGGGCAGCAAGTTTCAGAATGGCTGTGGGGTTTTATACTCTTTCCCAGGACTATCAGCTACAAAGGACTCAAATATGGGTTTGCTTTTCCTTTTTTTCTGCAAAGCACAACACTTTACAAAGAGAAAAACACTTCAAAGGCAATCCCTTTCTCGCATACATTTCAGGGCTGCATTTGAGATCCACATTTATCTTCCTTATCCAATTACGTGATCAAAGCAGAAGTGTTTGGCCTACTTTGGGGGTTTAAAGACATCCAGGGAAAAAGTAGAAACATTTAAAATTACCTTTTTTATTCCATACATCTTCCTGGAGGAGAATTGGAATCCACTCCCCCTGCTCTCTCTTAACTAGTCTCTAGACACAAAAAATCAGGCTGGAGAGTTAACGTGCTCTAATCATTCAGGCCATAAAAGATTCAGCTACATCTCTGTAAAATCCAATCTCATCTCAAGTCAGTGTGTCTAGTGTAATGTTTGCTCTCTACAGGACTAGAGAGTCCCTTCCAGAAGCACTGAGAAACTCTTGATTTTACCAGATTAGCTTTAAAGATTTTATATTGAAATAAAAACTGCAAAAAAAAAAAAAAATCCAGAATGTTACTTTGTTAGTCTCCCCAAAGCTATTGGTTCTAGCACATCTGTTCATTTGAATGCTACCTTATGGAGTTCATGTCTCCCAAAATAGGACATACCTTGTCTTTTACATTAACACTGTGAGGTTTGGGTCCTGGTTTGAAAAAAAAAAAAAAAAAGCAAATACGACGTCCTCAAAAATATTTAAGTGAGCAGACTGCCTATTGGTGGATTGATTTTTCTCAGTGGATATAAATCTGTTGGCAGCCACCAGAATTGGGGTATAAAAGATGACCCCTGGCAGCTGCTGCCATTTGTTTCAGTGGGAAAATGAGAGTTTTGTCTCTCCCAAGGGGTCAATATTGTGATGCTCAAAACGTCATTGGAGCTCTGTTTCTGAAGGGTTACACTGAAGAGGAGCAATGCTTTGTAGTTTATGACAAGATTACAGCAGAATATTTTGTGCATGCTGTGATTTGTATCACCCATTTGTGCACAGGCCATAAAAGTGCACATTTTATCAGGAACATTTGTGAATATATAACAGCACTGAAGACATATGGCCACTAAATAATTCACAGTTATCTATCTCCTCAGCAGAATCCTTATACACCTACAATGTTTTAATGCCTAGTTTGCTCAGAAACAATATTCTTTACGACCCCTCCAATATAAAAATGTTTACTGACTGGCAGCAATATATGGATCCCATGGGATTGGGCTGTAAGGAAGGGGAAACCTTTCCACCTTATCCACCTCTCCTTGTCCTCATCTGTTTCCCCTGAACTCTTCCAACTAGCACCTAAAGTGGGTGTTTTTGCCCTTCCCAAAAATGGGTGCTCAATTCTGATGTCTGGTGGTTGAGTCATGAGATGGGAGTCACTGACTAACCTTCACTCTCTTCTCTTTTCAGTTCTATATCCATTTACAGTCCCAAGGAGAATCCAAATGCATTTGATGCTGCAGCATTCTTCCAGTCCGTGGGAAATTTCCTGGGGATCTTCGCTGGGTCGTTTGCAATGGGGTCAGCATATGCTGTTGTCACGGCACTGATATCCTTTGTATGTGGAAAGCTGGGGACTGTTAAGAGCAGTCAAGGTTCTGGGATGTTTCTGTGGGTGGACAAATTTCAGGCCAGGAAGTGGCTGCATAGTCTTGTTTAAGTGCAGTACAGCACCACTGGGGCCATCTTGACTCTGAGCCACCCCTAGAAGCGTAGGTTGATACCAGTGGATGAAGGGACCAGGCTCTTTTCCTGTCCAAGGCCAGTTTTCACACTACTCATACTGTCTGACCTAGGATATCAAAGGTCTTAAAAAATTACCACCTAGGAATACAGGGGTATCATGATTGGCTATATTAGAGTCGAGAGGAAGAATTGAAGATCCAAGGTCAGGAATGAATAGGATTGACTGGGAGTGGTAAACTAGGCATTTTCTGCCTCCCTTTTAAACTTGTATCAATCATTAGTTCACAGGATTGGCCCAGCCAGAGATCACTGTGGGTTTAAACAAGCATGCATGGCTATTTTATGGAAGGGAAACAGCAAGCAATGCAGATACGATGTTTGTCATTGGCAATTGTGTCTTCTCATTCTCTCTTTTTCAGTAGAGAAGCAAGAGGATGGGTAGAGTTCTTAGAGGACTTGAGCCAGGGAAAGAAGCTGGTCTGGTGGGCTCTTCACTTAAAATAGTTGGTAAGGCAAAAATAAGTCACATTTAAAGAGGAAAGCCAGAACGCTGATGTCAAGTGTGAGGGCTTAACAGAGGCTGCTGAAAAAAGGCAGAGAAAAAGGCCAAAGACCTTGAGAAAAAGAAAAAGAAGAAAGGAGAAAGGTGCTAAAGGGGTCAGGAGTCAAGGAAAAGAAAGCAAAATGTTGGTGAGGACTGGCCCAGAAGTTCACTGAGCAATAGCTAAAAAGCTAGGTTCTACTAAAGGTTTCTAAGTCAGAAGATGAAAAAAACATAGACACTGCCTTTAAATAATGACCAACTTGGAAAGACAAGCTCTAGAGTAAGGGTTGGATAGAAAATGAGAGTGCCAAACCACAGCCAACTTATTAAGACTATAAATATTCAAATCAGGATGAGGCTATTGTGTCTGGAATAGTCCAACAGACTCTTGGCCAATCTTATGATTCTGGAAAATAATCTGAAAAGTATTTTTTACATGCAGAATGGGACTTGGGCTTGACCTGAAAGATAGGTAGGATACATGCAAAGGCTACATAATAAGCAATTCAAGAGAAGGCCAGTATTCATGAAGATGTGAGGAGGGGACTGCTGTGGCCCATGGCAGTCATGCCTGAGAGAATGGAGGGCTCCGTCTGGCAAGCCGTGGGTGATAAGCTGGTAATAGCAGGATGGCATCAGCTGGTGGAGTATCTTGGAGTGTTATTCAAAGGAGTCTGAGCTTCTTTCTGTTGTCCACAATTAGCTATTTAGGGTTTCTGCTCAGGAGAGTGACACTGAAAGTCCTGTCCTTAGAACATAAATGAGGAACTGATGTGTAGAGTGAAAGAGAGGAGGAGGATTAAAATCAAGGAAAACTGTGATGAACTGTGGGGGAAAATCAGGAAGGAGGTCAATGTTCAGAAGAATCTCTAGGACTTAGTGATGGTTGGTTATAAGAGATAAAGAAGAGAAGAGAATCAAAAGGCCACCCCAGAGTTTTGTCCTGGAAACCCTGGAGAATGTCAACTCCACTGACAAAAATAAAGCCAGCCAGAAAAGGTCGGACTGACTTCCAACAAAAATAAGAACTAACAATCTATCTGTTATTGGTGACATGTCAGGCAGAGAAATACAGTTATTCTCCCAATTTTCAACTGAAGAAATGGACACATAAGTTTAGACAATTTGACCAAGGTCATACAGCTAGGACATTTCAAGACAGGGATTTAAAGCCAGATCTTTGGCCCCAGGGACTGCCCTAAGTAGAGGAGCTGAGATTGGAACTTTTCTCTGCCTGCTGCACAGGGAATGTATGGACACATAAGTAAACAAATTGATAAGGAAAGGGAAAACTATTCCTGGAGATTGGACTTATGCCCTGAGATGGGTCCAGATCTTAGAGATATGATACAGAAAAGGAAGAGAGAGGGGCTCAGAAATAGTGGTGGCGCCCTCTGGCCTTGGCTCTCACAAACTCAGGCTGCAAAGGAGACAAGAGTATGGTCAATTCCACCATCATAACCAGCTGGGTACCTCCATAACTAGGCAAAGCCTCCTCAGGATGTGGGCCCCTGGACTCTGGACAAGTTGGGGCTTCACTCAGAACTGAACCTCTAATGGCCGTGGAAAGAGAAGAACCCCTTATGCCCACTGTTACTGAATCTGGCCCGAGTATTGTCTTTAAAACACACTATAAGAGGGGATTCAGTGAAACAAACTTCATAGAAACAAAGCCTTCCCTCTGAGTAACAAGAGCAGATGCTAGAGAAGGGGTTAAGGGCAGCCCATACTTTCCTCTAGATAAAGAATTGTCTCCAGATCCTTACTGAATCTCTTTCCAGAAAAGATGTTTTACAAAACAAATTTATTCAAATCTCCCTAGTTGAAAAACTTACACATTCCTTCTTGCATACAGGGCCCTCTTCTGAGTTCTTAACATATTGTAAGTGGTTTATATACCTAAGACATAAGTCGCATCCTTATGTGCAATTCAGGCATGGAAACCAAGGCACAGAGTGGCCAGGGGATGCATCTAAGCTGATACAATGAATGAGCCCAGGTAGAGGTGGTTGCTTTCTGAAGACCACACTCCCAACTGTGACATTATCCTTGGTATTTTTTGTAAGATTGTTTTTAAGACTTAAAAAACAAACATTTTTAGGAGTTCCTCAGTGGCATAGTGGGTTAAGGGATCCAGTGTTGTCACTGCTGTAGTTTGGATTGCTGTTGTGGCTTGGGTTTGATCCCTGGCCAGGGAACTTTTACATACCAAGGGTGTGGCAAAAAAATTTTAAAAAAACAACACCTTTTTAAATATATGTCGTCTCTTTTTACTCTCCACACTGTGCGAGTAGTTATTATTCTTATTGCCAATTCACCTAGGATACAAATAAGGCTCAGAGAAGCTCAAAAATCACACAGCCAGTGACTTGCAGAGCCAAGGTTCAAACCCAGATCTTCTACTAAACAGCTCTTGATGTGGAACTTTTTTTTAGATTTTGTCCTAGAAGCACAAAAACGCAATGTAACATCTTATCTGTCAGGGCATTTTCTGCCTAATGATGGACACAATTGCAGTGTAGCCCTTTCCTATCTAGCACCTTCTCCTAATCATCTCCCTGTAACCCATTCTTTGCATGACTCAGATCACCGTGCAGTTGTTCTATTTGCAACTTATAGACTATTGATCAAGTTTCACCCTGGCCAAAATGAACCATTGCCTGCCAAAGAGCATCTTGCTTGACCTAGAAATAATACACCTTTTCTTCCATCCTACTCATACAAAGAGGGCCTGGGTGGCAGCTTCCCTATCACTGAATGTAAATGCTCCTCCTCATCCAATTTACATTCCCAAGAAAGAAGGCCCTTCAAGATGATCTGTCCATAGCCCAGGGCTCCCCAGGGAGCAGTGTCCTTCTCTGATGTTGATGTGCTGGCAGCACATCACCTAGCCACATGCTCCTTGGCCTTGTTTTCCCAGATCTGCCAGTCTCCTGAAGGGCACACCCCAAGGACTGAGGCCAATTCTCAGAGATTTTGTGTCTACACTTAGCTGATTTTCTCCTCTTAGTAAGATGTCTTTTTTTATCTGAACCCCAGTTTGCATTTTTACAAGAGTGCTCAGCCCCCAGTGGAGCATGAAACTCATGCTGGCCTTCAAAGTAAGCCTCAGTGAGAGTTACAGTCGTGCCTGAAAATCAGTTCTCTCATCTAAAACTATTACAACCAGATTAGTTTTTTTCTTAGTTAAAAAGGAGATTCATCTGTAAAAACAGTTGTTTCCCTTAACGTGTCTCTGTCACTTGACCAAATTTACCAAACTGTGTGAGTTCCCCATGCTGGAAACAGGCCTGTTTTTCCTCCTGTCCTGGAGCGCCTTCCTGTCTGCCGAGGCCGCTGGCCTAACAGGTCAGTGCTTTGTTCTGCAAACTGGATGTGTGGCTACGTGTGTGTCCCCCCGCACCACACACACACGCACACGCACACACGCACACACACACACACACACACACACACACACATCCCCTTCCCTGACCCAGCAGGAGGTGAAATGAAATCTTTCATTGTAGGTTTGTGTCACATCCCTCCTGGGTACCTTGTGGAGGGGAAAAAAAATCATTCATTTATATAACAGCTCAACCAGAAGTCTCCAAACTGCCATTTCCTCTTCTCTCCTTGCTGGTCAGGAAGGGGATGTTGAAATCTATGAATGACTGATGTTTGAAAGTGATGGATGACTTTATAATGGGAGTCTCTGCTCAGAGTGTGAAGGGACGCCCACCTGCTGCAAAGAACAGGGTTGTGGCTTTTCTTTGGCTGTTAACAGTGATGCCCACCTAGGAAGCCTCTCCTGGGTGCACACCTCCACACACAGCAGTTTTTAAAATCTTTGCAGACACTCCACGGCAGGCCAGAAAATGAGGAGCTAACATGGTGGTTCCAGAGTTTAATATCTCTTACCGTAGAAGGTCTATATGTAGAGTCCTCTGAGGTGGAACAGTTGATAGAGAAAGAAGCAGTGCCTAAGGTCCTGGGGGCCACCCATCCTGTATCTGGATTCAGGGCAATTAGATTGCCTTTCTGCAACAGCGAGGGTTTACACTTGGCTAGCTTCAACGATTGGGTGCTTTTCCATGTAGAAGAATCACTGTGGCTCTGAGCAAATGTCAAGCTATTTCTCTCCTTTGCCCGAGTTTCCTGCTTCTTCTGGGGTTCACTCCTGGATCCCTGCCTGCTCACTACATCTTAATTGAATTCAAGTGGTGAGACTCCCCCCTTGAAGTGCTAAGATACGCCTCCCTGGGCATATCTTGCATTTTCATAGGTGATACTTTAAGTGTAAATAATAATAAAAGTTGACATATAGTGAAAGTGTACCATGATCCACGTGCTGGCTAACTGTCTTTCATGGGTATTCTCATTAATTTACAGAAAGACCCAAATTTAGTTACTATACTCTGGTTACTTATCTAACAATACATGGTAGACTGGGATTTCAAACTTAAGAGATCTGATTGCAGAGCCTGGAATCATGGGTACCAATGACTGCTACCTTGAATGAAATTCTACCTATGGAATATGATGCAGGCCCCCAAGAGTAGGAAGATATTTGGAGCTCCAAGAGCCTTCGAGTCCACTTGCTTCTAGACTGGTTTGGGATCTCCTGTGAAAGCCATGGCAAATCTTTTTTTATAATGATAAGCTGTCACTCTAGGAAGCTGACCTGTCTTACTTCATAGCCACGGGAACCAGACAATTCCCACAGGCTTTGAGGGTCTGTTTCTGATACAGACAGCCACCCTGCCAGATCTTATGATACATAATCAAGATGACATTACGAGAGTCCGCCCTCCCGGGCCCTTGTATCATTCCAAGTCATTCCAACACAACATCCATTATATTAGTGCCTTACCATGTTATTACAGAGGTTGCCAAAGAGCATACACATTCCAGAGAAAAAGAATACTAGTGTTCCTTAAATGAAATATTAGAGGAAACAATTTACATCAGTCATTCAAAAATTTTGATTTCCTTTCTTCCACATTCTATGCTTTATTCAGCACTTAATTTGTTGTAAAATAATATAAATAATGTTAAAAATTAGAATGAGGTATTTGACCCTCTGGAAAGGTAAATTAGTATCTTAATTCACCTGATATTTTATAGTCTACTGTTGAACTTTGTAATAAACACACACATACATTCCCCATGCCTAAGATTTTTTTCAGTGTGTCAATTGTCTTAGTATTTCCTGTCCCGTTTCAACAAGATCTTATTTTCTTAACTCATTTAAAGGTTATGGTCCATGTATGAATGGCTAGTTTATCTGTGCCTTGTTATTCTGCCACTGTTTTCAACAGGATATCCTTATTAGACGTCATGCATATCACCTCTAAGGAGCCAGCATCGTGGGTTGTGTGGCTGCAGGTGTGGGCCTCAGTAGCAAAAAGATCCAAATGTCCACAGTTGCGTCCAGGGAAGTGCTCACATCCAAAACAGTAGATTAAGCAACATGCCCAACAGGCATTTGATACAAACCAGACTTTAGGTGTGAGCACTTTGTATTGCCAAAGACCAAGCCTGCTTAGTCCAAATTACTTATGCGTTTGTTTATTATTTAATCCTTGCCTATTTCTAAATTGGATTAGAGACAACTCATAACATGAACCATGTATATCATGGGACCATTTAGTTGAGGGTAGACACTCAACTGCTTTGGGATGGAGTTTTTCTGCAAAATTAGGCAGCTGTTCATTGCTGTGGTCTGGCAATAAATATAGCTTTGAGCTTTCTGGCAGCCAAAGCCGAAAGGGAAACATGATGAATTATGTAGGAATAATATAGAATTAAAAATGAATCACACTTATTTCTAAAAACGGGCAACCTTTTTTTTCCCTAAAATTTTAGGGAAATTCATCACATGCTTCTTTATGTAAGGGCCTCTGAGTACCATAATGGACAATATATTGTTTTAGACAAGATGGAGAGCCATTCTTCATGCAGTCGTTTCTCATATCAACTTTCAATGTGGTATTAAATCACAATTCTCTGAAGGTATTTCATATAATAAGAAAATCCTTCTAGTTTTAGTCCACAAGTAAACTAATATAATGCAAAGCCAAAATCTAGAAAATTAAAAAAAAAATGCTTAACAAATGAATATTTGATAATGAATACAGTGAATGAAATGAAATGAGCTCTTAAATCGTTTATGAGTGATAGTGATAACCTGCAATCCCAGGGCCTTTTACACATCAATGTCTGTCCTAGGTCCTAGGAATGGCATTTACAACCAGAGGTTTTCCAACAATTCCCCAGGCCCTGACATTGCTAGGTGGTTGTTCAAGGATGCCCATCAAGTGAGCAGGGCTCCAGGTTTGCCGCCCTACTTCACTCCTCTTTTTGTTTCCACAAATTGGGTTTCTACATAAGATTTCGTTTGAAAAACGAATTTCTGGGAGTTCGCATCTTGGTGTAGTAGAAATGAATCTGACTGGTAACCATGAGGTTGCGGGTTCAATCCCTGGCCTCGTTCAGTGAGTTAAGGATCCAGTGTTGCCTTGAGCTGTAGTGTAGGCCGGCAGCTGCAGCTCCAATTCGACCCCAGCCTGGCAACTTCATATGCTGCAAGTGTGGCCCTAAAAAAAGAAAAGAAAAGAAAAAAAGAATTTCTGTTGCTTTAAACAAAATACATCTGTTTTTGAGAACATTTTTTTTTTTTTTTGCTTTATCTTACTACCAAGTTTAAGGCATATATACTGCAGAAAATTTGGAGAATGCTGACTCACAGAAGGAAATAAAATTAGAGTTACCTGTTTTCTCACTGCCTGTTAATAGCTTTTGTTTGTATTTGTCTGAGTCCATATTCATACACTTAATTTAATATATATCTGCATAGATATATGTAATTATATTTTTATCTTTAAGTAACTTGCTTTTTTCACTCAGTAATTTATAATGAATATTTTTCATGGCATTAAGTGTTCTTCTCTATTATTATTTTTAATGGCTGCCTGGTACTATGTCATATTAACTTGCTGTAATTTATTATACTAACCTTTTGATTGTTTATAGTTTTCAACATTATTAATATGATTGCAGTGGTAATCCTTACAGACTGATGAATGAACTTCTATTTATTTAACTGCCTAAAAATAAAATTCTTGTGTTAATAAAAATGCTGAAATTTTAATGTCTTAGAAAAATTCATCCAAGTTATCCTCCAGAAAATTTGGATTCTTTTATATTTCCTCTATCAATGTAAGTGTTCATTCACTCATATCTTCACCAGCCTACATCATATTCATCCCTACTAATATGATGATCAAGTTCCATTTCATTCAGATTTAAATTTATTACATTTTTACTGAGGAGATCATTTTAATTATATATCATTGGCAATTTGTATTTCTCCTTTGGCAAACTGCCTGTTAATGCCCTTTGTCTTTTTTTCTACTGAGGTGCTTATCTTTGTTACATTAAATTTTAGAAGCTCTTTATCTGTTAAAAAAATTAGACTTTTGACTGTCATGTAAGCTATAAATATTCTCCAGTTCATAGTTTTGCCTTTTAAATATGTTATGTTTAGGTAAGGTAAAATGTCATTATAGAAATTTCAAGTTTCATATGGTTAATTTTATCTCTTCCTTAGAAAGCCCAAGACTTTGTTGATTTCTACTTAAAAGCTCAGGATTTATTACAATAATGTATACATCCTTTTAATACTTGTCTGGTTTTATTCTTGTATTGGGATCCAATTGGAATTTTTTTCGGTATGAGGTGCAGGATATAGTAGGGATTTGATTTTCTTCCTAGGTTGTTACTCACTAATCCTAACAACTTTAACCTGTGAATTTATAATATAATGCCCATGTATGTAAGTACATATATGTGTGTGTATGTTCTGGGCTTTCTATTGTCCACTGGACTTTTGCTCTTCACTATTTTCATCAATCCATTTCTCACTTCCCTTTCCCATTTTCAAGAGATTTTTTACTATACTCACATATTTATATCCAAAATGACTTGAAAATTACTTTATGTTTCAAACAGAAAATAACTTTAGGGTTATGATTGGAGTTGTATTAAATTTTTAGATTAATTTGAGGAGAAGTGGTGTTTTTACAGTGTTGACTCTTCCCATTGAGGAATATGTTATGTCTCTCCATTTATTTAAGTCATCTTTTATGGCCCTTAGTAAATTTTTATAGTTGTTTTCACATTAGACCTACAAATTTCTTATTAAGTACTTTTAAAGCTATTTCACATTTTGGCATACTATGATGAATGGAAACTTCTTTCATTATAGTTTCTGGATGGCTGTTGTTTGTTTATGTGCATCTTGACTTCACTATGCTATTTGATTTACTCTCTGCAGTGCTGAAATATAGAACCAGAGCTGATGTGTAGAATTAGGATTGATGGGCTGAAGGTATATTAGACTATCAGGTCCACGAAGGCTATATCAGCACCAGTAGTGTGGCCAAAGCATGCGAGGCATTCAATATCTTTTGAGCAATGGAATGAATGATTTTAGCTCAACAAAAGGAAAACTTTCCAAATATGAATAACAGGCTGTTTTATAAGGTAGCGAATGCCTTGCCTGATAATATTCTCACAGATTCTACATGCCCACTGGTCAGGGTATTCCAGAGCAGATTCACACAGCTAAATGACATATCATACATTACATTAATCTGCAATTTCATTTCCCCAGTTGTTAAGTTAAAATAGAGACATGTAGACCTGAGGAAACAAGAGCTTAGTCTAAAGAATATGGTGGGCATATGTCAGTTTGGGTTGCCCGGCACCAATTCTCATTTTCATGAGTAACAGCATCCTTATATTATTGGGAAACGACCCCTCTTACTCAGATACCATCTTGTTAATCAAGGACCTCACCCTCCCCTGCCAAAGAGAATTGGGACATTTGAAGCTAGCTCAACCAGACGCTCTTTCCCTGGAGTGTCACCTTTAGAAGGGAGCTAGAAGGATAAATAATAGTTGACACCTGTACTTTCCAACAGCAAGACCCTTCTGGGACTCTCTATTTATTCCTGCCACAGATCCCTAGAGCTGCCTTTATGCCTCTTCCCTCCAATAAACTCCTTTCTTTTTGTTATTACTCAAATGAATTTATCACATCTGTAGTTGTATAATGACCATAACAATCCAATTTCACAGGATTTCCATCACACAGCCCAAGCACATCTCCCTACCTCCCAAACTGGCTCCTCTGGAGACCATAGGTTTTTCAATGTCTGTGAGTCAGCATCTGTTCTGCAAAGAAATTCAGTCTGTCCTTTTTTCAGATTCCAGGTGTCAGTGAAAGCATTTGATGTTGGTGTCTCATTGTATGGCTGACTTCACCTAGCATGATAGTTTCTAGGTCCAGCCATGTTGCTAAAAATGCTGTTATTTCATTCCTTTTAATGGCTGGGTAATATTCCATTGTGTATATGTACTACTTCTTCTTGATCCACTCCACTGTTGATGGACATTTAGGTTGTTTCCATGTCTTGGCTATTGTAAATAGTGCTGCAATGAACATTGGAGTACATGCGTCTTTGCGAGTCATGGTTTTCTCTGGATAGATGCCCAGGAGTGGGATTGCTGGACCAGATGGTAGTTCTATTTTTAGTTTTCTGAGGAATCTCCATACTGCTTTCCACAGTGGTTGCACCAATGTACAATCCCACCAACAGTGTACGAGGGTTCCTTTTTCTCCACACCCTCTCCCGCACTTATTCTTTGTAGACTTTTGGATGATGGCCATTCTGGCTGGTGTAAGGTGGTACCTCAGAGTGGTTTTGATTTGCATTTCTCTAATAATGAGTGATGTTGAATGTCTTTTCATGTGTTTTTTTGGCCATCTGTATGTCTTTGGAGAACTGTGCGTTTAGATCTTCTGCCCATTTTTGGATGGGGTTGTTTGTTTTTTTGGTATGGAGTTGCAGAAGGTGTTTATAACTTTTGGAGCTGAATCCCTTGTCAGTTGATTCACTTGCAAAGATTATCTCCCATTCTGTGGGTTGTCTTTTCATTTTGTTTAGGGTTTCCTTTGCTGTGCAGAAACTTTGAAGTTTTATTGGGTCCCATTTGTTTATTTTTGTTTTTATTGTCAACACTCTAAGAGGTGGATCTGAGAAGATGTTGCTGTGGTTTATGTCAGAGAGTGTTTGGCCTATGTTTTCCCCTAAGAGTTTTATACTGTCTGGTCTTATATCTAGGTCTTGAATCCATTTGGAGTTTATTTTTGTGTGTGGTGTTAGAGAGTGTTCTAATTTCATTGTTTTCCATGTGGCTGTCCAGTTTTCCCAGCACCACTTATTGAACAGGCTGTCCTTTCTCCATTGTATATCCTTGCCTCCTTTGTCATCGATTAGTTGATTGGAGGTGTGTGGGATGAATTCTGGGCTTTCTATCCTGTTCCACTGATCTATATTTCTGTCTTTGTGCCAGTACCATATGGTTTTGATGAGTGTTGCTTTGTAGTAGAGTCTTATGTCTTATGTCCGGAAGCCTGATTCCTCCAGCTCCTCTTTTCTTTTTCAGGATGTCTGTGGCTATTCTGGGTCTTTTGTGCTTCCAAACAAACTTTAGAATATTTTGTTCGAGTTCTGTGAAAAATGTCCTTGGTAATTTGATAGGGATTGCATTGAATCTGTAGATTGCCTTGGGTACTATAGTCATTTTGATAAAATTGACTCTTCCAATCCACGAGCATGGTATATCTTTCCATCTATTTGTGTCATCTTTGATTTCTCTCATCGGTGTCTTATCGTTTTCAGAGTACAGGTCTTTTGTCTCTTTAGGTAGGTGTACTCCTAGGTATTTTATTCTTTTGGATGTGATGGTAAATGGTATTGTTTCCCCACTATCTCTTTCTGATCTTTCATTGTGAGTATATAGAAATGCCATCGATTTTTGTATCCTGCGACTTTGCCAAATTCGTGGATGAGCTCTAACAGTTTTCTGGTAGAGTCTTTAGGATTCTCTAGGTATAGTATCATGTCATCTGCAAATGGGGATAGTTTTACTTCTTCCTTTCCAGTTTGGATTCTTTCTATTTCTTTTTCTTCTCTGCTTGCTGTGACTAGGACTTCCAGAACTATGTTGAAGAATAGTGGTGAGAGCAGACATCCTTGTCTTGTTCCTGATCTCAATGGGAATTCTTTCAGCGTTTGACCATTGAGAATGATGTTCTCTGTGGGTTTGTCATATATGGCCTTTATTATGTTGAGGTAGGTTCCGGTTATGCCCAATTCTTGAAGGGTTTTCATCACAAATGGGTGTTGGATTTTGTCAAAGGCTTTTTCTGCATCATCTATTGAGAGGATCATATGGTTTTTAATCTTCAGTTTGTTAATGTGGCATATCACACTGATGGATTTGTGGATATTGAAGACCCCTTGCATCCCTGGGATAAATCCCCCTTGATCATGATGTCCAATCCTTTTCACGTATTGTTGGATGCGGTTTGCTAGTATTTTGTTGAGGATTTGTGCATCGATGTTCATCCGTGAAATTGGCCTGTAGTGTTCTTTTTTTGTGGTATCTTTGGCTTTGGTATCAGGGTGATGGTGGCCTCACAGAATGAGTTTGGGAGTATCCCGTCCTCTGCAATTTTTTGAAACAGTTTCAGAAGGGGAGGTGTGAGCTCTTCTCTATAAATGTTAGATAGAATTCGCCTGTGAAGCCATCTGGTCCTGGACTTTTGTTTGTTGGAAGTTTTTTAATCACAGTTTCAATTTCAGTTCCTGTGATTGGTCCATTCATCTTTTCTGTTTCACCTTGGTTTAGTCTTGGAAGATTGTCCTTTTCTAAGAATTTGTCCATTTCTTCTAGGTTTTCCATTTTATTGGCGTATGTGTAGTTGCATACAGTAGTCTCGTACGATCCTTTGTATTTCTGTGGTGTCCGTTGTTACTTCTCCTTTTTCATTTCTAATTTTATTGATTTGAGTCCTCTCTCTTTTTTGCTTGATAAGTCTGGCTAAGGCTTTATCACTTTTGTTGATCTTTTCAAGGAACCAGCTTTTTGTTTCGTTGATCTTTTCTATGGTTTTCTGTGTTTCTATTTCATTGATTTCTGCTCTGATCTTTATGATTTCTTTCCTTCTACTGATGTTAGGTCTTGTCTGTTCTTCTCTCTCGAGCTGCTTGAGATGTAAAGTTAGCTTGTTTATTTGAGCTTTTTCTTGTTTCCTGAGGTGGGCTTGTATTGCTATAATCTTTTCTCTTGGAACGGCTTTTGCTGCATCCCATAGGTTTTGGAGTGTCGTATCTTCATTGTCATTTGCTGCTAGGTATTTTTTAATTTCCTCTTTGATTTCTTCAGTGAACCATTGGTTGTTTAGTAGCATGTTGTTGAGTCTCCACGTGTTTGTGTTTTTTGCAGTTTTTTTCTTGTTGTTGATTTCCAGTCATATGGTGTTGTGTGGAAAAGATGCGTGATATGATTTCAATTTTCTTGAAGTTACCGAGTTTGGATTCGTAGGCCAGGATGTGATCAATCTTAGAGAATGTTCCATGTGGTCTTGAGAAGAAGGTGTATTCTGTTGCTTTTGGATGGAATGTCCTATAAATATCTATGAAGTCCATCTGGTTTAATGCATCATTCAGGGCCTGTGTTTCCTTGTTGATTTTCTGTCTGGTTGATGTGTCCATTGCTGTAAGTGGGGTGTTAAAGTCCCCCACTATGATAGTGTTATTGTCAATTTGTCCTTTTAAGGTTGTTAGCAGTTGCCTTATATATTGTCGTGAACCTCTATTGTGTGCATAGGTATTTAAAATTGTTATATCGTCTTCTTGGATTGATCCTTTCATCATTAGGTAGTGACCTTCTTTGTCCCTTAAAATAGTCTTCATTTTAAAGTCTATTTTTTGTCTGATATAAGTATTGCTACTCCAGCTTTCTTTTGATTCCCGTTTGCAGGGAATATTTTCTTCCATCCTCTCACTTTCAATTTGTATGTGTCCCTAGAAGTGAAGTGGGTCTCTTGAAGACAGCATATATGTGGGTCTTGTTTTTGTATCCATTCAGCCAGTATATGTCCTTTGGTCAGGGCATTTAGTCCATTAACGTTTAAGGTAGTTATTGATATGTATGTTCTAATTGCCATTTTATTAATTGCTTTGGATTTGTTTTTGCTGCTCTTTTTTCTTTCCTTCTTCTTTTGTTCTTTCTGCCTATAGAAGTTCCATTAGTATTTGTTGTAAGGCTGGTTTAGTGTTGCTGAATTCTCTCAGCTTTTGCTTATCTGTGAAGTTTTGATTTCGCTTTCAAATCTGAATGAGATCCTTGCTGGGTAGAGTGTTCTTGGTTGGAGGTTTTTTCCTTTCATCACGTAAAGCATATCATGCCACTCCCTTCTGTCCTGCAGAGTTTCTGCTGAAAAATCTGCCTATAACCTTATTGGGGTTCCCCTGTATGTTATTTGTTTCTTTTCCCTAGCTGCTTTCAAGATTTTCTCTTTGTCTTTAATTTTGGTCAGTTTGATTAATACGGTGTTGGGGTATTCCTCCTTGGGTTTATTTTATATAGTACTTGTTGGGCTTCTTGGATTTGAGCGAGTGGTTCCTTCCCCATGTTAGGGAAGTTTTCAGCTATTATATCTTGGAATATTTTTTCTGTCTCCCTCTTTCTCTCTTCTTCTTCTGGCACCCTTATAATATGGATGTTGGTGCGTTTAATGTTGTCCCAGAGTTCTCTGAGATTCTCTTCATTTGTTTTCAATCTTTTTTCTCTTTTCTGTTCCGCATCTGTAATTTCCACTAGTCTGTCCTCCACCTGGTTTATCCTTTCTTCTGCCTCCTGTATTCTGCTGTTAGTTTCTTCTAGTGAAATTTTTATTTCAGTTATTGTATTTTTGCATCTCTTCTTGTTTAAGTTTTATATCTTGTATCTCTTTGGTCAGTGTTTCCTGTAAGTTATCCATCTTTGCCTCCAGTTTATTTCCAATGTCTTGCATCATCTTCAGCATCAACAGTCTAAAGTCTTTTTCCTGGGGACTGAGAATCTCCTCATGGCTTAGCTGACTTTCTGGGGTTTTTCCTTTCTCCCTCATCTGAGTTATAGTTCTCTGTCTTTTCATTTTGATAGGTTTTTTTGTGTGGTGACCATTTTGTAGATAATAGAGTTGTAGCATCTCTTACTTCTGATGTCTGCCTCCCTGTGGCTGATGTCAGTATGGGGGGCTTGCTGTAGCTTCCTGATGGGAGGGGCTGATGCCTGCCCACTGGTGGGTGGAGCTGATTCTACTCCCTCTGGTGGGTGAGGCTTTGTCTCTTGAATGGGATTAGAGGCGGAGCTGTGTGCCTTGGGAGTCTTTAGGCAGCCTGTTTACTGAAGGGTGGGGCTGTGATCCCACCTGGATTTTTGTTTGCCCTGTGGCTTCTCAGCAGCTGACTGAATGGCCACCTCCAGAGCAATGCATGCTGCCGATTATTCCTGAGAGCTTTGCTTCCAATATCCTTTCCTCACAGTCAGCCACATTCACTCCTGTTTACCCAGGATGTCCTCCAAGAACTGCAGTCAGGTTTGACCCAGATTCCTATGGAGATTTTGCTTTGCCCTGGGACCCAGTGCACATGAAAGTCTGTGTGCGCCTTTTAAGAATGGGGTCTCCATCTCCCCCAGTCCCGTGGAGCTCCTGCACACAAGCCCCACTGGCCTTCAATGCCAGATGCCCTGGGGGCTCTTTCTCCTAGTGCCAGATCCCCTCATGTGAGAGTTTGATGTTGGGCTCAGAACTCTCATTGCTGTAGGTGAGTCTCTGTGAACCAGTTACTTTCCAGTCTGTGGGGCTTCCCACCCATGAGGTATGGGGTTGCTTATATTGTGTAATTGCCCCTCCTACCTCCTGATGTGGCCTGCTCTTTGTCTTCTGGAGTAGGATATCTTTTTTAAGGTTTCCGGTCCATTTGAGTGAAGATTGTTCAGCCTTTAGTTGTGAATTTTGTTGTTTTTAGGAGAGAAGTTGAGCTCCAATCCTTCTATTCCGCCATCTTAATCCTGAGGTCATTCCTAAACTCCTTTCTGATTACCGTTGCCAGAATCAGTTTTTATTGCTTGCAAACAAAGAAACCTAAATAGTACAAGGGAAGGAATAATCCAAGAGGTATTTCAACAACCACAAAAAAAAACCTGCATGACTTTGTAACAATTCAGAAGAGAAGAGAGACTCAAAGACAGCACAGCCTTTAGGCCAGGATGTTTAGATCCGTCTTATGCCAGGTGCATACTGATGGACAAACAAAAAGAATCAAGCTTACAAAGACAGTTTGCACAGTGTTCATTATCTTTTTGATTCAGCTCCTTATAAGATTCATTACGAACACTTCAGTGTGAGGGTGGCTTGCCAATTACCACATCTTCTGCTTTCACTTTCAGTTGTTGCTAATTTGATGATGATCATTTGATTTATTTTGATCATCTTTTACTTCAAGGGCCACATTTGCAGGCACCTCATCTCAGTCTCTTGGAAATTGCACCTGCAAAATGTTCAGTAGTTACATAGAAGAACTTAGTTTTATGGAAACAAGTGGCTTTTAGACATGCAAATGAAGGTTGGCATTTCTGTTACCCAAAAGTCTGATGCTCTGCTATTGGGAGTACATAAGTGCAGGTTGAGAAAACTTTTCTTCAGGAAGACTTCACAGACTGTCCAGTGCAAGTGAGAGGTCTTTCTGGAGGATGAGGGTATGTAGACAGAAATGGACTGTAAGGGTTCTCACATGCTGAGAGAGGATGGAAGGAAGAACATGTGTGGAAGAGTCTGCCCTCATTACCAAATCAGCCACTGAGGGGTGTGTTTCTGGTTTTTAGCTCTTCTGCTAACCTTTTGAGGGATTGGAATAAATCACCCTATTGACTAATATTTCAGTTTTATTTACTGCTAAGGTAACAGGATTTTATTATTTTGAAATGGAAGGACATTGTACACATATATATATATAATGTGACTTTTGGCTAAATAGGTGACCCAGGGTATTCCCTCTCTGAAGTCTGCCATATACATGCCTACCTAATTTCTGATCGGGTAGAGTTTTTCTTGTGCAGAGGCCTATTTTCTAAAAGTCATTAGGTTACTGAGCCATTGTCTTAAAGGTAATATTGAAAATAATTCAGCAGTATTATTTATAGCATAATCTCTAGTGGAATTGAATCCTGTCATAGAAACTGCTTTTCAGTTTATAAAGATAACCAAAAAACACAGCTGGACAGGTTGTTTGAAAAATTCATTTTGATAATCTGTTTCCCAGCTGAGACTTTGGGGGTCAGGTTTTTGCCAGAAGCAAACTTTCAGGGCCTGTCATTAAACACCCAAAGGGTAAGATTTCTAATGGCAACATTGACACTGCGTCTAATGATTTCTCTGCTTCCAGGCACTGCTGTAATAAAGGCAGCTTCCATTTTTAGATTCCTGGGCATATTTTATGTCCACTGGAAGCAAAGGAGGAGGAGGGAGGCCATGAGCATCCCTCACTTTCTCATAAAAATAGTTAAACAGTATAACCCACTATTTACTCAGCTTAGAATGGTTTCTGTCTAGGAAAATAAACGTGTAAAAATCTGAAAGAAAGAAAAAGTCCTCATTACTAAATAATACTATTGGGTTTTGCAGTCTGATTCTAGAGAGTCTGAAAAAAAATTTTTTTAATGTAGGACAGTAAAAACAAGTGACATTCTGCCCATTCACTAAGGAATTGGCCGAGATGTCTGACAAAGAGAACTCAGCACACACAAGCATCAAGCACAACATAAACAGTTTATTCATCTCAGCCCCATCACCCAGGCATGTTCTCCTGTTGGTCTCAAATGACAAAGCCTTAATTACATTGTCATGATAAGCAAAAGCTGACACTTGAAAGCTCAGGTCCTGCTTATCTGTCAGATCAGCTCTTGAAAGGCCTTTGTAGAATAAGTAGTCAGGGAAAAGGGAACCTGAGGAAGTCTTTCTTTTTTGCAATAGACAAAGAGGAAAGATTTCCAAATGAAATGACTATTATTGGACATGTTGAGACTTTACTTGCTCTGAGTATGTAGGTTGGCTCATTACGTCTCATCTCCATCATCTCTCTGCTTGGAAAAAACTTGTCTGAAACTCTGAACAGGCTTCTAGTTCAGAGGTGGATGTGTTCCATTTGGCTTGCCACAGATGCCTTGCATGACTGGATAGGAAATATATTTCTAGATCTTAGTAAATAAAACAAATCACCATGAGGGGACCTTAGTTTGAATTGATTCTCAAATCAAGTCTGTCCGGTTTCAGCGTCTCAATACATGTCATTAACTGACATCTCAGCTTTAAACTGTTCTTGCTTTCATATTGACAGGACCATGTGAATCCAACTTAATTAGCCAACAATCCACCAAAAAATGAGGTTCACTGAGTGCTTTCCAAGCCAAAAATAAAACCCAGAGGCTCAAAATATTAGGCATTCAAGCTCTAGCAATCAACACCCAAAATTCTCAAGGGGATTAGTTAACTAACTCACTGAACCAAGGGCAAACATGCAACGACACCATCTCAATAAACATAGGTGTAAAGTATATCTCCTCACATTATGAGTCATTAACTCACACCTGCACTTTCTTGAACCAAATAGCTCATCATTTCAGTATTCAAACAACCTTGCACATGTAACTTGAATAGTGGACAAATTTACCTCTACTTTCTTCACTGCAAATGTTTTCAGTCATTATTTAATGTCTCTTCATGATGCCAGCAGGTACAGGGAAAAGCAAGTTCTTTCTCAGTTGCCCATGTTCTGCATAGGCATGTAGAAAATTGTCAGAAGATAGATGGCATGAATATTAACATACAGGTGAAGAAGAAAGAAGGGTTGTGGATAATCCCCAGTCCCTCTCTCAAATGGATCAATGGTTCATTTAACCAAAATGGGGGATATTAGTGAATGAATGCATGTAGCAGAAAGAGAGACACAAAAATTAGTTCATTGGAAAATCTTCTGGATTCTATACAAGTGTGGAACGTCCACATGGAAAGATACAGTGGGCCAGTGGGCATGACTGTCTGGGATGAGGTTGCTGATTAGAAGTTTAGGTGACACTGATGTATGTGTATTAGCTGACTCAAAGGAAATGAAAACTGAAAATAAAGGGTAAACCTGACCAACACCAATATTTGAGATAGAAAGCCAGGGATCTAAGGGAAAGAAAAGTTTTCTTCTCCTTCAGACCTCAAGCTACTTTGCAAAAACACTCACTACTACATTATTGAAGGAAATTTTTGTTTTAAATGGAAATTTGTAAACCTTGCATCATGGATAGGAAGTATCTCTTAAGTGCATGCCTACACTCTGCATTAGACAATAGAGAAATAAGAACATAGATTTGTGCTGTTTTCTATATTGATACTCTTATATCCCACAGACTCATGATTAAGCTGCCAACTGTAGGATTGCCAAATGTGGTGGACTAGACAGTAATTGTACTCTTTGGAAACTTGGAATCCTTCATATTCCCTGAAGGAGTTTTTCATTTCATTAAATCTTTGACTTCTCAGATCCAAGTTCACGTTCAGCAGTGGTGGTAGAAACCTGTCAGAAATGTCTCTTTTTACTAGATCAAAAATAAATAAAAGTGTGGCATGGAAAAATAACCCATCAACCTTAAAGCCCCTCAGAGTACTGCCTAAGAGCAAGACACATTTTTTTTCTCACTTGCTCTCTTTCTGTGTTTTGATGATATAATCAATATTTCCTGTCCAAAACCGCAATATTCTCCAGTCTTAGAAACCCCTCAAGTCTGCATTTAATGTCAAAGAAAATCATGCTCCATATGACAGATGTTTATTTTTCAGCTTCTGTATATGAAGGCTTCATCAACTTTTAATGAGAAAAAAACTACTGAATAATGTTATCAGTAGCAGAGACTGTAGATGACAATAGTCTTGCATAAGAAAATGTAAATATTAGAAGAAAATAGACTCTGCCACCAATAAATCCTGATAAACATATATCTGTATGTAAGGATCAAAAATAATTTCTCCTACATTTCCTTTTCAGAGAAGATGAATATTTCTTGAAATAGAGATGCATCCCTTTGGAAAACCTACATTTGAGTGTCTGATGTCTGCTGGGCACTGTTATGGAATTGGGGGCGATGCAAAGAAGGAAGTTATAGACCCAGCCTTTGAGGAGATCTAGGTTGAGAAGGAACACTGGTAATATAGTTGTCAGGAAGTCCCCATGTAATTCTTTAATTCTGCATATCAGATCTTGAAACAAATGTAAAAAGAGCCATTCAGATCACAGACAAGATGGGAAGGTGCCTAGAGATCATCTAGAGAGGTATTTGCCAGAGTTTCTGAGCTTTATTAGAAAAAATAAAATAAAATCATTTTACATGCACCTGTCTGCATACAAGCATTTTTTTTTGCCCACAAAGTTACTTACATACTTTAAAATGCACAAAAATTCTAATTAAAAATTATGAAGTTCTTATATTTTCTTCCACCCTTCAGTGATTTTTCTTTTATACCCCAGTTTAAAGAACACTAATGCAGACCATCTTCTTTAATTCCTTGAGAAGAAAACAATGGACCAGGCAATGAATTTAAATTGCACTAGTCATTCAGCTAGTTCAGTGTCTGAACTATGACCAAATAGATCCCAGGTCTCCTGACAACCTTTGTGGTACATTTTTTCTTATGCAAGTTACAACCGCACAATGAAACTTGATATGTAAGCACATGTTTGTACACACACACACACACACACACACACACACACACACACACTAGCATTATATTAATAATACTAATGGTACTGATGCTCTCTGGGAGGGTCCAAAAGTGGGAATCAAGGAGAGCAGTGTAAATGGTACTCTGTTAACCAAAAGGAATTAATTGCCCTCTCAAAACTGATCTCTCTGGAAAAAATTTACTTGCCAGCAGAATCGTTTCTCTTCCCAAAGAATTATGGACCTCCTCATGCTGTTTCCTAAACTTCTTTGCTTGCCAATTAACTGTGAATTTAACTGTGTATCTCTTTGTGGTTTTTCAAACAGCTCTTTTAGTTAGTGTCATAAAGTGTTGGTTCCAGTTCTTGTTCAAAATTGCATAAATGAGTCCTTGCCAACAGCTCTTCAGGGATCTTGTCCACCACTGAAAGCTCAATGTGCAAACTGAAAGGCAATTTTGAGCACACACATGAGTCAGAAACTCTTATTATTATTTTATCTAAGCCACTTCTCGATTTCTTTCAAAGGTCCTTATTTATTTTAGTTCTCAGATATTTTTGAGCTTGCTCCACTCCCTATGCACCCAGGTGTATGTACTTGGTTCCATAGGTCATTGCCATACGACCCCATAAATACAACTTGAAACCAAGACCTTAGACATCCAACCTAATAGTTGCCTTTAATGACTGCTAGTTTTTTCAGAAGAGATGGAAGCAAAATGATTAGATTTTATTTTTGTTGAGAAAGAAAATGAAGTAATGTTTTACCAGTAGAAGATTGATATACTACATGTTTTATAGTTCTATTTTATGAGTATTTGGATTAATAAAGAATGTAAGAGAAATACTTTCATACCTATAATGAATAGTTTGATCATTTTAAGCAGAGAGCATATTGGTTGTTTCTAAGTTTTGTATTTAGAAAAAATGTAATTAATTCAATGTGTATTTACTCTCTAACCTATCTTGGATTCAAACCCAAAGTGTGCTGGTAAACTGCATGTTCTTGTATATGTCACACAGTTTCCTACCTTGCCACCTTCACTCACATTGAATCCCCTAACTGACCCTGCACCTCCAAATTCTTCTTATCTTTCAAGACCTAAATGCCTCTGCATCCTTTAGGAAAACTTTTCCCATTTCTCTTCCACCTTCCTCAGCTCCAAAGAAATCAGTCTCTCTCAGAATTCTCATATTCTTATCACCTACTGCATATCTACCTGCTATTAGATGTCTCTGTATACATGTTGTCTCTGGTAGGAGACATCAAGCTACTTGAGGTCTAGGATTAGGTTTATTTATCCCTGAATTCCCCACATCCATAACCTGTGCTTTCCTCATTGAATGACCTCAATAGAGAGACAGCATTTGCGTGGATGAATAGCAGATACTTAAGCTAACTTGCAAAAATCTGGTACCCTAACTGTGGTATTTCTGAGAATTGTGTAAGTTTGGATTGCTGGGAGGGAGGAGCACATTTTCACCTGCTCTTCTTAATACAGAAGTTAGTGTTGAAAAGAAGGCAACAAATAATGATGAAGGGCGTAAGATGTGTGAAACATACTAGATGCTTTGCATTTCTTCCTCAGCAACTTACTGAATAGGAAATGTTCCTGAAAGAGCTTCTCTCAGTTATTCCTTTTTTTCACATCTTCTTCCTTTCATCTATTTCTAGTAATTATAGCAAAACCTTAAATTTACTTACTCATTAGTGTTTAGTTTACAAATCTTTCGAAAACCCGTATATAGTATTGTTTTATCAGAACGGACCTGTGAGACAGGTAGGTGCTATCCAAATGAGAAAACTGAGTCATAGATGGGTTGAGCCCTTGCCAGCATCACCTATTGTATACCTGCAGCCATGGCCAGAGAATAGCAGCCTGGGGGGATGGAGAGCTGAGGGACCCCAGAGCCTGAGAGCCATGGACCACACTGTCATTTTATAACTCTTAATTCATGACCAAACCTATTTTTTCTTATTTTTTGAATGTTCTCTTTGGCTATTTTTAAAATTTTTTTCTTTTTGCTTTTTTTTTTTGTTTGTTTGTTTGTTTCTTTTTAGGGCTGCACGTGTGGCATATGGAGATTCCCAGGCTAGGAACTACAGCTGCTGGCCTATGCCATAGCCACAGAAATGCCAGATCCAGGCTGTGTCTGCAGCCTAAACCACAGCTCACGGCAATGCCGGATCATTAACACACTGAGCGAGGCCAGGAATGGAACCCGAAACCTCATGGTTCCTAGTCAGATTCGTTTCCACTGAGCCACGATGGGAACTCCTAATTTTTTCTTTATTAAGTTTTAAATTCTACTGTCTTTTGGTCCATTTTTATGTCTTATATAGATTCTTGAGGTAAACAGTCCATTTATTTTCAATTTTTTTCTAATTAAATGCATGTAAGACTATAATCTTCCCTGCAAGTAATCCTTAAGTTTTATCTTACTGGTTTTGACAAGAAATATAATATACACATATTGTTATTTATTTCTTCATAAGCTAAAATTTCAAATTTGATTTCATTTTCAACTTTAATTTTATTAAAAGAATACAGTTAAAATCCCTAATAGGTATGTTTATATAACTATGCTTGTTGTTAATTTAGAATTTTATAACATTTTATCACGAACATAAAGATATGATTTGTTTTCTTTTTTTTTTTTGGAGGGGGAAAGAATTTATTGAACTATTTGATAGTAAAATATATTCAATTTTATTACATAAAATTTCTTTTACATTCTAGTATTGCTGGGATTTTAAAAAAATTTAAATAAAGAAAAAGAAAATGTTAACTCCTATTAAATGCTATTAATAGATAATTGTTCCATGAAACTAAAATTACTTCATAGAATCATATCAATTCTAGAAAGTCACAGAAAAAAATGGAGAATAAGACACACAAAAAAATTTTTTTTTTTTTTTTTGTAGTTAGCGAAGGTTGTTTATGAACCAAGAAAAAAGATAATGAAAAAAAACTGTTGCTTCTTTGAAGCTGCTTTCTAATTATCCCAAGTTGCAGAAAGGATAAGAATAAGGCAGAAGTCTATTTTAAGGACCACAAAGGTCAAAGACAAGCCATAGCAAAGGAGAGTTGATACTTAGTACCAAAGTGTTAGTCAGAGATTTGCCTTTCAAAGTGAGATCCCAGGACCAGTAGCATGGACATTCCTGGTAGTGTAAATGCAAAAGCTTGGGCTTTACTCCAAACGTACTGAAGCAGAATCTGCATGTTAACAAGATTCCCAGGTGATTTGAATGTTCATTAATATTCCAGAGGCATTAGGTGGAGTTTTGACACTTCTCTTGCCTGATACAGATTCTTGGGCCACAGTTGAGCTTCCAGGTGAGGTCAAGTGGCTTCTGATGTATGGGGAAAAAAGTAGGATAAGCTATAAATTAAGCACAGCCTGGGAGTGACAAGCAACACAAGGGGTGAGAAATAGCAGTAATAGAAAAGAAAGGCAGTGGGTTCCTCTGAAGTGAGATATGCCTGTCACTTTAAGACAGACATCAGAATTTACCATTTGCAGTGGCCTCTGACCCGAAAGTTTGTGGTCTAGAAATTTAGAAGCATTTTCTACACAGAGGAGACTTCCTGTGTTCATCTTTAAACTTCGTATTTACTTGAAAAAATTAAGTTTAAATGATTCAAAGGTATAATAATGATATGTTTGAAAATTTTACTTTAGAAGGGATATCTGTCTAAAATTGAAAGGATATTTGAAATATTTTGAGAAAGTCGGGCTGCCTCAATTGAAATTATCTAAAGCTTTCATTTGGACCCAGTATTATTTCTTTGTCCTGAACATAAAAAAAAAAGTCTAAATTGAGGTGTTAATCCTAGTGAATTAATAAAATAATATATAGGAAAATGACAGACCCACGGAATTGGAGGGTATTCAAATTTCTACTTTATGTAGAAAGTTCTTTTTACAGCAGCTCTGGCAGATGATCATTCAGCCCAAACATTTCAAATGATAAAGTCTCATACTTCAAGGCAGCCACTCCATTGTAAGATGGTCTCATATTTTGAAAAATCAGTGAATGGGAATCAGAAGACATATTTCCAAGTCTGGGCCATCCTTCTTTAATCATTCTAGGCCTAATTACTCCTGTCCCTAAGCCACTTGTTCTAAATTAATGGCTAAAATTCTCACCACTTTTAAAAACACCAATTCCAACCATAGGTCGGATTGAAACGAGCCTGAGTCTAGTCCTCTGGGACCTGGCATGGCATCTCAGGTGCCATTGGCATCTTCCATTGTCCTAGTTATAATAGGAGAATACAGGTGGAGTCTTACTTCCAGATGACACACCCTCAGTGGTTTCAGAGGACCACCAAAATTTAGAATAAGAAGGATCCTACAGGATTCAGATAAGAAAAGAGGAACTAGCTGACTATTGACAGAGTTTAATGCAGGAAATCAGATATGAAGTGGTAGAGAATTGCAAAAATAAAAAAAGAGCACCAAGGCAACACAGAGGGAAAAACTACAGGAAGCAAATGCGACCCTCCCAGGACTAGAAGACAAAGCGAAGAGAATCTAGAAGCTCCTAAGAAGGAGCCACCAAGCTGGGACTCAGGCCTCTGAGGACACTGTCTGGCTGCTGCTTCTTCCGCTGTGGGGGTCCAAGGGGGCTGGTCTGGAGGTGAAGGACAAAAACAAAAAACAAAAACAGAAAACAAGGCTTGGCGCAACCGCCAAGGCCGTGGTGATAATCCATTGCTGTGATACAACTGACACAAACAGCAGGCAAACAGGAAGAAGCAAGGCCTTCTCCCCCCTCCTGCATCCTCCTCTCCTCCAGGGCTCCATACTGACAGAGCCCTACAGGCCCAGGCAAAGGAAGGTGTGCTCTGCAGAGCCCAGCCCCAGGCTCAGAGAGCCTGCACAGGAGAGTGGGTTTACAGCTGAGACACTAGTTTACCTACTGGCAAGAGACACTCTTCCCTCTCCTTTTCACACCTGAGAATCCAAGATCCAGAGCATGTGAGAGAGTTGTCTAGAGCCCCACATAATAGTGTTACAACTTGGGCACACACAGATTTTTAAAAATATAATGGCAGTTAAAACACATTTTTGTAAGGTAGAAAACTGTTAACTCTGTATCTGTTTAGATGGCCAAGATTTTAATAGTTAATAGATACATATAGGTAAGACATTTTCAAGATGTGTTTTGGCTTCTAAGTCACACTAATTATAGTAATTGTGTGACTTAATTCATTACCAAGCTACAGACTTGTGATTATCTATGCTAATACTAAGGGTCAGATCAACATAGCTGTTTTATTTTAATTACAACACCAAGACTCTGGTCAAGTGGGCATGCTCTCCATTGTTTGTTGCTTGTGTGACATATCGGTACACAAAACTCAAAAAAATATTAGCAGAAACTTGGCCCATTAGTGTTCTAATAGATGCAAGGAGACGAAAACCAGTGGAGCTACTAGGGAAAATATCCTCAGAAGGTATCTCCAGCCAATACAGATACATAATCTTCATCATCATATCTCTGACTCTTTCCATGGAACATCAGAAATGATATTTTTATGAATTCCCATTGTGGCTCATCAGGTTAAGAACCCAACATAATGTCCGTGAGGATGTGGGTTCAATCCCTGGCCTCACTCAGTAGGTTAAGGATTTGGCATCAGCTGAGATGCCATGCCAGGCCCCAGCATTGCCACAAGCTGTGGTATAGCATTGTTGTGGCTGTTGTGCAGGCCTGCAGCTGAAGCTCCAATTAGACCTTAAAAAGAAAAAGAAAAAAAAGAATAAATAAATAAATGATATTTTTTAGGTGGCTTAAAATTACCTTAAAACATTAATGGATGGTCTAATACAGGCAGGCAGAAAAGTACAGGGAGTCTGTGGAATTTTGAATCTCAACTCTGCCACTTTCAGGGTGACCTTGAATAAATTACTTTGGTTTCTTGTTACCTGGTGATAGGAATGTTCATTTATTTATTCAACAAATACGTGGAGTGCCTACCATGTACCTAGCATTGCTCTAATGGATGGGGACCAGTGAATCATGCTGCATTCATTGAGCTTTCCACTGCAGTGCAAGGAGGCAGAAAAAAACCCATAAATATATAAAATGTTAGGTGGCAGTAAACAGTATAAAAAAATAGATCAAGGTAGGCTAGTAGAGTGATAAGAGGGATTTATTTTTATAGAGTTCAGAGCAAAGGCCTGTCTGATAATGTAACATCTTAAGGAAAGGAGGGAGCCATGATGTCTGGAGAAGAACTTTTCAGACAGCAGGGACCAGACATAGAAGCGTTCTACAGTGGAACCTGCTTGGCAAGAACAGTGTGTAGCAAAGAGGGAGCAGGTAGGAGAGGTGCTCAGGGGGCTGTGGGGAGAGGAGGAGGGAGCAGGCCCAGATCCTACAGGGATCCATTACGGAGTTGGAAGCAGAGGACTGACATGATTCAAAATGCCTTAAAAGAATCACAATTTCTGAGAGTTCCTATTGTGGCTCAGTGGAAACGAACCTTACTAGTATCCATGAGGATGCAGGTTTGATCCCTGGCATCACTCAGTGGATTGGGGATCCAGCGTTGCTGTGAGCTGTGGTGTAGGTCACAGATATAGTTTAGATCTGACATTGTTATGGCTATGCAGACGGCAGCTGCAGCTCCAATGTGACCCCTAGCCTGGTAGCCTGGGAACTTCCCTATGCTGCATGTGTGGTCCTAAAAAAAAAAAGAATCACTGTTGCTGAGTGGAAGATAGACTGTGGAGGTGGGAGGCCAGCAAGGGATACAGGGGGCCAATTAGGAAACTATTACTGTAATGCAGGCAAAAAATGATGGTAGCTTGGTAAAGGCCTTTGGGGTGGAGGTGTGTTAAGGAGTGATTGGATTCCAGGTGAGTTTTGAAGGCCAAGACAATGAAATTGCTGATGTACAGAGCAAGAAGTAAAGGGTGTTCCCAGAGTTTGGTCCCCAGCAGCAGGAAGCATGGAGATGCTCTTACTGAGAAGGAGAACACAACAGGAGGGGCTGCTTGCTAGTGGGGAGCATGTTGTGAGAGAGTAAAACAATGAAATAAAGAAGGTGATATAAATAAAACTAGTGTGTTCCTTGCCCACAATAGGCATTTGGCCAACCTTTGTAATAATTCTCTGGTACCTGTTCTTGTTCTCAGTATGCACTTGTGCACTCCCTGCACTCCCCTTCCTTTTTATTCACTACTTCTTAGCAAATCAATAGTCAAAACATCTCCACAACAGTGGGAGATCAGCTAAACCTCACCCAGAAAAACCTCCAACAGACTGCAGAATCAGCAGAGATAGATAAATTGCTTTTTTCAGTAAAGAAAGAAAAATATTTGATACCAAAACAACATGCACGGCAATCCTCCTAGTTCTTCGAAGTCCTCAAAGTCCTTCAGGACTCTAAAAGTTTCCCTGGTACTGGTTGTTCTTTTTTAATAGAAATTCTGTGAAGAGTGAAATATGATATTTTATAAGCATTTTTTTCTTAGAATTTCTGAAGAGAGGCTAGAAAACTGAAAATTGACCTAAAATATCTAATCTATATAAATGCTTATTGTGTATATATTTCTTGGCAAAATTTCCCAGTTGTTTTTGTTCCTTTGCCTAACATTTTGAAGCATAATATTAAAAGGAAATAAGTGATATAAATATATTAGATAAATGTATCTTAGCAATATTTTATCCAAAGCCAACCCCCAAAATAACCAACATATATATAGAAGCATGTCTTCCTATAAAAAATATGCTTGGTTCTTTAAAATTCTTTATTGCAGATTCATTAGAAATGTCAGTATTCAGTTCACATATCTCTATACTCTTAAGAATCATCAGCATTTAATTTATGAGTGTTTTTAGTTGGAAAGATTCTGCTGTTTAAAATTCAATTCAATCCCCTTGGTTCGAGTTGAGGAATACTTACATCTTGTGTTTTTCCCAAAGCCCTCTTCTATGCTCAATTTCCCATAATTAATCAAATCTTTAATCCAAGGTAGAATACAGCCCCTATCACTGCCCCACCCCAGTTCAGGGGCATTAATAACACAGAAAATAACAGAGCCTGGGGATAAATAACACATATGTCCCATGGTTACTACTCCTCTGTCCCCAGGCAGGATTTACTATATGTGTGGCTTCTTACAGCATTTAAAGCTGGGTGTAATGATGGCTTATGAAATAAATCCTGCAACCAGCCAAGAAGCAGCTGAGTGCTCATTATAGGTCGGAAGCATACAAAAACAGACCAGCTTACGTTCCAGGAGTGTTTGCCTTGGATATGTTCATGATATTATTCAGCTGCAGAAAGATGGAGCCCCCAGCTGTGCCAAGGAGGCAGAGGAGCAAACAAGCACCTCTTTCTGTGCTTGGCAAGTAGGAGCATTGGCAGAGTCAACAGAACCCTTGTAGATACCTTAGGTTTATGACTTATGGTTTTTAATACTAAATTATGGTATGATAGGAACTTCAGACTTAAGTACACAGTGGAAAGCAAATATCTAAGCAAATATGCTAGCACTTAGTATAAAATGCAGCAAAGTAGTTGGCACTGATAATGAGAGGCCTGAAGTTGACTATACAGTCTTTTGTTCATGGGTTTCCAAGTATAACTTTCCTAACTTTTGACCAGAGAATCATTTATCCCCAGGAAGAATCTACTTCTTAATATTTTTCTTTAGCTTTAATCCTGCAAGCTCCATGTTTAAAGTAAGTTGTAAGGTTTACCCAGGTTTCATCATCGTAATTATTAGCAATTTTAACTCTATTGACACCAAGTGCATTTTCTAGCTGGGATATCCCTACCCTTTGACTTAGATGGGAAAAACAATATTGATTTTGACTGGTATGTTTTTAAATTTCAGGGATAGTTGCTGTTCTCTTCTGTGGAGTCACACAAGCACATTATACCTACAACAACCTGTCGTTGGATTCCAAAATGAGGACTAAACAGGTAAAAGAAAAAACTCACTATAGGCTTTGTGTCCTTTCTCAGTGTAATGGTTACGTGGCATTTCTGGCAGTGGACTCAGAAAGAATTTGATTAGTAAAGAAAGTAAGCTTAAATCTTCATTATAGGTTGGATATTTATAGATTGTTTTTCCTTCAGAATAACTATTAACAATTCTCTTAGTAAGCAAAAATATAGTTATAATAGTCTCTCCCTCCTGAGAAATGTGGAATGGAAACTGTCTGTCTTAAAGATGAAAGGCCCACTGTCAGTAATAATTCACAGTCACTTACATCTAAAAGCATTATAAAGCATGTGAGATTGGGTAGTTATATAGAAAGAAGGAAATGAAGAAGAATAAGGAATTAATGTTTGGTCTTTAATTGGGTGCTTTCATTTCCAAGTAAATTCAACTGCCAGTTGTCACACAAGCAGAATGTATCTCCCATATGCCAGGAACACATCTGTTTCGGTATTTTCACACAAACACAGATTCATTCCACAAACATTCGCAGCATAGCTTCTCTGTGCCAAGCACTGTGCTAGGTCCTAGGAATAAAAGGGCAGACCCTTTAAGTGATTCATTGTCAAGTCTGTGGAGGATAAAGATGTGCAATGAGCAATTACTTAATCAAAGTGTGGTGAGTACTGTGATAGAAATATCTGTAGAGTTTGTTTGGGGAGAATTTGATAGGGCCTCCTCTCATGCTTAGGATTGGGAAGGTTAGGAGGAAGCTTCCGGAGATGGTAGCCTGATCTGGAGCTTTAAATACAAATAGAGGTTAATTAGGTAAAGATGTAACATCCAGTAGGAGATGAGAAGTAGCAGAAAGGGCATTCAAGGCCAAGGTTGCATCAGGGCAAAAGCTCTGAAGCAGGTGATTGGAGAACTTTAAACAGTTCTGTGTGGCTAGTGAATGGAGTGAGGCTGAAGTTAGTGGGAATATAGTGAGGGATGAGACCACACACACAGCCAGAAACCAGGTTATGGAAGGACCATCATAACTTTTGAAGAAGTTTAGACTTTGTCCTAAAGGTGATGGGGAGTGGCTTAACAGAAATTTACTGTTTCACAGTTCTGGAAGCTAAGGTATAGATAGGAAGGATTAATTTCTTCTGAGGGCTACGATGGGAAATCTGTTCTATTGCTTGTTCTTCCTTTCTGGTGGTTTCCTGAGGATCTCTTGTGTTCTTTGGCTTATAGACACATCATCCTAACCTCTGCCTTCATGTTCACATGGCATTCTCCCTGAGATCATGTCTGTCTCCAAATTTCCCCTTTTTATAGGGACATCAGTAATATTTGAATAGGACCCCACCTAGCTCCACTATGACCTCATCTCAACTTAAAAATTACATTTTCAATGACTCTATTTCCAAATTAGGTCAGATACTGAAGTACTGGGGGTTATAAATTCAGCATATGAATTTCAGGGGACATCACTCATCCTATAACAGGAAGTCATTGAAGCATCTTAGGTAGAGTAATGTTAGAATAATTGAAGTTCTATTTAAAAATATCACTCGGACAGACAAGAAGAGCATGGATCAAATGATACTTCTATCAGTTAGCTTTTGCTATGTAGCAAGTAACCCCAGGGGCATTCAACAATAAGCACTTGTTTAGTATGCATCTGCAGGGTTCAACTCTTTTGATATAGGTTGATGTGGGTGGCTCTACTTGTCTCAGCTAGACTGATTCACTGTCTGTGGTATTGGTGAGACTACATTCTAGGATAGGCTTGGCTGGAGCACTGCAGCCAGTGCATGCGTGATCATTCTTCACCTGGCAGAAAAACAAACCCCAGTGTGCAAGTTCATTTCAAGCCCTTCCTTGCACCACATTTCCTAAACATCCAAAGGCAAAGAAAACCACATGGCTGAGCCCAAGGTCAAGAGGCTGAGCAAGTCACTAGCCCACAGCAGGAGACCACTGTAAAGTTATATAAAGGAACATGGATATAGAAAATGATGAAGATTTTGACAAAATGGTTACAATCTATCCCAAAATGGAAATGGAGTAGAGAGGCTCCTATAATAGGTTCAATGATGCTGAGAACATCTGATGTGCTGTTGGGGCAATGGGTGTAGAAAAAGCCAGTGAGACATCTAAGCAAACCTGTAATTGACTAGGAATTCCTAAACAGTTTTCAAAGACTTATCTTAAATCTCTCTAAAATGGCTATTATTTGCATTCTTCTCTTGTTGTCATGTCCCAAGCTCAGTTGGACCTGACCCCATCTCTCACCTACCCAGGGACTCAGTAAGGTCACACTCACCCTCTGCCCATCAGAAGACTCAAAAGATGCAATTACAGAAATGTTAAGTATCCTTTATTTTGAAAAAATGAACAACAACAACAACAAAAAACTGATATCAATGCCTTGAAACCGCCAATATATACTCTTTGGGGATCTTTTTTTTTTTTGGCTTTTGTCTTTTGTTGTTGTTGTTGTTGCTATTTCTTGGGCCGCTCCCGCGGCATATGGAGATTCCCAGGCTAGGGGTTGAATCGGAGCTGTAGCCACCAGCCTACGCCAGAGCCACAGCAACGCTGGATCCGAGCCGCGTCTGCAACCTACACCACAGCTCACGGCAACGCCGGATCGTTAACCCACTGAGCAAGGGCAGGGACCGAACCCGCAACCTCATGGTTCCTAGTCGGATTCGTTAACCACTGCGCCACGACGGGAACTCCATGGGATCTTTTTAATTATGGAAACAGCTAGCATTCTCTAGCGTTTAAAGAGAAACATCTTCGGCTGGTTTTTCCTGACCTCCTATGATTTTCTGAGCATTTGTATTCTGGGAAGCTGTTTAGGGACTTGCACTTTTAAGTCATGCTATCTAGACTGCTCAGCAGAACTTCAAAGATCACTCATCTCATGGCGAGATAGCAGCCCAGCACCTAGAGCAACAAAGCCAAAAATCAGTGCCCCACAGCCTTCTGTTCTCCTCTGAATGGCTTGACAAGCCCTCCCTGATGGGCTGCCAGCATCCATTTTTACAGTAGTTTCCATTAAGGAAGGAGATTCTTACAAGTTCATTTTTTAACATCCAGATAATTGATCCCGCCATCTTTATTCCCCCATTGCCTTCTTTCCTGGGTGCCTGGTTCATAGTAGGAGCTTAATGAATGCTAATTCCCTTCCCTTCCCTTCTCATACCTTTCCTCACTTTTTCTCTCTCAGGATCTCTCTTTTTCTATTTATCATTTCTCTTAATATATGCATACATAGCATATATGCATATTTATGCTTGTATACACATGCATACCTCTACATACACATTCCCCACTCTAGTATCTAGAGTCTGAGGTCACCGTTTTTTTAAAGAGTTATATACAATTTTTTTTCTACTGTACAGCATGGTGACCCAGTTACACATACATATATACATTCTTTTTTCTAACATCACATGTTCCATCATAAGTGACTAGACAGAGTTCCAAGTGCTACACAGCAGGATCTCATTGGCAGGATCTCATTGCTAATCCATTCCAAAGGCAATAGTGTGCATCTATTATCCCCAAGCTCCCCATCCACCCCACTCCCTCCCCCTTGGCAACCACAAGTCTATTCTCCAAGTCCATGATTTTCTTTTCTGTGGAAAGTTTCATTTGTGCCATTTATTAGATTCCAGATATAAGTGATATCATGTGGTATTTTTCTTTCTCTTTCTGACTTACTTCACTCAGTATGAGTCTCTAGTTCCATCCATGTTGCTGCAGATGGCATTATTTCATTCTTTTTTATGGCTGCGTAGTATTCCATTGTGTATATATACCACATCTTCCTAATCCAATCATCTGTCAATGGACATTTGGGCATCATTTTAAAAGAAATGAGATCTAGTCCTTTAATTAACTTCACAGATCCGAAGTCCTTGGCCACATCTGCATCAATGTGTCAAGCAGTTTGAATTCCATGTGGGAAACCAATTAGAAATTGTAAAGAAAAGCTAAGGCAGGTATTATAGAGATTGCCACTGTTTCCTTTGAAACAGGAAAGGTTTATAAAGTATTATATGATGAAACATGGTTACAGAATACATTATCTTGCTCTGCATCTCCCCAAGTTGTGTTCATTGTCAGTGGGAGAAGTAGCTTCTTTGCCTCCATCCCCAGAACTGTTTAATGGGAGTGAAGGAAATCAGTTAGTGAAGTTCAGGGGAAATCTATGAAAATCAACTTTGTGCTATAAAATCATTAGGTAATATGATTTATAAGGGAATTTTATTCATGGACTGTGCCTATACCAGCTAATCAAACAGCTACATCTGGATACCAAGATTTTGAGATTTAATATATCCTTTATAGCTTCAAGAATTAGAGTGCACTTTTAAAATCGCAGTTTTACTTTAAAATATGTTTTATAACTGACGATGATGACCATCTAGATTCAGGTGAATTGATTTTTCCTTCAACCCATAAAGAAACATGTAACATCACTCTGTGTGTAAAGAGTTTTATATGAACACAGGCCACAATCCCTTTCCTTGTACTCAGAGAGAGTGTTTTTCCTTTAGGGTGTGCACATCTAGCTCTAGAGACACAGACAGACAAATATGGTAAGCCCTGACTTTTGCCCAAGAAACTGAGAACCACTAGAGATGCTTGAGATGGACATCAGCACATAGCAATCTGTAAGCCTAGAGGTCTCACCCTGAACCCTCTGGAAGAGTGCATACAGCCCCCATGACCCCACTCACACAAGTCCTAGCCTGCTCCCCAACCCTTTATTCCTCATGCTCTCACCCCCCTAGCAGGCCTGGGAGCTTGTGATCTGCGCCAAACTCCAGGGTATTTCCATCAGCTGTCTCATCCTTGCCTGAGGCTGACTTACAAAACCATGTACTTCTCTAACATCTCTTTTAACTAGAACTTCTGCTTTCCTTCCTGCAGTTTCCACCTAAAAATTACCCCAATAGGCATACATGGCATATAGTATTAATTCAAATAATTAACATCTATGATGCATTAACATGTAGAAAGCATTTTTTTTTTTTTTTTTTTTGCAGCCACACTAGGGCATATGAAAGTTCCCAGTCTAGGGGTCACCTATGCCACAGCCACAGCAACTGCAGCCTACACTGCAACTTGTAGCAACACTGGATCCTTAACCCACTGAGTGAGGCCAGGGATCAAACCCTCGTCCTCACAGATACTACATCAGGTTCTTAACTCACTGAGCCACAGTTGGAACTCCCACAAAGTACTTGTTTAGTTTTTACTTCTCTACCTAAGAGGTAGATTTTATTGTGACTGATTACCTGCAATCATTCATCTCATATTTCTTGAGAGCCTCTTTTGTGCCAGCCATTGTTCAAGGTTCTGGGTATGAGAGTGAAGGAAAAAGAATTATTAGTGAGGACCTTTAGAGTAATAAATAAGCAAAGCATACAGTGCATTCATAGTAAGTTATAAGGATAATAATAAAGCAAGGAAGGGAGGTAGGAGTGTGCATATAGGAAAGAGGTTTGCTCTTTTAGATAGGGTGGACATTTGGGACAGAGCTATCCAGCAATTAGGAACAACATATACAACAAAACCCTGAGACAGAGTGACCAGTGTGGCCAAGGTGGTGTGTCTATGAAAGACAGGATCAGAGCGGTAACAAGGGACAGGTCCCAGAGAGTGAACGAGGTAGAAGAACACTGAGGGCTTTTAAGTTCAGGCTTGGCATGACACAATTTCAATTTGAAAAGAAAGGAGGTGCCATTTATTACCTGGGGAAGATTGCAAGATAGCACTTTGAGCAACAATCAAGGACCAGGTATTGTTACATTTGAGATGTATGTTATTTACCATAGCAGAGCTGTCGATAGCCAGTTGGATATAGAATTCTGGAGTTGAGGAGAAAAGTCTTGACTAGGAGTATAATTTTTGAAGTTATCATATATAGATGATATTGAAAGCATGAGGCTGGATGAGATCTAAGGAAGTAACAAAGGAGAAATCCAAGTACCAAGCTTTGAGGCTCTCCAATGATGGTAAGAAGTTAGGAACCAGCAAAGGAAACTGGGAGGGAATAGTCAGGAGGTAGAAGGAAAACCAAGAAAGTATGGTGTCTTGGGAGTCAAATGAAGAGTGTCTTGAGAAGGAGCATGATGAATGGTGCCGAATACTGCTGACAGGTCAGGTAAAATGAAGAACATGAATGTCACTGGTGACATTGGTAAGAACCATAGTGTCAGAGTAAAAGCCTGAATGTAATGGGAGGGAATGGAAAGGATAGGAGGAAAGGAATTATGTGTATCAAGTCTTTCAAAGGAGTTTTGCTGTGAGGGGAGCAGAGAAATTAGATGAGAGGTGGAGGGAGAAATGAGACCAAAAGAAAATTCTTTTTATTTTTTAGATGGGAGGAATAACAGTACTTATGTATGCTGATGGGACTAATAAAGAAGACTATGTGTTAGAGGATTTGCCAAGACTTATGAGTGGTAGAGGCAAATTTTGAACTTAGATTCTTTGACTTTGTAGTTCAAACTATTTTGCCTCTTACTAAATACTCTTTGGTTAGTAGTTGGAATTAGTAGCTATTGTGGGGCTTAGCATCATTTATTCAGTAAACTTTGAATGGATGGATAGATGAATGAATAAGTGGCTGTCTTTATTAATTTTTCAGCTAATTAGCTACTTATTTTTAATTCTATCGTATTCAAAAGTGTAACAATTTCAGTGCATTTTTTTTTACTAAAATACAGATTGGGATGGACATACATATTTTCATGTGTTTATTTTTGAAAAGCCAGATTCTTTGCCTAGCATTTATGGACAAACAATGACATCTTCATTATAGCGCATTCTTTACAGATGCTTATTTTATTTTCATTCCAGATGATATTTTCAGTGTTTATCACTATTGAATGAAAAGGCAGCAATGCAAATCCAAATTTAAATTTCTGATTAAAAAAAAAAGACAATGGAGCCAAATTGGATGTGCTGTGCTTAATTTTTTAAGAAAATTCAAGAAAAAGATTTGGAATGTGGGAGAAATCAGACAATGTGGTTGAAAGAATACTTGACAGAGAGTTCAGAAAGCTGGAGTTTTCCCTTACCTCCATAACTAGTCATGGGACCTTGGGTAATTAATTTATACACCTATGAGCATCAGTGTTCTCATATGTAAAATGAACGATTGAACTCTATGACTGGCTTCGAAGGATGTTGCTCTAAACCTAATATTCTGTGACTTGGCATAGAGCACAAGATATTCATCTGGTTCCCTCTTCCAAACTTCGGTGGGGCAGGGATCACTTGTTTACAAATTGCAATGCATAGGATAAGAGAATGGATCAGAGCTTGCCCTGGCTCTTGCTGACAAATCATTGGGTGGACCGTTTTATTTTATTTGCGTATTTGTTTTGTTTTTGTCTTTTTAGGGCTGCAGTGCAGCATATGGAAGTTCCCAGGCTGGGGGTCAAATAGGAGCTATAGCTGCTGGCCTACACCACAGTCATAGCAACGCTGGATCCCAGCGGAGTCTGTGACCTACACCACAGCTCATGGCAATTCTGGATACTTAAACCCCTGAGCAAGGCCAGGGATTGAACCTGCATCATCATGGATACTAATTGGGTTCTTAACCTGCTGAGCCACAACAGGAACTCCTGGGTGGATCATTTTAATAAGTTGTCACAGCAAATCCAAGGATGAAGCAATCAAATATCAAAGTCCTGGATTCATCCTGGGATTTAAAGCTTTGCTGAGGGCTGGGTACTTCTTCCTAGAAAAATTCTCTGCCCCTATATGATTGGTTACATTGGATTCCTAAAAGACTGCCTGCCTTTGGGGTGGAAAGTACAGAGCTTATGTTGCTACCATTCAGTCTCAGCTTGAATGAAGAACCTCCCCGCTTTTCTTCTCAAGCATGGATTTGGTGTAGACTAAGCACCACATTGTTGCATGGCAGGCACCACGGTAGAAGCCAGGGAGACAAAGGCAAATAAAACATAGTTCTCACCCTTAGGAGCTCCTAATATAGCAGGTAACACACACATGCACACAGAGGCACAAACAAGAATCCTATGTGACAGGTGGTAACATAGAGGGTACATACCATGTCGCAGGAACCAGGGGACTGAATTGCTTCCTGGAAGCCAGGTATTCATGGGAAGTTGATTGTGGGTTGGGTGTTTTGGAGTTGGGTATAAAGATAATTAGGAGATAAGCTTGGAGACCTCATGGGGAATGAAAGCAAAGAGAAAGGAGTATGCAAAATCAAAAAACTGAGAAGGAACTGGACAAGTCTCAGAAATGAAAAGGTGGCACCCTCTGACTGGGGCTCAGGTTGCCTTGGAGAAGTAGATAGGAGTGTGTTTGGGCTGCTGGCATAGTTGTGAGCAAGAAAGGGAAACTTGTGGGGGACAGTAGAGAATTAAAATAGAAAAGTGGGAGTTCCCATCGTGGCACAGTGGTTAACAAATCCAACTAGGAACCATGAGGTGCAGGTTCGATCCCTGGCCTTGCTCAGTGGGTTAAGGATCCATCCGGCCTTGCCATGAGCTGTGGTGTGGGTCACAGACGTGGCTCGGATCCCGCGTTGCTGTGGCTCTGGCGTAGGCCGGTGGCTATAGCTCTGATTTGACCCCTGGCCTGGGAACCTTCATGTGCCTCGGGAAAGGCCCTAGAAAAGGCAAAATAAATAAATAAATAAATAATTTTTTTTAAATTTTAAAAATTAAAAAATAAAATAGAAATGTGAGTTCAGGGGGACATTTTAGTTTCTCACTGTGCTATGTTTAGGAGAATTATATTCTATAAGGCTAATATTTGCTTAAAGCTTTTAGGTATAGAGATGATAATAATCAGATTTTTGGCTTCCAAAGATAATGAAGGTAGCATCATGGAAGAAGTGATATCAGTCTATAACATCAATCTCACTGCTCACCACACTTCCTTCTGATAAATACTTGCATATGTAGCATCTAAATTTACCTTAACCTTTTGTGGCTCTAGATATATTTTTGTGCTGTCAAATCTCTTACAATATTGTGATCCATATGAAAAATTTATGGAAATTTACCATCTGATTTGAATTGGATTTAGGAGTTACTGAATTAATAAATGAATGAATGATGACCATTAACATTCCAAGATAAAATAGAAGGGAAACAATATATGCTAATTAATAGTTTTATGGTTCATTCTGATATGATGCATTAATTTAAAAGTGATGACTTGGATGTATAAAGCAAATTTCTAGAGTGATCCCAAGATACCGAAAGAAAGATCAAGTACAGTTCCATTACTTGTGTGAATTTCCCGCAGTGTGCCTCTGCCTTATTGATTTGCATTACAGTGGGTTTTGATTATGGTTTTATGCAATTTCCTCCGTCACTTTTAACAAAAGCACGTTCCATTCCAGTTACCTGTTCTGAGGCACAGTGGAGAGAGAAAGTCATGGGCAACAATGCCCCTGCCTCCCTGGCTTCTGAGAAGTAAGATCAAAGATATCTTCATAAAGCATAGAATTGCCTTTTTTAAAAAAAACTCTAATTACATTTCTTTTGTCAAGATTTCTACCACTTTTCTTCTTCCCTTCATTCAAAGTACCTTTAAAAATACCATCCTAGAAGGGTTGAATTCATAAATGATAGCGAAGTGTTTAAATTTCTCCTTAGCTAAGCTGGTGATTCTTTTCAATGAAACTCATTATATTGTATAAAGGACATTTAGTAGTTCAGCTAATAAGTGTTCTTTTTTAAATGCTAATGAGAGTGGAGCTCCCACATCATGACAAGAACACACTGTACTTCAGTGCCCAGAAAGAATTATAGTCTGTGAGCACTTAGTTAAGAAGCCTTATTCCAGCAACCAACTTGGACTATAATATGGGCCACAAATGACCATTAGGCACTGGTGACAGTAGGTATCTCCTGTATGTCAGGTACTGGGGCCAAAAAAAATAAAGCTAAGTAAGGTATGAGATGTACTCTCCCTTGAAAATTGTTCATCTATTTTTTTTCTCTGATAAATCTCTAACTGTACTATAACTTCTTTTTTTTGTTGTTGGGTTTTTTTTTTTGTTTTTGTTTGTTAATTTGTTTAGGGCCACACCCATGGCACATGGGTGTTCCCAAGTTAGGAGTCTAATTGGAGCTAAAAGCTGCTGGCCTACACCATAGCCGCAGCAATGCAGGATTCAAGCCACATCTGCAACCTACATCACAGCCCATGGCAACGCCAGATCCTTAACCCACTGAGTGAGACCAGGGGTCAAACCTGTGACCTCATGGTTATTAGTCAGATTTGTTTCTGCTGCGCCACAATGGAAACTCCTATAATTGTACTATAACTTCTCAATTAAATTTCAGCTACTCTTTTAACCACACATCTGTGTTTGTTTATCATAGTATATAATTGCAGTTGAAAAATTTAAGGCATAAAAGTCTAAGAAATTCAGAGCACAATAGGACTATAAAGATAAACTTTTAAACTCAGAATTTGATTGCAGGAAACTGAAGCCCAAGGAAGTGTGATGACTGGAGGGGTAGAGTCAGTTCTTCAAACAAGGGGCCAACCTGAATATAGACCAGTGCTCAAGGAATATGCACTGCAAACTGAAAATCACAGTGCCCACCTCTAAAAACCAGCCTTTGGTGTATTTGTTAATCTATTGCTATATAACAAATTGCCACAAAATTTATCAGTTAAAATAGCAAACTTGTACTATTTTGTATAGCTTTTGAGGATCCGAGTTAGGAGCATCAGCTTATCTGGGTAGTTCTGGCTCAGAAGCTCACATGAGGTTGCAGACAAGCTGTTGGCCAAGGCTGCAGTGCCTGAAGACCTGACTGAACCTGGAGGATCCACTCCAATGGCTCACTCACATGGCCGTTAGCAGAAAGCCTTAGTTCTTCACTGTGTGTCTTCTATTGGGCTGCTCAAGTATCCTCATGATGGGAAAGTTACTTCCTCCCAGAGCAAGTAAAACCACAGAGAGAAAGAAAGAGAGAGAGAAAGAAGAAGGCACAGTGCCTTTTATGAACTAGTCTCTGAAATTACACATCTGCCATGTTGTTTGTTAGAAGCAACTCACTAAGCTCAGGCCACACTCAGTGGGAAGAGAATTAAGCTCCACCTCCTGAAAGGAGGAGTATCAAAGAATTGTGAACATATTTTAAAACTGTAGGAGCCTGATATTTTTTTGGAAATAATTTTTTGATATAGTTTCAATTTCTTATATGGTTGAATGTTTAGATTTTCCACTTCTTCAGTCAACTTTCTTTTCCTAGCAAGCCATCTAGTCTCTCCAGATATTAAAAAATTCTAATAATGGCAATTGCTGAACAGTTTATGGTACCAGACACTAAAAATATATGTTTCATAGTAATTATTCCAATTAACATTTACCAAAAAGTCCGTGAAGTAAATAAATACTAACACTAGACAGATTTGACAAACCTTAGAGAAGTTAAGGTCACCCAAAGGATAGAGTTGGGCACCATCACCCATTATTATTTTTAATGTCTTTTTATATATGTGATTATAGCCTTTTCCAGTAGAAAATTATGTGTATTTTCCCCTTTAATTATGAAACTACATATAATACTGATCATTTTAAGGAATAGAACTTGGATTTGTTTATACATTCTACTACCCTATTCTCTACTTTATTCTTTTCTCCCTTTATCATTATCATTTTCTTCCTCCCCTTGGGTTTCTCTTCTTCCTCCCTGTCCCCTTTAATAGATGACGATGAACCCAAGTAACCTTGTCCCTGCCGCAACACTCTGCCTTTATTCTCCTTTTCCTTTCTCGTCCTTAACACTGACTGGAGACTGCCTTATTAATAGGTAGAACCAAGAATGACTTTTCTTTTTCCACCAAAGTATTGATGCTATCACATCTTCTATCCTATTCTCCTCTTTTTCATGTGACAGATATTTTATTCCATTCTTCCACTGTTAGTTTCCTCTTTCTTCAGGATTCATCAGTGTTCCATGTAGCTAACAGTAATTGAGTTTCATTGTTGTTTTCTTCTGCGTCTTCATTATGACCATAAAAGACTATATCCAAATCACCTGCCAGGACTGCCATCTCTACCCAATAGGCAACATCTTTGTGGCCCATATTAATTCACCATGGCATCCCTTGCCAACAAGATTCCAAGCTTTCTCTTAATTTTTGTCTTACCTTCCAAAACCCCAAGGAAGTATACTTACATCTTTAAATGTTTTCTAAAATTTAATTTTTATTGCATTGCCCCCCAAATAATGGCTTTGCATTCTTTACCACTAGGTAGAGCTTCAGTCTCTCAGAGGGATGGGCCCCCCTTCTCTCTCTTATTCTCCTTTTTTTCCCTCTGTCTTTCACCTTTAGAAAACAAATGACTCCATCATTAATGCTTAAGTACCAACATATAAATATATATGATCCATGTAATGCTTAATGGAAAAATGTATCTGAATAGTATTTAAGACATCAGCTGATCTGGTCCCCACTTCGATGACATTCAAGTCAGATGGTTGCTCATTATTACCTTAAAATTTCTAAGGGTGGCAATGGTATAACTCTCTTGAACAGCCCATTATAGTTTTATCACCCTGCTGAATAGGTGTAGCTATGAAGGGTTTCAGTCTCATAATGGCATTTTGGGATGATAAATGGAAATTATTATAATTTTTCTACTCATTTAAATTAAATTATATTGATGCAGCGCAGAAGACATCAAGGCTGAATGCATGTGCCAGAGTGTGTGTTTGTTAAAGAATGCTGCCAAATTTAAGGATGCCATTTCCTTGATGGTCTTGAAAGATGAAGCAATGGATTTAATAAAATGTTAAGTCTTTGTGCAATTTCTTCAAAAGAGAACTTGAAATGCTTCTGGAGGCCAACCTCAAAAATCCAAATAATCCCATCGGTAGAGAGATGAAAATACCTGAAAGGAAAATCTAATAAATGAGAAGAGTTTGGTTTCAGGAAAGTCAACGCAGTTGTTCTGGGTTACGTTAAGAAAGAACTTGATTGGAGTCAGCAGTGACTGATCTGTTCTTGAGGGAGAAGAGAATGTCCCTTATAATGGACCTACTTTAGCAGTGAACACCCAAATAGCAAAATATTCCTGATGTATTTTTCCACTGGTTCCAAGCTGTTAAAAATTATGCTTGAAAAAATATTTCTTTACCCTTTTTGTACTGTGCCTTGCTCCATTCAAATTAAATTTTCAAGGACAAACTAAAGGGGCAAAGATAACTGATGGAAAATAAAGGAATTCTTCTGCTGGGAAAGAATGTCTAATCTTGTCTCAAGCATTGTAGGTAACTGAATTCACACAATTCTTCCCCAGAGATCTGTGAAAATGTGGCCCTTGGGACTCAGGTCTGGAAAAAGTGTTATTTTGGGTTTTTAGGACAATGACTTCAAACTTCAGCACTTGCCATCCTCTGACTTGCTTTTATTTCTAAAGATGCTGTTCTGATGATAGGATCTGGATCTACAACTAGGGGCTGAGGTGGAAGATGTCTTGGTCGACTGGAAACAGGCTGGCAGAGAGGGACTGTGGGTAGCACATGGGATGAAAACCAACCAGGTTTCAATATTCTGAATTCTGACACAGAAGGTTTCTGGGTAGTTAAGTGATTAGCCTTAGGGCCACAAGGCAAACTATCTCTTAACCATTTATGCCCTTTAGTAGGTGCTTGCAAATAGTGGTTTGAAGGCCAGTGCCATAATGATTCAATTTTATTGACACTCATTTCTGGCATGAATTAATGACTTACACCATCCTTTTAGGGAAAACACCACCATTCTTTATGCCAATTTACTGTTTGGTTTTTTTGGCTTGCTTTTATGGTACAAAATTGGGGCAGGTGGTCTACAGGTGGATCTCTGCTTCATCTATGTTTATTAGAGTAAAAGTTTGAGACCATCTAAACTTCCAGGGAAAATAGTCTGATTTTAAGGGAATATTTCTTCTTTGTTTGGCCCCACCAAATGTTTCATGTAATAGCTAGATTCTTGCTAGGACTCAGATACTTGAGCCTGTGGAATAAGGTAACATCCCTTAAGGGTCTTCTCTACGTTCTGGGCTTAAAACACCTTATTAAAAGCTCCAGAATGTTCCCAGGCACTACATGGGACATCTAGCCCTAGTTCCTGATTTGCCCGAGGTCCGGGCAACCCAAGGGAAGGAGCTTGAATTTTATCCCTGGTTAGGATTCAGGCATGTAGTGATACAAGTGTGAGGAAGGGGGTGATGACAGAAGCCAGATACAGAGAGGAATAGTTCAACCCTTAAGAGGGAAATTCCTATAAACGAGAAGTCATCTAGTACAGCCTGAGGTCAGCATCCCCTTGTGGGACACTGTGAGAATGGAGGTGGCCCTCCCAACCCTCCCACCGGCTGGCGTGTCTGCAGTCTGAGGACACAGGCACTAACTGATAAAATGGGAAGTGGGAGCAGCAGCATTGTTTCCCTGCTGGGACCTTCCTCTGTTCCCAGAATGTTGGGGGGTAAACTAGAAAGAATTTAAGCAGGTGTCTGAAAAACTCTACTAAGGGACCATCTCTAAAAGAACTGGACACGAGGAAATGAAGCCCTCCCCTACTGGTTGGAGGGAGATAGAAGTGGCAAAGACCAGGAGGCAGGCAGAAATAGACCTTAAGGTGCCAGTGGCAAAAATAGCACATGCCCCAAGGAGTGAGGCTGTCTTAGAACTGCAGGCAGCAGGCAGAGGAGAGTGGCAAATGTGGTCAGCAGCTTGGATAGAGCAAGACCAGGTTGGTGCAGGTAGCATCGCTGTGGCTGAGCAGAGCAACCACATGGGCAGCTAGGCTGTGCGTAATAAGTTCTAGACTCTGATAATATGTGCCACCCATGCTCCCTCCTCTGGAAGCCTTCAGAGCAATAATTCTCAACCCTGGGACTATGTTAGATGCTTGGGCCCTGTGCCCAGCAACTTTGATGTATTTACTCTGTGGCAGGGCCTCAGCCACAATTTTTTTTTTTTTAACTCTACCTAAGTGATTCTAATGAGTCATTAAAAGTGAGGCTCTAGAAAGACACCGGATGGGGTGGAGCTGAGGTCCTGTCATTTGGCAGGTGGGGTTTTGATCCAACAGATAGAAGCCAAACTGTCCAAGTGACTTTGTGTGTGGTAGGAACTACACACCATTGGGCCTGGGGCCCTGATTCTCTAGCCAGGCTGCACTGAAATCACCTGGGGAGCTGTGCCCAGTCCCTTCCCAGGGGATTCTGGTTTAATTGGCATGGGTAGGGTGGCCCAAGCAGCAGAGCTGGTTTAAAACTCCTTGGGTGACTCTAATGTACAGCAACGCTTGAGAATTAGTGACCTAGGGGAGTCATTGAAGTCATTTATTAAGCTCCCCTTTGGGAGTCTCATAAATATTCCAAAGAAAGGAAACTCTGGAAGGGATTTTATAGTTGGTATGAGTAGGTGGAGGCCCAGAGTCATCAAGATTTGTATGTTTGTACAAATGCCTTTATATTTTCAGTCAAGATGTTTCAGAGACATTATCTGGATAAGTATTTCCACAGTTCTTAGATCTGGGAAGGCGGTCACACTGACGAACCAAAAATAACAATTGGGAATTGACAGACCCCTCCTCCTAGGGTGACTTGCTTGTCTGTCTGAAACAAACAAATGGAGGTTTCACTTTAAGCTTCACAGATTCACTGTAGTAATCACAGCATGTAAAACTGTTACACTACATAAAAAAAAAAATGGGACTTAGGGAGTTCCTGTTGTGGCTCAGTGGAAACGAATCTGACTAGAAACCGTGAGGTTGCAGGTTCGATCCCTGGCCTTGCTCAGTGGGTTAAGGATCTGGCGTTGCCATGAGCTGTGGTATAGGTTGCAGACAAGGCTCCGATCCTGCACTGCTGTGGCTGTGGTGTAGGCCAGTGTCTACAGCTCCGATTCAACCCCTAGGCTGGGAGTCTCCATATGCTATGGGTGCAGCCCTAAAAAAAGAAAAAGGAAAAAAAAAATGGGACTTTCAACTATTTAGGGGTATCTGTTTTCATTGCTTTCATCTTTAACTTGGGAAAATGTGGATTTGATTAATATTTATCAAATACCTGATCAGTGCCAGTCACTATCTAAGGTGGTTTAATGAAAATTAGTATATTTAATCTTCAAGACAACAACTAATGAGTTAAATCTTAATAGCTATTTTACTAAGGAGGAAACTGACACGCAGAGAAGGTAACTAATTTACCTGGGATGACACAAAAAATAGACATACATGAGATTAGGACAGATTCCAAATCCAGTTTTTTCTCCCACATCACCAAACTGCCTATCTTCTAGCTCTGCTTATTAACATAAAAGTATCTCATGGCTTAACTCTCATTTGCCACCTTTAGTTTCATAAGGTAATTTTTTAATGATTTCCTGGAATGCATTTGGAAGGTTGCTAACTATAGGATCTATATGAATCTAGACTTACCTACACTATCCTATGCTGTATATAATTCTAGTGTAGAGAATTTTTCTCTTTCTACAATTATTTGTAGCCGCAATAAATAATATCTTCTTAGAATCAATACTCTTGAGAATATTAAAATCAAATATCTAATTTCATCATCTGAGGAGGTGGTATTCTTAAATGACAGTGATTCTAATTATTATATGAATTGGGAGGAAAGTTGCCATGTCTGTTTTTCAAAAGCTATGGCCAAGGCACATTTTGATGGTTTTCAGAACTGTACCAAAGAAAGTTAAATGTTTTCCATGTAATGGGGTAGATGCGTAAAGAAGAATTGAATGCGTATTTAATGTTATGATCTATGTGCAAATGTTGTACATGTTTAAGAATTTTAGATTCTTTAACATTCTCAAGAGCTTTCATCTTCGAATACATTATTCTACTCACTGAATCCCTTCCCCACAAAGAAAACATTTGTGTCATCAGTTATAAGTACTCCAAAAGCTCACATCACCATAAGGAACATATTCAACTATTTGGGAATAGATAAGGAAAATCCTGTTTCTGAAAGCATATATTAGTCCTTAGTTTCAAGCAATTTGCGCAATGTTTTCCAGAGATAAGAAAAAAAAAAGATGTGAATTCATCAACAATGTTCAGTTGGACATGAAAATAAAAACACCCCGGTATCATTGGCAGAAAGTGATAGGATTGAACCTGACTATGGGTTTCTGCTTCTAACATGAATTTTTCGTTCAGAAAAAAAATATGTTCTAGTGGATTTTGTGATACAGAAACTTCTGTGACAGAACACTAAAATATTTTAAGCTGTCTTAAGACTTGCTCCAACCTCTATGTTCATCAATAGCTTAATTTTACTTTGACTTGACTATATATTTTATATGCCTTCTCAACACTTCTAAGTACTTTTAAGTGATTGATTCTTTCCTAAATGTTTTCCTTGGTTGTGATTTATTATGATGGTTTAAGTGGTAACCTACAGGAGTTAGACTTCAGATCTGCTTTTAAAAGAGAGATGATTTCATTTCTATTGTTCACTCGAATATTCTAATGATTTATGCAATCAAAGTTTCTTTTTCTATCATTTTTTAAAGGCCACCTTCAACCTAGAAATTCGGTTCGAAAAGAAAATGCTTTTTGATTTTCAATTGCAATAGAAGCTTTAGCTTATGGCACAGAACACAAAAAGTGACTTTTTTAAGTTTTTTGGGTTTTTTTTTTTTTTTTGAGTAGAATGTTTTTTGTCCATTAGTTTCTCAATGACTTAAGGATTGCAATTCAAAGAAAACCTCATGCCAAACTTATTTAATCCAAATGTGTTTTTCTGATACACTGTCCAGCATCCCAGCTCTTCCACCAGATTTCCAAATACCAAGCCAAGCAACCACTAAGCTTGACAAAGAAATACTTAAATCTATCTTGCTTATCAGCACACAAGACTCAGGTGGGGACCAAGCTCCCCAGCTCTGCCCTGACACCATTTTCTGGGAGGAAACCCAAGCCCTGTGGACTAAAAAAGCCTAGGGTCTCTAAATGAACTCATGATCTTTAACATGAACCAATGATCCTCCCACTAAAGCACACCCACCACCTGCACTCAAAAAGCATCATTGCCTGACCATGGGGGAGTAGTTTCAGGGCTCTGGGAGAGGTGTCCAAATGCAGTGGGCTCAGGGAGACAGCCATTCCTACAGGAATATCAGACTTCATGGCAGTCATGTTGAAAAACCATTTAAAAAGCTCACATTTTACAGTCAGTTAACCTTATAAAGTCATACTTTACCTTTCAAACTGTGAACTAGGTAAACAGAGATGATTTGATTGTGCACCGAAGTTACGCAGAATTTAAAATAATTTTCTAATTTATTTTCAAAATTTTAAAAGCACCAATAAATCATTTCTGTGTTTTATTGACTTCCAGATTTACCTGATTCTTGAGGGCCTGGATAACTCCATCGGTAGAGCAGCAGATTTACCTGATTCTTGAAGCATTATCTCTTAATTACTATGAGTTCGTCTTCAGTTTCAAAGTATCATCTAATAACTGAATTAATTTTCAATGTGTAAAATGTGGGCTTCCTTTCCACAAACAGAACTTTTTTTTTTTGAGTGAAATCTAGGCAAGATAATTATTACACTCAGGTTTTATCATATGAAATCTTTAATAAGAAGAGCTTTTGCTATAGCTTTATAAATTGCTCCAACTTGCAATATATGGCTCAATTTATTTGTAGATGCTTATGTTAAAAATTGCATTATTTTAGACAATAGCTTAGATGGACTAAACCCAGACATTTATTGCATTACAGGAGAGATCTACGCTATTATTTATTTGAAAAATATGCATAATAGCTCTTCACAAATGTTCACCTCATTAAAAAAAAAAAATGCCATTTCACTTTGTTTGCAAAGACCTTTCCTTGACAGAGGCACATTTGCTACAATGGTCTGTTTGAATTATTTTTCTCTCTCTCAGATACATTTTTAAAATGCCTATCCACCACCAGATGATTTGAAGATATGTGATATTTAAAGATGTAAGGGTTTTTTTCCTGGTTATGCATCAGTAACACAACAAAGGTCAGCTTTGCTGTGTTTTGCAGGTGGTATGCTCATATATCTGACTACTTCTATCCGTTTAGCCTCACTTACTGCACTTTTCCAGGTTTTAGCGTATTTGTCCTTTTCAAAGGATCTTCTGCTGGGCTAGAGCCATGACTTTTTGAATTATTAACACCTTTGCAATGCCTCCCAGAAGTGAGAGAATACAAATACTGAATTATTGCATGTCTTCAAGTCAGTCTTCACACGACCTTGGCATCTGGAAGTAGGGCAGGGAGAGCAACTAATGCTGAGTGTGGGAGACCTGGGCTCTCAGTCTGGGTCTGCTCATACATTTGTAGTGTCCCCCTGTGCAAAGTGTTTCTTTTCTTTTTACTATTTTTCAAGCTCTTTAAACTTACCATATCATGGTAATTTCCCAGGCCACAACATAGATGTTTTTGTTTTATTCTTTCTTTTCTTTTTTGGCCATGCCCATGACATGTAGAAGTTCTGGGGCCAGGGATCAAATCAGCACCACAGCAGTGACAACACAGGATCCTTAACCGGTTGAGCCACCGGGAAACTCCACAATATAGATGTTCTTCATTAAAATATATGCTGAGCAACAATTACCTAGATCATTTGGTCTTGTTTTTCCTACCATTTTTTATCATTTACACCCACACTCTGTATTTTATGGAGCGTTAGACTATAAAGAGATGAGAAGGAACTCAGTAATGTTTGTGTAGACTGCTGCTTTTCTGAAAATTTTTAAAGATAAGCTCCCCACCTGTCATGACTTCGCCATTTAGTGCCACTTCCAGCAGGAGAATGGATGGTGGACCACTTGTGCTTCTGGTTCTTTCCTTCCTTCAACTGAGTCCCATTACCCAGTGATCCAAAACGTCCCCTACTACTCTTCTGAGGAGAATTGAAACATGGGCTCTAGAGAGTTCAGAGCAGAGGTCAGGAAAGAAGTTTGGGGATCTTGATTTGGCACCCTCACGAAGAGAGTGTTCAGAATCTCTAGAGTTCAATGAGACTGGGAGCCCCAAGAGGAGGCCTGAGGGGGTGAATCAAGTTCATCTGTGAACAGGGTTAACATAGCTTCTACCTCCGGCAGCAGAATCTGTGACAGTGCTCACCAAACAGCTGTTAACGAATGAATAGAATTGTTGTGAGGATTCAATTAGTTTTCACACACTTGTTTTTACAGTGTTTGTGGCACTTATATGCACGTTAGGTTTTGTTTGGGTTATTTCATTTTGTTTGTTTCCAGAGTGCTAGAATTAGGACTCATAATTTCATTTTGCAGTTCAAGCTTCTGATCTGTAATAGGATTATCTTATTCCATGAAATCAAATTAAAAATGCTAAAAGAAGATAAGTTGACATAAGCACATCCTGGATCACATTATAGCAATTTTTCAGTGAGTTTAGATACAGTAGCTCAATCGCAAGCCGATTAGCTCAGAAGACAGGTAATGAGGAATGCATGTCTTGGCAGAGCAGTGAGAGGCCAGATCTGCCCTTTAGACAGCTGCCTGTTTCTTGTCTCTGTTTTCTGATTGTTGCAATGATTACTTGGATAGTGTTTTCAAGACTTCTGACAGACTTGAGAAAATGCATGGGCATTTTTCCATCTGGTCAGTAAGGAAAAACCTTGACCAGATAACATAACTTGAATACTCTACCAACTGTGATAATTTACTTGCTTATTATCTACTTCTTGTTTATTAGCCACAGACTTCTCAGTTCCTCAAAGGCAAGAATTCCTTCCCTTCTCCTTGCACAGGGTATATAATAAATTCAATAAATGCAGGCTGAAATAAAGTGTAAACCTGCAACAAGGCTGCAGTTGCTGCCTGGGCTCTAAGAACAGGTGATGCTAAGGTTAGACTCTGGGCAAGCACAGCCTGACCCCAAACTTCTCATTCTCACTCCTCCATCTTGGAGTCACAGGGGATGACATCTCTTCTTCTTATCATTAATTTGAGTCAAAGTAAGACACGCCTTTGACAAATTGTTCTTTTGCTAAGTTAATTGGGAATACAGCATCAGGAGTTCCTTTGCGGCCCAGTGGGTTAAGGATCCTGGCCTTGTCAATGTCGCAGCTTAGGTTACTGCTATGGCGTGGGCTATATCCCTAGCCCAGGAACTTCCACATGCTTCAGCCAAAAGAATTTTAAAAGAAATGTAGCATCAAATATAGTGTCCAATCTTCTTAGTTTTCCATTTGTGAATTCTTCACTTTTGATATAAATCAACAATTATATGCTACTTTATAAATTATAAATCTAATTTATAAACACTATATAAACTTTTATAAATTTTTTATACTTGTTATAATTCTGTGCCTTCTCAATCTCCCCCTAGAAGCCAGTAACCATTCACAGGGTCCTTGGAACTGAAAGCTATGATTTCTATTTCTTTCTGTTAAAATTTATTTCAACTTGTCTTAAAAGTTTAAAATTCCTGCTTTAATGTGCTTGGTTCACTCCATATATAAAACTATCCAACAAAACGTATTGGATCTTTCCACAATCCACTCACAAATCCTTTTATGAGATGACATTCCCTAAACCAAACTTCATAATGCCCTTATTTTATCCAAACCCCTAGAGAGGATTATATATCAAAAACAATTAAAACTTTTTAGTAGAAACAGGGCCAAAAAGCTTCAGAGGAATAAGAAATCCTTTTTCCAAAAGCCAGATGAACTTGGACTTTTTTCCCCCCTTGTGTTTTTATTAAAAAAATTTTTTAAGTTTAACTTGTATTTTCCTTAACTGTCTCAGTGTTGTGATTTAGGCTATGAAACGTTGGAAGGCATTTCCCACCCTGAAATGAGATATTATGCTTGTTGCTTGAGAGGCCTGATTGGGACTCTGAACCTCGATGAGTTAAATCCCCGCAGGGGTCCCTGCACCCTGTTCAGAGGCTCTGTCTCCTCCCACCTGGCCCTGCCTCTCTCCTCCTCATCTTTAAGATTGAATTTGCTCTCCTTCAGGTTTTTTTTTTTTTCCCTTTTTCTTTAGCGTTAATGCTCTTGCTGACTTTATATTTCCATTGTTTCGTGTTATTGATTTTCCCAGCTTATGAATCATGAAGATTAACCAAAGTAAACTCCTGATTTATCAGAGAGTATAACCCCTGGCACACAGTAAATGTTCAAGAAATGTTTGTTGCCTTATATTTCTTTTGAGCTAATAGGACAAAGTAAAGCATAGAAGGCTGCTTCTTCTCCAGAGCCCCTCCTAACCATGTTGGGACTTTTTTACTAGACTGGACCATCTGAAATGACTGCTGTTTGATGATTTTGACCTGTAAAACTGGGAATTTGATATGATTCAACTAATACCATGCTGCTAAGCAGCCAGACATTCCATTTGTAGAGGGTTCCCACACTCATTACTAGGTGACCAACCAAGGGTCCTGGTTTGTCCAGCATCTCCCAGAATATAGGATTTCAGTGCTAATAGCAGGAAAAGGGCCTAGCAAACTGGGACTGGGTGGTCATCCTACTTATTACATCGTAGTCAAATTTGGCTTTCTGTGCTTTCTTATTTCCTAAATGTATAAAGAAAAAAATCTCTAAATTCATCCTAATAATAGAATCATCAGTAAGTTTTATGGAAGGCCTACCATGTGCAGACACCTGAGTTAATCTGCTTAATCCTTCCAATGATTCAGTGAGGTAGGTACTAGTCATATCTTCATTTTACCAATGGGTAAAAAGAGCCACAGAAAAGCCAAGCAACGTGACTGAGGTCGCGGAGCCTGCAGTGGTGGAGCAGGGAGCAGAGCACAAGGAATCTGAACCCAGATTTAGTGCTCAAAGGAGAAACATTCGTGTTTCCCTTAGGTGTCTATGTTTCTCCAAAGTCTGTCAATGAAAGTGGTTTCTGAGGAAAAGGAATGGAAATGGTTTTCTCTGTCCCTCTCTGGCTTTTGTCTTCTTCCTTTTCCTCCTGACCTTGCCTTGATTATTTACTTTCATTCCAGCTGCTTAGCCTTGGTCGTGCCACTGCCCAGCCCCAACTTGGTGACATTCCCCTCACCTTGTCCCCGGTGCACACTGCCTGGCTCTTAACATGAGGTGGTACCCTCTGTCCACTAAGGTGTCCCTCCCCTCTGCCTGGACCATCACTTCCTGCAACACAGTTTCACCTGCAGCCCAGAGCCCCCGTGGCTCTGTTCTCCACTGCTAAGGGGCAGAGGGGAGGAGGGCTAAGCCTCAGGGGGTGGGCCTGTTGCTAGATCTTGAAGAGTGTTCAATCTTGAAAGTCATGCTAAGCAGTTTGGCTTTTATTCAATAGACAGTAAGGAGCCAGCTGAAGTTTATAAGCCATGGCATGAGCACATGGTGTTTTAGAAAGATAAGTCAGAAGATGGACTGGAGCCGGGCTTCTGTAGGATTGCTTTCATTATATGAGAGCCGACAAATTCTGATGCGATAGCACTCAGCATATACAATGTGGCACCAAGACAGCTGGTCAATTGAATGAAAAAAAAAAAACAACCTAATTCAGTGACTTCAGCCTTGTGATCACATTCCCTGATTTTCACTCTCCTGAGCCAATAAAAATTCTAACAAATAAAAAGACACAAGTTAAAAAAAAAAAAAAAAGACACAAGTTGTCAAGTTTTGTCAAGTGACAAACACTTTAACTCTATTGGAACCTACTGTGCTCCAGTACAACTAATATGTTTAGGTAAAATGAGGCCTTAATTTTATGTTAAGGCCTGAAAAGGAATGACAGATCACATTTCATGCTATCCATGAAAAATAGTGAAAAGCAAAAACAAAAATGAAAATGTTAAATCTATGAAGGAGAAACAGGTGCTGAAATGTGCTATCAAACCATGTGATCACTGTTCTCTCTGTGCTTGTGGTTTTCAAACAGATTTGCCTAAAGCTGCATGGAAGGAGTTTCAGAGCTAGAAATGTAAAAAACAAACAAATAAATAAATAAACTACTTTAAAGATCTCCCCAAATATCCCTGGTTCCTGTTATGGGGTAGATCTGCTTTAAATGAATGCAACAGTTTTCTATGTACGTGTCCAGAGTTCCCCAAGGGTGTCCAGGCCCCTCACCCCACAGGAAGCTTGATACATATTTCAGCACATAGATAGCATATACTTTGCACTGAGACTTCCTTGCTAAGTTCAAGATCCTTACAATGGCTGCCAACTCCTAATACTTCAAAGACTGTCTACATTAATATCTTTCAAAGCCCCAAACCTTGGCAAGGAACAAAAATTGTTTTTGAATCTGCTTCAAGAATTGATATTAGAGAATAGGAGGTTTTCCTCTCAGCAAATTGAAGCTGAATAAATTGTTCTCTGTCTCCTTAGAAATGGAATTGATCGCTGGAGGTGAGCGCTGCTGCGTGGAGGCAGGGTGCAGTGCTGGGGAGGGGTGTGTGGGGGCTGAGAGGGGCCTTTGTTCTCTTAAACTATCAGCAGTTTGGTTTTTTTAAACCCAGTGTAGATGCTAAAATACAGGAAGTAAGTGCATTAGCTTGAAGTTTCATTAAAGACAACTGGAATTGCTGGATGATGGCTGCCTGTTTTCTTTTAGTACGTAGTCCCCAGGGAGCAGCTGCTCCGGAGCATTTCTGGGTGGCCGCTCTTGTCCTCGCCACTGTGACAAGTGAATTGAAACAATCCTTTGCAGACCCAAATTCAGTTCTGTTCACTGGAAGGAGACAACAAACCCCAGAGACTTTTCCTTGTGGTGCTTTTGGCATCTGCTTTGTCATTCCTTGGCCCTATACAAGCAGGGGTTCTGTGGTTTGAGAGTTTGGTGTAGTTCCCCCTGTGGATTTAAAAGACCCAGACTTTAAAGCCATCTGCCAAAAGGTTCTGGTGATGGTGTTGACTTTGTTATTTTTTCTTTTTATAAAAAATAACAGAATTCTTATACCAGTAAATATAAAACAGAATAATAAGACTAAAAGAAAATCCTACCTCTGTCTAAAAGCAACCACTGGAACTGCTTAATATTTTGGCTTTTTTCCATCCAGTCTTTCTTAGCTATTTTAATTTAGTCAAGAATAAACTGTGTGTGTACAATTTTGTCTCCTGCACTGTCTACCTGACAGAATCTAAGCATCTCCCATTAATTCTAAGTCTTCTTTGTTTTGTCATTTCTGGGCAAAGAGATTTATCTAGATCCATCTACTTTTCTTCTCTTACAATCTGTGGATTTTTTATCATTTTATTCTTTCCTATTTATGGATCAAATTAAATCAGATTCCACAACAGCTTTTTTTTTTTTTTCCTTTTAGGGAAAATGGCATATGGAGGTTCCCAGGCTAGGGGTAGAATCGGAGCTACAGCTGCCGGCCTACACCACAGCCACAGCAACTCAGGATCCAAGCTGCGTCTGAGACTCACACCACAGCTATTGGCAATACCGGATCCTTAACCCACTGAGCAGGGCCAGGGATTGAACCTGCATCCTCATGGACACTAGTTGGATTTATTTCTACTGCACTGCAATGGGAACTCCCCACAACTTATTGACACCATCTGAGTAAAAGGGTGTGTTTTAAAGGGATAAAATGTTCTTCAGTGTAGGCCCAGAAACATGCTCTAAGCTCAAAATAACATTTAATTGCTAATTCCTAGTATAAAAGAACTCAACTAGTATCCATGAGGATGTGGATTTGATCCCTGGCCTCACTCAGTGGATCACTCAGTGGATTCAGCATTGCTAGATGCACCTTGGATCTGGCATTGCTGTGGCTGTGGCGTCAGCTGGCTTTGATTCAAGCCCTAGCCAGGGAATTTCCAAATGCCACAGGTGTGGCCTTAAAAAGAAAAAAATAATAATAATGAAATTTTTAAAAACTGGAAAAAAAAGAAGAACTAGTTCCCCAAGAGACTCACAGAACTAAGAGAAGATTGTGGGGAGATTCAAAGGATGAGATTCATATCCTACTTCAGCATTCTAGAGAAAGCATCCATCACTAAGCTGACAGAACCAGAGTTCTCACTTGTCACTACTTTCTGTGTGATCTTAAATTTGTCACTTCACTTCCCTGAACCACAGAGGCTTCATCTGCAAAATGGGAGAAATAATGGCAACACTGTTTAGCATGTAATCAATGCTTGTTGGAGCTCTGTCCTTACTATTCAAAATGAAGTCTTTTCATTATGGAGTTATGTCAATTTAAACAATATAAAAATAGAGAAATGGAATTTTCAAAAGCCTTAAAAGTATGAAACCTGTTTCCTAAATTAACTGCATCCTCCTTTGGCTAGCATTTTTTAAACAGGTAGCGCATGTTTTGCCTAGGCTGACAATTTCTTTTGACATCTGCATAGCATTCAATATATTTTGTTCATCTAGGTCAAGTATGAATGTAGCTTCTCAAGAAATCTTATTATATGAATTAATCATAATGAAGGGCACTCTGGAAACCCAAATGATTGGCATAGATAGAATTCCAGAGGCTTGTTTCAAAAAATGTATGCAAAAACTGATTTAGTACTGCCAGGCATTTTCAAAATATCTGTGTGTATACAGAAAAACAGCATGACCACCATATACTCTTCCCTGATTATTAAAGCTGATTCATTGGGAGTTCCTATGGTGACTCAGTGGTTAACGAATCCGACTGGGAACCATGGGGTTGTGGGTTCCATCACTGGCCTTGCTCAGTGGGTTAAGGATCCAGCGTTGCTTTGAGCTGTGGTGTAGGTCGAAGATGTAGCTCAGATCTGGCGTTGCTGTGGCTCTGGTATAGGCTGGTGGCTACAGCTCTGATTGGACCCCTAGCCTGGGAACCTCCGTATGCCGCGAGTGAGGCCTTAGAAAAGACAAAAAAAAAAAAAAAAAAAGCTGATTCATTTCTCCTTTTCTTGCCCATTCTCCAGCCCTACCCCTCCCTTGGCTTCAGTGTGACTGAGACAACTGAGGTCATCAGTTGGCTGGGGAATCTATTCGCCTTGACTCCCATCTCAGTTCAGCCTTTCCTTTTCCTCTCTTGTGTCAGCAAGGACTTGGGTCATCTTCTTCCTCCTTTGTATCTTCAACTTCTGCATCCATTCCAGCTGTTTCTTTTCAGAAGTGTTTTTCATTGTAGACAATAGATGCATTTTAAACCACCTCTTCACTTGCTTTCTCTAAGACAGTCAGTCCTTTCCTGAACTTCCTCCTGCTCTCTGATCTTCTCGTCTTTGTCTTCCATCTGCTCTACTAAGGCCTCAAAGTCTACATTCAGAAAAGATCCCAAAATCATGTCCTTTCAGCATGTCAAAGAAATGTTGCATTACCATTAGATTTTATTATTTGACTTGTGTAAAGGAGACAGCTGTATTCAACTTTCTTCTTTATATATAGCTTATATGGCAGAAATAAAAGTACATATGAATACCATCAAAAATTTGTTTCTTTATCATTACCTTTTTACTTCAGGTATAGATGATACAGTATTGTCATCATATGTTGTCTTTCAACAATTAATAACTGAGAATCCCTATGTGCTGGATATTGAGGGGATTACAGAAAAATGTAATGATAATAGTTACCCTTCTTGAGTCCCTTATGTTTCCCAGAAGGTTTACATAATAACATCTTTGTACAGCAGGTATTAAATTCTCCAATTTTACATGGACTGATGTTGAGGCTTCAAGTTCTTAAGTTCACACAGCTTGCAACCAGAGCTGGGATTCAAGCTGCGTCTTTATACCTCAACACTTTCTTTTTATGACTCAACACTAAGAATATACAACAGTTCCTAAGAGGTACAGATTATGAGGAAGGGTGATTACTGGGGTTAACTTCAAGCTTTGATAAAAATTAATTATATGGTTTTTTTAATTTATTGATTTATTTTTCCAAAACCTAGAAAAACAGGAAGTTCTACAAAGTTTAAGTTTTGTAAGAAGTAAAAGTCAGTCACTCCTATCCACATTTTTCACTTCTATTTACATACCAACTTTTTTCTACCTTATAAAACCATACATTTTGGAAACAGATATAAAGCATTATTTTATGAAAAATATGAAAATATATTCAGAAAAGTTATATGCTGGCCTTTTACTCATCACTCTTCAGACCTATAGACTAGGAAATTTTACATGATTCAAGAGGTGTTGAAGATGTATCTCCCTGACAACTCATTAATTATTGACGTTTTCTCTTTTTCTCTCCATGGAATTCTAGAACTGGAAGAGACTGTTATGTAGCCTCTGTATGAAAATAAGCAATGACCTGAGAACCGAATGAAATTGGGACAGGCCTAATGAGAATCAGGAGGTGTGTGTAATGAGAGGCAGGCAGTGGGCCTAATGAGGAACTTAACAGACTCTCTTTCTATTACCCTTTTCCTATTTTTCAGGGTAATATTTTAAGCTGTGTTTTACTAAAATTTTAATCATATTTTCACGTGTGTTTTCTTATATTCTTATAAGTTTTAATGTAGTGAATATAATAGAATGAAGTGGCAAAGTTGTACCATAGTGTAGGTAGATGCACAGGGCAGTGTTAAAGTAGCCCTGGGAAATCCTTGTTATATCCGATTGTTTCTGTGCCACACTGGCGCCCAGTCTTTTCAGATCTTGGAAGCTGGTTATATTTGGAGGGAATATGAGATGTTTCACATCTTTCTCCTAGGTCAGGGAAGACAAGAAGGGATGATGTATGAAGACTCAGATGAATTGACAATACAATGTAGAGATGGAGGCTATTTCCAAAATCAGTAGAAAAGAAAACTGGGACCAATAAGATGACTGTCATGAGCATAAGGGAGAACTTGTGGTACCCATTACTAGGTTTTGGCCATTTCTGTGTAATAAGATTGTAAATTCCTCTATTTAACTATTAACTGCTTGAAAATAAAAATTATTTTTTATTCTTTATAGTATCCCCAGTGGCTAGCACAGTTTTAGCATATGGTAAGCCGTTAACCAATATTTGGAAATAAATGGGAATTGAAGAGGATACAAATAGTGATTTTAAACTATTTTCAAATCTAATTTCTTGACTGGTCTCATAAATAGTTCTTAAATGTGAACTACAGTATCTACAGTGCCTCAGAAAACACTGGTGAGTTTTGAGTGGGGAGAGATGCTCTGAGAAATTTAAATCTCAGGCTTGACCTTATGAGAATGCATGGTTTAAATTTATATTGTCTATGGTATCCACAATACTCAAAATACATTTAAAATTTAGTCCAGGTTGGAAGTCTTCCTGGAACAACTGGTAAAAACAAAAACAAAAACAAACATCTTTTGGAAGCCACATTCTAGACAATGCCATAAAAACACCACCTCTGTTAACGTTCCACCAACATTAGCTCATAGTCCAAAATTAAAGATATAAGGAAACAAACTACCATAAGATACAGCAGAAGTAGCAAACAACAGAATTGGAACCCAAGATTTGTATAAAGATTATAAAATGTGTTTTTTAAATTATAATTATTATTATTATTTGCTTTTTAGGGCCGCACCCGTGGCATATGGACCCCAGGCTAGGGGTCGAATGAGAGCTGTAGCCGCTGGCCTATGCCACAGCCACAGCAATGCCAGATCTGAGTTGTGTCTGCGAACTACATTGCAGCTCACAGCAATGCCAGATCGTTAACCCACTGAGTGAGGCCTGGGATCGAACCTGCAACCATGGTTTCTAGTCTGATTCATTTCTGCTGAGCCATGATGGGAACTCCATGTTTTTTAAATTATTAAAAAAAAAAAAAAAAAGGTGGAGGCAAAATGAGGAGAGAAAATAAATGATTACAATAAGGAGCAGGGGTTCCCGTCGTGGCGCAACGGAAATGAATCCGACTAGGAACCATGAAATTGTGGGTTCAATCCCTAGCCTCGTTCAGTGGGTTAGGGATCCTGTGTTGCTGTAACTGTGGTGTAGGACAGCAGCTATAACTCTGATTCGACCCCAAGCCCTGGAACCTCCATATGCCATGAATATGGCCCTAAAAAAGCAAAAAAAAAAAAAAAATTTTTTTTAATAAAAAATAAAATAAATTTAAGTTAAAGAAGTAAATAAATAAAAAATAAAATAAAGAACAAATAGATCAAATAACATTAAGTTCTTAAAAGGAAATATTAACAGAAATTCAGTTTATGTAAAATATGTATGTTAGAATGTATAACTTCCATCCCAGTGGAGAAATAAATAAGGAAAAAAGTCAATCATACAAAAGCAGGCAGAAATGGGAACTACAACAACAGCAACAAAAACTCCAAAGCATAGAAAAGGCAATGTTATTTGAAAGCAGATAGCAGGAATAAAATAAAATACATTAATAGCAAACAAAACTGTAAATAGATAAACTCATTAGTTAAAAGGAAGGAACCATAGATTTAACTTTTCAAAATTTTTGTTGAAGTATCACATACAGAAGGGGAAATGCATATAAGTACTCAGCTTGCTAAATTTTTGTGAACTGAACTTAACTATGTAAATAGCACCCAAGTCAAGAAACATCACCAGCACCTCAGAAGCCTCCCTCCAGTCACCTCCCTGCTCCTCTTCCAGTCTTGCCCAAAAGAGTAACCACTATCTTGCGCTAACAGCATAGATTAATTTTTATTTTTATTCCAGATTAGATTAAAGATTTTTATTCCAGATTAGATTAGATTATGTAAAGCAAAACTCATAAACTTTCAGAAGACAGTTTTTATGAACTCAGAGTTTGGCAAGACTTCTAAAGCACAAAAATATACAAAGGGAAAGATTGATCAATTTGACTTCACTAAAATAAAAAAAACTTTTTGTTCATTAAAAGACATCATAAAAATAGTAGAAAGTCTAGTCACAAATAAGAGAATATATTTGCAATTTGACATATAAATTCCAAAGGCTCAGTATCCAGGCTGTGTAAAGAATTCCTCCAAGTCAATTAAAAAAAGGATAAACTATCAATTGATTTGAAAACTATACAAAGGTATTAGATATTTCACATGAGAGAAAATCTTAATAGCCGTCAAAATGTTCCTTTGAAATGGATTAGCAATGACATCCTACTGTGTAGTGCTGGGAACTATGTCTAGTCACTTGTGATGGAGCATGATTATGTGAGAAAAAAATGTGTATACATGTATGTGTAACTGGGTCGCCATGCTGTACAGTAGAAAAAAAAATAATGTATTGGGGTAATAACAATTGATTACAATTAAGACTACTTGATAGGAAAAAAATAAATTAAAAAAAGTTCAATATCAGTGGTCATATAGGGACTTCAAATTAAACTGTTGAAAAAAAAAAAAAAACCCTAAATATGTAATTTAGTAGTTCAGAGTACAGACTCTGGAGTCAGCTTATCTGGGTCCAAATCCCAGATCCACATACCTAGTTATATGCTGAGGGCAAGTTACTCCTCTTACTTGGTCTTTGGTTTCCTCATTTGTAAAATGTGGTTAATAATTCTTCTTACCTCATAGAGGCGTTAATCTCATTAGAATTATTTCATTTGTTTGGGTCAAAATATTTGAGTCATCTTTGACTTCACCTTTGGTCTTCAGCAAATCCTCTTACTTCTGTTTTAAAATATATATACAAAATTTTCTCTCCTTTCACTAGCCTCGTCACTGCCAGTCGTCCAGGTTCACCCACATCTCCCACCTGGACTATTACATAACCCTCTGACTGGTCTTTCAACTTCAGTACTGGCCTCTGTAGGCTATTTGCAACACAATAGCAAGAATTATGGTGTTAAACCCTTATCAGAACCATGTCACTCTATTGCTCAAAACCCTCCAGTGCCTTCCCATCTTCCCCAGTAAAAGCCTAAATCCTAAATCCTTCAGTTTCCTAGATTACCACATCCCTGATTCTCACTCCCATCTCTTCTTCTTCCATTCTCTTTTTCTGTTCCAAACACACTGGGTTCCTTGATACTCTTCAGAGCCTTTAACTGGAATGTTCCTCTTCCAGATGTCCACCTGGCTTGCTTCTTCACTATTTTAAAAATCTTTACTTTGTCTTTACTTTAAGTCAATGATAGCTTTGTTGGACACTAAAATTTCAACACCCACCTTGATATTTTTTCAACCACCATTGAAGGGAAACCAAAGGCAAAAAAATAACCTGGTGCCTTTGAAATTCCTGGGGCAAAGTCAGTGAAAAGGAGGGTGCCATTCAGCTAACACTTGAGATAATCCCACTTTTTCCTAGTTTCCTACCTTGGCCACATGGCACATGAGATAATTTCTGACATTTGTACTTTCCCTCTCAAATTTTCTCCATTGGGCTTGCCCCCTCCTGCCCAAACCAGACATTCATTCATTCATTCACTCAACAAAAAGTTATTGAGGACTTACTATCCAGTCACTGTTCTAAGAACTGGAGATATGGTAATGAACAAAACTGGCAAAAATCCTTGCCTTTTGAAACTTAAATTCTATAGAGGAGCCACTAAATAAGATAAATAACTGAAATACACAGTATAGTAGTGATATGCATTAAGGTAAAAAAATAAAGCAGGAAGGGAGTCATAAAATATCAAGTTGTTTTTTTTTTTTTGTTTTTTTTCCCCAAAGAGTTCATGCTACTGCCAGGGAGATGAGAACCACAGCTGAAATACAGCAGTCCCCATACCCATTCCTGCTAGAGTGAAGGCTCAAACTAGACACAACCCAAATACTCATCAACAGTAGAATATTTAACTGCATTGCCATTGATTTATACCTTAGAGCTGGGGGAATGAATGAATCAGAACTATGGAAAAATGAACATAGATGAATCTCAGGAGCAAAATACTGACCAATATATTCTATGTGATAAATAAATAAATAAGTACATAAATTCAAAAAACATAACAACCAATAATGTATTATTCAGTGATAGTAAAATTTTCAGAAAAAAAATATTAAGAAAAGTAGGGTAATAAGGTATACAAAATTTAGGATAATGATTACCACAGAGGCAGAAAGGAAGGGATGGGATCACAGAGGAGCAGAGAACAATTTTGAAATGTAAAAAGCCATGTTCTTTTTCTTTAACTGTATGGGGAATGTGTAGACATATGTTATATTATTTATTTTTTATATTTCTCAGTTATAAGATTCCATATCGTCTACTTGATACATAGCAAAATTAATTTTAAACAAAAATCTAAAGAAAATGCTTAAAGAAAAAAGGCTATTCATTGAACAGGAATCCCAGTCAGTCAATAAACATGAGAAGTTGTCCAAACTCACTATTAATCAGGACTACAAATAAAACAATAATCAGATAATATTCATGAGATTGTCAAAAATTTTAAAAGTTGACCAGGCTAGGTGTTTTTAAGGTTTTAGGGAAACAGATATTCCAATCAACTTCTCGTGAAAAGGTAAAAAGATATACTCACATAGAAGACAATTTTGTTCATCTAATAATTTAACAATGTATAAACCTACAACCAACAAAATTTCAAAATGATTCCATTTTTATTCAATATATTTTCAAAGTAATACCATTTTTGAAAAATATATGCACAAAATAATATTTTTTTTGTCTTTTGTCTTTTTAGGGCCACACTGGCAGCATATGGAGGTTCCCAGGCTAGGGGTCCAATCAGAGCTGTAGCTGCCAGCCTACGCCACAGTCGCAGCAATGCAGGATCTGAGCTACATCTGTGACCTACACCAAAGCTCACAGCAAGGCCAGATCCTTAACCCACTGAGCAAGGCCAGGAATCAAACCCTTGTCTTCATGGGTACTAGTTGGGTTTGTTAACCACTGAGCCATGATGAGAACTCCCACAAAATAATATTTTTGTGAGTATAGCTTTTAGATAAAAATAGACTACATGGATTGGAGAGAAATGGACCAGGAGGAATAGTCAATGAGGGTTCTATCTTCTGTAATGTTCTAATTATTTTTAAGCATATTTATGTATTGCTTGTTTAATTATATTTAATCTTACAAAGGAAATACAATTACAGCTGCATACAAAATTTGCAGCTAATTAAATGCAGTATTTAAATGAAATTAGAGCATTTTCATCCTTTAATGTTTATATTAAAAACTATGATGAACTTAAACTCAATGAGTTAGAATATCAGTTAAAGAAGTGAGAAAAGAAACAAGCAGAACAAGTCCAAAGAACAAAATTAAGTAAAAAATAAAGATAAAAACAGGAATAAAAATAGAAAACAAAACTACAATAAAGAGGATTAACAGAGCCAGGTTGTTTATTTGAAAAGACCAACAAAATAGACAATCTTGATAAAACAGAAAGAGAAAACAAAAATTATCCATGTTAGAAAAGAAAAGGAGGTGGTAACCATAGGTGTTACGGAAGTTAAAAAGTTAGTATGTCATCCAAATAAATCTAAAAATTTAGATGAAATGGACAATTTCCTAGAAACATAACTTATCAAAACTGTCTGACAGGGAAAAAAACTAGATAGACCTATACTTGTTAAAGAAATTAAATCAGTTGCTGAAAATCTATTTACCAAGAAATATAAGGCCCAGATTATTTTATGAGTTCTAACTTTCAAGAAACGGATCTTTCAATTTTATACAACTTTCACGAAAAAAGATAAAGGAGGAATGCTCCCCAAATCATTTAATGAAACTATTATAATACTCCTGAAATAAATATCAGTCAGTGGCAGTAATAAAAATGAAAAGTATATGCCAATCTCACTTATGAACATATGCAAGGGTTGTGAACACAATATCAGCAAGCTGAATTCATCAATGTAAAAAAAAGTACACTATGACTGAGCTGGGTTTATCCCAGGAATATAAGTATGCTCTAACATCAGAATATTTTCAGTATAATTTACCACATAAACAAATGAAAAATAAAAAATCTCAGTAGATATAGAAAAAGTGTTGAATATGACAGAGTCCACATAAATTGCTTTAAAAAATTCTTGGCAAAATACAGAGGAAGAATTTTCTTTATCTGAAAACAGGTATTCGGTTAAAAACCCATAGAAAATACCATACATGGCAGTGAACTTTTTAGAAGTGCAATCCCTTTTGAATTGTTTAAGTATTCTTTTGGTGTATGTTTTGGTTGTCTTCTGTATTTTTTTTTTATTTTAAGCAGTGAACATCTTAATGTAAATCTATGTATACTTGTCACATTATTTCCTTAGGAAAAATTCCAAGAAGTAGAATTGTTCAGATCATGGTTTTACATCCTATAAATTTTATTATATTTTCCTAAACTTCTGTGAAGGAAGACTGTGCAAACTTATAGTGACATAAATCATTTCTTGAGAGTTCCCTTTTTATTCATCTTACTTATTCAACAGACTTTTATTGAGCATTATGATACGCTGAGGACTCTGTTGGGGTTTGCTGTTCAGTGACAAACAAAGCAAATATGCTTGATGCCCTTCTGGAGCTTACAGATTAGTTTGGGGGTTGTCTGTATCATCTTCTTTAAGAAATTGCCTGTTTGTGACTTAACCCATTCTTCTGTGTTCTCAGTTTGATTTTCCAGAAGATAAGATTTTAGGGTATTCGGTATCTGAAGTATAAGGGGTACAAGGAATGACATCTCTTTGGATAAAGTAACTTTGTTTTCCAAACCAAAAGTAGAACAGATGGGATAAAAGCACAAGAGTACTTATATGGGGACAAAAGAACAAAGTATTTGAAAAGAGGTTGGTGTCCTCAAGTCAGAAATATATGATTACTTCTCCCAGGGAAAGGGAGGGAGTGCAGCACACAGAGAGGCTGGGGGCGTAGGCCACAAACTGCATCGTGTTCCCAGCTTTGCCTTGAGCAGGCTCTGCAATACTCCCATATGGACAGTAATTTCACTCAAATTAAACACAGAAATCCCTATGGAGGAGGACCCTTCAATACTATTTATCATTCTCAGTCAGCAACTTTAAAAAATAATACAAAACTCAATGATGACAAGATAACAAACTAGCTTCAGCTACAGGCTCCTTCCTCCCAAATCAAGTCTGGAGAATCTACATAATTGAGAAGCATGGAACTGAGCAGATAACAAAAACTATTAAGGACACCTGGAAAGGCCAGAGGTGGTCTCGAAGTGGTGTGAGGAATGGCCACACCTGCACAATAGCCCAAGCAGGAGCCAGAAAAGAGGATCATTTAGAGATTTTAACTTCTGCATTCACCCATTGCCCTCATTGTTTTGGGATGAACTTCACCTGCCTTATGGCCATAGCCTAGGGCAGCTGTCAGGGACAAGAGTAGCATCTGAGCAGTAAAGAAGTTGATGAAGTAGTTCCATTGTGACTTAGTAGGTTAAGAACCTGCCAGAGTGTCCGTGAGGATTTGGGTTCAATTGCTGCAGGCTGCAGGATAGGTCACAGATGTGGCTCTGATTTAGTGTTTCTGTGGCTGTGGTGTAGGCCTGCAGCTGCAGATTTGATTTCACCCCTAGTCCAGGAACTTCCATATGCCACAGGTGCAGCCATAAAAAGGAAAAAAAAAAAGTTAATGAAGATGCAGGATGATCCGCTGCTCTGCCCTTGAGTATCCTCTTTCTTCATCCCCTAGGCTGATGGAAAATGACTGACTGCCTCTTCCCAGTGTTGCTTTGTTATAAGGATTTAAGTGTGAGTCCCTGCCAGAGGAATTGCCAAAAGACTGAACCCAATTCAGTTTTGAGGGGTGATCAAAAACTTGATGGAGGCTTTCTCTACCCTGGAGCTCATCCCTTCTCATCACCTAAAAATCACTGAAGGGGCGCTCTAGTATGTGTCCTTCCTAATATTTCATCATAGCATTGGCAGACAGGATTGACCCTGGAAAATATGAGCTCACGGGGCAAGATAACAAGATGCCCAGTGAGCACAACTACTAAAAAACTGAGACCAAAATCTGGACATAGATAATAAGAAGCAAAATTATTGGAAAAGGCAAGCCAACCACTTAAAATAGGTATAATTAGGAGTTCCTGTTGTGCCTCAGCAGTAAAAAACCCAACTAGTATCCATGAGGACACAGGTTTGATCCCTGGCCTTGATCAGTGGGTTAAGGATCCGGCATTGCTATGGCAGTGGTGTAGGCCAGCAGCTGTAGCTCCAATTCAACCCCTAGCCTGGGAGCTTCCATATGCCATGGGTGTGACCCTAAAAAGACATAAATAAATAAAGCATAATTAGTATCCTTAAAGAGATAAAGGAGAATAATACTAACATGGAACAGGTGCAAGAAATTGTAAAAATAAGCAAGTGGAATATGAAATACCAAAAAAAGTTAAAATAAAGAAAAACAGACACCACTTTTATCTAAAACAAAATTCAAATTGGTCAGTTAATAGAAAAGTCAGTTAAAGCAAGGAATTGTTTGAAAAATGACACAAATACCTCCGACATTTAATTGTCACTTATATAAATGCATGTATTTGCCAATCTTTAGATAAATATTCAATGCTGCTTCTTTGAATCTTAAAGTTCTAGGATATCTTTCCTGCACAAAGCACACCCAAAATATATCTACCAGAAATTCCAGTTTCTATTTTTGTGTTTTTAGTTCAGAGCCAAGAATTAAGAGACATTGGTAAAACATATAAGATTCTTCTATATTCAGATGTATTTTTGGTAACACTTTACAGTTGTCCTGCTGACTACCGATTTAGTAGCATTTTCTAAGCAGCTAAATGTTACCAATTCTTTTCTACAGATTCAACTTAGTTCTTCTGAAAAACTTCAACTCTTTCTTTCATAGTCATATTTAACTTACACAGTCAAATTAACAATTACAAATGCCAACTTTTAGCAAAGATAAAACAGATTTGAAACAAGTGGAATTGACTCTTGTTAAGCCTGAAATTTTGGTGGTGAGAGAAGTAACTTGGGCGCACTGGAGAGTAACCTCGTACCTTCAGCACTTAGTGTGCAGAAGGCATTGGTCACCGAGTTTTCCAAAAGGAATGGAGCATTAAACTAGGGAGAGGAGACTGATTAAGAGCTTCTAGTACATGTCTACAGCAGAGTCTCTCCCTTGATATTATGTACCTGATTTGTTTTGCATATAAACTCATTTTGAACATCATCAAGAATACACATGTAGCTCAGGAGAAATTTCTGAAGGATCTTTGTGGGGTAACTTTGAAGTACCTAAACAGTTTGAAACAAAAATAAAATTAGCTCCAAACTACCAAAGTAAGTGAAAGCTAAAACTCTCATTCAGAATTGATTTATGTATGCATGGTTTTTATGTGGAAATAAAACTGCCTTCCTTGGAAACAAAGAGAAATATACTGTTGTACTGTAATAATTCATAATTTTTGACATTTTAACCATATTGTCAAGGGTGTGCAGTGGATTCAGTACAAAGAGGCTTTAAGGAGGGGGGGCTTTATAAATCTTGCTGAAAAAGAAAGCTCAACAAAGTTAATTGGTGTAAACTAACAATTTTCTGGAGTTTGATACAAGCACTGACAATCTATGTTCACTACATTTCAGCTGTACATTACAAAGAAACAAGTCAAGCAAATTTAATTTTCATCAACTATTGATTTATTGATATCCATGCCTTCATAAAAATCATTTGGTAGCTGTTTTCTAATTAGATGGCATTATTCAAATGTCGTATTTCTTTTTGTCTTCACTTTTATTGATTTATCTGATTTATAAAGACTCCCAATTTCTTATCATGTTTAGCACAATCACTGTTCTACTCTAAACCTCAGCCTTCTACTGAATGCCTTTCCATAATCCATCTACCATAGTTCAGAAATTAAAGCCAAAATCTTTTGCATAATGAAGAAGATTTTTATTCCCAAGTTGTGCTTTTTTCTTTCCTTCGTCAGTCAAATAACTCTGTAACTATCTGGAAATCAAGAAATTAAGAGTTTGAATATTACTATTGCATATATTGAAAGCTGAGTATTATGTATATATATTAGACTGAAAGTCATATTGAAATACACAAGAAAAAATCTATACTTCTTTTTATTCTAAATTGTCACCTATCTCCATGTATTGTACAAAAGATGATCACAAAGCAAAAGGAAAAGTTGCGCAGAGAGATTGTTCAAATTAAATAGCAAATCAGTTGAGTTAGTCTTCAAATTATTTTCCCTCAAAAATGGGAGATGGGGGGTTCCCATCATGGCTCAGCAGTAACAAACCCAACTAGTGTCCATGAGGACACAGGTTTGATCCCTGGCCTCGCTCAGTGGGTAAGGGTCTGGTGTTGCTGAGGCTGTGGTGTAGGCTGGCAGGTGCAGCTCCAATTCACCCCCTAGACTGGGAGCTTCCATGTGCCTCAGGAGCAGCCCTAAAAGGAAAAAAATAAAAAGCGGGTAGAGATGGAGTAAGGGTGGTAAATTTTTTTTTTCTGAGAACATCTGATTAATATTGTACTATCATAATAAAGTATTCAAAATCAGCTAATTTAGAAAAGGAATTCAAATATGATAGATGTACTAACAATGACAGTATCTATTAGGAGTAATACAACAGGAAGCAAAGAAGCTCTAGAAATTTTCAAGCTGCTAATACAACTGAGTGTTATTCCAAACTCATGCTTTAACTTCTCAATCTGAAATACTGAGACAAAGCCTTTCTTGAAGAATACTGGTTTGATTCCAGTGTTTTACACTTGTCCTGATAGCCTAATGCATGATGTTGTGAAAGAGCTGATTATAAAACATCACTGAATAATGTCCTCAATCCTAGGTATTTTGGTTTGCAACACTTTCATCATGGAAATGGAATGGCATGCAGAAGGCAAACACAGCTCATAGTATTTGGGGCTCAATATTCTGTATGTTACAGGTGGTCAGTCTTCATGTAAAAAGAGCACATTATTCTCATAGTGGATAGAGTGGTGTATCCTCAGCCATGTTGTGGGTGGTTGTCAGATAAGTGATAAGTGCTGGGGTATTGGTATTGACATCCTTGGAAATCTTCCTTTTTTGTGAACTTTCCTCATACTCCTACTCAAGAAAGAATTCAGCATAGGCTAATCATAAAGATAAAAAGACACACAAGATGAATAAGAAAAGAGATTAAGAATAGATAAAAAAAGAAAGAAATGGAATATTAATCTTCAAAAATTTTCATATGTGAATTTTTATGCCAATGCATAACAATATCAGTGTTTCTCTTGGTTATTCTCTAAGACATTTTTTTAAGGAATAGTTTTAATTTTGGCAAAGAAAATATATTATTTCAACTGGTTAATTTTCTTTAACTAGTATTTATTGGCAAGACCACCAAGAAATTAATTCTTATGCTGTGACTTTTTTTTGTTTTCTTAAGGGTCAGTACTGTTAGATTTACTGAGAAGGTCCTTCTGGAGAACTCTTATTTGAACATAATTCTGGTTACTGTAGCCACTAGCCCTTGCAGGTATTCTAGAGGCCCACATGCCAACCACAAACTCCTAGCAAAATGTTTACTTTTAAGATTAACAAGACTGTGGAATGGGAAGGGGCAGTTGCTGCCTACAATAGAAATGCTTACTACTGAAACTCTTCTGATAGAATCCCTTTTCTGCAGTGAGAGCAAAGCAGTATGGAACAAAATGATATCCTATTTGCCTTAATTTCTATCAACTAAAGAAGTAGAAGAAGTGGTTGAAAGTGATAGAGAACCAAATTTTAGCTCAACATAAGGAAAGATTTTCTAACAGTTATAGATGTCCAGAAATACCATTTTCTTCCTGGAAGCAGTGAGGTTTCTTCCTTTGTCTGTGTTTAATTACAAGCTAGAGAGCCCCTTACTAAAAGTGTTGGAGCAATCAAGCATTGGCTAGGCATCTGGACTACATATACGCTCTAGCTTTGAAACTTGTGTTTCTATATTGTTGGGTATGACTGTATATGAGTGTATGTTTAAATTCACCAAAACATCTCTAAGCGCAGTCTTATTTGGGGAACCAGTATTTCTGATCAATATCATGATAATAAAGCACTTTGAAGTTACAGACTTGAGAAGCTATTTTTAACCTAATAGGATATTAACTTAAATGCAACCTTAAAACTCTGCACCAACTTTTACCCTAATAGCCCCACAAAAAGGAAGAATCAAAAGTCGAAAGCTTCCAGAAATAAGAACACTATTATCAGTGTTTACTGGCTAAAGTAATTTAGTAAATTCACAGAAAATAACCTTCCCCTTAAGTTATAAGCTCAAGGATTTCAAGAAAATCTGGCTACACTATTTATTCAGTTTAATGAAACAATTCCTTATAGCTGTAACTACATTTATTTCCTATATTATCTTTACTTACTTAATGATGCCTATTCATCTTCCTAAAATGTGTTTTGTTGTGTTTTTATAGGCTGTGCTTTTGATATTCTCATGTTTTTAAAAAGTCAAATTAAGTTTAAAAGAAAACAATGAAAAATACAGTGGATGGAAGAGGGCAAGCAGCCAGGAATGCATAGAGAACCCAAGAATTCTCAGACAAAGAAATATATGATGAAGGACAGTTCTCTAAACACAGAAGTGGTATATACATCCTTTACTCAGGGGCTGCATGGTCTTAATCTTGAAGAATCTGATCTAGGGTTTGGTGGCCACCTCCTGCAAGTGGGGCAGAGACATTGCATGGTTTGTCTTATTTTGGTAGATAGATGATAGATAGATAGACAGATAATAGATGATAAATAGATAGTTAGGCAGATAAATAATAGATGATAGATAGGAAGATAGATTTTATATATATATATAAAATATTGAGTGCAGTTTATATATATATACACATATATACACACATATATACATATATAAACACACATATATACACACACACATATATATATATATATATATAAAACTATATACAATCATTATTATGGTAACATGGGAAACAAAGTCCAGAATTTCTCCAAGGGCAAAACAGGTTGGAAGGTGGTGGTTGGGAAGGAGATTTGTCTTGAAGTTACAAATACACAGCTAGAGCTTTGTTTTTACTTTTTGTTTTTTGAAAGGAGGAAGAAGGTGGGAAGGATTGTCCTGGGTGAGTGAATGGTAATAGGCATTGGGAGAGGATAAGTATCCCCCACCTCAAGTCACCACCCCCCCGCCGCCATTATTTGGGTACAAAGAAATTTATCCTTTGTGTTTCTTTACTTAAAAAAAAAAAATGTGGTCAGAGTCACAGGTATCTTCCCTATCAACCAAGTGTTGCTCTGATGGTCAAACAAGATGTATATACATATGAAACTATGCTTTGTAGACACTAATGTGTTACAAATATTCACCAATACTATTATTAACAAATATCTTGCTATCCCTGAACCTGAATTGTGTCGAACAGAGAGGCAGCCAAGTCTGGCAGAAGTGGTATGGGCCTTGAACAAAATTCACAACAACCCAGTTCTTCCCTTTTTTGTGTTTTACATGGGCAAATGAGAGCAATCATTGAGCGCAGTTTCCCCAGCTGTAAAATAGAAATAATATCAATTTATGAGTTCTGTCGTCATAATAATGTGAATTGTTAAACATTTTTAAAGCAAGCAAAAGCCTTAACATACGTCTTAAAAAAAAATGAGTCCCATTAGCATTATTAGTATTTTAGAAGTAGTAATACTAATATTATCGCTATGTCTTAAATCTAGAAAAGGATCTCAAAGGATTGCGCTTGTGTTTATTTGTAACTGTAAATCTCCAGCTTTGTAAGGAGAGGCTTCACTCTGGGAACCATGACTTTGACTAGCAATGAAGACTTCAGATCTCTGGTGTCCTTCCTAGTGGTAAAGATCACAGGTCTTCAGCACAGTTCATCTCCTGTGCTACCTCTAAAGCCCCTAGGAGGTACTGGGTTCGCCTTGAACAGATTTCCTCAGGACTTGGGACTAAGCAAATATTGGAATCTCAGGAGCAAAACTTTATCATTTGAATAGAATATATTACAATGTTTAATTGCAAATTCCCCAACAGAGGAATAAAAGTAGTTACAGATATACCCAATAATGTATAAAAAATGAAATCTGAGATAGTCTCTAAAACAGGCTCCCTGTTAGAAATAAAGGCACATTTTATAAACAATCATCATCATCATCATCATCATCCCAGGACAAAATCATGGAGAAAATAAAGAATATATTTAGTTCTTCCTTTTACTTTATTACAGTTTTGTGTGTTAACATCCCAGTTAAAATGAATTTCAGTGCATTACTTGGACAAGTAGATGAAAGTCTGTGGGTTGTGTTGAACTTTACTAAGCCAAATGAAAGCCATATTGAGGAATTCATGTGAATTTAATTAGTGTTAGTTAAGCAAGGCAGGGTGAACTGCTGTAATATATCTGTGCATGAACCATAGTAATATGGTAGTTTCATTATTTTACTAATAGGAGAAAAAGTCAATCAAAATTAGTAATAAACATATTTTATAAAATAGATGTGCCTTTTTTCTTTCCAATAAGTACAGTAACACTGACCAGAAAACATATGTTTTTAGAGAACATGGTTTGCTGACCAGATTTAGTTGTTTAATTAACATGTGAGTGGTTAGCATGAACTTTCAGAATTCTTAAACACAGATTGTCCTCTTAATGCAGTTTAAATATTTCCCTAGTCTTGTTTGCACTATTAACTTGCTATTTTTTCCTGAAGAAAAGCTTTGCTAAGCAAATATTACTTTTAACCTGGGTCCCCTCCAAAAGCTTACAAACTGTGAATTAATGGAAATAAAGCAAATGCCGTTTATTGTACTGGATAAGTAAAACATTGAATCAAGTTATTTTTCAGTGACCCTGAGTGGGAAGAAGGTAGATTTGAGGTTATTCATATTGAATACTGAATCTGCTAGTTTGGCATTTGTTGTTGTTGTTGTTGTTGTTGTTATTAATTTGGGGGTGGAGTTTGTTCTCTTTTCCTTTTTCCAAAATTGACCAATAAGTCTATTCCCTCAGTAATTGACAACTCCATGCCAGACTCAGGCCAAATTGGTTGCTTCTGTCAACTTGGCCTTACTGTAGATTCTCCTTCTGAAACTTTTCTTTAGGAGATTTTTGCATGTTAAACACAAAGTTGAATTTGCCCACACATTTTCATTAAGTGCCCCAAGAAGGAAGTTATTATGAAGCCTATTCATTCAGAGGAATGTTGTTACATGATATAAATAGACGAAAGACTGCTAATCAGTGCTGCTGCCTCGCTATGAAGTGAATTTTTTTTTAAATGATAACAACCATCTACAATTTAAAATAAAAGAGTCTATGAGATTGTCAAGGTTTTTTAAATTGATAAAAATTAATTTTGGCAAGAGTATGAGGAAAACAACACCCTCTACACCATTATTAGAGATATAAAAGGATACAGTCTTCCTAAAGGGCAAACTGGTAGTATGTGGAAAAAGAAATGTTAATGTATATCCTTTGACAGAAGTAGCCCACATCTAGGAATTTCACCTAAGGAGTAATCACTCAGCCGGGGAGAGGTATTTGTATAAAGATCCTCAATGCAGTGTTGTTTCTAAGGAAAAAATCTGAAACAACCAAATGTCTAATCATGGATAATGAGCATGGTGAAATAAAATTTGGTATGAAGATACAAAGGGACATTTTGCTGCCATTAAAAATTATTTAGTAGATTCAAATTTATTGCCATGGAAAGAGGCTTATGAAATATTATTGAATTAATTAAAGTAAGTTGTTAAAAAATGCAGTCAGGAGTTCCCGTTGTGGAGCAATGGTTAACGAATCCGACTAGGAACCATGAGGTTGCGGGTTCGATCCCTGCCCTTGCTCAGTGGGTTAACGATCCGGCGTTGCTGTGAGCTGTGGTGTAGGTTGCAGACGCGGCTCGGATCCTGTGTTGCTGTGGCTCTGGCGTAGGCCGGTGGCTACAGCTCCGATTCGACCCCTAGCCTGGGAACCTCCATATGCTGCGGGAGCGGCCAAAGAAATAGTAAAAAGACAAAAAAAAAAAACGCGGTCAGATTTATGTAACATTATGCATGTGTTCTATATAATCTGTGGATCTATGAATAAAGAAATCATTGAAAAAGATGTTCTACAAAAAGATAAGTGCTTTCTTGTTGTTGTTTGTATTTTTCTGCACTCAAGAACGATTTTTAAAGAAAATAAGGAAAATGTTAGAAATACATAAGAATGCTTGATAATATCCTGAAAATAAAATGAAGAGTTGCTTCTTGAGCAAGGTTAAAGGAAGAAAACATTTGTAATATACTTTATTCTACTTTAAAATTTTTGTTTTAATTTAATTTAGTTTTTTAAACAGTGAATGTAGCATATTCATGGTAAAAAATAATAATAATACAAATGTCAAGTGTCCCTAAAGTGAAGTGAAAGTTATGTGTAAATGTATATATTAATCTGGTTTCAGACATACAATTGTATCCTTTGTTTCTTTAACTTACATTCGTTTTTAATATCTCTCTATCAGAAGTCCTAACTCCAGCTCATAATTGCTGAATTCATCACATGCATATCTGAACCAAACAAGCTGGGCTGAATGTAAGGAAAGAGGTGGACTCCAGAGACAAATTGGGGTGTGAGCTACTAAGAAAATGTGGAAAGGATCCTAGTCAGCAAAAAGTTCCTTCTAGAGTAGAATGCATTTGGGATGGGGACCAGAGGAGGCACGCTATCAATTTAACCTTGACATGTGATTATTAATAATCAAAAACCAGGTAGCTGCTCTGAACTGAATGTCTCTCCACAGCTGTCTCCACCCCACAAATTTATTTGTTGAAGTCCTAATTCCCAATGTGAAGGCATTTGGAGGTGGGATCTTTGGGAGATAATTAGGTCATGAGTGTGGAGCACCCCTGAATGGGATTAGTGCCTTCAGAAGAAGAGACAGAAGAGAGGTTCTCTCTTTCTTTCTGCCATGTGAGGTTACAGCAAGTAGGCTTCTGTTTGAAACCAGAAGAGGGTCCTCACCAGAACCGAACCAGCGAGCACCTGGATCTTGGGCTTCCCAACCTCCAGAACCATGAGAAATAAATTCTGTTGTTCAAGTAATCAAGTTCATTGTATTTAGTTATGGCAGCCCAACCTGCTATGGCAGATTAAGGCCAGATCTCACTTTTTGAAAAAATGAAGATACAATGAGGTAGAAGAGTGTCCCCCATCTCCTATATTTCCCCCATGTTTCAAATAGTCTGTGGTTACTTGGGCAGCAGTGTTTGTTTAGATGAGCTGGCCTAGAATGTAAAGTGAGTGCTCAGGATAATTGATGATCTCTCCCCCTGCAGAAAGACCATCCTATACCAAAGGAGCTGTGGCTTTTTAATCCTTTCTTTCTATTACTGGTTTTAAATAAGGTGTCTGACAAGCTTCTGCTTTTCTTTCTGTCAACTGTCAGTGGAACAGGTATTGGGCATTATTTGTGGGGCTGTAAATACATTACATGAAGAAATAATGAGTCCTTAAAAAGTCAAGAGAAATGCCTGCAGAGACGTTTACCTAACACGGTGATTTATGTAGGTCTGGGAATGAAGTTTCAGAAACTTCCAAATAAAAAGTCTGGAACATAAACTAAAGTCTCTTCCAAATCTGTCTGCTGTGGCCCCTGGACACATTTCCCTTTCACTTCTAATCTGGAAGTTGGAGAACGTTTTTCATGTTCAACTTAAATTGTTTAGTTAACAGTCTAAGAATAACTCTTGGGAGCATCCTTCAGCCTAACATGTTATTATTCTATTCCTCTCACTGAATTTGATGTATCTATTGTGTTCTTGCTGAATAAACTGATCTTTGGGATTAATCATTTTCTTTTTACCAGCTAGAAATTGTAGACATTTAATGGATATACCTACATCAGTCAATTTAATGAGTCTCATTGTCTGAACTTTGAAGTATACTGATCATTCTAATGTTGAAATAGAATAGACATTCATCCTACAAGTTTCTAAGTTTTCCAAGTTTGTTTCTCCTGCCTGCCTGAGGAAGGTAATTTAGCTTAGACTTTTTTTTTTTTTTTAATTTAGTTTTTCAAGGTCTGGGAACTCAAATGCACCTATTGGATGATGTGCAGCACAGAAGGGCTAAACAATTTTTGCATTGTTCACTACAGAACATGTTAAGAAAACCACATGGTTTCAGATTCTGAAACTGGGAATATTCTGTCATCCTAATAGGAATTGCTCCATGGAGGATCATGCTTGTTAATATCACCCCGGAGTATCTCTGGCAGCTTTGCAGCTGGAAGGGAGGCTGGGATGTTGACACGGCTGTGGCATCTGTCACTGGGTAGAGAGCCAGGGTAGAGTTTGCTGGCCCAGCAGGATAGGCAGGGGCCCACGCGCCCCCCCAGAGGTTGAGCCCAAGGCCAAAGGATGGCCTTTCCAGATGCAGGAAGATCACCCAGTCACCAAATACAGTCTCAAGAAATTAAGTGGACTCAAAGCTGAATCATAGTTAATGTGTTTTGTTTTCTGTTTTGTTTTCAGTTGTTTGAATTTATGAACTTCTTGGCTGAGAACGTCATCTTCTGTTACATGGGTCTGGCGCTGTTCACGTTCCAGAATCATATCTTTAATGCTCTTTTCATACTTGGAGCCTTTGTATCCTTTGAAATACAGAGCACGGGGTGATGAAAGAAGAGAACAAACTTTAGTGATTATTCTGTTAAATAGTTACTTTCTTCAGATTTACTGCAAAGCTCAAATTCAAGGCAGATATGTAATTCTAGTTAGGGGAGAAAAAGCATCCTAAGAAATTGCAATCTTTATGAAATGCTTATGGTTCAGGATAAGAAGTTCAGAAAATCATGAGGGAAATAAAGGGGGAAAACTAAAAGAGAATGACAGCTTTTGAATATTCAAAATATGTTTAACTAAAATTATGAATCATTTACAAAAAATTTTTGTCAGTCTTTTTTTTGTAGAGAAATACATTAAATCTTCATTAGAGTATATCAGCCAGTTCAGGATTTAGAACTTTGGAAATATTTTCATTACAAGATGGTAAAATTTTTTTCCAGCAAGGACTCTGAAAAAAGAATGAACAGAATAAAGAGCAAGTGAAATTAACATGATGGATGTGCTTTCAATATCTTCAGCATTGTGCTCTTGTAAGTTAATTTTAATAAGAGAGCCCCTTTCTTATAAGTAAAAAGGCAGGTACAATCTACACCTCACTTTAAATGCAGAGAGCTTAGTAAGCATTCCCAATGGGAATGAATGTCTATCAGAAAGAATACCGAGCTACTCAGCATGTCCCCAGGGACAGACAGCAGCTGTTGTCCTTCTTCCCAGATGCCCCCTCTGGTCACAGGCAGATGATCCTAACAGCCAGGAGATCCGACTCCTCTCTGGAGGCGCTGGCCCAACTAAACGCCTACATCTGCCTCTTGTTCTCTTTTCACTGAGCAGTCAAGTGAATTTTCAAATTCCAACCAAAACCTGGGTCTTAGAAGGAAATTCCCTCTTCCCAAATAACTCCATCCCGTTTGAGGACAAACTAGACTAGACAGACTATCAGGGAAGGTGTCCGAAAAGACAGAAAGGGAGAGGTGACTACCACCAATATTTTTACAGATTTTAACCTGTAAAGCCTGGATTTTCATGAAACGCCTCTTAAAGCAGCAGTTGTATTATACATTTAGACAGGCAATTCCTCTCCAAATTAAATCTACTCAAAGAAAAAAATAAGTGAAGCTTGCTAGATTTAGGGAGTATAAACTGATGGAAAGTAAGATGATAATCGTGAGCTGAAGCACATTTATCCTTTCTAAAGTGCTGCTTGAGAGGATAATGCCACAGCCTCCAAATGGTCTCTGTCTCACATTTTGCAGCAGAATTGAGCGTAGAGTCGGTTATCAGCAACATAAATGTAATGAGAAAATTTACAGTGATTGAAATGGCATTGGGTTAACAATTTTAACCCAAGAATATGTTCAAAGAAGATGGAGTTCTCTATTATTTCTGGAAAAGAATTGACATTGAAAGATGAATTTTGGAAGCAAGTTGGACATACATGGATTGATATGTTTACCCCTGTTTTCTGGGTCATAACATAGAGAAGCTTAAGGACGTAATATTAAAAGCTCAAGGACTCTCACCCTTACTGCGGCAATGTTTTCCTCAATGTTTCCCCGTGCTCATCTTCAGATAGCAATTTTTGTAGCCAGAGCCTGCAATATATATCCCCTCTCCTTCCTCCTGAATCTGGGCCGGAAGCAAAAGATCCCCTGGAACTTTCAGCACATGATGATGTTTTCAGGTATGTGAACTATATTGTGTGTTAGTGCAACTCTGCTCTCATACTTTCCCAGTACTTAGAAAACCATGAGGATTCTTAGAGACCTTCTGGGGAAACATAACTTCTCTTTACCCTGTTGTACATACTACCATGCTGATAGCAATAAGTTCTGAGCAACAGTAGGATTTTTGTTTTCAGAAGAAAAGTGAAACTAAAGAGAATCTTGTTGGGATAGCCTCAAGGTTCAGTAGCTGCCAGAAACTGGCCTAGAAGAGGCATTGGACTTCCCCCTGACCTATTTCAGATCAGTTTTCATTTTGGAGGAATTTGCATCATGATTTCACAAATTGAAGGTAAAGAGTGTGTAAATGATGCCGTTTTTGTCCAATGTTAAGGCTCCTCCTCAGAACTCCCACTCCTTCCCTATGCAAAGCTCTAGGAGTCTCTTATGGTTAATACAAAAACAAATCATATGTAACTATGCTCAGTTATTAATTGAGAAAACAAGTATTAGTTACATGATCACCAAATGCCGAGAGCCGTTCTAGGCACAGGTGGATAAAACAGACAAGGTCTCTGCTCTCAAACCATACCTTAAGGCTCCTTCCCAAAGATAAACAGAAGGAATTTGCTGATCCTGAACTACTCTGCCGATTGTGTTTCTTTCTGTTCAATTAATTTTCCTACCGTCTGTTTTTCCCTATTTGGGGACCTTTCCCCTTACATGCCTTCTATGTATCTGTTCACATATATTTTCCTCAGAGGCAGTTCTTTGGAAGATACACGAGAGTAAAACAAACAAAACTGCTTAGAATAGAGCAAACAAAATTTGGAGTATACAGAGGAATATAGAAAAAAGCAAGAGAAACTGTCATTTATTGAATGTTTGCTGTTTGTCACTCACTATATACATCAATCCTATGGAGCAGGTATTAACCCATCTTGTAGATGGAAAACTAAGGTTCAGGGTCTCAAAGATGTTAAGAAAGGATAAAATCATTCTTGAACCCAAGACTGGGAGACTTCACCTCGAACCCAACTAAGTGCCCCAAATCCACACTTTTATAGGTAGTATGAGGAATAAAAAGGTTTGTTTCACCTTCTCTTCTCTCCTAGCCTGTTCCACACAGTAAAGGGTGGCAGCTCCCAGATTGAGAATGAGTCATTTAATCAAGTACAGGCCAGTGGAGATCCAGAGTTAAAAACTGCCTTTCTACAGGCCTCTGTCAGTGCTTCCCCACATTTCTGAGAGAGTCATACAGAAGGTAAATTTTACTGATATCAATCTTTGACTTAGGGCACTGATGAACTTTGGTAAAAGTTGACTCCTATTATGGGGAAGCACAAGGCCAATTGGATCATATAAATAGGAAGTTGCATTTTTGCAAAGCATTTCTAGGAGTTGGGAAGCACTTTCCCATCAAAATGTCGTTAGCTTTACTCTGAAGAGTGGTGGTTTATTTTTAAAACTTAGGTATTATATTTTAAACAATGATTTATTTTACAAAGAAAATCTTAAGAAAAATGAAAGGTTTTAGATAGCCATGTTGGGATAGCGAAGTGTCTGCCCGAATAACCTCATGGCTTGATGGTTTTCTGGATTTGGCACCTTCTATGCTTGCTTAGCTGTCAGATATTAGAGCTGCATTAAAAACTGAGGCAAGCAGTGTGGTGTATATAAGCAGACATGAGGAAGCCCAAAATTTAGTGATACCTTTATAATATTCTAAAGCAGGGAGTCAGCAGACTATGGCCTTTGAACCAAATTTAGTCCACAGGAATTTTGTAGATAAAGTTGGAATACAGCTATACCCCTCTGTGTACATATTGTCTGAGGTTGCTTTTATGCTACAAGGGCAGAATTGAATGTTGCAGTAGAAACTGTGTGAAACATAAAACCTAATACTATCTGGCCCTATTCTAAAGCATCTTCACCCTCTAGAAGGAAAACAATAACCCCATCGCATTATTGGGATTGACATTATTAGCTTAATTCAGGGGAATACCCATCTGCTTGTTCCTATCTTTAAGAACATTGAATGTTCTGCTAAAACTCTATCTTTCTAGCCTTAAAATGAGGAGATTTCCATGTTACATGGTTATGTAGAAACCATAGATGTTCAACTCAAAAGTTGCTTTATACCTTTCTAGGCCTTTTGTGGGCAACGTTTTGAAATTCATAGCCAGGGCAGGTCTCTTTCTGCAGATCAAAGAAAAGAAAGAGAGAGAGAAAGATGGGGAGTTTGAGCATCTTGCTCACAACCTGACAACCAATTAGAGATGAAAGTGACACTTGAACCCAGGTCTCTTGACTTTGAATTTAGATCTTTCTCATCTGTATAACATGACTTCAGACTTACTCTCAAGGTCATAAGAACAAAAGTTAAATCAAAACCGTGCCCTTCCTGGCCTGGGCCAACTTCTGAATATTTGACATGGCCCTCATGCAATCCTGACCCCAATCCAGTTCCCAGTAAACTGCACGTGTGGGGACACCCTCCCAGCCATAGGCTGCACCCACTGACCCCCATCAGTGTGCAGGAAAAGTCAGGGGAGCTCACCATGTGCAGGGCAGTATTTTTTTTTTTTTTCAAAAGAGAATGCTCCAGATTAGGCTTTGATTTTCTGCATGAATTCTGATATGCATACCTCACTCAGGACCTAAGGTTTTGAATGCCTTTGCCAGGAAATGAAGAATTTAAAAGGTCAACTTAAGGTAACATAAGCCAGAGGAGGAGGTGAAAAGGCAGATCAAGTAACACACTGTCTAGCCTTTTGTGGGTGTGTGGGCACAACAGCTGCTGAAATCAGAAGAAATAGCCAACCCCCTTAAAGAATATTTGCATTAAAATACAGTGTAATGTTCTTAATTATGCCTGGAGTGGTCTGGGTCAAGAAGGATGACTCTAGAAGCTTTTTAGTGGAATCTAGTTGTCTATGCCTCTCTAATAAATTTAGATGGAGCCTTTCTTTACATAGCTCAAAACATTTTTCATAGAGCCCTTTGGAGAAGGTAAACAACAACGACCCTCAGTTAGAAATGGGAGTGTGAATTTATTTCCACAGTCACTCAGTCAGTCACCCAGCTACTCATTCAGCAGACAGTCCCTGCCAGGCTCTCTTGGGTAGGTACTTGGGTGAACCAAGACAAAGATGAGAACTCTGCCCTTAAGGTGGCTTGCAGCCTGAGAAAGAGAGCTTGGTTTTGGGCCAAGCTTGGTTCACTGACACCCTACACCACAGGATAGTTCAAAGGCCAATCAAATAAGAACCAGAATTTCTGTCTTAGTCAATTATACCTACTATTTGGCAAAGCCTTTTCCATCATTTCACCCTCATCCTGTTCATGCCTTTTTGGCCCTGGGCAGGGAAGAGCTGTTGGTGCTTTCCAAGCAGAAGTAGATTCACTTGTAAAGTTAAAGAAGCTTCTGTGTCAAGCTCCCTCATGTCCTTTTCCGAGACCCTGGGATGGGCCCTAGCAGTGTGTCCTGATGGTACATAAAATTTGTAAAAGATGGTTCTGTGTCATTTTTCTTAAGGAGGGTCCCAAAATGTATAAGTTGTAGGCCTCGCCAAACCTGAATCAGACCTGCCTCCAAATCTAGACGCCCCTGGAGGTGATAATTTGCAGAGGGACCCAGCTGCTCGTTACTTATCTCCTGGTGGTGAGAGCACACAACCCGCAGTGAGCACTGAAGCAAGGCGTGGAGCTGAGGACATGGCTGGGGTTCAGCAGTGTTTTTGAGTAAAGCTCACATTGTTCAGCCACCTCTACCACCCACTGCCCTTCCCCCCTCCCCCTTTTGGCCCCTAGAGCCAGTTAAACTGAGTGAAGTGACTGTCAGGACCCAGATTGAATTTCTCACCTAGCACAGACCCTAGCTGATTTGTTTTGTATAGACTAGTAATCCATACACACACGCAGCCTTAGAATCTGAAAATGAGGAATGGTCTCAAGGTCAGGAGTGTCGTGGTCTCTCTGCCTTCTCTGTCTTGAGACGCTTTTAATAATGCAACTTCTGTTTTTGGTAGCTAGGTTGCAGCTAAGAGCCAATTGGGGAAGTTTACCCTGAGACATTTTAAGACCTTCTTTAAATTCAAGGCCAGGAGTTCGTAGCTGCTCTGCTGTATCCTGTGACACCCAGCACAAAGGGCTTAAGAGGAAGGCTAAGCTCCCCTGAAACTGTTCCTGTCCCTCTCAGTGCAGCCTTAGTTAATGCCCGGAGTAAGCCGCCCCGCCCTGCTCTCAGTTGCCTTGAAACCGAAGAGGCAGTGCTCTGTGGTTTAAATTAAAGGAGGAGATGTGCTTTGCACAAATTAGCTTTCCTATTGATGTGGTGCATATTACAAAGATCGGGCCTCTTGTTTTAATTCAAATCCATGTGCTGCAATTTTTATTTAATTTAAAACTAAATAAGAGCCGGGAGTTGTTGGAAGGAGGGGAAATACCAAGCCCAATTGAGCCCTGGCAGCCTTCCTGAAACCACTGTGACCAGGGGCTGTAGCCTACTGGGCTGCAGAGGCTCCATGCAGAGCTGAGTGCTGATCTGGACAGAAGGAAGGCCTGGGAGCACCCGGGTGGGTTGACAGAGCCCAGGGTGTGTCAGAGGACATGTTTCTCTAATTTGTCCATTTCCGTTGTACTTTGAAGAGACATAGCAACCCCAATGTGTCCTATCACGTAAACCAGGAAGAATTTTAACCAGGGAAATATGACCTCAGTGTATGGATATAATAGAAAACCTCATCCATAAGCTTAGATAGCCATAAAGACAGCAGCACCAAGCATGGCCAGGCTTTGCTGCTAATGTTGTTTCTGCTCATTTGGTTATCCCCAGCAGTCATTAGAGCTCAGATAGCCGCTGGCACCAAAGAACTAAGAGAAAGGCATGGAAGAACAACTTGAAATTAAGAAAAATTTCCTATTAGCATTCTTTTTCCCTCGTAATGGTAAATAGGCTGCCATTACTACTCAAATTTGAGGAAACACTATGCTCTGTGTAGAACCCCGCTGTTCTACAGAAGGACAGCTTAGGAACTACTGTCAGTGTATAGGAGACCACCTTTCTTGGTGTATTTTTTTTGGTGAGCCACCAATCAGGCTGTGGTCTGAGCCAGTCTAAGACTCTAAGACTTTTTGGAAGACCAAAAAAGCAGCCTTCCCCAGTTGATATATCAGTTACAGCCAGGAAGGAAACATAAGTGGAATTTATGAAATTGGAGAGGAGTTCCCGTCATAGCACAGTGGTTAACGAATCTGACTAGGAACCATGAGGTTGCAGGTTTGATCCCTGGCCTTGCTCAGTGGGTTAAGGATCCGGCATTGCCATGAGCTGTGGTGTAGGTCACAGACACAGTTCAGATCTCTCATTGCTGTGGCTCTGGCATAGGCTGGCAGCTACAGCTCCGATTAGACCCCTAGCCTGGGAACCTCCACATGCTGCGGGAGTGGCCCTAGAAAAGACAAAAAAAAAAAAAAAAAGACAAAGTGCAGAGCAAGGGTTATTGTTTCAGCAATGCCTAGGAACAGGAATCTGTATGTACGACCACTCACATTAATGGGGCTTATTAAGCCACTAGGACTGTCCCACAACTAACAGCCACCATGTAAAAGGGACATTTCCATGCTTTCTTGATCTTTCAAACCCAGGAGTGTGGTCCCCCAACCAGTAGCTTTGAGGTCACTTAGAAATACTGAATTCGGAGTTTCCATCGTGGCTCAGCAGTTGACAAACCCAACTAGCTTCCATGAGGATGAGGGTTCGATCCCTGGCCTTGCTCGGTGGGTTAAGAACCCAGCATTGCCTTGAGCAGTGGTGTGGGTTGCAGACGAAGCTCGGATCCCACGTTGCTGTGGCCCTGGTATAGGCCGGTGGCTACAGCTTGGATGGGACCCCTGGCCTGGGAACCTCCATATGCCACGGGTATGGCCCTAAAAAGACAAAAAAAAAAAAAAAAAAAAAAAAAAAAAGAAATACTGAATTTAAATCTGCCTTCTAATGAGAACCCCCCGGGGCAATTCTTGCACATATGTAAGTTTGAGAAGCACCTCCCAGAACTTAATCACAATTCATGGTTTCTGCTCTGAACCTCTCACTTCTATGCCTTCCTCCCACCTTATTCTGTTTTGCTTTAGACCCTCCCAGATGCTAATCTTGCTTCTCGTTCTCCCATTTGCCCATCTGATCAACACAGCAATGTTTACCCAGTTACTGAACTTCTTCCAATTCCTAAGCATGCAGAGGTCTTTCCCTGGTTCACTTAGGTTCTCCGAATGCCCGGACCACTTTCCACAACAACCCACCTTCACTCTTTTACTCAGCTAATTGCTTTCATCCTTTGAAACTCAGCTTAGATGTCACTTTCTGTAGGAAACCTTGTAAATCCTCAAGTCTGGGTTAATGTCCCTCTCCTCCATTTCCATTACACCCAACACTTCTCCTCTCCTAGTACCCATCACGTTCTACTGTGATTTTTAATTTGCCTGCGTGTACACCCCTCTAAATAGGGAGATTTGTAAAGCCAAATGCTTATCTATTTGGTTCACTCTGCACCCAGCCCACGACTTGAACCTGAGTAGCCTTCCACAAATAATTGATGGATTAACAAGCAAATGAATGAACAACTTACAACAACGTCTACTCAACTAAAATTGTACATTTCACTAAAATGCCACTTTAGGACTATCCATTCCTGTTCTATCAGCCCTGCCTGGGAACTTCCCAATTCCAGAATTGGCCCCAAAGGCAGCTCTCAGACCAGGTTAGCCCAGTTCCACAAGCAAGAGCTAAGCAACAATAAATTTAAGGAAAGAGATCAACAAAACCTTTTGTTTTAATTTTGTTTTGTTTTGTTTTTCCTTAGCCTCACCTGTGGCATATGAAAGTTTCTGAGCCAGGGATGGAACCCACATCACAGCAGCAACCCAACCTCTGTAGTGACAAAGCTAAATCCTTAACCCACTGAACCACAAGGGAATTCCCTATTTTTAAAATGAAAGAAAATATTTTTCACCTATTCACTTCTAGATAAAAAACCCTTCCCTGAGTGTTCATAACAGTAAACGTTGTTAACACTTCCTCAAAAGTAGCATTCAGATGTAGAATAGTTTTCAAATCTTTGTTTGCTTTGTATTGGGGGGTTGTTTTGAGTTCCAATTAAAAAACAAAGATCTCATTAAAAATTCTGGGACTTTTATACGAGCCAAGTGATTTGGATTGTGTACCAGGGTAAATCTAACTTCAATTTAGGAAAAATATTTCCTTAAGTGTATATGCAGGAGTTGTCTGAGAGTCTGAGTCCTTTAAGCAGCAGGACTCTTTCTCTCCTCTCTCCTTTGTTCATCCTTCCAGAGACAGACAGTCTGGATGACACCATCATGGTGGCTGTCAAGCATTGCTTGCCAAGCCTACCTCTTCGCAGCCCCATCTCCTAAAAACTAGTGTTCTTTCCCCTTCTGTGCTATGTCTCCTTCTGGCTCTGGGCATATCTTGTGCAATTACTTAGGCCTCTATTTCTTCCTTTCCAGTACAAGACCACTAACCAGCTAATGGGCCACAGGCTGAGGACTTTTTCTCCATTTGAGGAGGTGAAGTTCTACCAAGTCCTTACCTCTCTCATGTGCTGCGCACTGTGGCCTGGGGCCACGAGTGAGCAAAGTGGCAGCCTGCGTAGGTCTTCTGAGGTCTTCAGATGAGACAAGGTGAACCAGTTTATGCGGGAAATGAGTCATAAAAATGTTCTAACAAGCGTATCAAGCAATCACAGAAAAAGTCATCTCGAATGATGAATAACCACTCACAGCACTGCTGTGACAAAGTAGACAAGCATAGAAGACCCATATGAATTGCAGATTCTATTAAGTCCTCATAGTTTCAAATGCTGAGAAAAGTTTATGTGATCATGATGAATTCAGAACATCTAAGAACTAGCTTTGAACCGCAGGCAGCCACATAGTTTTCCCCTATTGTTAAGTCAAAATAGCATATTCTTCACTTAGTTCCAAGATAAATTTACAATAGAAGTTATTAGCTCTTGCATTTTTAAGCAGCATATTAGGTTCTGCTATATGGCACACCACAATGTCTTCTAAATAAGAGCTACTGTTTTGGTGAAACACAGTGGGCTCAGGCTTTGAAACCAGCTCAGCCAGGGGGTGCTAAGTGATTAAAACCCTCACCAAACTTCAGCTCCCTTGGCTATAAAATGGTACTTACTTTAGATGGGCAATATTGAAAACCAAACTAAAAAAGTATATAAAATGCCTGGCACAGGGACTGTCACTTAGGAAACATTCAACAGTTGGGAGTTCCCATCACTTTCTTTAACCACCACAGACGAGAGAGCTGTTAGTGCCTCACAGAGACATGAGTCATATAATCTCCTATCAGAGATTAAAGTTTTCATTCCAAAGAAGGTTTGATGGTCAAACCACTGCTGAAGATGTAGTCTAAGGCCAATGCTAAGTGTTAGTGATGGCAAGACCCTATGCTCCAAGCTCCTCCCTTGACTTCATTTAAGGACACTTAATGATATTCTCGTTTTAGTTCCAGCAGTGACTTAGTCCTGGCACTAAGACATGAAATGTTGTGACTCAAATACCGATTTTTCTGAGGAAAATATATTGTAGCCCCCTCTGGTTCAAGCTGACACATGCAAAATGTCACTATCTGTTTAGACATTTATTGAGTGTGAAAAAGTGGCAAGACGTTGTAGATAATCCATCCATACTATTTAGAGAAGGAGTGCAGCCAACAGAGTACACCAGCCCCTGAGAGACACTGAGTAATGAAAGGGGACAACCCAGAATGCTTGTCACCTCTCCTTGTTTTCAAGGATAAGGTCTTAGAAAGATACAGAAAAATAAATAATCTTATTTAGTTCAGGAAATTTCTGTGCACATTTCAATTTTTCAGCATGTCCAGAGTGTCACAGATATCACAAATATCTGACTGATAGTTTGGGCCAAGCTAACTTGTCAACTGAGGCAATCAAATGGACTACATTATTTTTCCCTGTTTTCTGCCTGAATTCGCTTCCTAATTGCTTGTTTGTTTTTGGCATTAGGTAGACATAACTTTAGAAAACTATCAATACACACACAAATCAAGCTCAAAAAAATAAGTCTGTGTGTGCCATGCATAAATCCTTGTAATTCTGCCCTCAGGTTCTATGGATTGAGTCCAGAAGAAGTCAATAAGATTGACTCAAGTAAGTTACATGTGCAAATGAGCAAGAAGCAGTTACATTTAGAAATGCCTTGTGCTAAATTTCCATAGGGCCATTACGTCATTTAGGAATTTTCAGCGTTTGCTCTGATATATTGGAGACACTCAAATGCTGTTTGGGCAACCAAGTTCTTTACAGACAGACCAAACCTCTATGAGTAGGGCTAGGTCCAAGCCCCACTACCCAGCCTCTCACTAACCCACTTTCAAAAGCACCAGGAATTTTCAGAGACCTGTGGTTGCACTTGGGGGCAGAACGAGATACCAGGGCAGATACCCTGCCTGTGAATAACAGTCTTGCCCTCTTTTTGCAGAATCCTCCCTCCCACTCATCGCCCACTCCCCTCAGTGCCTGAAAAATGTCACTGGACCTTCCTGGAGCTATTTTAAATTCCACAAGTAAACATGAAGGCAGGCTTGTTAACAACTATTTTAAAAAGCACACACTTCAAGAGAATTGTATGCTATCCTTCCCCAGCAGATTTCTTCTTTCCACTTGTTTTTTTCCTGGCAGGAAGCTCATTTTGGCTGCATGCGGAAATGGGGGTTTTGACTGGAGAATCACAAACCTATCATTTTAGAATAAGGTGGCCTGGGCTGGGTCGGGGAGGGCAACATGATGGCAGTGATGCAGGGAAAGGGAGAGACCGGACGGAAGGCACAGAAAGAACTGGGGAGGGGGAGCAAAAGGCAAAACAGCTATTTCAGAATGTTGTCTCTGATTGATCTTCTGCCTAGGAAAGGGAAAGAAGATTTTCTTCTTCGTATCTTTCCTTAAAATTCAAATTCTTAAGATAAACAGGATCTTTCTATCTTTGTTATAGGTTATATATGCAATCAGGGGGATGAAACACAGATTGAATAACCAGCCATAACATTTACTTAGCCACTCCATCCTTCCTAGCCCATATTCCCTCATCTGTTAAGAAAATATTCTGTGATTCCACAGGTCATGTAAGGGAGAGAGATGTAGATGGGTAGATGAAGAGGGCCGTATGATGGCTAAATTGCTAGAACACACAGACGCCCAACATTCAGTTGCTGAACCAAAGTAGTAAATCTCTGGTTCAAATCACAGGCCAGGGTGGATATTAACATGGGGGGTGAGGAAACAATGCCTCTCCTCCAGATGGTGATTCAGATATCACCAGGCTACTTCCATCTTGTGGCCTCATAATCTCCGAAATCAAATGTTCTGAAAGTGTGGTGCCTGGACCAGCAATATGGGCAACACCTGGAAATTTGTTAAAAATGTAAATGCTCAGGCCACACCACAGACCCACTGAATCATACACTCTGGAGAGATCGAGCCCAGTAGTCTAAGGTTGAACAGATCCTCCAGGTAATTCCGATGTAGCTGAAATTTGAGGAGCACTCCGGTAGGGACTCATCATGCTTTATAACTGGCTGGTTGAAAGAGAAAGAGAGACTGGGGTTGGAACTAATGCTTCTTAAAAGTCTTGGCCCAGATGGAGTTCCTGTTGTGGCTCAGCAGTAACAAACCCAACCACTATCCAGGAGTATGAGGGTTTGATCCCTGGCCTTGCTCAGTGGGTGAAGGATCCAGTGATGCTATGAGCTGTGATGTAGGTTGCAGATGCAGCGCAGATCCTGTGTTGCTGTGTCTGTGGTGTAGGCCAGCAATTTGACCCTTAACCTGGAAACTTCTATATGGCCATAAAAATCAAAAATAAATAAATAAAATAAAAGCCTTGGCCCAGAAATGACATGCATCACCTCTGCTCTCATTTCACTGGTGAGAAGCCCACCATATAGCTATTCCTAGCTGCAAGAGATGCTAGGAAATGCTGTTTATGCAGTTACTGCAGCATACCATGGATAACCAAAATAGGTGCTGGTGGACAGATAGGCATCTTTGCCAAAATAGCCCTCTGCAGTAGGAATATTATCAACATTTTTAGCATTGCTCCTATGGGAAAAAGGCAATCTGGTGTCTATACTTGGGTTTCTCAAACCAGCAACAACTGACATTTGGGGACAGAGAGTTCCTTTCTGTGGAGGCTATTTTGTACAGGATAGGATTGTGATAGGATTTTTAGCAGCATCTCTACTCTCTACCCACTAAATTAACAGTCACATCTCCTATCTCCAGTTGTGGACAACCACAAATGTCTCCAGACGTTGCCAAATATTCCCTGGGGGAACAAAATCACCCAAGCTGAGAACAACTGGTCAAAGAGAAAACTTATAAATTGACCTTTGGAACACATCCTGGCCCTAAGTTGGGTACTGCTCACAGCATGTCAACTTTCTTCTGATCTCTGCTAGCCTTTCTCTTGAAACCCTCTGTTGAAGATTTCGGCTGGTAGCAAGGATTACTCCACAGTTTCCTACCACATCTACCTTACCTACATAAAAAATAAGCTTCCAAAGCCAGAGGCATCTATGCATGTTGACTCAGAGCTGTGACAGAACTAATCCCATTTACAATTACCCTTCCTGGCTGCCAAAGTTGTCCCCAAAGCAACTTCATTGTATGCAAAAATATACTGAAGTTATGTTGCATTCCTTCTCAGTGGCCTTAAGTTTAAATGATTCAAGTTCAGGAAGAGAGATGAAGGAAAGAAAGTTCTGCTTGTCTAACACAGACTTAGTTTCCAGAAAAACTCAATTTATTTTTGAATGCAGAAGGGTTTTTCACTGAAACAATCTGTTGGCTTCGCTTCCATGCGACAAAACGACATTGAACTGAAAATGGGACTGTGTAACAAGGTTGTAGCATCCTGGAAAATGTATTTTGAAATCAGACTGACATTTTTGCTGAAAGTAGTTACCCTTTGCAAGGTCATGGGTCTTCAGCAAAAGGAAAAGCAATACATTACTCAATTGTAGACCTAAACTGGGATTTGATTTATCAGATTAATGATAAGAATGTGTTAAATCTTTGAAATCAACCCCCTCATAGTACTTGAGGTGAAAGGAAAAAAGGGATTGCAGTGGGTTATACCCCCAATGGAAAGAAAGGCAGCAAAATAACTCATCTAAAAGACATTCCTTTTAAAGAATGGGTCAGTCTCTCAGGGACATCTCTGCATTCCTGTCCAGCTACTGCTCATTTTCCTTCGGGTTCCAGTTGTGTTTCAAATGCAAAATATGACCTTTCCCTCATCTGTTCACTCATGCATTTATCCAGTGCTTAGGGAGTGCCTACTCTATGAGAAACCCCATTCTAGCTCTGGGCCTGCTGTCACCGAGTTCACTTTCTCGTGGAAGGACACAGGTCTTAAAGGCTAAAAAGTAAACATATAATTTCAGATGATGATAAGTGTTAATAAAAGACATGCAAAAAAAGACCTGGGTTAAAGCAGAGGGCACTTAGGTGGCACAGTACTGGCAGCCTTTCTGAGGACAGAGATGATGAGGAGTAGCCAGGGGCAGCCTGGGGAAGCACTGGAGGTGGGAGGAGCAGCACATACGAAGGCCTTGGAGCAAGATCAAACTTGGTTTAAAATATACTTTATGTTTCCACACTTCTCAGACTCCAAACTTTCCTCCCAGCACTCTTCAGTAAAAAGCCTCTAACCTCTCCCCTGAACTCCAGACTCTTAGATCCAGCCACTCACTCAACCTCTCCACTTGTATGACTAATAGGCATTTTGGATTTCACACTGTCAAGACATAACCCTTGATCTCCCCCATACACCCAAACATGCTCTTCCAAACATGCTTTTCCATAATTCTTCCAAGAGCTCAGGCCATAAGTTCTTGGAATTCTTTCTTCTTTTCATACCTGTTGCCCAAACCATCAGCAAATATCATTGACCTTTGGCATTGTTCTAGCACTTCCTGTGCTACCATATGTTCTGATCCACTCCCACTTCTTGTCTGGATTAATGCAGCAGCCCCCTCACCGACCTTACCTCCGGCGTGGAGATCCAGAGCCATAGTGATTCTTTTCAGCATAGAATAGATCATATCACTACCTTGGCAAAAATCTTTCTAAAGTTTTCCATCTCAAAATAAAATTCAAAAGCCTTACTGTTCAAGGGCCCAATATGATCTGGTTCTGTTACCTCTTTGGCATTGTCTCCTTCTACTACCTCCCATCCTTCATTCATTCCATTCCAGCCACACCAGTCCCTTTGCTGCTGCTTGACACACCAAGCACATACTTGCCTCAGGGCCTTTGCACCTACTGTTCCAGAAGGCTGTAATGCTTTCTTCTACATATTTGCATAGCCTTTGCCTCATTCTATTAGAGTCTATGCTCAAAGTCACCTAACCAAAGTACCTTTCCTAACCACCCTAAACACCTCTACTCTTCACATAAATATCTTCTCTATCCTCTTACCCTACTTTGGTTCTTTTCATAGCATCTTATATACATTTTTCCTTTTAAATTTTAAACTCATCTTCTGTAAGGCAGAGACTATCTCTTGTTTTCTTCTATCCCCTGGAGTATGAATGAATGAAGGAATGAGTACATGAATACATGATTATCTAGATGGTCTGAAACCACTATAATCATTCAATTCAAAAGAATTTGCTGAATTTCATGTTCTAGGTACAATGAGAGATATAAAACTGTATAAAAATATGTAATTCCAACTTTTTAAAAGATTAAGAATTGAGGGTAAAGACCAGATCACATTAAACTACTGATTCATCTTAGGCTATCATTTAATAATATGACTGAACTGAGCAATATGTTTTATAGGATTTCCAAGAAAGAACAGTGTGGACTGGAATATTCTAAGAAAAGTTCATGGGGCTGAAATAAAGACAGAAAAAAAGTAAAACAAGGGGCTAACAGTAGGTTCATGGCACAGAGGCAAGATAACAACTGTTTGTGGAGAGAAAGGCCACCTTGTTGGTATGACAAGTTCTCAGTGAACAAGAGGAGGAAGACAGGAAAAGTGGGCTGAAGTTCTGATGGAAGAATTTCTTTTGGCTATGGGAAACCACTTATGGCTCAGATCTCAAGCTCATAAAGCCACATTTTGAGAAAACTGTTCAAAGGGACATCTGTAGTCCAAAAGGAGGAGAGGCTGGAGGCTGTGAGGCCAAGAGACCAGAGTGTCAGTTCAAGGCTCAGTCTGAGTGTGAGGTGATGGGCCTTGGACCAAGGGGTACAGAGGGAAAGGAAAGGAGCCTAAGCTATGAGGGAACTCATTCTCTGCTGAATCCAAATCTCTAGAGTCAGACACTAGCATGAACGACTCATGTATCTTCAAGTTTCACAGCTGGTTCTGCTGTGCACTTCCAGCTAAAGACCATAATCTAGTCTTGAAACTTCCATTTCGTGATGAGACAACACAGATCCAAATGAGGCAACCTGCTTATGATCATGCAACCTGCTGAAGCAGGCCCAAGTACAAACCCCAGGTCCCTTGACTCTCAGTACAAGATTTTAAGGATCTCAATGAATAGTAAAAAGGCAGAAGGCAAAAACAATTACTCAACCATCCCATTAAACTAAGAGGTATCAATCACTTTTCCATATGTTATCTGGAATCATGAAGAATCAGAACATTCATCCATTCACTGATTTGCTCAACAAATATTTATTGAGCACCTATTATGTGCTTGGCATTGTTCTAAGTGTTGCGGATAAACAAGCAGCCATCCAATTACAACATAATGTCATAGGCCAAGCATATTTTGTACTAGGAATGTAAGTTATCCTAACCCTGCCCCAGACCTCAGAGGAGGCTTCATAGAGAAATCAGAGGCCCAGTTGAGCTCTGAAGATCAGTTGGAATTAGGTAAAAATTAGGTGAAAGTTATAGGAAAAAGAGATAGAGAGAATTTGGTTAGGAGAAAAATGTTTCAAGTATAGAAAACCATGTATGCAAAGACCTCTTTTGCCCCACCATTGATTTCACCACCTTAAAGACTGCACATTTGTTGGCAATGGTCATGATCTTGACCCTCATGAAGTTTAGCAGTCTTACCTCATTCTTTAAACTTTTTTTTTTTTTTTTTTTTGGTCTTTTTGCTGTTTCTTGGGCCGCTCCCATGGCATATGGAGGTTCCCAGGCTAGGGGTCAAATCGGAGCTGTAGCCTCTGGCCTATGCCAGAGCCACAGCAATGTGGGATCCGAGCCGTGTCTGCAACCTACACCACAGCTCACAGCAATGCCAGATCGTTAACCCACTGAGCAAGGGCAGGGATCGAACCTGCAACCTCATGGTTCCTAGTCGGATTCGTTAAACACTGCGCCACGACGGGAACTCCAGTCTTACCTTATTCTTCATCAGACTGTACATGCAGAGAGAATCGTTTGTGTAGGACCTCGAGCCCTGGAATAGAGGAGCCCAAACTCCCGCATCAGTGCATTCTCCAACTGCATCTTGGGTAATGTAGCACAGAATGAGTGCTCAATAAACACTTAGGTTTTGACTAGTGCTTTGCATCTTCAATGGAAATGCTTTAGGGGATAGTTATATTCCTGTGATTTAAATGTATCTGTATATGACCTTCACCCATTGAAACACATTTGCAAATTTATAATAGATTAAATTTCACTTTTGCTGTTTAGAGATAAACAGGAGCTGCACATTTTCTGCAGCAGGGGTCCTTGCCTGAAAGCTTTCCTTGGTTCAGTAGGCTTCTATTGTTATGAATAGATCAACATAATTAACATAAGAATCCCTTAGAGGCCGGTTTTAAATGAAACCACATTTAATTGCAGGTAATTCTTTTATTCCCCAAGATGATACTAACTTTCCAACTGAGTGTGTGAAATATGTCAAGTCTTTGAACAGTAAACCCCTCTAAAATGGAATGATAGATATAGTCTATCAATCCCCAGAATTATAGAATTATGTCCATTAATTGGCCAAAAGAAAAAGGAAAAGAAAAAGAAATCAAAGAGTCAAATTACTCATGAAACAAAACACAAGTTTTGAAAATGAGTTCTGAATTTACTCTTTTCTAAGCAAAATGGCATGTGTGCTTTGGAAATAGTGTTTTGCTAAGAGAAACCCCTAAGTTAATATTAATCTTTCATTTCTAGTATTCTGCTGGTAGCCTGAGTAGTTTATTTCAATCCTAAAGTCTTCTGTTTTCCAAATCCATGATGTGAAGAAGATAGGAGAAGTGTATTCAGAAACTCCACCCAGCAGATAATCAATACATCTTGCTATGGACTAAACTGTGTCCCTCTCAGATTAATGAGTTGAAACACTAACTTCAATATGATGATATTTGGAAAAGGAGTCTTTGAGAGACAGTTAGGTTTAGATGAGGTTATGAGGGTGTTGCAGGAAAAGGGATCCCTTCCAGGACCCAAGGGCCTGTCTAATACTCAGAAATGAATTGTCCAAGGAGGAGTTCCTGTCAAGGTGCAGCAGAAACAAATCCGACTAGGAACCGTGAGGTTATGGGTTCGATACCTGGCCTCACTGGGTAGGTTAAGGATCCTGTGTTGCCGTGGCTCTGGTGTAGGCAGGCAGCTGCAGCTCCAATTAGACCCCTAGCTGGGAACCTCCATTTGCCGCTGATGTGGCCCTAAAAGGACAAAAGACCAAAAAAAAAAAAAAAATGCCCAAGGAGACACTCGTGCTGACAAAGCAAAAGACTTACTGGGAAGGGGCACCTGAGTGGAGAGCAGCAGGGTAAGGGAACCGAGGAGAAATGCTCTGCCATGTGGCTCACAGTCTGGTTTTATGGGAATGGGTTAAGTTTCCAGATTGTGTCTGGAAAATCATCTTGCTCAGCCTGTACTTGGTCTGGTCCTTCTTGGTGACACATGTACCACTCAGCTAAGATGGAGTTCAAGAAGGTTGTCTCCTCTCTCCTATTGGCCCCTCCCAAATCCTCCCATTTAGTCTTTAGGGCAGCACCCCATTCCTTACCAAGCCCTCCTGCCGTGAGACTACTCACACAAGCAGATATTACTATGCCTGGCCAAGGTGGGCAGTTTCAGTCAATGGTTCCATATGAAGAGACACCACTGAGCTTGCTCTTGCAAGGCAAGCAGATAGCCTTCTTCAAGCCAGAGAGAGCTCTCACCAGAACCTGGCCATAGTGGCACCATGATCCTAGACCTCCCAGCCTCCAAAACTGTGAGAAATAAATATCTGTTGTTGAAGCTACCCAGACCATGGTATTTTGTTATGTCAGATTAATACATAAATGTATTGAACGAAGCAATGGATGGCCATTGATTTCACAATTGTCTGGGCTCCAAATGTGTGATCAGTAACTTTGGCATCATAAAGAATGAGTGGGATGTAGGCAATAGTTCTCATCTGGAGTTCTAAATTAGCTTCACTTTGTTCACTTAGTGACCTCACCCTTCCCAAGTCCATGCTTCCCATGCTACCAGGCCATCTCACATGTGGTGCAGACAGATGTTCTCCTCCCCAAAAACACTATCTCTGTGGTTTTTTAAGTGCTTGTTATATGGAGAAGGCCTCCACTTGAAAGGCCATCTTGGAGTTGGTTCTAATTAGCAATCTTTCTTTTCTTTTTTATTTTTCTTTTTAGAGCCACACCTGCAGCACATGCAAGTTCCCAGGCTAGGGGGTCAAATACAAATTGGAGCTGCAGCTATGCTAGATCCAAGCTGCATCTGTACCCTACACCACAGCTCATGGCAACCCCAGATCCTTAACCCACTGAGCAAGGCCAGGGATTGAACTTGTGCCTTCATGGATGCTAGGTGGGTTCCTTACCACTGAGCCACAATGGGAATTCCCAGCAATGTTTTTTAATATGCCACAAGAACAAGTACAAGGGAGTGGCTATACTTTTCCTTCTTCTTCTTCTTTTTTTTAAAAATATCTCTACATTGCATCTCGCAAAAATACAGAGAGTTTTATGTATAGGATAAAGATTTTTTTTTTTTTTTTTTTGTCTTTTGTCTTTTTTGTTGTTGTTATTGTTGTTGTTATTGTTGCTATTTCTTGGGCCGCTCCCGCGGCATATGGAGGTTCCCAGGCTAGGGGTTGAATCGGAGCTGTAGCCACCGGCCTACGCCAGAGCCACAGCAACGCAGGATCCGAGCCGCATCTGCAACCTACACCAAGCTCACGGCAATGCCGGATCGTTAACCCACTGAGCAAGGGCAGGGATCGAACCCGCAACCTCATGGTTCCTAGTCGGATTCGTTAACCACTGCGCCACGACGGGAACTCCAGGATAAAGATTTTTTTAAGAAGTCGAAACACCACATCTTTTGAATATATTTTTAAGCCAAGAACTACTCATGTATAGATAATTTAGATTTGAGTTTAGTTATACTACTTTAACATAACAATACATTATTAAGCATATTTAGGAAGATAAATATGTCCTTCCTTGCCCTTGATAGCTAAAATGAAAATTTACAATAAGCATGATATAGTAAGTTTTACCCCTGTCTCTATTTTCTTTCTCACAAAATTCAAAGCTAAAAAAAAGAAAAAAGAAAAAAAACACACACACAAATATTCAATAAAATGAAAATAAAAACTTAGAACATCGTCACTTAATATTTCCAATATATATCACTTAATTTGGGAATATTGCCATTTTATGGACATGTCTGGCAATGTGTACTTGAGGAAAAGAAAAAATGTAAAGATTACCTTCTATCTCCAGTCTTACCCTGATTAAACAATGCTAGAAGCTTTACTTTAGCCTATAAATTTTCTCCTCAGATATAGAAGACTGTTGCAAAACTGTTTCCTTCAGTTCTCGTTCCCTAATGACACCATTTGTATTTCCTAGAGAGAACATTATTGAAATATTCTCCAGTATTAGGGTTATTAATTTCCCCACTCTCTTGTCCGCAGCTGGGTCTAAATGCATGAACATCTCTGGTAGGGAACTTTTCTTCTTGAGAACAGCCATCTAAGTGTTCAGAATTTCTAATGTAAAAGAACTTTTTTTTTTTATTAACATCTACTTCAAATGTTATCTTCCCTATCTTCAGGCCATTTCCTTGTCTACATGGAGATTTAGAATAATTTTCTTCCTCCATTACATTTTGTTCCTTGAAGGTAATTTTATAATAAGAGTGCATGTTCCCTCTCTTTCTGAGGCTTCCTTGTTTCAGGCAAAATATGTTAAGTCTCTCTAGTCTAATCCTCTGGATCTTGTGTTAAGCTACTTGTCTCTTGTATATTCTCCGTGTGGAAATAAGAAAGGAGCATTATATTCAAAGTTGGGAACCCAAGGATAACAACCAAGGTAGTTATAGTTTTCCTTACCCTACCCTATGTTGACTTTCTAAAAGTCTTCTACTGTATGAGTAAAGATTTGGAAACTTAGAAACCTAGATGATGCAGTAAATATCATAAAAAGTGAACCACTGAAATGTATGTATGTGACTTAAAATTTCCTATAAAAATAAAATCACTACCTCTTTGTCTTATATTTACTATCATTAAAAAAGTTTATTTACCCTGTTACATGGTATAACAGAGCCTATAGTTGTCTTATAAATTTTGTGTTACCCAAGAGAGACTTTCCATTTTAACTTTTCTGCTTTTCTTTTTTTTTTTTTTTTTTTGCCTATGTTTTCTTTCTTTAGGGCCACACCACGGCATGTGGAGTTTCCCAGGATAGTGGTCAAATCGAAGCTGTTGCAACCAGCCTATGCCAGAGCCACAGCAACTGGGGATCCAAGCCGAGTCTGCAACCACAGCTCATGGCCAGATCCTTAACCTACTGAGCAAGGCCAGGGACCGAACCTGCAACCTTGTGGTTCCTAGTCAGATTCATTTCCGCTGCACCACGACGGGAACTCCTAACTTTTCTACTTTAGTATTTGTGTTTTTATTTACTCTCCTTCAAAGTTTACATCTGCTTTTATTTTTTAATTTTTTTATTTTTAATGATTTTTATTTTTTCCATTATAGTTGATTTATGGTGTTCTGTCAATTTCTACTGTACAGCAAAGTGACTCATACATCTATACACATTCTTTTTCTCACATTATCCTCCATCATATTCCATCATACGTGACTAGATATAGTTCCCTATGCTATACAGCAGGATCTCATTGCTTATCCACTCCAAATGCAATAGTCTGCATCTATTAACCCCAGACTCCCAGTTCTTCCCACTCCCTCACCTTCCCCTTGGCAACCACAAGTCCATGAGTTTCTTTTCTGTGGAAAGGTTCATTTGTGCCATATATTAGATTCCAGATATAAGTGATATCATATGGTATTTGTCTTTCTCTTTCTGACTTACTTCACTCATATGAGAATCTCTTGTTCCATCCATGTTGCTGCAGATGGCATTACTTTGTTCTTTTTATGTCTGAGTAGTATTCTGTTGTGTATATATACCACATCTTCTTAATTCATTCATCTGTCTATGGACATTTAGGTTGTTTCCATGTCTTGGCTATTGTGAATAGTGCTGCAGTGAATGTAGGGGTGCATGTATCTTTTTCAAGGAAAGTTTTTTTCTGGATATATGCCCAAGAATGGGATTGCTGGGTCACATGGAAGTTCTATATTTAGTTTTCTGAGGTACCTCCATATTGTTTTCCATAGTGGTTGTACCAATTTACATTCCCACTAACAGTGTAGGATAGTACCCTTTTATTCACACCCTCTCCAGCATTTGTTATTTGTGGACTTATTAATGATGGCCATTCTGACTGGTGTGAGGCGACACCTCATTGTAATTTTGATTTGCATTTCTCTAATGATCAGTGATGTTGAGCATTTTTTCGTGTGTTTTTTGGCCACCCATATATGTTCGTTGGAGTAATGTCTATTCAGGTCCTTTGCCCATTTTTTCATTGGATTGTTGGCTTTTTTGCTGTTGAGTTGTGTAAGTTGTTTGTACATTTTAGCGATTAAGCCCTTGTCGGTTGCATCATTTGAAACTATTTTCTCTCATTCCATAGGTTATCTTTTTGTTGTTTTCTTTTTTATGGTTTCCTTTGCTGTGCAAATGCTTGTCAGTTCGATTAGGTCCCATTGGTTTATTTTTGCTTTTATTTCTGTTATCTTGGGAGACTGACCTAAGAGAACATTTGTAAGGTTGACATCAAGACTGTTTTGCCTACATTCTCTTCTAGGAGTTTGGTTGTGTCTTGTCTTGTTTAAGTCTTTAAGCCATTTTGAGCTTATTTTTGTGCAGAGTATGAAGGTGTGTTTCATTTTCATTGATTTATATGTGGCTGTCCAGTTTTCCCAGCACCAGTTGCTGAAAAGATTGTCTTTTTCCCATTTTATGTTCCTGCCTCCTTTGTCAAAGATTAATTGACCGTAGGTGTCTGGGTTTATTTCTGGGTTCTCTATTCTGTTCCATTGGTCCGTATGTCTGTTTTGGTACCAGCACCACACTGTCTTGATTACTGTAGCTTTGTGATATTGCCTGAAGTCTGGGAGAGTTATGCCTCCTGCTTTGGCAATTCTGGGTCTTTTATGGTCCCATATAAATTTTTGGATTGTTTGTTCTAGTTCTTTGAAAAATGTCATCAGTAATTTGACAGGGATTGCATTGAATCTGTTGATTGCTTTGGGTAGTATGGCCATTTTTACAATATTAATTTTTCCAACCAGGAGCATGGAATATCTTTCCAATTTTTGAATCCTCTTTAATTTCCTTGATTAATGTTTTATAGTTCTCAGCACATAAGTCTTTCACCTCCTTGATCAGGTTTATTTTTAGGTATTTTATTTTTGGGGGTGTGATTTTAAAAGATACTGTATTTTTGTATTCTTTTTTTAATGTTTCATTGTTAGTATACAGAAATGCAACCAATTTCTGAATGTTAATCTTGTATCCTGCTACTTTGCTGAGTTCATTGATCAGTTCAAGTAGTTTTTGTGTGGAGTCCTTAGGGTTTTCTATATATAATATCATACATCTGCATAACAGTGAAAATTTTACTTCTCTTCCAATTTGGATAACTTTTTTTCTTTCATTTGTCTGATTGCTGTGGCTCAGACTTCCAATACCATGTTGAATAAAAGTGGTGATAGTGGGCATCCTTGTCTTGTTCCAGATTTTAGCAGGAAGGCTTTCAGCTTTTCTCCATTGAGTATTATATTTTCTGTGGGTTTTACATCTGTTTTTATAACATCATCACACTTTGATTTGAAATTTTCACATCTAATCTTTAATACTTCTTCTTATAAATAAATTTAATATGGATTCATAAAAATTCAATTCACGTATTGTTATTAAAGAATAAAAATAAAACTAACAAGTTTTAATAGGTAAGTTTAGAGTATAAATTTTGTAAAAGTATGTACTCAAGCTGGAATCATTCTTAAATGTTACTTAAAAATTTATTAATTTTCAATTTTCCATAAGCTTGATTTTTCTTGTTATCTAATATATTTGATTTTTTTAAAAGTACTTTTGCCCAGAAAGATTTTTTTTGGTAAATACAGACAATATTCTGTATTCTGTATTCTGATTTAAATTTCATGGAAAGACAAAAGATATAGACTAGAGGAAACAATTTTGAAAATAAAATATAAGAATCACCCTACCCGATGCTAAGGCCTACCAGATACATTCAGTAATCATGGCATTGTACCATTAGAAGAGGGATAGACACATAGATCAATGGAACAGAATAGAGAGCCCAGGTATAGAGCCACACAAGTACATTCAACTAATTTTGACAAAGGTACAAAAGCAGTTCAATAGAGAAATTAAGCATCTATAGGCAAAAGAAAAAAGAAAAAGGAAAGGATCCTCAACCTTAACCTTACCCCTTATACCAAAATTAACTCAAAATGATGGTCTTAAATGTAAAACGTAAAGTTATAACTTTTAGAAAAAAATTTAAAACATAGGGGAAAATCTTTGGGACCTGGAGCCAAGAGTTCTTAGACGTGACTCCAAACAGATGATCTATAAAAGGAAAAATCAGCAGATTAGACTTCACCAATAAAAAGCTACAATGTGGGAGGAAATATTTGTAAACTACATATCCATCAAAGGGCTGTTATCTAGAATATATAGAGACCTTCCAAAATTTAACAGTCAAAATTCCAGGAATCCAGTAAGAAAGTGAGATAAAGACATGAGCCAATTCACCCAAGAGGTCATTCACCCAAGAGCACATTAAACAATGTTTAACACATTAGTAAAATGCAAATTACAACTCCAATAAGCTATCAGAACAGCTAAAATAAAAAACAGTGTCTTCACTAAATGCTGTTGAGGATGCAGAGAAATTGAATGGCATATATTTCTGGTGGGAATGTAAAATGGTATAGCCATTCTGGAACAGTTTGGTAATTTCTTTTAAAAATATGCAAATGCCATATCAGTCAGTGATTGCACTCTTGAGCAGTTATCTCAGAGAGATGAAAACTTATGTTCACAAGCCAAAATCTGGAAACTACCCAGATGTTCTTTAACAGATGACAGTCAAACTATGGAACATCCATACCATGGAAATACTATTTAATAATAAAAAGGAACAAACTGTTGATACATTTGGCGACCTGCATGAGTATTCAGAGGATTATGCTGGGTGAAAAAAAGCCAATTCTAAAAGGTTACATAGTTAACAATTCCATTTAATTTTATTCTAAAACTATAGAAATGGAGAATTGATTCCTGCTTGCCAGATGTTAAAGAGGAAGTTTGTGGGAGGGAAGTAGGTGTGGCTATGAAAAGGCAACATGAGGGATCTTTGTGATGGGAATGTACTGAATTTTGATTGTATAAGTGCCAACATCATGGCCGTGATATTGTACTAGTGTTTCGCAAGATGTTACCATTGGAGGGAAAGTGGAAAAAGGGCACATAGTAAGTCTCCATTATTTCTTACAACTGAATGTGAATCCACAATTATATCAAAATAGAAAGTTTAAAAAGCAATTGTGTTTGTCAGTAAATTGTAAAGATAAAGTCAATGAAATGAGAATCTGAAGATACTGTTTTTTTGTGGTTTTTTTTTTTTTTTTTTTTGGTTTTTCCCTGTAAGGTCTGCGAGGGGCCATAGCCTTTGCCTTAGCTATTCGGAACACAGAATCTCAGCCCAAGCAAATGATGTTCACCACCACGCTGCTCCTTGTGTTCTTCACAGTCTGGGTATTCGGGGGAGGAACGACCCCCATGCTGACGTGGCTTCAGATCAGGTGAGTGATGCTGCTTAGCAAAAGACATCATCGTGAGGCATGGCTGCGCTGTTCTGTTCTGGTGTCACTGACTTGGTCAAGAGTACAGTGGTATATCTGTACCCTAACTTGACCTGGAATAAAGTTGGCTTTCATTCATAAGGTGAAACAACATGACCTATCACCAACAAAACTGATCTTTCCAAGAGTTCTAGAACTCTCAGGATTATCTCTGTTTACAGTCTGTCCCTAGAAATAAATTTATCTATTAATTCTTCCATTAATAGATAAATTTTGAGTACAATGTGGTATGCTATGGAATTTACAAAAGTTAGTAAGACATGAGTCTTTTCCTTAAGATACTTATGATACAAGAGGATATATACAGAAAAAGCTGTAATACCAAGAAGAAGATGAATTTGTTTTGTTTTTAATTCCTCGTGGCACTTAGAATAGAATTAAGGACACAGGAAATGCCTAAATGTGTTTGATTAGTGAGCCATATGTTTAGCCAGAGGGATGCTATGGACACTGATTAGACAATTTTCTCAAGGGAAAATGGGGTCAAGGCTTCAGTCAGGGGCCCTCCAATAAGCAGTGCCTGGAAGATGACTGCTATGAACCTGAAGTATGCAGGTAGCAGATGATTTGATGAGAAATGAATAGGTTGTGCCAGTGGTGAAAAAGGGTAAATCTATTATAAAATGTTGTTGTCTTTATTTAAGTGTTTCTTTGATCTCGGTCTCCATTTTCATATTCCAGAAGATAACAAGGTTTTACATAAATCACATTTTATTTCCCAAAGTCATGCATATTGATGATCATACAGCCCATCCCTGGTCCCCCCTCATTCTCTAAGAGGCAAAGCCATACCCACCTCATCTGACAGGAAAAGACCCATGTGACTGGAGAGGGACTTCAAAGAAGATTCTTCCAGACAAGGACTCTATTATTTTAGCACCAATGAATATAATACCTGGCACATAGCAGAGCTGAATAAATATTTGCTATGTGAAAATTTGAATGAGTATAACCGCACATATAAATTCACTTTATTAAGTGTCTACAGACAAATTCCTATCTATTTGATAAACAGAAACAGAAGCAAGTCTCAGGAGTTTGAGATAAGAAAGCTTATGTCTAAACTGGGTCAAGTGGCTATACATTAAACCAAATTCCAGGGGGAAAGGGCATCTTTAAAGTCCTGTGAATATTGATAAACATATAAAAGGGCTTTGACCAAAGATTGAAATGGAGAGTGTTTTGAAATACTTGTTGAACTATTTTCTAGGCATATAAATATGGCCTGCAGTTTCTTTCACAGTGGTAGCTACTTGTAGACTCTTCTGGATGAGCATGAATATTACACTAAACGCTACAGTGTTGGGTCCCCGGTAAACTGATAGTAAGATAATGGTGTGCTCAGGTTTCTGGAAAATAAAATTCAGTAGGTGGATCCATGCACGGAAAAATTAGGACTTGGAAAGTGGAAGTTAGAGGATACCAGTCCCCACAAGATAAACGTATTGAATGCTCCGTTAGGTAAATGAAAATATTTAGAAAGCCAAGTGGTGATGCCAGCATTTTTTTAAAGTCATTCAAATGTAATTTATTTTCTACTATTGTCTGTCTTTACCCTGCGGGGTTGTCCCCACATCAGTAACACGTTTTACCCTAAAGTGTTTTCCGAAGGCATCCACTGACTTCAGATGGATATTATAGCTTATGCGGCCTCCTGATATCTGGATCAGCAGAGAGAGGGTAATATAAAATGGAGGTTTAGCGGGGTTAGAATGTTTACTCAGGTTATAGGACAGGCCCTAATAAAGAAAGATAGTAATGTCAACTCTAGTGTCCATGGGTGACAGGCATGGAGGTCATCTTAGGCCAGTGTTACTAGACCTGTGGTGGGGGGGAGGGGGGTACCGTGGAGTTGCCAGGTCATGAAGATGCCCCCATGGGAACTGTCTCCAAATAGCCCAACTAATTCAGTGCCAGATGTGTCCACCAGCCAGAGGAGGGAAGAGGAAAAGCAGGACCATGATGTCTTTAAGGAAAGGCACTACAGGACTCTGGTCTAGCAGGCCAGGTGCAACTCCTAGCTGGGAACTAGGGTGTTAATCTGAAATCAGAACAGAAACCCAGTTAGAAAGACCAGAGACCCAGTCATGAGGAAATCAGAGGCAGATAACTGAGGTTCATAGGTATGTGTGTACCCAGGAAGTTAACCCTGGCAGGCAAGACACAGAGCAGCAAGACCAAGACCAAAGACTCTCAAACTTTAATGAACATCAGAACGATCTGGAGGGCTCATTAAACCCCAGATTGCTGGGCCCCTGCCCCAGAGTTTCTAATCAAGTAGGTCTGGGTCAGGGCCTAGGAATTTTCATTGTTAGCACACCCCAGGCAGCACTGATACTGCTGGTTCTAGAACCGTATTTTGAGAACCACCGGTTTAGACGCATAGCCCCATGTGGAGATGAGGCTAATATTGAATACTGTCAAATTTGGCTGCAGTTCTCCAGGGCCAGGCATGCCTGAGCCTCGAGTTTAAAATTTGTAGCACCTATACCAGAGGGAGGCAAGGGCTAACATGAGGAGAAAAATTCACTGTGCATTGATCAATGGGAGGGAAACAGCCGTAGGACCATAAGTTAGTGTATGTTCAAATGCACACAAACAATATAAATCTGGTTTGATCATGTTTTAGTGATACCTTCATGTGCTCCACTTTCCTGTCATGGTTTATAATGCTATCAAAAATGTCTTAATTTCATTATAGCTCTTAAATGATAGTTGTCCATCATTTTCACTATATTTAGCTTGTTTACAGAGCAACATCTCATTAACCAATTTTCATGTCAGACTCTTTCCATAAAATACCAGATTGTAAGTAAATCAGGGCTTTAATAAAATGACACGTAAAGGGAAACCCAAGGGGCAGGAATGCAAATGTGATACTGAATGAACTCAAACATCCTCAGTTGGTTATGACTTATTTATACACCTTACATTGCCTTCCCTTCTTGCCTTTTTTTTTAATTGCTACTTTTTTTTTCTCTTAAACTATTAGGTATATACTTGAGTTGGTTTTTTTATCCCTATAAAATTTGCCATTCAGCTGCAAACTACCACAATAAGGTGCAGACAAAATGTTTTATGTAAGGTAAAATTGATAATATTAATATGTCTTGCACTTTCATAGAAATAACTTTAAAAGAGCAATGACCTCATGCTTAGGGAAATTCAGAGTGATCTTTGCATATGAAACAAATTCTCTATTGGTTAAGTCTTATCCTAAGCACATTCGAATTTCCTGTCCTAAAGCTGTTTTTTTTAAATAATAACAAAATATTTTAATGCAGCATTTGAAATAAATCACAGACCTTTTTTCTTAAACTTCTAGAGAAAAATAAAAGACTTTTCCAGTATTATTTTGGAGATTTTCCTGTAAAAGAAAGCAGAATGGTTTCTTGATTAGAATCCAGATCTCCTACCTTCCGTGAAATACATTAATCCTGTGGTGAGGGAAACCCAACCCTCTGTCTCCAAGGACCAGCTCTGCTCTTAGCCAGGAAGCAAGAGATCAAATGTTTCAGGCTTTGCCCGACAGAGGCCAGTAAACAGTATGATCATACGTGCCTGCAAATAAACCTCAAAGACCAAAGGGGCGTGGGCAGAGCAGAGGCATGTAATTTTGGGTGGTAACCTCATCCTTAGTTTAGTATAGGGCACCACACGGAGTTAATGAAACTCCTTAGAATGGAGCCAATGCTATATTGCAAACCTCTCCTGGCTTCTCTCAGATAGAAATACTGGACTCCTCTCTTCAAAGTATCTCAGCCACAGTGCAGAAAGCCTTGCACACCAGAGCAATTGAGAACTTGTGTTGCAGACAATATGAGAAAGTGCCCTCAGCAAGATGACCTCTACAGCTGCCAAATTTTTACTTCGAACAACTCAAAAAATAATAGCCAGCTTTTGTATACTATTTACTCTGTGCTAGATGTTAGATAATAAAGTACAAGGCACAAAACCTTCCTGTGACTCAGCCTCTAATATTTAAAATGGAGATGATAGTAGTAGCCACCTCCCAGCGTGGGAGAGGCCTGGCAAAATGGCCCAGGGTCAAGCCACCATCCAGCTGAAGAGTCAGACTCCAAGGCCAGGCAGCCTGAGCCCAGGGCCTGCACTTTCAATAGTTCATTCTTCTGCTGCCCAAAGTAAATGAGTTTATTCCTGATGCCTGCAATCTACCTTGATTAATAAATCCTTCTGGGAAAAAGAGATGTACTTTTATAACCAAGAAAGGCCTATTAAAAACAAACACAGGAAATCTTCATCTATCATAAGTGATTGGGTTGACTGGCTCATGCAGCACAGAAATTTTTTGGTGCAGATTTCCTCTTTGACCTAGAAAAGTTAGAGGTAAACAAGGTCAGCCCAGGTCTAAGATAGCCAGGCAGGGAAGTTTGTCTTCCTCAATTATAGGAATTTGGAATTAGAGGAGTTTGTTACCCTCAGGCTCATCTCCCAACTCCATCTGGAATCCCAAGTCTACCTACTATAGACCTCTTCCACAGATCAAATAAAATATTGTACATACTGCCCTGAAGAGTGAATACTTTTTAGATAGCACAACATCTCCACTATCATTCTTTTAGTTTGTATTTAAGTTTTATTTGGGATTTATGGCCCATCCTATTTTATGTCATCCTAGAATGATTTCTTTATCTTATATACCCACTGGCTACAAAGTTTTTAATAACAGCCGTCATGGGAATGCACACAGAAGTAAAGAGAGAACTGTCTTTAGTAATATTTTTTAATCTTAATAATAGAGTTGAATATATCTGCCCACATACAGATTTCCTTTATTGCTGGGTAAGGAATTGTCAATTTAATATAATCGGAGAATATGTATAATCAAGTTCCCTCTGTATCTAGCTGTGTTCTGCTTGGTTTTCCTTCCAGCATCCAGAGTCTCATGCATGTTTAACGATTTACCTCACTGGCATATTAACAGTAAATGTTACTGTAAGCAGTGCACACACTCTAGAGGTAGATGATATGGGGCCCAATCTTGCCTCTCTTTCTTACTAGTTGTGGGACTTAAGCAACAAATTCAACCTCCGTATGCTTCAATTTTCTTATCTGTAAAATTGGAATACTAATAATACCTACTTCTTTAGATTATTGTAAGGATTAAGTATTGCACATATAAATTAAGGGCACACAGTAAGTGCTCAGTAAATGTTACTGTAACAATACCCAAATGACCACCTATGAACCTTTTCTTATCCACTCTTTTACTGCCTATAGTATACACACACACACACACACACACACACGCATACATACACATAAATTGTTCTTAATTAATTGTATTTGTGAAAGCATGGTTTACATGGAAAATAGAAAGAACTAGTCTCTGGGGAGCTTAGTTCATTTTATGTAGTGACTAGATTCATCAATTTTACAGGCAGCTCCCATTCCTGCATTCAAAATGATAAGCCTCTTAAAGAAAAATGCTCACAAAATGCATTATATTTATCTAACAGCTCAGAAAGTTTCCTTCTAGACCATGCTTCTATTTTCTTCTTAACATAATAATCTTCGCTTAGGCTCTCCTCAGATATTTAATTTGTACCACTTGGTTGATTTGTATCAGTTTATTACTTTGCTGGATTTTGTACCAATTTGTATATTTTGTATTGATTTATTTTCATTGGCAGGCTTGAGAAATACCCTCTGTCATGAAACATAGAAAACTGGTTTTCTAGTTTGAATGTAAACTTACACTTAATATTCTCTACCTGTAACCCCCATGTTCTATTTTCTGTAAGCACTTTTAAAAAATGTTTCAGGACTCCAAACATGAATTGCTTAAATCAATCTACTTTGATACATTTTACTAAAGATATTGGCTAACTCTAGCAACCTATTGTTAAGCTAAATATAGCCTAAATTTCAAGCAAGCATGGATTACCAGCTCCTAAATTTGCCTCTAATGCCATCTAGGCTCTTGAATATGCTTTTTTGTGTGCAGAATCTTCCAGAGATAACAGTCTTTATCTTCACAATGGCCAGCTACCCTCTACTAGGCACGTTCTTCATCTTCTCTGACATGCTCTTGAGAACATCAGTATCAATAAGCTTCACCCTTTTATTAAGTTTACCAAACAATGAGCATCCTGCTCTATTGAAGAGAATTTATCAGCCTGATATAAAGTATGATCCAATATAGGTGCCTTACTTGAAGAAATGAATGTATCTTTACTTTAGGTAATAGATGAAGTCTGGGGGGGGGTGGGATTTAAAATGCAATAGATGGAACTTGTGACTCAAAAGGCTGTGGAGGGGGTACCAGTTCTGGTCATATTTACTATCCTCCATCCCCACTGAATGTAGTTAAAATCCCTGGATAGAAGGCGTTTAGCAGTTATCTAAGGACTGTTAAAACCAGCAGACAGATTGGGGGAAGGAAGCCAGAATTCAGAGTACTATTAAACCAGTGGAGAATTTCCCATTTTTTTCCTCTCTGGAATCTTCACCTGAACTCGAAGGAAATTTAATGGCCAGAACTGCACAACAAGAAAGACAGAAAGAACAGCAAAATAAACTGTTTTGGGTATAAGGAACAGGAAAAAGAACCGCTGTAGGTCAAAAGAGTGGGGATAATCCCCTGGATTTGTTATTGTTTACTTCATTTTCATCCCAATGACAGGTAAGCCAGAGGCAGTGGTGGGGATGACAGCAGCAACACTTGGACAGACCACTAATTTCCAACCAGAGGACCTAAGGTCCTGAGGCCTTGAAAAGAATTCCCATTGCACTTTTTTCTCTCTTGTTCCTCTCAATGCTTGATCTTGAAAACAGGCCCAATATTATGGAAAAACATGTAGCAGTGTGGGGAAACTAAAGCCCTGAGATTTGGGAAGCCAGAAAGTGTGGAAGAGATTGTGGAGCGGAGGGAGTACAAGAAAATGAACCAATAAAGTTACAAATAACTTTGAGCTCATTGCCAACCTGTGTAAGCATGTATCTGACCATGAACAGCACACCAAAGTCTTTGAGAAATGAGCTACAAGGTAGAGCATCACTCAGGTCCCAGACTGGACAGTGGATGGCGCACATGTAGGGTATCTGAATATCACTGCAAAGACTTTGAAACTGGACTGACTCTGGAACCACAGATAGAAGACAGGAAAAAACTTGTGTCTTGGACCTAATGTGGTTAATTGCCTGATTGAAAGTATATTTATATCAACATGCTTCATAGGAGAATCCTATGCCACTTAACAATCTAAATCCAGGGTCACTTAACATAACATTCAAGGTTTCCAGGATAAATCCAAAATTACTCAGCATATAAAAACCAAGAAAAATCTTAGTGTTTCACCAGGGTAAAGACAACTAACAGCTACCAAGATGACATAGATGTTGGTATTAACAGAGCAAGACTTTAAACATCTATTATAACCATACCCCAAGAAGTATGAGCAAACACAATAGAAACAAATGAAAAAAATGGGGGAGAGGGAAGCTAGTAGAGAAATAGAAACTACAAGAAAGAAATGGAAATTTTAGAATAAAAACATGCAGTAGGCAAAATAAAACATTCACTGGATTGGGTTAGCAGCAAAATAAAGAATCACAGGTGAAAGAGTCAGTGAACTTGAAGAGAGGTTATTAGAAATTATTCAGTTTGTACAAAAGTGGGGATGGAATTTGTCAACTTGCTCTAAAAAATGCCAAAGATATTTCTTCAAATGGGAAAAAAATGATACTAGATGGCAATTTTGAACAACAGAAATGAGAAAAGAACAGAAATGGTAAACATCTGTTTAATATAATAGACTGGATTTTTTTCCTCTTAGAATCTTTCAAATATATATGAAAAGAAGAAAAATTGCTAGAAGAAAAATTTTAACATTGTCTTATAGGGTTCTCAAAGAGGGGAATGTATAAAGGGAACTGTAAGATGTAAGTTTTCTACATTACACTTGAAGTGGTAAAAAAATTATTCAAAGTGGACTGTGAAAAGCTAAGTATTGTATTATAATTTCTAGATCAACTACTAAAAAATTCTAACCAATGAGATATAGTAGAAAATTCAATAAATGGTATGGAATACACAACACATTCAAATAACCCTAAAGGAAGAAGGAGAAGGAAACAGGAGGGAAAAACAGAGAAACAAACAGAAAGCAAACATACCAATAATTACATAAAATTTAAGTGGTATAAAGATGTCAATTAAATGAATGGGATTATCAGGGTGGACAAAAAAATAAGACTCAACTATAAGCTCATGTGCTCTTTATAAAAATCACACTTTAAATATAATGATATAGGTAAATTAAATATAAAAGAATGGAAAAATACATAAAAAAGATGTATCATGCAAAAGTGAAACTGAAGCAGGAGTGGCCATGTTGGTATGAGATAAAATAGTCTTCAGAACAAGATGGTTTCCCAGGGTTAAAGAGAACATTACATAATGGTAAAAGGGTCAACTTACCAAGAATACATGACTATATAAAATGTGTATGTACCTAACAACATAGTTAAAATATATATGAAGCAAACACTGGTAAATCTGAAAGGAGAAATAGACAAAGCCATACTTATAGAGGGAAACTGAAATACTCTTCCCTAAGTAATTGGTATAATAAGTAGGCAGAAAATCAGCAAGAGTATAGAAGAACCAAACAATACCATTAACCGACATTAACCAACTGGATTTAATTGACATTTATAGAACACTCCAACTTACAATAGAATAATACACATTCTTTTTAAGTGCACACAGAGCAAAATAGACCATATCCTGGGTCATAAAGCAAATCTTACAAACTTAAGAAAATTTAAATCATACAATGTATATTCTCTGACCACAATGGAATTACTCTAGAAGTAAATAACGCAAAAAATATTTGGAAAATACCCAAATACTTGGAAATTAAACAACAAATTCTAAACAATCCATGACTCAAAGATAAAAACGCAGAGGAAATTAGAAAATAGTTGAAGTAAAGAGAAATGAAAATATATCAAAATTTGTGGGGAGAGGACAAGATGGCGGAGGAGTAGGGGGACACGCTCGCCCTCTCCCACAAACACAACAAAAAAAGCACATCTACAGAAGAAATGACTCGCACAGAACAACAACCAATCGCTGGCAGAGGAACCTAAACTCCAATAACGGCAAGAAGTTCGTGACATTATTGGGCAGAACGGGAGAAAAGAGGAGAGTGAGAGAAGGTGAATCCGAGCGGGACGGGCGCTCCCGAAAGGGAACTGCGGAGGAGAAAGGGATCCCGCACCCTGGAAAGTCTCCTACCGGGCGAAACATCAAACGAACCGGAGGAATCTCCAGATGCAGAGAAGAGTGTAGCAGTAAGTCGGAGTACGGAAAAACGATCAAGAACCCAACGGACCATCTGAACTACGGGCACAGTCACCAAAAATTGAGACGCCTGGGTGGGGGCTGGGCACCGAATCCTCGGCTCCAGAGGTTAGTCCCCGGGAAAGGGCCGGGGGACGCCTGGGTGGGGGCTGGGCACCGAGACCTCAGCTCTGAAGGTTGGTCCCCGAGAGGGGGCCGGGGGACGCCTGGGTTGGGGCTGGGCACCGAGACCTCGCCTCCGAAGGTTAGTCCCCAAGAAAGGGCCGGGGGGCGCCGCCTGGGGGGGGCTGGGCACCGAGACCTCGGCTCCAGAGATTAGTCCCCGGGCTAGGGGGGCGGGGAAGAGCGGAAACTGCTTGGGAGGTCTCTAAACCATTTGACGGGGCAGAGACTGCCTGGGAGACTAGAAAACAAAGCTGTCGCAGAGGAAGGGAGCAATACTCTAGGGGCGGGGAAGGGGAAAGCCGCCTCAGAGGGAACCTGGGAGAAGAGCCTGGTCTGCGCCCGTGCTGGGGAGGGGAGAGAAGAAGGGGTGGGTCCCCATAGAATACCCCCCACGCCACAGCAAGCTTACAGGCCCGCTAGCTAGCAGAAAGCTGTGCTTCCCAGTGCATTCCCTCCCCCCACCCCCGCCACCCCCTACGCTCTCGCCGAACCTGGGGCTGCCTGCCATCCAGGAGGGCTGGCCTCAACAATTGCCTGAAGCCTACCACCGCAGGGGCTCTCCCTGCACAGGCCTGCTTGCCCTTTGGAGGGGCTACACTTCCACAGAGCAGCACCAAACACCACCAGCCCCCTAGAAAAGGCCTGCAGCCCAGAAAAGCTAGAACAAGCCTAGCCAGGCCGTGAATAGATCGACCTAATTCTCCGACGGTTTTTCTGAGACGGGCTCCCCCGGGGAGGAGCCTCTTGAGTCTCCAAGGGCCTTGCTACCCGCCCAAGACCCCAGGGGGTGCTAAGACCTAGTGGACCAGCTGCATAGGACTGCCAGCTCCAGGCAGGACCCCCTGCAGCCCAGAAAAGCTGCAACAAGCCTGGCGGAATTGGGAAAAGATCTCAGACGGTCTCTCTGAGTCGGGCTGTCCTGGGGAGGAGCCTCTTGAGTCTCCAAGGGCCCTGCTACCAGCCCAAGACCCCAAGGGGTGCTGAGACCTAGTGGACCAGCTGCATAGGACTGCCAGCTCCAGGCAGGACCCCCTGCAGCCCAGAAAAGCTGCAACAAGCCTGGCCGAATCGGGAAAAGATCTCAGACGGTCTTTCTGAGTCAGGCTGTCCTGGGGAGGAGCCTCTTGAGTCTCCAAGGGCCCTGCTACACGCCCAAGACCCCAGGGGGTGCTGAGACCTAGTGGACCAGCTGCATAGGACTGCCAGCTCCAGGCAGGACCCCCTGCAGCCCAGAAAAGCTGCAACAAGCCTGGCGGAATTGGGAAAAGATCTCAGACGGTCTTTCTGAGTCGGGCTGTCCTGGGGAGGAGCCTCTTGAGCCTCCAAGGGCCCTGCTACCAGCCCAAGACCCCAGGGGGTGCTGAGACCTAGTGGACCAGCTGCATAGGACTGCCAGCTCCAGGCAGGACCCCCTGCAGCCCAGAAAAGCTGCAACAAGCCTGGCCGAATTGGGAAAAGATCTCAGACGGTCTCTCTGTGTCGGGCTGTCCTGGGGAGGAGCCTCTTGAGTCTCCAAGGGCCCTGCTACCCGCCCAAGACCCCAAGGGGTGCTGAGACCTAGTGGACCAGCTGCATAGGACTGCCAGCTCCAGGCAGGACCCCCTGCAGCCCAGAAAAGCTGCAACAAGCCTGGCGGAATTGGGAAAAGATCTCAGACGGTCTTTCTGAGTCGGGCTGCCCTGGGGAGGAACCTCTTGAGTCTCCAAGGGCCCTGCTACCCGCCCAAGACCCCAGGGGGTGCTGAGAACCAAGTGAAATCTGCTACCATCGTGGGGTGGACCTCCCAGTCCTGTCTGCCCTCAGGAAGTCCTCCTTTGCTTCAAAGAAACACTGTTAGTCCCATCAACACTCCAGAAAAGCCACACTGCCTCAAAAAAAGATTGACCAACAACGACAGCCCTCAGGAAATATTCCAGGGCAGTGACAAGGCAAACACTACCCGATAACGGAGAGTACAACTCCCTCAGGAGAAAGAAGACAACAAGCAAGATGAAGAAGCTGAGAAACCACCCCCAGTCAAACCAACAGGAGAACTCACCTAAAACAGTCAACAATGAAACTGATCTCTGCAGTCTGACAGACCTGGAGTTCAAAAGAGAAATAGTGAAAATACTGAAGGAATTAAGAGAAGATATGAACAGCAATGCAGATACCCTCAGAAAGGAGCTAGAAAATATAAGGAGGAGCCAAGAAAAACTAGAACATTCATTTGCAGAGATGCAAACTGAACTAGGGGCAGTAAAAACCAGAATGAATAATGCAGAAGAACGAATCAGTGATATGGAAGATAGAATAATGGAAATCACTCAATCTGGTCAACAGACAGAAAACCGAATCAAAAAACTGGAAAGCAATATAAGAGACCTATGGGATAATATAAAACGGGCCAATCTACGCATAATAGGAATTCCAGAAGGAGTAGAAAAAGATAAGGGAATGGAAAATATATTTGAAGAAATTATCGCTGGAAACTTCCCAAATCTAAAGGATACTGGATTCAAGATACAAGAAGCACAGAGGGCCCCAAACAAACTGAACCCAAACAGACCCACACCAAGACACATCATAATAAAAATGGCAAAAGTTAGTGATAAAGAGAGGATCCTAAAGGCAGCAAGAGAAAAACAGAATGTTACCTACAAGGGAACCCCCATAAGAATATCAGCTGATTTCTCTACAGAAACACTACAGGCCAGGAGGGAATGGCAAGAGATATTTAAAGTGCTCAAAGGAAAAAATATGCAACCTAGAATACTTTATCCAGCAAGAATATCATTTAAAATAGAAGGGGAAATAAAAATTTTTCCCAACAAACAAAAACTTAAAGAATACAGCAACACAAAACCCAGGTTAAAGGAAATATTGAAAGGGCTTCTCTAAACCAAAAAGAAAGGAAGGAAAGGGAAGAAAAAAGAAAAGAAAAAAAAAAAGAAGAAGAAGAAGAGGAAGAACTAGGACTGTGGAAGATACAATCAGAGAGCAGTCACTCAAATAAGCCAGCATACAGATTTAATCATGAACATGCTTCAAACAAAATAAAATTAAAAAGAAAAAAATAAAAGAGTCATCAAAACCATAAAATGTGGGCAAGGGATGTTAGGAGGTAAATAATCCTTTTTGTTTGTATGTATGTCTCTCTTCTTAATTTTAATATAATAATGAAGTGTTTGAACTTACAGGACCATCAGGCTAAAACACACAATTATGGGAAGGGGTTAGCATACTTAAAAAACAGGGCAACCACAAGCCAAAACCAAATATTGCATTTGCAAAAAATGAAAAAAAAAAATACACTCAAGCAGATAATAACAGGAGACCATCCAACCAAAAAAAAAAAAAAAAAAAAAAAAAAGAAAGGAAGAATGGAGAACCATAGAATCAACTGGAACACGAGGATCAAATGGCAATAAATAATCATCTATCAATTATCACCTTAAATGTCAATGGACTGAATGCCCCAATCAAAAGACACAGAATGGCTGAGTGGATAAAAAGGCAAAAACCTTCAATATGCTGCCTACAAGAAACTCACCTTAGGACAAAAGATACATATAGATTGAAAGTGAAAGGCTGGGGAAAAGTATTTCATGCCAATAGACATGACAGAAAAGCAGGAGTTGCAACGCTCATATCAGACAAAATAGACTTTAAAACAAAAGACATAAAGAAAGACAAAGAAGGACACTATTTAATGATTAAGGGATCCATCCAAGGAGAGGATGTTACTATCATCAACATATATGCCCCAAACATAGGAGCACCCAGATACATACAACAAATATTAACAGACATAAAGGGAGATATTGATGAGAATACAATCATAGTAGGAGACCTAAATACCCCCTCACATCAATGGACAGATCCTCTAGACAGAAAACCAATAAAGCAACAGAGATCCTAAAGGAAACAATAGAAAAGTTAGACTTAATTGATATCTTCAGGACACTACATCCAAAAAAATCAGAATACACATTCTTCTCAAATGCTCATGGAACATTATCAAGAATCGACCACATATTGGGACATAAAGCGAATCTCAATAAATTTAGGAGCATAGAAATTATCTCAAGTATCTTCTCTGACCACAATGCCATGAAATTAGAAATCAACCATGGGAAAAGGAAAGAGAAAAAACCTACTCCATGGAGACTAAACAACATGCTACTAAAAAACCAATGGGTCAATGAGGAAATCAAGAAGGAAATTAAAAACTATCTTGAAACAAATGATAATGAAGACACAACCTCTCAAAATCTATGGGATGCTGCGAAAGCAGTGCTCAGAGGGAAATTTATAGCAATACAGGCCTTTCTCAAAAAAGAAGAAAGATCCCAAATTGACAACTTAACCCTCCACCTAAATGAATTAGAAAAAGAAGAACAAAAATGTCCTAAAGTCAGCAGAAGGAAGGAAATTGTAAAGATCAAAGAAGAAATCAATAAAATAGAGACTCAAAAAACAATAGAGAAAATTAATAAAACCAAGAGCTGGTTCTTTGAAAAGGTGAACAAAATTGATAAACCCCTGGCCAGACTCACTAAAAAGAGGAGAGAAAGAACCCAAATCACCAAAATTATAAATGAAAAAGGAGAAATCACAACGGATACAGCAGAAATACAAAAAACCATAAGAGAATACTATGAACAACTATATGGCAATAAGTTTGACAATCTGGAAGAAATGGACAATTTTCTAGAATCTTACAGCCTGCCAAAACTGAATCAAGCAGAAACAGACCAACTGAACAGACCAATCACCAGAAATGAAATTGAAGAGGTCATAAAATCACTCCCTACAAATAAAAGCCCAGGACCAGATGGCTTCACAGGTGAATTCTATCAAACATATAAAGAGGAATTGGTGCCCATCCTCCTGAAACTCTTTCAAAAGGTTGAAGAAGAAGGAATACTCCCAAAGACATTCTATGAGGCCACCATCACCCTCATTCCAAAACCAGGCAGAGATACCACCAAAAAAGAAAACTATCGCCCAATATCATTGATGAATATAGATGCAAAAATTCTCAACAAAATCTTAGCCAACCGAATCCAACAACATATCAAAAAAATTATACACCATGACCAGGTTGGGTTCATCCCAGGTTCACAAGGATGGTTCAACATACGCAAATCAATCAACATCATACACCACATTAACAAAAAAAAAGTCAAAAATCATATGATCATCTCAATAGATGCAGAAAAAGCATTTGACAAAGTTCAACATCCATTCATGATCAAGACCCTCGCCAAAGTGGGTATAGAGGGAACATTCCTGAATATAATCAAAGCCATTTATGATAAACCCACAGCAAATATAATCCTCAATGGGGAAAAACTGAAAGCCTTCTCACTCAAATCTGGAACAAGACAGGGATGCCCACTCTCACCACTGCTCTTCAACATAGTTTTGGAAGTCTTAGCCACAGCAATTAGACAAACAAAAGAAATCAAAGGCATCCATATAGGAAGAGAAGAGATCAAACTGTCACTGTATGCAGATGACATGATTCTATACCTAGAAAACCCTAAGGACTCAACCCCAAAACTCCTTGAACTGATTAATAAATTCAGCAAAGTGGCAGGATATAAGATTAACATTCAGAAGTCAGTTGCATTTCTGTATACCAGCAATGAAGCATTAGAAAAGGAATACAAAAATACGATACCTTTTAAAATTGTACCTCACAAAATCAAATACCTCGGAATACACCTAACCAAAGAGGTAAAGGACCTATATGCCGAGAACTATAAAACCTTAATCAAAGAAATCAAAGAAGATGTAAAAAAATGGAAAGATATTCCATGTTCCTGGATTGGAAAAATCAATATTGTGAAAATGGCCATCCTACCCAAAGCAATCTACAGATTCAATGCAATCCCTATCAAATTACCCATGACATTTTTCACAGAACTAGAACAAACAATCCAAACATTTATATGGAACCACAAAAGACCGAGAATCGCCAAAGCAATCCTGAGAAACAAAAGCCAAGCAGGAGGCATCACTCTCCCAGACTTCAAGAAATACTACAAAGCCACAGTCATCAAAACAGTGTGGTACTGGTATCAAAACAGACAGACAGACCAATGGAACAGAATAGAGGATCTGGAAATTAACCCTGACACCTATGGTCAATTAATCTTTGACAAGGGAGGCAAGAACATCAAATGGGAAAAGGAAAGTCTATTCAGCAAGCATTGCTGGGAAACCTGGACAGCTGCATGCAAAGCAATGAAACTAGAACACACCCTCACACCATGCACAAAAATAAACTCCAAATGGCTGAAAGACTTAAATATACGACAGGACACCATCAAACTCCTAGAAGAAAACATAGGCAAAACACTCTCTGACATCAACATCATGAATATTTTCTCAGGTCAGTCTCCCAAAGCAATAGAAATTAGAGCAAAAATAAACCCATGGGACCTCATCAAACTGAAAAGCTTTTGCACAGCAAAGGAAACCCAAAAGAAAACAAAAAGACAACTTACAGAATGGGAGAAAATAGTTTCAAATGATGCAACTGACAAGGGCTTAATCTCTAGAATATACAAGCAACTTATACAACTCAACAGCAAAAAAACCAATCAATCAATGGAAAAATGGGCAAAAGACCTGGGTAGACATTTCTCCAAAGAAGATATACAGATGGCCAACAAACACATGAAAAAATGCTCAACATCGCTGATTATAAGAGAAATGCAAATCAAAACTACCATGAGATACCACCTCACACCAGTCAGAATGGCCATCATTAATAAATCCACAAATAACAAGTGCTGGAGGGGCTGTGGAGAAAAGGGAACCCTCCTGCACTGTTGGTGGGAATGTAAACTGGTACAGCCACTATGGAGAACAGTTTGGAGATACCTTAGAAATCTATTCATAGAACTTCCATATGACCCCGCAATCCCACTCTTGGGCATCTATCCGGACAAAGCTCTACTTAAAAGAGACACATGCACCCGCATGTTCATTGCAGCACTATTCACAATAGCCAGGACATGGAAACAATCCAAATGTCCATCGACAGAGGATTGGATTCGGAAGAAGTGGTATATATACACGATGGAATACTACTCAGCCATAAAAAAGGATGACATCATGCCATTTGCAGCAACATGGATGGAACTAGAGAATCTCATCCTGAGTGAAATGAGCCAGAAAGACAAAGACAAATACCATATGACATCACTTATAACTGGAATCTAATATCCAGCACAAATGAACATCTCCTCAGAAAAGAAAATCAATCATGGACTTGGAGAAGAGACTTGTGGTTGCCTGATGGGAGGGGGAGGGAGTGGGAGGGATCGGGAGCTTGGGCTTATCAGACACAACTTAGAATAGATTTACAAGGAGATCCCGCTGAATAGCATTGAGAACTATGTCTAGATACTCATGTTGCAACAGAAGAAATGGTGGGGGAAAAACTGTAATTGTAATGTATACATGTAAGGATAACCTGACCCCCTTGCTGTACAGTGGGAAAATAAAATTAAAAAAAAAAAAAAAAGAAAAAAAAAAAAAAAAAAAAAAAAAAAAAAGACCAATGCAGCCAAAACAGTTTTTTGCTTTCCTCTTGCCAATCTAAATAAACACACCCCAAGAATTCCTTTTCTTACATAAAAAAAAAAAAAAAAAAAAAAAAAAAAAAAATTTGTGGAATGCAGCTAAATTAGTGCTCAGAAAGAAATTTATAGCATTAAATGCTTACGTTAGAAGACAAGGAAGGTTTTGAGTCGACAATATAATCTTCCAGGATTTGAAGAATAAGAGAGCAAACTAAACCCAAAGTGAGAGAAAGAAAGAATAAGAAAAGATTTGAGCAGAAATCAATGGACTTGATAATGGAGAAACAATAGAAAAAAACTGGAGTTCCCATCATGGCTCAGTGGAAAAGAATCCGACTCGTATCCATGAGGATGCAAGTTCGATCCCTGGCCTTGCTCAGTGAGTTGGGGATCCAGCATTGCTGTGAGCCGTGGTGTAGGCTGCACTGAGGCTCGGATCCCATGTTGTTGTGGCTGTGGCATAGGCTGGCAGCTGCAGCTCCAATTTGACCCCTAGCCTAGGAACCTCATATGTCACAAGTGTGGCCCTAAAAAAAAGACAAAAAAAAAAGAAGAAGAAGAAGAAAGAAACTGAATTCTGTATCCGTTAAAAAATAGAATTCATAGTTTAAAACGTTCCAAAAAAAAAAGAAGAAGAAGACTATAGGTCCACATGCTTGCACTGGCAAACTCTTCATTGAAGAAGCTATTACACCAATTTAAAAACAATAAAAAAACAGAAGAGGAAGGAACATTTTCTAATTCATTTTAAAGGACCAGAATTACCCCAATACCAAAGCAAGGTAACAACATCACAAAAAAAGTAAAACTACAGGTCAATACCTTTCATGAGCATAGATGCAACAAAATATGAGCAAATCAAATCCAGCAATACACAAAAATACTAAATACCGCAACTACATGGGATTGCTCCCACAAATGCAAGATCAGTCCAATATTCAAATATTAATCAATGAAGCCTATCATATAACAGGCTAAAGAAATACATGATCATATCACTTGATACAGGAAAAGGATTACAAAAAACAATTTTCAGTCATGATTAAAGAAAAAAAAATTTGCAGCAAACTAGAAATAGAAGGTAACATCCTTAAACTGATCAAGGGCATCAAAAATCCCATAACTAACATCATACTTAGTGGTGAATGACTGAATGCTTTCTTCCCAATATCAGGAATGAAACAGATGTCTACTCACCACTTCTATTCAACAACATTATACTGGCAACCCCTGACAGGGCATTAAGGAAAGAAAAATCAATGTTTCTTACAGATTGGAAAAGAAGACATGTAAATGCTCAATTTGCAAACAATATAGTTGTCTGTATAGAACCAAGGAAGCTGCCAAAAAATTAACGCTTCTAGAAATAATGAGTTCACCTAGAATCTAGAATACAAAGTCCACACTGAAGAATCCAATGTACACCTATGAACAACATAAACTAACAATAGCTTCAAAATTTTTAAATATTTAGGAATAAATCTAACTAACCACATGATAAAATGTACTTCATCAAATGAATATATTTTGCTTTGCAAAAGATACCGTTAAGAGAATGAAAATAAAGATATATACTCGGGCGGGAAAGCAAAACAGTATAGCCAATCGTAAATCACTTTAGCGGTTTCTTATAAAGTTAAACATACAATTATTTTACGACTCAGTATTCTCTTTCCTTGACATTTAGCATAGAGAGTAAAACGGGACAACAGCTGAAGACTAAATGTGTGAATATTAAATAAGAAAATACATGTTAAAATCCTGGGAGCAGAACTGAGCACTCATTAATAACCCTGTCTTACTCACAGCTTTTTCTATTCAGATGAATTTTAATAGCATTTTCAGTACATATTGAGATAATCACATAGTTTTATCTTTGTTTTTGTTATGAAATGTATTGATAGCTATCCCGATATTGAATTATTTTTGTAGTCTCAGGATAGCTATGTTTTCTACAATTCTGTTATCTATAGTAACTGTGCTTAGTCTATAGTTTTCCTTTTCTCTTTTGGGGAGAAAAGGCTCTCTTTATTAGGTTTGGATAGTGTTAAGGATGTGTTATATTCATAGCATGAGCTAAAAGCTTTTCTATTTTTTCATGGCCTGAAATTGCATAGCACAGAAATGATCAGGTCTTTAAAGACTAGTGAGAGGAGTCAGCTGTAAAACCATCTGGTTGCTAGAGTCATTTTAATGGTAGTTTTTTAGTCATCTTTCCAGTGTCTCCTATGGTAATTAGTGTATTTGAATGTACAATTGTCATTTTTTAGCTCCAAAATGGTCATATATTGGCAATTTCATATGATTCAGCCTAATAGTAAAGTGGATATTCATATACCCTTTACTGACTTTTATCCACTGTTAATAATATGCACATTTTGGTTTATTACCTTTATGTATACATATACATCAAATATATTAAATGTTTCTTTTTTTTCCACTGAATCAGTTAAATGTAAAAACAGACATCATATACTTCATATCTAAATACTGCAGGATGAATCTTTGAAAAATAAGAACATACTCTCAGTTACCAAAGCATCATTACTGTGATTAAAAGTATTAAAAACAATTAATAGTTTTAACAGTACTACTCAGATTTCCCCAGTTATTGCAAAAAAAAATATCATGTATAGATGTTTTTAAATTCGTGATCCCATCAAGGTTACGTATTGCATTTGGTCAAATTTTTTTAGTCTCTTTAAATCAGTTTTCCTCCTTTTTTTCCCCCTGTGACATTGATTTTTAGAAAAAAAAAAAAAAAACAGGTCAGTTGTTTTGCACACTGTTCTACATTCTGGACTTGGTTATTTTCTCAGAGCATCAATTAATATATTCTCTCTTCTATATTTCTTGTGAACTAGAAATTAGGTCAAGGTTTGAAATTCAGGTTGAACATTTTTGGCAAGTTATTCATTGCTGATGCTATATACTTAATAACATGCATTTCAAAAAATTTTATAATGCATATTTCATATTAACAGGCATGTAAGGTCAAGTTGTCCCACTATTGGTGATGCTAAATTTGTTCATACGTTTATTGTGGTAACTTTCATTGTAAAATATGCTTTTACCCTTGTAATTAGTTTTCAACCTCTGGAGCAATACTTGAACACTGTAAATCTCCTGTTGCCAACACTCTTTGACTCACTGTTTTCAGCATCCATTGATAGTCTTTGCCTGATTGAGTGATTACATTTGAAATGATTGCATTTTGGTTTCCTTTGACAGAGAATTTCTTTGAGCTTTTTGGTTTATCAGATGATTACAGTTTTGATCACCTTTTTATTTTTTATTTCTAATTATCAAATAATGAGGGTGTAATATGTAGTGATTCTACATTTAAAATATAAGATTTTCTTTGCAATCAACTACATCATTGATTTGGGTATATGGTCCATGGACATGAAAAAACTACATTTGGAGTTCCCGTCGTGGCGCAGTGGTTAACTAATCCAACTAGGAACCATGAGGTTGCGGGTTCGGTCCCTGCCCTTGCTCAGTGGGTTAACGATCCGGCGTTGCCGTGAGCTGTGGTGTAGGTTGCAGACCCGGCTCGGATCCCACGTTGCTGTGGCTCTGGTGTAGGCCGGTGGCTACAGCTCCGATTCAACTCCTAGCCTGGGAACCTCCATATGCCGCGGGAGCGGCCCAAGAAATAGCAACAACAACAACAAAAGACAAAAAAAAAAAAAAAAAAAAAAAAACTACATTTGCTATTTTTAAGAAAATTCTGTAGCTATATATTGAGTTTCTTGATTATGTTAATCAAATTCCTGTATCCTTACCTATATTTTTACTAAGTATCAGATTCTGAAAAAGGTACATTATTTTTCCACTTTGGTCTTTTTTTGTAACCAAGGTCTAATTTAATATTTAGTCTCTTGCATATTTCTGATGTGTTGTGTAGTATACTATTTTATGATAGAGAATCTTCAAATTGTCTGGTATGTCTCATCCCAGAGATAAAACTTAAAATGGCCATATGCTTATATGTTCATGCCCCTCTTCTATCTTCTAGTTCTCATAACATAGACTCCTAAAATAAAGAGTGAAAGTAATATGGAAAAATCATTTTCATTGGTACTAGACAGGACTCCCTTTCTCCTCCATATTATCTTGGTTATAAGTGAGCAGTGAGCTAGCATTGCTTGAAGTAGATTTCAGTGTTTTGATCAACATTTCATTCCCTGAGGTCCTTAACATCTCTTGAGAAAAAAAAAAAGTCTTAGTTTTTAATCTGTTATAATTTTTTACCTGCTAGTATGCATCTTAAACCTTAATGAAATAGTTTGAGAAAAATTACCATGTAAAATCCAAAGAGTTAAATAAAACTCCCATTTTACATCTATCCTAAAGATCAATTGTGTAGCCAAAATATGGGGTTTTAACTGGAGTTTTAAAAAATAAGTGCTGGATTCTGTCACAGAGTCACTTTAAAGAAATTGCTTAAGACAGGAAATTGTTCATTAGAGGCAAAACATGTTTGTTTGTTTTTTTGCTTTTTTCTTAGGGCCGCACCTGCGGCATATGGAGGTTCCTAGGCTAGGGGTCTAATTGGAACTACAGCTGCCGGCCTATGCCACAACCACAGCAATTCCAGATCCAAGCCAAGTCTGCAACCTGCACCACATCTCACAGCAATACCGCATTCTTAACCCACTGAGCAAGGCCAGGGATCGAACCTGCAACCTCATAATTCCTAGTCGGATTCATTTCCGGAGGCAAAATATTTTTTAATGCGGGTTTCATTGTGCTCAGCACAGGGAATGTTTGGAAGAACATTAACTGTTGTTTTTTTTGTTTTGTTTTGTTTTGTTTTTTAATGAGAAGAGTGTTCCACCCTTCCCGGTGCTAGGTTTTCAGGGTAGAGTATAACTGTCCAGTAATGAAGCAGCACCTGTATTTGGAGGTGAGATTGAAAAGTGTCTCAACTGCTAAATTCTCTGTGGCACTGGGTGCTTATTTCTGATCTTCTTCAGGATTCAATGTGGACATCAAAAGTTACCTCATGTCCCCTTGAACCTTTTTGTCTCTCTTTCTCCTTGGGCACAGCACCCACACATAAGTCCCCATCAAGCATACGATCATCTTTGTTTGGAAAGCTACAGCTCAAATGCTGGATTTTGTTCAGTCCGTTCTGGGACCCCCTCAGCCTGGTGTTCTCACCCGTGTTCCTCATCTGTGTGGCCTTCCCTGGGCTTTGCTAGGGAGTGTAGCTGCATGCCTGCCTGCAGCCTTTGTCCATGTAGGCTGCAATTTATTGTGGTGTAGCCATCAAAATAATCCCACCCTTTTCTTTTTTTACTTTATTATTGCCATGGATCTACTCATTTTTGTACAGTACTCTTTTCATGTCAATGGGATTCTGAAAGAAAGGGGAGAAAATGTAAATGTTTGAAACAGTAATCTTAATTTTGTTTTTCATGAACCAATACCAGGCATTTAAGCACGTCTAATTTTTATAAGTATAAACTAATACACATTTATTACATAAAATTAGAAAACTAAAAAATTATTTTTAAAAATGAAATTCATCTTAAGTCCTTTTATACAGAGATTGCTACTAACAGTAGTACATATTTCTATAGACTTTGTGACAATCAAATTTATTCTTACAAAATTCAATCTGTTATTTTTTGTTTTTACTTAAAAATGTGGCATGAGGGAGTTCCCCGATGGCCTAGTGATTAAGGACTCGGCATTGTCTGTCACTCCTATGGCTCAGGTTTGATCCCTGGCCCAGGAACTTCTGCATGCCACAGGTGCAGCCAAAAAAATATATAGCATGATAACTTTCTAATTTGATTAGCTATTTCTTGAAATTATGTTTTCAAGACTGAATAACAAAACATAAATATGCCAAAATTATTTATTTAAATTGGTATAGAAGATATTAGACTAGAATTATTTTAAACTGTTTAAATGATGATATGGTTATTTCATGTATAAAAATTTTTGAATCTGATTTTTTTAGAATAAAAATGAGATTAAGGAGTCAAGGGTAGAATATTTTCTAGAGCTCAAAATATATTTTGTCAAATTGTTTTCTAGTAAGGTTAGGTTAATTTAAACACCAGCAATGTAATTTATTCTTTCCTTGGTAACTTTCCAATCTGTTTGTTATGGTCCAGGATTATCACATGTTTTGAGGATGCCTAACAGTTTTCTAAAATTTTGTCTTGATTTCCGAAACTCATTTCTTCTAGGTCTTCAAGAAGATGTTCCTTTTTCTTCATTCTATAGAACATCTGATAAGTTCTGTGCAGTTTCTCTTATCTCAGTTAGTAGAGATATGGAGAAAGCTTTCTAGACTTGGTATTTGCCAACAAACAGGTGTGTGGATTGCCCCGATCTCCCCTCAATGACCCTCTAATTTTTCATCACATTCTTTTCTGGGAGCCATAGCCAACTAAGTTAATTTGCAACATTTATAATCTAGGCTCTAGGATCAAGCAAATATTCATCTTTGAAGTTCTGATCTGTGTGCATAGAATTTTCTGTTGTCCTCACTGCTCAGTCTTCAAGCCCTCTGCTCCTGGCATATCCTCACCTCCACCCTTGACTGCCACTCTACTTATGGGACTTATATATCCCCCAGAATGCAATGTGCCATTGCAAATACTGTGTCCCCAATCTGTTCTCTTATTCATTGAAATTCATTCAGAAAGGATGTGTTGACCTTCTACTGTGTGCCAGCCACCAGATAGAGCATAGAATAGAAGAGACAAAAGTCCCTGCCTTTGTAGACCTGATACAACACCCCCAATGCCCACCTTCCACCCCACCTTATGACGTTTTGTTCTAGCTTTATGATTGATACAAGTTCTCTAAATCAGGGCAGATAGTGGGGCTAAGAACAAAGTGTGTGCCTGCTGTCTTACAGGCGGGGAAGGATGCTATGTTCCATAAGATGGGGTAGGGATGGGCTGCTGGTTGCTCATCTCAAAATAGCTCTACCAGCCTTATGTTTATTGAAAGCTCCTATGAGGTGCTAACATTAGCCTGTCTGTTATTTTTGGATTTCAATGCTATTGGAGTTATTTGCCTTTTCTGGGCCTTCAAAAGCATTTTAGTAGGAAGTTAGCGGAAGAACCATTAGGGACTGCCAACTGGAAACCATTTTAAACAGAAGTCACACAGGGCATTTGCAAACTTTGTCTTGTGCTGTTTCTTTTTTTCAAGGTAAACTTTGAGGCAGTCATTTTCAGAGAATTTTTTGGTGCCAATAAAAGAATTACAAAACTGTAGCAGTAAATGTATTTTGAAAAGCTACTGGTGTATATTGATAGTATAGTTTTGATTTATTGTTTTACTTAATATTTCTGGCTCCAATGCAGAAATATTTGCCTGGGATTTTTTTTTCCAATCACTGAGCCAAATCCTCAGTCTGTGTAACTCAGTAGGACACCAAGGTAAAATGAAAATCTCGCCTGTGTTTACATCTTACAATTAACTTCTCATTGGGTTGTTTAGTGTGTCCCATAACTTCTAATACACACTATTAAAATAAATAATAACGTTGTAATTTTGTTTTCTGCCAAGTGTATTTGCCATAGGTGGGGCTCGGAGGGAATACCGAGGTAATTTCAACTATGTGATGCATTTTGTATGGAAATAGAAAGGCAGAATGTGGAGTTCCCATCATCGCACAATGGAAACGAATCCAACTAGGAACCATGAGGTTGCGGGTTCAATCCCTGGCCTCGCTCAGTGGGTTAAGGATCTGGCATTGCTGTGAGCTGTGGTGTAGGTCAAAGATATGGCTCGGATCCTGCATTGCTGTGGCTGCGGTGTAGGTCGGCAGATGTAGCTCCAACTGGACCCCTAGCCTGGGAACCTCCATGTGTCACAGGTGCAGCCTAAAAAGAAAAAAAAAAAAAAAAGAAAGGCAGAATGTTGCTAATCAAGGCATTCAATACATGTGCTAGACACACATACACCCCTCTTCTAAACATGCGAGTCCATACACATATGTGCATGCATGCACACACACACACACACACACACACACACACACACACACACACACCCCTATATCTCAGCTATATTGAAAGAGTTTTATTTCCTCCCAAATATGCCACACTCCTTCCTCAATATAGGTTTTCCTTTCTGCCAGGACAGACTTTCCTCCTCATTACCTGATTGACTCCTAGTTGTCCTTTGTGCCTTGGACTTGGAGCCAGTCATTCCCTCTGAGAACTTTCTCATCAGCAACGTCTGCCCCCCAGCTAGAAGAGGTTCCTTCCTACTTCATGATCCCATCACAGCCCCTTCCTGAGAGATCACGCCTCACACAAGTAATCTGCCCCACTTATGTCTCTGAATGACAGCTCTCTACCTAGACTGTGAGGCCCTGAGGGCAAGATCTGGATCTCTTCCCTTTGTCTCCTAGCTTTTAGAACCAGACTTGGCATTCAGGACCTTTAGGGGTTGCTCAGCAATCATCCTAAAGTTCTGTAACCATTAACAATCTCACTCCGCAAGGCAAGTCATTCATACCTTCTCTCCTCCCCTCAAGCCCCCTCACCTCTTCCCCAGTCTCCTCTTCTTATGGCTGAGCTTCCCAATTCACTAAGGAAATAGAACCAATCAGAAGATAATTTTCATCTACCAACCCCAAACTCCCAGTGCATCCCACTTGCTGCCCTTCCCATTTGCCAAACACAAGTTTGTTTTCCATGTCTGTGAGTCTGTTTCTATTTTGTAGGTAGGTTCATTTGTGCCATGCTTTAGATTCCATATATAAGTGATACCACATGGTATTTATCTGTCTCTTTCTGACTTACTTCACTTAGTATTCTTAGTATGAGAATCTATGGTTGCATCCATGTTGCTGCAAATGCCATATGGGAAAAAAAAAATGTACACACACACACACACACACACACACACACACACACACATACGTATACAGCCTGGGTCACTATACCATACAGCAGAAATTGGCACACTGTAAATAAACTATACTTTAATAATTTTTTAAAATAAGATAGCAAAATATAGATAGATAGGTAGATAGGTAATTTTCACAAGTACCCCCTTTATCTACTTAATTTCCTGCATCAATGCCCTTAAAATCCACCTTCCATTGTATTATGAGGGACAAAGTGACCTTGCTCCAGTTAAGGCCCATCCTCCTATTTGTGTGTCAGTGTCATCCTCTCTCACTTATTGAAAAACATCACTCCAGCATTTGTCCCTCTTCTTTCTCATGTCATCATTTACCCCCTTCACTAACTGATTTAAGAACCTAGTTTAATTTTTCTCATCTTGGGAGTTCCCACTGTTGCACAGTGAGTTAAGGATCTGGCATCGCTGCAGCTGTGAGGTAGGTCACAGCTGCTGCTTGGATTTGATCCCTGGCCTAGGAACTTCCATATGCTGAGGGTATAGCCAAAAAGAGGGGAAAAAAAATTCTCTCACCTTAAAAAAGTAAAAGCAAGAAATCTTTCCGGAGTTTGTGGAACAGTGGTTAACGAATCTGACCAGGAACCATGAGGTTTCAGGTTCAATCCCTGGCCTTGCTCAGTGGGTTAAGGATCCAGTGTTGCCCTGAGCTGTGTTGTAGGTTGCTGGCACGGCTTGGATCCCTCATTGCTGTGGTTGTGGTGTAGGCCGGTGGCTATAGTTTCGATTAGACCCCTAGCCTGGAAATCTCCATATGCCTCAGGAGCGGCCCTAAAAAAGGAAAAAAGAAAAAAAAAATCTTTCTTGTCCACACATCCCCTTCCAGCTATAGCCTCATTCTTTGCTGTTCTTTACTGCAGAATTCCTCAAGAGTTTTCAACTCTCAGTATTAACAAATCCTCACCTCTCATTCTCTCTTGAATGTCCTCTGATACTGCTGTGGCCTTCATCATTCTTCCAAAATTGTTCTCTCCAGTCCGATGCTCCCCTCCATGTTGCTAAATCCAGTGGTCAAGCCCCACCTTTAATTTTACTGGGCTATCAACAGCTTTTAAATCAGTTGATCTTCCTTCTTAATTGCAACCTCCTTCTTCACCTGGATTCTAGGACATACTCCCTCTAATTTTCCAAATACCTTTTGTGTTACTACTTAGCTAGTCAGCTTTTGCTTCAGGGACAGTAGCCCAAATATGTCAATGATTTGCAGCCACAAAGATGTTTCTTGTTCAAGTTATGTAAAGGCTAGGAGGTCTGCTTGACTGTCCTAGGTTCTACTTAGCTTCAGCCCAACCAGGCTGGACCCCTCTTGGCTGCAGGTCGGCTGGAGCTCTGCCATCTGTGTTGTCATTCTAAGACCCAGGCTAATGGAGCAGCCTGGAACCTGGAATGTGCTGTTGTCTCGTGGCAGAAGACAAGAAACGGAGCCGAAACTCCCAGAGTTTCTAAAAGCTTCTACTTGGACATGGTGTGCATCATGTCTACTCACATTCCATTGAGCAAATACCAGGAGAATCAAAAGAAAGATGATGCCTTGCAGCAGGCCCAGGCTGATAGGGGGGGAACTCACTTCCAGTGGAATTCAGATTCTGATATTATTACATGCTACTGAACATAGTTATTGCCTGGGACTATATCTGTGATTACAGGTGACCCAAGGACTCTTTTTTAAAACTATCTGAGAGTAGTAGAAAGTCACAGTACCAGCTCCATAGAGAGAGTCTGTAGAAGCAGAGGGGTGTGTGTGTGGTGTGTGTGTGTGTGTGTGTGTGTGTGTGTGTGTGTGCACGCGCGTTGGGTGGAGGGGAAGGAGGCATGGTAAAGTTGTTCCACGAGTCATATTCACTCCAAGGGCTCTTGGCCCCCCGAGCTGATCATCAGCCTGGCCTTTCTCCATGCTAAGATGTTGCATCAGGACTTTGTGGTGGCTTCGTTGACATCTTTGATCATGAGGCTCCAGGAGATCAGGACCTTAGTTTACAATTGGCTGGACTCACATTTGACCCTGTTTACGGGAAGGAAATCTGGCCAAGTCAGGACCAAAGAATTTTGTGGTGAGGGTGTTGAACTCCATTTCCTTTTTCATTTATAAACGCAGTTGGAGCTGATTCCAGCATGTTTTTAGGAAGTCAGTAAAAACATTTAGGCGTAACTACTACTGTTTTATGAAATTTCATCTATTGTTTTGACCTTGCCTGTGCTTAAATGCGGAAATAAAAATCTTGGCGTGGCCATGGAGGGAGCAGAGGGGCATTATGTCATTACAGCACCTACTTCAGGTCAGGAAACTCTGAACTGACCATCCATTTCCTACTTTACTGAGCCAAGGAATGCCATCGAGTGTGTGACTAAGGGTAACATGACTCAGGTTAAGAACTGGGTCTGTGGAATTTGTTTCCTGGCCAAGAGAACGACAATTCAATTGCTGCTAGGATTAAGTGGAAAATGTATACTTTTGTCTTCATTAGCACTATTGTTACTTTTAAAGACTTGTTGAGAACGTAAGAGCAAATTTAAACATGATAGCATGAAGTTTAGTTATTAGAAACTAAGGGAGCCTTTGGGAATATTGCCTTCCACTCTCATTTCTACCCAGGCTCCATGTCTGTCCAGGTCTGAACATCACACTTCAGTCCTTACACTTGAAAGAGAGACTATTGCTCATTAACACTCAACACTGGGCAAGTAGAAAATGCTCTTTTAGTTACAGGTTTGACTAATGGGATCCTTCACCTGTGCATTATTTGTTTATCTAGTTCTTCATTTCTTAAAATGTTACCAGCACCTCGGGGTACAAGCAGCACATTAAAACAGTAATTAAAATAGATAAAACATCACAAAGCAGCAATTAAAAGAGCAGCAAATGAGGTTATATCTTAACACTATAATGCTTAAACCTGAAAACAATACTCACCTCATCAGCTAGGAGGCACCCACACAAGCAGTGCAGGAACCTTGCAGTGACTTTGAGATATCATAAATGGAAAGCAGGTGATGATAAAATCACTCCAAACCTTGCCTCAAAATGTAATTTTTCCATCCCCCGCCCCCCGCCGCCCTTCTCTGTTCACCTATAGGATGGCTTGTGGTACACCGTGCTTTCACCTGTCTGTTCAGCCAGAAAGGCTTACAGAGGATTCAAAAACTTCTTTCTTTCCTCAAAGCTGTAACCGGAGTCCTTAGTCATACCTTACACAGCTTAAATGGCAGTTGATCATGCTTAAGTACTGGAAACAATCAAAGGATCGCAACCTCAGAGAACATTCTTCCAATCGAAGTAGGAAAATCCTTGTCCTTCATCCCCAGCTCCCACCCTCAGGGGCCCCATAAACCCACCCGGTTTCTTTGCACAGCACTGCGTGCCCTCCCAGCCTGTCACACCTAAGTGAGCCTCCATTAGTCTCTACTCACCTGCCACTCCAATCCTGTTTTTCTTTCCCCTGTTAATAAAGGGTACTTGAAAAATGTGGCTTTTAAAACACTTCTAGGATTTGCATGGGTAGCAAGCGCTTCACCAAAGTGATAACTCAGGGATTGCCTGTGTGTGAGAGAGCCTGGTGAGCGTTCTCAACTAGGGAGCTGAAAGTGGATTCTCTCCTCCTCCGTTATGTTGAACTATCTCCGCCGAAAGGCTGGTCTCTAACAACGCATTGAGTCCTTTCAGAAACTGTTCTGTAGGAAGTCCATCTTGTGGTTTGTGTAGAAGTGTCGCCGTCGGTCCATTTTGGTTCACATAGTACTTAAAAAGCAGCATTCCATCGAGCCAGCACCTGCCTCTGCAGCCCTGCTCCCACGCCACCCTCCCACCCCCTCTCACTCCAGCAAGGCTGAACCACTCCGGGTGCTCAGCTCAGTAAATAGAATTCCCAAGAACTGCATCTTTACATCTAAGGTTTGGACGAAGCTCTGCAGAATAACAACCCACGAAAGTTATGCCAGGCTTATTTTAAAGCCTCTTCTATATGAACATTTTTAAACATTTCAATTTTGCCAGCAAAGCTCCTTTGGGGAATATATTGTGCAAGTGGTTTTCTACCACAGAGCCCTCTGTGATCATTCTGGAATTTCACATCAAAGAGAGAGAGACTCTCTGTGTTCAGTAAAGATCCTACCTTGGGAAGCAAAGGCTTGCTAAGACCCTTGGCAAACCCCTCCAGGTTCCTGTGGCTCAGTTCATCAATAATTTCATGTACCCAATGGGGTGTGTCCCCACCCTACCAACAGTAAACAGTAGAGAAGTCTCAGAATTCAAGCCACATTAGCATAGCGGAGATTAAAGAAATTGCTAGAATGCCTTAAAGGACCTTTAGATTTCCTACAGGAAACATTATGAAATCACTGTGTTTTCAGAGCTTGTAAAATGCTTAGGTGGGTCTCCCCTGCAGAGGAAAGTGTCAAGCCAGAGTCAAACACACTCTCCACTAGTGTCAGCCTGTGCTCCCCTTGTTTCCTGCACCACTCACTCTTTTTTTTTTTTTTTTTTTTTTTGAGGGCCAAACCTGCAGCATATGGAAGTTCCCAGGCTAGGGGTCGAATTGAAGCTGCAGCTGCTGGCCTACACCAAAGCCACAGCAATGCGGGGTCTGAGCCACATCTGTGGCTTAAACCATAGCTCACAGCAACGCAGGATCCTTAACCCACTGAGTGAAGCAAGGATTGAACCTGCATCCTCATGGATACTAGTCGGGTTCTTAACCCCCGAGCCACAATGGGAACTCCCCATTCACTCCATCTTAACTGTCTCTTTCCTGCTATAAGCACACTGTGAATGCACAAAGTCAAAGCAACTCTAGTCAAAGTCAAAGCAAAGCCAGAATTAGCACTGGCTAATTCTGCTGCCCTGGGAAGCCCACAAGGTCAGGGGCACACTGAACTTGGCATCAGGATAGCTCTGAACTCCTGAATCCACAGAGCCATTGTGGGCTTAATTTTAAAGCCCAGACATAGGTGCCAGAGCTTTGGAAGAGCCACCGCTGCCCCTAGCACTACTGGCTTCTGCTTTGTCCCTGTGGTCACACTTGCCCATGAACTACCTCTCCCCCACTTAACAAAGTCTATAACAGACCACACAGCCCTCTCCCCTCACAGCCAGGGTGCCGGTGTTCTTTGTCCCACCTCTCCCTTCATTCACCTGGTGTTTCTTGGATGCTCTGGAGACAGAGAGGAATGGTATGGTCCCAAAAGTTGGCCCCTGACAGAGGGGACACATTACACATGTCAGAAAGCCACGTGACTCCACAAGCCAGGTAAAGTCCCTCCAGCCTTTGCTGCTGAACCCCCAGAGCTCAGGCTGCCTTTCTTGCCCTAATTCTTCTTCCTATTCTGCCTGGTGCTGTTGTCATGGCAACTTCTCCATGAACCTTTCCTGATCCCCCAGAGAACTGGCCCTTGCTCCCTGTGCCTGCGCTGGACTCTGAAGGCACAGCAAGCTTAGCCAGAGACGTGCAAGGCTGTGGCTAGGAAGACGGGCTCGGAGCCCTGCGACCAAGGTACTAGACCCTTGGTCTCCTTAGCTGTGTGACTTGAGGCAAGTTGTTCTGCACCTCTGTTTTGCCATCTGAAAAATGAGGTCAATAGCACCTACTGCGCAGGGTTATTGTGAGGAATTAACTAAGTTAACAGAAAAGGCTCCAAATGACGCCTCCCATGTGATAAGTTCCTGTAACTGTTGTGCAGTATTACGGGTTGTCACTCCTGTTGGGCTGTGTTATTCCCCAGGGTATAAAGGCTGCTTATTTATCTTTAATCCTCATCTCTTGCAGCCATGGGTAGCACTGTGGGAGCAATCACAGGTTTAACGCTGTACACATTGAACAACTCTGTAAATGACTGAATCAACAAATGAGAAGACCTTGGTAAGGACATAGGAGGCAGAAACTTATGGTGGCATTAGCCCTGACCTCAGACCAGGGAGGCCTGAGTTTAGTCAGTGGCATGAGCTTCCTCAGTCCATTGAGCCTGCAAGTTCTCCAGCAGTGAAGGGAGTGCAGAGTTTCAGCTCTGAAGTCACCTTTCTAAGGAGACCAGGACTCCCGCCCCAGCCCTTCTCTAGCTCACACCAGGCAAGCAATGGGATGAATTACCACCTGTGATTGATCCGTGTGAGTTTTAAACTGTTATGAACCTGGTTAATTGTTTTGCCTGTATAAGCACATTTTGCTTCATCCATTTGTCAAGCTGAAGGAAGGTTGTTTTATAAAAGGGGATTTAATTAAATGTTTTGTCCCAGTCCGGTCTTTCCTTTCTGCATCTGCATTATGCTTGTGTCATATTTTCCCTGGAGGGCAGGAAAACAATTTAGTGAAAATGAAAGATCCATTGATTTACTATTGAAAAAGGAAATGCCAAGCTAACAATTTCGCTCTATAATTTTCTAGTGACCATAAGAGAACCCAGCCATTTAACTTAAAGACACTGTGTTTTCTGGTGCACCTGGCTCTTTATATCCTTCTGTACCATTCATGCTGTTATGTTTATGGCCTTGCTCTTGATTGAAATTATTTCTTGAACACTCTTAAGAGCTATTTTTCTTCCCTGAACAGAAGAGATGTTTCTAGGAAATAAAGTCCTTTAATTTTTTTCTCCATCTCCAGTTTGGTGACTGGGCAGTAGGGAACCTTTTTCTCTTAGACCCTATCAGTGGGATCATAACACACACACCCCATCATTTAGCCACAGATATCCCTGTGTACAGAATTTAACTTGACCTACTTTTCTGCCTGTTGAGTTGCCTCGGGCCTCAAATGTTCTTCTAGTAGAGATCAGCTCTTTTCTCGGTTAAAGTCTTAGATCTTTAGCTCAGTACAATGTCCCAGTGCCTCAAAGAAAGTGGGCTGCATTAATATCTGAGAGAGCTGGAGATGACAGGACCCTCGCCAGGCATCCCCTTCCTCCAGCCACCCTGTGCCCACCAATTACCATCCCGTAATCTGAGCCCATGTCCAAGGACCAGGGTTCTTCTGGGAGCAACACTTTTCATTCTGAAGGGAGGGGGCTCACTAGTGAATGTAAGAAGGAATGTGGGATTCGAAATCAGGAAAATAGGATTGCCATAAGGAGGACTGTGTCTTTAGATACATGATGTCACGTCTGGGAATTTCATCATCCCTTCCACTGCTAACAGTCTGTGAGCCTTTCTTTCAATTTTATTGATCATCCGCTAAGCGGCAGCTTCTGCGGCTGGAACAGTAGTGAGGGACCAAGGCAGACTGGTCCTGCCATCACACAGATCAGAATCTAGTGGGAGGCATGGGTTGAATCAAGTGTGAAATGATAATACTCTGATTAGAACTACACAGAAGGGCACACAAGACTATGAGACATAATCAGGAAATCTATACTGGTACCTAGGAGCAGGAAAAGGCCATTAGAAGGGAGTGACTTTTGAGTGGACTCCTAAAAGATGAGTTAAGTAGGTGGGAGATGGCTCCAGGCAAACCCATCCAGACAGAGGAGCAGAGCTTACACAGACTCGGCCAAGCATCCTGGCTGAGGATGCTCATTTCCTTCTCTCATGTTGATCCCTTAGGAAACACAGCAGCCGACCTCTGCATTGGAGTTGGGCAGCCAGAATGCATTTCTACCTAATTAGCCACAAATTACTCTCCATGAAGAGGAAATATTTTATTTTGCTGTATTAGACCAAGAATCAGTGCAGCCGTACTGCCAGGCCTCTTTCTTCTTCCATCTGAACTATGAAAAAAGCAAAGGACCTTGCTTCTGCTCTGATTCTCACATATCATCTGACCAAATTGCAGGGGACTTGTTGGAACAGCACAGTAACTTACCTCACATTTGCTGATGGACTGTGCAAGATCTGGCTAAGGCTGTTTTGCATTTATCACGCTTCCCCACTGGAAGGCCTCAGAATGTTTTGTGAGCATGACAGAGAACGGGGTCTCATGCTAATGCTAAGTGTCCTCATAATGAGTATTCAAAGGCCAGGGTCTGGCTTATGAGCCAGCTGGGGCTGGGTGGCATGTGTGGAGCCTGTCAGCTGTAGACTAGACCCTATGTCCATCAGCCAGTGCTCTCACCACAGACACCAAGCATGAGCTTCATGCAAACTCTAACCCACTTCTTCCCATACCAGGGGAGCCCCCATGGCCCTAACTGGAGAGGTGCTGATTGAGAGGAACTTGGAGCAAGAGAAAAGCAGAGAGAAACATGCAGTAAACAGGGAAGGCCTCTCTTGAGGATGCGGGAGGGTAAGGAGAAACGTGGGTTCAAAGTAGGGGATTGGTTAGTTAGTGATATAAGAGCTGGCATGATCATCCTAGAGAATTGTTGGCAACATGTGAATCCTTTCTACAGAATTCCTCCTGGTACTACCTTGGGACTCAGTATGTCCTCCAGGGAGGAAAGGATGTAAAAGGATGACATAATCCTGTTTTGTTATCATTGTTAGCCCTTCAAGTGGATTAGTTGTGGTTTGACCAAGAGGAATAGAGAGAAGGATTCTCTCGTGCTATTTTGGACTGACTGGAACCTTCCCGGCTTTACATGGGGCTTCCCCTCACCTCCGAAATCCTGTCACTCCACAGGCTGCTCCAGAAATCTGCCCTGGCTTCCATGCCTCTGGTCCTCTCATTCCAAAGCTCCTATCTCCTTAAAAGCTTGATTTCATTGATTCATTCCTTCAAGATAATTTAGAGAAAGTCTAATGTGTCAGACTTAAAGTGAGAACATTTTCCCTTGCTCTGACTTCTGAAGTTCCCACGTTTTCTGTAATGACTAAAGAAAATCTTTTGGATAGTAGAATTTGCTATAGAATTATTATTATATATAGAAATACGTGAGCTGAGCATTTATTAGAGAAATAACTACTTTTTGAAAAGGTGACTCAATACTCTTACTTTAAAACCTTGATTTTGCTATCTTCTTCACCAAGAAAATACAAGGCTATGGAACTTTCTCACTATCTACAAAGGCCTTTCCTCCAACTCAGAAAATTAGGCACACTGGGTTTATAATGGGAAAAAAAAATCTTTAAAAAGCAAAAACACAGTCATGCATTCTGTCCCCAAAATACTTAGATATAAGTAGTCAGATAGGATAAGAAAGTCAGATAGGAGAGAAAAGACATCCAAAACCGGAAATATTATAATATACAATATATAAAATATGTTAGATATAAGACAAGATTGAGAGGGGTAAATGTTTTTAAAGGTGTCTTATTAAGGTCTAAGGGATGCCAGTAGAGGTGTTCACTCCAGCTAAAGGTTGAGAAAGCTTGATGATGAAGAGGCACAGGAGCCATGCCTGGAAGAAAATTGGGTCCAGAGCGCCAGACAAGGGCAATATTGAGCAACCAAGGGAGGGGTTACCATGAGCAGTAAAAGAGGAGTCAAAAGATGCAGGTGGGATGGACCACATGAGCTTGGTTAGGATGAAGCCCAGGAGGCATGGAGAGATGGAGGTGAGGCTGAGAGAACTGGGTGTGTAGAAATCATGGAGGGTGCTGAGGACCAGCTGAGGGATCTGATGCTCTAGTCAGAAGCACTGAGATGATGGGGGCTCTACCCAAGTCAAACTGGTCCAGCAGGTAGGGGGAGATGGACATTTGTGGGACTGGATCCAAATGAAATAAGATGAATACTTCACCTAGGGGAGTAGCTGTGGGGCTGGGGAGAAGGAGCAGATACAGGAGGCATTTTAGAGACAGAACGGGCAGATTCTTGAAGAAATAAGGTTGTGGGTTTTTTTGGTTGTTTTTGTGTTTGTTTTTTGGGGCCAAATGCAAATCACATGGAAATTCCCAGGCTAGGGGTCTAATCGGAGCTTTAGCTGCTGGCCTCCACCACAGCCACAGCAACAACACGTGGTGTAGATCTACACCACAGCTCCTGGCAATGCCAGATCCTTAACCCACTGAGTGGGGCCAGGGTTCAAACCTGCAACCTCCAGGATACTAGTTGGGTTCATTACCACTGTGCCATGATGAGAACTCCAGAAATAAGTGTTTTGATTTCAACCTGTGTCCTCAGACTGGATGAGGCCAGCAAGAGGAAGCCAAGGTCTTAGTAGTTGCAATAGCACACTGGAAAGGAAAATTACAGCACAATACAGAGGCTGGAAAGGAAAATTACAGCATGTTCTTCATGAGAACTTCTTCAGTTCAGAGGCACAGCAGGAGATGCCAGCATAATGAAATCTAAACATAGGATTTCCAAATACGCAAGAAAGAACCTATAAGCCTTCTCTTTCTTTCTCCTTTCTGCTTCTCTTTCCTCGTTCAAGTCATCAGTCACTAAACATCTATAAAGCAGACATACTATATATAGTTATGTAGGAAATCAAAGAAACACAATTTAATACTAGTCCCTGTTCTCAAAGAGGCTTAATATGTTTGCAGAGAGAAAACTGCACCCACATGTCAACATCACATCCTACACTGTAGTTCATGATAAAGGCCACCTTGAAAAAGGTGCTGAAATTTGAAGCAAACTTGAAATGTCGTGTAAATTAGGAGTAACTAAGGATGTGTGTTCTGGGGAGGGGGAGACAGGTATCATAGTGCAGTGCTACTGCCTGCCATCAACTTGACTTTTTATCCTATTATTGTGCCTATTTTTTAAAATAAGGCACAATAAGGAAATGAAGCCAAGAGAGGTTAAGTGACTTGTTTAAAGCCACACAGCCAGTAAGTGGCACAGCCAGGAGAGCCTGACCCAAAGGCCATGTGCAGTACATGACCCTCTAATGAGAGGCACTGAGCAGGTAGGAAGGCACCTGTATGAAAACTTGATGTGCAAAGATAAGAAGGATGTAGAGTTCCAGAGTTCTCTTTGTGGCTCGGCAGTTAACAAACCCGACCAGGAGCCATGAGGATGCGGGATTGATCCCTGGCCTCGATCAGTGGGTTAAGGATCTGGTGTTGCCATGAGCTGTGGTGTATGTCACAGACTCCTCTCCGATCCCAAGTTGCTGTGTCTGTGGTGTCAGCCGGGGGCTACAGCTCTAATTTGACTGCTAGGCTGGGAACCTCCACAAGCCAAGGGTGCGTCTTGAGAAAGAAAAAAAAAAAAAAAAAAAGAAGGATGTGGAGTTCCTGTAATGGCTCAGTAACAATTAACCGGGCTTAATACCCATGAAGACTTGGGTTCTATCCCTGGCCTGGCTTGGTAGGTTAAAGATCCACTGTTGCCATGAGCTGTGGTATAGGCTAGCAGCTGCAACCCTAATTTGACCCCTAAAAGAAGAAGAAGAAGAAGAGGAGGAAGAGGAAGAGGAAGAAAGATGTGGACTATCTAACTGCAAACCCACTGAAAAGCTAAAAGTTTGATATGCACCTTCCCACTTACTTTAATTTCCAGACGATTTTATTAAAGGTTTCTAAGAGACTCCTGCCGCTGCCAAGAATCTGCATATTTCCTCAAGATTTGGAGCAGGGTAGGACAAGATAGAAATACATGAGTAAATAGAATATAAATGAATTGCTTTCTGAAGTATGTTTGAAAGTCAAACAGGTTTAATCCTTATGTTGTTCTGTATGCCTGCCTCCTGGAGTTTATAGGGTTAAGAGACACCAATCTTTTATAATATCAGCAGATCTTGATTAATCTGGCAAATGCTATAAATCAAGGGGCAGTGTGAAATTGGACACTAAATGTATTGGACATTATTATAAAAAGAGAAATTGGATAATTCCTACTCATTTCTATCTGAAAATGAAAAACCGCCAGGGTAATGAATCTCCTTGATCTGCTGAAATGCCTATCAGTTATAAAGTACTTTTCCATCAAAGAAATAAGGAGAATCAAAACACACAATAAAAATTATTCACCACAGTATTTTTGAATAAAAGTAAATAAATCCCCATGATGTTTGTGCTATATACTCTTTCCCCCCCCCACCAAAAAAAAAAAAAAAAGGACTAAGTGACTATATTTTAAAAAATGCCATGAAGTCAAAATCAAGAAGAGCTCTTATTACCCTGACCCATGTGAGTTAGGGAGGAAATCTTTGCAGCTGTTAGAGGAGCTGTCCACCCTTCCATAAAATCACGAGCACACTTATCAAGACTGAATCCTGTGATCAAGTCCAATTAGATTTGCATGAAAAGGAATGCTGGCCCGAGGGTTTTGTTTAAATTCTCCCTTTCATTGTTAAGTTCAAAGAAAGTTATCAGGGCTGTAACTTCATACACAAGGGAATTAGTTCATGTTGTTGATCCAGTTAGATCATGTCTTGGATTCTGAGTTTCAGCCATAGTCAAAAAGGTGAGAGTGCCTTCAGCTAGGATAAAATGTGGGCAAGATCAGCCAGCTGGCCTTCGTTCTCAGGGAAAGGAAGCTTTCAAAGACTGACACCCAGGCAGCCTGCCTGTTGTAATAACATCTTTCATTTACAGTTCCTCGAAACCTGGACCACATCTGTTTCTCTTTCTGTATGAATTATAGGTGTGATTGTAATGAAGTAGCCCTCCAGAAATTAATGTTCTAATTCTTATTCTTCCTTATATGATTAAATATACCCTCTGCCTATTAGTGAGACTGGTCTAAAGTGAGGTAACTGGGATGGTAAGCAATTGTCTAGCTGCAGATTCTTTAGGGGCCAGGATCATTTCTCATTATCCCCAAAGCTCCAAGACCTGAAAGGGTATGGCACACAGTAGGTCCTCAATGCCATATTAATCTTATATGAATCAGTTTATTCATACACTCAACAAATATTTATGTACAAAGCACTATTCTGGGCACTTGAAATAAATCAGCTAACAAAAAAGGATAAAATTGCCTGCCCTCAGGGAGCTTTTATTCTGGCAGGAGGAAATAAACCATAAGCATAATAAATAGGTACATAATACAGTATATTAGAAGGTGATGAAAAATAGAGCAGAGTAAGGGAGAGTAGAGGGCTGGATATAGGGAATGGGTTTGGGTTGCTGTTGAATTAGGGTGGTTCAGGTAGGCCCCATAAGATGGTCTCTCTCAAGCAGACTTGAAGGAGAGGCAGGAGGAAGAGCACTTTAGCAGAGGGAACTGCTTATGTGGCCTGTGGGTGAGAGTGGCCTGACACGTTGGAGGAACAGCAATGGGCCAGTGTGGGTGAAGAGTTAGCATTAGGAGGTGAGGTGAGAGAAAAAATGGGGGCAGGAAGATCATATAGGATTTTATAGACCATTTAAAGGACCTGCTTTTACTTTGAAAAAATAAGGAGTCACTGGAGGTTTTGCAAAGAAGAGGTATGAGATCTGACTGGCATGTTATAGGGACCCCTCTGTGTGCTGTCCTGAGAATACATTGTAGGGAGGCAAAGGTGGAAGCTGGGAGTCAAATTAGGAGGCAATTGAAAGAGTCTGAGCAGATCAACAAATAGTGTGTGGTTTTATGTGTTGTGGTGATGACATGAACAAGGTTAGAGCGTAGAGCAGGTTGTGCCACCAGTTCAGGGGAGAACTTCTCAGGGCTGTGATATTGGAATTGGGGGAAAGGCGTTTAGATAAGGGAGGGACATGATAGGAGGTGAAACAGGAAGGGTTTTTTGACATCAGATTGGGAAAGGCCTTGAGTCCTAGGCTAGCTGCTTGTTATGAAACCAGGAAAATGCCAGCTTATGGAGCATATTCAAAAAGGATCTTATTTTGTCTCACAGGTGAAGAAATCCAAAGATTAGTCCAGAACGAGTACAGAAAATCGATGATAACATAGTGACTCAGGCTCTTTCTGTCATCCTCTTGTGTTAGTTTGTCATGGTCATAAGAGGCTGCCACCAGGTCCGAGTTCTCGGAAAGAAGGGGGAAGAGAACATGTATAATACATGAACCCATCACCTCCTTTATTTCACCAGGAAAGCAAACCTGGAAGCCCCATCCAACAGACTTCTGCTTATGTATCTTTGGCCCAGCTGGGTCACATGACCATTCCTACCTGGAAGATGGTTGAGCAGAAGGGCTGGTGGAACAAGTGTGTCCACAACTAACAATGCAGGCTCTTAATGCAGCTGATGCCAGTGAAGAGGATGTTTCCCAGAAGGCAACATGCAGCTGCACGGCCTCCCCACCTCTTAGAGCCAGGTTCAGCAGGAGAGTTACCCAGGAGCACTTACTCCCCCCCTTGACTGTCCTTGCCCTGCCTCCTCCCCAGGGTCCAGGGGGGGGCCAGCTGGGGCTTCTAAGTCCTACCTTTCCTGCAAGTCCATGAGCATCACTGACTCAGCAGTGGGCTGGGCCCCTGTGCTGCCTTTGGGATCTGCCTCTCTGTGGAGAAGAAGGATATATGAATGTACATAATACTCAGAATTTCCCTAAAATATGGCATTCCCTTCGTGGCTTAGTGGTTTACGAACCTGACTAGGATCCATGAGGATACGGGTTCAATCCCTGGCCTCACTGGTTAAGGATCCAGTGTTGCCGTGAGCTGTGGTGTAAGTCACAGACGCAGCTCAGATCCTGGGTTGCTATGGCTGTGGTGTAGACCAGCAGCTGTAGCTCCAATTAGACCCCTAGCCTGGGAATCTCCATATGCCGAGAGTACGGCTCCAAAAAGCAAAAAAAAAAAAAAAGAATTTCCCTAAGACGGCTGGGCTCACTTTTGTTTTATTGGGAGAATTTTCTGTCCTGTCAGCCAAAGTGATGAAGCAGGAAGGTACATATGTGAGGGGATCCAAGGCTGTGTGTGACCAAGCCACACAGGGAGTCTGCAAAACTTGATTTCACCAACCAACTCTCCCTGATCCCAGGTTCCTGTGGCCCATCTCGCTTCTCCCTCTTTCCAAATAAGTGCTCCTCAAGGCCCTGATGAAGTCCCTCCCCCAGAAGTGTAAATGATTCCTAAGAAAATATCCCCTCCCCTAGGTGTGTCCCCATTTTAATAGCTTCCAAGCCCCTGTGGCTCAGGCCTAACTGTGGCATCAGAGCATCCAGTTTCTATTTCTAGTTCTGCCACTTGCTGCCCAGTGAATCAGTATATTGTGTGGCCTTCAGTTGCCTCACCTGCAAAATAACCAATGTGGAGATGACCTCTAAGGCGAATACAGCTGAGAAATGAACACTAGACACTGGAACTCTGGCCTGGGCTGGACCTTAGCTGCCACCATGGATGCAGGCTTCATTCTACACACTCTCTAATGGCAAGGGCCCCATATGCTCTGCCTCTCCATCTGCAGAGGTGATCTCCAGCCACATGTGCATCCTCTTCCTGAACCCCTCAAAAAGTAGGTATCTTGATGTGGATAGACATGGAGGGGAGTTGTCTCGGTGTCATCCACTAGACCATCAACCTGTTGAGGGCAGGGTCATGTCTGGGTCACCATGGTACCTCTGGCATGCAGCACAGTGCTGGCACACAGCAGGCACTCAGCAAATGTTTGTAAAAATGAACTGCTCTAACTGTGGTTAGAAAGGTAGCAGGGATAGAGAGCCTTCTCCACTCCTCTCCTCACAAATAGACTCAGTGGGGCTCTGCATTCTACCTTTGCCTGCCTTCTCCTCTCCTCTCTTCCTACTGCAAGGCAATGCCTGCTTTACGCACAGTCTTATTAGGGAATCCCAAGTTGGCCCCTCACCCCAAACATCCCTCAAACATCCTCACGACTGCCTAACTCACCACTTGATTTGGTTCCCGAGTTTAAAGGTATTATTGCTTTGAATTCCCATTAATAATAACAATAAATATTGTTAACACCTTTTCAAGTTTTCTGAGTGTTCTCATTTATTCTACCCCAATCTCTTAGGAGAGGTAGTTCCTCAAACTGATATCAAGCTGTGACTTCTAAGAAATGAGCTGACAGCCAGCTAAGAGACCCTGGGGGGAAGGAACCACAGGAAACCTGCCTGAGAGTAATATCAGCATCAAGTGCCAGTAGCTGGACAGGGAAGAAGGATGAAATGATATATCAGGAGCCAAGACACATTTTACCAACATTGCACCATTGCCTGATGCCAGTTAAACTTGAAATGCAGGGCTCAATTGTAGTAACTATGTCCAGCCCTAAGTTTTCTGAAACCATCATTTTCTACTACCTTCGCTCTGTTCCATCCCCTTTTTCATGGCATAACACTTGTCCTCAGTCAACTGTTTGACTTTCCATTATAAGTTGCCTCAACTGTTACTTTGTAAAAGGATAGAGTATGGGTAAGAAGTACCTTATTTGATAATTATTAGAGACATTAGGCCTGGTAATCAAGATGCTCAGATGCTGTAGGAAGAAGATCCGATCATCATTTTAAAGACCTAAAAGGTAACCTAAATTTCTAAATAATAATGACAATTTTAATTCTATGGCAAAATGTGGTAATTTCTTAGAGTACAAGACCACATAAGGAGTATGGGTAACTTCCCAATAATCTTATGTACATGAGTATATTATACCAGCATAGGTTTTGCCATTATTTCCATGGATATTTTCTGGGCACTTAGCCCACTTCATACTTTAGCCTGGTGCACAGTACCAAATGGAACATTCCCCAGGAATCTCATCAGTGTTGGCTGTCAATAGGGACATGAACAAGTTGCTTCTGAAACCTCTTTTACTTCATTTTCATGGATTTAAAAACAAACACATGAAAATTGGTTCAACCTTGCCTTAACAGTCATCATGTTTTGTAGATACTAGTAGACTGCAGTGGCCAAAAGCATGGGCTCTAGAGCCAGCCACCTGGGTTTGAATCCTAGCCCTGCTTTTTGCAAGTTCTATAGCCATGGCCTAATTACTTAGCCTCTTGGCACCTTCCTTTTCTCTTTCATGAACTGGGAATTATAATAGACACTACCTCAGAGGGTCATTGTGAGCATTAAATGAGTTAAATTGTGGATAGCATATTCAGTACTTAAAACAGTGCCTGGCACCTAATAAGTACCCTATAAGTGTTAGCTCTTATAATTATGAATAGTCATCTATTGTTGCACTTAATAACTTCCATTTCTAGTGCCGTTTTCCAGCATGGCATTGCTTATCATCTAAATTATTAGATGCCTTCAAGTAGGTTGTCCACATCAGGGTAATCATAAAATATCTAATTGACCTGAGCAAAAATAGATAGCTTCCGTGTGCGAGAGATAGAGAGATATATACATATAGAGATATATGTTTCATTGCTGGTATACAGAAATGCAACTGACTTCTGAATGTTAATCTTATATCCTGCCACTTTGCTGAATTTATTAATCAGTTCAAGGAGTTTTGGGGTTGAGTCCTTAGGGTTTTCTAGGTATAGTATCATGTCATCTGCATACAGTGACAGTTTGATCTCTTCTCTTCCTATATGGATGCCTTTTATTTCTTTTGTTTGTCTAATTGCTGTGGCTAAGACTTCCAAAACGATGTTGAAGAGCAGTGGTGAGAGTGGGCATCCCTGTCTTGTTCCAGATTTGAGTGAGAAGGCTTTCAGTTTTTCCCCATTGAGTATGATATTTGCTGTGGGTTTATCATAAATGGCTTTGATTATATTCAGGAATGTTCCCTCTATACCCACTTTGGCGAGGGTCTTGATCATGAATGGATGTTGAACTTTGTCAAATGCTTTTTCTGCATCTATTGAGATGATCATATGATTTTTGACTTTTTTTTTGTTAATGTGGTGTATGATGCTGATTGATTTGCGTATGTTGAACCATCCTTGTGAACCTGGGATGAACCCAACCTGGTCATGGTGTATAATTTTTTTGGTATGTTGTTGGATTCAGTTGGCTAAGATTTTGTTGAGAATTTTTGCATCTATATTCATCAGAGATATTGGCCGATAGTTTTCTTTTTTGGTGGTATCTCTGTCTGGTTTTGGAATGAGGGTGATGGTGGCCTCATAGAATGTCTTTGGGAGTATTCCTTCTTCTTCAACCTTTTGAAAGAGTTTAAGGAGGATGGGCACCAATTCCTCTTTATATGTTTGATAGAATTCACCTGTGAAGCCATTTGGTCCTGGACTTTTATTTGTAGGCAGTGATTTTATGACCTCTTCAATTTCATTTCTAGTGATCGGTCTGTTCAGTTGGTCTGTTTCTGCTTGATTCAGTTTTGGCAGGCTGTAAGATTCTAGAAAATTGTCCATTTCTTCCAGATTGTCAAACTTGTTGCCATACAGTTGTTCATAGTATTCTCTTATGGTTTTTTGTATTTCTGCTGTATCCGTTGTGATTTCTCCTTTTTCATTTATAATTTTAGTTATTTGGGTTCTTTCTCTCCTCTTTTTAGTGAGTCTGGCCAGGGGTTTGTCAATTTTGTTCACCTTTTCAAAGAACCAGCTCTTGGTTTTATTAATTTTCTCTTTTTTTTTTTTTTGAGTCTCTATTTTATTGATTTCTTCTTTGATCTTTATAATTTCCTTCCTTCTGCTGACTTTAGGACTTTTTTGTTCTTCTTTTTCTAATTCGTTTAGGTGGAGGGTTAAGTTGTCAATTTGGGATCTTTCTTCTTTTTTGAGAAAGGCCTGTATCGCTATAAATTTCCCTCTGAGCACTGCTTTCGCAGCATCCCATAGGTTTTGAGAGATTGTGTCTTCATTATCATTTGTTTCAAGATAGTTTTTAATTTCCTTCTTGATTTCCTCATTGACCCATTGGTTTTTTAGTAGCATGTTGTTTAGTCTCCATGGAGTAGGATATATGTATGTGTGTTTGAAAAATATTAAGAATGAGCCTACACTGACATAAAAGAATTTATTTAGAGATGAACAAGAGCAAAAATGTTGGGGTGGGGGGCAAAAAAAATTTCTGCTACATTTTCCAGAAATGAAGAATCAGTGAACTCCAAGCTGGGTGTTTTAAGAAAGGAAACAGATAGGTTTCCATAAGATGCTTCTTATAAACTCAGATCAGCTTGGAAATTTCCAGTGACTTAATTGTGAGGGGCCAAAATGTTTCCACACTAGTGACTGAATATAAAAGGGTTGATTAAAATACTTTTTTAGTAGTTCATATCCTTGAACGTAAAGTCTCGACTACAACCTAAGCCAGTAATAGCCAGTAAACAGCTAATTACATTATAACGTGTGTTTTTTAATTGTTAATTATAATAAAAGAAGCAACAACCCAACAATAATTTGCCAGTCCGTACATCTGTGAAGTTTAAATGGGAAAATTGCCTCTTGTCTCAGCAAGGATGTAATTGATTCTTGGGCACTTAACAATATAATACCAGTTGCTGCCTGTTCTTTCTTCCTTCAAAGAGCTGACACCATTATGTCACTGATATAAATGGAATCTTGAAGGTGCATCACAAATTCTCTGCCTTTTGAGAAAAAAAAAATCCAAGTGTGGCTCTTTAGTTCAGAAAAGGGGCGTATTCAAGTAGGCATCTTTGGGTCAAGGTTAAAGTTCAACCTAGCTGGAGGTTTTCACTCTTTTCTATGGGGTGACGTGGAGCCCATTTTTTTCATGTTAGCAATGGTCACTGTGAACCTTTAAAATGTTTTAAAGTAGCATTTTTAAAGACTGTCAAATAAGAGAGCAAAGAGGCTTTGTCAGAGCCCATCTGCTCTCATGTCAATTTAAAGCTAAGTGAAAAAGAACTCAGGGTTCTTAAAACTGAATTTCATTAGTGGAGATGGACCAAAAATTATGCATTGAAAGATAACTAGCAAAATATCAGCCTTTCTCCCCACCCCCAAACTCAACTCCTGCTCAATATTAAGTATCCAAAGGGCAGAAAAGGAATAATCTCAAAGAATCAACATCAAAGTGCTCTCTGTATTTCCTTTCCAACCGGAACATTGTTTTACTTTCAATTTTTTAATTTCCATTTTTAATTGAATTAGCCAGTCTTGATAGGAAATTCACTGTAATCCTTTATAATGGGCCATGCATGTATATTTTTAAACTGCTTAAGAAACATCTTGTCAATGTGATAATCACATTTTCTTCATACTAATGCCTAGATTATTCCTAACACAATATTTTGGTTCAATATAATGATTACATGTAGTAAATATATATGTATTTACTCATTGCCCTCCATCAAAAAGTGTATATCTAAAGATTATAAACATAACAGTGTTATTTTAAACTTTCTCAGTCTATGAATCTGCAGCCATCTGCCTGAATAATAGGATTAACCATATAGCAAATGTTTTCTAGCTGAATTTTATTTTTAGCTGGACAAGTCAGAAAGGGTACACCAGATCTCACTCCCTGGCATATGCTCTGTAGGGAAAATGGATCACAGAGAATCATATCATCACCTACCATGTAACCAAAACCACTGAAGGTACTAAGCAGTGATTGCAGACCTTGATATTAAGTACTTTATGGCTGCCAACTTATTTAAATCCACACGGAATTCACATTGGTACTTTTTATTATCCCCATTTTATAGACCAAGAAAGTAAGTCATACATAACTCAGGCTTAAGTTTGTCTAGCTAGTAAGTGGCAGAGCTGGAATTCAAAGCCTAAAGAGCATTTTTCATCACTTTACTATAACCTCTGTGTGCACCACCTGCTGTTTTTATTTTGAGATATGTATTGGTGGAAATAACTTTTTATCTTGAAAAATATCAAATTTAAAAATAGCTGCAGGAGTTCCTGTCGTGGCTCAGCGGTTAATGAACCCAACTAGCATTCATGAGGATTCGGGTTCGATCCCTGGCCTCGCTCAGTGGGTCGGGGATCCAGCATTGCCATGAGCTATGGTGTAGGTGGAAGAGGTGGCTCAGATCACACATTGCTATGGCTGTGGTGTAGGCCAGCAGCTGTAGCTCCGATTAGACCCCTAGCCTGGGAACCTCCATATGCTGAGGGTACCGCCCTAAAAAGACAAAAAAAAAAAAAAAAAAAAAAAAAAAAAACGTAATACAATACAAAGACCTTTTGCTTCTGAACCATTTGAAAGTAAATTATTCACCTGATACACCTTCACCCTGAAATAGATTTGTGATTCCAATAAACCAGATATTCTCCTACGCAACCACAACCCAACCACCAGGATCAGGAATTTAACATTCAAAACACTTCTTCCATCTAATCCTCACACCGCATTCACATTTTACCAATTTACCACTAATGCCCCTTAAAGCAAAAAGCTGCAGTTCAAAATCATGTGCTGCATTCATTTGCCACATCTCATTGGTCCCCTTTAATCTGGAACAGTTCTTCAATCTTTTGACTTTCATGACCTTGATACCTTTGAAGATTAGAGGACAGATCTTTCATAGAGATCCTTCCCTTGTGGAGGTATCTGATATTTCCTCGTGATTAGATTCATATTTTGCATCTTTAGCTGGAATATCACAGAAGTGATGCTGAGTTTGTCTCATTGTACGATGTGATGGGACACATGATTTGGACTTGTGACATTGCCAGTAATCTTTACTTTGATCACTTATTAAGATGATGTCAATGAGATTTCTCCACTGTAAAATTACTCTTTTTACCTCCCACTATTAGTAAGCATTTTATGGGGAGGTAGTTTGAAGCTATGTAAATATTCCAGTTGTTATCAACTTTCAAGTCATTCATTTATTTATTAATGTCAGCACAGCCTCGTGCTTTTCTATTTATTCAGTGGATTATAATGTATGACTACTATTGTGTATTTTGATGTTCTAATTATCTATTTGCCTGTTGGGAACCCTTCAAAAAGACAAAGCCCTGTCTGCTTTGTCTTTTTGAATTTTCCCATCATTTTTAACGCACTTCCTTGCTAATTGGCACAATAAGCTGTTCCAGGCTCATCTTGTACCTTCCTTGCTCCAGCCCTGTCATCAACTATTTCTCCAAGGATCTCTGGTTTCTGTTAGTGAAGAACAGTATTTAGAAATGAAGATGTGATGCTAGATGTGCTCTTTGCTGCTTCAAAACTCACCCTTTAGGGAAAGAATTAAGAAGTGTGTGTGTGTGTGTGTGTGTGTGTGTGTGTGTGTGTGTTTGTGTGTGTGTGAAGAAAGAGTGATTTACATATAGTTCATTTCTATATCTGTTCATCACTAGATATACCTTTAAATAAGAATTTCACACCAGTGCCTTCAATATTAGTCTAAAACCATTTCGTTTTCCCTTCGCATGTTTGTTAACTCCCTTCTCTGACATCAAGAAACCTAACAGCCTATGCTCCTACATATTCTACTCTATTGTCTGCTCCCAGAGATCCAGGACAAATAAGGAAACTGGACTGAAACCTGTGAGTCTTCAGGCCTTCTCTTCCAAGGCTGTATGATCTTGAACAAGTATTTTAACTGCGCTGGTTTGCCATTCTTTAAAATAGCTGTAAAATAGCTCTGACCGTAATACCTGTTTCAGAAGACCACACCGTATGAAGGTCAGAGCAAACGGCCTCTGGTCAGACTGCCTCTGACACTCCCTGGCTGTATGACCTTGGAAAAATGATTTAACTTCTCTGAGCCTTGTTCTTCATTTTTAAAACGTAAATAATCCTACCACCAAGTTCCTAAGTGGTTGTGATATTTAATTGTATGCAAAACTGCTTGTCATAGTTTCTGATAGGTAGAAACAATTAATAAATAATTATTCCCTTCACCTTCCTCCTCACCACAATGTTAAGCAGTGGTAGTAGTGGTAATAATAATAATAATAGGACTGTAATTATTCCTATATTAAAAAAAAGTCCAGAGTTCCTGTCGTGGCTCAGTGGTTAACGAATCCGACTAGGAACCATGAGGTTGCGGGTTCAATCCCTGGCCTTACTCAGTGGGTTAAGGATCCGGCATTGCCATGAGCTGTGGTGTAGGTTGCAGACCTGGCTCGGATCCCGCATTGCTGTGGCTTCGGCGTAGGCTGGTGGCTATGGCTCCGATTAGACCCCTAGCCTCGGAACCTCCATATGCCGAGGGAGCGGCCCAAGAAATGGCAAAAATAAAAGCCAGAAAAAAAAGTCCAACACAAGTTAAAATGATCATGTGATTTCTTAGGTATTGTCCACTTATATAACCTTCTAAAATAGCAATTGCTTATAATAAGTTGCATTTAATGGCATTTTCACCTTCTGAATATCCCCAAGCTATGACAGAACTAGGAGGAAGAGATGATTGCTTCAGCAATGAAGGATACACTTCCGAAAAGTTTACCATAGAGTTTTAACTGTGTAATAATAAACAATGGTGGCCTTGGTTGATTGAATGCATGTTATACTAGGAACTTTGCAAACTCATTGGTAATGCTTACAACATCCTGGCAAGGAAGGTCCATTTCATAGATTAGAATACTGAAGTTTGGAAAACCTAAATGTCTTTCCAAGGCTGCATAGTCAGTAAAAGACTGGGTCCAGATTGGATTCAGTGTGCGAGGGGTCCCAGACCTACCTTCTGTTCAGCCCACTGTCCCATTGCTCATCATGAGAAACATGCCCAGGATATGACCCCGTCCACTTGAATTGTGCAATGCTCACCATGCCCCATTTGGCCAAAGAGACAAATTAAAATTGCCACAGTGAGCTCAGAACATCACCTCCAGTTCCCCGCATTCCACATTCCCCATGTTCAGGAAATTCATATGTACAATGACTGGAGCTTTTGGCATCTCCTTGCCAGAGTATTTCCCTAACACAACCAAAAGAATTAGCATCTGCTCAGGGATTAAAAAGGCTCCCACTGAGAATGAAACAATTCAGCGCCACAGGCCTGTTCTTTTTCTTTACGTGGCTTGTTTTTCATAGGATCTTGTGTCTAGAGGGAGTTACCTGTACCCTTTGTTGTACTTTCCCTGTTCTTTGGTGTGATCCCCAGTTAGACTGAGTTCTGGGATGCAAGGAGAATGTTTTGGTCACCTTTATCTTATTTGCACTGTAAAAGGGTAGGCCTTTCATAAATATATGTTGGCTGGCTGGAAAGATGTGATACTGATGATCTTTGTCCTTAATGATGTGAGAAGTGAGGAGGTTCATGCCACGTGATAGGAAGATAAGGCAATGGCCCCATTAGAGGTAGGTAGAGCTATTATAAGTTTTCTCAGAAAGTAAATATTTTTTAAGAGACACAAATATTGTAACCCCTTGTCAAGGATGTTTTAGAGAAGCATGGCAGTACAGCACCAGGACTTCAGAGCTGCCTCGGTTGAATCTTAGCTCTGACATTTAGTTGCTGTGTGACCCCATGCAAGTTACTTAAGTTCCCTGTGCCCTACCTATAAAATGGGGTTGTTGGGAAAAATGAGTGAGTTCATATATGTAAAGTGCTTAGAACAGTGCCAGCACAGAGTAAGTGCTTTTTAGGTGTAAGCCTTCATCGTCATCTTGTGCCTTTGTTGCTTTAGCAGAGATTAAGACCTTGAGAGGGCAATAAAAAGAAAATATAGTACCCAAAGCCACATAAACTAAGAAAACGAGTTCTTTGTCCAAAGCATTCTACAAATTAAATTACCATAAACTGGTAATTTACACATGTGTTCTCAGGGGAAAGGGACAAGAAAATGAAAATGAAGCTGCAACAAGGTGAGAAGACTCTAGTATATTTCCCTTTATAATTAACATAATGTGTTACGAAAAAAATTGGTACAATTGTTGTGTATAAAAGCAAATGTTAGTGCACCGTGGACACACACCCCTGCAAATGAGGACGATTGATCAGAAAGCAACACCATGCCATCTCCCTGCAGCACCCAGGGCTGCTGGATGTTGGAAGAAATTCACACAATCAAGCCTCTGTTTTCACTTTAAATTCATGATCTCAAGACTCAAATTGGCACTCAATATTGCTCAGCAAGCTTGCTAGGTTTCTCTAGAAGGTTCATTTTCCCCCTCTCTTAGGCATCTAATTCATTCCTTCTCCACCCCTCACAAGCCTCCCACGGCCCCTCCTCCACCCTCTCCATCAGCTGGTGACTTTGTTTCATTCTTCACTGAGAATACAGAAGCCAGCAGGCACACATCCTCTCACTCTCCACCACCAAACCTACTGCCGCAATTTCACTTGCCCGCATCTTCTTTCCCAATACAGTCAAGAGCATTTTCCTTTAGAAGCAGGTGCCTAGGAGTTCCTGTTGTGGCTCAGTGGAAATAAATCTGCATAGTATCCATGAGGGCATCCCTGGCCTCGCTCAGTGGGTGAAGGATCCGGAGTTGCTGTGAGCCATGGTATAGGTAGCAGATGCAGCTTGGATCTGGGGTTGCTGTGGCTATGGTGTAGGCCAGCAGTTGCAGCTCCAATTTGACCCCTAGCCTGGGAACCTCCATATGCCACAGGTGTGGCTATAAAAAGACAAAGAAAAAAAAAAAAAAAAGCAGTTGCCTAGAACTGACTGAACCACCCATGCTTCTGCTCCAGGAATTGCTGTGGGTCCACTGCTAATGAACTCAAGGAAGAAGAATAGCAAAAGATAATAAACCAGCGCAATAATTACTACATACTAAGATTTTTTATAGATAATGACTTTCTTGATTCTCCTCAACAAGCCTATAATGTGGATGGTATTATCATTCCCATGTTACAGATTAGAAAACACAGCATAAGGAGGTTAAGTAACCTGCCCTAGGTCACAATACCAGTAACTGATGAACCCAGGCATTGGGTTCCAGGGACTGAATTCTTCTTTTCTTTTATTTTCTTTTTTTGTCTTTTTAGGACTGCACCAGCAGCACATAGAGATTCCCAGGCTAGAGATCAAATTGGAGCTGTAGCCACCAGCCTACACCACAGCCACAGCAATGCAGGATCTGAGCCACGTCTGTGACCTATACCACAGTTCCTGACAACGCCGGGTCCTTAACCCACTGAGCGAGGCTGGGGATCAAACCCGTGTTCTCATGGATGCTAGTCGGGTTTGTTAACTGCTGAGCCATGACAGGAATGCCTGTCTTTCACCATTTAGTAGTGAACAGACTGCTTTTTGTAGAAGTCTCCTTTTCACCCCCTGCCTGGATGCTTACAATATAATTTTTAATCCTCCTCAAATTTTTCAGACTGATACATCTAGTGTTTCCTTTCTTTTTATCTTTTGTCTTTTTTTAAGGCCGCACCCGTGGCATATGGAGGTTCCCAGGCTAGGGGTCTAATCAGAGCTGTTGCTGCCAGCCTTTGCCAGAGCCATAGCAACACCAGATCCGAGCCACGTCTGCCACCTACCCCACATCTCATGGCAATGCTGGATCCTTAACCCACTGAGCGAGGCCGGGGATTGAACCCGAAACCTCATTGTTCCTAGTCGGATTCATTTCCGCTGTGCCAAGACAGGAACTCCAGACTGAATTCTCAAATCGGTATAGACTCACCATGAGGCCCGGACAGCAGATGCGGGAAGCAGAGGTAATAAATCATGAATTTTTATGTCAACCTTTTTGTGCTCAGAGCAGACCCTCCTGCTGGGTCTACTTCCTTCTTGAGAATATTGAGTCGGAATTAACCAAATAGAATGCCAGGGTAGGGGAGCACAAGAAATGTTTGCAATGAAGCTCCTTGCACTGGAGAGTAAGTCTACAGAATCCCAATACACCTTCCTCTAAGAGTCTCCCATTGTCCCAGCCTCTGTGACCATCCACAGAGCAAAGATATGCTTTTCCCTAAGTTAGAGTCCCTCGGGCTCTCGGAAGCTACTCTTCCACAGGTTGATGACTGTGTGGAGAGGGTCTTTGAGGGGTGTCAGTCTGATCCAGCTGCCATAACAAAAGACCAGAGCCTGGGCTGCCTAAACAATAGAAATTTATTTCTCACCATTCTGGAGGCTGGGAAGTCCAAGATCAAGGTCCCAGCAGAGTCAGTTCCTAGTGAGGACTCTGTTCCTGCCTTGCAGATGACCATCTTCTGACTATGCCCTCACATGGCCTTGCTTCAGCTGTGCAGGTGGAGAGAGAAATCTTTTCCTTCCTCTTCTTATAAGCCACTAATCCTATGGGATTGAGACCTCACCTTTATGTCCTTATTTAACCATAACTACCTCTTAAAAGCCTTATCTCCAAATACAATCACATTGGGGGTTAGGGCCTCAACATATGACTTTTAGGCGACACAATTCAGTCCATAGCAAGAACTATTTCAGAGCCTCTGCCACACTTGTTACTGCCCCAAGAGCAGGGAAACAGGGTCATCTAGCTTGGAAAGAGCCACATAATCCAGTAGAAGATTTGCCCTTTCCCCTATCAAAGCAACCCCTCCCTGAGCTCTGGAGTCTATCCTCTGTCATTTCTCAGATCTTTCCTCCCTCAACCCTCTTCTCCCTCTTTCCCATACCATCAACATCTCCCTTTAGACTGGAGGGCCAATATCAACATCCCAAAATGGTCTCCTATGATCCAGTACAATAAAATAACTGTCTCTTCTTTACCTTTCCCCTGGCTTCCTCCAGCAATGCTAGAAGAATCAGGGAATAAACCCAAGCAAGATGTCATTTAGACTCTTTTCAATCTAGCTTTTATGAAGAAATGGCTTGATCATCAAGTTGTAGTGGTTATCTGATATAGATACATAATTTTTTATTTATAATATATATATTTATATGTATAAAGCAAGTGTACATGAACACATATATACACATGCTGACATACATACGCACATATGTGCAGATATACACATGCATATAAATATATACACATACATGCATATGTACAGATTTACACACACTTATACATACAAAAATATAATCATGTATACACAGATGTGTGTATACACATGTAAGAGTCATATATAACTTTACCCACATAAACACATACACACATATGCATACAAACATACATATACAAACACACATATATACATATAGTCTTGAAGGTATTGTGAAGACATAAGGAAGAATTGGAATGCAATTGCAAAAATAAATGGTGTGATGCTCACTTTGGTGGCACCTATACTAAAAACTGGAACAACACAGAGAAGATTCGCATGGCTTGTGCACAAGGATGACATGCAAATTTGTGAAATGTTCCACATTTTTAATAAAAGTTATTTTTTAAAGGAAAAAAGGGAAAAAGAAATGTCTGTAAAATAATTGTCAAAATTCCAAAAAAAATACAAACAAATAGCATGAAGAAAGAAGAGATCAGACTGAATCTCTACCTTTCCACTGAATACCAACTTTTTCATTTTTGTCACATTTTTCAAGAGCCTGCTATGTGTCTGGCCCTGGGTGATGCGCTGGCCCTTGCCTTTAAATGGTCCATTTAAAGTGACAGCATGCTTAATGGGATTCTTAAAGGGGGCAATAGGCTCCTTTCCAGGAAGAGCTGCAGTATATTCTCACCCAGGGAAGGCTGCTGGGAGCATGCTAATACATCTTTACAATAAACACACACACACACACTGACTCAGTTAATAATACTGGTCTCTGTATTTTAGTGCCTTCAATGTGGCTTCCAAAGCAAGAGCAAGAAAATGGCACCATGCGATCACCTACTTCAAGGGGCCCTAAGCAGCAAAATAGTTAGACTAGTCAAGATTAGACTGTTGCTTATCCAATAGCATTATCTTTGCTCATTCCCAAGTCACAAGGAGGACTAATGACAGGTGAAGGGTTATTCAGAAAGTTATGGCTCATCTCTTCCTTCATAGCCTACCCTCCTCCCATACGACAACTCTGCACAGTAGCTCCCACTCCCCTACCCCGTGTCTGGCTTCTCCTGGAGGTGAGGATCTGCAAGCTGGTATGGGTAGAACATCCTGCTTCATAATAAGGGAAAGGCCCCTTTCAGCTCTTTTTGTGCATTCTGTAGGACTGTGCCTGGCTTGACTAATCTTTCCGCTTAATATGATGCATCTTTCCAAACTTCCTGAAGTGTTGGAGCCATTTCCCCCTCAGAGCATATCTTTGTAGTGGTTCATGTATGACAGTTCTTCTGAAAAGCACAAACCTCTGGTCTGAGATGGCTGTTGCTTTAGGCGGCCACCTTCTACTTGACTGGCCTGCATCCTCCCAGGCAGCTGAGAAGAGGGCCTCATGTGACATTCAGTGGCTATGGCTGACCGCAAATCCTATTTCCCTACATCCCACATGTCACTCTCTGTACAATGACACCTCCATGAGGTGGGAAAATATAATAGGAAGTCCTTCCCATGGGATTCAGAGGCCTTTTCTGAAGATAGAAGTCTATAAACTGATGCTGAGGATATCAGTTCCTCTGGTGAACCTCAGCAGATATTAATGATGCTCTTTCTCACCTACAGTAAGAAAAACTCAGGACTGGTCCCCCAGTGTCCAGTTTAATTGCTCTCCATTGTCAGTTCAGCATTACAAATGTTGCGCATCCATTTCATGGAAGACACTGTGCAAAGAGATAATTAAAACAAACCTGGAACTGCCTTCATGTTATTTAAGGTCTGGGATGGGACCAGGAGAGAGGGACATGGGTAATTTAATAAAAAAGTTGTATTAAGTACTGCCACAGAGGAACAACCAGGACCAATACACACACTGAGGACGGAGGAACAAATTCTAGCTGAGGCTTCCTGTAAAAGGTGACATCTGAATCCGAGGATGAGGAGGAAGCCAAAAGTCAGAGACAAGGAAGGTGGTGGGACTTCCAGATCAAGGAAACGTGCATGTTAACGCAGAACAGAGGATACATGGCAGGGATTTGGAGAATGTGAGGAGTCATGTAAAGCAGAAAGCGGGGGATGAGGCCTGGCTCCGTGTGGCCAACTGAAGGGGGGGTTGGCTCAAAGGGCCTAGCATTTGGATGTCATGCTGTGGGAAATGGGGAGCCACTCGAACGTGTGAGTGTTATGTCTACATTTTAGGAAGATAACTTGGAATCTGAGAAAGTGACCACCAGAGAGGAAGCATGGCCCTTGTCCCTTGTGTTTCTCAATCCCTTCTCTAGAGTCCGTAGAAGTGAGATTAGAACCAGAGTCTCAAGGGGCGAGTACATTAGGAACTTCTGGCTCCATGGCAGCCAGCAAGATGTGGAGACCAACACCAGAGGAGGAGCCTCAACATGAAGACCTTGGGTTTGTGACTCCCTGAAGAAGCCCATCTAGCAGATGTCTGTCTGTCCTCTTGGAAAGGGGTTCTTCTCTACTGACTACAGATGTGCAATTAGAGGAGGTCACCAATTTATACTCACCCTCTTAGACCTCCATGGAGCTTCCCAGATGGACTGGATTGGTCTCAGTCAGAGGATTCAGTCAGCACCTCAGCGGAAGGTAACACTTTGCCAGTGTGCTGACCGCCAGCTGATAAAAATGGGCACTGGCATGCCTCCTGCCCCCTGCCCTGCAATCACTGATAGAATTCCCCAATAGACTGGCCAGTACAGGTATTGAGGGAGCACACAAAATCAGTAGGTAGTGAAAAATTACAACCCACTTCAGGGGACTCTGTAGCCAGAGGGAGAAAGATGAAGCTGAGCAAGTAGAGCTGGCAACTTCATTTATAGTAGAACTAATGGAAGAGAGAGAAGACATTAATAAAAGTAATTAGAACAAGATATAATTAGAGCACAGAAAAGGCTTTCTGGAAACAAGAATGGTACTTCTGAATTTTAAAAGTTCAGTAGGCAAACTGAAAAAATGAATGCTCACTGCTGAGAATAGAATTCATATTCTGGGAGATCAAGTTAAAGAAATATCTCAAGGCAGGGAGAACTAGTCCCCAAAGCAGAAATCAGGTGGAATAAGAAAAGAGCCTTAGAGGACACATCCAGAGGGTCTATCATGTTAATGACAGGAATGCTAGAGGGTATGAAGTAACAAGTGTGTGGAAAGCCATAAGTGAATAATAGGAGAAAATATCCCCTAAACTGAAGAAATATTTCTTCATACTCAAAACTCCACTGAGTCCTAAAGAAGATGAATTAAGAGGGGAAAACAACAACAATAAAAACCTGAGACAAACTCTAGTGAAATTTCACGATAGGGAGAAAAATCTTGCAGCCCTTCTGACAAAAAGAACAGGTCACTTACTCATCATCTGAAATACTCCAATCTAAAGAATACTGAAATAAAACACATATATAGAGAAAGAAGGATTATTAATAAAAACAGATTATGATCCTAAAATCTTACCCAGCCTAAGTACCATTCATCTGGAAGGGAAAAGAAAGTAATATCAAAGAACCCATTTTCTAATTACACTTGACCTTAACAATGTGAAGGGTAGGGATGCCGCCCTCATTGCAGCTGGAAATCTTCCTATAACTTATAATCTATCCTCTGTACTCAAGATTCTTCCATATATGTGATTCTGCATCATGGATTCAACCAAATGCAAATTGTGTAGTACTGTACTATTTACTATTGAAAAAAAATCTGCATATATAAGTGGACCCAGTTCAAACCCATGGTGTTCAAGGGTCTACTGTCTATTGTAAATCAACAACAAATGATTAACCAAAACAAATGTAACTGCTTGCAAATTAAGAAAGCTTCTTCGATCTCATAGGCAAGACCTAGCCAAAATTTGACATTATCTAGGGAGTAACACAAAAGAAAACATTTCATACCAAAGAGTATAGGACACAACTAAAACTGTATTCAAAGGGAAATTGTCTAGCTTTAAATGTTTTAGTATATTAGAGAAATGAAAACGAAAGTAAAGAAACAAAATAAATAAAATATACCTGTTCACTTAAGCAATCAGAAACGCTCTGAAATAAGGATGGAAATAATTCTGTAGCAAAATGATGAAGGCCTGAAATACTAAAACAGCAGGATCAAAAAGAAGAGCTGGATTGAGAAGTTGTTCTGGAATGAAATGATCCTGGCATCTGGAGACAGAAAATAGGAAGTGAAAGGAATCAAAGAGGTGTAAGAGTTGGAGATGGAATAATCCGGTGAAGGTGATGCTATTAGTGAGACAGAAAATTGGGAAGGAAGAATGAATTTGAGAGGGAAGACATGAAGTTCCATTTCAAATATATAGAGTGTGCCATGTCTGCAATGGGCAAGGCATTTTATGAGGTGCTATACTCATTATACAATTGTATATGCCCCTGCTCACCCAAATTCCTATGTCACCAGTCCAGGGCTACAGTTGGCATATCAAAGTAACAAATAAGAAAAAAAAAGAAAGATGAAAGAAAGAAAATTAAAAAAAAAAAAAACCCATACATTTAATATAGGCTGATCCCAGAAATATGCAGCCAAGCTCTGGAGTGAGAGAGCAGAAAGCTCCATCCTCTCCAACCCTCTCCTCTGCTACAGTTCAGAGGGACTGTCCTAGGAGATAGAGATTGGAGGGTGAGGACAGAGAGAAACAAGCAAGGTCAGCATTTCCTCAATCAGGCTTCATTATTCAACTCAAAACGTCCTACTTAGGGAACAAGGGAGCTTCTCAAGAGCCTTGTTCCTGAAGTAATTAAACACAACTTCACCGTTGTAGCTCAATGGCTATTAAGTAAGGCTTTAGCACTTCAGCTCAATTTACGTTTTCTTTGTCCTTCTGCCCTTCTGCCCCTGCAGCCCAACACCCCAGCAACACATCCCTGAGAACTCTGGATCTGGGGAACCAAATAAAAGACTTACTGGTCAAGATCTCTTAATATTCAGCTAACACTTTCAGACAAATCTGATAACAAACATTCTGGATTTCATCCAAATTAATCTTGCATGGTTTCTAGAAAAGTAGCAAGTCAATGACAATACTTGCGTGGGAAAAAAAGAGCCAGGCAGTGAAGTATACGGGAAAAACTTTTCAGTTCTGTGCCTCTACTTAGGCCAGCTTGGTTTTCTCTTTGACACAGAAGAATAGCTTTAGGCAGAGTATATTTGCCCAGGTATACATCAGCCCAGGTATGCAAAGAGAACCAGTGGTGTGAGGAGAAATAAAATTTTGTGCCTGACATTTGTGTGCTATGACATTGTAAGGATTGTTCCCAATACTAGGTGCACTGCTCTGTTTATAGTGTTAATATTAGAAAAACAGTCAACAAATGCAGCAGCAAGTCAATTGTATAGGCAGAAGATCACCCACATTGCATTGGGTAGTTTGAGTACAAATTCCAAACCTATGGTTGAGTTTCTTCTAGTGTGATCAGAAGTTTCTTTTTCCTTTGCTGTAAATAAAACTGAACGGTGGATCCTCTATAGAAAGTGGCATTTTGGGCTTTCCGTCTTTTGTAAAGTGATTTGTGCCTAGTTCATTGTCCAGTTAACTTTAGTTTAGTGGCTTTTAAAAGTTGGCATTGTAAATAAAACAAATTGCGAAACATTTTCAAGAAAAATAATTAATTTTGCTTTCCTTTTATGGCTGCACCTGGAAGTTCCCAGGGCCGCTGCTGCAGTCAGATTCTTAATCCATTAGGCCACAGAGGGAAATTCCTAATTAATTAATACTTTAAAAGTTAATTCTCTACCACTGATTTGTTCCATGCTAAGTTAGTCTTTGGTGAGAAGGTTTAACCTCTGAATGGAACGGAAACTTTGAATACGGGTAGCTGATTTTTAATCAAAGCTTTCTGGTTCTTCCTTTGAGGCCATGCTTTGTTATTGAGAGGCTAAGTCACTATTCCAGATTCCCAGAGATGCTTACAACATGGAGACCTAAGGTTGGTCCTCCAGCCATGAACCTGTGTCTGAAAGCGCCTGTGCAGTATCTCAAAAAGTGTTCTCCTAAATTCAGGCCACAGAAGTTCTGATAACTATTTTTACCTATCAATTTTCAGTCAGAAGAAATAGCAGGACATCACACTATTTAGAGTTAAATCCTCTAAAGTTTTTCTTTGAGGTAACACTGTTAGTGGGCACAGTGTCCTGACCTAACATTCAAATGAGCCCAGTTAATACTCAAGGAAAATAAAAGCACAGATAATCCAAAGTAGTTCTGAGAACCACTGACATATCACTAGAAAAAAATGGTTTTCCTGAGCCCAGGGTTAACTTTTCTCATTTATAGGAAATTGTCAAAATACATCTGGGCAGGCATCTCCTTTTTTTTTTCTTTTTCTCTTCTTTGTGTGAAGCTCTTTTGTAAAGTCAGTGCTCATTTCTCCTGGCTGGTGATGCTTACCTAAAGCCTAAATAAAATGATGGCAAAATGGCCTGATTCTTCATCTTTTAAGTTACACCTATCTCTGTAGAGTTAATAGTGGTGCAAATTTGGAAATTTAGGTAGGGTTTTCTTTTCCCATCTATGTGCTAAGATTATTCTTCTCATATGGTACTGATATTTTTGTCTCTTCACATCAGCTGAAAATTAACATTTGATAATGTCCCAGAAAAGGGGTCTTTGGTAATAGACTTTCAGATTTGGAGGCATGAAGCATTTCATCTGGAGAATTTCTCATGTCTTAGAAAAAAATCCAGAAATATGAAAGATATTGTTCCAGAAAGTTTCACTTAAGGTCATTTGCTTAAGAATTAATTGCCCTTGTGGTAACCTTTCACATATAAATGGGATGCAGGGCTGTCATTCTTATCAGCATCATTCCTAAACAAGATTTATTTACCTGATTAGTTGTGTGTCATCCCATTTGTCCTTGAGCACCCCCACTCTGTCCTAAAGCAGGTCCTGGGACCTTTGACTTTAGTTTCCTGATATTCCAAATGTCATCCAAAGTCCAGCAGCATCCATATCACCTGAGGGCATGTTAGAATTGCAGAATCTCAGGCCCCACACACACCTACTGCTATGAACTAAACTGTGTCACTGTCCCAAATTCATGTGTTGAAGATCTAATCCCCAGTGGGACTGTATTTGGAGATAAGGCCTATTAGGAGGGAATTAAAGTTAAATGAGTTTGTAAGGGTGGGGCCCTAAACCAATAGAATTAGGGTCCTTATAGGAAGAGACTCCAAAGAGCTCATGCTCTTTCTCAACATACACACACACAAAGAGGTCTTGTGAGCGCACAGTGAGAAGGCAGCAATCCAGGAAGAGATCTCACTAGTAACCCAATCAGCCAGTACTTTCATTTTGGACATCCCAGCCTCCAAAACTGTAAGCAATTAATGTCTGAAGTTTAAGTCACCTAGTCAGTGGTATTTTATCATAGCAGCCCAAGCTGACTAAAATGCCTGCTGAAACAGATACTTCATCCTAACACAATCCTTGAATGATGAACCTGCATATAAAGTTATGAGAAAGACACTGCTTAGTTAGCCTTGATCATGATATTATTTAAACCCATTCCCTGTTTTGTCATTTTTCCACGGAAAGAACTTGAGCCTTGGACCAGGATGGGCTTTGAAATGAGCCTTAGCCTTGGTTAGGCTTTGATTATTTGATTTTTTTTTTTTTGGAAGAGCCTTGCTAATCTCAATTTGCCAACCAATCTCTAAAATGAAGAGAACCCTGGTTCTCTGGTTAAGAATGAAGAGGTGCTCCTGGGAAAACCCTATGCATTTGTGAGCCCAGAAATATACACTCCCTTTTCAGGAATCTTTATAAGAGGTTTACCAGAGGTTGTATGGTACAAAATTAAACCAATTGCACAACTCTTTGGATTATACCAAAGGCTTCCTATCCTACAAGTGCATTTGTTTGTATGTGGCATTGGCCTACTCTGAAATCTATTGGGGGGAAGATGGTCCATCATGTTTATAGGACTATGTTGTTTGGAATCACATATACTGCCTTTCAGAAAACCTGAATATTTTCCAATATAAAATAAATGCATGTTTCTTCCTAGCTTTCTCCTTGGTATTGATACTATTTGGTGAAATAGGATGCATGACCAGAAGAACATATATTAATAGACAAATGTTTCTTTCTCAAAAAGAACATTACAAATAGGGATTGGCATCTAAAATGACAAATGGGCAACAGATAACTGTTTACTGCGTGGGTACCAGGGAAATCCAAACCCAGTCCTGGAATGGGAGGAAAGGACTCTACCCTCTCCTACCCTCTCCAAGTCTCTCCTCTGCCACATCCAAGGGCAGACTCACCACCTGTTTCTATATGGTTCATGAGCTAATAATCATTTTCACATTTTTAAATGTTTTAAGAAACATTTCTCAAAGAATATTGCTTGACATGTGAAAATTATAGGAAACTAAAATTTCAGAGTTAACAATAAAATATTGGAACACAGTTACATTCATTCATTTATATTATCATCTATGAGTGGATTCCTGCTACAACTACACTGTTGAGTAGTTGCAACAGAGTATGGCTTAAATCACTACTGGCCTCTTACAGAAAATATTTGCTGACTGCTATTCTAGGGGAATTAGAATGAGAGTCAAGGGACAGAACAACCTAAGTTGTTTTTAGATAGGTTTTTGGACTGTTGGTGATAACCAATGTTGAACATGATGATGCATTTAGTTTAGGTTTTATTTTAAATAACATTTGGATGGTTTAATCTCTCAGAATCAATTCCCAGGAATAGGCTTTTGTTACCAAACAACATATGACTTTGCCATATTGCCTAATTGTTCTATAAAAGAATTGAAGTGATTTCTAATACCACTGACAGTTTAACCATGTCTTCTGAATGTTATGAAGCCAGAGGATGTACCTGATTGAGCTTATCATTTCTTTCCCTCATATTAATAAAGTCCTGGATGATGTGGTGAGCATCTTTCTTTGTCATCACTGTACTGATTTCTTGGTCAGTTTTGAAAGCAAAACAGCAATCCCTTTGTGACTTTCATTTTCTTCTGGGTGGCAGTAATGAAATTGTCAGCAAGGAAAAACCAAGAAATAATCAGATGCCTTATGCTTTAAAAAAAAAAACTTCCCAGGAGTGGGAGCTCTTCTCTCCTCTGTATCGGTCAGTACACAGTATTAGGAATGTACATCAAAGCCTCCATGTGGCCTGGAAGTTTGTATAATACTCCCAGAATAGAATCCTTCCACTTCTCTTTCATCAATGAAGAAACACTCTCCATCTCAGTTTTCCACTAAGATTTATTTTCACTTATTGTAGATCTTTAAACACACAAGACATTCTTCTTTTCTAAGTTTTTTTTTTTTTTTTTGAGCCAGACCTATATTTTCATTAGTCATCATGCATCCTCCTCCACAAAGATTGTTAATACCAAAAAGGAAAGAAGGAAGAAGCAAGCATTTTTGGAGCATCTGATGTGTCCTAGTAAATATATTGGTTGCCTTGTCTTCATCTCTGAATATGATGTTAACTCTGTAGAGCAGGTTCTATTGTTCTCTTTTTATAGATGAATAAACTATAATTCCTAGAAGGGATGTTTCTTGTCCCTGGTCACACAGCTAAGAGGAGTGGAGCCAAATTCAAAGCTGGGTCATCCTGATTCCAAAACCATCAGGCATTCTAGCCCATTCCTGTGCCTAAATTATGATATATATGATTGCAGAAGTATTTTAGGAGGTACAATGATGAACTTTAATTCTTTTAAGTTACACATTTATGTTTTATCTCTAATATAATAGGAAAAATACTCATCATCATTTACCATCTAGATCCAATGCACTTTTGTTCTTTATATACTCAATTATTTGACAAATAATTTTCAGAATAAAAGGATAGTGAAAAGCAACTTTATTCAAAATTTTAATAAGAATTCAAATACAGGAGTTCTCATCATGACGCAGTGGAAACAAATCCGACTAGGAACCCCATGAGGTTGCAGGTTCAATCCCTGGCCTCACTCAGTAGGTTAAGGATCTAGCGTTGCCACAAGCTGTGGTGTAGGCCACAGACACAGCTCAGATCTGACATTGCTGTGGTTGTGGTGTAGGCTGGCAGCTATAGCTCCAATTCGACCCCTAGCCTGGGAACCTCCATATTCCACAAGTGCAGCCCTAAAAAAACAATAAATAAATAAATAAATAAATAAATAAATAAATAAATAAATAAATAAAACATAATTTTTAAATATGTTTTTCCTATTTCTCTTCTCTCTAGGTATGTAAAAGAGAGAGAGAAAAATCTGAACTGGGCAGTATCCACTGAGTAAATCAGTTTTTGTCATCTGTCATGCATGCACCCAGAACATATTCTAGGTTTCAAATACATCACTAAAAGGTTCTAGCATATCATTTCTTATGGCTCTCCTTTGTGCCCTCACATCATGAAAATGGAAAACTTAAAGATTTTTTTGGAATTTTTGATTAATCATAATTTTGTTGAAGAGGTTGTATTTTTAAATTTCATATTAGAAAATTAACATTTTCGATTTATAAATAGCAATTAGAATAATAATTTATATTTGAATTATTTTAATTTTCGTCCACTCATCTTTGTATACATAATCTGATTTAGCATTTGTCTACTTACAAATCATATCAAATAATTTTGGTACAAAAACACCATAAAAGGTAAAAGAATAATGGATTGTCCTTTTAGAAATATGGGATAAGCCAAGTTCTCATTGCAAAATATTACGTGATAAAGTTCTTCTTGTTCAGTGACTAAATGAATGAGAATGCCATATTTCCTTTATGCTCTTAGAATTATATTCATCACTCACGTATTCTTGAGTTTAAAACAATTCATCTAGGATATTGTTATCTGAAGAATTATGGCCTAAGGTTTTGCTAATACAATCAATTTGACCATTATCCTTAGAGAATAGAGTTTTGCTGTCTCTTTGCATTTGTCTTCTCATTTGTCTAATAATTGTGAAATGTCTTCTGCTGTACATTTTATTCTTTTTATCATTATGGGTGAGAAATGAAAAAATTCTGAATTCTCAGTTGTGTTCAGTGAAAGCTAAAAGCAGAGTACAACTACAAAGAGAGTGTCTCCTATCTTATTTTACACATTTTTAACAGGTTAACACAATACTTAAGGCAACACAATAAGAAAACTGAAGGGGAGTTCCCGTCGTGGCACAGTGGTTAACGAATCCGACTAGGAACCATGAGGTTGCGGGTTCGGTCCCTGCCCTTGCTCAGTGGGTTAACGATCCGGCGTTGCCGTGAGCTGTGGGGTAGGTTGCAGATGTGGCTCAGATCCTGCGTTGCTGTGGCTCTGGCATAGGCCGGTGGCTGCAGCTCCGATTCAGCCCCTAGCCTGGGAACCTCCATATGCCGCAGGAGCGGCCCAAGAAATAGCAAAAAAAAAAAAAAAAAAAAAAAAAGAAAGAAAACTGAAGGATAATAAAATAGTGATGGCTCATATCACTATTGTATCCAGATGATCTCATCAGTCTTTGTGTTTTTTAATTAATTTATTATTTTTAGCATCATTGGGAACAATGAGTGATGAGGATATAATTTCTAGAATGACAAAATGGCAAAATTTTCAAGATAGGAAAAATAAGATCACTAAGATTTTATAATATATCTTAGGGGTTTTTTTGTGAGGGTTTTTTGGCTGCACACTTGACATATGGAAGTTCCCAGGCCAGGGAGTGAGTCTTATCCACAGCTGTGATCTACGCCACAGCCGTAGCAACAGTCTGCTGCATCAGAGTGGGAACTCCTATCTTAGACTTCTAAAAGGATCCAATCACTATGTTGGAATTATAAGAAAAAAATTAGTATTATTTTTTTAATATGTAAGATTTCTCTTTGTGCTTTGGAAGACTTGTAAGAAAGAAGGGGAAAATGCCATGAAATAGCAATACTTACAAAGAGAACTACTCAAAAAAAAATTAAAAACTAAAATTAGATCCAATGAATGCTGATAGTATACCAAGGATAAAGGGATATTAAAATATACAGACAACATATCAAACCATAATTTCATAGATATCATTGCTCAAGATAAACTAAGCTTGTTAAACATCAATTGAGCAAGACTTCCAAAATGGAAATAGACTTTACATAATTTGTCCATGCAATTCACTAAATGAATAAACTAATAAAAAATGGCAACATCATCATGCCCTGAGGGTGGGAGAGGGGACTAATCAGAATCCAGAATTGGTACAGTATATACCTATAATGTCCAGTTTTTGTTAAAATATTATGAAATATGGAAAGAAACAGGATATTGTGATCCTTGTATAGGAAAACAACAAGCAAGCAATAAAAACTGCATTTGAGGGGGTCCAGATGAAGGAGACAAAGATTTTAAAGCAGCTATTATATGTTCAAACAAATAAAGCCATTAAACCATGTTAAAGGGAATTCTCATTGTGGCTCAGTGGATTGAGAATCCAACTAGTATCCATGAGAATGCAGGTTCGATCCCTGGCCTCACTCAGTCGGTTAAAGGATCTGACATTGCTGTGAACTGTGGTGTAGGTCGCAGACACATCTCAGATCTGTCATTGCTGTGACTGTGACATAGACTGGCAGCTGCAGCTCCAATTGGACCCCTAGCCTGGGAACTTCCATATGCTGCAGGTGCAGCCCTAAAAAGAAAACAAACAAAAAAGAAAGAAAGAAACCATGAAGACTATGACTCATCAAATAGATAGAAATCATATTTAAAAATGGAAATTCTGAAGTTGATAAGCATAATAGCTGAAATGGAAAATTCACTACAGGGGCTCAACTGTATATATGAGCTGGAAAGAAAGAATAAGCAAACTTGAAGCTAGATCATTAGAAATCATACAGCCTTAGGAACTTAAAAAAATAATAATAATAATGAGGAAAAATGAATAGATCCTTTGAGATCTATTAGACACATGTAATATGAGTACAAGAAGAAGAAGAAGAAGAACAGGGAGGGAGAGGGGGAGGGGGAAGAGGAGGAAGAAGAAGAAGAAGAAAAGGGCAAAAAAAAATTTTTTTTGAAGACATAATGGCTGAAAACTTCCCAGATATGATGCAAAACACTAATTTATACACTCAATTCAATTAACTCCAAATACTAAGAAGAAAAAGCCATATCTAGACATATCATAGTCAAAATGTTGAACGTTAAAAGAGAAAGAGAAAATCTTGAAGGCAACAGAGAAAAATGATTCATCCCATGGAAAGGAATCCCAAAGACATTACAGCTTATTTCTTATTAGAAACAGTAGAGTCCAAATGGTAGAGGATAACATGTTTAAAATGCTTTAAGAAAAAAAACCTGTTAGCCAAGAACACTGTATCTAGCAAAACTGTCTTTCACAAGTGAGGAAAACATAAAGACAATCCAAGATAAACAGAGACTGAAAGAATTTGTAGCTAGCAGACCTTGCCTTACAAAAAGTACAAAAAGAATTCTTCAAGCTGAAAGGAAGTAATACTAGACTGTAATTTAATCCATATGAAAAACAAAAAGTGCTTGCAGAGGAAATCATGCATTAAATATGAAAGATAACATAATTACATTATCTCTTTTCCTTCTCATAATTAATTAAAAGACAACAGGATAAAACAATATCTATAAAATTGAATTGTGGGGCCTCTAGCTATAGAGATTTTTTTGACAATATAATACAAAGGGAAAAATGAGAGGACACTACATACAGTGAGCAAAGAAGTGACATGAGATGATAACTCAAGTTCACAGGAAGAAATGAAGAGTACCAGAAATGGTAATAAGATTACTATAAAAACTTTGTAAATATATTTTTCTGCTTTCCTCTTAGTTTCTTAGAAAGACAAATGATTATATAAAACACCAATTATAACACCAAACTGTTGTGTTTGTAACATATATAGATGTGATATATATTATATTAACAATACAGAAGAGGGAGAGTAAAACAAATTTTCTGTATCTTACTAGAATTAATCTAGTATAAATCTGAAGTAGAGTTTCGTAAGATGTATATTGTAATCCCCAGAACAACCTTTAAGAAAATTACTCAAAAAATATTTTAAAAGATATTAGAGGAATTAAAATGATACATAGAAAATATCCATTTAACACAAAAGAATGCAATAAAGGAAGAATGGAGGAATTAAAAATGCATGAAAAAGTAGCAAAATGGCAGAGGTAAAAATGATTATATCAATAATAACTTTAAATATAAATGAACTGAACAATAGAATCAAAAGGCAGATATTATTGGACTAGATTTAAAAAAAAAATAAAACAAGATCCAACTAGATTCAAGGATACAAATAGGCTAAAAGGCAAAAGATAGAAAAAGACACCATGGAAACAGTAACAGTAAGAGAACTAGAGCAGTATACTAATAGCAGACAAAATGGACTGTCTCTCTCTCACACACACACATACACACCTGTACACACACAGGTTGCTAGAGACTCCTTTATAATGACAGACAGTGTCAATTCATTAGGAAGATATAGCAATTATAAACACATGTTCTTAACAACAAGGTTCCAGAATACATGAAGCAAAACTGACAGTATGGAAGAAAAGTTAAAGAAAAATATCAAAGAAATGATGGTACAAGTGGCTTTCAGTTAGATAAAAAAAAAAAAATCACAGAGTTCTATGTGAATTAGACTTTGGGAATTGCCACATTATAGCCATATTATTCTCAAATTTCCAAGTCACTCTGCATTGTTACATCTCAACATCTCAGACAATAAGTATCTTCTACTAATCTCATTTTATCTTTCCTTCTGCTAAAAAGCCATTCTCGCCAAAGGATAAAAAAGCTTTTATTATCACCCCCATCATTGTTCATTTGCTTATTTAAGGTGGGCAGCATACAAAGTTGAAAAGAAACAACCTAAATTTAAAAACAGATTTAAGTCTTGGTTCTGTTATAACCTAACTACCTCTGCCAGGCAATCTCCGTGGGTCTTGGCATTCTTATCTTTTTTTATTTTTAATTTTTATAGCTGCGCCTGTGGTACATGGAAGTTCCCAGGCTAGGGGTTGAATCAGAGCTGCTGCTGAGGTCAATGCCACAGCAACACTAGATCCGAGCTGCATCTGTGACTTACACAGCAGCAATGCCAGATCCTTAACCCACTGAGCAAGGCCAAGGATCAAACCCACATCCTCACAGAGACAATGATGGGTCCTCAACACACTAAGCCACAACAGGAACTCCCTGGCATTCTCATTTTTTAAATGATATGGTAAGATGGAGTTCCCACTCTGGAGCAATGGAATCAGTGGCATCTCTGCAGTGCCAGGACAAAGGTTCAATTCCCAGCCAGGACAGTGGGTTAAAGGATCTGCCACAGCTTCAACCTGGGTCTCAAGTGCAGCTCTCATTTGATCACTGGGCCTGGAACGCCATATGCCATAGGGTGGCAAAAAAAAAAAAAAAAAAAAAAAAAAGGAAGAAAAGAAAAATAAATAAATAAATAAACAAATAAATAAATAAATGATGTGGTAGGATGGGACCATTAGAGGTCCTATTGGAGCTGGTATGAACTGTTTTCACCAAGCTCACCATCAGGAAGGTCAGGAGGATCCAGATTACTGAAATTGTTTCTCTAGGCTACAACTTCAACTTCTAGAGAGACTTGTATGAACTCTTAGCTTTCCTACAGAATTCCGTAGTTTAAGATGGAGCATTTAATAAAGCACGTTTGACTTTGGTTGTACTAAGTGTATTCAGTTCTGAAACACATTTATTCCTGCTGTTTAGATCCTATTATGTCTGTGGTATGATCTGCACTCCTAATATCTGTAGTTGGCAGATTTTCCCAGTGAAAATCTGAGCCAGCCTAGAGCTGGGAGCAGTTTATGTCAAGTTGAGCAGGAATATGCAGGTGCCCTAGAGAACCAATTAAAATCACAATTCTAACTGTTAAGGCTGGAAACAAAACTCTGTTTAAGACTTGTTAAGAGGATATTCAGAAGATCCTTAAGAAATTTCAGCTGTCAACAAAGTTCCCAGTTCAAGTAAGAACTTTCCATACATGCATGTTTAGAGGTGTAAAATATTCTACAGTAGCCTGAGTAGCAGGAAACAAGTGACACCTTCAAACTGACTCATTTAAGGAAAGTTAATCAAGGGAATTTTACAAAGATATGGGCTAGCCTAAGAAAACCAGCAGGGCATGGTGCAGTACCCCAGGGCTAGAAGCAGTGGAAAGGAGCTGCTACCCTGTACCCAAAAGGGAAGGGTGAGGGAATATTGATCAGAGAGAGCAGCTGTATAGAGAAAGCTGCCAATTAGGAGCTGAGGCTTTGGGAGAGGTGCGTAGACAACCACAGTGAACTAGCAAGGAGGGAGTTCAAGAAATACTGTCTTCACTCTCCTACCTGCTTCCAATATCCTGTCAGTGCTTCCCTCCAAAGTCAGAAGGCAAGAGAACACAGTTAATGTTGACCATTCCAGAGCCCAAGACAATGTGGAGAAGGGTAAGAGAGGACGTAGAGGGGCAAATAGAAAAAGTCACGCAGTTCCCAGATCTAGGCACGGGACAGCAAAATCAGCCATGAGATTATTTCACTCAAGATCAGGAATAGGATGAGGCAGGCAAGGTATCTGGGATGCAAAATTTAACAAAGAGGTGCTCCCTCTCAGGATCAGGCTAATGTTCAGCACTGGAGAGAGAAGTCACCTAGTCCTAGCCCTGATTTCACTGCAAGATTTCCAGTTGTTTGAAATAGAATTAAGAGGGAGAATACATTACCTTTTAATCTTTAAGCATAAAAAGAACATTTGTTAAAAAATTTTAAAATATTTCTTTAGAAACTTTAAAAATATCTCGACTTTTCCCCCCAAGAACCAAGCAGATAATATACTACTGATACATGAAATACCCAGAGGCCACTGTGCTTAATAGCCTGGCATTGGCATTGAGCACTAGATTTTGCTTATTTTGTGTGCATGTGTCATTGATTCCAACTGCACATTTTTTCACATCTTATTTCTGAGGTCAATCTTGTCTTATAATCAATGGTGGCAGAAGTACAATTAGCAGTATTCTTCTTAGAGATATACAAAGTAATACTGTGCCCTATAATTGATGGCATCTTTGATTTGATGAAATCCAATGCAACTACTTAGAGTATGTATCTGGCATGTATCTATCACAACATCTAGCATGTATTAACAGTCAATCTTCAACCAACCGGTTCATGAATGAATAAATGAAGTGAGTGAAGGAGGGAATGGATGAAGGAGTCCTATCCTAGCTGATATTTACCTTTAGGGCTTGGATAGTGTGGTGTCAGGAAAAATATCAGTTCATACACAATAGTTTAAGCTATCATCTAGATCTTTTGAGATGACAGGCTAAAAACGCCTGAGTGTTGCATTAGCCATGAGCATTCACTTAACTCTCATTATTTCATTTTTTGCCAAATTGATGCTAATTCTGTTTCCATGCTATGCACTTTCTGTAGACTTCATGATAATTTGAAACCCTGTTTTACAGCAGATTTTTACTCACTCCTCTTGGCTCTCTCTTTATCTGCTCTAAGATAACTTCTTCCCAATGGCATTTTCATTAATTCTCATTTCACATCCCTGATTTTAATCCTTTGATTCTGAAATCAAGGTGTAGTTTTCAGTGTAATTCTAGCGTTAATCCTGAATTCTTTTGCTTTAAAATTTAAAAATTGTATTTCATTTTAACATACTCCTGCATGCAGGCATGCACCTTGGTCTCACAGTAAATAGCAGCTGGCTTGGCCAGAGAAAACATTATTTGTCTAGTGATTTACCTTAATCCCCTCTCAGCAAGAAATTAAAATTATTTTCTTCTTTTTTATGAGTCATGCAGTAACAGCTTCCCAGCTTATCATTATCTCTTCCTGTCAATTTCCCTTTCAAAAATAAGATATTTATGCATTTTAACAAAAGCAAGATAAGCAATATTGAGACTAACTAGTATTTTTTTTTTTTTTTTTTTTTTTTTTTTTTTTAGCTTTTTAGAGCTACACTCACGGCACATAGAGGTTCCCGGGCTAGGTGTCCAATCAGAACTACAGCTACCAGCCTACACCATACCTACAGCAACACCAGATCTGGGCTGCATCTGCAGCTAACACCACAGCTGACAGCAATGCCAGATCCTTAATCCCCTGAGTGAGGCCAGAGATAGAACCCAAAACCTCATGGTTCCTAGTCTGATTCGTTTCCGCTGTGCCATGACGGGAACTCACAAGAGACTAGTATTTCTATCTTAATTCTCTTCTGGGGATAAGGAAGAGGCTTCTTCATTAAAAAAATAAGTATATGTATTTCAAAAAGCTGAGTGTGAATTATTAATAGCATCACATGACCTTAAAAACTGTTAATCACCCCAAAGGAGAATAAGATTTCAGTTGCTTTGTAGAGCTTATGGATCACAATCTACTTCCAATTTGGGGCTTAAGTAATGGTTTTGGCCACCATTATTACCCCAAAGCTTTCAATTTCAATTATAGTGATTTCTTAGTATGGGTGAAACAATCTTCTTTGGCTGTTTTTTCATGTTTTATGTCCACGTGCTTAATAATTCTGTACTATCTACAGGTGATGGATAGACAGGAGCAACAGATTTACTGGTGGAAAATTATTACAGAACCCAATTGCAAGTGCTTTTTAATGGCTAACTTAAAGAAATGAGTTATAAATCCCTTTTTTATTTTAATTACTAAAATACATGGTGTTACAATGATAAGTTGAGATCCCCTTCCCATCCTCCATATGCTTTAAATAAAAAACCATAACTGTCACCTAATGCGTATTCTAGCACTCTTTGAGCACTTAATATAGGTTAGCTGCTACTATTATTTCAAGTTTACTTTTCCAGTTGCCTTTTCACATTCTCTTTCCCTTACTTCCACACTCCACGGTGCCTTCTCTCAGTACTTAGGTGCCCTTTTGCCTTTGGCCTTTTGTTCTCATCTCTTTCTGTTCTCAGGAATAAGCCTGATCTAGTCACTTGTACATTGTGTGACTATTAAGTCCAAATATTGCCTCTTCCAAATTCTTGCCTGTAGGTCTAATCTTCAATGGGGAATGAAGCACTTTATCTCATGCTAAGAAAGTCCTGGCATTAGAATTAGAGTTGGGGAGGTAACTTTCTCGAAACATCTTGTAGATTACCTGCCTACCAACAGTTAAAGTTAATTCAGGATGGAGAAATCAGAACCAACCATTGGAATTACACATTTTGCATCAGTTGTACTGTGGGTAAACATCTCTGAATTGCCAAGCTTTGTGGTTCTCCTCTTAGGATTATTTCCACGATATAATGGAAATAATATCCTGGAAATAATAGAAATGTTTCCTGGTCATCATTCCTGGCTTGCTCAATTTTTCCAGATTATTGCATTGAGGAATTTGATGGTTCCCTAAATGTGTGTTCCATATATTTCCCCCTCATTGCCAAAGTCCATTCTTGATTTCTGTGGATGATTTCTCATGGGGAGAATATGCTTCTTGTACCAAGAGGACATTGCCATCCAGGCTCCTTCCCACTGAAGTCTGAGCACACCAGAGAGCAGCAGTGTGAAGACTTGCTCTGAAATGCCAGTCCAGACCCACATTGCTCACCAAGTATGGTCTTTCATGGAGAGCTGGGCTTATGCCAAAGTTCCACCTGGACATCCTTACAGCTTGGGGTGTTTTGGAGCCAGGGGAGGAGACACACTTCCGGTATTGTCGTGGGAGCCTATTTGTTTGACTGTGAAGTAGCCACAATAGTTTCCAAGTTTTAAGTTTTCCACTTCTCACTCAAACTGCTGATGGTCTGGGATTTATTTTCAACCATTTTTGGTTTCACACCAACATATAAAGCAGATTCCTACAACCACTTTATATTCGGTAGTAAAATGTCACTCTTTTTCTTCACACAACGTCTTCAGTTTGACATTGAGAAGATGCCCACCTGGTAACACACTGGAATTTAAACAAGTTAATCCACTTGAAAGAATGGTTTTTCTTGAAAGAGGATGAGCACTTGGCTCTGATAAATCCCTGATTGTCCATAGAGGGCACCCAGAATAAAGCCTTGGGGAAGAAAGGCCAGATGCCTTGATAAGTTATTACATCTGTCTTCCCACCAAAGTGTGTCAGTGCGCTTGCGATTTAAATCGAGAGAAATCAGTCTGTGCATTCAGTCTCAATCCCATTTCTAATTGACTCTTATCTGTATCCTGAAATTAGCTTACATCTTGGCAGAACTAAGCACTCCAGATTCAAGGGAAGTTTTGCCAAACTTAAAGAACATGATGTAGATGTGCATTTGTGTCCGTGACATATTTGTTTATTGATGTTTATTTCTCAAAGAACATAATTTTTCCAGTGTACTTATATGTTCCAAGATGCATTTCTAAATTATTAGAGATCATAAACACTAGCCCCACCGTTCATCTATGCAGCCAGGGTGCACCTACTCTTCTCAGTCTTTACATTTGTAAATAAGCCTCTGCCAGAATCAAAAGTCACATGGAAAATGAACATGAAGGTCAGATGAGGAAGGGTGAAACATAACTCCTATGCTGGAGATGATCACAGTTAAATCTTTATCCAGAGGGCCTAAGTAGCAAAGACAGCATCAGCCACCGCAACAGGAACAGCAGCTACCTCTCCTGAGTACTTCCTTGATGATGCCCTGTGCAGAGCCCCTTACATGCATCAACTCACAACACCCCATGGAATAGTTACTACTCATATTACATGTTATAGAAAGAGAAAGGGAGGCACAGCTCCTTGCCTATAGTTACACAGGTAAATAGTGGGACCAGCTTGTCAGGGTATCTAACTCCTAATGATTATGCTATATGCTCTTACTAGCTGTTACCTAGTAATTTTAGTAACCTGGATCAGCAAAGAAAGACCAGACCCACCTCTAGTCCAATCAACCTGTCAGTGATCCAAGGAATCTGTTCCACATGCAAAATCTCATAAAGAACAAATATCATATGAGCAACCATAGAACACCAGGACATGTTACATGAACCCTTGATCTAGCCGTTTTCAACTTAGTAATCAGCCAAGTCCCAGGGATAGAAAAGTGTAACTTAGCAGAACAAATAGGAGACCAATGAATGACATTGTGTCCATGTGCTAGTGGAAACCCAGAGGGTGGCTCTGCCTTCAGCAGCATCCCCAGACTTGCCAGTGTCTTATTCTAAGGTGGAAGTTCACAATTATTACTTCATTGGCAGATGTATTACCTTATCACTCCCGAAATTCAAAATCAGAGTTGCCTCTGTGTACACATTAACCTGTGTGCTTGAAATCCAGTGTTCTGGTAGGAGTGTAAAACCATCTACCCAGTTAATGATCAAGGGACTCCCTCTCATACCTCTCATAGGAGCCCTCATTCTCTGCTTGAAAGCAAACAAGAAGTGGGGGTGCGGAGGGGTTGTTTTCTTGATACTGAGCCCACATCGACTACATTTGGGTAGCTCCCATGTGGTACTGCCCATGTAACATATATTAATCCAAACTGAAATTTTCCTACATCTATTGCCACAGCCTACATCCAGAAAATGTTCACCTCTCTTCAAGACTGTGGTAAATTACTCTCCAGAGTCTCTTTCCTAAGTCTCTCTGTAGCCTTTCTTAAATAAGATGTCCAATCTGTCTTCAAATACTGAATGTGATGTGCCCTTCTCCAGCTTCCATGAACATTCCCAGTCTACTGATCTTGGTTTGAAACACCCATTTTCTCTCCCTGTTTCTTTGGATTTCACAGTTTGGTCTCAACCTCCACTTCAGACAAGCAAACTCTTAAGGGGAAGGGGCTACTTTCCTTCAGCTGATAAGAATGTAGAGGGATGACCTTGCTTCACCCGTAGTACGACTGGTCAGAACTTCCTGATGCTGCGCTTCAGTCCCGTCTTTCTTACAGTATGTGCCTCAGGGAAAATCCACACATGCTCCTCCTGTCTAATGGCAGGGGTGAACCATTCAGGGGTCCTGAGTAGAAATTCAGAATCATCTCAGTACTTTCCTCTCCCTCACGCCCCAGTCACATACCACCATCCCCACTCCTCATTATACACGTCTCTCAAATCCATCTCTTCTCCACCAACCCTATCTTCAATTTAGACTCCTGGCCGGACTATTGCAATAGTCCACAAAATGACCTCCATGCCTCTAGTTTCTTAATATCACAGTTGTGCCACCAGTGGTTTTTTTAGAACATAAAACTAATTATTTCAATCCCAACTGCCTACAGACAAACAAAACAAAAAACACTCTCCTAAGCATAGCATTTAAGATCCTTTTTAATTTGACCTCAGATTACTTTCTGATCTTGCCCAAAGCAACACTGCCCACCTCAGCATACCCTAACCCTCACAGTCTACTCACGGTTATTTACCATGGTCTAAATCAACTTTGTTCTAAATTTCCAGGCCTTTGCCCATGCAGTGCCTTCAGCCTGGAGTGCCCTCCCCCAACCTCTCCTTCACTAAATCCTCACTGTGGCATGGGTCCCAGCCTACAATAGAGATGCTGTGAGCTAGAGATGCCTGAGGCACTGACTCACCCAAATTCCTAATAAAGAGACCCCACAGACATTCCCCTCACCGGGACCAGAGTTGTGGCTGGACCAGCCCTTGTGGTTTTTGTTATGATTGCAGGACACTCTTCCAAAAACTCCTGGGGAACTTGAAGGAACAAGACTCATTGCTCACATGTCCCGGAGGGTATACTGGGCTATCTGACGTCCCCAAGGCCACACAAGAAGGTCAAGGGGAGAGAGAGAGGATATGGACCTTTATTAGGTATGAGAGTGTGGTGTCTAGGTTTTCGGGTCTTCACTCTTTATTGGCTAATTTAAAGCATAAGAACAGGAATTCAGGTGCAGGAAAGGAGAATCTGGGTCACTCAAGCAGCCAGTCATCTGGGTTACCCAGGCCTTTCTGAAAGAGGGAACTTTGTGGGTGGGCAGCCTAATCCCTCATCTGGTGGTTTGGCTAAGAGCTGTATCATATAGCTGGTGATGTGTTTACTGAACATGGATGTCTTCAGAAATGGATGCCTTGGCAATCAAAAGCCTAATGTCAGGCACTTATACTACACTCCCTTTTCAATACCTAGCTCCTCTTTGAAACATGCCCTGCCCTCCACAGCCCATCATGGCTGGGCTCTTTGTTGGTGTGTTCCAGTAATTCTGTGTACAATGCTTACCTCACTATACTCTAGTTTATTTCTGATGTCTGTCTTTCCCATTAGCTCTAGGGTCACTGATGGCAGGAATCCCATCATTGACCGTTATATCCTAGCATCTGTCATTTACAGACAGTCTACTCTTAGCTTTAATCTGTACTGTATTTACCATTCAACTTAGGGTACATCGATTTCTCCCTAATAGTGATAACACCAAAAACATCAGCTAATGTTTCCTGTGTGCTTCCTAAGTGGCAGCCAATATTTTGCTTTGTATATATTAGCTCATTTCATCCTTATCATAACCCATGAGTAAATATATTCTTATTCCCTATTTACAGTTGGGAAAACTGAGGTTTAGAGAGATTAAGCACTTTGTCCCAAAGTTACAAATGTAGTAAATGATAGAAATGAAATGTGAACCTGTACAGCCTGGCTCCAGGGTCTCAACTCCACACTGACATCACAGAATTGACAGGATTTTCCACTTACTTTAGTCCATTTTCTTATTTTCCCAAAACAACTTAAAATATTTGCATGATTAATTAGATTAATTTTGTTCATCCATAAGCCTCACTCATATTTATTCAAATGATATGGCATGAGAATGGAGTGAAGTCCCGGATATTTGCCCCTATGTAATGATCTCCTGGCTACGCAATAGTCCACATACCTCACCTGGTGTCTTTTAGACTCCTCCATTGTCCTGGTGTATTTATTGTGCTCAATATCTAGTTGCTCTTCTCGTACTGAAAATGTCATTTTTTACATTTAGCCATCAAATACAGTTCTTAAGGAAAATAGTTTTCTCCTCCCCCACTGCCTAGCCCCCATCAGCAGGGGGTTCGAAAGAACCAAACTGAACCCGAGGCTATTGGCATTCACACAATGAGACTAAGCCCTGGTATATATATTATTTCACTGCCTTTCCGGAGGTGCTAAGTGATAAGGATCAGAATGGATTTTGTTGGCTTTAACGAGAAAAGTGAGCCTTTTGTTAGTTACCTTGCTTCCCCTCTAAGAAAAACCCAACTATGGAGCATTCTTTCTGCCGTGGTTGGATACGGGAGCATCCTGAGACTTTACTGTGTCTAATGAAACTCCCCAGAGAATGAAGGTGCTCTGGGGTGTGGGGAGGTACATCATGGTGCCCAGAGATGCGTTTTGTTCCGAAACCAGCGCCGGATGCTGTAAATGTGGAACCCAGAGTGAGGTGTCAGAGGGCACAGCTGGGAATATGTTCAGAGCTCGTTTTCATTTTCATTCGAACACCATGGAGGCGGCACTCGACTTGTTTCAAATTAAAAGGTACATCAAAAATGCAAAACATCGTATAAAAATTTAACCAGTCTTTTAGTGGCTTTTGAATCCTTTACTGGTTTCTCATTTCTCTATATTTTTAGAAATTTTCTTGGGCTGTGTTCCTCCATCCACCCTCAGCTTCCCTTTCTAAAGTTACACTCAGCTTTCTGGTGATTTATCCATCACCTGCACCTACCCTTTATACTAATGTGCTCTTTCCTTTTCACCTGCTTTCTCTTTGTGCTCAATTCTGCCCTTTCCTCCCTTCCCCATGCTCTTTAGACACTTTCCTTTCCTTCTTTGTTGCCTTCTCACCTCCCTAGCCTACCGGTAAATTGTAAATGAATTCCAATCTGGGGAGTTTAGCCCTCTATAAGTAGACATGATATTTTATGGTGAAACTGGAAGTCCCCGCTGGGCACTGGGCACTCTCTGTGGCTCAACTGTAGCTGTTAGTAGATACCCGAGGGTAGCCCCGTACAGAACCAGGGACTGGAAGGGTTGAGCAGTGAGCATGGCAGTACTGAGCCCTGGCCCCACTGATTTTAAAAAGTATGGATAATAATTTTAAAAACCCACAATAACATGGACAATAGCTACTAACATTTCTTTCTTTTTTTTTAGGACCACACCCCTGGCATATGGAAGTTCCCAGGCTAGGGGTTGAATCAGAGCTACAGCTGCCAGCCACAGCCACAGCCACAGCAACTCCAGATCCAAGTCGTGTCATGTGTCTGTGACTTATACCACAGCTCAAGGCAATGTCAGATCCTTAACCCACTGAGCAAGGCCAGGGATTGAACCTGTGTCCTTGTGGATGCTAGTCAGATTCATTTCTGCTGAGCCACGACAGGAACTCCCTTTCTTAAGAGCTCTCTAGGTACCAGGCCCTAAACTAACACTTAACAATATTTTCTCATTAAATCTCCACCACAGCAAATCCTGTCACTATCACCATTTTACAAACAAGGAAACCCAGGCAGAGTAATGCAGGTCACATGGCAGTGAGAGGCTTTTAATAGCTGAGTTTTACTCACCCCTCAACAACCACAGGGTAATCCTGAGTCCCCGGATCCCAGCCAGGGCTGGTGTATCCTGAAGAGCACCAGCTAGCTCCTCATGGCTAGGGGAACCAACCAGGTGAACACAGGGTGGGCTAGGGCTGCCATAGCCACAGCAGGACAATCACAGGGGCTCCATGGGGGTTCTGTCAAGAAGCAGAGAGCAGAGTAGAAGGTGTACAGCTACTTGCAGTCCAAGTCAGTGAAAACTTTTAGTGATGGGGTATCTGAACCAAGTTGGGACAAGATGGATGGTCCACAGTGGTAGTCAGAAGAGGAAGGGTGTAGGGGGAAGTTCAAGAAAGGAGGTGAGACATCACAGATGGCCAGTGATGACCAGCATGGCCCAAAACATCACCTGGAGTTTGGATAGAGGGGGTTCAGTGGATGGAAGAAGCACTGATCTAGGCAGAATCAGAACTCATGGACTGGTGTATCCTGAAGAGCACCGGCTAGCTCCTCATGGCTATGGGTACTAAGGCTCAAAAACAAGGGCAGGTCCAGTTACGAGCCCTGGGGGCACTGTATCCGGATTGGATGGGCAGAAAGGGTAGTTTGACGTGGTGGGAAAGGTGCTAAAGAACCTTGGATATCACCTAAGAGGGTTGTGATCTCACCTGCGAGCTGCTGTATACATGTGTGGTGCCACATACCAAGGTGACATCGTGTCTTCTTTCTAATAATCTCTCAAGAACCCGTAGTGTATAAACAATCTCTTACAAATAAAAGTGAGTGGATACAAGGCTAACCCTAAAAGAATGTCACTTTCACACTCTGACTTGATTTTCTGAAGCGGAGAGTAAGGGATACAGACTCAGCTGGGGTGATTGCTTAACCCCAAGGATGATGTGTGAATGTGCCATGCATGATGATGTTAGTTTATAGGTCACAATTGAGAAAAGGCCAAAAATTGCCCTCAGAGGCAGTGGAGAGTGTACAGAGTGTACAGAAGTGTGGCAGGTGTACAGAGTGTGGCAGAAGACAACTGTGTTTTCTTATAAGCCCTTCTATAAGTTTTCCATTGTATTGTTTTGTTATGGATCTGTATATTATAAACTTGAACAGAAAAAAAAATTACTAATTTTGACTCTCAGGTTATCGCTTCCATACTAAAAAGGAGAGGGGTGGAGCACAGAGATAATAGGCTAACAGACTTTTGCAGGCAGGATATCAAAGGAATCTAACTGGAAGATGCAAGAATTTCAAAAAGAAAAAGTAGAGTAGCCAGGGACCATTTAATGTTAGCATAAAGAGATTCACATACCTCTTAGAAATCATTATAACACAGTGAGTATTAGATTTTATGGGGCCAGTGGCGATACTGAGACCTCCAGTAAAGTTCCAAGTATCCTCATCATGCTCTGTTTAAGGAGGCAGTGAGCCAGGTAATATATTTTAGCAAGATTTCTATCAAATGAAGCCAAAATCACAAGTGAAAGAAGGCATCATTCTTCTTTTCGGGGCCGCACCTGTGGCATATGGAAGTTCCCAGGCTAGGGGTCAAATTGGAGCTGTAGCTGCCAGCCTGCACCACAGCCACAGCAATGCAGGATCCAAGCTGCATCTGCGACCTACACCACAGCTCATGGCAATAACGCTGGATCCTTAACCCACTGAGTGAGGCCAGGGATCGAACCTGCAATGTCATGGTTCCTAGTCAGATTCGTTTCTGCTGTGCCACGACAGGAACTCCTGAAGAAGCTATCATTCTTATATGCCTTTCCTTCATAGCACTTAAATTCTAGTCAAGTTTTTAGATTTTTCTAATTAAACCCACAAACTGCATGGCCCCGTGAGAGCAGGGACCATGTCTGCTTTGTTCAGCCCAGCTGCCCCAGGAGGGAAATAACTCACACAGAGTTTCTCTTTCCTCAGGCCTCTTGAGGAGGTCTAGTCTGTGCTGGACAAGAAGGGCTTCAGGCCTGGCCCCAGGAGTAGACCCTGACCTTCCATCAAATGGGAGGAGGGAGGAGACGGATTCCTGCTCTGAGGAGAACAGCAGATCTCTCGGGCCCCTGAGGTGCTTTTCACCGAGTCCCACATAAAACTGAAGAACATAATCCGCTGCTGTGGTTCCTCTGCTCCATCTGGCTTCTGGAATAATTGAAACTAGAAATGTCTGCTCTGATTGCTGCTAGGGAGAAAAGCTTAAGTTTTAGTGGAAAACCTCAGTAATGCCTCAGCCTTTAAAATGTTAGGTTTCTTATGAAATCTGATTTCTATTCTCTCCAGTTTTCTAGACAGAGAACAAAAACAAAACAAAACAAAAAGCCCTAAACGGGGGCACCAATGGGAACTTCAGGACCCTCAGTTCAACTCACAGCCTGCGTGGGTACCAGGTAGCTCTGGGGAGGAGGGATCTAGGCTGACTCAGTAATAAAGGCTCCTGGGGCTCCCACCATCCACCAGAAAGCTTGGATCCACCAGAGTCTTGAAGGTGGCCCAGCTTCTGAGAAAGGGAGCCAGGGTGCCTCCCACTTGGGCCCCATGGTCCATAGAGGTTGCATTCAGGCCACCCATACCCCAAAGTCACTGCGTAGACCATCTTAGGAGGCTGGGCCTTACCTCCTGCTCCACTCTCCCCACTCCCCCTTCCTCCTTTCCTTCCTGTCTCTCACCTCCCACCCCCTACACCTGCCCCAGTATGCTCTCCCCTCTCTCCCCCAGCACTGCCTCCCACCTCCCCTCTCTCTTCTTCCCTTTCCTCCCCACTCCTTCTTTCTCCGTTCTGACCCCTTTCCCTCCCTCCTCCCTCTTCCCTTCCTTCGCTCCCTCCAACTTCAATGAAATATATCAAAAAGCTCTTTCTACTCTAAGAATATCAAAGGTAAGTCCCCATCAGAAGCTCTTTCAAGTTACCTGAAGGCCAAAAAGTTCAGCACACAATAAATAGCTACCCATTTCACCCCCTGGTTTAGAGAGGAGGGGTTATTCATGCCCCACAGACACTAATTTTTGGAAAATCAGAGGTATTTTAAACAAGCTGTCTCTCCACTGTAGCTTTCCTTTCACATGCTGTCACATCTGCAGGACCAGTGGCTTCTAACCTGCCTCTCCTTCCCCCATGGAGAGGACAGAACGAGGGCCCTAAAGAAGGGTTTACATGGCGGAAGTGGAAGGAAAGCTCTGAAAGTTGTGGTGTTCTCAGGAAAGGCTCTGATGGTGCTTGGAGCCGGGTGGTTGAGGCCCTGAGCAGCCCCCCATCCCGCCCTCCACAGGCAGAGGCCCACTCTGGGGAGCAGAGGAAGTTCAAGCTCCAGGCTCTCATGTGCTCCAGCCCTTCCAAGGCCCTGGGAAGAGCCTCAGCATTGTGTTCCCATGGTCCTATGTTTTTGTAAGACTCGCAAAAGGAATATATTTGCACCACTGTTGGGTTTGAGGGCTTTTTCTAGCTACTACAGCTTCTCGGCACTTTTCCCCTCCCTCCCCCATCTGTGGGATCCCCCTAAAGGGAAGCGAATTGGGAGTGCGTTTAGTTTATGTTTGGTGGGATGTGGCTCTGTGGTCTGCATTCACTTCTAGGCAAGGCCAAGTCGCTGCTGGCCATCCTCCTGCAGGAACTGCTTACAGGGATAGTGCCACAAGCCTGAATTGAAGATGAACAGGTGCTGTGGCATCTGGGGATAGAGGAGAAAAAACCAGGCTTGAAATGCACTGAGCCAGAGGCTAGTCTGTGGAAAAATTCTTCCAGTCACAAGATGTGTAAAATCCAAAGTGGAGGATTCTGTTCTCATTGATGCCCCATCAAAACCAAAATTCAGGAATGCGCATGTTTAATGATTTAGCATATACTACGATTAATGTAATGGGTACTGTTTATGAGAATTGCATGAAATGAAATTTATCAGAAATCTTGTCTGTTCAGGAATATTAACCGTTAGCAGTACTGCACACAGCCAATGTGTTTGTGTATAAGAACGCATGCTTTGGAGTTCCTGAGTGGTTCAGTGGGTTAAGAACCGACTAGTATCCATGAGGATGCAGGTTCGATCCCTGCCCTGGGAATTTCCATATGCCACAGGTGCAGCCTTAAAAAAGGGGGGGGGGGAGAAGCATGCTTTAAAGCCTCCCAGTTGTTAGTAATTTTGATCAATCTTGCTAGAGCAAAGACTACCTTATCTCCCTAGTCTCTCTTATACAAAATCATTATCATATAAAAATAGTTTTCAAAATACGCAGGCAAAGCTTATTAGGAAAAAGTTCTTTTAGAGGTGCAACAGGCAGTAAATTAATTAGGATATTATGTATTTTAGATTTTGAGGTGTCTACTGCATTTGCCAGATTTTAAAACTACGAAATGTGTTATAATTTATTTTCTCTTTCTGAAGAGTCACATTCATACCTAATTTTGTATTGGTATTTCTGTATTAATTTTCTTAAAGAGAGCACCCGCAAACTGTATAAAGCCTCAGGCCTCACAAACCTGGAGCCTCCCTAGTGCCAGCCTCCGAGAGCATTTGAGCAAAGGATCTGTTTTTTCTGTACTGAGGAGCCTGCTGCAGCTGGGCCATCACATTCCCAGACCAGTTTGGTCAGTGAGTCCTGCAGGAAGAGCGGGTATTCCTCCCTCCAGGATACTGGTTTTGAAGCCGTGGAGGTCTTTTTCCTGAGGGCTCCTACTTTAGGTTCAAGGGCTCCTGCTCTTGCGGAGAAAGACAGCAGCAAGGAACAGCTGTTGGTACCCCATCTCCCCAGCTGTGTGGAGGCCCAGCTGTACAAGTTCTCATTTTGCCATAAATCTATTTGAAGTTCTTTGTTTTTTGGCTGCACTCTTTGCATATGGTTGTTCCCAGGCCAGGGACTGAACCTGCACCACAGCAGCAGCACCAGATCCTTAACCTGCTGTGCCACCAGGGAACTCCTATTTGAAGTTCTTTTGATTCAGGGAGAGGTACGATGGTTTTCTGCCAAAGCTTTCCTCTGATTTGTATTGTCTGTGGTTCTGGTGCTGACACACAAGACTGTTTCCTCTCATTTTCAGCAACATTCTTACCAGTTTTCTGTCCTCTTTCACAGAGTTGGTGTGGAACTGGATGAAGATCAGAAGCAGGAGCCCTCCTCACACCAGGCAAGTCAAAGCAGCCCATGCATAGGGTACAGAGATATGAGATGTTCTGTCCCATGGCCAGGAGGCTCATTCTAAAGGGGGCTGCCTCTGAAGATAAAACAAATCAGATGACCATAAAATACATAGGAATTTGGGGTGTCAATAAGCTTTGCATAAATTTTAGAGTGCTTTGAACTAGCATACACTTGTGCCTACTTTGTGGCAGCAGAAAGCCTGGACACTGCAGTTTAGGGGCAAAAGCACAGCTCTTGGAATCAGACAGGCTGGAGTTCAAATCCCTGCCCAGCCACTTGCTAGTTTGATCATCTGGGTGGGATTTACTTGATGCATACTTGATACATGTTGGGCCCACAACAGATGGGCCTGCTTCTCCTGCATGACTTCTCATTTATCAGGTCTAGGTATACAGAAATACAGAAACATGGAAAATCTGCAAAAACACAGCCTGAAGATCCTTAGGGAAAATTATTCAGAACCATGAGCTGCCGCCTCAAGTAAGGGAAATATAATCTCTACACTCTGGACTTGAATGTAACATTCCAGTAAAATCTGTCATTGGCAATTTTGCTTTACTCATTTTTAATTCAGTACTTAGAGCGAACAATCGTGTAGAAAGGTTACACCTTTTGCTGAAGTTGCTGGTAGACAGACATGAAAGAACAGCATCATTAGTAAGGGATGCTGCTTAATGAATTGTGTCCTGATCATATCTATATTTGAAGAGGACCCATGTCGCTTTTATTTCCTGGTTTTTTCCTACTATCCCATCAATGAGGCACAGCTGGTTAGTGCTGCTGGGCAAGATGCTGCTGCTTTCTTGGTTCACATAAAAGAAGGAAGGATCCTATGCTCTACAAAAAGGGCTGGAAAATTAAGTTGGCAATGATCCTGGTCATAGGTACTTTGAATTTTTTTGTCTTATGTGGTCCAAGGCCAGGCTGGTGCTGTTTTCACAAGATTTTATTGCCCAGGACAGACACCTAACTGCAGGACTGAGCCCAGCAGGGGTGTCGGCGTACAGGGATTCGGGCCAGAGTGGTGACCTTAGAAAGGAGATCAAAGCCCATCTCTTCACACTGGTGGGCGGTAATGAGTAGTTAGGAAGGGCTGGTGGGAGCTGATTTCCACAAAGCATTTTCTCTCATATAGGTCAACGAATCCTTTCTCCTACTTTCAAGCCAAACTTTTATCTAAATTTTATCCTTCCCTTATATCTTTTTCTTTAAAAGAGATAGAAGAAAATTCATCAAAGAAAATTCTTCATCTTCTTCTAACTGCCTTATATTTTACAATCACATATAATTGATGGTAAGATTACCTACCAGCCTAACTTTTTCTTTTATAAATTAAATTTATTTTAGCTTGTTCACCCCATTGTCAATTCAGAAATAACTCTTACCTGAAGATATTTAAATCAGTAAATGTATTTTTCTTGTTGTTAGAGAAATGAGATAGTACAACATAGTACAGTGAAAACTACATGGTATTTGGATCTTGGGCAAGTCTTCTATGGGTTTGAGTCTCAGTTTTCCTGTCTATAAAATGTGAATGATAATAATGTCTACTCCTCCAGGTTGTTATGACAGTCAAATGAAATTATATTTCTGAAAACTGTCTAACAATGAATTTCATTAAAACTGTCTTATGAAGGACTTGATAAAGCAGCTTATACCACCACATATAATAAAATAGTAGGAAAATATTTTGTAAGAATTTTAAAATTCAGTTAAAAAAAGAAGAAAAAAAGAAGAAGAAGAAAACAAAACCAGAGGAGTAAAAAAAAAAAAAAAATCCATGAATAAGCAAACCATAAGGTTGAATCACAAGTAAGCTTTCTGGTAGCCAAAGGGACGGGGGGGGGGTGTAAATAATACTCAGCAATGTACTAAATTATTATAATTAGAGGGAAAATTTATACTCTTGCCTCAAGTGGTACAAAACTTCATAGGTCACAATTCTTTAAAAGAAATTCCTTACTTGGGGCTTCCTGTAGAGGACACATAAAGAGCCGTCTAACTAAACTTGCTGTCATTTGCACTGTTCCTACTGATCTGCTGCTGCTTAAAAGTAATTTTATTCTTAAGAAGTGCCTTAGAAGTATTCTTACTCGTGATGTTTGACTACCAAGGTAGCTACATTTCAGAAAGAGGTTTTCTCTACACCTTGGAATAATTCTGATCTTCAAAGTCAAGTACAGGAAACAATGGTCTCAGGCCAGAAATAACAAACCACACTGTCCAAGCAGCTGCCACTGACCTGGACAGAGGGGTTTTTTAGGGACTTTCCAGACCATGTGTCAAGAACCTCTTTGCCCTCATTTTGCCCAACAGCTCTTTGCTTATTATCAGCATTTGTCGCTCTGACTACAGAGCATAAACCTAATTCTTAGGAGGACTGCATTTTTCTACTCAGTTTGCATTTATCACACTGGCCTTGCATTAACAAATAGAGTAATCTTTGCATTGATCAACCTCTGAATAAAGACTTTATTCTAAGTTACCAAAAGCTAAAACTTTCACAGATGGCAATTACTAATCATATTCTCTCAAAATCAATAATAAACATATGTAATGACATGTACATGTTTTTGAAGAAATTTCCTCTTTCTCTGTTCTGGAGAGTAAGATAACCTTTGGGAAATATGAATTTGTGGTACTGACTAACTGGCAATGTCACAGTTTTCCGTTTTACTTTGTAACACTTTTTTTTTTTTTTTTTTTTATTGCTGCACCTGCAGCATATGGAAGTTCACAGGCCAGGGATTGAATCTGAGCCAAGGCTGCAACCTATGCCACAGCTGTGGCAATGCCAGAGCCACTAACCCACTGTGTCAGTTTGGGGATCAAACCCATCCCTCTACAGCAACCCAAGCTGCTGAAGTCATATTCATAATCCACTGTGCCACAGCGGGAACTCTCACCTTGTAACACCTTAAAAGTGTGAGTGGTATTATATCTTACCTATGCCAGACCCAAAATCTTTACAAAGCATGTTCCACATGTAGGCATTAAACTTTCAATACATACTCTATGCAAATGTGCCACTTTGAGAAGTGGAAGGGATTGCAGTTTGAATTTTATGTCTCTTAAATGTTAAAAAAAAATAAAATAAAAAGACCTCAAACACCCTTTTCCCCATAGGAAGTTTTCCCTGTAATTGATTCTATGTCCTTGGCAGCACAACATTGCAGAGAAAGTGAGAATCACTGGCGCCCCATGCCTGCCTTAATCTTTCAGTAGACTTTTCAGTAGAAAATTCCTGTTACCCAAGGAAGGGCTGCTGCTATTGCTCTTCAGTTACCCTTCTTGCCATTTTTCATGATCATCCTATTATCTGTGACTCCATTGTTAATGCCGTTCTAAGCACTTTATCTGTATGAACTCATCTACCTGCCAAGATAAAACTATGTGCGGGTACTACTATTATGCTTCTATTTTAAATAAGGAAACGGTCTGCAGAGAAGTTAAATAACTTGCCAAAGGACACGTAGTGAGAAGAAGTGAAATTTGAACCCAGACAATCTGGTTCTAGAACTTCCCCTCTTAACCGGTGTGCATGTCTGCACCATGCCTTCCTTTCCTCATGCACACCACCCACCCATGTCAGGCACTACTCTAAGTGTGAGGAGGATGCAGCAGTTACCAACTCAAAGTCTTCACTCACAGAGCTTACACTCTAATGGGGGACACTGAGAAGAAAAAGGTAAACAGCTCCATACAGTGAATTCAGAGAATGTAACAATAGAGCAGCTAAGAGGATGGAGAACAATGCAGGAGGGGTACAGGCTGGCCCTGCAGGGCAGGCCTCTCTGAGGAAGGAGGCAGCATTTGATTAGAGGCCTGAACAATGTGTGAGCCTCGGCTGGGTTGGGGGGCGGTGGTGGAACAGTCCAGGCAGAGAGAACTCCAGAGAGACCCCGGTGTCCCAGTGGGTTATGGTGTGCTCCATGCAGCAGGACGGCCAGTGTGGCTGGAGCCCAGTGAGGTGAGGTGGGAGCAGATTGAGATGGAGAGGGAGAGGGGTCTTGGCATCTCCCAAGAGGGTCCAGGTCATTGGCTACAGTGGCAAGTTTGATTTCATTCTATGTGTGATGCAAGCAAAAACTCTTGCAGATTTTGCCCTTGGAAGTAGTGGGATCAGTCTTCTCTTAAAAACTTTTTAAAAATTTTTTCTTCCATCTCCAACTTTGTCGACTGTTACAGTGAGGTTAATTTTCATCTTTTCTAAAATAATTTTATTTTTTAACACTATGCTTTCTTCTCTGTGTGCTCTCTTAATACTACCTTTCAATTTCTTTTTGCTTCTAAAGGTCCTTTCATCAAAATTCTGGTTTTGGTTGTCATTTATGATTGTGTGGAACCTGAGTGGATCAGTTCTGGTCACTGCAGCTCAAGAAAGTCAAAGCAGGGAGTTACGGTCATGGCTCAGTGGTTAACAAATCCGAATAGCATCCGTGAGGACATGGGTTCGGTCCCTGGCCTTGCTGAGTGGGTTGGGGATCCAGTGTTGCCATGAGCTGTGGTGTGGATCACAGACTCGGCTCGGATCCCGCATTTCTATGGCTGTGGTGTAGGCCAGCGGCTACAGCTCCGATTAGACCCCTAGCCTGGGAACCTCCATATACCATGGGTGCGGCCCTAAATAGACAAAAAGACCAAAAAAGAAAGCAAGAGGGATGGATGGGAGGAAGGAAGGAAGGAAGGAAGGAAGGAAGGAAGGAAGGAAGGAAGGAAGGAAGGGAGGGAGGGAGGAGGGAAGGAAGGAAGGGAGAGAGAAAGAGAGAAAAAGAGAAAGAAAGAAAGAAAGAGAAAGACTGTGAAATCAGATTGTTATGATCATTATACAACTACAGATGTGATAAATTCATTTGTAATAAAAAAATGAAAGAAAAGAAAGAAAGAGAAAGAAGAAAGAAAGAAAGAAAAGAAAGAAAGTCAAAACAGAGCTGAGAAAGGGCTAGAGAAGGGCAGCTTCATGAACAGAGGAAGATTAAAGAATTAGGATTTCTCTAGCAAAAAGACTAGCACTAAGAATGGATACAACACAGTTTCTATTAAAAATATAAAGGATATGAGTAAGGTGAATGAAGACTTTGCCAAATTCCAGAGAACCATAACCTGAAGTACACTTAAAGCCTAAAAGAGCTCTTTTGGAGAAGGAAAAAAAAAGTATTTGTTCTTCTACATGATTGATACTTCATACTCATAGTCATCTAGAATTGCAAGGCTGGAAATATAAGTAGATTCAGGAAGTAAAGAGATTAATTAGCAGATGGTAGGATCACCTAGTTATTAACTAAAATTTAATTTTGCCTTGTGAATATTTTCCAAACATTTCTAATAAGCTTATAGAAAATAAAGAGTCCCCCATTATATGTCCCTCATATTTAACAATTATCAATATTTTTTCATACTTGTCTCCGTGCTGTTGGAGTTGGGACCATAGAATGTAAACTCTATGCTACATCCCAACAAATATTTCAGAAATAGAATACTAGGCTCTAAAATTGATCTGACCCAGATTAGAGTTTTCTCTTTTTTATGTTATTGCAATTAACAGTACTTTGAGAAAAATAGAATGACTATTTCAGAGCTTGGCTTTTCCCTTGGCCAATGCTGAATTTATTTTGGTTTTACTTATATCTTATACACCAAAAGTATATACCCTCCCCACTACATTTTTACTGCTTAGGACTAAATATATGTGTATACACACACACACACACACACACACACACACATATATATTTATCTCCAGACTCTATAATTCTCTATATGTATTTTTTACCTCCAGATTCTATAATGCTCTAGAAAGCAGAACTAATAATGAGGGAGAGGAAGTGGAGGAAGATGGTAAGCCACGATGTATTCATTAGGTGCCATATATAAAATCTCACTTAATCTTTACCTTGTCCAATCAAGATACCTATTGTAAATCTCATTTTATAAGGGATGAAATTGAAGTTCAAAGAATTAAAGTAACATTCCCAAGACAACAGCAAAAAAAATTTCAGCCATTTCAATAACAACCAAACTCCAATTCCTAGTTCCTGAGCTCAGTGAGACTGCTGTTCTCTGCTTGGACTCTGAATCCTCCAACTACAATTGAAGGGGGCCTCCAGGCAGAAAGAAAGGCGAATATAAGGCTCACCTCATTTGTGTTCTTTCTCTCAAGGGTCATAGTACTTTGCTGCCTGTTATCCAATGCTTGAATTCTATCATATATTTGTGATACCAGTTATTCCATCATGGCCAAACATTATACATTTTGGAAGTAATTTTGTGGGGGGGGAATGTTGTTTTGTTTTGCTTTAGACAAAAATATAACACTGTATACTCAAATCACAAGCCTAGATGCAAGACTCTTATCTTTGCTATGGTGTTTTTGGTTTAGTGGACAGCATGAGCTAAGATCTTGTTCCACAGTGCATTTTCCTCTAATATAGTTTGTGTATGGGCGTATGTGTATGTTTCTGTGTTTGTGTGCACAGGTATATTAAAGAGTCAATACACTAACTAAATTATGGTATAAATCAGGTATTAATTAGGAATCCAGTGAGGTTAATACAGTGAGATGATGTGAACTTTCTCCTGCCTTTAAGGTGGTCCATCATTTTATGTCTTTTATTCAATCTGCAATCAGTAGCATGGTATACTTGACTTAGGATAATTTCACATATGTATTTAAGGTGGAAACATGTCTTCTACACCACAAATATATTACCTTTGCAAATATACTTAGTAAACTACAAAAAGTTGTACCTTATAATTTTATTTTCTCTTCCCAGCTTCCACTCCAATGCCTTTTACATCTAGAACTTACAATTGCAGTATATAGCTGTATCAGCCTTCTATTACTGCATAACAAATTATCCCCAAAATTAGTGTCTTAAAATAACAAACAATTGTTATCTCACAGTTCCTATGGGCCAAGAATTTGAAAGCAAATTAGCTGAGTGTTTCTGATTCAGGGTCTCTCATGAGGTTGCAGTTAGGATGTCAGCCAGAGCTATAGGCATCTGAAGACTTGACTGGGGCTGAGTCTGCAGATGACTGGATGTTGGCTGGAGGCCTCGGTTTCCTGCTAACTATTGGCAGGGAGACTCAGTTGCTTAGCACATGGATCGCTCCATAGAATTGCTTGAGAGTCCTCGCGCTATGGTAGCTGACATTCCTCAAGTGGTCCAAGACAGACAGCAAAGAGGAAACAACAATGCTTTTTTATGGCCTTGTTTTGGATCACTTCTGCCCCATCCTATTGATTAAAAATTAGCCACAAGTACAGTCCACACTCAATAGGAAGGGAAATTACATCTTTTTAAGGAAGAAGTATCCAAAGAATTTGTGGATGTATGTTTTTAAATCACCAAAACCATATTATATTTACCTAAACAAAACAATTTTTTTTTCCCTCAATTGACTTGGATCTCTTGTAAGGACAAAGTTATTTGAACCAAACCTTCTTTGGGGGTAGCTAGACCATGAGTTTAGCCCATCTGATGGTATATCTGTGATGTCTACATGTCCTCTTGACAGTTTCACCCATCCTGTCTAGTTGTTTCCTTCATTTTTTTCTCCCTAAGCATGTGTTTTATGACTATGCCTTCTTGGGAACATTTATGAATTTATTATGGTTTGGGGAAGGTGAAAATATTTACATAAAATACTTTCTATGTGGAGGCTTGGAAATTATTTTAGCTTTTAAAACATAAATTTGAAAAAAAAATTCCTATTGACCCTCAGTAATATTATGTTCCCCCTCTTCAGAATCTGGAAATATTTCTCTTTAGGGACACAGAATCTGGTGCTCTTCTTGGTAATCGGAAAATCAAGGCAATAAACTTGAAATTATTACATGAATACAACCTGGGGGAGATGGCAGAGCAAACATACTGCTATCAAATTCCATTCACACTTACTACTTGAAAAAGTGCTCTGAAGCCCATAAGGAACTCTACAGATTTGTTATGCTAATTATTTGTCCTTGTCATCATTCTGTGCAACTTCCATTGGCATTAGTATTGAATATGGAATTTTGTGAAATAGGAAGGAAAATCTTTTCTCTCTTAATCTATTGAATCCCCCTGAAATGAGAAGCAATCCCATATGATTGTCACAGAGCAAAAGTTCATCCAGTTCACTTAGCAAAAGCCCCTCATTGAATATTGATAGAGAAATGTATTTACATTTGCCTGGTTCTTTTTCATTAAGGTTAATACAACAAACAATCCCCTCTTGCTTCAGTGTCTGGCTTTCAAGGATTTGTGGCCAGAGACTTTTGTTTTCTCTCAGGAATCCAAAGAAGCACAAAACAAAAAGTGCCTTCATAATTCTCCTGTTGCTCCCACCCTAGGGTGGTGCTAGACGGGTCACTCCCTGTTGGGCTCAGCCACTTCCCAGTCTCTGGTCTATTCCCTTGTTTAAGAGAAAAAGGAAAGACAGCAAATCAAATGCCCCAGTCATTTTTACATTTTTTCCCAGAAATAGAGGATAATAAAGGAACCAGAAATTGCATATATATCAAACACTCTGCTCCTTAGAAGTATCAAGGGGAAATAAAAACTAAGATTCAATGCCCTTGAATCTCCAGTTCCCATTTACAGCTGTGAAACATGAGGCTCAGAGTTGGAAAGTGCATCATTATTGTTAAATGGTAACTGCTAGGGTCAGAACTCAAACCTTGGTCTTCAGTTTCTGGATCCTCTGCTTGTTCCAACATGCACACCACTTTCCCACTGGGATCAAAGGACTCAAAAGAGAAGACACATTGCTGGCAATAAAGAAAATATCACCAAGTTCCAGATTCTACTTCTGAGGACTGCTCACATCCATTGTCCTTGGGTGTGAGCTGATCTCTGCTTCAGAATAATCCAGGTAAATTGATGCTCCCTACTATCCTCTGTCCATCTGGGCCTTCCCAGGGACTTGCCCTCTGCACTGCCTCATCAGCTACCTTCCCTGTTCCAGGGTGACTGCAAAGGCTGGCCTTCCCTGGGCACATTTATCTTCAACCCCCAGTGAACAAGCAGAGCACACAGTGGACTAACTCATTTATTTCTACTCATTTATTGATGGCCTTTCATAACCAAGTTATTAAGTCATCAATAACTTCAGAAAAATAAATGAATGGATCCAGAACTGGGCCAACAGATATTTAAGACATACACTGAACATTTTATCTCAGATCAGCAGAAAAGTCAATGTTGGGTGGGTCATCAGTGATATTTTCCTCACTGGGAAAAAACATGTTCTATGTTTTATTCCAATTGGAACCCAGTTTATTTCTCTACAAAGTAGTGAACGAATAACATCTTCAGTCTCCCAAGTAAATTAAAGTTTGAAAAATAGGTTACATGCATTAATATTTTTTCCAGAATGCTACCTAGTATGTGTTGCTCTCATGGGCTGACAAAAAAAAAAAATTACCCTGGAATATTTGCCAGAAATAGAGTATAAGCTCCTTCAGAAGTTCCTGTGTGTTCTAATATATTCCCCTCAAGAAATAAAATAAAAAGGAGAGGGAAAAGGGAGAGGAAGACAGGGAAGTTTTCTAAGACCTTAGGAAATCCCTGAAACTAGTATTTAGGAGTCTAGGGAAATTTCTAACATAAAAGTTAAGTGTCTACAAGGACACTTTCCGGGCCATCAAAGGTTTTCCCAGCTAGGGGGAGCCATGCATTGTCATTATGTTTGGGCATATATATACCAATCTATCTCAAGCTCAATGAGCATCCCAGTATCTTGACCTCATCTCCTATTCACATACCCACTTGCCTTAGTTTGCTTTTCATTCACACCCTGGGGCCCTACCTAAATGACGGGAATCTTAGCAGCTGCTGAGCGGTCACAAATGTGCTTTGAAATCTCTCTGTGCCTCAGTATCCTCATCTGTAAAACAGTAATAATAACATATAGAAAGCACTTAGAATAGTGTCTGACACATGGAATATGTTCAAGAAGTGTCAGCTGTTGCAGTGCTTGTCATTCATGAAAATATAGTATTTTCCATATGATTAGGACCTCAGAGACCAGCCAGTCCAATTTCTTAGATTTATCTTACAGACAAGGAAACTGCAACCCAAGAAGTCTATCATACATGTGTGTGCTTTCCAAAGTTTAAAGGCTGAGTGAGACACTAGCAGAAACAACATCATCTTTGAAGTCCAGAAGTCCTACGTTCAAATTCCAGCTCTGGGAGTTCCCGTTGTGGCACAGCAGAAACGAATCCAACTAGGAACCATGACGTGCCTCAGTATCCTCATCTGTAAAACAGTAATAATAACATATAGAAAGCACTTAGAATAGTGCAGGTTTGATCTCTGGCCGTGCTCAGTGGGTTAAGGATCCGGCGTTGCCATGAGCTACCACAGTGTAGGTCGTAGACGAGGCTCAGATCCCTCATTGCTGTGGCTGTGGTGCAGGCCAACAGCTACTGCTCCGATTCAACCCATAGCCTGGGAACCTCCATACACCACGTGTGCAGCCCTAAAAACAAAAAAAAAACGACAAAGAAAAACAAAAAAAGAGAAAAAAATTCCAGCTCTGAAGCTTTCTAGCTGTGTGACTTTGGACTCATACCTTCCCTTCTCTGAGCTTCTCTAGGTCTTCACTTATAAAACAGATACAATGCCACCTACCCTGATGGATTGTTGTGAAAATTGAAAAATAATGACTGAAAAGTTAATGACTGGATAATGTGATGTGCACGCTGCGTAGGAATTAATGAGCATTCCATAGATGGGGACTGTCATTATTGCAAACATCATTCAGCTAAGCTGCTGCAGAGTGGGTGCTAGAATCGAGGGCCCCTGACTGCCAGCCAAGCTTACACTACACAGTCCACCTTTACTTAGAAACAACCAAACAAAAAGGAATTTGCTTACACTCCATTATATCAGTTTTCTTCAGTGGCTTGGGAATGGGGCATGAGATCCACAGCCAGGTAAGTTTGAGAAGTGCTTCCCTCTTGAAGATTTACAATGCTCATTTATAAGTGAAAGATTCCAAAAATATCTGTATATAACAAGCCTGTTTAACACTCTTGAACCCATCTTTTTCTGAACAATTGGCCTAGAACTTCTCTCATCATATAGAACAGTACATACTAAGGAACACTGTTTAGGAAACCATTCAGTGTTGGAAATCATAGATTTAAAAATAACCAATGAGAAGGGATGCCAGTTTGGGTTTTCATTTTATTTCGAGTCTCTGCTTCAACCATGTTAGACAAAGGATAAATGGCTGATTGGGAAGGAACCACCCTCCACATGCTTGTATGCCCGTTTTATTTGTGGGGGATGGGACTGCAGCATCTGCTGTTACACATGTTTCAGAGAGCAGAATACAGCCTTTTGCATTCAGTTATTTATCATTAACCAGGAGTGGAATTGTCTGGAAAGGGGCAAAAAAGTAAATAAAATAAAATGAAAGCAAATCAACTTGCTCTCATCAAGGACTGGCTCTAGAGCAGCCGGTGGTTTGTCAGTGTCCTCCATGCCTCATGATTTCTTGAGCATGTTCACATTATTACTGGACTGTGAATTCCTTATACACTTGTGGGTTAGAAACCAAGGGCCCAAACAAAACAGTAAAGTCCGTGTTAAGACAGAAATGCTCTTAATGATAGAGATAATTACAACTGATTGAAGCCGTGCATTCTATTTTCTTAATATGCAAAATGGAATACAAAGAAGTAAAAATGTCACCAAATCTCCTTACCATACTGTAATGTTCATTATCTTCTGTCTCTAAAATCAGAAAAATGTTTCATCTTTTTTCCCTCTCCTCAAATTTTCATCCTCTACTCTCACATAAGCATCTATAAACACCCATTAAATGATTTCTCTTGTCCTTCTCAATTCCTTTTCTTCCTCCCTCCCACAGTGGTCCTTTTGGGGAAAAAAAAAAGAGAGAGAGCATGGAGGGGAGGAGGTTCAGGACAAACACATTCAATTATTACAGGCTGTCTATCAGGAATTTTTGTTTTCTGTTTTTGTTTGTTTGTTTGTTTGCTTTTTAGGGCTGCACCTGCAGCACATGGAGGTTCCCAGGCTAGGGGTCCAGTCAGAGCTACAGCTGCCAGCCTACACCACAACCATAGCAACTTCAGATCCAAGCTGCATCTGTGACCTATACCACAGCTCATGGCAACGCTGGATCTGTAACCCACTGAGCGACGCTAGGGATTGAACCCTCAACCTCATGGTTCCTAGTCAGATTCATTTCCTCTGCACCATGACAGTACTCCGCTATCAGGAATATTTATTTCACCACTTAAGAATCAAAGGGGGAAGAGATCAAAAATTAACCATAGCCTGGAGTTCCCATTGTGGCTCAGTGGAAACAAATTCAACTATTATCTGTGAGGATGTGGGTTCGATCCCTGGCATCACTCAGTGGGTCAGGGATCTGGCGTTGCCATGAGCTACAGTGTAGGTCACAGACAGGGCTAGATCCTGAGTTGCTATGGCCGTGGTGTAGGCCAGCAGCTACAGCTCCTATTGGACCCATAACCTGGGAACCTCCATATGCCATGGGCGCACCCCTAAAAATAAAAAAAAAAAAATTAACAATAGCCTTTTGTGGTTATCTATCAAAAAAAAAATGAAAACTAGTTTAATAATTATCATCCCTTTAGTCTTGACCTTTTGATAAGTCATAAACAAATACCATCCAAATTGGACAGAAGTAACGGCAAAATTCCCACAACAATAATCTGACAGAAATATCACTTTTACTGGTGTCAAAAAAGTGGCATTTCTTAGCAGTTTAATAAAGTGGGGATTATTAAGAAAAGTAAATGTTGAATTATGCCACAAGAGTCCCATCCATATGGCAAAATCTATGAGCTAATTTGCTTGGCAGCTGCTTCACCCTTTAGATGAAAATGCCTATAAGAAGAAAGTTTGTTTTTTTTTTTTTAAGTGGTTAAATTTAGGAGTTCCTCCTGTAGTGCACTGGGTTAATGATCCAGCTTATCTCTGTGGAGGCATGGGTTTGATCCCTGGCCCAGCAGCTGTGGATTAAGGATCCAGCATTGCTGCAGCTATGGTGTAGGTGGCAGCTCCAGTTCAGATTCAATACCTGGTCTAGGAATTTCCACATGCCACGGGTGCAGCCGAAAAAGGGAAGAAAAAGTGGCTAAGTTTGATTTGGTTTGGCACTTTTTTTTTTTTTTTTTTTTAATTTGGTCTTTTTGCCTTTTCTAGGGCTGCTCCCGAGGCATATGGAGGTTCCCAGGCTAGGGGTCTAATTGGAGCCGTAGCTGCCTGCCTACACCACAGCCACAGCAATGCGGGATCTGAGCCGCATCTGCAACCTACACCACAGCTCATGGCAACGCCAGATCATTAACCCACTGAGCAAGGCCAGGGATCGAACCTGCAACCTCATGGTTCCTAGTCCGATTCGTTAACCACTGAGCCACTGCGGGAACTCCTGGCATGTATTTTTAGAGTTAAGACATTAATATTGGAGTTCCTGTTATGGCTCAGTAGTAACGAATCTGACAAGTATCCATGAGGATGCAGGTTAGTTCTCTGGCCTCACTCAGTGGGTTAAGGGTCCGGCCATGAGCTGTGATATAGGTCACAGATGAGGCTTGGATCCCGTGTTGCTGTGGCTGTAGTGTAGGCCAGCAGCTATAGCTCCAATTCTCTCCCTAGCCTGGGAACCTCCATAAGGGTGGAGGGTGTGTCCCTAGAAAGACCAAAAAAATTAATATTATATTTGTATTATATATTAATGGTAATATTATACCAATATTTTATATTGATTAACTTATCCAACGCCTTTTTCTATTTGTCTCTCTCTCCAGGAAGCAAATAACTTGAATAAAAGCACGACAAAAACAGAGAGTGCCTGGCTCTTCAGAATGTGGTACAGCTTTGACCACAAGTATCCTTTGATAATGATAATCTCCCAGATCCTGCTGCCTGCCAATGACTAATCTGGAGCACTTAATCACTGAGGTATGCGTGCCTGCTCTTCAAGAAACACAGAAAGGTAAAGCAAATTCATCACCAAACTTAGCAAAAAGAGTGATTTCAAAACATAAAAAGCTGTGCAGTCTGTACTTAAATGTTACAAAGCGCTAAAGTGAAATCTCCCAGAGGCAAATGAATTTGGTGTGTTCATGGCTATCTAGTGTTTCCTAAAGCCAGATGAAAAAGTCATATGTCCTGAAAAGCTGACCTATTGTACTAATTTTACTGTTCTTTCCTTTGTAAAAAGTCTTACTTCTGTTGAGTTGACCAGGATGACAAACCCCTTCGCCCCTCTGCCAGGAACCCATTTGTGTGTTTTTGTTTCGTTCTATAAAAAAGTGAAGGGGGTGGGGAGGGAGGATGAATGGCCCGAGGGGAAGAAGGAGTCTGGTGATCAAACTGTAAAATAACACTACTTTGTTTTCCAGGAAACACTTGAGTAAGCTTTTTCTAGAGAAGGACAATTTTAAAATTCTAGCAATCAGTGTAAACATAGTAGCTCTGGCTCACCTTGCCTTGTGACTCACAGGACTGAGAAGTCAGGCCTGAAGGGCTTTGCCATTGTGAGTTGCAGTAAGCGGTCCATCTCTAATCCCAGGCAAAAGCGCCACAGAAGAAAGGAAAGAACTGCGCCGAAAATTGAATGTGTTGGGTCTTTGTAGTTGGTTTTCCACAGTCACAAATCCCTCTCCTTTCAGGGAGAAAATGTCAGTCACTGGGTGATTTTAAAGCAGCTCAGCAATGATTAAAGCCACAACAGATCAGTGGGAGAGGAAGAATTAAGAACGGGAAAAGCAACTCAGAGAGTAAGATGAAGAAGAGGTAAAAATGGAAAGGGGAGAGGAGGCAAGAGAAATACAGGAAATTCACAGCAGGAGGAAAGGAAAGCAAATTAGAGGAATGAATGTAGGAAAAAAAAAAAAAGTAAGAATGAAGTAAAGAGAAGCCAAGTAGAGATTGCAGAGATAAGCAAAACATGGTTAAAATTAGAAAGCAATTCTGGAAAAGTAGAGCATCCCAAGAATTATGAAATAGAAATGTTGAAGGTAGAGGTTTTTTGAGGCTACAGTTTTGTTTTCTACACTTCTGTTACCTATGCGCAAATACCTCACCTAGCTCTATCCTGAGCTTTCATGGACAGTGTAGGTGGCCACACCCTAAACTCGGTCCACCTTGGCCATTAACTGCCTCTGGGAGGTTTTGGTACTTCATTAACCACCCAAAATGCTGCTGGTCTCTCTGAGGGAAGCTGATTCTTTGAAAGTTATACTGGTTTCTGTTCCAGGTTGATTTCTCTTCCGGAAACACAATTTTCCCCTGCCATTGCTTAAACTATCTGATAACTAAATATATAGAAAGTTATAAAAATGTGGCTAAAGAGTACATATAAAGGCTGCTTGGTTATGACGATGTAGGGTAAGAAAATGTCCTCTGGGTTTCCTGGACCCGATTTCCAAATTGTGGAGTGGGGGCGTCCCCACACTTCCAAGCAATCCCCCAGACACCAGCTCAGAGTCCTACAATTCAACTCATTTCTGACACTGTCTACCCAGAAACAGTGTCAAAGCTCACAAGTAAGCAGTCGGTCCCACCAGCCTGCCCTCCCCCCACCACTAGTCACAAGCTCAAGTTGTTCCCTTAGCTTCTGATCTATCAGTTACAGGTTAGAGGTTCCCATGAACTTCCTCTTTGAATTTGATTAATTTGCTAGACCAGCTCACAGAATTCAGAGAAATATATTACTTCCTAGATCACTGTTTTATTATAAAATGAAACAACTCAGGAACAGCCAGCCGGAAGAGGTGCATAAGGCAGGGTATGTGCACCACTCTCCCCAGTCTCCACCTGTTTGCCAACGTGAAAACTCTCCTAAACCCCATCCTTCTGAGTTTTCACAGAGGCTTCGCAGCATAGGCACAACTGCTTAATCTTGACCATTGGTGATTGAACTCCATCTCCAGCTTCTCTTCTCTTCCCCAGATGTGGGAAGGGTAGAAACTGAAAGGTCTAACCCTCTAATTACATGCTTGGTTGGGGGGAGCAACCAACTCCAACCCTAGGTGGAGTCTAAATGTCACTCATTAACATAACAAAAGACACCTCGGTTGCTTTCCTCACTTAGGAAATACCAAGGATTTTAAGAGCTAGGTGCCAAAACTGAGGATGAAGCCCAAACACATTATTTCTTCTTATAAATCATGATATCACACAGTCATAAATGAGAAACGAGATGAGATGTTTTTGTTCAAATTCTGACAGTGCTGTGAAGGATGCTTTACAATAAAGAAAAGGAGCAAAATGGGAAAAAAAAGAAAAGAAAAAAAAACTTGGAGACAAGAAAAATGAAAGTGGAAACCCACACAAGTTTTTAAGTTTCAAGCAGTGACACTAAATTCAGATGATGTCATAGTTTTTGTTTCACTTTTCAGGAGGGGGTTATTTCCATATGATTATGGACAGACTAGCAAAAAATGAAAGCAAACTTACACTCTCAGTAATATCTCTTCTCATGGTAATTTGTCCTCCTATGCATTCATCCTAAAAATTGCAGGGCTACCATCACTGCATAAATATATTTTCACTTAGACAACAGAGTTTTTATATCCTAGTTATGCTCAGAATTCATACCCAGAGAGTAGCAAAAACCAACCAGTTTCCACTCTGTAATCTCTTGATCTATCTGTATTTTTAGAGATAAATTAGCCTTTTGGCATTTATGTTCATTCTATTGTCCACCTAGAACCCAGAAGAAGCACCCCATGAACCTCATGGGTAAGATATGCCAGCCACTATCAGTGAGAGATGACCCCCAACCACCCTCTCCCTTGACCCCAGGGTCAGGTTGCCTGGCAGAGGCCAAAAATAAATTGTTGTGAGGCTGAAAGAAATGGATTATGCAGTTTGGAGCTGCTCAAGTTTCATTTTAGTAAAACTGCATCATGCAAATGAGGCATCATAAAGAATTACTGACAAAGAAAAAGAAGAATAAATGAGGCTTCATGTGCACCATTATCAGTGAGGATTTGTTCTGGGAACTCGGCCTCTGTCCACTGGTGCCGAATAGAAACATGGAGACAGAGTTTGGGCAGATTAGAAAAGAATAGCTTTTATTGCTTTGCCAGGCAAAGGAGGCCACAGCAGGCTAGTGCCCTAAAGACTGTGCCCTTCTTTGGGAAAAAATAGGAAATGGTCTTATAGTTTAGGGAGTGGGAAATAGGGCTGCAGATAAGGATCAGGGTTGAAGCAAACATTCTTCTTCAAAGCTGGTCTTTAGCAGCTGGGGGCTGGTTCTGGTGGTCCTTGAGATTATCATGACCTTCTTTCTGGAAGGAAGAATGCTTCATCAAGAAGTTAACATCTTCAGAGTTCCCGTCGTGGCTCAGTGGTTAACGAATCCCACTGGAAACCATGAGGTTGCAGGTTCAATCCCTGCCCTTGCTCAGTGGGTTAAGGATCTGGCGTTGCCGTGAGCTGCGGTGTGGGCCAAAGATGTGGCTCGGATCCCACGTTGCTGTGGCTGTGGTGTAGGCCAGTGGCTACAGCTCCAATTCAACCCCTAGCCTGGGAACCTCCATATGCCACGGCAATGGCCCAAGAAAAGGCAAAAAGACAAAAAAAAAAAAAGAAGAGGTTAACATCTTCAATTTGTTGGGAACTTCGGTTCTGCAGAACTCAAAGATATAGTTAGGTGTATCCCTTGAGGAGCAACCAGGACCCTGCCTGAGGGATGTGCTATTATTTCTTGATTTCTCCTCCCCTGTCTATGCAGCCCTTCCCTTCCCTAGTTAGCCACTGTTTGAACCTGCCCTTTGGAACTCAGGGAAAGTAATGGAGGCTGGAGCCTCTTCCCTACAAACAAGAAATGGGGGACACAGAAAGGCTTTTTGTGCCAGGACCCCTGTAGGGGCTCGGTTTCAGATTCTCCAGAGAAACAGCACCGGAACCAGTAAGCAGTATACACACACATACACACACACACACATACATAGATTTATTTCAAGGAATTGGTTTATGTGATTGTCTAGGCGGCAAGTCTAGAATTTGTAGGGTAGGTTCCCAGTCTAGAAACTCTCAGGCAGGAGCTGAGATGCTGTAATATTGAAATAAAATTTCTTCTTCCTCAGGGAAACCTGAGTTTTGCTCTGAAGTCCACGTTATTGAGGATCATCTCCGTAAAGTCAGCTGTGGATGTTAATCACACCTACAGAATACCTTCTCTGCAACACCTAGATTAGGATTTGATTGACTAGGTAGTTTAGTCAAGTTAACACATAAAACTAAACTTCCCAGTATTCAGTTCACATTCATTTATGCCCACTATTCAGACCCAAGGATAGAAAGGATAGAGTCTCTTAAGTCGTCATTGGTATCAACAAAGCAAGCCACTGTTGGTCATATAGTTTGGCTTTATTTATTTTTTTTACTTTTTCATAGCATAATTAGTACATATAGACATTCCCATACATTTTTTTCCAAAAGCTAGAAAAGAAAATAATAAAAATCAACATTCCTTGAGGATGAACAATGGCCAAGCGCTGGGTTGAGAGCTTTCCACTATAATTTTATTTCACCCCCACAGCTCTGTAGGAGGGTGGGAGGGTCTGAGAGTATAATTCAGCACAAATGGACTGCTGATTGTGTCAGCTTCTGACGAAACAACCTGAGCTCTCCCATTCAAGAACATTGTGGGAAGCCTGTGGTGCCAAAATTGATGACTAATTAAGATTTCATTATAATTCCCTGTGGGCAGCAGTTCTGAGTCATGCAGCGCAAAGCAGAAATTGAGAAGGGGGAGACATACAAGGGAAATATGTTACTGAGCCCCAGTGCTTTGCCATCGAGAACATGATTTCATTCAATCCTAATAACCACCCTTTGGGTTTAATTCTCACAAAGACTCTCTTTGAGATGGCAGAAATAAAGTCTCAGAAAACTTAAATAACTTTCTTAAGATCCATAGTTGGTGTCAATTCCATGATTCAAGTCCAGATCTGCCTCACTCTAAAGTCCATAAATATATTTAAATGAGCTTTATCATTGACAGCTCTATGTCCCTAATAGCCCTCCTCTACATCTAAAACCCCATCTCTACATGCTCAGAATGTCACCAATAAGGCAATGCTTATTATGATTGCTCATTGCAGAGCTCATATCTCAAACATCTGCTGAAGATATATAGGGTGAAAAGGTTAGGAGTCCTGGTTGGCCACCCTAAGAACACCACCGCAAAGGAGTCTCCAAGTTTCTGAATCAGGTCCTCAACTTTTCAGAGGCAGAACGTTCAATATGTCAAAGACTCCAAGATTGGTTTAGTTTCATGGAGATGGATGTACTGTAGCCAAGGTCAAAGGAGGCACCAGTCTAAACCAGACATCAAATTCCTAATCATCCTATGTATCCTCATGGGGAGGAATATTCTTTTCCAGCCCTTAGAAGGGTAGAGTCACAATCTTGTCCCTAGTGACTCTCTGACCCACTTTTCTTCCTCTTGCTCCCTGGCTCAGTGTGCTCCAGCCACCCTGGCCTTCCTGAGATGCACCCAGAACATTCCTGCTTCTAGGCCTTTGCACTGGCTCCTCTCCTCTCAGATATTTGTGTACCTCCCTCCTTCACCACTTTCATCCAGTTAGGCAGTCAGGCCTTCCTGGCCCCATGTTTAAATTATCAGTCCCAACAGGAGCATTCCCTCACCCTTTCCAGATCCATTTTTCACCTTTGCACTTCTTACCATCTGACACCATATGTACTTTATTTATTTGTTATAATATTCTCCTCCCACCAGGATATATGCTTTCTGCAGACAGAGATCTGGGTTTGTACTCACGGCAAAGAACCATGCTTGGCACATAGTAGACACTCAATAAATATTCATTGAATGAATGAATCAAACAAGCACACAACATTTTCCATCCATGGCATCTTCATCATAGACATTGATGTAGAGGAAAAAATCCAGTGAATTATCTGAAGGTTACTAAGTGAGTCTTAAAGCAGAGCAAGGCAGAACAGATAATAGTGTTTTCACTCAGGCTGCCCTTTGGTACCCAAAAGTCAAACCCCAGGTAGACACCCACCCCTCCCCCAGCTTCAGTGTCCCTCTTCCTTGGCAGGGACAGCCGCACTGCAGAATTGGATCCCTGTTGCACATTCAAGCCCAGCTCTGGCTTAGAAGCCATTCTCTGGGTGTCTGTGTCTTATCTCCCCAATTGTGTGTTGATTTTATTTATATACAGAACTCAGAATTTTAGAGCCACCTATCATCCTCACTAACAATGTCTTGTAATGAGACAAGCCAGAAGCAGAAATTGATGCCCCCTTATTCAGATTTTAAGACATCAGATACAATGATTTGCTAAGCTTTGCTGTGTTACAGCTGGTGTGGGGATCATAGGTGGCCTTCTTTGGAGGTGACTAATGATGCTGCTTGGACTGTCTGCATCCTACAATCTCTCTCTGTTCTGTCATTTATCATCTCTCTCCTTAAGCAAGTGTATATATTAGTCCTACAAATGTGAATGACACAGGATATGAATGACCTTTTCCAAAATAAAAAGGGCAGTCTAAAATCATTTTTAGCACTTCCTGTACGCCAACATCAACTGAAAATAAGGAGTCATCCTGCGGTAGCCAACATTTTACAAAAGTGTAAAGAAAGCACAAAGATAACAATGGATTAGCAAGTTGACACAGTAAGAGAATTACATAAAATCACATGGATGGAGACTTCCTTCCCATCCCTGGTTTGAAATAAATTGTGCACCAGGATATCATCAACAAAATGAAAGGTCCACAGATATGTGGATGCTGCAGCTCTTGAGTTTTCCATTAAACAGTCTGGCAAGGAAAGTGGCGGATAGCAGACCACCCTGCTCTTGTACCAAATTGTGACAGACAGGGACTGCATTCCAGGAGAAGTAAACATGAACATCAAGATCATCTAAAATGTACTTGGAACCAAGTATTTAATGGATTTAAATGTTATGGCATTGTAGTCTTTAAAAAAAAGGGAAAAGAACTTTTTTTCCTCCTAAAACTTGACAGAATTCATTATACCCCACACAGTCACACTTATTCTAAATCATAGGTATGAATATTGTGAGCAGCAATTTCCATTTTAAATGATGATCACTGCATTGCAGTTTTTTCTTATTCTGACTAGCTGAAGCCTCTATGAATTATTTATTGGGTTGGTACTGTGGCCTTGTGAATGACTCGAGTTTACTTCGCAAAAAACCCTCAGAGGAACAAGGAATGTTAGCTCTATGATTCCTGTTTTATAAATGAGGCACTTGAGCCCAAAGGAGACAAAAGTCACATCCAAGTTCTGTGATGGACTTGGAGCCAGCCTTCATAATCGACAAAGAGCAGGCTGTGTCCACCTGAAGAATCCTGGTTTGGGTAGTCCTTCCACTGAGTTCTGGTGGCATTAATATGTGTGTGATGCTATTGTTGTAAGTGTGCCTGGCATACAGTTGATAGTTTTAAGTGATAGCATCTAGGATGGCTCATCAAAAGCTTCACCAGTCTGGGGGTAAGGTGTGTTGTACTTTAAGTAGAAAGCCAGAAGGATAGCAGAAGATGTACATAAGATGCCTTTTGTTCAACTTTATCAAGTGCCAACTATGTGCCAGGTGATATACCAGGTACTGAGGGCCAACAGCAAGCAAGGTAGGTATGGGGGACTCTCATGAAGTCTTGTTTATTTGACTCATTGAGTCATGACCCCAAAGCCCCTTGAAAATGACAGGTGGTCCTTAGTGTAGGAAAGAGAAACACTGACATCACCGAAATTTAATGGGAGAACTCTTTAAGGAGCCATAAATAAAAATCATTTGTAACCCTCACATGTAAAATGTAGCCAGTTAACTCCACGAGTAGTTTCAGAAAGCACCAAAAATTAAAAATATTTGAAACAAACACAAGTCATCAGCTTTCTAAACATTCTCCCTAAATACATTCCCACTGGTATCCCCCATGAGGATGCACCTACTTTCTACCTGGGAAGCTGGCTGGAGGGAGGAGCTGAGCTTGTACCAGGTAGTGGGTCATCCTTAACCTCGCAGATGCTGCTGTAGAAAGATCTTATAGATAGACCTTGTACCTAAGTGAAATGAAATTAAAATTCATTAAAAGAAAACACTAGCTTCCTGGATCCTTGTGTTTCTTGCCTTTTTGGTGAGAACCAAAGTAGGGATATGTTAACTCCCTCCAGAAACATGATCTGTCTTTTGCTCAGATCCCAACTTGGATCTTCCATGATTTCTTCTTCCATATAATGAGAACAATAGTATTTATTGTTTTGGCTAAATCCATTAGAAAAGTTGGCTAGTTATTAAAAGAGCTTCCTAATGATGGTAATTTGTTTGCTTACCTCTCAGAGCCAAAACACAATTAACATGATTGAAACAGTTAAGTAGTGCAGTTTTCTTAAGATGCTATGGCCTAAATACATTGAAATATTCCATAACTGAACTAAAACTCTTCTGGAGTTCTGACAAGTGACAACAAGCATTATATTGTGAACTGTTGCCCAAACATGTTGGATCCCCCACTGCGAATGTGAAAAAGTGTGGATCCCGAGATGATAATTGAGTTTTCTACAATAATCCTAGGATTCCACAAGAGTTTTGGCATCCCTGAGTTATTTTGCCTTTTCCGCTGTAAAAGTTTCAGTAATATTTCTTTTAAATGATAGTAATTTCCCATTTCATCTTCACCATAAGCAAACATATGAGAATCTGGATTTATTCAAACAAGAAATCAGAAAATAACTCCTCCTCTTCTAGAATGAATTCATAAAATAAATTTCTTTAAAGCCAATAAATATTTAAAAACCAAAATCTACTGAGTACTTTCTCATTGCAAAGCACTATATTAGACTCTCCCCTTTTCTCTATTCACTCATGTATCCATCACATGCTTCTCAAGAACCTACCATGAGCCATGTACTGTACTGGGCACTAGGGATACTGCTTTTGACAAATTATCACAAAGCATACATTCCAACCTGGTTCCGCTTTTAAGTTTCTGATTTACAGATGTCTTTTCAGGAAATGACTATGGTATAAAGAAAGATACCCATAGACATTCCACTATGGGCTTTTCTCAACTGGAGGAAAGTCTGGCTCAATGGCCAGGATTTATTGGTTTGCTATTGTAGCCTACCTGCTTACTAGTTGTGTCATTTTCGGAAAGTTACTTACCCTCTCTGTGCCTCAGTCCCTCAGCTGCAAAATGGGAATAATACAAGGCCCTATCTCATAGGTTTGTTTTGAGGATTAAGTAAGTTAACACGAAGTACTCAGAAAAGGGGTAAATGATGTGAGCTTTATTATTGACATCACTACCTGGTGATGTCTACCTTAAAGGGAGGCATCATGTCATGTGTTTGGTATTCATTGCCATTTATTATCACTGAGTGACCAAAATGTCCATGATCTGTATGCTTGTCATAATTTTTAGTTGCAACAGCCGTATTTTAATACCAGAAGAAAGTCTTCAGTCTCCATAAACAAAAGGTTCCAGTTAGGCTGTAAATCAGACATAATTCTTCTTGTTTGGTCTGGAATAAATGGATGTAGCCAGGTTCTTGACATTCCTTTGTATCTCCTGTTCTGCACATGTGATTGTTTCATTTATGATTTTTTTAAGTGATGGTATATCATCCCATAGTTATTTTTCTGGAAATTATACCACAGATAGCAAGTTTGACTTGATAAAAAAGTATAGCAATTTTTCTGTCCTACAACAGAAGCAATACAAGCCTTTGATGGTAATTATCTATCCCTCTTGCACCTTCTTGTGATAAAGGAAATCTTTTAATTGCACCTTTCAGGTGAAGGCGTCATGTTTTGTCATTAGCGGTGAGGTGTGATATTTGAAGATTTCTAGGTCAGTATATATTGAATCATTTTATTAAAAATAAATGAGAAGGAAAAAAATGTTGAGACTGACAAAAATATATGTATTACCTTAATGTTGCTAGTTTTGAATTTAGTTTCACCATTTCTTCCCCACAGGGAAAATAAAAAAAAGAATATTTTGTTTAAATTTTCTTTCATTGCTCTGTGGTCACTCCTTCTGCACTGTAGGAGCCAAGGCATTTACAGGCTGCCAACAAATTCATGAGCTACCAGAGACACATTATCAGCATGAACCATGGCTGCCAGCCTCACATATTATCACCTGACAGGGAGGCAGAGGCAGAGTAGAGCGAGCTCCTGAATGGCAGTCCTCAGCCCTCATCTGCATGTGAAGCTGTGTAGACACAACACAAAGCATGTGAGCAGATGTGGCCCTGCCCTAATTAAAGTTCACTCCACAAGGTAGATGGCGATGACACTGTCTCAACATATGTCAAACCAACTCATAAATAAGAGTGGGCAAAGAGATACCTGTGCTGGTGGTTAATAGAGGAAGAAATGTTGGAGAAATGACTGCTGTTTTTCTAGTCATGTGGGAGAGAGGCCACGGAGGAACTGGGATCTCCTAATATGAAATTAAACAATGGGAAGGTAAGAAGAGCATTCTGAGCCGAGAGAATAACATGGAGGGAGGTCCCATGACTCGTGTGGCTTGAATAGCTGAGCGAAGCCTGAGTAAACCTGCCTGTGAGGCACAGAACTGGGAGAAGAGAAAGGAGGTGGTCTCCAGGGAACTGTGTGTCAGCCTTTGAAGCAGAGGAAGCTCTCATTCCCTCCACCTAGTATAATCAGAATTCTCTCTTATCAGTATTAATTTTATTTCTTTGTTTAGTGACTCAGATGGCTCATGGCAGGCCTGTGTGTCACAGGCTAAGGAGCCTTTAAAGTTTCCTTTCTGTCACAAATCTGCTTCATATGTATGACAGTCATTTACCAGATGCCATTTATTTAATTCTTCCAGAATTAAATTTCATTTTATTTTGTTTTACATTTTTCTTTTTAGAGCCACACTCATGGCATATGGAGGTTCCCAGGCTAGGGGTCGAATCGGAGCTACAGCTGCCAGCCTATACCACAGCCACAGCAATGCAGAAACCGAGCCACATCGGTGACCTACACCACAGCTCACAGTAACGCCAGATCCTTAACCCACTGAGTAAGGCCAGTGGTTGAACCTGCAACCTTGTGGTTCCTAGTCAGATTCGTTTCCACTGCGCCACAATAGGAACTCCAGAATTAAATTTCATTTTAATATTTCCCTAGGGGGAGAAAAAGTATTTTGTTTAAATTCTCTTTCATTGTTTTAACTGAATTTAGTTTTAATACTTATTTCCTAGAAGAAAAAAAAAATACATGAGTATGTCTTCTGGCTTCTTCTGAAGCCACAAGGATAGATAAGAAATGATGAAAAAAAAAAAAAAAAGGAGTTCCCGTCGTGGCGCAGTGGTTAACGAATCCGACTAGGAACCATGAGGTTGCGGGTTCGGTCCCTGCCCTTGCTCAGTGGTTAACGATCCGGCGTTGCCGTGAGCTGTGGTGTAGGTTGCAGACGCGGCTCGGATCCCGGGTTGCTGTGGCTCTGGTGTAGGCCGGTGGCTACAGCTCCGATTGGACCCCTAGCCTGGGAACCTCCATATGCCGCAGGAGCGGCCCAAGAAATAGCAAAAAGACAAAAAAAAAAAAAAAAAAAAAAGAAATGATGGTTTCCCTGAAGAGGCCAGCATCCTAACGAGGTAGAGACAGCAGCTGCCAAGGCACCGAGAGCTATATTAAAGTTATGAGCAAAAAGTGTTATGGAAGCTAGTGGCAAGTGTAGCCAGCTCTTTCACCCACTTTGGAGAATCAGAGACCGCATAGAAGTAAGTTTGTAACCAGGTAGAGAAAAATAAGGAAGAGTCTGTAAGGACCTGGGCTGAGGATATGATGGATGTTCTAGCTATGGAAACAGCACAAGCAGAGGCACAAATGGGGTACGAGGTGTTTGGGAAATGGTAAGAGTTCAGTGTGACTAGATCAGTGGGAAGTGAAACTATAGAGAGCTCTCATATGGACACACTGGTCTGGACTACACGTATCATGGTCAAGAAAATGGAGTTTAGCTTCTTGACAACAGGAGACTGACACGACGCTTGAAGCATGGGGTCACACAGTCCAGTTCATTACAATGAAGAGAACTCCTGGCTGTGTGGAAGCAGGAAATGGGGAGAATGATAAGCTTAGGATGATTCTGTATAGTTGCTCTCAAAACACCCACTCATTTTCTATGTGGATAAAAGGAATGTTGTCATTCTTCTTTGAGAAACATTTTGGAACACTCACTCTGTGTTTCAAAAGATACCCATGTTAAAATATAAAGCTATCGTTTCATTAAGAGATTTATTCTTAAACTTCCACTAAGGAGAATGATCCAGTGGTGAAATTGTTAAGGTCCACCAGGATGTTTTGGGGTTCAAAAGCTAACTCAGTCTCTCAGCTCAGCCTCTGGTAAGGCAGTTGCCTCTCCATGGTCAAAAACAGAGCACTGCTGACAGAGGTTTTAACTAATCTAACAGAAAGGGTTGAATTAAAAATCACTTCCAGCAAAAAGGCTGCTTTTTGTTCCTAAACTGATAAACTAGAATGCCACCAGCCTCAAGCGACACTCAGCCTTGGAGTCAGCCACATGCCAGTGGTAACTGATGCTTTTAAATCAGGGGAAGAAGCACAGGAGACCTAACCTTTTTCCAAAGGAAACAGACACATCCTCAAAGCATTGCCTTTAACATCCTTTGAAGCAATTTCCTTGGAATTCCTTGAAGTAAATAGTGTGTTGCGTTGCACCGACCTGTTGCCTGTAAACATAGCTAGAGCTGATTTCCAGGTAATACATACAGTATTTAATAACTGGAACAGTAAAGAACATAACTGCTTTGTCCTTTTCCTCACTACCCTTTCCCAGAAGCCACAAGCACCTCTTCGCACATCCTCAGTAGCAGGAGGACTAGGGTTGCAGGTGCCGACCCCTTTGCCTTTCCCTCTCCTGCTTCATGTAGATGCAGATCATGCTTGGAGCTCCCGAGAGCAGCATGCCAAGGCCAGCTGCACGCGCTGCAGGAAGAGCGGACTTCGCTCAGGAGCAGATGCCCTCACATCTAAACAGCTCCGGTAGCATAAGCTCAGCAGCCTGGTCTTTGGCTTGACCAGTTCTTTTCCCTTTATTTATTTATTATTTTTACTCTTCGTCTGAAGTCCTCAGGCCTTCTCTGAACTGCAGTGTTCAGAAGATGAACATTATGGTAATTGGTAATTGTACAAGCACTTTGCAAACATCAAGTGCTTCATAAAGTTGAAATGGTACTGAATTCAGTGACAGGTTTATAGGCCTGAAGGCCCTCAGACTCACTATGCAGATATAAACAAAGAATTTTATTACATTTTTATTATTTTAAAACTCTAGCTCTTTTCCTGCTATATTCAAGATTATGCCGAGCACATGCATCTCCTCTCAGTCTACAGATGTGCCTTATTGAGAAATCTTTCTCCCCAGATCTCTGGCACTCACGATCCCACTCTTTTGAAGATGACCCACTGTGAAATGGATGCACCCCACTCCTCTGTCAATTAACCCATTAAGAATGCCTACCCTTGGAATTCCCTGGTGGCCTGGTAGTTAAGGATCTGGCATTGTCACTGCTGTGGCTTGAGTCACTGCTGTGGTGTGAGTTTCAACCCTGGCCCGGGAACTTCTGCTTGCCATGGGCATAACCAAAAAAAAAAGAATGCCTATCCTTGCATGATCCCAAGGTGGAATCCCAAAAATCAAATTCATAAAAGCAGAGAGTAGAATGGTACTTACCAAGGGTAGGTGCTGGGGGAAATGAAAGTTTTGGTTATATGAGATGAGTGAGTTCTGGAGAACTAATGGGTAGTATGGTGACTAGAGTTAATAATTCTGTATTAGATACTGGAAATGTGCTAAAAGAGTAAATCTTAAGTGCTCGCACCACCAAAAAAAAAAAAAAAAAAAAAAAAAAAAGGTAACTATGTGGGGTGATGGATTTGTTAATTACTTTGATTGTGGTAATCATTTCACAATGTATACATACATCAAAACATCATGTTGTATACCTTACAAATATATAATTTTTATTTATCAACAATGCTTCAGTAAAGCTGGGGGAAAAAAATCCTTATTCTTAACCTTCCAGCAAGTAGAAGCTGGTGCTCTCTGGCTGAGGCCCTTCCCTTTTGGCTTAGCCATTTTGAGAGCTGAAAACAACAGATTAAACTCCTAAGGAACATAGTAGTCTTGCTAGCTCAGTCTTTTACAAATCTTTGAAAATGTTTACTAGGCCATTTAAAAGGACATTAAATTTAAACCAGAGTTTTTCAAACTGCTGATCAGGACTCAGTGGTGCTCAAAATCAATTCATAGGTTCCTAAGCAGCACTTTTGAAGAACAGAAAGTAGACTAGAGAAAATATGAGAGTGCACTGCAGAATTAGAAGTAAATACTCTATCATGAAACTTTTTTCAAGGGTCTGTGTAGGTGTATACTAGTTTGTGATATAAAATGTGTTTCTTAATGGAAACCATAATCAAAAAGACTTGAAACCTTACCTATGCTGGCCTCAAACCCTTATCCAGGAACTCTCAGCCCTTTTTACCTAAAGGCCTTAAGCATCAGGGGAGCTAGACACGGACCTGTAAGAGCTTAGGGAAGAGAGAGCCATCATCTCTTATGGGTTATTATGGAAGAGTCCACGGAGTTAGTGGATTTGAGCTGAACTTTGAGAAAAAGGTAGAACTTGACAGGTAGAAACTGGAGGGAGCCACAGGAAAGCCAGATGGGGGGAGGGGAAGTAAAGTAGCCTGGAGCTGTGTAGCCATGTAGAGAGGGAATTGAAGATCTGGCTCCTAGGCCTGCCTGGAATTCTCAGCTATGGAGACTCAGGCTCTAGGCCTGCTCACAGCCAATATTTTCTATTTTATTTGTTATTTTTTTAATGATTTTTATTTTTTTCCATTATAGTTGATTTATACTGTTCTGTCAGTTTTCTACTGTACAGAAAGGTGACCCAGTCACACATACATATATACATTCTTTTTCACACATTTTCATGCTCCATCAGAAGTGACTAGATATAGTTCCCAGTGCAATACAGCAGGGTCTCATTGCTTATCCACTCCAAATACAATAGTTTGCATCTATTAACCCCAAATTCCCAGTCCATCCCGCTCCCTCCCCCTCCCATTTGGCAACCACAAGTCTGTTCTCCAAGTCCATGATTTTCTTTTCTGTGGAAAGGTTCATCTGTGCCATATATTAGATTCCAGCTATAAGTGATATCATATGGTATTTGTCTTTCTCTTTCTGACTTACTTCACTTAGTATGAGAGTCTCTAGTTCCATCTATATTGCTGCAAATGGTATTATTCTGTTCTTTTATATGGCTGAGTAGTAATATATACCGCATTTTCTTAATCCATTCATTTGTTGATGGACTTTTAGGTTGTTTCCATGTCTTCACAGCCCATATTTTCTAATCTGCAAAATGAGTATAATATCTGCCCCACTTTTTCAAATGGAAGCAGGTAAGTGAAACCACTCTGAAAAACAAACACAAGATATGCTTAGTTAGTTTTTCCAGGCAAAGCAAAGGTCACAAGTCAAGGGTGACTGTTCCTGGGATGAAGTGAGGATGGTGGCTTGGCACACGAGGGTTGGATATTAGAGAGGAAAGGAATAAAAAGCTGTGTTTAGGGAAATACATAAAGATTTTGAGTATCAGGTGAAGACACCTGGATTTGATTCAGTAGACAATAAGGAATCTGATGATTTATAGACACAGGAGTGACAGAGTCTTATTTTAGAAAGACTGATCTGAGCATTGATTAGGGAGAAGTCACGGGACCTAAATGAAGGTGGTTGCAATGGGACTAGAAAGGGTAGATGCTAGAAAACTATGTCCCCAAACCCATGGAATCCAATGTTGTGGTCCTGGGGGTGTCAGGGCTGCAGAGGGGAAGGGCCAGGGAGGTGCAGCTATTGGAGGAGAGGGGACTGCAGGTAGTGCAGGGTTCCAGCCCTCTGCTTCTGCCAGGCACAGGAACGGGAGGCAGGAAGACTACTCTCATGGGGAGAAGATGAGAGATTGGTGCCCCCCAGGTGGAAACTGGTTTCCATGAACCTGCTCCATGTTCTTGACAAGCCTGTTCTGTGGGACAAACGAGTCACTGGCCCAGTCTTGCCTCACAAGTTCTCTCAACCTCTGAGAGAACTTGATTTTTTCCCCTGAGCTGCTCTCTCACAGAGAGATACTCTGTGATTAAAATTCTACTCAAAAGGAAGCAGAACACTTATTTTAGTATTTTGTGAAAATTTAGTCCCATCAATCTGTCTTCTATTTGTAGACTATGCTTAAATTAACCCTCAGGTTAACTTGTGTTATGAACACAACCCTGATTTCATACCCTGCCAAGTCAAGTTCAAACTCATTAGCCTGGAGCAGCCTGGAGGATGAGTCAAATAGCTAGGTTTAGATCTTTGTCACTTACTGGCTGTGTGACACTGTGGAGTTTATTCAAACTCTCTGAACCTTAACTTCCTAATCTGTAAAACAGTGATGATCAAATAATGGCATCTCTCTTCCAGGATAGTTGTTAAGATGCTCAGTATTAAACATACCCAGCATAGATCTTAGGGGGAAAAAATAAGCCCTCAATAAGGGCTGCTATTGTTACTCTTATTCAAGGGAATGAATTGATGTGTTCTACCCACCTTCCTAACCATACACTACAGCTTTTCACTAGTTCCATGAAAGTAATGAGGCTTAGCCAGGTTCTGCCCAAGGAGAGGGGCTCCCAGGGCTGACCTGACAGCACCTATGTCTGCAGGAGCAAAAAGGCTATTATTTCCCCTCTTCTCTCAGGTAAACACCTTTAAACCCATCTACAGTCTCTTTAGGCAAAATAACTTTTGTGTTGTTTTTTTTTTTTTTGTCTTTTTTGTTGTTGTTGTTGCTATTTCTTGGGCCGCTCCCACGGCATATGGAGGTTCCCAGGCTAGGGGTTGAATCGGAGCTGTAGCCACCGGCCTACGCCAGAGCCACAGCAACGCGGGATCCGAGCCGCGTCTGCAACCTACACCACAGCTCACGGCAACGCCGGATCGTTAACCCACTGAGCAAGGGCAGGGACCGAACCCACAACCTCATGGTTCCCAGTCGGATTCGTTAACCACTGCGCCACGACGGGAACTCCCAAAATAACTTTTGAAGTGGTCCAAAAATACCCCGTGTCCCTCCCCAGGAGATAGGGCACAGAGGCAGGACTATTTCACGTGTACCACTCTGGTCACCCATTAGCCAGGGGTAAGGGGTTGGGGCTCAGGGAACACTGGGTTCCCATGGCTGCCATCAGCTGAAGGCTGAGGTAGCTGGCTTCCTCCTGCTGGGGCAATCAGAATAATCCTTGGGGATGCCACCTGGCCATGAAGTTTAAGTGCCTCTTTTTTTTTAGTCATAAAATGTGATTGCAAACATTACATTCAAACAATTACTTAAGTGCATAGAGTGTTCCTTGTGAAAAAGTCAGTTATTCTCCAGCTAAACCAGAAATCCTATTCAAAGAGCATGCTGCTGGCCCCCAGAGGTCACAAAGCAGCAGATTACAAGTCAAGAAGTCTTGGTTTGGGGGCCCCCACTTTGCTGGCCATGTGAGCTTGAGGCAACCCCTCCAAGCCCCAGGCTCCTCATTTGTGAGGACCTGGAATGCCCCTTCCTGTTCTTGAACAATGAGAGCACTCCCCCAACACACAACACTCCTCACTCAAGCTCAGGAACCCAAGGTCTTGCCAACCTGTGATTCCCACAGAGTGCCCCCCACATCTTTCAATATGCTTGGAAATTAGAGCTCATTTTGCAGTTTTTCACATCCTCCTATGCTTTCAACCAACACTGTATTGCACAATGGAAGTGCTTAAAACAAATCCTTCTGTGAAAAGTTGGTCAAAATGAAAGCCACTTTTATGAAAAAGAGTATGTATCCTCCCCTGGCTTTGTGGGGGAGGGGGGGGGAGAAAGGAAAGCCATCCTTGGCTCTCTGTCGCCCACTTGGAATCTATTCTCCACAAATAGGGCACACTTGCCATGTTTTTAATCTCTGCAAACTTAGCAAGATGTAATATCCCACTTTGATGGTGTGTAGTAAATAAAGGTGCTTTCTTTAGACTCCTGGGGAGTAAATAATGGACACATTAACTTCCTATGATTCAATCACAGGAAGCATACATGAAAATGAAAGAAATAGTGGAATAAAGTCCTATAAGCTGCCATCAATAGCTGCTTACCTTCTCATCCAGCTTCCAGCAGGACCTGAGTTTACCCCATTTCTGATAGAAACAAAACAAGTAATCTTACATCGTTTCTGACAAGCCGTGAACTTATCCTTTTTTGTGATACTCCTTAAATTGTCGCCTTACAAATATTTTTTCTAACTGGATCCTCTTCATCATTTTGGTTTTGAAATAATTCTTTCAAGACAGAGGTAGAAATACATGCTCACTCATAGATTATCCTTAAACCACATCTCCAGTATTTGGAAGAGAGATCAAAAAGACAGCTACTGTAAATCTGGCTGTGGATAGGAGTGAGCAGGTGGTAACAATGGCAGCCTATTTCTCTTAGCACAGAGCAGGGGGCTCTCCTCTTTTTAGACGTAGGGAAACTGAGGCTTAGCAGAGCTGGAACTGAAACCCAAGGCATGGGACACCCTTGCCCAGGGGCTCTTTCCCTATCTGTTTTATCGCTCTAGACTTCATCATGAAGTAGCACCATTTGATTGCTGGCTTAGCTGAAAATGTCTACATTTTCTTATAACAAATTCTCTCTGGAGGAATTCTGAATTTCATTTTTATTCCTTCACTTATCTGTTTCCTTGAGTGATTTTCTTGATTTGCCCTTTTATCCTTCTCATCATTCCCCGTGTTAATGCAAACAAATATAACTGTTCCTGCTCCTCTCCCATGCTACCCACTGATTAAACCACACATAAAGCCACTTTTCTAGTAAAAAAAGTGATTAGTTGCCCTATTTGTGAAAGTTCTTGAGCCAGTACATGGCCAAATTCAGTGATGAAACAAATCTTGGATGTTCCTTGCCGAGGAAAATGTTATCCATTATCTCAGAGGCACCTTCTGGGATTCTAGCAGTCGCTTCAGTATGTCCCCAACCAGGTCCAAGTTCAGGGCCTTGAATTGTTAGATGCTTTGTGTTTATTTGAGGCGTAGTTGGGAAGGAGAAATTCCGTTTCCTTTCCTTTGCTTTTCCGGAATAACTAGTCATTTTCCTTTCTGGAAATTCACAATTCACAACAGTCATCTGAAAAGTTTTGTGGAGATTGACTGTAATGTTCTTTCTCATGATTTTTCTCTTGTTTTCTAATAGCTAGTGTTGTGTTTCTTTTCCTTTTCATTTTACCCACAAGTTTTAATGAAAATAATATAATATTAAAAGGCCACATGGTGCAGAGGAAGAAATGTGACTTTGGTGTGATTACTTTTAAGTATATTTTTTTACAACATCAAGTATCAGTTTTCTCTAGCAATTAGCTCAGCATTCATTTTGCTGAGAAAAATGGAAAAATGAAATGAGGTTCCCCTTTGAGTAAAGTTGTGCTTTTCATCCTCTCTCTCCATTTTTTTTTCTCATCTGGACTCCAGTTCTTTGTACACAGTGGTGTTCCTTTACCCTTAGCCAAATAAAAAGAAGAAAGCATTTTTTTCCCCACAAATTTACTCTGCTGAGAGAGTTTTAACTGGCATGAAGGGAGAATTCTATATTCAGATAAGAATTTATACAAGTCTGAGCCTGCCTTTGAAATCTGTTCTGTTTGTGCTCAGACTTTCCTACAAATTTGAGGGGAGACAGAGGAGTTAAAATTGGATTTAGTTCTCTTTTGCCCCTCAGTTTGATTAAAAAGAATATTTATATTCAGTGACTTTAAATATTTATAACTTTAAGTAAGACATCATTGGAGTTCTCTGGTGATTCAGTGGGTTAAGAATCTGGCATTGTCACTACAGTGACCCAGGTCCCTGCTGTGGCATGGGTTCAATCCCTTGCCTAGGAGCTTACATATGCCACAGGTGTGGCCAAAAAAATTTAAAAAGTAAGATAAAATAACAGGGAAACAGAGATGTCACAAATTCAACTGCCATCAAACTCCAGGTACACAGATTCAACTTGGTGTCTCCATTTTATGTGCCTTATACTCAGGAATTTCCCCTCCAGACCTAATCCATGTCCTACATCCCCTCTATTCTCTTATGTAGACAAAAAGCTTGAGCATTCCCTCCACACACAATATTCTTTCCTTCATCCAGCTGTTTTGTAAATCATCTCTCACCAGTTTTACTACCTTCAGAATTTATGTTCAGGATAGCTTAGAATATTCTGCTTGTTATTGTTTGGTTGAATTTTTTAAAAGAACTCTATAACACCTCTTTTTCCTCCACCACACTGAAAGAAGAAAGAATTATAAATAGGAAATGATGTAAGTGTGAAATACTGCAAAGGGTCAAGTATTTTTTTGAAAAAACAACAACAACAACAATAAAAAAAAAAAATACATGCCAGGAAATATTTTGTTTTAAAAGAGGAACAGCATTAATAGTGGGCATCATTCTTGTCACCTCCTCAAAGTCAGAGTCACTAAATTACACAGAACTGAGGCATATACAGGACTGCAGTTACACCAAGAGTTTCAAAAGGTCTAAATGGATTCATGTCTCCCCTTCTTAGATACATACATTTCTTCCCTTTGGTGAAGTTGTGAAACAGAGTTTTAATTTTCTGATCATAAAATCTTGTAAGTGGGCATCATCATCACGTTGGATTTCTCAAGAGATCTGTAAGTTGGTCTGTAAGAGTGATGTCTCAATATATTTGAAAATATTACATTTAGTTCTAAACAGAAAGCACTACAGAGTTAGAATGACCATTTTACCCTGTTTTCATTGAGTCTTGACTATACACTAGTAAAGAATGATTCATTTTCTGTAAAGCATCCTGAGAATGTAGAACTAAATGTATCAGAATATTAAATTGGGAGTTCTCATTGTGGTTCAGCGGAAACGAACCCAACTAGTATCCATGAGGATGAGGGTTTGATCCTTGGCCTTGCTCAGTGGGTTAAGGATTTGACGTTGCTGTGGCTGTGGCATAAACCAACAGCTGAAGCTCCGATTCGACCCTAGCCTGGGAACTTCCATATGCCACAAGTGCAGCCCGAAAAAGCCAAAAAAAGAAAAAGAAAAAAGGATATTGAATTGTTTAAAGTCATAAGAGTTGCAATTTTTTTTGGCCATGCCTGTGGCATGTGGAAGTTCCTAGGCCAGAAATCAAAGTTGTGCCATAGCAGTGACCCAAGACGCTGCTGTGACAACAGTTAATCCTTAACCCATTGTGCCACAAGAGAACTCCAAGAGTTGCATTTTTGCAAATAAACCCTCTACCTATATTGAAACTGATATTCATGGGAGTTTTCCCAAATAAATATCCCTCCCTCTGCCAAAATACAGAACAACCTCCATCAGTTAATAATGAGCATGACTATTTATTAACCTGAACAACAGATGACATCAGAAAAACTGGCATAAATTTTCCCAAAATGAACTATGAGTGAATCTGTCCACTTAATGAATCTAATTTACATGATTCTTCTCCCTGCTGCTCCCTTTGTAAATAATCTTTCATTTAAATAATTTTCAGCCCCAAAGCTGAAATAATCATTATTCTGGGAGTTATATAGGTTTGATGAGTAAGCTGTTCTTTCAGCCGTAACTTGCAAGCTGTTCAGATCATTGATCACTACACCTGGCTTTTAGTTTATATATAATGTTGCTCAGGCAGTCAGCTCAGGACCTTATTCAGAGCTCAGATCACAGAGAGAGACTTGTTAAATAGGAACTCATGGGACCTAGAACCAGGCTTCCAAGGCAGCAGGGCTGGGTAAATAGCCTAGGTGAAAATGTATATCCTCTGTCATTTTTAAAGTATGAATAGCAGACAAAAGTGCTTCCCTTTATACATAACCATGAATCATCTTTGACACCATCAGAAGAATCAATGGTAGTCACGCCACCGTCACAGCCCTCCAAGTTCCAGCAGAGCCTTTAAATTCATTTTGGGGGACACAATAGGGACTCCTGCAGTTTTCTCTTTATACCATTTTCTTGCTGAATCCGGGACCACATTATGAAGCCATGTCATTGATTTGATCGACTACCACTTGTGGCAGTTCTCTCTTTACTGTTGAAAATTACTTTTTTTCCCCTCTTAACATCTTGCTAGAACATCTCATTCTGAAAATTGGTTTACTCTCACCCTTCATTCCCACACTTTGCCTAGAAGAAGAAAAGAATTTTGAAAGAATGCCCGCCTGTTCCTGTCACTACAAAACGAAAAATCAGAAGGAATTTAATATTTCCTGTCATACATGTGCTCGGGTGTGCATGATCACAGAAAATTAGTCCCTTCATAATAAAGAAGAAGCGAACCAAGGGGAAAAATCCGTAACCTCTTTTGGTATTAAGTCTATGGAATGTGCTGCACAATCAAACCATCTATTAAGGTCAAAACCATTATCTCCTCCCCTGGGTGTGTAAACTGCCCATCTCACTCATTTCAGTAGATAAAGGAATAAAGGCTGGAAAACAGGATATTTGCAGATTTGAGAAACAGTAAAAGTGGCACTAATGCCATTCACTGATGTACCATGAATGGCATTAGTGCCACTTGTATCGTTTTTATGTTACTAGCATTTGAAGACTATATTGTTTAGCACTAGAGGATTATTTCACAGTTTGTTCAAAGAGATAAGATAGAAAGAAGAAAGAGTCTTTTTCATGACTAGAGACATATTTGTGTGTGCACATGCAGATTAGATAGATCCATCATCCAATAGGAATTCTTGCAGCTAATTTTCTGTTTCCTTGGTCTTTTGAAATAAGGGGATATGTTACAATGTCCACAGGGTCTGTGTCTATAAGCACTGCCTGATTTTAACAACTTGCTCAAGTTAATCTTGATAAAGCCAGTTCTTGGCAGCTGTTTGGCCTTGAAAGTTATTTCATTTGTGGATATTGTTCTGGTGGCTACAGAGATGATAGCATTGGGTGTGGTGTTTATTTATTTGTTTGTTTGTTTATTTATTTATCTTTTTAGGGCTGCACCCATGGCATATGGAAGTTCCCAGGCTGGGGTCAAATTGGAGCTATAGCCACTGGCCTACGCCACAGCCATTGCAACACCAGATCTGAGCCTCATCTTCAACCTACACCACAGCTCACAGTAATGCCAGATCCTTAACCCACAGAGCGAGGCCAGGGATCAAACCTGGTCCTCATGGATATTAGTCAGATACATTTCCACTGAGCCATGATGGGAACTTCAGGTGCAGCGTTTTATTTTATTTTATTGTATTTTATTTTATTTTATTTTATTTTATTTTATTGTATTGTATTGTATTATATTTTATTTTATTTTATTTTACCTTTTCTAGGACCGCTCCCACGGCATATGGAGGTTCCCAGGCTAGGGGTCTAATTGGAGCTGTAGCTGTTAGCCTACACCACAGCCACAGCAACTTGGGACGTGGCTTGGATCTGGCGTCTCTGTGGCTGTGGTGTAGGCCAGCAGCTATAGCTCCGATTAAATCCCTAGCCTGGGAATCTCCATAGGCCACAGGTGCAGCCCTAAAAAGCAAAAACAAAACAAAACAAAAAGCAACTTCTAAGATGGGTCAGCAAAACACTCAGATGTGCTAAGTAAAATGTGAAACTTAGAACCATAGTTTCCACATTGGCCTCCTGCTGGGGTGGCAGGAGAGCTGGTCCTGCCCATGACATGGCTGTTAACACAGGTCTGCATCCAGAGGTGGATTTGCCAAGAATCAATGATATTCTACTCTTAGGGCCCTTCACTTGAGGGATCCCCTTGTAAAGAATCTGTCCTTATTTTATATTCAAAGTTTATATGCTTTTTAAGGAGGGTCCCCCAAATTGAAGAACCTTCAGGCTCACAAAATCTGGATCCACTCCTGTTCATTTGAGTAAGCAAGAAAGAGAAAATATGACAAATTCATTGTCTTGTTGTAATAATATATCACATCATTGTGAAAGATTTCAATTTCTACTACCTATTTAGCACTATTTTATGCATGTGATTATTGGAATAGTTTCAGTAAGAGAATATATTTTCAGTTTACTTTAGCAGGGTTCAAAGATTCCTTGAGAAGTTTAATTCTCAATTTTATGTCTTGGACTAATTCCTCCTCACATCTCTCCCAACTATTCTGCAGAGCTTCTCCTCATCACACTATGGCAAATACCTTGTCACCTCCTGAAAAGTGTGCTTAAATTCACAGGTCCCCAGTAATGATTACTACAGAATGTCCTCCAATAGTTTTCATTCTTCAGTTTAAATTTGCACTGTACAGCTAATGACCTAGGATGACTCTCTTGCCCTCCTTTGCTAATCAAGCCAGTCATGAATTGATAATTATTTTAAAATCTTGCCCTGGATCCCCCAAACCACTCCAGATCACAAATTCTTAACTTCAAGCATTGGAGGCTCCCAAACTGGTCCCATCTCAGGCATATGTTCTCATGACCAAAAGTTCATAGTAGCCAGGCACTTGCAAGCCCTCTGCTTAAAGGGTCTACACAATAGAAGCACTATGGAATAGTGAAAAAGATCCTAATTAAAGGAAATTACTTCCCAATCATACCAAATTAATACTAATCAGAGAAAAGAACTGTCTATATTCAATATAAGTGCCAAAAGTTGTCTGTGCAGACTTTTTAGCCTAAAAGATTGTGGGAGGGTTAGCCTTAAGAATTCTGTTGGAGCAACCCTCGTGGCTCAGCAGTAATGAACCCAACTAGGATCCCTGGCCTCGCTCAGTGGGTTAAGGATCCAGCATTGTCGTGAGCTGTGGTGTAAGTCGCAGATGCAGCTTGGATCTTGCATTGCTGTGACTGTGGTGTAAGCAGCAGCTACAGCTCCAATTTGACCCCTAGCCTGGGAACCTCCATATGCCACAGGTGCAGTCCGAAAAAGACGGAAAAAAAAAGAATTGTGTTAAGATTTCTTAAAGAATTTTCTTCAAATTAAGTACTCTTTTCAGCTTTAATTATGATTTTGCTATTAGCAAGAGTGATAAAGTTCAGATGATCTTAATTGCGCAAAATATTTAGAAATGAATAAAAACTTTTCCCCTGATGATTGGCAAATTTCAATAAATTCCTCATCGTTCTTCTTTTCATTCCTCATACTAACCCATTCTTACTGTCATCTTAGAAAGAACAAATGAAAAGGTGCCTGTGAATAGGCTTTTTGGACCTTGAGAGAATCTTTACCGAGTGGAGATAAAATCTGAGCAGAACTTTTCTGAGTATATTCTGAAATTCAGACAGATGAATATGGTAAGGGCACTGGCTTTACTATAGTCATAATAGTAATATGAATTATCCTTGAAATAATATGAATTTATTCATAAAATAAAATAATAATTACTTGTTATTATTAATTACATCTGAAAAAGGATTGGTGCCCCCTTTCCAGTAGAAATCTTGAAGAAGGTGCAAACAGAGAGCCCTGGGAAAGTCACCAAAGACCTGAACCAAAACCTCATTGACAGAGTCTCTTCAAAGTCTCCACTCTATAGAGTGGTTGAGATGGGGAACCCATCTTGGTTTTCCATTGAGATATTCCAACCACACATTAGAATTGTGTTGGAGCAAACTTGTGGCTCAGCAGTAATGAACCCAAGTAGGATTGGGTTCCTGTTTTCTCACAGTGATAGCCTCCAGGCCTGCCACCATGCCTGGTACGTAGCAGGTATTCCAGTAAATGTCTAAGCAGCAGATAATCAGAAAGGTCCTTCAGTTAAATGATAGTAAAAACACTAATGTATTCACCAAAAGACTTGCTCTATTTGAGACTGTACTGGGCATTATCTTTTGACCTCTGCCTACCTCTTTATTTATTTATTTGTTTGCATTCAATTTTTGTGGTTTGGCATGGTTGTGCACAGAATCTGGAACCTAAGTCCATGTTAAGCTAGTCAAGCATGAAATTATAGTTTGTTAGCTGACAATGCGCAAGGGTGCCTAGGAGACTAAGCATAATATGATAGTACTAAGGACTTCTAATGTTAATTTAATCAACCATGATTCCAAGACACTTATTAATTTGTTTACAATGTCAAGACGCAAAAGTTCTTATATTGCGTCTTTAATGCTTTTGAAATTTTTCCTATGCATCGCTCTTTGACCTGATTGCTTTTTTTTCTGTGTCAGTTAACACCCTTTTGGGAGCTGTAATTGCATGTAGCATACCCCATAATTCAGGCAGCACCATTTTTTTACAGAAGCAGTTGTCATTCCCAGAGTCATATTAATAATTGTAAGAAAACAGTGAGTTGAGCAACAGTTGTTAACATGAACCTAACAATCAGAACTGAACACAGCCAAGCTTGGCTTTGGAACAGGAAAGGAAATTCTCAGAGTGGATGTGATTATTGAGAACTCCAGAGAACACCTCAATAATCTGCTGTTTTAGTAAAAACTACTGTTCACTGGGCACAACAAGTTTTCAGTGATGTGTCAATGCAGTGTAATGGAAACCTTGAGAACATCTATGAAAAGGATCTGAAGAGTCATTTATTCATGTTAAAAAACAAAGTAGTATGTCAGTGCAGAAGGAGGGAATGTGAGGCAGAGGGAAGCTGGAGGGAAAAGCAATCCTGAGCACTGACCTAGAATGAAGTAGCCTGGAACCCAAGCAAAGAAGATCCTAAGCAAAGTAGGTGAGCAAGAGAGTTGGAAATGCATTTCTGCCCTCCAGCCACTCAGCTCCTATGCAGCAAACTGTAATTAATTACAAAAGCATACATGACAGCCAACACATCCCCACAGGGAGGGAGGTAGAGGGCACCTGGCCAAGGAGTAGAGTGATGAGCCTCCGCACCAGGAGGGGGCACTAGTGAGAAGATTGTGAGACACAGCAGTGTGGAATTCCAGGGACTCGAAAGTAATTGTTGATGATGGTGGTGAGTGAAGCCATTGGGGTAAGAGAGAGGCATGGGGAAGGCAAAATTCCATCCCCCAGGGCTGACACACAGCCTTGTGTAGTCGATAAAATACATATCATGGAATCTGAAGTTTTCCAGCATTCTCAAGAACTCTTTGGCTTTAATTCCAGCAAGGCCTATGGGAAAAGATCACAGAACATTCTCTTATGTTATGAGTTAGAGGTGGCATGACTTGTGGAACTTAGAAGGTCTTTGGATTCCAAACACATAAGATTCAGACCCCTGTGTCTTTCACTTAATTACTGAGTGACTTGGGCAAGTCACTTAACTTTTTCAAATCTCTGTTTTCTAATCTTCAAAATGGGAAGAAGCTATTGTCATATTAGTAAAGTGCCAAACACCATACGGCACATTCATGATTATTTTAAGAACTTGGCAGCCTGAACATACAATCCTCAGTCTGATTTAAGTCATTTTTTAACATCAAGGTGCTTGATTGCCCTGGACCATTCTGATTCTTTTCCTCTACCCAGTGGCTGCCATGAGTGGACGCAAACCCCTGGTAAGGCCATCACCTGGTTTGGATGCAATCAGATGTGTCATTACTTTTAAAGAATCTTTTTAAAATACAGGTATGTGGGTCCTATGTTCTGAACACACAGTTTGGGCTGGAACTGAGTTAAATCCAAAGTAAATTGTAAAACAGAGCTGACTGGCTCCCACTTGCTTCCTCTCTTGCCTTCTCTCTATGAGTTTTACAAGGCTGTCTGTTAATATAACACTGTCCTATCTGCCTGTCAGGAAGTTCAGTCTGACATAGAAAACTACAGACCAAATTGGGCCAAAAATGTCCACAATACCCTTCCCTTGGCCACTTTTTTTGTGCAAACTGAAATATTACAGAAAACAGGATTCAGTTTTATTTATAATTAAAATGTATTTAGGCACAACTGGATTGATAACAATAACACTTTGACATTGCAATACAAAATGAGAGCTCTTTTCTTTCTTGAAACTCTCCAAGACAACTATGATAACATAGCCAGTTTGTAGCCTGGTACAAAAAGTACACTCTCCAAAGACATATGAGTGTATGTTTTAATAGGACTTTTTATTTAAAGAGATAGCCATATTAGTCTCAAAAGCCACTTAATTGGCATTCAAGAAGCCTCCCCACCCCCTTTTTAACGCTTTCCTTAAGGACAGAAAAGCAAAAATCATGTGACTCTTTTTCTTAGGGTCATGACTGGTTCCACCTTGGCCCTGACAAGAAGCAACAGTGGGTTCTGACTTTTGAAGTACCCAAGGAGATGCTCCTCTGCCAACAGAGAGGATGACAGTTCTAGGAAGAAAGGGACGTGAGTACAAAGTCAGCATCAGGGTCACCATAGGCTAGAGATACCCCTTCCAATTCTTTAGATCCCCAAAAACTTTCATCAGGGTTCATCAAGCTGCCTCTAAAGTAGTGTCTAAACATTGAGGCAGCTCAGAATCCCCTGAGGCATTGGTTGAAAGTTCAAATCCCTGACCCTCCCCCTGACAATTCTGATTCAGGCAGCCTGAGGGTAGAACCAGAGTATTTGTGTGTTTAACCATTGTCTCAGGGGATTCTGCTAGAGCAGCTTGGCAGGAAACTTTGGGAGAGTCCACAATCCTCTGAAAGAGCTGCCCTGCAGATTCAAGTAGAGCTTGACTACTATGCCCATTTTACAGAGGAGAACCCTGAGGCTCAAAGTCACAAAGTAAGTTAAGGGGCCAAATTGGGTCATCAACCAAAATCTGTTAGATCCCACAGTCCTCACTTGGACGCTGTATGGAACAGCCCCTCCAATGCAGTGGGTGACTGAGTCTCAACTCGTTTTCTCTGCTGTAACTTCTATTAGTTTTCAGCATGTCAGCTTCTCTCTCAATATGTGCTGTTGAAATCTAATAACCAGGATTGTTAAACCATAAACTTTGTCTTTAAACCCATTTGAAGTCTTTGGTCATGGTATAGGGCATGTAGGTAGATCCAGACCTCTCCTAAGAGTCAAGTTCATGGGCTTTGTGACAACTCTTTTCTGCTATGTTCAGGCCACTTTTATCAGACATGCATAGGATCAAAATTGTATTTCTAGACTATTAAAGTTAAAAGAAGTTCAAATGATTGACACATGCAGATGCTTACCCGGGGATTTCTCATGTCTAGTGCAGTGCTTTTCACACCAATTATAGCCTTTTTTAAAAAAAATATACAAAGTTAGTCAAAGCAAAACTGCTCAGGTTGAAGATGAGATGAACATCCTAGGGCCTAGAGCCCCACCCTTTCTCACTGAGGTCCCCCCCATACACAAAATAATCCTTGAGCTCCGCAGAACATAACTGGAAAATCAAGGTCCTAAGGTCTCCTTCCAATGATCAAAAAAAAAAAAAGAAAAAGAAAAAAAAGCAGATGCTAATGACATGCATAAGATTTTGCCAAGGGAGTAAATCACAACAAATAAAGAAGACACTCCTTACTTGGCTCCATTGTTAGGAGTTAATATTAACTGATAATTGAAGATTTGAGACTTGGAGTTAGGACTTCTGCACTGTCATGCATTCCTCTGCTGGCGTCTTTTATGGTCAGGGCAAGCTACAGGGCTCGCATGGCTCCAGTAACATGCTTCTCCTCAAGCCCAACCTTCATGGCCTGTCACCCAGGCCAGAAAGCAACCTGCTGGCTTGTAGATGAGATACAGCTTATCAAATTAAACACACATCATGGCTGCTGGCTATTATAGCTGCCTTGATTGTATAGAGAGATAATATAATTGAAACTTTAGCCCAAGTAAGAACAGCAATTACTGTGAATCACCAGTTTCCTGCTTACGAGTTCTAAAATGATCCAGATACTTAGGTAGCCACAGAGCATTAATTGGTCGCTAAATAACAACTGGCGAAACAAATCCAAATTTATAGACATTTACAAAAGGACATTTAAAATGAGCCAGTGTGGGAAGTTCCCTTGTGGCACAATGGGTTAAGGATCTGGTGCTGTCACTGCAGTGGCTGGTGCTGCTGCTGTGGTGTGGGTTTGATCCCTGGCTCAGAAACTTCCACATGCCATGGGTGAGGCCAAATAAATAAATAAATAAAAGAGCCAGTGTGTCTTTTAAAATTTTCAGAGTTTTCTTTGTACTGTTTGCTCACAGGAATCACAACCAAGCAAATGTACCTAGTCAGGGCAATGATGTGATGTTCATACAATGAGGATTTAGGGCAACCAGAACACAGAGTGAAAACACACTTCCTGGTAGGTGGGAATTACCTTGTCTAGACCTGAGAGAACTACTCGTTTCCACCAGTCTCTCCCCAAAAAGTCTGTAGTAGGTGTAAAATCACCGTTTCCTGGGCCACGTGGCCAGCTCAGTCTACTTGACAAAGCAAGAGGTCCAGGTTTAGTTCCCCCAAAGTGAACTTGATTATAACAACACACTCCCCAGCTGCTCTTATTTCTTCTAATATATTTCCTGTGTTTTTTATGTGGTCTAAATTAAAGTCCTGAGAGTAACACGAAGGAGAGAAAAAAATATAACTCTTGCTTTCACATTACCCTGTTGTAAGCAAGTTACTTAAGGTCTCTGAGACACAATTACTTCAGCTGTAAATTGGGGATGATAAATACATATTTAGAGGATTAATCTAGGGGTCAAATGAAATGATATATCTGTATATAAGTTAGCAAACATGTAAACACATATGTTTTCTTGAGAAGATTCCCAAGAAAGCACAGTCACTGTTAGTTATATTGTTAAAGAGCAAACAATGGCAAATCCATTCCTTCTTCCACAAGTTATCTTTTCTTCTCTCCAAGCTCATCACAAAGGAGGATTAATCCTCTTCTGTTATGTGTATGACTGATTCACTTTGGTATACATCTGAAACTAATACAACATTGTAAATCAACTATATTCCTATAAAATTAAATTTTTTAAAAAAGGAAAACCTCAAGGTAAAATAAATAAACAAATAAATAAATTTTTAAATAAAATAAATGTTCTCATTAACTAATACCCAAACAAGTGGGTCTCAAGCCTTAGGTACACATGAATCATCTGGGTTCATTTGTTTAGGGTGAGACCTACGTACAAGATATTTTTAACAAGCACCCAAGTATTTCAGTGTGCATCTGGGGTTGAAAATCAATGGCTTAAACTATTAAACAGTTGACACTCAGTTCTTCTGATTCAAGATTCTGCCCACTTCAATCTATTCTCTAGTGTACTAGTAAAATGGGCTTCTCAGCAATCGAATCTAACCTTGTCACTTGTATATTTAAAAACCTTGGATAGCTTCCTTTGCCTATAGCAAAGATGGTGAATATACCTTTCCTATGTTCCAATTCCAATAAGGTGGAGGTGGTTTCCTAAAGCCCTGTGTGGAAAAGAATTCCACAGGTTGGCCTGGGCTCAGCAGGAAAGAACACCGTTGATGGCAGCCCGGGGACATCTGCCATGAGAGCAGAAAGCGGGGAGATCTGCGATTTGCCGTTCCCAGTATACTAAAGACAAAGCTCTAGCATGACATTGAAGATCGTGCAGAGGTTATTTCTCTAGATCCATTTCCTGCTTACGAAGCCACAAGCTTTATCCACAATCAATTTCTTATTTTCTTATTTTTCCTCCCAAACAATAATCCTTAACTCCATGGCTTTGCTTATACTATTTCTTTGCCAGGAAAGGAAAGGACCTTGCCCTCCTTCCACCCCACCACCACCTCTCAATCCCCAATTCCATCTTCAAAATTCAGGTTAAATGTCACATTTTCTCAGACATTTCCTATGACTGTGCCAGATATAATTAGTCTCTCTCTCCACCTCTATGCCTGTGAGGCATTTCCCCCTATTTTTATAACTGACTTTGTCATAATACCATATGGTAATTTATTCTATGTTTACATATTCAAGTCCCCTAATATACATACGATGTACATCATTAATGCTCAGTAAATGTTGATGAATGGATGAATGAATGAATGAAGTCCTTGGTGGCAGATACCATCACTTACTCATCTTTGTTTCCCGTGCCCAGCTAGTAACTGACACATAGTGGGAATTCAGGAGTCTGCTGAGTGACTGAGTCAGTGTCTAAAGGCTCTGCTGCCATCCATATGGCACAGTGATCTGGGCTGATTCTGAATCACAAATCACAATCTGCCAGAAAACTTCCATCTGGAGAGATCACTCCCCACAGCAGCTTTTTCTTTCAGTCTTTAGGCCTGTTTTGTTCCTTATTCAACAGGAAATAATTGAATACTAGGATGGACTCAAAAATAACTCAGGAAGCTATAAAAATTGTAAACGGTCTATTAGTAATATTGTGCAAGATGTTTTGCGGCAGCCCTACAAGATTACCATCCATCTAGTTCCCAGGGTTTCTTTATGCATTTCTATTGCACGTGTTCTTTTTATCCATGTGGTCAAGGCAGCCCACCAGCCCCTCACAACCCTCTTGTGTGCCACTCTGCCTTTGCTGACTGCTCAGTGCCGTGAAACTCATCAGCTGTCTATGTGGCATAAAGGGAAAGTGCTCAGGGTTTGCTCAGGATGATCCCTAATTAGTTAACGTCGTGCAGAAGAAATGTTGCATCTGTCCTTTCTCACCCCATCCCACCTGAAACATAAGTGCTCTCTCCACTCACTAAAGGTGAAATTCTGCCCCAAGAGAAGAGGAAGCACCACGACCAGCCTGAAAGGCAAAAAGAGTTAAGTTTTCTGGATTCCTTGGGGTTTACTCATTTAAATCGGCATTGCTGCAGAACAGAAACTATTTTGGCTCCATGCATAAGTGGAATATCTAATATAGAATTACATTATAATGAAATATGCATTAATGCAAGCTTCATAAAGTGCTTTTCATGTTCTGTGGGCATCCAAAAGTTGAAAATGCCTATAATCTTATTTTAGTTGCTGCTCAAGTGATGATACATCAGGTTAATATGCTTAATTAAAAATCATATTTGAAACATTCAAAGGGATAGTTAATTCACTAGTGACATTAGCTATAACACAGTTAAGCATTGTGGAAACAAGACAATGGGATGTGTCACTCCTGCTAGGAACAGAAGGAAGATCTTTTATGATTTTTAGGAAACAGCATATGCTTGACACCGAAGAAAATGTAACTAACCATATCCTAAAATATTTGCCACTAATCATAAATTAGTACTTAAAGAGATACTCTCAAAATAGTATCCAAACCACTTGTCTGCTTTTAAATGAAAATGAATGATAACGAGATATTTCCAGGTGCCGTTTATTCCACAGTTCAGGTCTGATTAGTTGACTGTTGGGCACCATCCTCAGAAATGGATATAAACTATCTGGAAACAGTCCCTTTCAGCTTCTGTCCATAGTGTTGAAGGTGAGACTTGAGGCTAATAACGTCCATTCCCTACCATTTGGCACTAAATTTAAAATAAAACGATTGAGCACTTTCCATTCACAAACGTCTTGACTTCCCACTTATAAAGCTTTATCCTTCTCTTCTCCTGCCCTCAAGTCCATGGTGGTTTAAAATACAGTTGGGCCGCCCTCTGTTCAACCTGCTCCTGCTGATGGCTCTGGCTGGTACATGGGGTGGCACACACTGGCCCTCACCTCGCCATCTGTTTCCTCCACCCAGGACTCAAAGCCCCACGTGGCAGGTCATAGCCAGGCCACATTCCACTCTTCCTAGAATTACACCTCCAGCATTTTTTTTTAAATATCTCAAAAGCTCTTTCTTGGGATTTCCTCCTAGTTACCCTTCCTCCTATATGACCAAGAAAAAAAAAACAAAACAAAACAAAACACATGGCCAAGCCTTCAGAGAGTACAGGTGCTAAGAAAAGCTGGGGCGGGGGGAGGGGACTGCTACCAGGGTCCCAGGACCAGGCTCCTGAGGCACCCCTACCACCCCTAAGGAGGAGCAGACCTTCGAGTCCAGGGCTGGACTGCTGAGGTCTGAGATGAGTGGAACAGAAATGGTGCTCACTGTTGCTGTGTTTTCAGGCAGTTCAGAATGATTCTGTGAAGCAGTCTTTGGTATAATCAAAAGTCTTGAAACCAAAGGGATTACAAACTACTTTGCATTTTTTTACTTACTAGACTTTGCTTTCCAGAGCAGTTTTAGGTTTACATAGTTTTGAGGAGAAAGTACAGAGTTTCCATACACTCTCTCTCTGTACTTACTTTCCCCTAGTATTACTATTTTGCATTAGTGTGATACATTTACTACAACTGATGATCAACTAATGATATATTATCATTAGCTAAAAGTGCGTAGTTTACTTTAGTACAAAGGTACACTCTTTGTGTTGTACATTCTGTGACAAATATGACAAATATGGAATGACACGTATCCGTCATTACAGTAACAAACGTAATGGTTTACTTTTTCAAAAACTACTCGGATTCCGATTTCTAGATATTTAGCTATCATTAATTAAAACCCATGTAAACAGGGAAGACATAGTATTTGCACATGCAGCAGAAATGTCCGTTTAGAAAAACTCCCTCCGTTGACACACCTTGCAAGCAGGAAGAGAGAAGCCTTTTGGAGCCTTTCTTTTCTTAGTAAGAATAGCTTATCCAGGTTTGCAACTTTTAATGGAACATGAAAGTTGAGGATCAGACTAGTTAGCACTCAAAGACTTTTTTTGTTTTTGTTTTTGTTTTTTAGGGCCGTTACCACGGCATATGGAGGTTCCCAGGCTAGGGGTCAAAGTGGAAATACAGCTGCCGGCCCACACCACAGCCACAGCCATGCAGGATGAGAGCCGCGTCTGCAGCCTACACCACAGTTCATGGCAATGCCAGATCCTTACCCCTAACACTCAAAGACTTTAGAACGAAGTTGGGAGAATCAGCACTGCTCCTCGTAAAAGTTACAACATGTACTTAATTTTTCCCCAAGATAGCCTGGAAAATCTAGTTACTACCGCATTCTAGAACAGTGTGCGAATACACTCACCAAAATTTTGAGGTCAAAATGTTCTGTTAATCCTGTTACATTCAGAGTATTACCCTCAAGTACACTGAGCACAAAAAAATGTTAATCTCCAGTAGGTGGCCAGCCGTAGATGGAGGATGTTTGTGGAAGAACTAAGAATAGTGAAGGGGAAAAGGGGTGGAGGCTTAGGGAACAGAGGAAAATACTTCTAAGTTCAAATGATAGGAAACAAGAAAAGCCTGAGGGCACAAGAAATGGAATCAATCCACTGGTAATAATAAGAGGAGATGGAAGAAGTTAAACAGACAAAAGCTATGTCTCCTTCTCTTGAATTAAAATTCATAGCTCTTCCATGTGGCACTGTACCGAGGGACTTCTCCTTTTTGCACGGTCTGATCCAGTGTCTAAGCTGGCTTTCTTCTTCAGTCCCCACAGTTAATAGGCAAGTTCCTCTACTGTTCATTCACCCCACTCTACCTCACCCCCACAAGTCTACTTTTATAGATTTTTTTCTTTAATTGTAGGAGGTGGTGATTTTTTTAAAATTTTGCTCTCATTTGGATTTATCGTTTGCAATTTTTGGTGAATTTAGACTTCCTTCCTTTCTTTCCTGTCTGAAAGAGCCTCTGCAATGAGAGTTCTAGCTGAAATCCTGGAGAAGTATGTTTCCAGCTCTCCACTGTGCTCTCAGAATACTTGCAAGGACTATTTCTGCGCTTTTTCAATTGAAATTATCCTAAAAAGACTTCTTTCCGAATGTGTGTCTGCTGACAGATTCAAGGGGATCATTACTACTGATAACAAAAACTTACTTTATTTCACCACAAAATGGATGAGTGGCCTCTATCACCATTTGTAAGAACTATGAGCACAAGGTAAGAGAAAATTGACTCCTGAGAGAGAGAGAGAGAGAAACATGATCATTAAGTGTGCAAAGATATAACACTTTTTGATTCTCCAAATATATTTTTTTTCTGTCTTTTGTCTTTTTAGGGCCACACCCATGGCATATGGAGGTTCCCAGGCTAGGGGTCCAACCGGAGCTGTAGCCTCTGGCCTATGCCAGAGCCACAGCAACGCTGGATCCTTAACCCACTTAGCAGGGCCAGGGATCAAACCCGAATCCTCATGGATGCTAGTCAGGTTCACTAACCACTGAACCATGATAGGAACTCCTGATTGTCCAAATATTTATCCAGTGCCTCCCCAGCACCAGGCACCATGCTGGGAGCTGGGATGGAAGACATGGTTCCTGTTATCATGAAGCTTATAGCCTAACAATCGAGCAGGGAAGTAAAAAAAGAAATCAAATTAAACAAGTGGAATAATTACACAGTCAGTCATTGTTTACCATGATGGAGAATAACCACAGAGGAGAAAAGCTACGTTAAAGAAGGCAGTCAGGAAAGGGCTTTCTGAAACTAAAAATGAGAAGAAGCCACCCTCTTGAGGAGCTAAGAGGAGAGGGTTCCAGTTCAAAGGAACAGTGTGTGCAAAGACCTGGCAGGGAAAGATCTTAGCAACAGTGGGGCTGAAGAGTGGGAGAGAGAGGATGCCTGAGATGCAGAGCCAGTGAGGGAAGTAGATCATGCAGAGCCCTGGAGGCCAGACTGAGGAGTGTAGCTTTAATTCTAAGTGAAGTATGCATCCATCAAGCAGGGGAATCATGTGATCTAATTTACTTTTTCACAGGTCACTCTGGTTATGCTGTACAGAACTGTAGGAAAGTGAGCGTGGTGTCTGGGAGGCCAGTTGAGAGGCTGTTGCATTAGTGCAAGCAGGAGGCAAGGGCAGCCAGGATGCCAGGAACTGTGGAGACCTTGAATCTAGTCTAGAGGAAGAATCACAGGACTTTCAGGCATGTGGTGTGGGGGCTGGTAGGCGGGCCAGGAAAAAGGAGGAATCAGGACTGACTCGCAGGTTTCTGACTCCAGCAACTATGTACATGGTGATGCCATTTACAGAGATAGGACTGGGTGGGGGCAGGGAGGACTCAACAATTCAGGTTTAGGTAAGTTCGAGAATGGCCAGTAGAAATGATAAGAAGGCAGCTGGAGATAGGAGTCTAGAGCTCAGAAAATATATGAAGACTTAATATTTGTTACATATGATTTGTCAACCTCTAGATGCTATCTAAAGACAGACAAGATCACCTGGAGAGATGGTGTCTGGGGGAAGAGAGGAGGTCCCAGGACAGCCCTTCCAGGAAACCAGATTTCAGACTTAAGTGGACAGGTGGGAATCTGCAAAGAAGACGTCACAGGAGAGGCCCATGAGTAGACTGGACGCCAGGAGGATGCATCATCTTGAGAGCTCGGGTAGCAGGGTGTGTGGAGAAGGGTGGTCACTGTGCCCTGGGGCACAGAGGGACACAGAGAAGAGTCCTCTGGAGTTGGCAGCACAAAGGTCATTGGTTGACCCTGACAAGAGCAAAATCCAGTGAGTGACAGGAATGAAAGCTGGGGGTAGATTGAGGAGTGAATAAAAATGAGACAGTGAAGGTAATGAGCATAAATGAACTCCTTTGAGTGTTTGAGCTCCAAAAGGAAGCAAAGAAATAGGGCAAAATGTGGAGAAGAGTTAAATGTGGAAGATTTCAGATCACGTTTGTGTGTAGCTGATGGAAATGACTCAGGAGGGAGGGAAATAGCAGTGAGTGCTGAAGAGTGAATAAAAAAGGAATTCCCTAAAAAAGGTGTCAGGGGATGGAATCCAGATCCCAGGGGGATGGACTGGCCTTTGAGGGGGTGGTACAAACCCTAGGAAGAAAGAGGAGCAGAGGAGGAGTGCGCAAGCCAGATGGACATTTGATGGGGGGCAGAGAAGGTGGCTCCTGAATGTTATAGCTGATGGTTCCTCTTTATTTTCAGCAGAGTATGTGGTGAGGTCATGGGCTGACAACAAGGGTAGAACAGGAAGCTGGAGGGGAGAAAAGCAAGTCATTTCAGGGAAGAAAAGCAAATCTTCTCTAAAAAACAAAAACAAACAACAACAAAACTCAATAGGGTCATCCACAAGGTTAAATAGCCAGATGAAGTTTGTTACCACAGCTCAGTTGAATGATTTTCTCCAACTCTGTCCAGAGAGAGGATTGTTCTTGCTTCCTCCAGAAGAAGCCCCTTTCCCTGCCGCAAAATATGTCCCTGTTCGGGTGCTAACACTTGGTCACCTGCAGGCCCAGAAGTTCTCTGTGAAATGGAACCCAGACACTGCGCAGGTCCCTGGGAACAAGGGATACCCAGGAAGGGCCACAGAGGATGAAATGACCTAGGGAGAAATGTCTTTTTTTTTTTTTTTTTTTTAATTTTCCCACTGTACAGCAAGGGGGGCAGGTTATCCTTACATGTATACGTTACAATTACATTTTTTCCCCCACCCTTTCTTCTGTTGAGAAATGTCTTCTAATTCTACCTCCTCCCCTTCAAAGTCTTCAGTTCTCCATAATTGAGTCCAAATACAGACAACACCTCCTCTCACTGCACGTCCAAGATTTCTGTTTTTTCCCACCATTGCAACAACTCTTTATTGAATTTTCTATGAATAGTCCCATGTCAGCAAACATATGAAGTGCTCACAGAACAGTTGAATGCATGAAGAGAAAACCAATACCAAGTGGTATCAGCGCTTCAACCATAAGGAAACAAAGTCATCCTCCTAAAGCAATACATTAAGTCAGGACACATTATGATGCCTCAGGACTGACAGAGGACACATCTGTACATTCCAGAATCTTCACAGACACCCCTCTACGTCTGCCCTGAGCTCATCCTATAGGCAGAGACTACATTTGCAGGATTCACTTTAAGCAGTTCCTGACAAGGCACCAATGAATAGTCCACTACTGTCCCTTTTGATGCCACTGCTGATAGTCCTGACTGCCATGAGGCCATGGGCTTTCAAAGATTTGAACACACCAGAGCCCAAGGGGATGTCTTGTCCTGTGGAACAGGCCACAGCCTTCCAGGAGTGTCTCAGTTACTCCTGCCCGCAAGCATCCCTGCCCTTAGTAAAGGGAGGTAAACGTTTGATCCCGATTTGCAGGTGTGGCATATAAGGTGCAGGGCTCTGGTCTGGGAGGGAGTGCCAGAAGGACAGCCAGGGTGACTCTGCCAGAGTAGAACTCAGCCCGACAGTAAGCTCTACCTGAACTGAGGCCAGGGCAAATTTCCAGGTTATGGAGAGCGAGGAAATGAGAGACCTGGGTGACCATGTTCTGCAGATCTACTGACAAATACTTAGCAAGGCCAGTATTTCAGGCACTTCCTGGGGATCAAAGCTCTCAGTACTTAAGCACTCTTTTATATGCATTTTCCCATTACACAAACACTGTTTTACAGGTGAGAGAAATCTGGGATTGAGGGGGTTTAAATGACTTGGTGACACAATCCGTGAGGGTAAATTCAGCCAGGATCAATGGAGGGTGGGCTTGGAACTGCTTTCACCATCATGGAAAAAGGGGATGTGCTTTTATCTTATTTTATTTTTTCTGGTCAGTAAGAAGACACAGAAATATATTTTTTAAAAACAGAAAACAGCAGGTCATCTGTAATCTGACCAATCAGAGTAATAGGTTGGGGGAATTTTTGCATCTTTCCCATAGGAGATTTTTGATCACAATAAGATTAAGCTGACAGCCGTGTATGTGGTGGGAGCAGCAGCCTTTAGGAAGTTGCCGTGAGAGCCTTAACGTAGATTAATGGAGAAGCAGCTACTATTTACTAAGTGTCCACACTCTTACAGCACCATCCAGAGTCTTTTACATGTGCACTGTCCTCACTCAGCCCTAGAAGACAGGCGTTGCCTCCAGAGCTGGAGGAATTCACACAGTGGGGGGTCACACTAGTAAGAAGAAGCGTTCTGACTGCAGTTAAAGGCCAGGCTGGTCTGACTGCAGAGTGCTTCCCCACTGGCCTGTGTTATTGGAGATTTGGGGGCCCAAGGAGGCTGTGGGAATGGAGAGGGGACCTAGACCAGGCTCATTCGATGCCTGGGGAGCATTACAGTGACTCCATGGTGCTCCTACCTGTTCAGTAGGTCCCCTTTGAAGAAGGCTGAGGTTGTTCCCCTGCCTGCATCTCTGCCCTTTCCCAAGAGAGCAGGAATTTTAAGTCACGCAAAGGAGAGGGTTGATGAGGATAGCAAAGAACAGCAAAAGGAAGTAACTTCCAATCTGGACCATCACCTCCACCACCAAGAACAGACTGATAAATATAATGCAAAGCAAAATGGATACACTGGGACCAAGTATGTAGGCCAGTTAAATAATTGGAAGATTAGGTAACCATTTTCTTAGGCTGACAAACTGAAGCTTCAAGAATCCATTTTAAAAATATTAGTTTCCTCGGGGCACATATGTATTATAAATGGAGCCATATGCAGGAAACAAAGCAAACATAATCATCTTTTATGATTACAACTGTGTGAAGACCAGGCCAGGCACTCTGATCTGGAAGATTTCTTTTTTTTTTCTTTTAATCTGTAGGCATCCTGTTTTGTACTAATTAATACCCTCAAAGTAACTCTTGGAATTTCTAGTTTGGACACACACACACACACACAAGAAAGGGCTAGATCCACCAAGGAAGAAGCAGTTTATAGGCAGAATGAGGTACAGATCCTGACTCTGCTTTTCCTGGTTATATTAGGGCCCTTCAGAGAAAGAGAATAAATAGATATATAAATATCATGTGTGTGTGTACATATAGTGTATATAGTATATATGTAAATATTTATAGTGTATACATATAAAGAAATATAAAAATAGTTTATATATATAAACACTATATATATATATATGTATACACACACACATATACACACTGAGGAAAGCAATCTTCTTTACTCAGTTTACTGATTCAAGTGTTAATTTCATCCAAAAACACTCTCAGAGACACACTCAGAATAATGTTTGACCAAATTTCTGGACACTTATAGCCTAGTCAAGTTGACATAATACTAGCCATCGTGCTGGTGAATTATGCAAATATAGAAAAAAAAAAAGAGTCAGATGACATCAACCAAAAGGTCAAGCTTCCTCCATTATCCTCCTGAAAGCCAGAGGCCAGGAACTCTTCCAAGAAGTCTGTGGAAAGGCTAAGAAGCTTCCCTTTTTGACAAGCTGAGGTGAGGGAGATGACCCACCAAGGGCAGAACAGGGTCCCTAACTTGGGATCCAGGGCCTAAAGCATCATCCAGATAATGTGTGGATGTTCACCTGTCAGGAGAGACTCCATGACATCATCAGATGCTCAAAGGGCCTGTTACCTAAGCAAGTCTAAGAACTACTGCTCCAGAGTGAGCAGAATCTTCTTAATGAGCTAATAATCAGAATCAAGAACCATTGAAGTTTTAAATATTCATAAGTTACAAGAAGGAACATACTTCAGAGCAATGGATGTATGATTTCAACTGACTCTTTGGGCCTTAGTTATTATGATTAAAGTGAGGGAAAATGTCCTAGAACGTAACTGACACACAGACCGCAGTGCCCATAGCAGACCCCTGGGTCTCACTTGGAACAGAGAATAAGAACTTGAAGCTCCGGAATGAAGGGCAGCCAGTCAGTAGGTAGCCAGTGGTATCCATGACGGTGAATGGGCCAAGTGAAGCTAACCCTGGGAGAAATGCCTTCTGAAACATGAAGGACTTCTTGTGGCCAGATAGACCCAGGAGGGTCAGAGGGTTCCTGGGCACAAAGGGAAGGCCTCAGTGAATTCCACCAACTTCCCTCTCTTCCCACGCGTATCCGTTACCACTCTGACAAAGCTACTATGATTAAAGAGCAGTGGAGGTCATATGTAAACTGAGCTTCCAGGCAAAAGTAAGGGGAGCTTCCTGTCTCATTACCCAAAAGGTCTCTTGTTGATCTATAGTAACCTTCTTGTATTCATTTCCTAAGGTTGTTGTAACAAAGTACCACAAACTGAGTGGCTTAAAACAACAGAAATTTATTCCCTTACAGTTCTGAAGACCAGATGTTTGAAATTAATGAGTCAGCAGGGCCAGGCTCCCTCCAGAAGCTTCTGGGAGGAATCCTTCCTTGCTCTTCTAGCTTCTGGTGGTTGCTGTCAGGCGATCTTTGGCTTTCCTTGGTTTGTAGACGCCTCACTCCAATCTCTGCCTCCATCCTCACATCCTCTTCTCCCCATGTCTCTATGTACAAATTTCCCTTTTCTTATAAAGGCATCAGTCATTGAATGTAAGGCCCACCCTGATCCAGTGTGACCTCACCTTAACTTGATTACCCCGGCAAATGCCCTGTTTCCAAATAAGGTCAGATTCACTGACCCTCAGGGTTAGAACTTGAATATGCAGTATGGGGGGATACATTTCAGCCACAACAATTCACATGTAGAAACTTCCTCTTCTTTTGGAGAAGAGTCTGAAACATGTAAGATAAATGGAATGTGAGATAGAGACTTTTGACTCTGTATATAGAGCCATGATTTCCTATGCTTCAAATCTATTATTATCATGTAAAAAAAATTACATTTTGTCAAATTTTATTTTGCTAAGTAAAAGCATTAAAATAATAAAACAACATCTACCACGCCAGAAAAAAAAAAAAAAAAAAAGGAAGAAACTTCTTCTAAATGGGAGCTTGTTGTCATTGGAGGAGACAGGCAGTATATAGCAACTGCTATTCACCAGGCCAGTCTCAGGCACTGAGGATACCATAGTGAATAAGACGGATAAGGAGCCTGCCCTCATGGAGCTCTGAGTGCAGTGGAGAGAGACAAAGTGTGAACAAGCAGACAAGCAAAATAATTTCAGAGAGTAGTAAGAAGTGTCACCCCAGCAGCTCCAAAGTGGCCATCCAGGTGGCAGAGAACTGAGGGGACCTTCAGTGACAGACACCTTGTGTATGTGGGCATACTGTAGCAGAGACCTTGAAGCAGTGGTGCTAATGAATGATACCAACCCACAGAATGTGGGTAGATGAATTAGCTAATGTTTGTCAAGTGGCTTGAAGATCAGAGCTCTACCTAGTTGAAAAGCTTTTTACTGCTGTTCCCAAGAAGTCAATCCCCTTAGAAAAAGAGGCCGCCTCCCAGGGCAGTGGCCACTCTCCATCTGATGGGATAATATCTTCACCATGTTTTCATCTGTCAGGAGAGAGAGAAGAAGAAAAAAAGGGTTTGTTTAATTAGCAGGCAATGTTTTTCTGGAAACAGCTTCTGTGAATTAGCAAAGAGGCTGCAACTCCCAGTGTATTATTATCATTTGTCTTTCCCCCCAGCTGACATTTACAGTCTGTCGCAAGTCACAAATTCCTAAAGGATAAATGTGCTGGGGGGAAGGCTAGGTGGTGAGACTGACAAGCCACTAAGGACTCCTGTTGCAATTCAAATTTAAGATCTTGTAAGAAACATCTGCAAGATCATCGGGGCAAAATGGTAGCAGAGAGAGTGGAAGCCTGGAGGGACTAAGGAGTAAATGCCTTCCTATTTTGTGTTTCTATTTCCCTGACTTTGAAGTGGGCTGATAGTCCTTGCCTGTCCCTTTGCTTCCCTGTCATATTATTTGGGTTGGTCCTGTCACCTGTGTGCACTGTTTATACCATGTTCTCAGGCAGGCAACAGAAACAGGTATCACGGGCTAAGTAAAGACCAGGAATGCCAAGAGAGACTCCACCCTGTGTCAGGGAGGAGTGGTGGGAACTCTGGCAAGTCCAAGGTTCGTGCCCCATAAAGGGCAGCCATTTGTGACTGATGGGTTGTTTTGGTTTATGTGGTCCAGTGTATGCTTCTAGATGGTTGACTATTAACATTTACTGGCTAATTGTCAGATCTGTATGCAGTTACAAGTTCTGCTTAAGTGCAATATGTACTCTGAACCAGCAAATCACTTTTCCTCTCCATGCTTGTTTCTTCATGAGAAAAAAATGCACCTCATAACACTTCTCTCATATTTACTTCACAGAGCTAACTGAATGTTACTTTGAGTTCCTTAAAGAAATAATACAAAATGATAAAAAGTACAGCTTATCTTCCTTATTTTAAAGATTGCGGTAATGACAGCTTCTTCTCAATACAGTTTTAATTTATTTCTCATCTTCCCTTTGAAATATCCTAGACTTGATTTGTTGAAAGAAGTGTAAAATGCATTAGGAGCATTTCTTAGTCAATAGTTAAACAACCTTAGGTGTAGTTTTTGAAAATCGATTGCCCAAGAAAAGGTATAAATAAAAAGGTGACTCTATATCAATACCCAGCACCCCTGCTGGTGCTCGTACCAATCTTCTAGAAATCTCATTAGGTGGCAAAAGCCTATGAAGAGATTGGGATGAGGAGAGAAGGAAGAAATCGAACACTGAACCTGTCAAATCTCTAGACATAATGATTTTTGTAGACACTGCTTTCTCTAAAAGAAAGACAATAGACGTCTACTTTCTCCAGTGCCCAGAGTGGGAAACACTGGGGGGAGGTGTGGTTTGCAGAATCTCATCTCTCCCTCCAACCCCCACTCCACTCCCACCAAAGACTTCATGTACTGCTGCTGGCCTGGGAATGAGGAGGATTTTAACTGAACAAAATCTTTTAGTCTCAGTAACATCGAGTCATCCAGCTGGAGAAAAAAGGGAGGCATAAATGAGGCAGGACTTATCCTGGCTTTGCGCTCCCAGAGCCACACTGGGCTCCACCTGAGCAAGGAGCAAAGCCGCCCATGCAGCTGGCTTCATGGAGGGGTTCCTGCTCTGTGCATGCAAGCTGGACCCTGGCTGGATAGAGGGGGCTGACCAGCTCCTGCCACATTTCTTTTATCCATTTGGGGAAGGTAGTCAGTGCCTTTAACCACGGAGGGGTCTGCATTAAGTTGGCTATTTGAAAGGAGATCTTTTCTTTTTCTCTTGGACAGGATCTGCTGGAGAGATTTCCCTGTGTTGGTAATAATGGTTCATGCTCATTGACGACTGGCTACTGTTTTGAGCCTGGTTCCTAGCGCGTTGCATGTATTTAGTCCTCGTAACAACCCAAGGATCAGAGCTAAGATTGATTCTTAGGCCCGCCACTTAGTGTCTTAGCCCCGCCACTTAGTGTCTTAGCCCACACAAGCTACTTGATCTCTCCAAGCCTCAGTTTCCTCATCAATAAAATGGAAATATTGATCACTTCTTCCTGGGCGGGTTGTCGGGAGAATTAACAGCAGTAACACTTGTTTTAAGTGCTCAGTATGAATTTGCTGATAATACTGTCAATATCATCTTTCTCTAGTCCTTCCCTGGTGTGTCCACTAGATCCTGCTGATTCTAGCAGGGCTAATTTTCCCCACTGCCCTGTTTTTCATCCATGTCTGGTGGTCAGGGTTTTAGCACATGTTGAGGGTGCATTACTTCATGTTCACATGCCTGGTATGGGGTCAACTAAGTATTTTATTAACATCATTGTGGGATCATGTCCATGCAGTCTTAAAGGCCCATCTCCAAAGCAATTCACACATGGAATATTTTATGCTTGGCATCTCATTGCATACCAGCTCTTCTGTGAATGTAACAGAGGTCCTCTTGCCCCTGAGTATGGTCATAAGTTCCCATCCTGTGTGCTCCCAAAGATTCCTATCCAGCCCCTCTCGGAGCATCGAGCATAGGAACTGAAGTTGCCTGTTTACTTTCTGTCTCCCTCACTGGAATTGGAGCAAGTCTGAGGACAAAGACTATATCATAATTATGGTTGTATCACCATTGGCTAGCAAGCTCCTTGATACGTAGTAATTGCACACTGTAAATGCTGGGTGGATCAACTGAGAAACAAAAATACAACTGGCAACCCCCTTTGCCCGTGTGGCTGAACTCATGGTCTTGTGAGTGGCAAGTTGTTTTCACTGTTTAAAGATGGGGGATGACTTCACTTGTGCAGTTTCAACAACACATCACTTCCTCCTCATATCTAGTTTCAAACCTTCTGACTCCCTAACCCCAGTGTTCTTCAGTCCTGGTTGCCTCAGCTGAGTATAACCCAATTTGTCTACTCAGACACTCAGATACCTACCACAGAACCTTCTGGCTGTAGCTTTGGGCAAGGGAACTTAGGTGTCACCATCTTCCTTTGCTGCCTCCTGGCTTCTTTCATCCACCAAAAGTCCTTCCTGGGTGCCATTTGGAGCTCTTTTCTCTCCATCTAGATGCCAGTATCCGTCTTATCCAGGACTTTCCACAGCACAGGGCCGTGGGATCACGTTCACTCTACCGGCACACAATTAATATGCATTTTAGCATTACCCTAGGGAAGCATTAAACACTGGGTTTGTTTTAGCTCTGCCCAAGTGGGAATACCTCCAATTAAAGAAGATAATGTAAAAGCCTAAAACTGGTACAGACAATAAGTACACGTTATCAAGTCTCCTTGACCGAAGGACAAGCAACCCCCTGGCTCTTTATCATCTTCTGGTTCCTGAGCCAGGATCCTCACACGTGGTTTTAAACAAAATTCTATAAGAAAGGGACTAAGTGGCATCTTTAGCTCTCCTTGGGGGTGACAACATGTCGCTTCGGGCCGCCATGTACTCACTCGGCGCTAAGCTGAAGAGGGCAGGGAAGCAGCCCACTGGGTTTTGTTTTGTCACGCCGGCCAGCAGTACATCAACTCTTGACACACAAAGAATGCTTTATAGAGCTGAGCAGAACAGAATCTTCCCAGATGGAGTGTGTTGCTGCTAGAGGCTCTCACCACCTATCAGCCCTGTCAGGAGGAGCCAACTATATCTTTGCAAAGATCTAATTTTAGAGAGATCAGAGCTCGGTACCGTGCGCCCAGAATAATGGGAATAAAATGTGACTTCCATTAGTTAGATGACCAGAAGATGTACTATAACTTGTCTTTGCTGGGGACTTACAGCTGATGCTTTTTAAATTTAATTTATTCTCAAAAATTGATTTTCTTTATTTGATTTGCCTCCTCTATCAGGCTTTCTACTAAGACTGCCATTGTATGGCTATTAATAACCACAAGACTCTCTGAAATTTCCTTGAGGTTATTTGTTTCTGTGAATTAGACTCTTAATTCTCAAATAAGAACATTTCAAAAGCCAAACAGGTGCTAAAGGGCTGATGGAAATAGCACTGCCCCCAGCCTTTCAGCTACTCACTGTTGAGTGCTGTGATAGCATCCCAAAGGCTGCTCTGAGGTTCATCTCCAAGAATATGGCTCTTGACCCAAAGTGGAGTAAGATTAGCCTGGCTGCCTCCTTCTCAGATGACATTTTACCTCCAGCTTTGCAGAGAAGGAATTTGCTTAGGACCCATTAAAATTCATGACAAGCAGCCAGCGAGAAAGAATTGGGATTCATTGTAGCTCTGTGATGGGGGCAGGGACTGCCGCCTCTGGAAGGGCTGACTAGTCAGGGGAAAGTGGGACTAAAGGACAGCTTTTCGGTCTTCAGCTGGAGAAACTTCTTTCCTTCAACCCACTTAGCATGATTTAGAACAATTCGTTTCCATGGAGTTTTCTTTTGAATTCTGAGTTCATTTGTAGTGATACTTGCTAATCAATTTTAAATGGAAACAGCTGCTGGGTGTCACTCACACAGCCCCTCTTCAAAACCGGAAAACTATAATTCAAACCATTCTCTCCCCACCCCTAAGCCTGCTTGTAATGCTCCTTCATATGGCTCTATCTATAGGATTCCTTACCTCTCTTCCCTGGGGCCAGCCCCTCCATGGGGACAGGTCAGAGGGAGAAGGGCCAGCAGAACATGAGGAGAGGTGGATGAGGGAGAGGAGCGTGGGATCCTGACAACCTATGGCATAGAGATGCTCGTGGTCTCAGCAGTAAGGAAGGGGATTTCCATGAGGCAGCCATGTTCCTCCTTCCACTCAGCCAACACTTATTTATTGAGCAATCACTGCACACTAACAAACTATGCTGCCTGCTGGAGATGGAAATGAGAAGATGCAAACCCTGTTCTCAAGGAGCTCAAATGGGGAGACAGAGGCTTAAAAAGTGATGGAAGTGGACACTGGGACAGTGGGAGCTCCCAACAGAGTTTCTGAACACACTTTCCACTCCAGCCACATACACACACATCCTCAGTCCCACGCAGAGGCAGGTCGCAGCAACATGGTCAGCTTCTGGGCCTGGCCTAGCCACTCCCTGGAGATGGGTTCTGCCCATATGGGATCAAGGTGAAGCATGCCCCCCTCTGTCTTTGTGCTCTGTGCTGTGGCACTTCCCATGAATGACAGGCCCACTGTGAAGGCCAGCATCCCAATTAGGGCCATTCTCCAGGACAATCCATGACAAGAGAGACATGCTGCCTTGCCTCTACCTGAAATGCAAAAAACTAGAGGACCAAGTGTTCCCGAAAGCCAAGAGGTCAAAAGACTGTGAACTTTCACTCCCGTTGCTTTCAGGATATGGGTTTCTCTATCCCTAGAATGGGAAAAACACTTGCAACATTTCCAGGGGAGATTCAGGGAGTAAACAGAACTCTTGACATTCTGGTGAGAAGGCTGCAGCAGTGTTCAAAGCCATTGTGGCTCCAGGACGGAGCAGGACTGTAGCTTTGGTCACTCTGCCAATTCCAACCTAGCCCAGCCGGGCCCTGGCTGTGTTTTGTGAGTTACATGCGGACCTTTGTTCCTATGGCTACAGGGGGACCAAAAAATTTAAAAAGAGGAAGGGATGGGATTTAAACTTGAGGATGGAACCTTTCCCCATCACTGGGCCCCTATCCTCCTTGAGTGTGTAGCCTTAGAGGATCAGTAAGACACCAAACTGCAGTTTTTCCATTCACAACAGAACTGAGGCTCCATCTCCTCCAATACAAGGCCAGCAACAGCCAGACCTAGCCTGGAGAACCATCCTGAGGATTAGCTGTGAAGGTCTATGTGTTCCACAGTAGAAGATCAATTAATTCTAGTTTTTAAGGTTTTTTTTTTTTTTTTAGTCTCCATACCATTTGTGCTATTTCCTGTGTAATATTATTAACTTCATCAAAGTCTCACGAGATGGGCTAGTTAGCTCTCTCGCCCAGAGAATGACCTGAAAGAAGATATCTGAAAAAAGAGGAGATATAATCTTAAAAAGAGTTTGTGCTCCTATAATCAATCTCATGAGATAGACCATGATGGAAAATATTTTTTTAAAAAGTGTAAGGCTGAGCCACCTTGCTGTATAGCAGAAATTGGCACAACATTGTAAATCAACTATAATTTTTTTAAAAAGGCAAAAAAAAAAAAAAAAAAAAAAGCTTATTATCTGGGCTGGAAGATTGGGGAATTCTTTGAGCCAGCAATATAAGATGGGTCGTCACAGGGCATGAGATGCCACCTTTGTCTGAGCAATGGTCAGAGGTAAGAGGGGTATAGCATCAGTCCCCAAATGTCTGATAGTATTAGAAGATAGTCGCCAGCTGCCCTGAAAGAAGTGCAACATGACAGACTCAGTTTCAAAAGTGAGAAGACCTTCTAGGAAGCTGGGGTTGCTACCCCATGGAATGAGTTTCCCGAAGGAAGGTATGGAACATTACTTCTCTGTCAGCTGTGTAAAGCAGGGTAGGTTTTCATCCACTAGACAGAAAGGCAGGATGAGGGAACAGATGACTTCACTCATTCACACTTCATTCTCAGGCCTAGTGAGCCAATGTCTAGTTTAGAAAGACCATGTTTCCTGCCTTTAAGTGATATCAAGCAGCTCTAACCTCCTTCTCTCCTTTGGGATAGAGTCAGAGAGAGTCAGATGGAAGTTGGAGCAAAGATTTGAGAGCAGCCTTTCTCCAGACAAATGCTCATATTTCCAAAAATGGCAAGGCAAGTCCTCTTGTAGAGGTGCTTCTCTGACATTACATTGGAGGCTCAACTTTTGGCAACCATTTCTGTGTTTCCTGCAAAGTTCATTCTGGCTCCTCTGACTTGCTATTAGATTGAGCCTTGTTACAATACATCTTCAACCATCCACCACCACCCCCCTACCCACACACCCACACATCAATCCTTGTTCAATAAATGACAGAAATAGGTTACACCACGTCTTCTGACATTGTGAGAGGCCAAGTGAGTGTTTTGATGCTCTGTAACTTAAAAAAGATTTACCAGACCAAATGGCCAGCATTCAGATTTTGTTCCCCATGAAGATTGGAGCTTAATGCTTTTTGCACCTTCTGGTAGACAAATAGAATGTGTCTCATCCCTCAAAAGAACTAACTCATTTCATTTTTCCCCAACAGTAGGGAAGTATGATATATGTTCAAAATATTTTCTAAGGCTGAACTTAGGAGGATCTCAGAGAAACTAAAATAGGGAATAGCAACCCTCACTTTTCAGTCTCATAATGCTTAGGCTTGGTGTTCAGTACACAGGGGAAAGTCAGCCAGAGCAACAGGTAGAGACAAAAAAAAAAAAAAAAAAAAACCCATCGGAATGTAGTTCCTCTCCCCACCGTTGTCAACATAATTAGAAGAGACATTTTTTTCCCAATATTTTTATTTTATATAATAATATCTGACATGTCACCTGCTTCTAATACAACTTTACTTGTCCAAATCCTCCCCATGACTGTGGTTTAGTTCTGCACCATTAAAGGTGTGCTTATTGTTAGTAGAAGCACCTAACATGCCTGGGAGTGAAATCCACTTCTCCCTGGGTCCTAGAGAAGAATTTCTCATAACTGAAAACACTGAATTGTCTTAAGGTGGAAAGAGAGTTTTGAATTGGAATAAGAAGTCCCTGAGTCAAGCCCCACATCTGCCACTTAATTGTATGCCCTTCAGCAAGTCATTCTTTCCAATGCTTTTCATTTCCTTATCTGTGAAAATGGGAACACATACCTTGCAAAACAGACATTTAGAGCAGATGAAACATTGTGTTCTCATTAACTGTTAAGTGCTATACAAATGTATAATAATGCATGATATTTGCATGGTTTTGTTCCATTAAATTCCCCAATTCACTGTAAGAGAAGGACATAACCAATAGGAAAAGCAGACACATTAATTTATTAATGTAGAATATTTATGACCCAATCCCATACCAAATAAAATGTCATTTCACTTCACCAGCCATGGAAGATCTTCCCTAGGTATGCCCAAATTATCAAAATCTGGAAGATCAAGGCATACTTTGGTTTCTGGCTATCAGGACTATTTCATTGTCTTTTTTGTTCACTGAGACATGCTTCCCTATATCGCTAAAGGGTAAGCCCTCCTATAAGAGAGAACTACCAGGCAGGTGAGAAGAATCCTGGCCACTGTATCAAGGCAGTTGACCCAGGGCCAATTAGTGCATAATGGACTTGCTTTTAAAGAAAAGACCACCTTCTCCCACTGCCTGTGCCAGTAGGAAGCCAGTTTTAGTCTTGGCTCAACTGGATGAGAAAATTTCTCTGGAAATCAAGTTGTTTACTCAGAGAGCTCTTACAACCTCAGGCAACTCAACCTTTCCAGGTGCCCATTTTCTGATCTCTAAAATGAGGGGCCTAAGGACATCTGACATCCTGCCAACTAAGCAATCCAGTCTAACTTGAGGACACTCTGAACCCCAAAGGATTTTCAGCACAGAATAGCTTTCTAGAACTTAAATTTTCTTGATTTTCTATTCATGAAATTCATGACCACCTGGACTTATTAGCGTTTCCACAGTCTTGTGAGGTGTGAGACACAAATTCTCATGAATACCCCATTTTTCACAGCTGCCCTCTCTGCACACACAGGATTTGCCCCCTGGTTTTCTTAGTCCCTCTAGGGAATGTTCCATCTACCCAAACAGCCATAACTGTCCCTCAACTCTACAACCTCTACAGTGAGAAAGCCACATCCGTTGTGTCAAGATGGGGACAGGAAGCAGGAAGTATCCATTTCTGAAACTGGTGCAAACCCAGATTCTAAAAAAGGATTTTTTTTTAAAGTGCAAGACTTTAAAGTGTGGGTTTGTTTTATAAAGGCCACATCACCCCCGCATTTCGCTCCCAGCTTCTCAGCCCTCATGTTGGCTTGATACCAGTTGAAAATTCATAGCAGCCCCAGATTTATTTGACGTTCTTCTAGAAAGGAGGTTATTGCACAGCCTATGGAAAAGGAAGGAGTGCCCACTGGAAACTGTTCTTAGTTTACAAACCTCGTTCGCAAGCTGATCCAGACTGGTTAGCAAAGCGCAGTTCCTTAGAATTTGAGCCTTTGGGCTTCCTTTCTGAGCTGTTTGAAAATGGAGAAAATGGCATATTGCTCTAAATCTCAATAGATATTGAGGTGTCACCAAAAAACCCCTTCCAGTTGACTCTGAATCATCTGTCAGTTCAGTGCAACCTAAACAGGAGAAGGGCGGATGCAACTAAGAGAAGAGCATAAAACTACAGTCTTCATTCCCACGAAAACGATGCATGAGTAGTCTGGTCTTGAGCTAGTTCATGTGAAAAGTGCAACCTGAAATTTAAAAATATATTACTCGACAAGCGAGTTGGATTTCCTTGTGGTCTAGTGGTTAAGGACCAGGCATTGCCATTGCTGTGGTGCATGTTCAATCCCTAGCCCAGGAACTTCCACATGCCACAAGCTTAAAAAAAAAAAAGTGAGTTGGATCCATTGTCCGGCTAGGGCTCCCTCAGTAAAAGATCAGCAAAAATGAGACTGGCACCACTTTAGGGAGTAATAAAATTTCCAGAGACAGAGAAACTTATTCTTGTCTCTAACTCTCACCCTTGGGAAAAGCTCAAAAATTTCCAACCACAGGCACATGACCAGATGCCCCATGGAGAGGTCTAGTGGGAATTTACATGGACCAGACTCAGGGAATGGCTGAGAATATCTCTTCCTTCTTTTCTCCATTTTCTTTTAAGGAAATTATTAGATAGCACCCCCACCCCTCCAAAAAAAAGAGTTGAGATAGAGGGGAAACAGAAGGCTAAGATGTGCCTTAAAAGGAACACCTGTTTATTCACCGTAGAATACAGAAACGTGAGAAGAAAGGATCTGGGAATCCTGCATTCAAATGGGAACAGAAGGACCCCTCATTCTTACTAAATAGAAACTACTAGAGAAATCATAAATCCCAACCTGGCTTAGGTGTCCTCGGTTTGAGGAAATGGGAACTTACTTGGGAAAAAAAACCATCTAACGAGCCTAAATGAAAAGTTACTTTTTTTTTTTTCCTTTTCTACTTCGTCTTTATTTTTATAAGAAATTTTTCAGGGAAAAATCATTGCAAAGTATGATTATAAAGATGAACTCTGGTGTTTCCTTAGCCAGGAAAGAAATAATATAATACTGTGGAGGAGCAGGGCTGGATTCCTACCCTCCTCCATCTCATTACAGGGCCCCAGGCAAGGCAGTCAGCCATCCCAAGCCTCAGACTGCTCATGTATAAAATGGGTTGACCTTTGAATTAGAGGAACTTGAAATAATCTAAGAACCCTTGATTTACATATTCGGGATTGGAAAGAGAGACTCTCTGATATGAATGGAACTTGAAGGCCAAATAGAATCTCAGCAAACCCGGGGATGGAGAAACTGCTTTCAAAAGAACTTTAAGACCTTGCTTGCTCGTATATATAAATGTCACGGAGTTGGCCAAAACAGATTTAGAGCTGGTAAGCTCTTTAGAGATTTCCTGCAATCCCCATGTTTTATAGAGGGAAAATCTGAGCCTAGAGAAGCTAAAGTGACTTACAAAAGATCACCCAATTCACATTACTGTCAAGGTAAGAATTCAGGAGTCTGTTCTGAAATAGGCTGAGCAAGCCAGTGGGAGTCAGGCCAGACCTCAGAAACAATCACACCCACCCACCCCCCCCCCCACCTTCTGGACATTTTTTATCTGGGCCAGGTACCACGCTCAACGCTATTGATGCTTTGGGCCATTGAATCCCCACAACTCTGAATGATAGGTGTTATCTATCTCCAGGGCCAGCCTCCGGCTTGAGAATAATTTTTGAAGAAGGAACCTTGCATTTTCATTTCACACTGAACCCTAGAAATTATGCAGCTGGGCTTCAACATCTCCGTGTTACAGATGATTAACAGAGACTGAGAGAAATTTTAAATGGCTTGCTCTTGGTCCTGGCCACTTACAAAGAGGGGGACACAAACATACAGAGTCAGCAGGCAGTGTGAAAGTGACTGAAGGGAATGGCTAAGTGGTGCTGTGCTTTCAGAGCCCCTTTGGGATTTCCCTTCCTCGGATGGCCTCAGAGTGCTCTGTGCTCTGACTTGAGTGACCAACCCTTCCAGACGGCCTGGGACTGTAGGGGATTCCCAGGACATGGGACTTTCAGGGCTAAAGTTGGAAAAGCCCCAGCAAACCAGGATGAGTTGCTTACCCTACTGTCCAGTTGCAAGTATGGAGTTCTAGAAGCTCCCCAGACCTTACCTGTTATGGCATGTTTTATGCCCACAGAGCCACACATAGGTCCTGAAAGGCAGAGCCCAGCCACAGAGCAGCTGTCGACCTTGATCTGGAACAGACCCCCAAGGCACAGACTCAAGGGATCTTCAGCTTACTTGCTTTGTGACATTGTGAAATCACTTTGCTGAGCCTAACTCTCCTCATTTGAAAAATGGAAGACACAATACGAACTTCAAGAGGTCATTGTCGAGATGAAAAATTATATAGAGATAGGTAGAAAAACAGGTAGATAGATAGATAGAGTGCTCAGTTCAGGGTGGTCACATGAAGGTATCAATTTATGCTTATTTAATTCCATAAATATTTAAAGAACTCTATGATGAACCAGCTTCTATGGGAGGGGCTAGGATACCTTCAGCTCTTGTGGAACTAACCAATAGTGTGCTAATAAATGTTTAACAACCAACTATTTGGAGAAAAAGTAAAAAACTGCTTCATAGCATATGCCAATTTCCATGGTATCAATATTCCCACCATGTGAATATTGATACTAAGCTACCAATGTGAGGTCACCTAAGACAGAGTTGGGAAAGTTGTGTTGAATCTGCTCTAGGGAATCTTCACCAGCATAGCACTAAGATACCTCTATTAGAAACAACAAACTGTGACACCAAAAGTGTCCTAGAAGAGGAAGGAGAGGGGGGAAAAACTCAATATAACTTTAGACAGAGAACAGGGAGGACCTCCTTGAAGGAGATTTCTACTGAGACCTGAAGGATGCGTAGACATGACCAAAGGAAGGAGACAGCATTTTTGCAGGCCAGGAGGAAAGAGAGGGAGGCAGAGAGAAAAGACGTCTGAGAAAGCCCTGGAGCAGGGAAAGACAAGGCTGTAGAGGAGCAGAGACCAGACAATGCAGGTTCCAGCTTCCAGAGCCAGGTTTTATGCTAAGGCAGCCACAGGACCATCACTCTGGCTAAAGGGTGAGAGACAGGGCAAGCAGGGAGGCCAGGCCAGCTGTGGCAATATCCCAGGTGGAAGATGCTGGTGTTCTAGGCCAGGACTTATATATTTGTTTTTATCAGATATTTATTGAGCTCAAGCCATGTATTTATACCTGTGTGAAGCCTTGGTGATTCATCAACAAGAACACTGTCCCAGCTTTCATGGAACTTCTAGGAAAGTGGAGAAATTGTTTTAAAAGACATAATAAGGGTTAACTCCCATGTTTTTAGTGCATGCCAGGCATAGTACTTAACATTTTACATGCATTTGTCTAATTTAACTCTCAAATAATTCTAGGAGATAGGTCCACATGTTGCCCTTGCTTGAGATATTAGGTCATCAACTGGGAGCAAGTGGGTTCACAGTGCAGGTGCCTGGGTTATCTGGAAGGCAGGTAGATGCTGTCATGATGGCAGAAGGGGGCCAGGTCCTCTCAGGAGCCAACAAACCCTGAGCTTCCCCACAGCCTCCCTGATGGTGCTTCTGGGGTTTCATTAGAATATTTCAGGAGGAAGTAAGGCTAAATTGGGACAGTAAGGAAAACAATGTCCGTGTTTATCATTTTATAATTTTTTTGTTTTTGTTTTTGTTTTTAGGACTGCACCTGTGGCATATGGAAGTTCCCAGGCTAGGGGTCCAATCGGAGCTGTAGCCACCAGCCTACACCACAGCTCACGACAACACCAGATCCTTAACCCACTGAGTGAGGCCAGGAATCAAACCTGAAACCTCATGGTTCCTGGTCGGATTTGTTTCCACTGCACCACAACAGGAACTCATCATTTTAGAATATTTTTAAGGAATTCCATTCTTATGATTTTTCAGATCATGCACACCAAAGAGGGAAAGAAATCATTTATAATCTGATTAAATTGCCAAATATACTACAAAAAGAGGTTTTGTTAGAGTGTTTTGTTCATTCTGAAATAAATATGACTTTGAAAAATAACAAACAGGGAGTTCCCGTCGTGGCGCAGTGGTTAACGAATCCGACTAGGAACCATGAGGTTGCGGGTTCGGTCCCTGGCCTTGCTCAGTGGGTTAACGATCCGGCGTTGCCGTGAGCTGTGGTGTAGGTTGCAGACGCAGCTCGGATCCCGTGTTGCTGTGGCTCTGGCGTAGGCCGGTGGCTACAGCTCCAATTGGACCCCTAGCCTGGGAACCTCCATATGCCGCAGGAGCGGCCCAAGAAATAGCAAAAAGACAAAACAAACAAACAAACAAACAAAACAAAACAAAACAAAACAAAACAAAAAAACAAAAAAACAAAAAAAAAAAAAAATAACAAACATTCTTCTCACCACTTGACAGCTTAGGAATTGAGACAAGTTGGGAAAGAAGCCTAGGAGAGGATTCAATAACTTGAGCTATATTTTTGCCAACCCACTTCTGATCAAAAATGTGTTTCTTTTTATCTTCGGTCATTCCTTTTTATAGGGTGATGGGCTGTTAGTTTTGATCAGGGGCTTTAAAGAGAATTCACCTTCATTAACCAGATCCATCAAATTTGCTAAAAGATTTCCTTGAGGTCATTTGACACTAGAGAATTTGTATTTCCATTTGCAGCCTTTTCCCTAGACTTTCTCTTCCTACCAACTCACTTGCCCAAATCCCTGTTGTATAGAGAGGGAAGTCCAAATAATTGAGAACTTTTATGAAGGGAACAAATTTTCTTTTAGGACTTTAAGGTCAGACAAACCTGGTTCAGGTAACTGTTTCCACAACTTACAGGCTGTGTGACTTTAAAAAATATACTTAACTTCTCTGAAACTCATTTTCCCAACTGTAAAATAGTATTACCTACCCTATATGGTTTTCAAGAAGAATAAGGGAGGTAAAGAATATAAAATTCTTAGCACTCAGTGTATTATTGCTATCATCACCACCATCAGTAGCCTCTGTTGCCTAACAGAACAATCGTGATTCAGTGAGAGGTTTATTTATTTATTTATTTTGTACTGCCATGCCGCAGCATATGGAAGTTCCCAGGCTAGGGGTCAAATCAGAGCCACAGCTGGGGCCTACGCCAGAGCCAAGGCAACACTGGATCCAAGCCATGTGTGCAAACTGCATCACAACTTATGGCAATGCCAGATCCTTAACCCATTGAGTGAGGCTAGGGTTCAAACCTGCCTCTTCCCAGAGACAATGTCAGTTCCTTAACATGCTAAGCCACAATGGAAACTCCAAAGGGAGAGGTTTAGAAGAGGAAAAGGGGCCATTTGTTAGAACAGGGTGAAAAGCAACAGAAGAAATACCTAATAGAGCTTCTTGAAAAATTGTCCTCCATTCTCCCTTTCCCAGTCTACCCAAATGGCCCACACCAGCCAGCATTAGGATTCTTGAGCACACAGACATTAAAATAAAATCTGTAACTTTGCTCTGTCACTTTCTGAGCAAAGGAAAAGGGAATCTTTTTCTTAATCCCCAAAATTAATTATAATTTATACATCTGGTCCATTATCAAATATCAAAATATAAAATATTCTCCAAAGTTGCCTATGGGTAACTAGTTGACCAGGGCAACTGGTTGACCTTGAGTTATAAAGTTACAAGCAAAGCTGAGTGGCCACCAGCAGGAGGAGCTAGAATGCTATTGTGTGTGTGTGTGTGTCTGTGTGTGTCTGTGTGTGTGTGTAGGAGTTGTGACCCAAAGTTGGGGATGCTCTTTACCTGGGCTTGCAAACAGTCAACCCTTACAAAGATCAGTGTGTAAAAGTAGGGCAATTAATGTTTTTAAATGGTCCTAAATATTAATAGGAACACTCTAGGAGGAAGAGGAGAATTTTAAACCAACCTTTAAAAAAGAAATTACTGATAGGAGGAGTTCCCTGATGGTGCAATGGGTTAAGGATCCAGCATTGTCACTCCTGTGGCTCGGGTCACTGCTATGATACAGGTTTGATCCCTGGCATGGGAACTTCAGGATGCCATGGGCACAGAAAGAAAAAAAAAAAAACAAAAACAAAAACAAAAAAAAACTTTTACTAACAGGGGATGGATTTTGAACGTCTAAGAAGACATTTGAAGAAGTCATTATTGTCCTCATTATCTTTTTATTATAATTACTATGGTTGATTTACAAAGTTCTGTCAATTTCTGCTGTATAGCAAAGTGACCCAGTCATATATATATATATATACATTCTTTTCTCAAATTACCCTCCATCATGTTCCTTCACAAGTGATCAGATATAGTTCTTTGGACTTTACAGCAGAATCTCATTGCTTATCCATTCCAAATGCAATAGTTTGCATCTACTAACCCCAAACTCCCAGTCCCTCCCACTCCCTCCCCCTCCCTCTTAGCAACCACAAGTCTCTTCTCCATGTCCATGGTTTGTTTATTTTCTATTGATAGGTTTATTTGTGCCATATATTAGATTCCAGATATGTGATATAATGTGGTATTTGTTTTTCTCATTTTGACTTACTTCACTTAGTATGAAAGTCTCTAGTTCCATCCATGTTGCTGCAAATGGCATTATTTTGTTATTTTTTATTGCTGAGTAGTATTCCACTGTGTATATATACCACATATTCTTAATCCAGTCATCTGTCAATGGACATTTAGGTTGTTTCCATGTCTTGGCTATTGTGAATAGTGCTACAGTGAACATAGGGGTGCATGTATCTTTTTCAATGAATGCTTTGTCTAGAGTGGGATTGCCGGATCATATGGTAGTTCTACATTTAGTTTTGTGAGGTACCTCCATATTGTTTTCCACAGTGGTTATACCAGTTTACATTCCCACCAAGAGTCTAGGGGGGTTCCCTTTTCTCCACACCCTCTCCAACATTTGTTATTTGTAGACTTACTAATGATGGCCATCTCACTATCTTTATTGAGAGAAATCTCAAAGAGACTCAGCCTTATCAGCAGTGATAGTAGTAATTTGTTGACTTCTCTGAAGCCAGCACTTGGGTATCTTATTTATGAGCCAAACTTGGCTAGACTTTTATCAGTTCTGTCTACTTGAAACCAAGTTCTTGCCTGAGGCCTAAATGACACCAAGATGAAGCCAAGTGTAAACAAGGTATAAACATCTCCTCTAATCCCAAACTGCCTCCCTTGTAGAATTCCAGATAATAAAGAGACTTAGGGTTCCTCTCTCAGTTTCATGTCTTAGACTAGGGGTTCACTTTCTCACCACTGGAGGTAATGAAGGCACTTCCCAGGCATGACTGTTAAGGTGGGTGTTTCCTGGATGGCTCAGCCACCAGTGACTCAGAAATTGGATTTTCAAGGCTCTTTCTCATCTCTCTCCTCTCTGGCCTGTGCTTGATAGAAATCCACCTGTGCACAGGAGGCAACAAAAGGAAAAAAACACTGAAGACATTCCCTTTTGTTTTCATGAATTTATGAATTTATGTTGAAGTCATAAGCCAAAACCAGTGGCCACCGTTCCAGTGGCCACTAAGAATCGACCATAGTTGCTGTCTTCCCACAAAGAACTAAGGGACTTCTAAGTCCCCTTTCTCCCAATTGCCCTCTTTCCCTCTTTCAGCTGACGATATAAATATTTTCTGGAAATCAGTGCCAATAAATGCCCAGTGGAGTATTTTTGGTTTGGCTCTCTAAAGACGAACCCTGTATGAATAGTCTTTCTGTTAAGAAATGAAGCAGCTAGATTTTTAAAAGTACCTCTTTAGGGGCCCAAGGGGCATTATCTGAACTGGCCTGAATCTAGTCTTTTTTGACTTTTGAGGGAGGTGAGATGGGTATAGCAAGTTCTGTAAGGGAAATTTCAGAGGTCACTCGGACTTCCAGGTTTAGCACAACAAAAAATGGGGTCGAAAACTGGTTCTGCCATTAACTGTGAGGCATGGAGCAGGTCATTTATAAATACCCCTTTGAGGCTGAGTTTGCTCATATATAAAAAACCAGTAACAGGATTTACTGTGGTGGCGCAGTGGAAATGAATCCGACTAGGTACCACAAGGTTGCAGGTTCGATCCCTGGCCTTCCTCAGTGGGTTAAGGATCTGGCATTGTTGTGAGCTGTGGTGTAGGTCACAGACGTGGTTCGGATCTGGTGTTGCAATGGCCGTGGCATAGGTCAGCAGCTATAGCTCCGATTAGACCCCTAGCCTGTGAACCTCCATATGCTGTGGGTGCGGCCCTAAAAAGCAAAACATAAATAAAAATAAAAAATAATAACAAATAAAAAACCAATGACAATATCTTTTCAAAGTAAGGTATGCAAATCTCACATCTCACCTGAGATTAAAACCAGACACTCTTTCTTTCCTGTAAAGTGACATCTGGTTCTGAGCCTGACATTCATGTTCCTTCATGACCTGGTCCTTCCTACTTGCTCTAACCTCATTGCCACCACTGGGCTGCCTCTTAACCGCTTTTCACACAAACGCTCCAGCAACACTGACAGTCATACTGTTTCCCACCTCTGCTCCTTTGCACACACGATTCCTGTGCCAAAGCCATTCTCTCCCCTTATTCCACCTTCCCCCACCCACCCCAAAACCACCTGGAACAGGGAAAACATTTGCTCATCATTGAAATCTCAATTCAAATATCACTTTCGATGAGCAGCTTTTCCCAAACACCTCTCTACACACAGCCCTCCCACACCACACACGGGGCTTCTCTGTAGAATCTCTGGCTCTGAGACACAAGTCTTGCTTTAGTCTACCTGCACTTTGCTCTAAGTCATCTGCCCAAGACCCCATGGGCTCCCTTTTCCAATTTGCACAAAGGCTGCAGATAGGCTGGCAGTGGCCCTGGAGGAAGAAGGGTCTGTGGGGACAGGAAGTCAGCTTAAGAGTCCATGTGTCACTGGCGGGAAATGCCTGGGAGTCAGGAGGGGAAATGCCTGGAGCTGGAGTAGAGGCTCTGCTGGGAGGGGGAGGGGCAGGATGTGGCGGCTGGAAAGGGAGGGCAGGGAGTGCTGCCAGGAGTCGTGGTCTTGGTAGTGGCTGTCTGGGGCTTAACTAAGGTGGATTTGTAAGGTGGGAGGGACTGAGAGGATAACGGAGAACAAAGAGGATTATGTAATTTAAAAATATCCAACTCCAGAAAACAGGATGAACCCTGACAGTGACCCACTTCACTTGCATCGTTTTGGCTTTTCCCTCCAATTCTGCCTCATTCAGACCTGAACCACTCCTGTCTGTCCTCAGCCAGGGGACCTATTGTCCAGGCCCCTGGGTGGGTCTGTCCCCATGACAACTCTCCCTCTCCCCACCTCCTTCTTCCTGCCTTTACTCCCTTCCTCCATTTTCAACTTCCCTCAGTCCCTCATCAGTCACTGCCTTTAGTCTTTCTCTCTGGTCATGTTCCCCTTTTTTTATGGCTGTTTCAGGGGCCCTCTCCTCCTTCCTGACCCACACAAACCTCACTCAGGTCTTCTGGCTTTTTCTGCATCTCCCTTATTGGTTTTTTTCAGCCTTTCACTTGATATCCTTTCAATATTTATTGGCATCAACACTTTATTTTTATCTACTTTTTCCCTTCAGTATTGTTTCCCTTCTGGAAAATGTTGGCTCCTCTGTGCTGCTGATGTTACTTCTTTCTGCCTCTTCATTTGTTGGACTGGCTCTTCTTAAGCACCTACTACGTTCTGGGCAGTGTGCTAAGTGCCAAGGAAACAAAGCTGTATGAGCCCGTTTTATACGCTGAAGTGTTAGGCAATCATCCAGAAGAAGTGTGGGCTTGGGACCAAGTGGACCATTGGAAAGTCGTGGGACATTTCCATTGGGGCGTGCAGTGGTGGGGCAGCGTCAAGAAAAAGACTGACCCTGCCAAGCCTGTGAAACCACAGCTTTTTAAAAAACCATTTCCGCCCTCTTGCTGATTTCGCTGAATCTCTGGGGTGTGTTAAGCCTAAACTTTGTTTGACTAGAACAGAAAGCAACTGGTACCCTTGAGAGAGAAAGAAAACTATAGTTTAAATGGGCCAGGTTTTCAAGACTCACAACGTATACATTTTTTGCATAGTTCATTGGCAAATCAGAACAATTTTGGAGACGTGCAGCTGGAGTGTTTTTGAAGCCTCAGCTGACCATACCCCAGTCCTGTGGTCACTTTGTAGGATTAGCCAGGCTTCGAAAATGAGAAAATATGGAAACATAAACATGAAAAGATTTTCCAAGGTCACAATGAAGGCGGTAATGGAGGGGATTAGAAGCTAAATGCTCTCTCCTGAGCCTATTTCTGAGCTACTGTACAGCACAGCTTCCTGAATGCAGATGTTAAACAGTTTTTTGCCTTTAAAATAAGAGTAAAAAAAAATTCTGATTTTGGCCATATTTCAGAGCAGATCTCCCAGGGAAAAGAGGGTCCATTTGAAGGGAAGTTAATTGCTTCAAACTCCTGGAAGACGAATCAATCCAACTTCTGCCTTTGCCTCACTAAAGGGTCCTTTGGACTTTAGAGAGAGGTTCTCAAACTTTACTGCTCATTAAAATACCAGGGAGCTATTGAAAACCTTTATGCTCAAGCTTCACCCTGAACCAAATCAGAATCTCTGGGAATGGGACCCAGGCATCACTATTTTCTAAAACTCCCCATACATGCAGCCATGTCGAAACCAACACTGTCAAAATTGTACACGTTGGGATCAGCTGTGACGCTTCACCATGACTGATATTTGTATCCCACACCAGAGATTGAAATTTAATTGGTTTGGACTATGGTCTGGGCTTGTTAGAGGTCCCCAGATGATTCTAACGTGCAACCAAGTTCAAGAGCAACTGCTGGTGGGGGAAAAAATGTAATTGTAATGTATACATGTAAGGATAACCTGACCCCCTTGCTGTACAGTGGGAAAATAAAATATATATATATATATATATATATATATATATTAAAAAAAAAAGAGCAACTGCTGTGGAGACTTGCCACTCCAAGTGCTAGGTCCGTGGACAAGGAGCTGGACCAGGAAGGTGGGCATCCCTGAGACCTGCTTAAAAATGCAGACTCTCAGGCCCCACCCCGGATCTATTGAATCTGAACTTGCATTTTAATAAGATACCCAGTTGATATGGATGCCTATTCAAGTCTGAGGAGCATTCTTTTAGGGCAATGCTGCTCCAAAATTTAAAAAAAATTAAAAAGCAAGAAGGTTTTTACATTTCTAAACACTGAAGGCTAAGCTCCTTCTTCCAATAAGGTACAGAAGAGGCACAAGAATGAATTGAAGAATTTTAGAAATGGAAATAATAGTAGTAATAGGAAACAATACCTAATCTTTATTAGCGTTCACTGTACCTAAGTTACTTTGCATGCCAGGTACTCTATGTGCACTATTTTGTTTGGTATTTATCACAAACCTATGATATAGATACAAGCACTGTGCCCATTCCACAACTGACCAAACTGAGGCTCAGACCTAGGTGGACAGCTGCAAAACCACACAGATAAGAAGAGGGAGAACTTACCCTAAGATTTCCAAGACTGAAAGCACATGCTCTTAGAAACTTGGTCTGATTTTCCCAACCAAACCCCCAGATGGGTTATAGATGTGCCAAGATTTTGATCCCCTCAGCTCTCCATCACTCCAGCAGGGCCTGGGTTGGCTACTCACTAGAAGAAAAAAATAAGCTCTGCTCCAAATTATATTTTTCCAGAGTTCTCCTGTGGCATCGCAGGTTGAGGGTCCAGCATTGCCACTGCCGCAGCTTGGGTCTCTGCTATGGTATGCGTTTGATCCCTGGCCCAGGAATTTCCATATGCTGCAGGTGTGGCTAAAAAAATAAATAATTAAGAATACCTGCATTGCTGTGGGTATGGCTTAGGCCGGCAGCTGCAGCTCCAATTTGACCCCTGGCCTGGGAATCTCCACGTACTCAGGTACGGCCCTAAAAAGACATCAATCAATCAATCGATCAAGAAAAATAAACTACACTTTTTGCAATTTATACTTTTTGCCCATTGTTAGACATAGAGAAAGCTGTGACTCCTAGGGCTTAAGTGACTTGCCTAAGGTTATGCAGCCTCTCAAAGCCTGGCTGGGCCCAGAGCCTAGGACTCCCAGCTGCTTACATGTCTCCTCCCACTCAGCAGCGTTTCTCCAAGTGTGGTCCCCAGGCCAGGAGCATCAGCATTATCTGGGAATTGTGAGAAATTTGAATGTTCAGTCCTGTCTAGTAAGCTGTTTTAACAAGACCTCCAGGCCATCCTGATGTTATCTCCTTTGAGAACCAGTGTGCTCGGCTCACAGCTCCTGTTCTTGAGCCCCTGCTACAAGCTGCAGCTTCTCTTAAGGGGCTTAGCTTTGAACTAAGCTGAAATTTACATGCCGATTTAATCTTCTTAAGGCCTTCTTTACCTCTCTGGAAAGAACTGTAATGCTCTAGAAGAAAGAAAGAAAATGATGGGTAACTGATAAAATATTAAGCACTCTTTCCACGCCTTCAATACACTTTGTGTTAGGGCAGCAAACATGTAGGCATCAGAAAAGGAAAAGAGAACTGGCATTTCTTGAGCACCTACTATATGCCAGGGATCAGGCATTCGGTGATACAGTGTATATACCCTGCTCACGCATCATCTCATTTAATAGGATGATCCCTGTCTGAGAAATAGAGAAACTGAGGTTCAGAGAGATGAAGCAACTTGCCTAAAATCACAAAGTGACAGCAGTACTTTGTCCATCAGCCTGTGCTCCTATGTTCCTTGCCTTCCAGCAGGAAAAGTAAAGAGCTTAGGATACACTCCAAATCTGGAATGATCGGATACCAGAATTCTCAGAACAAGCTCCCAAAACAGATCCGCCTACTCAAAGCCCCGGGGATGCCTAGCTCAACAACTCTTTTCTGTGTTCTATGTTCTCGCTGCACTATGGAAGCTGCTCTCAAAGCATAAGAATAGACCAGCCACAAAAAGTGAAATAGTTCAGCTGTGCTTAAGCACCCTGAAACATTTTGAAATCTATTATTAAATGGCAGCGTCTGTTCCAAGGCAGCTGGTCCTGCGGTACCAATGCCCTGCTAAGTATCCTTGAGCTTTGCTCTTCAGAAGACTGGGAAACCTCTTTGCCACATCTAGAACTTGGGAAGTGAACTATCCAGAGAGAGGAACATATGAAGATCAATCATGCTAGCGAGACATGCCCTCCCCCCATTTCCCCACTAAGAGATCATTTTCATGCCATTAAATACAACAAGGCTCTGAGCTATGCTCCAACTAGTAGGCCAAAAGAGACACTGGCTAATTCAATCACAGATTGAGGCGAACATCTGCTTAGAGGGTCACACTGGATCCTGGATTCATACAGTCTTCCTTCTGTGTCTACTTGCCCAGCACCTGCCCAGCACAGCCTCTAAACACCCTCTTTCCAATCTCCATATTCATCCACAGTGGACCAGTGATGACCAGTGATACACACTGGTTAAACTGAACCCCAAGCTGTGGGAAGTCCTTCCAACAATTGGTTCAAATAGATAAGTTCTATAGAGTTTCAATAGGCGAAACAAAAATTTCATCTCAGCCTCTCTCTCTCTCTTTTTTTTTTTTTTTTTTTTTTTTTTGTCTTTCTAGGGCCGCATTTGCGGCATATGGAGGTTCCCAGGCTAGGAGTCTAGCTGTAGCTGCCGACCTACGCCAGAGCCACAGCAATGCGGGATCCGAGCCACATCTGCGACCTACACCACAGCTTATGGCAATGCCGGATCCTTAACCCACTGAGCAAGGCCAAGGATCGAACCCATAACCTCATGGTTCCTAGTCGGGTTTGTTAACCACTGCACCACGACAGGAACTCCCATCTCAGCCTTTCTAATTCATGCAAGAAAAAAGCCATTTTCCACTCTGAGTAACTTTCCTTGAATTATATGCTTTTGCCAAAATGCAGGTCAGTTATTCCTGTAAGGGCCTCTGTGGGCCATTTCCCCTCTTGTTTGAGGTTAAGTCAGGGACTCTGAAAACCTGCATCCAGCTTAAAGGTTACCATTTCATTGTCACTATTGGGACTTCAAGTTCCACTTCCTGGAGCCTTTTTCAGGTACATACACCACCACCATGACTGGCTCCGAAAGTCAAGAAAAAAGTTATTCAGACATCATGGGCAATATCATATTATCAATAGCTGTAGGCCCCTGAAACAGGAGTGATAATGGAAACATCCACGGTGGAAGCCACACACCAGAAAGTGTGGGGGCCTTATTTCCCAATGGGCAAAGAAAGGGTGCCAGGAGCAGCTGTGTGAAGATATTGGGGGTAGGGCAGAAATCTTTGCATGTTTTGCTCAATTGTTGCATTTCATATTATGAAAAGATGTTGCTATGTAATTACAGTAATGTTGAAAATGGCCTGAAGCACAATGAAAAATCACTTGACTAAAGGAAGAATGAAAGAGAGGGAGAAATGGTCTAGAGAAAAAGTATAGGTGATTAGAAAGGTTAGCTGTAAGATGAATATGAGAGGCTGTAGGTACATTGTCATTTTCAGCCTTCTCTGTGGATTGGGGGGGGGTGGCAAAATTTCTTTGACGACTGTTTTTTAAGAATATCTTAAAAGTCAGTTAGTGTTTACTGAGCATAACCTCATGGACGATTTTACTTAATCTTCCCCAAACTATTCATCATTCCTGTATAACAGATGAGGAATCTGAGGCTCAGAGTGGTTAATGGGCTAGCCTAAGATCACAGAATTGATTAGTGGCATGGTAGATTCTTGACTAGCAAGTCTGCTAGCTTCTACTGCTTTCTGTATCAGGACACCCACCTAAAAGTGCCTACAGGGACAAGGCAGGCCAGCTAATAAAGGGAGTTGCCAGATTTGATGAAGAAAAAAAAGAAATAAAAGCAATTGATGTATGGTTTCAATGTTAGAGAGACATTAGGTGTCAGTGGGGACTATGGTAAAATCGAAAATTGTAGACAACATCTAAAATGAGCAGAACCAACTGTTTGTTACCTTTCAGGCGCCCGGATTTGATCGCCAGATCTGCTTATTGTTCAGATGTTTATATAAGATTTCCTGTTAGTTTGTTTCAACGTTAGCGCAAAAAAATAATTAAAAAAAAAAAACCGTAAACATCACATGTTTATCTGTTCTGTCAACAGATGAAACAAAACCTATCTGCTAATTTCAGTTCATGGAATTCCAGAGGTAACTTCAGCTTTTTCTAAACCTATAATAACAGGTCAATTTTATCAATGATAAGACTTCAGTCAATGATCTTCTGATCAGCCCCTCATCTTGTCCATGAAACATTTTACAATAAGTAATAAATACGGATTTAAATTGTAAATATTAATCCTCATGGTAATGTTATTTTTCACATAATTCTATCTGTTGCCTACATGGGACCTGTGTAGAAAAAAACATGTTGTCTAAGGTTAGAATCCCAGTCCTGCTAAGTAGGAGCTGTATGACCTTAAAGCAAGCAACTTAACCTCTCTGAGTACTCACTGTTGTTATCTGCAAAATGGAGACACTGACATGTGAATTACAGAGTCGAAAAAAGATTTAAATAAGGCAATTATTAGAAGTTACAGTACACAAGTTCTATCAGGAAGAGCTTGGGCGAGGACTTATCCTGTACCCCTCTACTCTCCCTCGTCTGTAAATTTCCTTGCTTTCAGTATCTGGATATCCCACTTAGAATACAACTGGCTTTCTCGAAAAGTTAATGTAAAATAGAAATGGTTACTTCTACTCTTATCTGGAAGTAGACTCCTCCACTAGATTTCTGGGCTTCCTTGTCTCACACTGGGTACCTTGTTAAGCAATAGTTTTGCCTTATCAAGATTTGAAAATGCATAGTAAGCATTTGAGCCTTCCCCTGCTCTAGAGGAAAAATCCAGATTTTCCCTTCTTGAGTAGAGGAAACCCGGTTCTTCCCCACTGTGTTCTTTCCTGTGAATCTCCTTTACTAGGGCTCACAGCACATTTTACTTCTGACACTTCTAGTCACCAAATGTACAAGGGGTGGGGGGGTAGAAGGGGGAGTTTCCCCACAACAACAAGCAAGTCTTGGACACCAGCTGGGTGTCCCTACAATTTTTTTGTTTTTTTTTGCTCAGTTTTTTTGTTTGTTTGTTTGTTTTTTAGGGCCACAGATGTGGCATGTGGAGGTTCTCAGGCTAGGGGTCAAATGGGAGCTGCAGCTGCTGGCCTACACCACAGCCACGGTAACAAGGGATCCACTGCATCTTTGACCTACACCACAACTCATGGCAATGCCAGATTCTTAACCCACTGAGCAGGGCCAGGGATTGAACCTGCGTCCTCATGGAGACTAGTCAGATTCTTAACCTGCTGAGCCACAAGGGGAACTCAAAGCTCAGTTCTGACACTGTCTACCAGGAGATAGCGTCAGAGCCCATGGTGAAGGGCTCAGCCCCACAAGACTGTTCCCCTCACCCCCACTTCAGACACCAGCACAAGCCCAGGTTATCACCTGTGCTACAGGTTGGGGGTTCCAACCACTCCCCCTCAGGTTTGTGTAACTTGCTAGAGAGGTCCCCCCAGAACTCAGAAATACCTCCATGTACCAATTTATTAAAGACTGTAATAAAAGGTACAGATGAACAGCAAAGAGGAAATACACAGGGCAGGGTCTGGGAGGGGTCCTCACGCAGAAGCTTCTGGGCCTGGTCCTGTGGAGTTGGGGTGCATCACCCTCCTGGTGTGGGTGACTTTGCCCACCTGGAAGCTCTCCAAACTCCTGCTGTCGGGAATTTGTGGAGGCTACCCCATGTTGTCATGAGCAATTTTTAACTCCATTTCTGGCCTCTCTCCCCCATCTGGAGGATGAACATGGGGCTGAAAATTCTAAGCTTCTAATCATAGCTTGTCCTTCTGGTGACCAGCCCCCATCCAGGAGCCCACCGAGAGTCACCTCATTAGAACCAAAAATATTCCTAGTGCTCTTAGCACTCAGGAATTTGCAAGGGATTCAGGAGTCCTGTGTCAGGAACCAGGTTAAAGGCAAATATACATGTATATATATATTTTTTTTTCCTATTATCTCACAGCTAATATAGGTGTTTGTTAAAAACAAGTAGAAAACCAAAGTTCCTACGTCTCTTCCCCTTCCCCCATCAGTCGCCTAAATTCAACATGTTCTTTCCCACTGTAAACACCAACATTTACAAGAGAGAGTAGGCGATCGGGGTTTAGTTTTCTTTAGTTTTATTTGCGGTTAAATGAATCCCACAGCAATGAAAAATCAATATTGTATTTGGCCAGATAGATATTATTAAAGCACCTAGATTAAATGGAACATAAATAATAGTCCATTGATTTTTTTTTTATCCAACTTTTTGTAATTTAGTTTACAAGAAACAGTTATTCACAATGCACAAGTGCTTGACTTGGCTGAGTATACGCTACAATACTTTATATGAACTTATGTTTCGTCATCTCATCTTACTTTTTCTGTTTGTTTTTACAGATGTGTATAAGTAAAGAGGTTTATAATTTTTTTTCTTCTCTTTTTTTACTCTCTCCTCCCTAATTGAATGCTTGGTTTTAACAAGGAATATCTCCTGCAAGGGTTACAGATGCAATCAAATCACTGCCTTGTGCTCCAAGATGGAATGCTTCAGTATTAGTAAATATTGTAGGAGTCATATTTTAAATCTGATCATGGAGAGTAAACTGCCTTCTGATTCTGAGACTACCCCATGCTTGAATGTCACATTATTCAGGAATTTCCAATTCCAGGCCAAATAAGACTCAGATAAGTTCCCGTGATTGACAGTAACACACTGAAATTCACAGCCACCAGCCTCAGGTGGGTTCCATTTTGAAGGTCCTCTCCCCCCTAAGTACTGAAGATCCTGAGGCAACTATCAGGCAAACTCCGATTATGCCAATAACAGAACAGCTGTGGAATGATAAACAGCATGAATTAGTCTCCCCTCCCAAGCCATTTCCAAAAGTATCTGTTCGTGACAGTTATCCTATCTAAAGGTGTGATTGCAAAGCTAACTTTATGCACATACTATTGATTTTTGGCAGGGTGAAGCCAAACAATACTAAAATCATGTAAGAATGAAGAATATGTGCAGATGCACATATCTGCTGGACCACTTGTTAAACCCTGCCTGAACCAGTGCCTACAAGTAGGTCACTGAAAGTCAATGCAAACCAGGGCAGCTCCCATGGCAGAAGACATTAACCTGCAGGAGGAATCTTGCCGACAAGTGATACATTTTAGCAGAGCACCTGTATATTTTATTTATGAATTGGTAGAAGCATAGAGATATATGAGGAGAGGAATGCATATTATATGTATCCTTAAATGTATTTCAAAATAAAGATAGATGGGAAGAGGTTTATATACACATAGTCTCCAGTTTAACGGGTTTCTTTCCACCCCTACCTCTCTTTAAAATCAATCAATCAATCAGAGCTCCAGTTACAATTCTAGGGCCCTAGTGCCCTTAAGCACCTTCTACTTTAATTAGCCCCAGGCTCCTGCCTCGGCTGAGACCACCCATGTGGCAGTCAGAGCATCAAGGCACAGAGGGATCAGGGGATTGATGCGTGTCACTTGGTCCAAAAGCACCAGTGTCTTGCAACTGGAAAGGAGGTCTTAAAGAGGACAAATTTCCCTTCCTAGGAATACCCTTGGACATGAACTTCATGTTAAACAGTGGAACATGTGTTTGCTTAGAGTTATGGTATGAGAGGTCAGGAAGGAACCTTCTAGATCAATCCAATCCATAGCTCTCATTTTAATAGCTGTGACATCCCCAGCCACATAGTCTGCTCCAAAGATGGAGGAAAGAGCAAACAGAGGACTTCCATGTGGCCAGAAGGAGGCAGGATGTAGCAGAAAGAACATGGTTCCTTGAACTAGGCCGTGTTGTGTTCAAATCACAGATCTGAACTGCAGAAAGTATAGAAACTGAGCCAGATCCCTAACCTTTCTGATCCTCAAGTTATGCAATGGAAATAATTGTATAAATCCACAGTTGTCATTGGTAGTTCAGAAATCCAAACTGCCCTGAAAACCAAAAGCATTTCCCAGTCCATTTGGTGACAAAGTCAGCCCCATCTGGGGCCAGCCTAAAGTAAAGGGGCCACATGTCCCCATCATTTATTCTACAGCAGCTGAGCACCACACCAGGGACCAGGGCAGGGTCTTCTAGGCCAAATTGCAAGGGCTCTGTGCCCTCATCCCAGGTGCTCAGTGAAGTGGCTTCTGATGCTTCTGGTGCTTCATGACTGCTGTCCTAGTTGGAGTAGTAGGTTAGGCCAAGAGGATGGTTCTTTTCATAGGAGCAAAATTTAAAAGGCTAAAGCACTCTTAGTAAGGCACAGGGAGAAGTCACTAGGAGTGAAAAGTAATTCATTTCCCCACAGAAGGACCCCCTTTTCCTTAGCAGAGTCCCCTTGGCCCTACCTTTGCTGGCTTAGAGAGGCAGAGCTGGTGACAGTCCTACCAACTGAACTCACTTGCAGGCCCTATTGGCTCAACTGCAGATTTTCACTGTAGCATTTTCTGACATTTTTGCCCCTTTTAGATTGGAAAAGGGACAGTGAAAAAGAAGGAGATTCACCTTGTAGCTTCATGAAAATTTGTCATTCTATCATAAATAATAAATTTGAAAGAGAAATATAGTATCTCAGAAGAAAAAAAATCAAAGTTACACTGCAAAAAAAAAAAATCCTTCAAGACAGACTTCCTAAGCCTGCTCTAAGACAGCAGGATTTAACTTCTGGGTGACTTCTTTCTTTTCTCCTTCATCACTGGGTGGTTTTAAGTTGTGTTTGTGTTTTTCTTTCCTGAGGTCTCAGGACCGTCAACAAACCCATTCTCATCCTTTCTGAATGCTAATCCATGAAGCCCCCTTTGGGTAATGGAGAGAGCCTTTGGCTTTGGTGCATGATCAGGGCCACCCTTACACGTGGGTGGGGTGAGAAATATGATGTAAGCAGTGGAGTGGCAGGATCCTACTCACAGTATGCCCTGCCGCCAGGCCTTCTGCCACTCAAGCTGCTCTTCCTTGAGGCCAGAAGGGTGTTGGTCAGCAGGAACCGTCTAAGGAAACACCACTGGATGAGACTAAGCCTCATCACCTTAGGGCTTTGGTGAACAGTGGCCATCAAACCCCATGGGAGTGGACACTAGGGAGGTGGGATGGGGACAGAGTATGAGGCCAAGGAGGGCCCTGCTCAAAGGGAGGGTGACAGGGTGACAGACAAGCTTCACCAGCCTCCTTATTTCCCATATTATGTTCAGGCAAGTTGTCACCCTCCCCTTTCCTAGGTCACCTGCAGTGCGGGTGTGGTAGAATGACAAGGATCCCCCCACCCCAAGCTCTTGTGTCCTCAGTTGAATGCATGGCACTCCAGTCCACAGGCAACAAACATTTTTTTTGAGTGTCAACTGTGTGCCAACTAGTCTAGGCAGTGGAGAGGGATGAGTAAAGTACAACCTTGGGCTTGAGGAACTCAAAACTTTCATCTTCCTAGAGATGCCTGGGCAACATGACTTTACCAATTCCCAAATCAGGCTCCATGGAACATGAAGGCTGGGAGATGGGAGAGGTAAGGGGGATAGGTTCTGTTTCCATCTAAAATTAAGAAACACCACCTATTTCAGTGTTTAAAAAAGCCTTAGCAATAAAGAGATAGCTTAATTTCTATGACTCACTTGGGCTCAGAACCCATTTAGCATTTACTATGTCTTAACATCCTAAGGTGCTTATCCACCAGGAAACACATTTCAGGACCTGACCCATCTGCTTCCTTTCAGATAGATGTGCTTTAGGATTCAGAACTTTATGGGTGTTTAGCAAGGTAATCTGATACACCCCTCTTCTGTGCCATTTGTGATAGGTGAAGGCTTCTTCAGAGGAGAAAGAGAAAAAAATCTAGCTTAGACATCAAGGCCTACCAGCAGAATTTAGGGACAAATGACTTCACATTGACTCTGGAGTCTAGGACCCCATGACTAGACTATTTTGTTTCAGTCATATTCATCCCTTTTTTCATTTATTTAAAAAACATGTACTGACCACCTACTATGGAAGCGACTATGTTGAAAACTGGGCATTTTCTGTCATTAGGGACCTTGCAGTCTGTGGACTAGGGCTGGGGGAGACCTAGCCAGTTAACAAGAAATTTCAAGGTTTGATAAATACCATGATGAAGGTGACCACACATCCTGGTTTGTCTGGATCAGTTCTGGTTTATACCTATTGTCCATGCATAATATGTGCAGGTAATCCCTTCACTCCTATTGGTATCCTGGTTCTGACATTAGATTACAAGATCCCTGTAGTTATCATGAGTGTGGAAGTCCAGAGGAGGGAGGGTCAGGAGAACTTCTGAGAGGACCTAACACTTGAGTCCTGAAATCGGAGGAAGAGGAGAAGGAGCCAGGGACTGATGGAATCAGCACTTGGGTAGATGAAATTGCAAGTGAGAAGGATGAGAAAAGGTAGGACTCGGCACATGTGGTTACATTGAAAGAGGCAGGAGATAGGTCTCAAGGAGTCCTGTTGTATCATGCTAAGGAGGTGAGGCTTTTCAGGGCCATGAGAAACCTTCGATGGGGCTGTAGACAGGGAAGTGTCATGAGCTAGTCAACACTGTGGAAGAACCACTCTGGCTGTGACTGGGAGTGGAAGTGGGGCAGTGAGCTGGGGGCAGTCAGCAGAGCCCCAAGACCAGTGAGGAGACTGTTGCAGCCACCCAAGGGAGAGGTCCTGGCAGCCTGATTGAGGACCACAGCTCTGGGCTGGAAAGAAGTAGATGGATAAATGGATGGTTGGATGGATGGATGGATGGATGGATGGGTGGGTGGGTGGATAAGGAGATCTTCAGCAGGTGGAATAGACAAAACTTGGTGATTAATTAATTGATTGGTTGATTGACTCTGGTGGGGATGGAAGACGAAAGAGCTGAAGGTCAGACTCATGCTGAGCATGAAAGTGGATGATGGAGTCTTCTTCAGTGAGGCAGGGAGCTTAGGTGGAGGAACAGATCTTGGGGAGAAGGACACATGGTCGATTTTGGTCAGGACGACTGTGAAGTGCCCTTCCTGCGTCTTGTCCTTTTCCAGAGCTTCAGGACTGAAAGGGTAAAGACAAAGGGGCATTTTTTTTAAATGATTCACAAACATTCTTGAAGCTGAATTAAACAAAAAGCCAAGTCAAATTGTACCAGAGCAGCCTTGTTACTGGCACGATGTGTCACTGGCTGCTGTTGTCTGGGAGGCAGTGAATTGAGCCTCCAACACCAAGCTCCTCTGTTTAGCCCTGCAACAAAGCAGGTGTAGACAAGGGCCCTGTAAGCATCCCTCCCACCCACCCTGAGCACAGAACCTTCTGCTTCCAGCCTGTGCTACCACCAACAGCCCCACTGAAGAGACCAGCAGTTATCAAGTGGTCTCAGTCCTTCCTGAGGCTGAGGCAGGTTTACAGGCTGATGGTGGAAATCTCTCTAAGCCATTCACCAGCCCACCCTAGCCATCCACTAACAGTGTCAGTTCTCTTGTCACTGTTTCTCATCATCTTTAGGGCCACTGTACAGATTGGATGAGGTCAGAGGCAAGGGGCTTTAAGGTTGCTTTTGGCCAGAGAGGATCAGAGATTAAAACTGCATGGCAACTCTTGGATCTTCCAAGTTTGTTTGAAGTTCTCTACTTAATTGTCCATTCATTTTTGTCTTTAGGTTCTTGGTTCAAGGTTTATTAATATTATTCATCTTGGTCATGGTCTGAGAAGTTAAGGTGACTGCATGTCTATAACGGCCCTACTGTTTCCAAGCAATGAACAAGAAAAATGGCTTCATGCAACATTGCTGCCAAGAGGGCTTTTCTTGATAGCAGCACTGTGGCAGGAGGTAGCCTCTCTGTAGCAACGATGAAATTATCTCACCCAAAACAATCCTGTGGTCTGAAACCCCGAGCCACCAGCAGATGTATTAGTCACCCCCAAAGGCCCCTTGTTGTAATCCAGAGGGCCAACCTTTGCATGCAAAGCAAGAAATTTCCAAGTTCAAGTTTCATTTCATAAGCTCTTACAGTGACCCAAGGCCAAGGTAAACCTTTTAAAGAAAGCCTAAAAAGAATTCTTGGCCCTGAAAACACAAACAAGTAGAACCCGAACTGTATTTTTATATTTTACTCTGGAGTCCCAAGAAACCAATGAGCATTTGGATTTTATGAACTGTGATGTGTTCCTTGGTTTTTGTTATAACAGGAGTCTAGGCTTAGCTTTTTTTCCGTGCTCTCTCTGTGTATAGCTGGAATTACAATCATCATAATCAAGCATTTAAGCAAACAAAAATAATCATTTGAAAGCTATTTTCCATAAGCTCTTTAGTTCTCAAGTCACCACCATTCTGTTCAGAAGGAAATGTTCCTTTTTTTTTTCTATTGTAGTACTTACTGTCAGCCGTGGAAGCAATGACCAGTTCTCCACATATAAAATTAATTCTATTTCAGCTTTCCTGAATAAAAACAAATCAATCAAAAGCCTAAATTTGTTTTTCTTCCAGGAAGACATTTTTGGGGGACAGGCCAGAATCCACCGAAGAAAAGCATCCTAGTGAAACTTAAGTATAAGCATTTGGCATAATTCTGGCAAAACCAGTTTACCCCTGGGAAATTTTTAAACTCCCCTTTGGCATTCACTTCATATGAGCTCTCCTCTCAGCCCAGGCCATTCCTAATTAAAGTGCAAAAGTCTGTAGATACAACAATTCTATAAACTAATTCACTACCATTACATCACCAGTGAAGGAGAAGGTGCTGAGCAGAAAAAATGGGGAAATGATTGCCCTGGCCTGTGTGAATAGCAGCCGTGGGAATTATTCCAAACCCCAAGGGAATCGCTGCATAGTCAGCTCCTTCACTGTGTCGACAAAGAAAGTGAATTTGCAGGGATAACTCAAAACAATGGGTGATGTGCTCCTGGTTCTTCTTTCAACTCCAGTCACCTGTGAATCACAGAAATGAGACCCAAAGTCACAAGAGAAGCCAGCCATGGTGAATGTGGGAACAGAAGCTCCCAGAGGATAAAGAAGGGGCTAAAGAATTTTTTCCTCTGGTCCTTTAAGAGGCAGGCATCCCGTCCATCCTTGGATGCCTGCCCCTTAACAGGCTATTTTTTTTGCATCATCAAATTATTCAGAGTTTGCTTTATTAACACTCTTCTAAGTTGGCAATGAAAAACTTTTACCCAAGGTGTGAGCTGGCCAAGCCTGAGGTCAAACAGAGAATAGATAATGATATCTGATAGCTGCTCCTTCAGGTCACACCAGCCGCCCACCTAGAGCCGCCTTGCCGGGCATCCCTGGGCCTCCCTTGGTTTCCAGTAGTTATTCCCCATCCCGCACCAGCCCAGCCACCAGCACAGAGAAGGGCCTGAGAGTTGGAGAATTTTGCTCACACCTCCTTTGTGAGGTCCAGATCTAGGGGAGCCACATTCTGCTTTAAGTTCTAATGAAGTGGGCTATAATGACTCAAAGGCGACCTACTTTGGTGCTGGTTTTCATGGTCAGTCAGACTCTTATTCTGAAGAGTTTGGATTTCATCAGTTATTTTCTTCCTGAGGGAAACACTGGAAGATGACATTTTATGGTTACTTGAAGCCCCTGAAATCTGGTGTGATTTGTAGCTCCGCTTATATCTGGAGCTGCACCCCTAAGCTGGGAAGAAACAATGGGAGGAAAAGAATGTCAGTCCAGGGTAGGGAACAATGCAGCCCTAGCCTGAGCAGGAACTCCTGTGAGGACCCAGCAAAAGGCAGGCCAGGAGCTGAAGGAGATGTCACCAGGCTATAAGCCTCTGTTATCAGCAGGACCCCTGGGCACCGCCTGTACTGGGAATGCCTCAGCCTCCTTTCGAGATGTCGGATTTACACTGAAGGCTCTGAATGGCATCAGGAGCCCTGTGGCTCTGCAGAAGCCAACAGACAGAGCCATAGAATGCTCCAAATCCTCAAGAAGGTGGCAGAGCCTCTATATCCATTGACACTGCACACAGGCCCAGGGCAGGTCCTGGGGAGGTTTATGGAGGCCCTGCCAATTCCAGGGCACACGCACGCCTTCCCTTGCAAACACTCTTAAAATCAGCCACAAAAAAAAAGAGGCTCGATTAGGAGAAAATGATAACAACTCGTGCTCAGTCAGCAGATGGCATATGGAATATGAAAACTCCCCAACTTCCAAAGTCTCCACTTCTTGAATGCCTTTGACCTCTCTTTTGTTGCTTGAAAGAGAAGAGAATCTTTCGGTTCTGGGTACATTGCTAACCTCTGTATTCCAACCTCTCCTGGGTTCTGGGTTATGAGCCACATCTCATATTCCCTCAACTGTGTATTTCATTCCTAAAAGGCTCAAATCGCTACAGCTCATGAATGGAACCTCAAAACTGTATGTAATAGAAAGGGAGAAGGGTGAGAGAGCCCAACTCCTCCCTCAGGATGTCTCTATTTTTCTCTCCTTCTCTTCTTTGTCCTTAAGGAACTAGGGATAAGTGGGACAAATTTTAAAATTCCACCCATTGCAAAGCATCACAGACAATGCAAAAAAGTGAAGGTCTTGGAGTTCCCAATGTGACTCAGTGGGTTAAGAACCCAACACATGTCCGTGAGGATGTGGGTTCGATCCCTGGCCTCATTCAGTGGGTTAAGGATCCAGTGTTGCTGTGAGCTGTGGTGTAGGTCACAGATGTGGCTCCGATTTGACCCGTAGTCAGGGAACTTCACATGCCATGAATGCATCCCTAACAGGAAAATAAAAAGAGAGAAGAAGAAGAAAAGAAAAGAAAGAAAAGTGAAGGTCTTTTCTAAGAGGAACCTCTGCTGATTCTTTCTGAGGCCAGGGATGTGACATGCTGCCCTGTGCTCGAGTCAAAGTGAAGGGCTAAGGCTGGCTGTGAGCATCCCAAGTGCCCATGCTGGCTTCACCACCTCCCCGCTGTATGGCCTCATCTCCCTGGGTCTCGGTTTCCTCACCCAGAAAATGGGCGTAATAATAAAACTACTTCTAGAATGAAAGGAGATTGTTCATGCAAAGCACTTAACACAGAGCTGCCAGCGTACCTAGTGTTTATAAGGGCTGGACACCATTAATATTGCAATTCTGAGCCAGAGGGTTGGAGAGGCACGAATTTGCTTGCTTTTGATTCTGACCCAGGTCAGATATTCAACAATGTTGAATAGAGTGTGAAATGGGAGGGTGAGAGTAGCAGGAACTCTCTGTATGGTGGAAAGGCCCATTGAGATCAGCATGTGTTTACCTTTCCTATCCTTATCTGTAGCCTCTCAACAGGCATCTCAAGGGTGTTTGGAACCTCACGTAGAGCCAAAGAACACAGCCATTCGTATCACTCATTTCAGCAGCAGAAGGTTTTACCAGGCTTAGCTGATTGATTACCCATAAATGGTCACTTCTGTGCAGGGCGGGGGAACCCCACAGAGTGTAGGCAAAGGGCAAGGACCCTCCCACCCTGGCCAAGTGGTTCCCATGGGCTTCAAGTTTTTGTCTCAACACCAAGGCCCTATTAGGTTAGGTGAAAATCTCATAAGATCTCGTTTCCTTACCAAATTCCAGTTCCTAAGATTCAGATTGAGCTAGAAATGACCTCAAAGTAATCATATTTCTGAGACACTGCCAATATTTTTCACCAATGCCCCTGCTGAGGAGCAGAGGGGTGTGAATGAGGGAAAGTCCTCCAGACTGCTAAATATTTAGAGAGGAATTCCAACTGAAGGTCACGGTCAATTCAGCCTTCCCAATTCCTGAGGGTGATTTCAAATTGGGTTTCAAAAAGAGGCCAAGAACCAAATCCCACAGAAATTTCTGGAGCTGGCATTAAATGAATCTTTCACAGAACTCCTAACAGCAGTTGGATATTAACAAGGAGAAAAGAACAATTATCATTTGGGACTCCAAGTGCCACTTTATGTCACTTTAAAGAATGAATAGACTTCCAGCTCCACTCAGCTGTCTGCTCACAATTACAAAGCAATGGTAAATAATCGTGGCAAATGGAAGGTTTGATTTAGGAGAGGGAAATTGTATAACGACTCGCTGCTTTTTCTTCCTTTTCTGTGGCAAGTGGGACAGCTCCTGCCACTGGTTTGGCTTATATCCAGATCTGTGACTTACAAAAAAAAAAAAAAAAAAAAAAAAAAAAGAGCCTGGAACCTTTTATTAAAGCAGGCATACCAACACACAGCAAACCTACCAAAACATTTTTTATTATTTTTACAAGGAGAGAATAATCATATCATGTGGCATGGTTTAATTTGCTCTCCGGTGGTTTTCTTTAGCCAAGGGATCATATTTGTTCACACCAATAAAATGTCTGAATGGTTTTCATAGAAAGCACATCTTTCCATTTTCTCAGTGCACTGGTTTCCGAGGATGCCACCTGAGCTCTGCTCCTGAGAAGATGTGTTGATATGGCAGATACGCAGGACTTCTCTCCTTCTACACCCATAATGCACTAGAAGAGGAGCTGGCAGGTTTTATGCTTGCTCTAAAAGGGGTCTGGACCCTGGGCAGGGAAGACTTTGATCTAGGGCCCAAAAGCAGCTTATCCAAACATGCATTCATTTAATCTTGCAACTCAAGAGTGACAGGCCCTTCCAAAGTGGTTTGGGAGGACCAAAGGGACAGGCTTGGGGTGCAGAGGAGGCACTTGCAAGTTTGCCCAAGGAGCCAGTTATCTGTGATACCTGGTCTCAGGAGACACTTTGCCTCTCAGAGAGGCAGGAGGGGCCAGGTAAAGCCCTCCTCCAGGGCTTCCCAGCAAGCGAAGCTTTGTATACAGAAAAGAGAAGCAGCAAACCAGAGCTGCCCTAGGGAGATCCAGACAGGCTGAAATCCATGGGTAGGGTTTTCCCACCTTTCCTTCAGTGACTGGGCCAGCACTACTCATCCCTCACACCCTTATCCCAGAGCCTCCACCCCCCCAACCAGTGTCATTTCCCATGATTTTACTTATTGCCAAACAGATCCAAATAAGGTTCAGGTTTCAGATAATACCCTTTCCAAAAGAATTCACATGTTAATCCAAAACCTGAAATCCTTTTCAAGTCTCAATTCAATTCAACGAATATCAGTTGAGAGGACTCATCTCTGGCTACTGAACATTAAGCTCTGCAGGCACAAAAAAGGAAGGAGACAATGTTCCTTCTCCTTTTAGCTCACAGTCTAAAAGGAGAAAGGATATATAGTCAAATAGTTTTTATATATTAAGTTAAATGTGATCAGAAATCTGAGTGAAAGCTGATGTAAAGCTAGACTCTGGAGCCCCTATGAAGAAATTCTTTAGTTGGAATACAGGAATACTGATGAAGAAGAATTGAGCTGTATAGCCATTAGGATTACGTTTTGCTGCCTATAACAAAAATCCAAATAGCAATAGCTTAACCAAAATAGAAGTTTTTGACTCATGTAAAAGAAGCTCAACATTAAAAAATCTATGGCTGGTAACAGAGTTCTATGATGACATCAGTATTCCTATGGTCTTCTATCTTTCTTCTCTACTGTCCTTAGTATACGGTTTCTAGACTCAAGTTTACCTCATGACCTCAAAATGGCTGCTGGAGCATCAGACAGCACATCCAAAGAAGGAAGGAAGGAAGGAAGGAAGAAAGGACAAAATTGATGTTTTCTTTGCAGAGCTTCTCTAGAAATTCTACCCAACAGACTTCTTCCATCTGCTGGGGAAATAGAACCTCTCTATTGTAAGGAAGAAAGGGAGACTGGATATTGGAATAGGCAAAGAGCAATCTATCCCACAAGCTTTCAAGAATAATTGGGCCTCCCCAAAATACAAAGTGCAGAAGGACATTCCAGGTAAAAGAAACAGCCTGCGAAGATAAAAGTCCATATAGTATTTGGTAAATATGGGAACTGTGAGTAGCCTACAAAAGACTTGCATGTCAACCTTAGTAAATCAACCTTGTTTTTTTTTTTTTTTTAAGTCAGTGGATTGTCTACCTCTGGGGTGTGTGTTATGGTTATTGTTGTTCATAAGGAACTCTCTTATTTGGATGGAATTTCACAAGGAACCCCTAGATGAAAAAGCTAGAAGAGAGCAGCTCTGGCTCAAGGTGGGATTTTGGAAGAGAAGAACTGTGCTTTAATAATTATAAGGTAGAGAGTGGCAAGTCCTCGGAGAAGAGTCAATAAAAGATCAGTGGGGTTTCAGAAGCAGTGACAGATGAGCTGTATCTGAAAAGATGTAGGATTTCCAAGGGGCAGGGTGAAAAGAAAAGCTGTTCAAATGGAGGGAATGCAAAAGCCCAGAGGATAATTGATACAGAAACAGGAATCAGTGCCCAATTTCATTTATCAGAAACTAAGTCTTGTGGAATAGTGTGGGGAATAGGGTTGGGAAGGTAAGCAGGATCAGCAGAGGACACTGAAGTTCCTCTAGCCACAGATGCAGCCACAATGGAGGACTCAGATCTCATGACTTGATAGAACAGTGGTAGAATCATGGGTTTGTACCCAACTTATTTTAATAGCAAGTGGGATACACTTGTAATTTGGGCTCCCAATGCATATAGGCCTACTGATAGAACGCAGACTATGTGAGGCCTGAGTCTGGATCCATGTATATCTAAAAGGCAAAAAATCCCACAGAAGAGGTAAATCCACTACTATGGAACTAGTCCCTGGTGCCTTCCCTGCCAAAGCTATTGTGACCTAACTCTCTAGGTCTCAAATCACACAGATACTTGGTCCTTAAGTCAACAAATCACAGGAAGTTGGAACCCAGAGGAGAGATAGCACTGGTACTGATACGAGTTCGCCCTCCTCTAAGGAGTTCTCTCTCCATCTAAACTTTGGGGCTTTCGATGTGACAGATGCTTTGGAAAAATGATTTGCAAACTGTAGGAGGCTACCCGTAGTGGGTCATAGAATCATTTCAATAACTCATGATCAGCATTTCTAAAATAATAATAATAATAAAAAAATTAAAAAATAGGAAAGACTATCACATCCAAATAGGAAACTAAAACTAACCTGTGGTAACAGTCACTTCCCACATCTCAATGGCCCCTCACACACTTTCATTTCTCTCTCACTTAGGCTGCTAAGGATGTAATGACCCTCTAGGGCAATGGTCCTCTATGTGGCAATTCAGTGATGCAGCATCTTTGATCCGAGGCTCCAACATCTCAACCTGAGGCCTCCATCAGTCACTGTAGCAGAGAAGGTGTCCACTGGAGGGTTTCTGGTTTCCTGTGTTTCAGTGAAGAAGTGATACTAGTCACTATGACCACTCATGGGCCAGAATTAGTGATAGAGTCCCACCTACTTCAAAGAAGTGAATGCACCTTCTTCAAAAATGCTGATGTACCTGAGAGAGGAGGAGACCTGGATATTTGGGTATCCTAGCAACACCTAGGATAAGTGTATAGAAGACAGAACAGGATAGGATAGGATGGGATAGCATGGAGAAATAGGATTAAGAATAAAAATAGCAATAGGAACAGATCCAAGTGCATCACAGAAGTATTTTTAGTTTTGTGACTGAGCAGATGCTAGGACATATACTGAGTAGCAATTGTGAAATATATTTCCAGGTAGGGGTTAGAGGTGAAAAAAGAAGTTTGAAAGTGACTGCCTCCGAGAGAAAAATGTGCCTGAAGAGTAGAAAGAGATTATTTATGACACGCGACCCTGTAACACCAAAGGGCTCTCCTCTTGTGTCCTCTCAGTCAAAGAAAAAAGAGGGAGTTCCCATCGTGGCTCAGTGGTTAACGAATCTGATTAGGAACCATGAGGTTGTGGGTTTGATCCCTGGCCTTGCTCAGTGGGTTGGGGATCCGGCGTTGCTGTAAGCTGTGGTGTAGGTCATAGACATGGCTTAGATCTGGAGTTGCTGTGGCTGTGGCCTCGTAGGCCAGAGGCTACAGCTCCGATTGGACCCCTAGCCTGGGAACCTCCATATGCCTTGGAAGAGGCCCTAGAAAAGGCAAAAAGAATAAAAATTTAAAAAAAAATAAAAAAGGAAAAAGAGTTTCTAATGTCTGCTTAACGGGCTTCATTCCACAGCTCAAAATAACCCAGTGTCACATATCCTGTCTCCCACACACATAAAAAACTCAGTGGGTTACGACAGTTAGTGTTGCTGGTGTGTGTGTGTGTGAAAGAGAGAAAGAGACAGAAAGAGAGAGAGAGACAAAAAGAGAGAGATTTGTCTTCCTCCAAGAGCCACAGGGTATGCATTCTACTAAGGAGTTGACTAAATGGCCAGGAAGAGGCAGAGTCTTCAGAGTATAGGAAAGTTGGATTGGCCTCAAGGACAACCAGAGCCCAGACAATGAGATAGGGCTGCTCTAAGGTGAACTTAAAAGCCTGATGCACAACCTGAAAACATGCCCCCTCCAAGTGGTGGCTCATTCCTCTGGAGAGTGTCATTCCTGTGCCAAGAGCCTCATAGAGTAAGTGCCCCAGGGCAGAACTGCTGACGTGAAACAGTGAGCAAGGCTCCCAGCACCCTGCGTGGGGCATGGCTCCAAGAATAGAAAAGAATCTTCTGAGAGGAACTTTGCAAAAATCTTTCTCCCGGCTCCAGCAGAAGAAATATTAGGAACTCTGCAGGGCATATGAGGGGGTGTTGCATGAGTAATGACTGGGGGATATTTGAAATGTATTTCTAATACTTATAGCTCCTCAAAAGACACAGTGAAATAATAATAATATTATTAACAAATGTTAGTTGAGTGCTTATTAGGTGCCCAGATCTGTGCTAAAAAATGCATTGATTTTTAACTCACTTAAACCTCTCCCCATGAGGTCCCTTATTGTAACCGATTTCCATTTTATGGATAATGAAAATGAGGCTCAAAAGAACTTAGGAAATTTGCTTATTCACAGATAATAAGTAGCAGAGATGTGATTCAAACCCAGTCTGTCTATCTTTTTAACTACTACCCAATAAATAAGTAAATAAACAAGCCAAAGACTTGGAATTATTCAGAAGTAGCAGAAAGTAATGGGCTGAATTATTTCCCCCTATATTGAAGTCCTACCATACAATATAACCATATTTGGAAATGGGTTTATTACAGTTGTAATTTTTTTTGGCCTCCCCCCAGACAGCATGCAGAAGTCCCAGGCCAGGGATCAAACTCAAGCCACAGCTGTAACCAGAGCCACAGCATTGGCAACTCTGGATCCTTCACCCCTTAACCCACTGGGCCATGAGGGAACTCCTAGATGTAATGATTTAAAGTAAGATTAAGTTATACTGGAATAGGGTAGGTCCATAATTCAATATCACTTGTTTGCTCATAAGAAGCCAGTCATGTCAAGACTCAAGGAGAACTCTGGAAGCTTGGGAAGATGGAGGTGGAATAGAGTGATGTGCCTATAAGCCAAGGAATCCCAAGGAGTTCCAACCGTAACCAGGAGCTTGGAGAGAGGCACGGGGCCACTTGACCCTCAGAGCCCTCAGAAGGAGCTGATCCTGCCAGTACCATGATCTCAGGTTCCTGGCCTCCAGACCTGGGAGACAGTACATTTCCATTATTTGTAGCCACCCAGTTTATGGTACTTTGTTAGGCAGCCCTGGGAAACAAAGATACCAGGTAATTGCCGTCTCTAAATCATTGCCTAACCAGATATAACATAGCATCCTGAGTCTTAGTAATGAGCAACTAGAGGCACAAAGAATTGGAGACTTTTGCCCAAGTTGAGAAGCAGTCACGGAGCCAGAACCTCAGCCATCTGTGTTTGGTGTCTGCTGTCTTCTTCCCCATGAAAGCACTGAAAGTAGTTTCCTCTTTATCTTTGTGCTCCGAGGATCATGCCCCATGGAGTCCACACTGAAGATGCCAATGCAGAGGTGCCTGTTCCTTTTTCCCCAAAGGTGGAAGATGTGTACAATTATGCATCTCTGCAGGGTGCCTGCCTATGTACACATGGGGACCAGTGCCCCCGAGGCACACATTCTGCTCTGGATATCAAGGGAAGAGGCCAGCCCCACAGGGCACTGGATGAACCAGAGAGGGCTTGGGAAGGCCTGGCCACCTCCCTCTTCGGTGTAACCTGGGGTAACCCTGAGGTGCCAGTACCCACAAGACCACATCCAATGGGTGCCAGAGGAAGAAATCACGTTAAAATCTCCCTCCAGGAGTTCCCGTCGTGGCGCAGTGGTTAACGAATCCGACTAGGAACCATGAGGTTGCCGGTTCGGTCCCTGCCCTTGCTCAGTGGGTTAACGATCCGGCGTTGCCGTGAGCTGTGGTGTAGGTTGCAGACGTGGCTCTGAACCTGCGTTGCTGTGGCGCCGGTGGAGGCCGGTGGCTGCGGCTCCGATTCGACCCCTAGCCTGGGAACCTCCATATCCCGTGGGAGCGGCCCAAGAAATAGCAAATAGACAAAAAAAAAAAAAAAAATTTCCCTCCAAACCAGAGTGGAGACTTGGAACACTGGAGCAGAGTTACCTCTCAGAATCCAATCCTCCAACCTGCCGCAAGGGGGTTGACCCATAAAGACTTCTTGTCATGATCACCAGCCTCCAACAGAGGATCTGGGTCTGGACAGCACTTCCCTAAGCACCAGAAGCCCACAAAAGGCCAGGACCCACTCCACATGAGCAACAGCAGCCTTTTCCCCCAGAACTGTTTTCTCTCCAAACAATTAGCCAAATGTAAACTTCCACGTGGAGAGAATGGATTTCACTGCATCTGATGGGCAGCAAAGATTCCTAGAAATCTAGTGATCCCATCCTGTGCCCAAAGAGAAAAAATTTAAGGACACAATAGTGGGAGGAGAAGCAACAGTAGTAAGAGTAAAAGTAGCATTATCGCCCATCACTGTTATTACTGCTATTATTCCACTGTGCAGCTCCTAGATGGGGCGCCTCCACATCCAGAGTCCTTCTGGAGATAAGATGCCATCCTGCTGTGCATCATTTAGACCAGTGGTTTTCAGGGAACTGTTAATATGTAGGCTGCTAGGCCCTCACCCAAGGGGTACAGGGGCAAGGGCCCAGAAATCTACATCTTAAGAAGCAAAAGCAATTTTGATGCGAATGAGCAGGCGGCCACACTTGGAGAAACCCCAGGTTTAGACTTTCTTTTGTATTTAGACCCAAGGCAGTGGATCAGATGAACTCTCAGGTTTCCTTCAGCCTCATGATCCCAGTATTTTCCCCTGTTTATCTTGTGTTCACTTGCCCTACTTATGCTGGCTACTTTGGTATCCTACACCTGACCTCTTTCCTTTAACCCTTCTGACAAACTCCACTGCCTTTTTTCTGCCCCTAGATTGTCTCTCTGGAAGCAAGGAGCCTGGTAGAATTATCTTAACATTTGATAGGTAGATCCTACAGATATCACTGATAGAGCCAACTCCCAGTACCAGTAGGATAGCAAGCACACCATTTTATCAGCCTTTAGTCTGCCCTCGTTCTTAATACTTAATCATTCCTGACCAGAGTTTCCTAGCTCAGAACCCTGACCAGAGTTTCCTAGCTCAGGACCTCTAAGGGAGCATGGATGCGAGTCAAAGCATCTGGGGACTCTCTGAAACGTCATATGAAATTGCCTGCCAATGACGAGCACATGGGCATTTTTTCAGAGATGCCGGTCCCAGGTCAGGGAAGGTTAAGAACCATCTGACTCACCTGGCTGTGCAATAGGAAGTCCATTTTGATAAATCTAAGCTACACTGGGTGAATTATGGGCAGTTCCTAGTTAGCTCAGGCAATTCAGACAGAGTACAATTTATAAATCTAACTAAACCACATCCTCATTGATTAGTAATGTGCTAGATACTAATCACCAGTGATAGAAGATCAAATAAAATAGAGTTTATGGAGGATTATGGCAAGATAGCAATGGCTTCAACACAGTCTTTCAATCTCTCCAAATTTCTACATATCAGTAGGTGGAACAATAAGATAACAAACCCAAAATCCATGAACACCTTTATAACAAAACTAGGAGCAAGTTCTTCCACAAACTCTAAATTACAAGTGAGTAGAAACAAGCCACCAATAGCACAAGTGTCCATCCAAGAGGGAAAAAGAAGCAAGAGGGGAGCATCTGACAGGCTTGAAATCAGGAGAACTCCTCAGTGGCCAATAGCATTTCCTGGAAAGTGAAGTTGGGCCACTCTGATAAACGTCCCTAAAACTGGTGTTGGGATAAGGAGGCGGGTGTAGCTTTCTCTAAGAGGACAAGTAAACGTCCCAGGAATAGGGACTGAAGAGGCCGAAGCAGTTGAGACCCCTGAGAGCTCTCCAGATGGATCCACTAGGATTCCCTTCGGGGTCAGGGCCTTGCACTCAGGAGAAACTGCCTTGGAGTGGAATCAAAATTGAACTGCAGAGAGAGGATAGTGATAAAAGGAAACCAAGGCCCGGGATCAGCTGGGGGGAGGGGGAGGGAAAACAGGGCAAGAGAGCTGAGAACACAGCCACCTTGTTTACCCCTCTACAAAAACAGCAGAAGGGGGAAAACTGTGAGCCCCGCCTCATTCTGTAAGTTCAGGAAAACTAACTTCACATAAAAATAAACAGCAGAAAAGACGTCAACACCCATACAGAGTTATTATAAGGGGAAAAAGAGGCTAAGGAGTGGATGATATTCTCTACAGTGAAAATATGCCAGAAAAAAATATGCCCATAAATAGATTGAAACTATAGCAAACTATATTAAAAACAAGTTAAAAGACAGTAAGAAAATGATCCAAGACATGGAACAACAAAATAAATCAGAATCAGAAAAAAACTCTGGAGATAATTTAGTATTTAAAAAAAATTCATTTCAGAAATGAACAGTAATTCAGAAGGACAACAAAATCAAATAAACGCATGGATAACAGCTTAAGAGGAATAGCAGGTGAAAAGAAAGAAAAGCTTTTTAAGTTAAAAGCAAATGAAGAAAAATATTTAAAAGAGTCAAGAGAAAGTGACAAATATTGAAGATAAAGAAGATGGAACATCCACAAAATAGGAATCCCTGAAAAAGAAAAGCAAAGCAGGGAAACAGAACAAGTCCTAATTCAAGAGAACTTTCCCGAAATATAACACATTTAACACATTTGGAACTATGCATTGAAAAAGCACACTGTGTACCTGAGACTATCAACTAGAAAAAACCAACATCAGAAAAAAAATTAGTGAAATCAATGAACTTTAAAGAAGTCCTTTGGGAATCTAGAGAAAAAAAAAAAAACATGATTCATAAGGGAAAGAAAATTATATTTTCATTAGACTTTTCAGGAGAAACTTCTTAGGTCAAAAGAGGATACAAACATATTTAAGTAATCAAAGTATAGCCAACAATTTTATTTCTAGAAAAAAAAACCCTTTCAGTATATAAAGGGCACAAACTCTTACCAATATTCAAGAACTCAGAGAATGTTCCCATGTGTCCTTCCTGAGGAATTTACTAAAGAACAATCTTCAGACAATCAAAATGACTAGAAAGACATTGACATAAGGATATGAAGGTGAGCATGAAGTACCTGTAGAGCTGAAAGTACAGAATGAGGGCCGAGAATAGAGAATGTAATGTTCTTATGTTCTGACAATGTAAATATAGCACAACTACATATAGTTGTCCTGCAGATTTTCTTTTACTAAGTTAGAATAGAGAAAATATAAGCAAAAATTTTAATGTATTATGTAATTATTACAGTGGTAGTATCAGTATTATTATGACACGACTGTAAGTGCAATGCTGTTGGATAAAACAAATGAGTAATTAGGGAATATTCTAATTCTGTCATTCCTTAAGTCCTTGAGAACTGGAAATTCTTGAACTTGAGTTGGAAGGCTCCATAGGAACTCATGAGATATATAACCAATGTATTGGTGAAGCTGGTTTGCAATAGCTGGTTAGAACAGGTTCTACATCTCTGGTCCCATCTCCACATTAATGACTTTATGTTGGTGTACTGGAATCAGCCATAATGGGAGCATTGGCACCATGGAAACTGGGAAATACAAATCTGCCTGTATTTAATAAAGTCAACAAACATTTAACAGCATCCCCACTGTACATGTGACCCTCAGTGCCCAGATTGTGCTGTTAAAATACCATTTTTCACTAAAAGAACTCAGAGAATTTTGGAGAAATAGTAGTCAGTCGAGGTCTGAAACAGGAATTGTATGAGATGAACCTATGACAACTTAACAGATGACAAGGAAGCTGTTGGAGATACTGGCATCATGTCAATAGGATGCAGAAGCCAGTTTGAAGACTCCCACTGACCAAAGATGGGTCAGTTTGAGCTTCAATAGTCCTAACAGTTGCAATAAAATTCATTTAAATTCATTACTTTATAGTGATATTTAAACAAAGAATCAGTTATTTTCAGAGGGTCATAACCAATCATTATCTGGAAAACTAGTAAACAGAGGGAATAATTCAAACATTTATCTTACCTTTTCTACATTGACTGTTCCACTGAATATCCCAAAAGAACAAATGAAAAGTGTCTCTTTATAAAAGTATTCTACCTAATAAAATAATAAAAAGATAAAATTAGAGTTTCACCATTTGCACACCCCACTGAGCAAATAGCTACTGGTACTACTCATCACTGCCACTAAAACACACAAAGAGAGACAACCAGATATCATATGGCTTCTTTAGCCTTGCTGAAGGGATAGAACAGAGCCTGAATATTGTCCAGTTTCTAGATCCAGCTGGCAATTTGCAGGAAACACGAAGAACAGAGGAACAAACTACGCTGTACATGAATTTGTAATAAGCAATTTATACCATGGAAAACTCCACAGGTCAAATGGCCCAGGTTCTTTAGCAGACAAATTGTGAAGAAAAGGATGGAGAAGGAATCTATAAATTAAAAGACATAACACAGTTTTTTAAATAGGCAAGACTAAACTGTAGTGTGCCAGAACGCCCACTTGAGTGATACAACTGTAATTAAAAACTCAGGGAAGTGATTAGTATAAAAATCAGGATGGAAGTTCCCGTCGTGGTGCAGCGGAAATGAATCTGACTAGGAACCATGAGGTTGCAGGTTTGATCCCTGACCTTGCTCAGTGGATTAAGGATCCAGCATTGTTGTGGCTGTGGCGTAGGCCAGCATCTGTAACTCTGATTGGACCCCTAGCCTGGGAACTTCCATATGCCATAGGTGTGGCCCTAAAAAGCAAAAAAAAAAAAAAAAAAAAAAAAAAAAATCAGGGTAGTAGTTACTTTTAGGGAGAGGGAGAAGTTTTGATTAGGATGAGATATCTGGAAAGAGCTTCAAGGGTGGCCAACTGTTCTGTTTCCTGGAACCTGGAACGTCTCCTTACCTTGTAATGATCTGTTCAGATAGACATGGAATTTGTAAGTTTTGACGTATCGCTTTCTAATTTTGCAATTAAAAAGTTTTATTATACATTTCTTGCTCTTAAGGAGTTAGAGTTTAAATAGGATGGTGGAGGAATTCCCATTGTGGCTCAGTGGTAACAAACCTGGCTAGTATCCATGAGGACGTGGTTTGATCCCCAGCCTCACTCAGTGGGTTAAGGAACTGGCATTCACAGGAGCTGTGGTATAGGTTGCAGATGCAGCTCGGATCTGGCATTGCTGTAACTGTGGCATAGGCCCCCAGCTACAGCTCTGATTCAACCCCTAGCCTAGGAACTTCCATATGCCGCAGGTGTGGCCCTACAAAGACAAAAAAATAATAATAATAAATAAATGAGGATGGTGGAGAGTAAACAATTAACTTCAAGACATTGTGATAAATGCTCCCAGACCGGTATGTATGCTGTGCTCTGGAACCACCACAGAGCTGAAGCAGTTCACCATGGCAGGTCTGAGGAAGCTCTTGGGAGGAAGGGATACACTAGCGTGGCCTTGAAGAGAGAGCCATTCTCCAAAAGACGTGTGAGTGGCCAAGCTCAGAGACCAGCCTGAAGGGGGTTGCTCAGTGTTACTACTGAGCCACAATGGGAATTCCTCCTTGCTGGCTTATTCCGGGTAGTTCTGCTCGCCCATCAGGGTGTTTATTCTGGCATTTGCTGCTTCCTTTCTGTCCCAGCAGTTGTCTAGTGCAATTTCCCATAAAGTGGTAAAGGTTAGGATTGTCAACCAAAAGAACACATGTTCACCTGTGTATGTGACAGTTTTCTGCCTTTCCCTTGTTTGTAAACCAGAACTTCATGGATAGCTTAGGGGAAGGGGCCGTCTTAACAGCTTGTTCTTGAAATAGAAGGGCCACTGTGAAGATGAGATCCCACTGCAAGTGTGCAGTGCACAACTGTAAGTCCTCCCTCGAGCTGGAGAGAACAGTGATGAAACAGCTTAAATTAGAGGGCTTTATGGAGTTCCTGATGTGGCACAGCAAGTTAAGGATCCAGCACTGGCACAGCTGTGGCATAGGTCATAGCTGCGGCTTGGATTCAATCCCTGGCCCAGGAACTTGCAAAAAAGAAAAAAGAAGAGGGCTTTTGGTTAGACCTTTAAAATCTCCTCCAACCTGAACCCCAAATAGCTCAGTAGAGTAGTTCATGGCATACTTAACACCAGATAACAAGACAGTAAGTATCCAATTATAAAATCCAACATCATCCAAAGGAAAGAGGGAGAACACATTCAATTTGTTAGCCCCATTTCCTGTGAGACAAGGCACAAAGGGTATGATTTGTATATTGGAATCAAAGAGGGATGGGGTATATCCAATCTGGGGGTATTCTATGTTCTTGGATGCTGTGTGAATAACAGTGTGGGGACTCGGCAACTCAGTGACGAGTGAGACCGGGTTTCCTGCAGTAACACATGGACTTGTAGGGCAAGTTCAGCTCCCATTCCAGGATGCACTTATCCCTCCCCGCCCACCTGCCATTGATCCCTGACTGTCTCTGGTGGCAAGTTAACCCTGGACTAAATGCACTCTGGAAAAGGAGGCAAGAATAGATCAAAATAGAATTGAAAAGCCATCCGAGAACACATTTCATGATCTGTAAAATGGGACTATAATACCCACCTACAATTGTAAAGAGAAAATAAGACATATATTAGATTCCAGATATAAGTGATATCCTATGGTATTTGTCTTTCTCTTTCTGACTTACTTCACTCAATATGAGAGTCTCCAGTTCCATTCAATAAGACATATAGAAATGTTTTATACATAAAAGGATGCAGGAGGTATTCCTAAAAGATAAATGTGCTTCCCTTCTCTACACACCTCTGAATTAAGAAGTACTTCATCATGGTAACAAAACTACTTATCAAGCCTATATACACAAACATGGGCAAATTCTTCCAATAGGCACAGTCTTCCTACACAAGCCAAGAGGAGATTCTGCATCAATCCACTCTTGGGCGTAACATCATCAAGGCTGTATCTTGTTGAACCAAGCTGCTGAGCCATCCCTAGAAACAATTGGCACTAGACAGGTCTGGGTTCTGGACAAAATGAGCTTACCTATCCTCACCCTGAAAATGATGGCTTTTCTTCCTATTTCAGATTTGAATCTCATATGGAGGGCAGTACTCTGGAGAGAGACCACTGTGTGCCATACTTGCCTGATCATCAGTCACCTGGAGCATGTAGAATACAGAGCCTCTGTATTGAGTCCCAGGCCACTTCCCAGACCTGCCAAATCAGTATCTTCAAGAGGATCTTCATGATGAGGCCAGCTTAGAGAAAGCCAAGATAGAGCATAGCACTTCAGGGTTCTCCAGTCAGGGACTTAAAGATAGTCTGCTCAGGCCGCCATAACAAAATACTAGACTGGTGGCTTAAACAGCAGAAACTGGGAGTTCCCGTTGTGGTTCACTGGGTTAAGAACCCAACATAGTGTCCATGAGGATGTAGGTTCTATCTCTGGCCTCACTCAGTGGGTTAAGGATCCAGTATTGCTGTAAGCTCCGATGTAGTTCACAGATGCAGCTCAGATCCTGGCAGCTGCAGCTCTGATTCCACCCTCATCCTTAAAATTTCCATATGCCGCAGGTGTGGCCATAAAAAGAAGAAGAAGAAAAAAAAAAAAACACAAAAAACACCAGAAACTTATTTTCTCACAGTTCTAGGGCCTGGAAGTCTGAGGTCAGGGAGCCAGCACAGTCAGGTTCTGGTGAGAAGTTTCTTCCGGGCTTGCAGACAGTCCCCATCTCACTGTGTGCTCACGTGACCCCTTCTTTATGGACGTGTGGAGAGAGAGCAAGCAAACTCTCTGGCATCCCTTCTTTTAAGGACACTAATCCCTTTATGAAGGCCCTGCCCTCACAGCCTTGTCTAACCCTAAGTACCTCCCCAAAACCCCATCTCCAAATACTATCACACTGAGGCTCAGGGCTTCAACATATGAATTTGAGTAGGACATGAACATTCAGTCCACAGTAGGGGCAGTAGGGCTTATCTCCTTCGAAGCGGCAGATGTTTTTTGTGGAGCTAGATCTTTGCTTGGGGTTTTTGCCTCCCACAAATCTATGCAGGACTGTGTTACACAAGGCACAGGCATGAGCAAGCTGTGCACCCGTTGGTTTTGGCAGCTGAGAATAGACAAAGCCTGAGGATTTAAGAAATCAACATTACCACGTATTTGGGATGTTAGTTGAGTTAAGCACTAAATTTAGCTCTGGACCTGCTGATGGAAGATGTATTTTATCCTTTGGCCCCAGCTAATTGTCTTTCCTATTTCATGCATGTTAAATTCTGGGTAGGGTTCCAGTTTTTACTTACATCTCTTGAACCAAACTGCTATTCCCAAACTTATGCCCTTTAAAGATGAGAAAAGTCATTGTTTTTTTTTTTTCCCCCTACAGCTTAACATTTCATCTCAATGCATTTCTAGCTTATTAGAGAAGCAAAACTAGCTGTATCAAAAATACCCAATGGGGAATCTCTCTCTCTCTCTCTCTCTCTCTCTCCAAACATATACTAGAACCTGACAAGAAAAATAGTGCATTTTGCAAAATCGGCAGTTGGGGTTTTTTGTAGATCAAAGGAGTTTTCTTACTTTTTAATAATTTAGGTAACCCTGGAGATCCAGCCACCTTCTAGACACTGCTCAGCAATGAAGAACTCTGAAAGTCACTTAGTCCTCAATTCCAAATCAGTGAGCCATTCAGATGAGACCTGTTACTCAGAGTTTCTGTCGCAGAAGGAAGATGCCCATGTGGTGGAATTGTCTGGGGTCTCCAGCCCACCTCTACCAATGACTAGGTGGCTGGGCTCCATTGAGCAATTCTTTTACTCTCTCTGAGCCTGTTGCTGTCATTAATTCACAACAACTCTTTCTTGGGAGTTCCCGTCATGGCTCAGCAAAAACAGATCTGCCTAGCTTCCATGAGGACATGGGTTCAATCCCTGGCCTTGCTCAGTGGCTTGGGGATCCGGCGTTGCCATAACCTGTGGTGTAGGTCACAGAATCAACTCCGATCCCTCATTGCTGTGGCTGTGGAGTAGGCTGGCGGCTACAGCTCCAATTTGACCCCTAGGCTGGAAACCTCCATGTGCCACAGGTACAGCCCTAAAATGACAAAAAAAAAACCAAAAACAAAAACCTATTTCTTGAACATTTAAAATGTGCTGAGCACCACATCCATGTGAAACGGACCTTCCTGCCCTTAAAGAAATCACTCTCTGGGGACAAGGGAGCTTTCCATTCTACAATGCTGTAGTTCATTTCTCTGTGTAGATATCTCACTGACTTAGCACATAAGACCAAAGCATGTGAGTGTATGAAAGAACAAATGAACCAGTGAGTGAGTGAAACATCAAGGTTGCTTTTTAACCACTTTATTTTATGCCGTTACTATGTGGTCTCCTTTGTCTAGTAACTGAGGCCCAAGAGGTCCATCTTCAACTTGACCTTCTTTAGCCTCTTATCCTCCAGAAAACCGCATTGTTGGCTATACTCTGCCCCCTTCATTCTTCTCTTGGCTCAGTTACCCAGAAACAATCTCCATTACCTGTAGCACTGCTGAACATTCTCCTGGGTCCTAAATTCAACAAACATCCGCTGAGCTCATAATATATGGCAAGCAGCAGACAAACCAAGCCCTTGGAGAACGTAAACCCCGCTTCACTCTGCTGTGTCTGTGAATGGGGCTTACACATTCCACTCACTGCCATACATGTGTGTCATGCCTTTGACTTACAGCGACCAAGCTACCAGAACAGCCAGAATAACATCATGAATTTCCTAGAAGCATCCTAAGTCAACAAATTCTCCCCATCTCTCACCTACCAGCTGACACTGGTTCCCCCATACAACAACACTTAACCCAAATGGCTACTTGTGGTGTAGGAACAGCTTAAATTTTCTAACCACTAGCTAGCCTGTGACTTCCAGTGTCACACCAAATGCCAGGAATGCCATTCTTTAGTCTACCCTCATATCATGTCCCCATTGTTATTTGAACAATGATTGATACACCAGTTTCTCCAGAAAGTATTGGTTAGAAATAAAATTTTAGGAGTTCCCATCATGGCTCAGCATTAACGAAGCCAGCTAGTATCATTGAGGACTCAAGTTTGATCCCTGGCTTCGCTCAGTGGGTTGGGGATCCAGTGTTGCCATGAGCTGTGGTGTAGTTCTCAGATGTGGCTTGGATCTGGCATTGCTGTGGCTGTGGTATAGGCTGGCAGCTGTAGCTCCCACTGGACCCCTAGCCTGGGAACCTCCATATGCTGCAGATGTGGCCATAAAAAGAAAAAAAAAGATAAAAAAGAAAATTTGTAATAAAATAGCATTTGAATGGCCCATGAGAGTTGAACACCACTCTTCCATGTTATTTCAATTAATAACCACAGCAGTACTTGAGGTTCACAGGGATCAATCGCTAGGCCACAGGTCATAGGGTCAGTGAAGTGGCAGAGCTGGCAGTTGTGCCCAAGTCCTTTGTGTCAAAAAGTCCCAGAGTCTGTCCAAATGGCAGCCTGTTTGGTCCAAGCCTCACATTCACAGAAAGCTACAAATTAAATCATTAAGCATCAGGTCTGATAACATGACCCATAAAAGACATACATCATCAAGATGAAAAGAAGAAAATGTTCATCACACAATTTTAATTTGGGATTTTTCCTGTGGTAACATGGTTTTGGCATTTCGGTTTTTCATATATTGAGAACCTGAACCAGTAAAGGCTGTCCAGGCCTCTCAAACTCCTAGAGCTTTGACAAACTTCTTAATTTTTATTTATACAACACTGCTAAAAGTGTTGCTCGCTTGCCATCACTTTTCCATCTGCAAATAAAATTGGCTGGATTTTCTTTGACTTACATTCCAGTTGTACCTATATCTTGTCCACCTCATCTTCCTAAAAAAAAAAAAAAATTTTCCCTGATCTGTACGCACTGTAAACCCTACGAAGACCACATGCCCTTTCCCAAAAATGTCCATAGCTCACCAGCAGGGATGCAGGCTGCAAGCTTTCTCCCTGAATAAACAGCTGGTCACACATATAATTCCTCCCTTGATAAATTACCACCTGCTAGGGGATGGTGTCTGTAGATTCAGGTAGCAAAGGGAACCTCTGGATTATTTTAAATCAGCACATCTCTAGGCCTCAATTCCTTCATCCGTAAAATGAAGGGAATAGCACTCTGTAATAAAAATGAATGGAAGACCATCAAGGGCTTTCCAGAGTTGCCGATAGACTTACAAGATGTCACAGGGAATGCCAGGCTCTGAACTTTAGTATCTTTCCCATCCTTCACTGAGCACAACGGCTGCTCATCTGAAAGGAAGCGTCACATTTTCCATCCGCAGTGGCAATTACAGACCCCCTTAAGTGTCTTTTCGGTTGGTCTCCTCACGTCCTAACGAGTCTATATTCGTGAGTGTCTCCTGCTTTGTCCCCACCATGGTGGCGAATAATTTGAAGCCAGAGGCAACTGGATTCCTGCCCCTGTGTGCTGCATGCTCCCTCTGTCCCACATGCCTGGGGCATCCGGGGATGATTCTGGCGTCCAACTGTGGGTGGGCTCCAGTAGAGCTGTGGCCACTATCTCCTCTTGTCTCAAGTGCCTGGGGGTGAGTGCACGTGTTCACAAGCCAATGTTAACTGCTTTCCATTTTTCCCCATTCCCTAGTTATTATAGCATTTCAGAAAGTTGATGAGGTGAAATAGTCTCCAGCCGAGGAAAGAATATAAAGCTTAAAAGGTGTGTCTGATGGAATGGTGAAATAATGCCCCTCCTTTCTCTTGAGGAAAAATAAATAAATAAAGCAACCTGAGGCAGCGTCTAGGGATTTCATTACTGACAGATTGGAGGAAAACATGGCTTTAGATGAACAGGTTTTTTTCCTTTTAACTTGTTAGAGCCCTTTGGGATGAAGGGAGGAGAGAGACAGGTGCTAGACAATAGAATCAACCTAGTACCAGCTTATTTACATAATTTGGTATAAAGATGCATTGATGTATGAAGTATGAAGTGATTGTGTTGAATAGTGAAACTAAAGTATTTTGGCAAAAAAAATTTCTGTTCACTACCCTGTTCTAGAATGAGTGAACATTTTATGAAATACTTCATGCGTCTTTGTAAAAATTACTGGTGGTTTAGCTGTGTGTGCAGTTTTAGGAAAACACAATCTTTTATGCTACCGTTGAAGACAATTCTTAAGAATGTGTTCTCTAAGCAGAGGAGACACTGAGTTGGGGATGGGTGGGGGGAGAGGAACATTTATCCCTCTCTCTGATGTCGGCTGGTCCAGGGGCCACCTCTCCATGATTAAAGGCTACCAGGAGGGCCGGGAAAGTGTGTGGAACAAAGATTATAAATAGCAATTGTCGCAGGCCAAATTACCTCCTAAATGAGAGAGTAGGGGATTTAAAGGTACAAATAACTGTCTCCTTCGCTGCATGCAAAGCTTTGTGCTGTGTGAGAAACTAAATCCCAACTTCCTTTTGGCAAGTGTTCCTTAACAGGCCTCGCAGATATCTGAAACCAATTTTAACCCATTCTGGTCCCCCCCTGACCACAACGTTACCTGAATGGTGCGGCCCAATTTCCAGACTGCTCACCAGTCCTCAGGCCTATGGGGTGAGTAAACATCACCAGAGGGACAGGCTTGGGGACACTGAGGAGCCAGGGATCCTTGGGGCTCTTACCTCCCAGCTTGAGGAGGAAGCGTTTTTAAAATTCACTGCGTCAAGAAGCCTCTCTCTTTTCGGTTGTTGCTGATGTGGGCTCATTCTTCTTTTAAAAAACGCAATTTTTTATGGTGACCAATTTTTTAACCATAAAATGAATTTAGAAAATATGAAAGAAGTAATGTGTGCTCACAAACTGCTGCATTCCGAGGTTTTGAATATTAGGCCTGTGCTTTATCGCTCAAGGGAGTGGAATAAAAAATGCTGAGAAGCAATTAGAATCATTCCCAGTAAATCAGAGTGTCAGGGATTGGAAAGGAGCAGAATCCCGGAGTTTGGAGCACCCCCGGAGGTTGTCCAGCCCACCCATCCCTCGTCTAAACAGAGAAAGAGGCATCTCAGGTGTCAGGTGTGCTCAGGGCATTACAGCCTGAGACAGTGGGTCTCAAAGCCTTAGTGTCACTTGGAAACTTGTTAGAAATGCAAAATCTCAGGCCCCACTGTAGAGCTCTGGTACAGGCCAGCGTTGGAGGCCGCTGACCTGAGCTCGCCCAGCCAGGGCTCGTGCTACAGGTAATTTTGTGTGGTCTTCCCAAAGCCAACAGAAGAAGAGTAGAGATTTTAATTTTTTTTTTTAATTCTTTTCTTCAAGGGATGCCCTCTCTGAGGAAAACTTTATCAACCTGATCTAGTTCGTTTTTGCCATTACTCACTGTGGGAACTTCAAAACCATTTTTAGTCTTGTGACATTCATCCCAAGAAAACATGCTGTGAGGACATGCTTTTCAAAGAAAATATAAGAGAGGAGTTCCCATCGTGGCACAGCAGAAATGAATCCGACTAGGAACCATGAGGTTGCAGGTTCGATCCCTGACCTTGCTCAGTGGGTTAAGGATCTGGCGTTGCCATAGCTGTGGTGTAGGTCGCAGACACAGCTCGGATCTGGCGTTGCTGTGGCTGTGGTATAGGCCGGCGGCTACAGCTCCAATTAGACTCCTAGGCTGGGAAGCTCCATATGCTGTGGGTGTGGCCCTAAAAAGCAAAAAAGCAAGAAAGCAAGAAAGAAAAAGAAAATATAAGATAAACCGCATTTGAAGAATTTTGTGATAGACAACAGTGTTACACAAACAACACTGAGAATCATTCTGGACTCTGAGGTCACAGAATTCTGCTAACTCCTAACTCCTCTCACCCAGGTTAAGTACCAATTCAAAACATCCATTGTTTATTTATTTATTTATTTGGCTATGCCCATGACATACTGAGGTTTCCAGGTTAGAGATCAAACCCACGCCACAGCAGTGGCCCGAGCCACAGCAATGACAGCACTGGATCCTTCACAGCTAGGCCACCAGGGAACTCCAAACTGCATTTTCTTTTAACTCCCTTAACCCACAGAGGCACCCAGTTAGCACATGTTCTCTTACCCAACACAGCCCTGGGGCTGTGTGATGATGTAAGTCTTCAATGCTGACTCAGGGAGAGGCTCCACCACGACCTCAGAGATGGAAAAGGTCACAACTGCCCTAACGGAAACTTCAGCCAGGACAAGACAGGGCCATTAAGAAAATGAAAACAAGCATCCTATTTTCTTTCTTCTCCTCTTTCTTTTCTTTTTTTTTTTCTTTTTTTCAGGGCCACACCCACGGCATATGGAAGTTCCCTGGCTGGGAGTCTAATAGGAACTACAGCTGCTGGTCTATGCCACAGCCACAGCAACTCGGGATCCGAGCCCCATCTGTGACCTACACCACAGCTCACGGCAACATTGGATCCTTAACCCACTGAGCAAGGCCAGGGATCAAACCTGCATCCTCGTGGATACTATTCGGGTTCGTTTCCACTGAGCCTCAGTGGGAACTCCCATCCAATTTTCTTACACTATAGGACAGCTTTTGTGTTCTGCCTTTATCAGGAAGTGACCCCTCTCCCTCTCTTTCCAAAATCCAGGATCACCTCAAAGAGGATGATGTTGAATGCATTGTAAATCAGGATGAACTGGCCATGAATTACCAGGAGCAAGCCACCTCACCCTGCAGTCCTCCAGCGAGGCTGGGTCTGGACCAGAAAGCTTCACCCCAGACTCCAAGCAAGGAAAACATTTATGAGGGGGACCTTGGCCTGGGAGGCTATGGACTCAAGCTTGAGCAAACTCCAGGTCAATCCCAGCTGAACTAATGGGCGTGAACAGTGCAGAGGGAGTCACAGGTAAGGCGAGGCTCATGGAGGAATACAAGCCAAGTTGGGAGGCAGCCGAGAGGAGAGGCTGGAAGATGTCTTAAGAGCATTAATTGGAGAGATTCAAAACCTTGTCGCATGTGTCCTCTAGTGCCTGCAGAAACGAGAATGTATTATCAGCCCTCTATATTATGCAACTGAATTGACGTTCCTGACAGCACCGTTTTTATTAACGAACTGGGTAGGGAGGGAGGGGTGGAGAGGGGAGGGAGGCAGGAGTCTAGCTGCTGGGAGGATGAAACAGATGTGCGGTGTCTGCAGGGTTTTTCTTTTCTGTGTGCAGCTCTCCAGGCCTTTCGCTCAGATTTGGGATTTTATTCCCTTCATTAGGGAGAGTTTAAAAATAAGACCAAGAGTTTCTGAGCTTAAACATGTGGCTCCTAAGCTGGAGGGAATGCCCAGTTATTCAGGAAGCGATATGTTTTATATTTTTAGAAGCTAGGCTGCCACTTGCTCTTAATGATCCAGGGCTATCTGCCCAGACAAATGCTGTTGATACCACTGTTGACGGCCTCACAGAACCCATGGCGCACAGAGGGGGCCCCCCTGTTTTCCTCACATCCTTTTCAAGCTGCTGCTTCCAACGACTGAAGGAGTTGATGGCAGCTTGGGTGTGCTCTGTGCTAAATGTGGTGCCGATTTCCACCTTGGTAGGACCCCTTTTGGGGAAAGTGGGGTTCTTGTGCCGTTACCATGTTTCAGCCTTCCTGTCCTCACTTGCATTCGAGTCCTTTCCTGGCTCTGTAGCAAGTCCCTCCGTCTGCTGGGCGATGAGATTCTATAGCACAGGCTCCTCGCCACACGGCAGGAGTGCAGATATGCCCTGCAATTCCAACTCACACAGCAGAAAAGCAGGGCAGGAGCTAGAGGAGCAGGGCAAGGATGCATGGGGACCACACGAAGGAGGCAAGGATGCAACATCAGGGCCCTACTTACAGGGCTGGGTTCATGGCCCAAGGCTGAGCGACCAATGCAATAGCTTTTTTTTTTTTTTTTTTTTTTTTTGTCTTTTTAGGGCTGCACCCCCAGCATAGGGAGGTTCCTAGGCTAAGGGTCTAATCAGAGCTATAGCTGCCGGCCTACACCACAGCCACAGCAACACCAGATCCAAGCCGGGTCTTCGACCTACACCACAGCTCACGGCAATGCGGGACCCTTAACCCACTGAGCAACCAGGGATCGAACTCACATCCTCATCGATCCTAGTCAGGTTTGCTAACCACTGATCCACAAAGGGAACTCCCCAACACAATAGCTTTTAATTCAGCTGCATGACCTGTGCCTTTAAGCCATTAAGATACCTCAAACCCAGCTTCTCGAAATACAGATGTTAGACTCTAGAAAAAAAGCAGGCTCCCCCAGTCCTGGGTGCCCAGGCTCTGATGAGTCAGTCTGTGTCTGAGGGAGGCAGAGGCACCACTGGCGCCTTCCTGGGGGCCCAAAACTTGGAAGTAACATACACTCTGCTGTTAGAGTCATCGGGCTTTAGACACGAGCCTTGGAGGGCTGGGGCTTGCCGCTACATGCGTCTATTCTCTTGCTTTCCAAACAGTAGAAACGAGGGGCACCAATTGTGCTATACTCAGCTAGGCATCACCTGGTCATTCCAGGTAAATATGGCAAATGGCAAAGCATGAAGTTTTCTAAGTTGACTTAATCCTAATAAAATTTTGTTATGAAGTACCATTGTGTTGGCCGGTGTTTTATTTGAAGACATCTTCTCTATCTGCTGATTGGAAGTGCTAAGCCCTGACTCTCAAAGTGCCTGGTGAAGCAGGCACTGAAAGGCTGCGTTCAGGAGATGCCAGGGTCCTCTGGCCCAGGAAGAGCCATGGGGGCTCCTCGCCAAGTCCAGGACAAGTGAACACACTAGGCTGGGAGGAGACGCCAAGGGAAGGCAAAGTCAGGCAGAGGGGTGCACCTCCTCCTTTCACACTACTGGGGACCAGAAACCAAGAAGAGCTTCAGAAATCAGGGAGGAGGAGTTCCCATTGTAGTGCATCAGAAACAAATACAACTAGGAACCACGAGGTTGCAGGTTCAATCCCTGGCCTCACTCAGTGGGTAAAGGATCCAGCGTTGGAGCTTGGAAAACAGCAAGTGGAACTGGGGTGGAGCAAGTGTGAAAGGCACACAAATAAGGAGTCCCATCGTGGCTCAGTGGTTAACGAATCTGACTTGGAATGATGAGGTTGCTGGTTCGATCCCTGGCCTTGCTCGGTGGGTTAAGGATCTGGCATTGCCATGAGCTGTGGTGTAGGTCACAGACACGGCTCAGATCTGGCATTGCTGTGGCTGTGGTGTAGGCTAGCAGCTGTAGTTCCAATTAGACCCCTAGCCTGGGAACCTCCGTATGCCGAGAGTGCGGCCCTAAAAAATCAGGGAGGAGGTACTAGAAGAGAAAGGATATAAGGAAAGGCAGAGAAGGGTTTGTCTAATTTCTGCCCCTTATCACGTGAAAGGGAGGGATGAGAACACTGTTCTGTTGCTTTCCCTTTGCGTGGAGAAAAAGAAGATTCCCCCCCCCCACCCCGCAAAACAGCCAAACATTAGTGGGGGCAGGAGTGGAGAGAGGGGCAAGGATTATGACACACCAGTGGACAAAAGGTGGTGGGGAGGGGAAGAGACATGACCTAACCCAGCACCAACCTGCTAGGAGTCAAAAATAGCCTCCTGCTTGGAAAAAAATCTCCTTCCAGCTGAACATCATGAACCACCACCTATAAGGAGAATGAGGGCTGTTTAATCTGGACTGAACCACTTGTGCCAGGTGACCCCACAAATGTATGATATTGTGAGTTTGGGGAAATTGTGTCCCACTCGATCAGACAGTGTTTCAGCTTCAGAGCATGATAAGCAGCCTCCTTCCCTCTGAATCAGCCCAAGACCAGAAGAGAGGCTACCCAGTGTCCCACTTAGCAATTCATAAAACCAAGTTCCCCTTCTGCTCCTGTTGTGAAGGATAATAATTTATGATCTAAGAAATGCTCTGTGCTTTGATTAGCAGCATCAGGACTGTGAAATTCAAACCTATTATTTACTGCCAGTTTCTAATGAATTGTAAAGGGAAAAGAGCCTTATTCAAACCGCTAATGCTTGCACTCATTATTAGAGCTTTAAACAGGACTCTAATTAATTGACTTATGGTTCTTCCTTGAACTTCTTACCATGTGTACATCTCTCTCTCTCTCTCTCTCTCTCTCTCTCTCACACACACACACACAAACATACACACACAGAGAGTTCCTCTCACCGTCAGAGTCCCAGCTAGCACCCCTCTAGTGTTCTGCCTGGTACTCAGCACATATCTGAGCAAGTCTGAAGCCTGGGAGCAAATGCCATCATGGTCTCCATTCACAAAGTCTCTAGAAACTTCTTGGAGGACAATTTGCATAAATCAAAGCTGAAAATTCGAATACCCTTTGACCTACCTGTTTCATGAGCAGAAATTTTATTCCAGATACTTGAAAACTTTACATATACAAAATGTATTTACTAAAACAATGGAATTGCCATCTGGTTAAATAAAACATGAAATGAAACAGTATCACATGTACCGACATGGAATGATCGCCAAGATATATTGTTAAATTAAAAGAGTAAGGTGCAGAAATTTCCTGGTGGCTCAGTGGGTTAAGGATCTGGCATTGTCACTGCTCACGGCACAGGTCACAGAGCACAGAAGCAATGCCATGAATGCAGCCAAAAAACAAATGAACAAAAAGAGCAAGGAATAGAGCAGATGGTGTGCTGCCATTCTGGAAAGTTAAAGAAGAAATTGGTAGTATGATTGCCTCTTAAGGATTAAGGAGAGGCTTAACTTTTCACTTTTGTACCTTTTGGACTTTGTACCCTGCAGAGGCATCATTTATTCAAAATAAGAAAAAGCAGAAGAAGATGCCGATGAAGTAACTGAGATACAATAGGAAGCATTGTAAAGCTATTTTACACCGCAATCTTTGAGACCTTGAGAATACAAGGTAGAGCACTGGTTTATTCATTTGCATCGTTCAACACACTGGATGCAAACTATGTAAAAGGTCTTTAAAATTCAAACATCTATGATGACTCAGTCCCATTCATCAAGTATCTAGTAGAAGACAGACAGCTAAAAAATAATTGATTCCTTATAAGGTATCAAATACATGATAAAGCTGTAGTAACCAAAACAATGTGGTATTGACCCAGAAATAAGCAAAGACATCAAGAAAATCCACTACAAAGGACAGAAAGGGACTCATGGATCTATTTAGAGACTTAGTTCTTTAAAAATGTCATTCCAGGAGTTCCCCTTGCGGTGCAGTGTGTTGATGATCTGGCTTGTCTCTGTGGCATTGCTGGTTCTATCCCAGCCCTTTGCAGTAATTAAGGATCTGGCATTGCTATAGCTGTGGCATAAGTCACAGATGCAGCTCAGATGTGATCCCTGGCCCAGGAACTTCCATATGCCCTGGGTGCAGCCAAAAAAGGGGGGAAAAAATGTCATTTCAACTTAAGGACATGGGTGAATAGTCTATTACTCAATTAATAGTGTGGACCAACTGACTTTCAATTTGGAAAAAGAAAGAACTTTTGTAATACCCTCAAACATACACAAAATCCAATTCCAAGTAACTTAGCTAAATGTAAAAAATAAAACTATAAGATAATAAAAATACAAAATAGAATATGTGGATAACCTTGGCACATGGACAGTCTTCCTGAGAAAGATACAAACCAAAACCAAAGAATGATAAACTTGGCTACATAAAAATATGAAATTTTTAGAGTTCCCATTGTGGCTCAGTGGTAACAAAACTGACTAGTATCCATGACGTCATGGATTCAGATCCCTGGCCTTGCTCAGTGGGTGAAGGATCCAGCATTGCTGTGAGCTGCAGTGTAGGCTGCAGACCCGGCTTGGATCTAGCATTTCTATGGCTGTGGCATAGGCCAGCAGCAGCAGCTCAGATTCAGCCCCTAGGCTGGGAACTTCCATATGCCGTGGGTGTGGTCCTAAACATACAAAAAAAAAGAAAAAATTTTTATAATCAAAGATATGATAAGCAAAATTTTAAAAAGAAATTGGAAGAAAAAATATATAGATACTTTTTGTTTGTATGACTAAAGATTATTCTTCAAAATATACAAAGAACCCTACTAATACATGAGAAAAGGAAAAAACAAAAACTACTGAATATAAGAATATGTCAATAATATGTAAAATCAAATAAGTATACCTCTCTACAGACTTCTACTGTTGTTATGTCTGTAGAAAAGAAATACTTGGCATTTATGCATAAGGAGGTGTACAAAATGATATTCAGTGTGACATTGTTATTGTAAAATATTGAGGAAAATATCCATCAACAGGAAAAGAGTTAACTAAACTGTGTTACCCCTGTACTCCGCAGCAATTACACTCTGTAGAGGTGGGGCTATATGCATGCACTCACATGGAAAGATTTTCAAGGACAATCTAGAATGATCCACAGCAGACTGAGCCAAAGGGAGAGTGGGACTAGGAGGGCTGAATCAAGAGAGCCTTTCGGTTTATCCTCATTACTTTTAATTTTTAGAGTGACCCCATACTCAGGAATAGTCAGTTCGACCCCATACTCAGGAATAGTCAGTTCTGAGAGTGGCTCTGGCTTCAAGATGGGGGAGGGGGATGGTCAAGAAAGGCTTCACTGAGGAACTGAACTTTGAGTGAGGTCTGGAAAGATGAGAGGCTTTGACCAAGCAGACATGATTGGCTGTGGGGCAGGGGCGGGGTGGGTCATTAGAATATGGGAAAGGCATTCCAACCAAAGAAAACAGCCTAGGCAGAGCCAGAAGGGCATGAATCAACCTGGCACGTTAGAGGAGCTATAAATTATTCCATGTGCAGTTGTTTATGTGTTTGTGTGCAGGAAGAATAAGAGATAAATCTGGCAATGTAGATCACATTAAGTAGTCTGGGCCATGATCTTTTGAGAACAGGGAGCTATTGAAATATTTTAAACAGGGAAGAAAATTACATGTGTTATGAGGAAATGGAGTGCATGTAAGGCTGGCATTGGTGCAATGGCCCAGGTAGGACCCAGTTAGCGTAGTAGTTTCCCTAGCCCAGGAGAGAAATGATGAGAGACTCAACTAAGGCAGAATCCGGGGAGATGGAGAACACAGCTTCTACATAAATTTCAGAGCTAGAACCTACAAAGGTTATAACTGATTGGCTATAGAAGCTGAGGAAGCTGGAGGGGCCCAGAATAATCCCAAGTTGAAGGCTTAGGTGACAGGAGGTTGATTGCTCCGTTCCCTGAGGTTTTTGGGAGGAGGAACAAGGAAAAGCCAACGAGCCGAGCTCTGGACATCTTGAGCCTGAGGTTCCAAGACAGAGCTACAGGGAGACTTCCAGAGGCTTACTAAGGTTCTGAAGTTTAAGGAAAAGGTCCAGGCTGGAGCTGTCTATTTGGAGGAAAAGATGTGCACAGCAGCTTCACTCAAGAGTTTCTCAAATGCTACATGACCTTCCTCACCTTTCTCTAAGAAAGAAATTCCGATGTGCCCTCCCACAAAAGGGGCATGCCAGAATCTCCAGGAAGACAAGCATATTTTTCTTCAAAAGGTACCACAGATGATTCTCCTCCCAATCCTGGGGAGAACCACAGACAAGAAGAAGAAGGAGGGGATAGGACAGAGGCTGAGAAGTGCTATAGTCAGCAGATGGAGAGTGGGCCTCTGTGAAAAGAGCCCTGGGCAAGCCCTCACTGAGAGTTCAAAAAACTTGGGCATCCCCACAAGACAGGGAACCAGCCCAGGGGAGCACCGATTTCTACTGTTCCTCGTTATTTCTACTGTTACTGATTTCTACTATTTCTGTGTTGTGGTCAGTCGGCTAAGATATAATCCCCAGTCTGTCTTTCTGTCTGTCTTTCTTTTTCTTTTCTTTTTTTTTTTTTCTTTTTCTCTTTTTCTTTCTTTTTCTTTTCTTCCTTTCTTTCCTTCTTTCTTCCTTCCTTCCTTCCTTTCTTTCTTTTCTTTCTTTCTTTTTTGGCTACAGCCAGGGCATATGGATGGTTCCCCCAGCCAGGAACTGAATCTGAGCTGCAGCTGCAACCTATGCCATAGGCCACAGCTACAGCAACACCAGATCCTTTAACCCACTGTGCTGGGCCAGGGATCAAACCCACTCCTGCCTCTGCACAGTGATGGGAGCCACTGCAGTCAGATTCTTAACTCACTGCATCAGGTGGGAACTACCCCCAGCCTTTCAGGCAAACACTAACCTAGGAGTTCCTGTTGTGGTGCAGCAGAAACAAATCTGACTAGGAACCATGAAGTTGTGAGTTCGACACCTGGCCTCACTCAGTGGGTTAAGGATCTGACATTGCCGTGAGCTGTGGTGTAGGTCTCAGACCTGGCTTGGATCCCTCATTGCTGTGGCTATGGTGTAGGCCAACAGCAACAGTTCTGATTCAACTTCTAGCCTGGGAACCTCCATATGCTGCAGGTGCGGCCCTAAAAAAGCATTAAAAAAAAAAAAGAAAAGAAGGAAGAAAGAAAGAAAGAAAGAAAGAAAGAAAGAAAGAAAGAAAGAAAGAAAGAAAGGAAGAAAGAAAGGAAGAAAGAAAGAAAGAAAGAAAGAAAAGGAAAGAAAGAAACAGGTAGCTTATTTGATCAATCCAAATGTTTTTGAAAGGAGTACTTCAGGGATTTGTTTCCTATAAAAACCGTATCCCATACTATATTCTGGTTTACTCATGGTGTTGACCCAATCTCCTACCCCCTCTCCATCTAAAGCGCAGTTCAAGGATAACTGATGTTCACAGGATGGTTCTGAAGCACATTCTTGAGGTACTTGTGAGATTAGCCAAGAAGCCTTAGGTGTGTGTTTTTGCTAAGCACAGTCAGCAAGCTAGGTGTGGGGGAGGTTGCAAGGCTTAAGCCTACCTATGGAAGGTTCCATGTGCCTCCCACAATATCGTCCATCAACCTGTCATTCATTCGATTTGGCAAACATTTATGAAACACTTACAATATACTGCTGATAATCATAGTTAGGAATTGCCAGTGTCAGCATCATTAATGGGATCTGTAAAGATGGGACAGATGAGCAATGATGAGTCCAGAAAGCACATTAATTCAAGACTTCTTGGTCCATTGCATCACCTCATCATGCAGATTGATTACTTATAGCCAAGAGAGGGGAGGAGAGGAGGCTCCAATAAGCCAGTCTGCAGGTAAATGAGGGCACTGGGCCAGCTGAGCCTTGGCACTCAGGAGCTAGCGTCTCTGCAGATCAGCATCCTCTCCCGGGCCCCGTCTTTGCTGGGAACTGTCAGTAGGAGGGGAGCGCCTCAGCAAGGACCACACACCAGAGATGGGATTCAAATGCCCTCTACTTCATGAGGTGGCCTAAAGCAATGCGGTCATATCATGAAACTCACCCATCCCACGCCTGGTCCACAAGCCACCCTCTGAAACCCCACCATCCACTCATCATTTTGCAGAGGGCCAACATTCAGGATAGGCTGATTTAACAGAACTGAATTGAATTCCATCCAAGCCTGGCAGAACCTGGTTGTACCTGGCACCATGTCAAGAGGGGAAAAGGGAAAATGACAAAAGGAAGGAAAGGAAACAAATATTAGTTGACCCTTTGATACAGGTGTCCGTTTTCCATATACGATCTCATTTCATCCTCACCACCACCCTGGGAGAATCACATTTCAACCTTTGCCTTATGTGTGTGGACCTGGGAAACAGGGGTGTTAAGTCATGACCTAATCATACAGTTGATTGATGGCAGAAGGGCGTTTTGAACCCAGAACTGTAGAGCTCCAAAGACCATGACTTCCTGCCTAATTATATTAGGCTGCAGACAGATTTAGCACAAGTATGTCAAAAATGCACTAAGAAATCTTATGCCCAATATCAGGGGCAGAAAACCAGACAGGTGTTCCTCAGCTTCATGGGGTTTTCAGTGATGTGATGAGAAACCAGAGCATGGTCACCTACAGAGCAGAGGGAGCCAGAGTGAGTGGGGAGGCCCTGGGCTGCCAAGCCGTGGGAGAGTGAGGGCCAACTTGGTGTATAAGGCAAGAATCTAGACCTATCTAGCTCAAGAAAAAAATGTCTTTGTTTGCATAACTCAGAAGCCCCGGAGCAGAAGTTAGCTTTGGAGTAGCTGAATATAAGTTGCAAACTATACCATATAGATGCTTTTTCCCTCTCTCCCTGCTCTTCACCACTTTGGCCTCATTCTCAACAGACCCAACAATGGAAAGATGCCCACCAGCAGCTCTGGGCTTCCATTATTCTTACAACCAGTCGTCCTATCAAGAGGATAACTTTCTCTTGATTACTCCAGAAAAATCAGTGGTTGGTCTAGTTTGTGTCACATGCTCACCTTTACCAATAATATTCACCTGCAGGGCACAGTCAATGGTTTGGCCAGCCTACACCATGTGCCCATCCTGTAGAGGATCGACGGGATCATTTATTTATTTATCTATTTATTTTTTGTCTTTTTTGGCCATTTTTTGGGCCGCTTCTGTGGCATATGGAGGTTCCCAGGCTAGGGGTCAAATCAGAGCTGTAGCCGCCAGCCTACGCCAGAGCAACAGCAACACCAGATCTGAACCACGTCTGCGACCTACACCACAGCTCACGGCAATGCCGGATCCTTAACCCACTGAGTGAGGCCAGGAATCTAACCCGCATCCTCATGGTTCCTAGTCAGATTCATTAACCACTGAGCCACGACGGGAACTAACAGGATCATTTAAATGACAGCTCCTGAAGTGAAGAAAAACCGAGTTCTTTGTCTTGTCCCCTCTCACATGGCCTAGGTAGCCAAAATGATGTTGTGGAGGTAACAGTACATAATTATCAAAGACATTTCAACTTCTGTCTTGCTCAGGTTCTCACTCTGCGGGGAAATTGGTTACCGTGTCGTAAAGGCACTCAAGCAGTCATATGGAGGTCGTGTGGCAAAGATTTGAGGACTCTTGCAGGTCCCGTTGTGGCTCAGCAGGTTAGGAACCCAACATAGTGTCTGTGAGGATGCCTGGCCTCTCTCGGAGGGTTAAGTACCAGCTTTGCCACAAGCTGTGGCGCAGGTCACAGATGTGGCTCATATCTGGCGTTGCCATGGCTGTGGTTTAGGTCAGCAGCTGCAGCTCCAATTCAACCCCTAGCCTGGGAAAACTGTGTGAGCTGGTAAATGTTTACGGTTGTTTTTTGGTTGGGATTTTTGGGGGGAGGGAGTTGTTTTTTGTTTTGCTTTTTAGGGCTGCACCTGAAGCATTAGGAAGTTCCCAGGGTAGGGGTTGGATCACAGCTAGAGCTGCAGCTGCAGGCCTACACCACACCTCATGGCAACACTGGATCCTTAATCCACTGAGTGACGTCAGGGATTGAACCTGCATCCTCATGGATACTAGTCAGGTTCGTTACCGCTGAGCCATGACGGGAACTCCTACTATTGTTTTTAGCCACCAAATTTTCCAGTAATTTGTTAGGCAGCAATAGATAATTAAAACAAAAAGTCCCTGAACAGACAAAGAGGTTTGTAGCCATCCGTACATTTAAGCACACTTTTTTCTAGCAGAGTAGAATCTTTTGCTTAATAACAAAGGCCCTAGCATATCAGAGGTTTGGCTTTTCTAGCCTCAGCATGTGTGTATCTGACTTTCTCTGCCCCTAATCCCTGAATCCAGAAGCAGCAGTAACCATACACCTTCCAATCAGGGTCAACGGTCAAGTCACCCAAGGGCCCCACCACTGAGTGAGTGATCAGGAGAAATAATGCATATGTGCTAGATGCTGTGGAGGGTATGAGATAAGAAAACTCTGCCCCTGACTTGTGGAAGCTTACACTCTGGGCAGAGGGGAAAAGAGAAAACAACGGTCTTTGGCATCACCCAAAGCAGAGGTGAGGCTTAAGAGAAACCCTGAAACAAGAAGGACTATGGCACTGGTTCTCCACCCTGGCTGCACTTTAATGGACCCAGAAAGCTTTACACACTCCTGATGGCTCGGTCCACTCCCAGCGATCCTGACTTAACTTGTCTAGATTTCATAAAGCTTCCCAGATGATTCAGTTGTGTGGCAAAGTTTGCAACCTGCTAGATGACAGGAGCATTGGAGGAGGCAGATGTCATCCTGTTGTAGCAAATCATCAAAAAGGAAGTGTTGGTTGGGATGGGCAGTAACAGCAGAGGGAAGGGGAGAGCAGGGAAACTGTGATCGCAGGAACCATAGGGCCATCCGTGGCATCCTGCTGACTGGGCAACAAGGACCACACATGGGCTAAGAAGTAGCTGGGAGGTGAGGGGGATGCCGATCTCATTGTATCTGATTCTAACCCTCAGGCTGTAACTACATGCTTGGCCGAGACCACTGTCCAGCTAGAAAAGCACCAACTTACAAAACCTGTGAATCATCAAGTTCTAAATCCCTGGCAGGCAATACATTTGGGAGCCACAGCTGCTGCCGAACAAAGGGGAAAAAATAACTGCTCCCTTCAAGCCCCTGTGACCATGCAACATCATCCACCAAATCACTTTAAATTGTCTCCTTTTCATTGCACTGGATCCAAAGAGTAGAACTGCATCAAGATCTGGAGCTAGCCTTGGTCTCCAAGAGCATTCTTTTCCTGGTGAAACCTTGGCAAAGAGCCAGCCCTGCCCCCCACGCCCCCCCAACACCCCCCCCCCGTTTGCCCGTTTTCACAAGCTAGAAGCGAAGAGATGATAATGGATTCCATCAAGGATTGTGTAGGCTAGGAAACTCTTCCCTCCTTCCCTTCCAGGTTATCTGGTTGGCCTAATAACTAAATTGATATAAGACAGATTCACAGGAGAAAAACCAATTTTGTATGTATGGGCACCCCATAAAAATATGAGACTGCCCTGCAGTCAGGTAACTGAGGCTTATATACCATCCTGAGCTGAGAAGCAGGTAGGGGTCTGGGCTTCAAAGGGGAGGAAGACAATTCACAGGAAGATGGGAAGAGCCAATGTTTGGGGGCAAATGTTTGTCATCATGCAGATGAGTCTTTTGGATATAAAAAGTACTCTTTGATAATAGCTCTCTTCCCGGTACAGGCCCCCTATCTAAATTCTTTTGGGTAGTTAAAGGGGAGGTAAAAAGCTCTTCTGAGTCTGCTGGGCTCCAACTGTCTTCAACCTAAAAGAATCCACATGCCAAAGTGGCACCTTCTGGGGTGGCTTATTCTGCTACCCCTTTGTTTCCCATTCAGCTGATGTGGTTGCCATCCTTCAAGGCTGCAAGGATGCTGTTCTTTCTAGGAGAGTGAGTCCACTCTCCTGATACCCCTTTTAGGGATGGGTGTCTAGAGCATCACTCCTCAGACTTAAATGCCCTGAGCACTTTGTTCCAAAGGTCTCAGAAGGGAGCTGAGGTTCTGTATTTCCAACCAGCTCTCAGGTGATGCTAATCTGCTTGTCCCTGGACCACACTTCCAGTAGCTGGGGGCCAGGGCAGTGTTTCTCAGACTTGGGATTCGATTAACAGGTGGTCTTTATCTGCCAAGGGTCTGCAAGCAGTTTGGCAGCTTCAGAAAAAAAGTGACAGAACCATTTTCATACACAGCCAGGGCACTAATATGAAATATAATATTAACTGTGATTTTCATAAAAATCTTTCTTTCTTTTTTTTTTTATTTTTTTGTCTTTTTGCTACTTCTTGGGCAGCTCCCGCGGCATATGGAGGTTCCCAGGCTAGGGGTCGAATTGGAGCTGTACGCCGGCCCACGCCAGAGCCACAGCAATGCAGGATCCGAGCCGCGTCTGCAACCTACACCACAGCTCACGGCAACGCCGGATCATTAACCCACTGAGGAAGGGCAGGGACCGAACCCACAACCTCATGGTTCCTAGTCGGATTCGTTCACCACTGCGCCACGACGGGAACTCTTTTTTTTTTTTTTTTTTTGTCTCTTTGAAAATCTTTCTATTTTTAAAGTTTGTCCACGGCTGGTGAGGATGATATTACCAGTGTGCCCCAGATCTTCCTTAGTTAGCTCACCTTCTTCAAGTTATCTAATTTTCACTTCACAGGACACAGCTCATCTTGATTAATAAATTTTCTCCTTATTTGGGCAAATTGGCTCTGTTCATCATATATGCATTTTTTATTAAAGTAGAGTTGATTTACAGTGTTTCTTCAGTTTCTGTTGTACAGCAAAGCGACCCAATCACACACAGTTCCCTGTGCTGTACGGGAGGGCCCCATTGCCCATCCATTCCAAATACAGTAGTTTGCATCCAAAAACCCCGAATTGCCCGCCCATTCCACGCCCTAACCCCTGCATCGTGAGAACCACAAGTCAGCTCTCCTTGGCCATGATCTGTTTCTGTTTTGTAGATAGGATCATCTGTGCCATATTTGAGATTCTACAAATAAGTGATATCATATAGTATTAGTCTTTTTCTTTCTGGCTTACTTCATTTAGTATGAGAATCTCTAGTTGCATCCATGTTGCTGCAAATGGCATTAGTTTATCTTTTTTATGGTTGAGTGGTATTCCATTGTATATATGTCCCACATCTTCTTAATACATTCATCTATTGGTAGACACTTAGGTTGTTTCCATGTCTTGACTATTGTGAATAGTGCTGCAATGAACATAGAGATGCATATATGCATTTTTATTGTTGGTACTCTGTCTTCACATTCCCAAAGTGGATCAGTGACTCAAAAGCAGATCATTGGGGCATAAAAGTAGGGTTAGAAAGCGTCGAGTAAATACTATGATTCAGAATATTATCCTTGTAGATAGCAAACGAGATTTGAGTGAGAGCCTATTTCTGTGGTTCTGACATGTGGCCAGGCAGGTGAATCCACCAGGATGACAAGAGCACAAGGTAAACAACTAAAACCCAGCAGCTATCTGGTCACCACTCCCTTGAAGAACATCATCTTTTACAAAACTTGTCAGAGGAAGGAAGACAGCTTTACCTCCACTTCAGAGCACAGGGGGAACTTTCTTTTACCTTCTGTGGTAAGATCCTTCCATTTTTCTAGAACAAGTACAAAATAATCCCTTCCAAGACAAAATTAACAAACTTGGCTCAAAGTTGAAGAAGAAACACAAGCCCCAGAAACATCCTTCAAACTTGTATGCCTAACAGCTAAACCGTGGGTCAGACTATGCTTTAGCTGAAATGTTTGTTAAATGCGTTTTATTGAAAATACTATGCTTAGAGGCAAAACAAGAGTGAACTTTAGGACACGGTTTTCAAGGTGAAAAGCCTTTGGGATCTTGTGAGATTGCTAGTGGGTATTTTAGTTTTCAGTTGGACAATACTACCAGTGAATAGAATATGAATCGGCTCTAGGTTTATGTGAAATAAATAAACGCAGTAAAAAAAAAAAAATGCCCTGTAAGTTTTTGTTCTCTTCATTACTAAAAGCCCTTACACAAACCCCAGAAACCTCATTCAAAGTTCTATGCCTAATAGCTAAACATTGGGTCAGACTATGCTTTTCTTTTCTTTTTTTCTTTTTACGGCTGCACCTGCAGCATATGGAAGTCCCCAGGGTAGAGGTTGAATCAGAGCTCCAGCTGCCGGCCTACACCACAGTCGCAGCAACGCCAGATCCAGCCACATCTGTGACCCACACCACAGCTTGCAGCATAACCCAATGAGCAAGGCCAGGGATCGAACCCACATCCTCATGGATACTAATCAGATTCCTAACCCATGGAGCCACAATGACAACTCCTAAAAGACTCTCTACTTTGAAAATCTTTTGTACCTGATGACGTGGACCAGGAAAGGTGTGTTCGGATCATACTGACAAAATACTGTTAGGTGGCCAGGGAGGCCTTTACAGGCAAATGGAAATGTCTATCCACACAATCCATTGTTCAGAGAGAACCTCACTGGTCACCAGGGTACTTCCTGACTTTTATTTATTCTACAAATATTTAGTGAGTACCTACACTGTGTCAGGCATTTAGGATACTGAGGAGAAACAAAGCCCTCTTAAAACTTACCTTCTAGAAGAAAAAGACTTTAACAATGACTGTCTGGTAGATTATTCAGTGGTAGCACTTACCGAGGAGAAGGAAAAAAGCAGTGCTCCTGGGACGGACAGCTGGGACAACATCGGGGATTGAACCTGCATCCCAGCGTTTCAGAGATGCTTCTGATCCTGCTGCACCACAACAGGAACTCCAAAGTTGGGTTTTTAAATAGGATGATGAGAGTTGACCTCCATGAGAAGATGGCTTTTGAGCAAAGACCATGGGGATACCTTCAGGGAGAAAGTGCTAGTCTTCTCTGGAAGGTTCAAGGACAGTAAGGAAATGTGTCTACTAGAGCCAAGCTAGCAAGGAGGAAGGTTCTGGGAGACAAGTCAGGGAGGAAATGAGTAGGGGGAGGAGGTAGTCCATATGAGTTCTTGTAAAAAGTTTTGTTTGACCATAGGGAAATAAGACCCAATGGCAGGGGCAACAAATAACTGACAAAATCTGGCTTCTGAAAGGATCATTCCATCTTCTATGCTGAAAATCAACTCTAGAGAGGTAGTGGATAGAGATTAGATGTTTTGGTCAACTACTGCTGCATAACAAACAAGTACAAAATCTAAGCAATGCGAACAGTAGAATTTTGAGCTCATGTGTCATGAGTCATTGTTGGAGGGGAGTCTGTTAATCCAGGCTGGGTCCCACTGGGTCCCACTGCTCTAGCCCTGCTGCACCTCGTATCCGCCTCTGGGACCAGCAGCTTAGACCTGGAATTTTCTTTTCATGAGAATCTTTGGCATATAGACCATATTTTAAGCCATGATCTTGATTTAACAAGAAAAAGTTGCATATCAAATCAAATTGTAGCCACCAAGTATAGAGCTTTTCAGTGTGCCATGTAAATATATGTGCCATGTAAATAGTGGATGTTGAGTCCTCTGTGCTTTGACTCACCAAGATACTCTGAATGTCAAGGGAAATGGGCTCACATAATTGTTGTGGGGGGGGTTATGGTTGATGGGATTTTTTTATTTTTTAATTTATGACCCTGAATTCTAGTGGAGACCATTTCTATAACTAATCATTTCAACTGTGCTGCTCAAGTTACATATCACAGTCTTACATCCAGTGCCTTTTTTTTTTTTTTCTTGTCTTTTTGCCATTTCTAGGGCCACTCCCGCGGCATAGGGAGATTCCCAGGCTAGGGGTCTAATTGGAGCTGTAGCTACCGGCCTACTCCAGAGTCACAGCAACGCAGGATCCAAGCCATATCTGAAACCTACACCACAGCTCATGGCAATGCCAGATCCTTAACCCACTGAGCAAGGGCAGGGATCAAACCACAACCTCATGGTTCCTAGTCGGATTCGTTAACCACTGAGCCATGACGGGAACTCCATCATCCAGTGTCTTGAACAGACTGAACCCATCACTTCAGAGCAAAATGCCATAATTTTTGATATTGGAAAATGAGACCTCTGCATTTTTAAGAAACAAATAGTGGTGCATACAACTTATTCTTGGAAATAGCTATTTTCCAGAACAGTTTCTTTTGTTTTCTGAGAGAAATACATGGCTGATTAGTGGGCATATTGAAAAGCTATATCTAAATGTTACAAAAGAATATGAAGGAAACTAACAAAGCCAAAGAATAAATAAGGAAGCCATTCAGCATCATATTCCTTGTTGAAACGTCCCCATTTCCACAGTAGGACACGTTAATTGACAAGGGAGCTGATGGGCACCAAGACGATAATGACAACGCACTCTGTGATTTGGCTTCATGCCCTAATCAGACGTCCAGAGTATCTGACAGAGCCACCCTACATGGCCCTCATTACCAAACACGTAATTATGAATAAGGATTTTCAAACAGTAGAAATACAAACTAAAAAGCAATAGACAGAGTTCCCATCATGGCACAGCAGAAACAAGTCCGACTAGGAACCATGAGGTTGTGGGTTTGATCCCTGGCCTTACTCAGAGGGTAAAGGATCCGGCGTCGCCATGAGCTGTGGTGTAGTTTGCAGACGCGGTTCAGATCTGGTGTTGCTGTGGCTGTGGTGAAGGCTGGCAGCAACAGCTCCGATTAGACCCCTAGTCTAGAAGCCTCCATATGCTGTGGGTACAGCCCTAAAAAGGGCAAAAGACCAAAGTAAAAAAATAAATAAATAAAAAGCAATAGACTACAGGAAAACTCATCAGTAGCTCAAACTCTCCACCACTGATACGGATCTGCATATGAATATGGATATGTCCTTGTGGTGGTAACCTCTATCAAGTCTCTCACTGGGACATTTTGGTTTTTGTTTTTTGTTTTTCACCTGAGAGATGTTTATTGAGTTTCTACCAAGTGTCCGTAGCTCCACTGGGTACATGTTTGTAACTGTGATAGATTTGGCCCTGTCTTCACAGAGAGTACAATCTACCTAGTGAACAGCAGCAAAAAAAAGGCCATCATCCTATAGTGTATCAAGTGCTATGGCAAGGGTGACACAAGGAAACACGGGAAGGCGCACTTCCCTACACAAGGCAGATATGAAGATGTTGCATCTAAACTAAAACCTGTTGGCTAAATGAGGGGTTAATGAGGAGGTTGGCAGTGGGAATGGGTATGGTGGGATGGCATGGAGGAGGCGAGGAGTGAGTTATGGGTGAAGGAAATAAAACATGGGAAAACCTGGAGTTAGGGAAAATAGTGCATCCAAATAACTGCAGTAAGTTCCATACGATTTCAGTGCAATAAGAAGAGTAACAGGAAATCGTCCCCAGATGTGTACGTGACCTCCTCGCCACCTTCAGCGGTCCTCTCTCACTCTCCCCATCTTTAGGAGCAGTTTTTAGCTCACAGAGACTTCTCACTGGGACATTTTGAATGCAGCTTTCACTCTGCTTTTTTAAAAATTATGTTGCATCTTTTTTTTTTTTTTTACGAAAATGGTGGTCCGTGGGTGTGTCAATGGCTGCTAGGTATTCTTACATGCTAAGGTTTTAAGAAACATGTGTCAAGAAGCTGCAAGTCCAATTTCGTCACTTACCTACCACAAGTCAGGTGGCACTAAATGCTTTGGACAGATAAGCTGGGAGGAAGCAGGGGAGGCTTTCCATGTGAAGGGGGAAAAAATTACTCCCAATAGTTTTCAGTCCGCAATACCTGGCAGTGGCCAATAAGCCAAGCCAGCTATAAGAAAGATGAAATAAGTACAGTCATAGAAACAGTGACCCATCCACATTAAAAAGAAAAACACACACAAAACTCCATTTAGCAGCTCAATTAAGATGACCTCTGGCTATCACACACATTACAAGGACGGCTCCTCCCTCCAACACCCACTAGATTTGACTTTGTCCTGTGGCCCGGAAACAATGGGGAATGATTCGCGCTTTCTCTCCAGACATCAGCATTTCACAAGCACTTATGGTGGTTTTAACCTCAAAAGAGTTCCTGCTCTGAGGGGTAAACTCTTCTCCAGCATATGTAATTAGCCCACTGATGCTTCTCCCACACTGTGCGGATCATTTGGAGGGCAGCATTAGTAGGTCAAGTTCAAGTGCTGAAGGCAGGTAGCACAGCTGCTGAAGATGAGAGTGAGCCCTCTGCGGAGACAGGGTCTCTGAACAAACATCAATGCCCTGGGAGACAGGACGATAGTTTGAACCTAACAGTGTGAGACTAAAGTGTTGGGGGGGTGGGGGGAGTACAGGATGGGTTGCCGGGGGTGTAGTTGTTTTTCCCCTTTGGCCTTTCACATGGATTCTAAGCTGGGTGAAAGCAGAGCTGCAGGCGGTGGGAGAGAGGAGGAAGCAGAGAGGGGACCAGAAGCTAGAATATAGGCAGAGTCCCTTGATGGACGGCAGGGGGAAAGAAAACTGTTGTCTCTACTCGATGTTAATTAAACACAGTCACAGGAAGTCACAACCAACTGTGGCTGAAATCGAAATCGATTGAAGGAGAGTAAGAAATCCAGGTGCAGAGCCAAGCAAGGAGGAGGTAGGGCAGCCACGCTGAGGATAGGGAGGCCGGGACTGGATGCTCATCACAAGTTGAGTTGCTCCCGAGGGTGCCATTTGTTTCTTTGTCTTTGTGCTCTAGACTGGTGAGAAACGGGGTCTCACCCTGCTGCTGAATGAAGAGAACCACAACTTGAGTTTCTTAAGGCTCCAGCCGCATCCACAGCATATGGATGCTCCCAGGCCAGGGATGGAATCTGAGCTGGAACTGCAACCAATGCCGCAGCTGCAGCAATGCCGGATCCTTAACCCCCTACACCACAGTGGGAACTCTGAGTTTCTCAAGTTTTGAAGCTGAATTTATACACTTTTGACAGATGTGATCCAGTTTCAACACTTACAATCCCCACCACCACCCCGTTTAGGAATTTGGGAGGAAGATGAAAACATGTCCCCCTCATAGGCCCCCTGGCTATGCTAATGGGTGGGTTTCCCATGAAGAGAGTAAACAGCCTGCTCACAGGTGACACAGTACCATAATATGTGGACAAAATATGGGAGTGACCACAGGACCCAGCAAAAGGTTGAGAATAAACTTGCCCTCTGAGACACCACCTGTAAACCCATACATAATACATGAAAATATTAGTCTGGAAATATCTGGAAATAAACCAAACGACTGTAAATGTCTGGATATATCTGGAAATAACTAAACGACCGTAAATGTGTGACTGAAAAGATTGGGAATATTCAAAACTCCAATAAAGGGGACCAGAGTGTAATTTTAAAGAAACAAAACCAAACAGTAATTGTAATTTAGAAAAATCAATCTTAGTCATGTTGTACTCAGTGTAAGAACAGTCTTGGGAACACGGGGGAGGGGTTGGCCTGGAGCACACAGAGGGGAAGCCCTGACACCTCATCACTGACTGTTCGGCCCTGTCAGACCTGATGGGAGATATTCCAAAGTTGGCCTGCAAAAGGAGAGGCCATGGTGCAGGGCTGGCACAGGGAGTTTGTCCCCGGCAGGGCCATGGAGGATTTCTGAGGGCCTTTGGGAGCCACCAGAGGTCCCCCCATCACTGATGCACCCTCAATAACTCCCACAGACCAGACTTCCCCAAACATTTTTAAGTGCCTTCTTTTGAAAACTTTCCTGAATTAAGTTAACCCCAACTCTGATATATTAGTACTACCCTTTGCTCTGACTTCATAGCTACTAAGCAAGTTAATTCTTTTTCCCTAGACTCCAGTTGGCACGTCTCAGTACCAGTCACCAGCGTTCAATATGCCCAGTTATGGATGTATAAAACTAAGCTTAAGCATTAATCTTTTCTGAGTTTAATTGGTTTCAGTAACACCCAAGTCATATCCCAAGTCATGTCATCCTCCCATCCAGCTGAGGCCCAGTCCCACGATAAATTCACCACACCTGAGGTCCTCAGTAACCCAATGGAAGCTGGCTTTCCACTGCTAATGTCAAATTACAACATGCAAGTATGAACTAAATGGTTAACTTTTTTTTTTTTTAGGGCCACACATGTGGCATATAGAAGTTCCCAGGTTAGGGGTCCCATTGGAGCTACACCTGCCTGCCTATGCTGGAGCCACAGCAACTCGGGATCCAAGCCACGTCTGCAACCCACACCACAGCTCACAGCAACACCAGGTCCCAGACCCACTGAGCAAAGCCAGGGATCAAACCCGCATCCTCATGGATACCATTTGGCTTCATATCCGCTGCGCCACGACAGGAACTCCCAAATGGTTAATTTGTCTTCAACAACTGACCAAAATTTCTGTCACAGCAAAACCCAGTGAACGAGCAACAGGACAGTTTTTACTGGCAGCTGCTATGGAGGGGTGGTGGAGGGGCTGGCTGGGGTGGGGGTGGGGAGTGATTGTTAGTGCAACACAGGAAGCAAGTGTAGAATCGAGAACTTGTAAGTGAGGGGAGAAATTTTGAGGATGCACACACAAACCCAAAGTTATTCTTTTCCCTCTTAAAGCCAGAGGAACCTGCAAAACCCCCTAAGCAGCTCAGGGGAAGTCATTGTCCACCTTCACAAATATCAGTAAAGCTCTGTGAAACAGGTGTTTGACAAAGGCATTTGCCGGAAGTAAAAAAAAAAAAAAAAAAAATCTCTCCAGCATCTAAGCTTTTGACGTGGAGCATTGTTGCTGAAATAAATTACCACAAATTTAGTTGCTTAAATCAACAGGAATTTGTTATCCTATAGTGCCCGGAGTCAGAAGTCCACAATCAGTCTCATTGGCCTAAAGTCAGAGTGTCGACAGAGTCGGTTGCTCCTGGAGGATCTGGAGGAGGGTCTCTGCCTTTTTCTGCTTTCTCGAAGCTCCCGAGTTCCTTGATCACCCCTTCCTTGCTTCACTCCAGCCTTTTATCCCGTTATCGTATTTCCCTGTCCTGACTCTGCACCACCTGATCCTTCCTCTTAGAGGAACTTGTCATTACCTTGGGCCCACCTGGACCATCCAGGATCATCTCACCATCTCAAAACCTTTAACTCAATCACCCCTGCAAAGCCCCTCTCACCACGAAAAGGTCCCATCCACGGGTTTCAGGAGTAAGGGCCTGGATGTCGTGGGAGCCGTTTGCAGCCTACCACAAGCCTCACTGCCTTGAGTGGTGTGGAAAGATACTGAGGCCTCTTTAAACTGTTAAGTGTTTATTTGAGAAAAAAATTGATTCTCCGTGGGCAGCACCAAATCAGAAGTGGTTAGGAAGGCTCTGCAGAGAGGAGCAGGGGAAAGACTGCCCTAGAGAAGGTATGAAAGCAAAGACAGGAAATGATTTGTGAAGTCTGGAAAACAAGCTTGGTTTGAGTACGTTTATTTAACAATACATAGGCTGGATGACAGCTGTGTTCTACATTGTGTTCTTAATTATTCCTTCTCGTTGTCTTTCTAAAGTCCCGGGTAGAGAACTCCTTTAGATCTTGTCAAACAAGTAACCTGGCCAGAGGGCCCAACTAAAGCTAGTGGTCACTGTGCCAGGCCTTGAGGTGGGTGGCTCAGGTCCATGCTGTAAGAGATCTATTCCTGTGCCTCCCTTTTCAATGTCAGGGACTCTGAGAGGCCCTCCTTAGCCCCAAATATCTCCCCAGACGACCCCATCACAAGCCTCTGATGAAGCCTGGCTTCCAGACTGGGTCTCTCCAGATAAAGATTTGCCCTCTTTTTAGCTGTGTGATGGTAAACTCAACCTTTCTAAACCTTACCTTCATCATCTATAAAATATAAGTTCTAATCTCTACCTTGCAGGTTGTTATGATTGTGATGAATAAAGTAGAATTATAGCAAACATGGGAACGTGGCACACCATAAATAGTAGCTACGTACTATTGTTACTGATATTATTTTCCTCTCTCTGAAACAAGGATAATAACGTACACACACAGGAGTTCCCATCGTGGCGCAGTGGTTAACGAATCCGACTAGGAACCATGAGGTTTCGGATTCGATCCCTGCCCTTGTTCAGTGGGTTAAGGATCCGGCGTTGCCGTGAGCTGTGGTGTAGGTCGCAGACGCAGCTCGGATCCCGAGTTGCTGTGGCTCTGGTGTAGGCCGGCGGCTACAGCTCCGATTCGACCCCTAGCCTGGGAACATCCACATGCCTCGGGAGCGGCCCTAGAAATGGCAAAAAGAAAAAAGACAAAAAAAAAAAAAATATACACACAATTTGTGCAAGAATGAGCCACCGTATGTTAAGCATCGGACCTGTCACTTAGAAGATGCTCAGTGACAATTCCTTCCTGATCCTCTCCTTCCTTGTATTCCTCACAGTCACTCTGTTGGGTTAACTGAAAAGGAGATCTGTCAGCTTTAGAAAAATGCTATAATAAATGTAAACATTTTACCTAAGACAAAATTTTAATTGGCTCCTAAACACAAACTCAATTCTTAGATAAGCTCACCATCCCTGCTGCCCCAAGAGCCTGTCCCCAAGGAGATAGGA